>NC_083722.1:56020621-57270621 GCF_028564815.1 Eubalaena glacialis | reverse complement strand
ATTGCATTGATGGGATAAAGGGCAAACCCCAAATCCATTCCTATTTTCTCAGAGCCTTTCCTCACAAAGACTTTATGAATCAGGGTAAATATGATATCACTTATATGTGTAATCTAAAATATGACACAGTTGGGGACTTCCCTAGTGGTGCAGTGGTTAAGAATCCACCTGCCAATGCAGGGGACACAGGTTCGATCCCTGGTCCAGGAAGATCCCACATGCCGTGGAGCAACTAAGCCCGTGTGCCACAGCTACTAAGCCTGCGCTCTAGAGCCGGCGAGCCACAATTACTGAAGCCCGCGCCCCTGGAGCCCGTGCTCCGCAACAAGAGAAAACACCGCAATGAGACACCCCCATATGACAACGAAGAGTAGCCCCCGCTCGCCGCAACTTTCTGTTTCACCGCAACAGGAAGCCTGCGCGCCACAACGAACACCCAACGCAGCCATAAATAAATAAATAAATTTATTTGTTTTTTAAAAAATGACACAATTTAACTTATCTACGAAACCAAAACAGACTCACAGACATAGAGAACAGACTTGTGGTTGCCAAAGAGGAGGGGGGTGGGGGGAGGGAAGGACTGGGAGTTTGGGATTCGCAGATGCAAACTAGTATACACAGGATGGATAAACAATAAGGTCCTGCTGCATAGCACAGGAAACTATATTCAATGTCTTGGGATAAACTATAATGGAAAATAATATGAAAAAGAATATATATATGTATAAATGAATCACTTTGCTGTACACCAGAAATTAACACAACATTGCAAATCAACTATACTTCAATAAGATTAAAAATTTAAAAAAAGAATTAGGTTAAGAAAATGTACTGACATTAATTTAGGGTTTTAAAAAATACTGGCATAGAAATAAATAAGAGATAATTTTCCCTCCCTCATCTCTAAAAGCCTTGAGTTCTGAGCCTGGACACCCTATTTTCAGGACACATCACTGTTTTTGTTGCAGAGCTGTCAGGCATTCAGACAACCACCAGCTACCAAAGCTTTCCTTGGGGGAAGGACAGGGAGATGAGAGAACCTATTCTAGGGAGGATAAGCGGGGACCTGGTCTGATTCTGGATCTAAGATGTACAGAATGTGCCTGCCTCCTGCACAGTCTACAGCAGGAATCTGTAAACTTTTTCTGGCAAACAGTATCTATTTTTTGGCTTTGTGGGCTACAAAGTCTCAGCCACAACTACTCATGTCTGTTCTTGTAGTGGGAAGGCAGCCAAAAGCTGCTGTAGACAATAAAATGGAATGAGTGTGGCTGTGTTCCAATAAAACTTTATTTATGGAAACTGCCTTTCTTATCATAGAAATTTTAATTTCTTATAATTTTCATGTGTCATGAAACATTATTCCTGTTTTGATCTTTTTCAACCATTTAAAACTGCAAAACCATGTCAGCTTGTGGGCCAAACAAAACCAGTAGTGAGAGAACTTCTAAGAGGGGGTAAGTAAGTGCCACTGCCCTTAGCAAAGCTGTAAACTGGGGACCAAAGAAAAGGCCCTGCCCTTGTGCTTGGTGTAAAGCAGGGCACTCGCTCCAGATGGACAGTGCAGCCTGGGAAAGGGCCCCTGACATAGGAACTTATGTGTTTGCTGGGCAGGGGGGAGGTGTCATGGACATACCTATGCAATGAATCCCAGATTTTTCTAGGATCCACAGTGAAGGAAGACATCACCCCAAGCTGACTTTGAATTAAGTCATGAAGAAAACAGGCTTAAAATATACTTAATTTCCTTATTTTTTTTTAGATTTTATTGAAGTATAGTTGATTTACAATGTTGTGTTAATTTCTGCTGTACAGCAAAGTGACTCAGTTATACACACACACACACACACACACACACACACACATATATATATTCTTTTTCATATTCTTTTCCATTATGGTTTGTCACAGAATATTGAATATAGTTCCCTGTGCTACTATATTGTTTTTAATTTGAAGTTTATAGCATCCAGTGCTAAAATAGTAATTTCAACTTTCTGTATGTCCTCAGAAAAAGGCCTGTGTACCTGTTCCTGAAGGCTAGACCCTGGGGAATATCAGGTCAGGGAGAGACTAGAATCTGAATCCAGAAACAGAAACTCTCAGGTCAAGAAAGTATTTAATAGCAACATAAAGTAACCTCTTTTTTTCTTCAGCTAAACTCTCTCATTGCCAGAGGACAGCCAACTTGTACCCTCTGAGAGTGGAAGCATAGCCTAAAGCTGTCTACCACAAGGGTAGACTTTCTTTGAAATCTAGAGCTTTATCTCAGGAATGCATATGAATTTGTATTCTCCTCTATAGCCCAGCTGTGTGTTTGTTTTAATATAAAAATAGCATGTTAAACTGTTTACCATCAAAGAAAACTGTTACTCCTTAAAGATGCATTGTGTTTACCCTGCAGCTTTGAGGACCCCCAGGCAAACCACCGCACTCCCCAAGGGCACACACACTGTATGTGAGGAGCAAAAAAGCACATCAGGCTGCAGATTTTTAAGATTCCAATCAGGCACTGGATACTCACTTTTTATTAACAGGGCATGACTGATATGGGTTTAGAGATCCCATCCTCTGTTATAGGACACTGGTTCTCAAAGTGTAGCCCCAGGATCAGCTACAACGCCACCTGGGCACTTGTTAGAAATGCAGATTCTCAGCTGCACCACAGAACCACTGAATCAGCAGGTCTGAGGGTGGAGCCCAGTGACCTGTATTTAATAAGCGCTCTAGGGGACTGTCACGCTCCTTCAAGTTTGAGAACTGCTTCTACAGTGGAAAGAGTTGGAAAGAGCCATAAAAACCTTTTAAAACTTCATTTCTTCATCACTCAGCCATGAACAAGAATGAAATCATGCCATTTGCAGCAACATGGATTGACATAGAGATTATCCACTTAAGTGAAATAAGTCAAACAGACAAAGACAAATATCATATGATATCACCTGTATGTGGAATCTTTAAAAAATGATATAAATGAACTTATTTACAAAACAGAAATAGACTCATAGACATAGAAAACAAACAAACTTATGGTTACCAAAGGGGATAGTGGGGGAGAGGGTTAGATGAATTAGGAGTTTGGGATTAGCAGATACACACTACTATATATAAAACAGATAAACAACAAGGACCTACTGCATAGCACAGGGAACTATATTCAATATCTTGTAATAACCTATAATGGAAAAGAATCTGAAAAAGACTATATATATAATAACTGAGTATATATATATATATATAACCGAATGTATATGACTGAATCACTTTGCTGTACACCTGAAACTAACACAGTATTGTAAATTAACCACACTTCGATTTAAAAAATGGTTATTAAAAAAAACTTCATTGTGAATAATCTCTCCAGCCTCTCTCTGCCTTCCCCATCTGCAGAATCAGGGCACCACTTTGCTCTCAGGATTGCCTTGAGAATTAAATCAGATCTACCCAGACATCCAGAAAACACGACACAGCACCTGATGATCACAAATCCAGCATGAATTTTGTTTTCCTCCTTTCCCAACTTGAACCAAATATTAAAACAGAGGTATGTAAGTACAACTGCAAGTAATGATCTATTTCCATGAGATGATATGAGAGATGTGGCTGAAACATTTCCCCGGGAGACACCTTCACCACGTCCATCCATCCCATCTACATTATTTGCATATTCCTGACGTTCAGCATATGAAATTTTAAAATCAAGTCATTATCAAATTTGAAAAATATTTAGGCTAAAAAGTACTGGTGACAAATCAATTTTCCAGCAGCCTATGTTTTTCTTTGATTTTAAGAGTTCCTTTGGGAGCATTCATTTATAAACTATCCCATTTAAAGGAGGAAAAATTCTCTGAAATACCAGCTTCAAAGCATAGCATATTGTAAAGGGCACCATTTCCTTATACATGCCAAATTGAGAAAAATCTTTAAAGTTGCCTTCTGGTTTCCCACAAAATCACAGATTATACCCACTCGTCTTTATTCTCACTCTTCTTTCCTCATTTATTCAACCAAACTGTTCAAAAAAACTTTGAATAGCTATCACAATTCAGATATACAGAGAAAACAAATATGCAAACAAACAAACCAAAAAAAATCCCTTTAAAATATGCATAGGGGAGTTACATAAGTGTGTTTCTCCAGTTTTCTTCTTTTTAATAAGAATACTTTTGTACGGAATGCAGTGATCTACATGACATACATGTAAGTGTACATACACAGGTGTTCCTACATGCCTGCCCTCTCTCACAAACACATACACACAAACTCTACTTTCTACATAACAGATAGAATAAACCTTAAGAACATAGGCTCCCAAATGTTGAATTTTCAATTACTTGGGAAAGAATTAAATGGAAGTTTATGGATAAAAACTTGGCTCTGAAAATACCAGAATAACCCAGATAATTTTGGGGTTATTCAGGGGATTATTTGGGGTGGGGGCCTATTTTAGCTTACTTAAGAGAATACCCTGTTTTTAAATTTTTTCAAATTTTCAAATTTTTTTTAGTACCACTACAGCCTCAAGTAGAAACCATTTATAAACCATTGGTTAACTGGTTAATTCTGAGTTCTTCCTTTAGAACAGTTTCCCAAAGGGCTTCCATGAGGCAACATCTTGCTGACCTGCTTCTGATGACTGTACACTCCTCTACAGAACTTGGACGCTGCATTTTCTTACATCATTTTGTCACTCACTGACATAATTTTCTCTATGTCTCAATCTATATGAGTTTATGGTATTTCAGAAGCAAAGTAGATTTGTCTAATTATTTGACTGAGATTGAAGAAGAGTAAACTTTCTAAACCTGGCATTTGGGATCTAATGGTGGTGAATATCCTTCTGGAATATTCTCGCACAGCACTGCACACTATCAAAGAATAAATCAAAGACTATCAGAGCTTTAAAAAAAAAAAAAAGGAGGCGGAGGAGGGGGTGGAAAGAGGAAGGGAAAGTTTTTGTTGAGTTTATTTCCTTGGCAAGAGAAAACACAGCAGAGAAGACATCCACAGAATGGCTGAGGAGGAGGGAGCCCGAGGAATCTGGGTTTCTTAAGCACGAAAAGGTGGTGTGGTTCAGGTGGTTAGACTTACTGAGGATGGCAAACTACAACTCCAGGTTAGACAGAATGAGTTCATAAGTCTGAATGTGGTTGGTTAAAATAAGTCCTCTGTTCCTTCTAGAAAAAAGAGGAGACTCTGAAGACAGTTACATCCAATGAGGGAAATATTCTGGAGTCACTCAGAGTTATAGGTCCTTTAACATCTTTGGTTATGATGAAACACAGCATTCACACATACACACACATTTGTACAACACTGACATTGAAATAATGTTGTTGAAATTTGGAGATAATATAGCATGCCAGTTAAGAGCTGGCATGAAATCAGACCACCTGGGTATTGGCCCCAGCTCTGACACTTATCGGCTGTTTGATGTTGGGAAGGATGGTGTAATCCCTCTCAGTTTTAGTTTCCTCATCTATGAAATGGGGGCAATAAAAGTACTCTTTGATATGATATAGTTATGAGGATTATATTAAAACATTTGTCCATATGTATTACTTAATAAATGCAAGACATTAGAAATAGCTTCCCTGCTGTTGATGGATACACCTTGTCATTTTTCTATCTCTCCCAAGAGAAATTAAGATTCTAGGTTGGCAAGTGATACAAACATTCACCTAACACTGATTCATTCATTCAACGATTTGTGTTTGTGGAGTGCCTATCAGATACCCGGTCTGGCAGAACTCACAGTCTAATGGGAAACACAGATACACACGTAATAAAGAGGTCATGTTGGGAGGAGAATAAATAAGGCATAATGAGAAACAGGAATGGTTTATTTCACAAAGGAATTGCGACTGTCAAGGTAGATAATTCTTTAGGAATCTGAGATAAGGTGAGCTCAGCTGTAAATAAGAGACACTTAGGTAAAATGTTCTGGGAATATACTCTCAGAGTTATAATGCCTGCCCAATTAGCAAATATTTTTGAGAACTTTCTTTTTGCTAGGAATTGCAGATACATGCGTTTCTGCTCTAACATTAAATACATTTTACTGAAAATTTTTGCATCCTGTATTATGGGAAAAAATAGGATTGGAGGCAGTTCAATAAAAACTTAAGAAACTTTGGAATAGAACTTTAACACATACACACTAATAATCTTAATAAAAATTATTAACACAAGTAAATCTCTAGCATCATTTGAACCTACCCTCTTTTGCAAGCCCTATACCTTGGAGTTTGCTCTCCTCCCACACGTCGTCCTCAGAGATGTAGGGCCTGAAGACATTTGATTTTAATAGAAGCCAGTTTCATCAAAATTAAAACCATAAGGTGGGCTCGCGGCAGTGCTAGGGATGGTGGGAGCCGGAGCCGGAGCCGGAGCAGAGGTAGGGTCGAGGCCAGACTCTGTACCCACCACCCACGCATCCCCCGTGCCTCCCCGCGCCTCCCCGAGCATCCCAGTGCAACCTCGTGCTTCCTTGCATATCCTCGCACATCCGCCACCCTCAACCGGCAGGATGCACAGCGCGTTGGGGGGCCTGGGCTCTGGGGACCAAGACCCCACCACCAAGCTCTTTTCATGGTGCTGGGTGCAGGGGTGACAGAGCTCAGTCACCAACTGCTCTACATGGAGCTGCCCATCAGATGGGTCGTGAGCCAGTGCCTACACCGTTGAGACCAATGTGCTGGGGAGGAAAGTCCTCTACCCTCTGACCTTCTTCACCTACGCCAAGGACATTGTGCAAGTGGATGGGAAGATAGGCTGTTCCGAGGCCTGAGCTGCTGGCTGACGTCCACTGCCCTCTCCACCATGACCCCGGGCAGCATGAAGAAGATTTTCTCTCCAGATGATATCGAGCAGGTTTCCAGCAAGGATGACATGAAGACTTCTCTGCAGACTGCGGTGAAGGAGACCTCCTACCTGATGATGATGCAGGGCATGTCCCGCATATTGGCTCACCCCTTACGTGTCATCTCAATAGCTGCACGGCCCATTTTGTGGGACTGGAGACCAAGTACAGTGGAGAGTTGAGCTCCATTGGGAAGATTTTCAAAGACGAGGGGCTGCTGGGACTCTTTGTCAGCTTAATCCCTCACATCCTGGAAGATGCGGTTTTCTTGCAGGGCTGTAACCTGCTGGCCACTTCTTCAGTGCCTACCTGGTGGATGACAGCTTCAACCAGGCCCTGGCCATCCATCCCAAGCTACCCCATGGGGGTGGCAGTGGCATGCCGACCTACCCCTTCCTGCTGGTGGGCGATCCCATGGCTGCAGGCCGGGCTCCCCACTCACTCCCCAGAGTTCAAATCCAGATCCACTGCTGGAAGGACCTGAGTGGGCAGGGCGAGCCTTTCCGCGGCTCCAGCCTGCCTTTCCACCACCAGGTGTCATCATGCTTTGCCCTGGAGTACCCCGAACCACCTCAAAAAACACTGTCTCTTAAACAGCAAAGACCAAAGAACAAAGTATAGCACAGGGAACTATACTCAATATCTTGTATTAACCTTTAATAGAAAAGAATCTGAAAAAGAATACACACATATATATAACCGAATCATTTTGCTGTACACTTGAAACTAACACAACATTGTAAATTAATTGTACTTCAATTTTAAAAAATAGAAACACACACACACACAAGCCCACACTTTCTCAGCCTGGCCACCGTGGATGAGCCCTGATCATCTCCAGGCACCTGTTACATGACCAACCCAGCAACACCTAGATGTGCTCCAGCCCAGCTGGGCTCTGGGTTCCATATTTGCCATGTGTCTGCACAGAAGCAGGGGATGGGTGGAAGTGAGCCTGCACCCAGTGGCTTGGTCACTGTTAGACCTGAGGAAGTGGGGTGGCGCTGAGGAATTGGGCCAGAATCCCCTTCCATTGCAGATTTGCCGAGTCTGTCTTGTGCTGGGGCCAGAGAATGGCTTGTGGAGGCCCAGGTCAGAAGGGCAAAGACTCAGGGGGTCAGGTCCCACCCCCCATTCACACCCCTCGAGTTGGCCCCAGCTATCATCTTTCAGCTCATCTGGGAGCATCGCTCTCCTACTTTGTAAAAAGGGTGTGATCCCCTTTCAGGAGGCAACCATCACGTCCGGGCGTGTGCTAGGAAGTCCTGGCTAGGTTCTGTTTTCATTTTTCTCAGCACTACTTTTCTGATAAGAAGAAGGCAGCACCTTCTGAATGGGACATCGTGTGACTGCTCAGAACGTGTCCCCCTCTTCATCAGTTTCATGATGATGCCTCATGTTCAGGACCTGGTCACCCGTGCAGCTGTGAACACCCAGAAGTTAGGCAGATCAGGGTCTCTAGTCCTACCCAGTTTAAAAGTTCCTAATAAGATTTGACCTTTTCTCCCTCAAATAAATGTATTGGTGGTGATTTGCAGGAAAAAAAAAACCCTACACTCTGAAGGGGATCAGAACATGTCACTCCCAAATATGCCATCCTGCTATATGGATTATTTTGAGCTGCATACACTTGAGGAAAAGCAGGTGCAGGAAGGGGTCTCTGACCTCCCTCTTTCTACCTAAAAGCAGGACATACAATTTCATATGAGAAAAGTGCTCTCCCTGCACCAGGAAGAAGAGAACATTCTTATCTCCAGATACGAAAAGTTGACGCCACGATGAATCTGTGCAAACAAACCTACTAAAATAACCTTCATCTTCCATTAGTTTTCCCCACATATTTCCTAACTTTCCCACAATTTGGCAGCCCCAGCCCAGCCCCTTTTCCCTTTGTCATGTCTGGTCTCCACAGCAAACTGTTCTTTGTTAACATGGCATGTAAGTTTCCAGGTCTATCCCATTCTTACAATATCTCTTTCTTTTCTATGAAGGCTTTCATGCCACATAAAATATTAACATCAAGTAAAATTTGTTATGTTTTTCCTCCTGTTAATCTGCCTTTTGTCAGTTTAATTTACAGGCCTTATTACACAACCTAAGAAGACAGAGGAAAAGTCTTATCTTCCCTACAAATACAATAGTCCCTGGGATTCCACACCCACGATTTTTTTAAAACATGGGGAAATATCCTTGCAACATCTTTATCCACACTTGCAGTCTCTCCTAATAACTTAAAATAGTAGAAAGTTAGCAGTTCCTGAAGCCACTAAATTATCTGTTTCTTGCGTAAAGAAAGGTACACTGGCGAGAGTTTTAGGTGTTTTCCTTTATAAGGCTAAATTTTCTTCTTTAATTGTAAGAATTAAATCAAATGGATCATTTCAAAACATGAACTTGCTGGGGACTTCCCTGGTGGCGCAGTGGTTAAGAATCTGCCTGCCAATGCAGGGGACACAGGTTCGAGCCCTGGTCTGGGAAGATCCCACATGTTGCGGAGCAACTAAGCCTGTGCACCACAACTGCTGAGCCTGCACTCTAGGGCCCTCGAGCCACAACTACTGAGCCCACATGCCACAACTACTGAAGCCCGCATGCCTAGAGCCTGTGCTTCGCAACAAGAGAAGCTGCTGCAATGAGAAGCCCGCTCACCGCAACAAAGAGTAGCCCCCGCTTGCCGCAACTAGAGAAAACCCACGCGCAGCAACGAAGACCCAGTGCAGCCAAAAATAAATAAAATTTTTTAAAAACCAAAAAACCATGAACCTTCTGGGCCAACTCATATGTGAATCAACACAACTTCCTCTTAAATGCCATCTTTCCATTATTTACAACCTTAAGAAACACACTGCTTTGGAAAATATCCTATGACCAGGCATGGTCCCAAATCACAAATAATTCACAGTTTAGTAGGAAAGGTAGTCACACTCAAATCATACTGTCTTAAAATAACTACTTTATTAGAGAGAGAAAGAAAGGCTAGAAGAAATCATGGTAGACAGTGATGAAATTTCTGGAGCTAACTTTGAAAGATTTCTCAAGTTGTTTATAATAGAAGAAACACTGAAAGAAGAAGAAGAAGAAGAAAGAGAAGGAGAAGAAGAAGGAGAAGAAGAAGAAACATGTTCCTAGGCAGAAGGGAGTCTGGGAATACATTTCAAGAAGAAGCAACTGGAAATGCAAAGATGTAAGGTCCCTCGTCAGAGCACAGAAGAAGAAGGTCGCTCTATCTCTCTCGTCTCAACAATTTTTTGACATTTTATCCCTGACTCTTCTGGTTCTAACAATCATTGGGAAACTGTGGTCAGGCCTTATTTAATCAAACTCAACTTCTCTGTTTTCTTGTGAGGATGTTTTGGAGAGTGGAGGTGATCTGGGGTGAAGAAAACTGTCTCCAAGGCTGGATTTGGCTATTCTCCTAGGTGAGGGCTGTGAACAATCTCTCACCCGGAGTGGGTGCAGGTCTTGGGAAAATAGCCCCACTGGTGTAGAAGATGGCTGTGTGCATGTGGGATGGCAGAAATGGAGACCACAAAAGGTGAGTGATAAAATCCTCACCAGGAGACAAGGAGAGGATTTTAACTCAGCCCACTGAGGAACTGGGAAGATGCTGAGAATTCTACTACAAGTGCTACATGATGATGATGGTGGTGAAAAAAATGTTTTAATAGAATTTTTTAGTATACTCCAGTTATTTGCTCTATAGTATCTAATGGAACCCTTCCCAGTAATCCCTAAAACATGCAATAAAACTCTTGATTTGTAGTTCCTTTGGAGGGAGGATCAGGAGATGTGCCACATGGGAGATGAAAAATTCCCATTCCCACATAATAGAGTAAGAGAGAACATTTAAGAAGAGCTTTAGTGGGATGACATATTTACATTCCTGAAAGAAAAAGATTATCAACAAAGAATCCTATATCCAGCAAAAGTATCTTTCAAAATTAAAAAAAATTAAAATATGAAATAAAAAAAGAGCTTTGGACTTCTAAAAACCATGACCTAGGTGTTGGAATCAATCCTGTCTAGATTTTAAGGAACCAGGAGACTCCAGTTAACATTGAGTTAAACCTGTGATCTTTGTTTACATTAACTTTTTTTTTTTAATAAATTTATTTTTTTCTTTTTTGGCTGCATTGGGTCCTCGTTGCTGCGTGCGGCCTTTCACCAGTTGCGGCGAGCAGGGACCACTCTTCGCTGCAGTGTGTGGGCCTCTCATTGTGGTGGCTTCTCCCGTTGCAGAGCACGGGCTCTAGGCAAGCGGGCTCAGTAGTTGTGGCTCGTGGGCTCCAGAGCGCAGGCTCAGCACTCGTGGCCCATGGGCCTAGCTGCTCCAAGGCATGTGGGATCCTCCCGGACCAGGGCTCGAACCCATGTCCCCTGAATTGGCAGGTGGACTCCCAACCACTGCACCATCAGGGAAGTCCTGTTTACGTTAACTTTTAATATCCTATGTTTATCCCTCCTGACAGCAATTTTATGCACTTTTCACACAAAGACATTGACCTTTGGATGTGTTCCTTAGGCAACCAATTGCCCAAAAGGGACTAACAGGAGTCAATTTATTTTTAGCATGTGTTCCCAAAAGAAGACCATTTGCCTTCAGGTAATGGTGATAAAGAAAGGAAGTGAGGAGAGAATCAGCTTTGTGTCCCCATCCATCCTCAAAGGGAAGGTACTTAAACTCAAGTTTATGGCTTTTTTATTTTTGTATATTCAGCACTTAGTCCATTGCCTAGCTTGTAGCCTATAGCGGCAATCAATTTAGCTCATGTGATTGTGGAATCTGGCAAGTCCAAAGTCCGCAAAGTAGGGCAGTGCCTGCAGACCCAGGAAGGAGTTGATGCTTCAGTTTGAGTCTGAAGGCGTCTCCTAGCAGAATTCTTTCTTCATTTTTTTTTTTAACCTTAATTTTTTTAAAAATTGAGGTATAGTTGGTTTACAATGTTGTGTTAGTTTCTGGTGTATAGCAAAGAATATATATATATATATGGGGTTTTTTTCAGATTCTTTTCCATCATAGGTTATTACAAGATATTGATTATAATTCCCTGTGCTATACAGTAGGACCATGTTGTTTACCTGTTTTATGTATAGTAGTATGTATCTGCTAATCCCAAACTCTGAATTTATCTCTCCTCCCCGCTTTCCCCTTTGGTAACCATAAAGAGTTTTTGGTTTGGGAGAGAGCAGTCTTTTTCTATTAAGGCCTTCAACTGATTGGATGAGGTGGACTCGCGTTATAGAGGGTAATTGGCTTTACTCGAAGCCTACTGATTTAAATGTTAGGCTCGTCAGAAAAACGCCTTCACAGAAACATCTAGATAATGTTTAACCAAATAACTTGGCATTGTAGTCTAGCCAAGTTGACACATAAAACTAACCAGCACACCAATGCACCCCAGAAGCTCCATCCACATGCCCATCCCAATCACGACTCTTTCCCCCCACCCCACACCCAGCAAGTAACCATTACCCCGATGGTATAGTAATCATTTTTGTGTGTATTTTTTAAAAATAATTTTAGTGCATCCCTAGACATGGTAGTTTATTCTTGCCTATTTGTTTTAATTCGATATGCCTTGAAGGTCTATTTTACTCCATAGAACCCAAACCATGTCTTCCTTTACACTTGATCTGTTGAAGAACTCAGGCCTTTGGATGTAAAGAATCCCTCACATTCTGGTTATGGCTGATCAGATTCTGCATTAAATTTTGAATGTTTCTCAAAAGTTTTGTGCAGGCCATATCATGATTTTCCCCACATCAGGTAGGTGGGAGGGCTGCAGAGCACAAGAAGATCCTGGTGTGTAATGTGCTCAGGAATCCCCAAGATGGCTCATAGGACCAAGGACTAGAGCTGCAGAGAGAGCTCTGCCTGGATGTACAGAGCCTGTCTGGGAGGTGGGGAGAACGGGGAAGAGTCTACCCCAGCCCAGGTCTCCTTGGGCTCTGGACTGTAGCATCCCAGAGCTCAAGAATAATAGGAGTGTAAAAAGAATGAGTAGGTGATACGGGAAGGTACAGAAAAGCAAGGTGAGGATACGTGAAAAATATTCCAGAGCCATGGGGAAAAGAAGAGAATTTTACTGAAGAGGGACATACAGAAAAATACACATACCTGAGTGCATAGTTTGATAAATTTTCACAAACTGAACACACTGTATAACTAGCATCCCAGTCAAGAAACAGAAGAGTCTCCTTCTTGCCCTCTTTCAATTCAGTTATTACTCTCCCAAAAAATGACCTCCAATGTTATAGATTAATTTTTTCTGTTTCTGTACTTCAAACAAATTGCAAATTGAATCATAGAATATGTAGTCTTTGGGGGACTGGCTTCTTTCACTCAATATTACATTTATGAGATTTATCCATGTTCTTGCTGAGTTGTAAATCATTGATTTGCATTGTCATATAATATTTGATTGTGTGAGAATTTGGATAGATTCCAGTTTGGGGCCACTGTGGGGCTATAAACGTTGCAGAGAATGCCTTTTGTGAACACATGTGTATGCATTTCTGTGGGGTCTATGCCTAGGAGGGGGTTTGCTGGGCCATGGCATATGCTTATGTCTAATTTTAATAGATATTGCCAAAGAGTATTCCCATGTTGGGAAAATCAATTTATGTTCCCATCAGCAGCTGATTGAAATTTCTTGTTGTTCTATATTCTCGATACATGATCACTTTTGCCTTTTTATAAAATAAATAGGTACTATTCTGGTACCTATATAGTAGTATCTCATTGTAGTTTTAACTTGCATTTTTCTGGTGATCAATGAATTTAAGAAGCTTTTCATAAATTTATCAGCCAGTGGGATATCCTCTTTTATGAAGTGTCTGTTCAAGTCATTTGCTCATTTTTCTATTGGGTTGCTTTTTTTCTCACTGATTTGTAGAAGTGCTTTATATATGCTGGGTGAGTAATTTGTCATATATATTATATAATATATATTTCAAAATATAATATGTTAATATAGATAATATAGTAATATATTATATATTTCAAATATATACGATATATAAAATATATATTGAAATATTATATAATACAAATTATATTAATATATTTTATATGTTTTATAAATATAAATTTAATAATATAAATATATTAATATAAATTTATTACATATAAATATATTAAATATAAAACTATTTCTATAATATATTATATATTATATAATACATATGTTTGAAATATAAAATATATTAATACAATATATAACTATATTATATAGAATATATAATATATTCATATATTATATATTATATATAATATATATTATATACAATATATATTTGTTTAATATGTAATATGTTTAATATATAATATATAATATTTTGAGATATTATTAAAATATATAATATATTTATATTATATATAATGTATATTTAATATATATTAAATATATATGTGTTATAATAATATGTCAAAATAATATATTAATATATCATATATTAAATTCAGTGTATAATATATTAATATATCTTTAATATACATAATATGTATAATTATGCATAATATGTATTATTATGTATAGTTATACACAATACGTACAATATTATAATATTATTATAATATGTATAATATATAATTATACATATTATGTAGGATACATAATATGTATAATATACATATTCCTATAATATACATGTAGGAAATATATAATATACGTATTTGAAATATATAATATACTAATACATTATAAAACTATATTATATGAATATATATCAATATATGGGGCTTCCCTGGTGGTGCAGTGGTTAAGAATCTGCCTGCCAATCCAGGGAACATGGGTTCGACCCCTGGTCTGGGAAGATCCCACAAGCCGCGGAGAAACTAAGCCCATGCGTTACAACTACTGAGCCTGCGCTCTAGAGTCTGCGAGCCACAACTACTGAACCCAAGTGCTACAACTACTGAATCCCGCGCGCACCTAAAGACTATGCTCTACAACAAGAGAAGCCATCACAATGAGAAGCCCACGCACCACAACGAAGAGTAGCCCCCCTCTCCACAACTAGAGAAAAGCCCGTGCACAGCAATGAAGACCCAACATAGCCAAAAATAAAATAAATAATGAAATAAATAAATTCTAAAAATATATATATTATATAAATATAATATACATTAATATATTATATATTCTGGGTGAATCATTTGTCATATATATTGTTACAAGATGTATAATATATATAATATATGTATTTGAAATACATAATACATATTAATATATTATAAATATACATTAATATATTATATAAGTTATATTATATAGTTATATATAAATTAATATGTAATTATATATATTGAAATAGCTCATCTCACTCTTTTGATTGTTTATGTAGATTTTTAATGTAAACTAAACTAAACATTTTAATGGCTGAAAATAATACTGTCCTTATTGTTAAAGGCAATAAAAAGTGAGAGAATGTCTCATGAAAAGACTGAGAGGGAGATATCAAAGAATAGGTCAGAGTACAGCAATGGAGGGAAAGAAAACTATCTATTTTTCGTGTCACCATCAGGCTGAATTCACACACACAAATGGCTTCATTAAGCTCCTCAGCAAAACAGCATCACCCACATTTCACAGACAGCAGAACCAAAAGTCAGGGGATTCTCAAATGGACCCACAAATGTGCTCCATGTATAGGTAACTTCTCCAAATCAGCCAGCCTAGTAAATGGTTGGCCAGATTTTGAACCCAAGCCATATGTCACCAAAGCCCAGTGTTGCTAACCCATGACATTAAACTACCCTGCCTGGCTTCTTATGTGTGGCTGTAAAAAACGAATGATGCCTTGGCTCACACCATTGGAAAGTTGTGAATGCTTCAGCTAATTTATGACATATCTGTGCCAGGGAGGAAAAACATTATTTCCCCACTGTATTTCCAGAGAGACAGCTGTCCAGTGATCTTCGTGTGACCTTCCTAGCAACTAGCTCGCTCCTAGGTTTTTCATAAATGCTCCCTGGATAAACAGACAAATAAAGGAATGAATGAATGCCTACATGCAAAGAAAAAACCTGAATGCTAATGTCAGCTTTCTGCTAAAGACACCACGAGTGACAACACAGGTTTCTCAGCATCCTCAGGTGTTGTGAAGTCATTCAGGTTTCAGATGTCCAAGAGGACATCAGGTGAATTATTTTAAGCCATCACTTCTGAGACTAACCTCTGTGTTGACAAAAATAGGCGAGTGAAACAGCTGCAGCAGTGAAACACGCCCTGGGTCCTGGCATGGGTGGTGCCAGCGAAACAGAGGAGAAAATTTTAAGAGCTGGGAGGAGATAGAGCAGGAAGCTAGTTTCAGTCCTCTTGACTTCAGCAAAGGGAGGAAAGGAAAATGCTAGCAAAATGGACCTTGCAAGGAGCAGATACACTTAATTTAGCCCATCCCAACAATGTCACACATGCATATTTTGGTATATAAGCCCTAGAGCTTTTTAGAGCAATTACACAACCAGTGCCCCAGTGCATCGAAAGCCAGTGAAACTGGATGCAGCCCCATGGTGTTGAGAAGTGCTGAGGTCCTGGCCTGCCTAGAGAAACGGCTGTCATCATGGCCCAAGCAAGCCATAATGAAACAGTCATTTGAATAACTAAGGATTCTATTAAAAAGTTAAGAAGATCCTTGGGGGTTTGGGGTATGTCAGGGCACTCTGACATCATCTCTATTTTGATAACATTCTTGCTCTGTCACCTAGAAAAAGTTATTAATTTACTGTGTATCTCAGTTTTGCCAGCCATAAAATGAGGATGATATTTTTTAATCTGTAAATCAAATAAAATTATCTAATGTTAATAATAGGCTATAGGTTATAGGTCTATAATTCCTCAACAGTATTCCAAAATTCAAAATGATGGGAAAATGTCATTTTTTCATAGGCCATTTGGCAGCAAAACTTCATCTGACATGAACAGATTTAGTGGTGAAACCTGACCTGAGATAATCTGGAGATTTTTATTTATTTAGTCTCATGCTACTGGGATTGATTAAGGACATTGCTCAAAACCTTTTAGGACTGTTTTAAAGTATATGGAATATATGCTATTTTAACTTTCTAAAAGTCAAAGAAAGTTTGAATTTTAAAGTGTCAATATATCTGGTCATAAGGGATTAATATCCAACATATATAAACAGCTCATACAAATCAACAACAGAAAAACAAAAAACCTGATTAAAAAGTGGACAGAAGAACCGAACAGACATTTTTCCAAAGAGGAAATGCAGATGGCCAACAGACACATGAAAAGATGCTCAACGTTGATAATCATCAAGGAAATGCAAATCAACTCAAAACCACAATGAGATATCACCTCACACCTGTCAGAATGGCTCTCATCAAAAAGAACACAATAGCCAGGACATGGAAGCAATCTAAGTGTCCATTGACAGATGAATGGATAAAGAAGATGTGGGACATATATACAGTGGAATATTACTCAGCCATAAAAGAAACAAAATTGAGTTATTTGTAGTGAGGTGGATGGACCTAGAGTCTGTCATACAGAGTGAAGTAAGTCAGAAGGAGAAAAACAAATACCGTATGCTAACACACATATATGGAATCTAAAAAAAAAAAAAAAATGGTAATGAAGAGCCTAGGGGCAGGACGGGAATAAAGACGCAGACCTACCGGAGAATGGACTTGAGGACATGGGGAGGGGGAAGGGTAAGCTGGGACAAAGTGAGAGAGTGGCATGGACATATATACACTACCAAATGTAAAACCGATAGCTAGTGGGAAGCAGCTGCATAGCACAGGGAGATCAGCTTGGAGCTTTGTGACCACCTAGAGGGGTGGGATAGTGAGGGTGGGAGGGAGGAAGACGCAAGAGGGAAGAGATATGGGGATATATGTATATGTATAGCTGATTCACTTTGTTATAAAGCAGAAACTAACACACCATTGTAAAGCAATTATACTTCAATAAAGATGTTAAAAAATAAAAGAACACAAATAACAAATGTTGGGAGGATGTAGAGAAAAGGGAATCCTTGTACACTGTTGGTGGGAATGTAAATTGGTACAGCCACTGTGGAGAATAGTATGGAAGTTTCTCAAAAACCTAAAAATAGAACTATGATATGACCTAGCAATTTCATTCCTGGGAGTATATCTGAAAAAAACAAACACACTACCAAAAGGATATATGCACCCCAATGTTCATAGCAGCATTATTTACAATTGCCAAGATATGGAAACAACCTAAGTGTCCATCAATAGATGAATGGGTAAAGAAAAAGTGGTATATATATATATATATATATATATATATATATATATATATACTCACAATGGAATGCTACTCAGCCATAAAAAACCGAAATTTTGCCATTTGCAGCAAGATGGATGTACTGGTGTGAATTAAGTCAGACAGAAAAAGACAAACACTGTATGATATCACTTATATGTGGAATGCAACAAACTAGTGAATATAACAAAAAGGAAGCAGACTCACAGATATAGAGAACAAACTAGTGGTTACCAGTGGCGGGGAGGGGGCAGTATCGGGGTTGGGGAGTGGAAGGTACAAACTACTGTGTGAAAGATAGGCTCAAGGATGTATTTGCAACACGGGGAATACACCCAATACTTTGTAATAACTGTAAATGGAAAATAATCTAACAAAATTGTATAAAAAATATAAATTTAAAAATTTAAAAAATAAAGTATATCTGGTCAGTGGGACGATGGGCTTACATTAAAAAAAGGTCATAATATATAAAATATAACTAAATGCCTAGATTTCTTTTTATCATGGTCCAAACTGCTTAACCTTCAATAACACCAAATCTACAAAATGTAGATCACAAATATCTATAAAACTTAAAACCAGCTACTTCATCAGTGTTTAAATTTAGTATTCATAAAATATCATTGCATTTGAAAACAATTTAGATTCAGTTTTTCTCACTTTGTAAGAATGCTCATGTATGCACAATACTTGTTGAGAAATGATAGCCCCTCATAAATTGTTCTTGTAGTGAAATGATTTCAAAGCAAAGTAATGAAAATCCTCCCAAATGTTTATAGAAAAATAGTATGGTTAGTATGAGATGGAAATGCAATTTAACATGTTTTATATAAATGAGACCTTGTAATAGTCAAAATGTTCAGGTTGGCCACAGAGAGAAGTATCAGCTCTGTCAATATAAGCTCTAAGAAGGATAATAAATATTGATGTGGAGAATTCTTCTCTAGGTATCCTCAGCATCAACTAAATTTCCTTAACACCCTAGATTTTTCTGGTTCCAGTCTCAGTTACAGAGATGAACATGACCAAACATTCACTAGTCTGAAGACACACTCTGGAAAGTGACCTTCATACTAAGTGTCCAGTTAAGCTGACTTGTGGCTCAAAAGAATTCGTCTTCACTTGGATTAATAAATTGATTGCAACCGAACACTGAATGGTGGCAAATGAATGCGGTTCTAAGTCTCAGACTGTCTACACAGAAGCACTAGTTCTGTGGGCATAAGTAATGGTTCATTACCACAACACTTAAGCACAGAAGTATGATTCCATTGCCAAGTTGCGGAAATGATTTAGCTATCATCATGGCATACTTCATGTAGAAAACTAAAATTCTAGGGGTTTTGCTGACTGTTTTATCGTTTAATACTCACAATACTCTATGAGTTAGCCACAATCATTTCCCCCATTTTACGGATACAAAAACAAATGTTGAGAGATTCAGAGGCATCCCAAGATGGAACTAGTGACAGAGCTGGGATAGGAATCCAGCTTTGCATGTCTCAGAGTCTGAGTTCTTAACCATTATTATGGTGAGAATTCCTAGCTCCCACCCAAAATAACAAGCCCGTCAATCTCATCATTTTCTCTTTTCCCCCCAGTGTGAAAGATGTTGTATACACACAAACACACACACATACCTTATAAAACATAAAGATATTTTCATCATATAAAACCGTATTCCACTATGGAGCTAAAGACTTTTTTTTTTTTACTAATTTGAGGTCAAGTCCTGTATCTTATTTCCCAATTTCCAAAGAGACACACTCGGAGATTCTGCAGCCCTTCGAGAGATCAATAGTGGCACCGAGCTCCACTAAGAAAGCAACAGCAGTGACAGAGGAGAGACTGCAGTACAGTACAGCAAAGCCAGTGAAGCCACTGTTGGTTTTCCACACAGCAATCAGTAACCAGAAAATAAAGACACCATGTTCATCTCCACTGAACCACAAGTTGCTAAGAACAACTACCTGAGTTTATTGTCTTATTTTCCAGCTTTTCCCCTGCCTGATGTTAGCAGGGGAGACTTCTGTACTCCAGGCATTCATATCTAATTTGCTAATGGTCATTTATACTGATGAGTGGACCCACAGTGAAGTAAGATCCCCAACTTATTCCATATTCCACAGTCCCCAAAACATCAAGATGTCCCTCCATTTATTACACTGAGAATCCCCCCAAGTCTCAAGTGCACTGCTGACCACTGATGTAGCCATGCTTCCCTTAAGGCGTAAGTGAGGAAGTCACTGCCAGGTGAGAATCCATCACAGCCAATATGGATGTGTCAACATCAGATGGACACAACAATCTCTTGTTCTACTCATGGCTTCTTCCCACAGCAAAACATTTATTCATAAAGTATTTAATGTGGCCCCTAATACCCATATTAGGGGTAAGGCTCCGATAATAGCCCCATTAACTGCTGATCTAGTGACAGAGGCTTTAGAATCTGTATTTGTGATGAAACGAACGAAAATAACATAGAAAAGGTATGAGAGCCTCAATATTTTCAAGCCTCATTTTTCATTTCCATATGAACGATGCATCTTAAAACTTGTACAGAAATCTAACCATTTAACAAAAAATGATCAAGAAGAAATCTGATCTATCTTAACAGAGGTTAAGTTCCACAGACGGTAGAAGGCAAAACTGAATGTCATCAAAACTGCACTTGAAAATCCCTTAGGAAGGGATCACGTTGGATATCAATACATATTTCTCAATACATTCAACACCTCTTTTTCTCCAAAGATGAAACAGATCTCTGTTACTTTGGGCATTCAGTGAGCCATCATTTACATTTATGAGTCACATTACACAAAAACTGTGCATATTTGAACAGTAAAATCATACACAGGACAGCAAGATGGTCACTTCCTGAGGGGCCTATGGTAACTGAGATATTTGGGGTCACAGGAGATATATCGACTAATCTCTCCAGGGTTTGCATTTATTGAAGAGAAAGTCAAGTGGAACCACTGATGGTACTTAAATTATTTTCTTCCCCCATCCTCTTTATTTCCCCAGCTTTTTTTTTTTCTGATAGCATTTACAAGCATTGCTCATCTCAGAGTTGAAACAAATCTTGAGATTTCTTTAAGAAAATGGCCATCATACAACAAACTCAGCTCTACCTCTGTTTTTTTTTTTTTAACAGCATAATGCCCTCAAGCCTCATCCATGTTGATGCAAATGGCAGGATTTCCTTCTTTTTATAGCTTAATAATATTATGCTATAGATATACCACATTTTATTTACCCCATTCATCCATCAGTGGACACTTCGGCTGTTTCCATGTCTTGGTTATTGTAAATAATGCTGCAATGAACACAGGGGTGCAGATATCTTTTCAAATTAGTGATTTTGTTCCCTTTGGATAAACACTCAAGTGGAGTTGCTGGATCATATAGCAGTTCTACTTTTAATTTTTTGAAGAAACTTCATACTCTTTTCCATAATGGCTACACCAATGTATACTCCCACCAATGGTGCACAAGGATTCCCTTTTCTTAGTTCCATCTCTTAGAGTAGATTAAAGTTGGTTCCATAAAAATTTCAGTAACACTAACGGTCATCACAAAGATGGAAGTTAATTCTATAGAATAAAAATAATTGATGCTGGAGAAAACATGACAGGTATGACTATGCACTTTCCCCCTAAAAGTCTGTATGTTTCAATTAATTCCAAATGTTCATGGGGGAAACCAGCTCAGGCTCAAGCCACACGCTACCAGTGAGACAGGGAAGCAAGTTTTAGAGTGGATGAAACTAAGCTAGATCCAGACATTAGCCCAGAAGATCCTCAGAGTTCAAGCTCAGGTTTGTCTTGGTAGGTAGGGGGAGGGGGTGTGGGCAGGGAGAAGGTACATTTCAGCCAGTGGCATGTCAGAGAGAAGTTCTGGGTGACTGATGGGAACACAGAGAACAGCAAAAGTGCACCGTGGTCCCTGGACATCTGTTCATAAATGACCAACTTCCATTCCTTGGAATCCTGGACCAGAGTGGGAACCCCACTAAAAGTCAGCTAAGCCATGAGGGCTAAGAGTTAGAACAGCAGAAGTTATAATCACTCGCTCTGAAATCAAGCACATTTGTGTTGGATTCTGGCTCTGCCGCTCATTAGTAATAGCAGGTGCTCATTCGATGGTAGCATTTCGATGGTAGCAATAGCCTGCATTCAGAATTGTCAAGAAGGATTGAGGATAAGTTGACCATACATATAGCAGAGGGTTTAGTGCAGGAATACAATCCTGGGATTGGTCAACATGGGGACCTAGGTAAGGTGGGGAGTGGGGAGGGGGTGGTGGGCCCAGGGCTGGCTTCACAGGTGCGCCACCTTTGCTGCTATACTTGGAAGAGTTTCACACTTGGTTTAACGCTTTACTGTCACCATCTTGAAATTCTCAATAATTTTTTAACATTTTGCACTGGACCCCAGCAATTATATAGCTGGTCCTGGGTAGGCCATTATGGATACCAAAGACATTTCAAACACTGAAGATATGGCAAGTACCCATAGATGTTGGGATAAGGCTCCACTGATTATGATTGGTTTAGACTTGTCTGGGCTTTGCAAGGCAGAATCAGCTCTGGGAGATGGAAAACAGCAAAAACAGGACAGACTAGACAGAGGAATGGGCACAACTGTTTGATAATGAGGGTGACTATATAAATTGATATATAAATTGATATCCAGCAATTGTGAGTGAGAATGTAAGTGGGTGCTATTAATAATTACCCCAAGACAAGAGGTGCAAACTGTGACTCTCTTGGTCAAAGTGGGAGAAAAGGTCATCCTATAAATAAGCCATTCTAGCAAAGTATTTTGAAGTTATTCCTAAAGGGCAAAGTTGGAAATTAATGAGGAAGATAGCATCGTGACTACAAAGCACATGTGTTCATAGAAAATTCAGATCTATTTTTAGAGGTGGAGGGCAAAGGGTAGTTATTATCTGATATTTGAAAGGATAATCAATCAGAATAAAATTTCGTGTAGCCAACACTTCTATTTGAAAAACTGCCCATATGTTGATAATTGTTGCAGGTACATGGAGTGCATTACACTGTTCTCTCTGCTTTCATGTGTTTGGAAGTTTCATAATAACCATTTTTAAAAGCAAAAAAAATAACTTAGATGTTTTTGTTGATATTACATTGATTGAATAAATATTTTAAATCTTCTAGTAGATTATTTTATTAACAGCTTGCCATAAAATTACTCTGAAAAATAAAAAGGAAAACAACTTGATTTGAGAATGATTTGAGTATCAAGTGTTCTGCAATTACCCAAGTGAATAAACAGTACTGTTGCCAGAATTTCTATATTGAGGGACTTAGGTATATAAATCTAATTGGAGAAAGAATCAGAAAGTCTGTCCTGAAGCTCTGTTTACATAGAAATCACATTATTTTTATTTAGATTTCAAGTTGATTTTGAATGGCTTGGGATTGCTGTGATGAAGCTTATGGGACATTAAAGCCTCCTGTATTAGTCATAAGAGATTAGACTGTACTACAGATACAAATTAACCCCAAATCTCAGTGGCTTAAGAAAAATCCAGGCTTGTTTCTGGCTTGTGCTACTGTCTGTTGAGGATTAACAAGGTGCTCTGCCCCTCCTCACTCACTGAGGGATCCAGGCCCTCAGAGACCCTACCATCTTGTAACTACTCCATCTGAAACACGTGCTTCCCTCTGTCCCCATGTCTGGTGGTGAAGACTGGAGAGTCACACAGCCTCAGAACATAAGTGACAAGCCATTTCCACCAACATTTCATTGGCTGAAATCTGTCATGTGGTACCATCTGATGGCAGAGGGTAAGAGCAATCCAGGGAAGCAAATGGAATATTTGTTTAGTATTACTGTCTCCACTATGTCCCAACCATGTCCTATGGACAATACTGCAAAAAAGTACAGTTCATGATTTCTGGGGTCTTAAGTCCTAGAGTCTGAGCTGAGTGCTGAATGGGAATTAAAATGGCATCGATCAGTCGGAAAATATTTGTTCAGCAAATGAATAATGAAAAGAAGATTGCAGGGTGAAATTTCTAACTTTTTCAAGCAGTAAATAGTATTTATTTTCATATAAGAGGCATGATTAATGCAAATGAATATTGACAATTCATTCAAACCAGCGGAGCTGATCTGTTAACTGCCAACACTTTCCTGGCCATTGCCATGGATAACAGTAATGTTTATTTTAAGATCAGTGATGGCTTTAGTTACCTTTTCCTGCACAGCAAACTACCAGATGGGCTCAGTTGGGTGGTTTCACTTGGGGTCTTTCCCTGCAGTCAGATGGTGGCTAGGGGTAGAATCATCTGAAGGCATCTTTTCTCATAGGTCTAATATGTCTGCTGGGATGCTGGGAACCAGCTGGGCACTGCCTGGCCATCTCTCTTTCCACGCAGCCTCTTCACAAGACTAGTCTGGGCTCCACACAGCCTGGCATCTCAGGATAACTGGCCTTCTGCATGGCAGACAGCTTCTTCTAGAGTAAGTATTCCAAAAGCACAAGGCCCAAACTGCAAGGTTTCTTAGCACCTCGGCTTGGAAGCCCCCCAGTGTCACCTCAGTGCACCCCACTGGTCAAAGGTGAGTCAGAGGGCCAACTGAGCTCAAGAGAGGAAGGAAGGCAAAGGTATGAGGACTGAGCGGCATGGGCGCCATCTTGGGAGAAAGCTGTCATTAACCAGACCTTTTATTTAATCAGACCTTAATTTCCTACACTCTAAATAGTTCATTTTCAAATGCAAGTGCAAATTTGTAAGAGTTTATATTATGCTAAGTTTGCTGTTCCACAGTTTTGTCCTTATCCTTTAAAAAAAACTGTAAATGGACATGACAGTTTGCAAACGCATAAGAATTGGTATCAGATTCCCTGATCTCTGGATTTAAAATGCTAGGATGGCAACTGGATGTCGACTCTAGTTAAGGACATCACCGCTTTGCTATTCTGGTCAGATTGTCAAATATCTGGGTGCAAGTATCAGGATGAATGGAAGGATCGGGGAGGGTAGTTCAAGGCTTCCACTTCACATACACAATCATATAAATTGTGTGTGTGGGGTGGGGGTGTGTGTGGGGTGTATGTGTGTGTGTGTGTGTGAGTGTGTGTGTAGGTGTGTGTGTAGGTGTGTATGGGGTGTATGTGTGTGGGGGTGTGTGTGTGTGAATGTGTGTGTGTGAGTGTGTGGTGTATGTGTGTTTGTGGGTGTGGGTGTGTCTGGTCTGTAGGTACACATAACACAGTCATCTAAAGTCCACAGCCTGGCATTAGCCCTGAAGTCAAGGAGTTCCCTATTTAGCAAAACAATTCACCCAACTCAGATTACTAAACAAGACAAAAACAAGATCACTCAATAATTATATCTAAGCAGAGAGAAAAACGAGACCACTGTCCACATCACAAAAGGGACAAGACATTCCAGTCACCCAGGTAACAGGAGTGACCACTGCTTCTTTATCATTTACATCTTTAGCCTGGCTCCATTTCCCCACCTTCTGGATAAAGTTATTAGCATACCCCGTCATAGAGTTACCCCCACCTCCGGGCAGTACTCAATCCAGAACAAACCCACCTCCTCACCTCTCACCAACACCACCTAACCCAAGGCCAAAGCTCAATGTGAGCCCCTCTGAACAGCAACTCTCTCTTATTTGGGGCCCCTCCTTCTCCACGCTGTGTGTCCCTTTCCTCCATCACGAGGATAACATCAGTGCATGACATCAGAGTGACCGAGGATGGGAGTGTGGGTTCTCCTGGCATCTGGCCGCCTCTCCTCCCACCACAGTGACAAGAACTAACACCAGTGATGAGGTGAAATGCATTTTACCCCAATCAATCCATAATTATCAGCTCTAATGTGAGCCTCGGGGAAGGAGAAAGTGGAAACTAATGATTGGGACATTCCCGCCGGTATTTCATGCAGTGTATTCATTCTTTCATGCAGCAAATACTTCAGGAGCTGCGTACTGAGTCCTACTACATGCTGAGTACATGGAGTTTCACAGGCAGGTATGAAAAAAATATGTAATCCAGGAGAAACAGTAACTGTAGCCATTTATCACTAGCTATTTATCGTACTCCCCTTCTCTCTCTTAGGACACAAACACAGTAAGACAATGAAATGCCTCTTTCTTCCCTTGTGTAACACTGATCCTTCTAGATCACCCAGACTTCTGCTCTCACCCTTAGGTGCTGTCAGTTCTATCTGCCACTAGAAAATTATGACACCAGAATATCTGGTTGAATTCTCAATTGTTACTCCTTAACATATTATATCTCTTTTTAAAAAAATTCACCAGTTTTCCCAATTAAGGAGATTAATTGTAGGGTTCTCACCTACCAAGAACGACTCTAAAGACCAAGTTTACTAAAGGGTCAGCAATCAATCAATTGATAATTATTGACCAAAACTTTACACTGAGGGTGCTTGGATTTGTGACAATTATCCAAAGGAAAATCTTTCCATTTCTAAATCACAGGAGAATAGCTATTTCATATTTACAAGAAATTTTCCGGACATGAGAGGAAAATTTGATGGGAGGGTTGAAATTTTTCTAAAGAGAAGTACAAAACATACATTAACAAAAGTGATCACAATTTCAGTTTATCTCTTGGTATTTCAGATTTGAAGACAGTCACCATCCTCATTTGTCTGTTTCCTTTATTCAAAGTGCAATTCATAATGACTTTTCTTTGGTAGATATTTGCAAAGCATATAAAACTTTATGTGTCTTCTTTACAAACTGCAAAGCAATGGGAGAAGCTACTTCTTTCTTACAAATATGTTTTCAAATTACTCCAAATGAAACATGAAATGGTGCATTTTTAACTAAAATTTAATAAATATATTAAAGTCCATGCTTTAGAAGTTGTCTATTTGCAAATAGTGGATATAAGACCCTATTTCAACAAAAACATAACTGTGCAAAAACATTTCAGAGTAGAAATAGTACCTAGAGCCCGAAAAGTTGTGTTCTGGCTAGGGCAAAACAGAACTATTTGTTAAAATGCTTTTCAGTTGCCTTAAATTAGTCTAAAAACGTTAGAAATAATACTGCCCACTGGTTAAAAGACTAGGATGCTGGAATCTGATGAAATTAACCTTGTGTTATTGGATAAGTTAATTAAACGTTCGGGTTGTCAGTCCCCCCACTTATAAAATATCACATCATTATCATAGAGATATTGAGAGGATTAATGCATTGAGAGGATAGTGCATGTAAAGGAATTAGCAGACACCACATAGTAAGTGCTCAATAAATGTTAGATATGCTGATAACAATTATGAAGGAAAGATGATGATATTAATTTTCAAATGAGTAGGTATCTGCCTTGTATACTGATTTACTTGTTACTGTATCTATGTTTGTGTCTATCTCAGGTTTGCAAATAGAGTTTTGAAAACAAATAGGAAATGATCCACTTGGACTCTTAGTAAATATAAATCCACGACTCAATTTTTTTCCTAAATGTTCTGCTGATGCCAAAAATCAGAGAAAGACACAAGGCTGGAATCCAGGAATGAGTTGCAATTGTATTCTCTACCTCAGGCTGAGAATTTGTGTAGGGAATTTCAAAGACAGAAGCCAATAAGTCTATTATATTGCAAATACAAAAGACAATGGTTTTTGTAATAAACACAAATTGAAAAGGGAAGGATTAGAACATGAGTAACAAAGAAGAGAAATAATTATTCTGAGTGGGATAGGGGTGTAAAAGGATTACCACCCACCAGGCCAGCTCAAGAGAATAAATCTCAGAGCTTTCAGCAGCTGCAAGGTAGGTGATCCTGTAAATATTCACATAATATTTCTAAAATTAAATGTCGCTGTTACAGAAACAAAAGAATGAAGTGGGTCATGCCACGGTAGGTGTGTCAGTCGGAAAACAGTTGGAAAAACTGTTGGAAAAATGGGGCCAATACCAGACTGTCCAGTAGAAGGAATTTAATACAGGGCACTAGTTATAAGGGTGTTGGTAGAACTAAAAAAACAAACAGGGAAAGATGAGGAAGCTGCTGCCTCCCCTAGGGCTGGGGGGAGATGAGAGTATGTACCTAAAAGCCAGAAGTAAGGCTGCTTTATGGAAGTTAGATCCACACAAGGTCTCAGACATGGAGATATACTGTCCAAAGCAAACACAGAGGGAGAACTAGATCCTGTCTCTTTTCAGTCTGCCAACAATGCCTCCCACTGGGAGAACCTACACAGGAGCCAGTTAGCAAGGGAGCCTGGGAAAGTAGGTGTCAAGGGAAGGGCATGGAGCAGATCTGAAAGCAAATGAGCAGATAACCAGCACAATAGACAATCAATCACCAAGGACACCTATGAAATAGAGAAAAAGGTATCACTCTTTCCACTTAGAGTTAAAAGGAACCCTCAACACAAAAGAGATGACATCAATATTAGTTTTAATTGGAGTACAATTTAGAAATGCCACTGGGTTATGTTTCCCCATCAAAAAAGTGCTGCTAATATTGAAAGTCTCCCCACACAACCAGATTTCTTTCCACGTGTAAGAGGGTAAAAGGGAACCCATTTTTAGTTGTTCATCTGCTCTCGGATTTCATAGACCTGGAAGAATTCAAAGAAAAAACATGGGGAAATGCATGTAGGATGGTCATCACTTTAATTTCCCTAAGATATTAAAACTTACACAAATACCATCTAACAATTCCCTGATTTTATGAAATAAGGTCATTGTAATAGCAGAACACTAAAAGGATATATTTCCAGAATTAAGTACTGTCCCAACTGCCCTGTCCTTACTTTTCTCATTTCGTTGCAGTCGGTGAAAAGTTTGCTAAACCAGCACAGAATCACAGAAGGACGATGTAAGGTTATCTCAATGGGAGGTTCCCAAAAGGATTGTATTGACTTGTAAAACTGAATGAGCTCTGGAGAAGAAAGCGTAGAATCCTGGACCAACTAAATTTGTATAAGTTTGGACAATGTAATCTCTGGGTCCCCCTTTCCTTAGACTGTGAAGATTAGATTTAGAACATCTCTGCATCTTCAGGGCGAGGAGAAATGTGAGTGCTGACTTGCTCAGCTCAGTCTCGAGGAAGTGTAAGAACAAAAATCACAAGTACCGATTCCTAAAGTGCACATGCTCAGGTCGTGCCCAGCACGTGGGAAGTCAAGGACACCTGGGCACTCAAAGCAGCTCCCTTGGTTGGCATCTCAGCCCCTCTTTCTGTGCCACCTTTTTTCTCAGCTCACATTCATGAATCAACGTATCCTCCAAATTGACCAAAAACTATTGCAGCCGCACATGATGCCCATGAGGGTGGAGCCATCACCTCAACTTTTTTTCTACCAACCAATTCAATATAAAAATAGGCATGGTGATAAAATATGGCAATAATGGAAGAATTTAGTTTTCTCTTATTAATTTTAACATCATTTTATTGACAAACATCAATCTGTAATTGCAAGGAAAACAAAAGATAAAAAGAAAAACACAAAAAGAGCCCTCCCATTTTTCTGATGTTGGAGTAAATGGTCACCAATGCTAAATTTCTACAGAAAGTCGATAAAATGGGGGCATTGGGACTATAAGCCATTGACAACAGGCCCCTTGCATAATCACTGCAGCCAGCCCAAGTGACCTGAAAAGTCTAAGACAGAATTCTGGTCAATAAAGCAAAAGACAAACGGGAGGTTATTTCTCCTTGGTCTCATAACTAGCAGGTAATTTGAACGCAAGTCCTGCTCAGCTTTTTGAGTCCAAAGCTAGTGCTCTTACAATGAGCTGCTTCCAAAAGAAGTCCATGTGGTCACAGGCTGTCACCAACAGAAAAGGTGCTGCTTTGTTTACACACAGGGACATGACAGCATCTGCTGGCTTCACTGCCCCAAAAGAGGTTAAATAATGCTCAGTATTGCTTGACCTGAGGAGCGGTTGGTAATAACCCTGAGGAACTAGGCAAAAAATACAACAACAGCAAAGTGATTCTTTGTAGTATTAGTGCATCTTCTTATATATCGGGGTACACACTCAGAGCCCTGTGTCCAGGCACATGTACACACATGGGGAGCATACCCCCATTTCCTGCAATAAAAGGGACAGAAAGGATAATCTTGGGTTGAAGAAAAAAGGCACATTTCACTTCCAATAGTTGCTAGATTGATTTCATCAGCTATCTACTGAGGAGGGCTTTTCAGCATTTTCCTGTCACTGTTCCCCTCAGAGAGTCCTGACCCAAAACTTGAAGTCCAGAAAAGTTACCAATGAGGAACCACACAGCCCTTTGTCGAGGGGGCCACTGTCAAGGCGAGACCAGACACAGCCCGACACTGTCCACATTTTCTCAGAGACAACACAATTGTAAGTTCGAGCATACCTCATGGGAAACCAGTATGTCAAGTTCTTAAAAAGAGCATCTTACCTGATGTGGCTGTGAACTGGACCATCTGCTATAGGTGGGAACACCGGACGGCTTGCTGGCTGAGGTTCTCTACAAAAGGAAAGAGAAAAAAGATGTCGCGCTGTCACACAGACTGAACACACTTTTCATTTCTCTAAATGAATGATTTATTCAGTGTCTACAGTTCCAAAACTTAACACATCTTAGACTCTATCTGAACTGAGTCTTTCTGATTCATTTCTTTTAAAACATAGTCTCCTCAACAAGTATAATCATATGGACATTAAAGTCAAGACATCTGGATCCACGTCTCAGTTTGTACTAGTTGTTTAACCTGGTACGAGTCACCCACACGCTCTCTGTCTCAACTTTCTCTTCTATGGAACCTGGAATAATCATTTTTATGTCACGGCATTCCTGTGAGGGTCACATATGACAATAGCTGTGAAGCACTTTGTACAGTAAAGAACTATGCACATATAAGGCGTCTATTCAACAAGCAGAAAATAAGACACGTTATTTTACGTTTCTGTTTGAAACAAAACTGGTTTACAAACACCTAAGTTAATAAATGAGGTCATGTGAGTGCCAGTTATTCTTGTTATAAAAAGATCCTTCACCTTACAAGAGGACCACACCATTGCTACCAGCAACCTGGGCTTGTAAAATGCCACAAGCTCACCATACAGGAGCTCATCCCAAACCATTCTCATCACCATTTCCTTTTTCTACTTCTACAATGGAGGCTAGAAAAGCTACATGCTCACTTTCTGAGTATTTCTTCCCACCAGCGCTGGCCCATGAGATGTGACCATAATTCTGCTGTGGGTGGGCGCTGGTCAGGAGTTCTGGGAAACCCTTTGCTTTCCTGACAAAAGGGAAAAGATAAGGCTTATACTTTCCCCATTACTCTTCTTTCTCTCTACATGCACATATGCTACACGGGAGCTGAAGCAACCATTTTGTGACCATGAGGAAAAGGCTGAGATGCTATCCGTGATCTTGTTAAGCAGCTGAACCATGACTTCTGGCTGCTACTTTTGCCTAAACCCTCCTTGTGTCATTGACATTAACCACGTTTTTCTACTACTAGCAGGGTGTAATGCCATGCTCTGCTGTTTATTCAAATTGAGTCAAATTACAAGATTTCAGTTCTTCAGAAGCTTGTGGATGCTTCAGGCAGAGAGAACATACAGACAGAAGCATGAAGATGTGAAAGCGATTGGTATGCTTCAAAAATGATCAATAGGTCAATACAGTATGGCCAACTCCTGCATCCCCCATCACTACACTCTATTTGCTCTTCAGGACTCTTGTGTGATTCCCAGCTGGCCTTTGCTGATTCCAACAGCTTCCCTGCATCTCTGTGACAGAGAGCCTCGTGTGCTGGCTGCTGCTGTGTCCTGCCTGCTCTGATCAGCTTCCCTCTGCATCTGCCCCTCCCATGGGGCAGGGCTGGGACCAGCTCTCAGGCCCTCCCACTCTCTCCTGCCCCACTGAGGTTAATGGGAATGAACCCAAGAGCAAGTGTGAGAGAAGCATCTCGTTTTCAACTTGGACGGAGGGAGAACCTCAAGGAGGAGCTAGAAGTTAAACCAAAAGCTTCATCATTTTTCCTCAGGGAGAAACAACAGGGATGATCTTATCACTGAAGGACCATGTGCATTCTCCAATGCTCACTTTCCTTGTTGTGAAGTAATGTCCCCATGCTCCCTTCCCATCTAGCCCCAAATCCACTCAATTCAATGATTCTAATATATTCACTTTTAGAGTATATAAATGATTACCAATTATAGTGGCAAGACTGACTTTCCATGGAAGGATTAGATTTGTTTCAATGTTATGTGTTTAAAATACGAAAAAGAACCTTCTTCTTAAATCTCAGCTAACTAGATAAGGTTCATAATCTAGAATAGCTCTTTGCCCGGATGTTTTAACAGAGTTCATCTTCCCTATACTTTTAGGAAGAGGCTGTTGGCTGGTTTTCCAGCCCAACAATTTGGGCTTCAGCAGTTTCTTTAAGTCTCTTTAAACCATAAGATTTTAGAATTCACCATCAGACTAATTTTGGAGACATTATGTCTTGAGAACGTAATTCATCATTAGTTAAAGTCACAGTATGGGTTTCTGAAATTGTAACAAATTTTATATTTATTATTAGAAAAATTATGCTTTGGGCTTTTTTTTAATTGAGATATAATTGACACATAACATTGTGTAAGTTTAAGGTATACAACATGTTGATTTGATACATTTATATACTATAATATGATGCCCACTGTAGTGTAACACTTCTGTCAGGTCACATAATTATCATTTCTTTTTTGTGGTGAGAACAATCAAGACCTAGTCTATCAGCAACTTTGAGTGTTGTTGACTATAATCTCTATGCTGTGCATTAGATCTCTAGGACTTATTTATCTGCTAGTTACAAGTTTGTACCCTTAAACAACACCTTCTCCCACCAGCTCTCGGTAACCACCATTCTACTCTCTGTTTTTACAACCTTGGCTTTTTTAGATTCCATGTATAAGTGGTATCAGATTGTATTTGTCTTTCTGTCTGACTTATCTCATTTAGCACAATGCCCTCCAAGTCCAACCATGTTGTCACAAATGGCAGGATTTCCTTCTTTCTTGTGGCTGAATAATATTCCATTGTGTATATGTATGCACCACATCTTCTATATCCTAAGTGCTGATGAACACTTAGGTTGTTTCCATATCTTAGCTCTTGTGAATAAACATGCCATAAGCATGAGAGTGCAGATATCTATTCAAAATCCTGTTTCACTTTCTTTGTATATACACCCAGCAGTGGGATTGCTGGATCATATGGTAGCTCTACTTTTAATCCTTTAAGGAACCTACATATTGTTCTCCATAGTGACTGTACCAATTTACCTTCCCACCAACAGTGTAGGAGGGTTCACTTTTCTCCACACCCTTGCCAACACCTGTCTCTTATCTTCTTGAAAGCTTTGGTTTTTATAAATAAAATTTAAATTCTGGTAACCAAAGTCAAGGTATGAGCACTGACATTCAAAACACATTTTAAAGAAAAGTGAGATGTGTGACATGCAGCATGTGACTCAAATTCTTAAGGAACCTTGAAGTGGGAAAGGCAGAAGATGGGCACTTGTGGATTTGAATGCAATAATAACTCCCTATGAAATGGACCTCTATCTCCTCTGGATAAGTATCACAATACTTCCATGCCCACGCTTCACTTTTTCCTAAAGGTCACACTGCACATCAGCACTGACACAAGTATGATTCACTTTATAATGGCAATTACAGTCTTGTGATTCACATACTTCATGTCCTTCCCAGTGCTCAGGATAAATGTAAAAGGCAAGAGAGACAACAAAGCAACTGGGCAACATTAAGTACAAATTTTAAAGGCATAACAACATTCATAATCATACCATAGCTTCTGATGGATGTGGCTATATTTGAAAACTAGTCTCATAGCACAAAACATGAAATCTGGTTGGGTTTCCTTCATGTGTTTTTAATAAACTAGCCATAATGTGTGGTTTGGATTTCAGCTTAAACAAAAATAAACTTACCCGACAAACCAGATATCTAATTGTTCATACCCTCATTCTCCTCCTGCTAGAGCCCTGGGCAACCAGTAGTTAATCAAAGGGAAGTACCCACATCAGAATAAAGCGGCTTGCATGAATTCTCTGACCCCAGGAATTCACAAATCTCTGAGAGTGGGATCCAGCAATTTGCATGTTTAAGGGGCTCTTCAATTGATTCACATTAGATCTTAGAAGCAAAGAAAAAGGCCAGAATAATCCTAGCACAACCTTCTCCTGCTACAGGTGTCCAATGAAAGATAAGAGCTATGAAGAAAAGAGGCAAGAAGACCCGAGGATATTATTGAGCAGTTTTCTCTAAACAGATAAAATGAACTCTCAGACTCTAGAGAAATATTTCTGGAAACTGTGGGAAGACGCTTGGGGAGAAAGAATCTCATTTTTAATCTACAGATATGTATTAAACTTTGAACCACCAAACTTTTAATTAAATGGGTGGGTAAGGGTTTCAGTTTGGATATCCACCCCCACCCCATACCCCCCACCCTTGGAAAACCTTCCCTAAATACCAAGAATAGGCTCTGCCCTTCTGATGTGTTTCCAACACATCCGCACCTACCCCTTATCAAAACTCTCCTCACTCTATCTTGTAATTGCCTTCTAAATGCAGCTTTCTCTTGTAGACTGTACATCCCACAAGGTTATAGGGATGGGGGGTAGCAAGTTGGGATTGGATGTTATTTACTCGTGTAATCAGGCATGTCTGTGCCTGGAATACAGTAAGTGCTCAGTAAACATCACGTCAATTAATTAAAAGGTTCATTAAACTTAACCTGATCCAACTTTGGCAAGTATGGAGACACTGGTGATGGAAGTGACATTTCTGAGGGAAAGTATCCATAAAAAGTTGGCAGGATTTGAGAGCCTCAGTGCTACTTGAATTTCTTAAAAGTGTAGCACCATTGGCCCAGATTTCAAGATATTAGGATGGGGAGTTTTCTTAAATATGGCTTCAAAGAAAATACTGCTCAAGTAATGAGGGCAAGAAATAAGGAAAATGGCAGATACCGCTTTGAACTTGAGAGTCTTGGGTGCATGTTAATCCACATAAAAAGTCTCCAGAATGAGTACTGTGGGGCACACCTTGAAAAAACTAGATGACCCATCAAAGCAAGCAGAAGCTAGAAGTCAAAGAGATATTGAGACTCAAACATTTACCCTACTTTGCATCTTCTGTCTCTCCCTTCTCCAGGCTGGTGAGGCTTGTGGGAATGTAGTTTACTCATATCATGGAGAAAGGAGTTCAGGAGAAGAATGTAGAATATTTTAGTGACAAAAGCATGCAGACAATGCCACTAAGAGGCTTCCTTTTTAACAGACTGTTTTGTCAAACCAAGGAAAAGCAGTGCTATGCAGAAACCTGGGAGACAGACTAAATTCAAGGGCAGCTCACAGTTGAGGAAAGCTGCCGGATGCTGCAGCAAGACGGCCAGCCAGCCAGGCAGCTGCTGTTCTCCATCCTACAACTGTCCTCCAAACCTAATTGTCCATCACCATAAGACAAGGAGCTTGGGGAACATGGACATTTTTCAATAGCTGGAGTTTTTCCTGCATTAAGCCTTCAGCCTAATTAAAGCACGAAAAATGAAAAACCAATAAACAGTGTTGGAAGATGTCAATTGGACGTATGAATTTAACATCTTAGCACAAAAAGTCATTGACAGATAGGATCCAGGAAACCACGTGGGTTACTCAGACAGACTGAACTCTGGATGATAGACACGACTTCTGGAATTTTCATTTCAGATGGAAAGATCATGTTTCCAACTCTAATGAGATGATTCATGCGAGGAACAAGACCAAAAAAGCAAATAACCTAGACAGCAGTAATATTTTTAATAAGCAAGGTGTAGAGAGCTGACTCAAAAACCTTTCTTCTGGAGCAAGAAACTTTGTAAAGTACAAGTGGCAAAGGCTCTACCCACACACACCTTAATAAGTAGCTACCAAAAAAATCACAAGTAAGGACGCAGACCAGACAAACTAAGAAAAGAAAATTGATTGAAGAAAGAAAAGAGCATGGGGTGAAGTTCTGGAGTCTCTTTAACAATTTTGCTATTGAAAGGGCCACACGGTTTCCTCGTTGCAGTGGTGGTGTTCTAGAACATACACTCTAATATGTGTTGCTACACTGATGCGGCATTTACTAAACTCCTATACAGTTAGTGTCTGTGAGATAGATAAGAAACAGTCTCTAAACTCTCTGTCCTTTATAAATGCAATCACAAACTTATTACCCTCATTTTAACAAGGAATTATTGAGCCAATTATGGAATGCCAGAACTCTGGACCTAACTAGCTCAGTCAAGGAACACTAGCACATTCCTAATGCTACAGAGAATCCTAAGAGTTGGGTAAGGGATGCTACCTAAAAGCTGACCTAAATCTTTCCAGTTTCAATAAAAGCTCAGATCATTAAGGTATACGACAAGCAGCTCCCATATTCTCCATTTCTTCTCAGTGCTAACCATCCTTTGGAATTCTTTTCTCCATTAAATCAATCCATTTTCTTTAACATTTCCCTGTGTGCCCTAGTTTCCAGGCTTTCAGTCGCGTCACTGCCCTCCTTGGCCACCCCCAAAACCTCCAAACTCCTCCCTCTGAAGCTGTGAAATCTGAAATTGGATGAGTTACTCTTTGGGTCCTCATTCCATGACAAAATGCAAAATAAAATAAATCTAAGCTAGCCTCAGTGCAAACAATGAAAGAGAGACAATCTCGATACAGTCAAGTACTAAAGATGGATTTAGTAACTATATTCAATAGGCTTTGCCTCTTGGTTTTATTTATTTTTCAGTAATGGAAGAGAAATAGCTGAGTCTGGGTTAAGGAGAACTTAGATGTAAAATAACACAGACTCCATCTTCCTCTAAGAGTTAAAATACCATGTGGATTTAGTGAAATCAAAATGATGCTCCCAGGGTTTTTGTTTATTAGTCCTCCCCACCCCCACCCCCCACCAATGCACTTTAACTTGACAAGCACTTTTTTGCATACCTAGTATGTGCAAAACACTCTATTAGCAACAGGGCTTACAAAGATGGATGAGATTCTCCCCAATGATATTTTTCCTCTTCCTCCTCCAGTCCTGCCCCAAAGAACCAGGTGCAAGCCCATCCGCTGTCACTCTTCATCCCATTACCCTACTGCAATTTCTTTATAGCTCTGATCACTATCTGAAATTACCTGTTCATGTGCTTGTTTGGTTCTACATTGTTCGTGTCCCTCACTAGAATGTTAGTACCAAGAAAGCAGGGTTCTTGTCTTTTCCCCACTTTCCTTTGTTAATCATTACTTTTACTATCATGCATACAGCAGTGTCTCAGTCAATATGAGCTGAAATTATGAATGAATGGAGAGACTCAGTTCTTATTCTCAAAGAGTGAAGGAGATTAACAAATCCAAAACTCGACTACAGGAAGGAGTGTTGCTCCTTCCCTCGTGCGTCTGTGCCCTGCATGGGGGAGCCATTCGCAACATAAAAAAATCATACACTGGTCTATTACGACACTTTTCCAGTAGAAATGATAAAGTGCCTTACTGTAACAAATTTACAACAGTATCCCAACAAGTGGAAGTAAAATATCTTAGGCAGGGTACCTAATTCTCAGTTACAAAAAGGCACTCTGCAGGCTACAATGGTCTCGCAAGGGCAATTCCCTGGCCTTGGGTTTTGAGTGTCCCAGATAAGAAGTGAGGACAGAAGAGGTTTTCTCACCAACAGATGCTGCTTTAAATGACCAGACTGTGGTCTCCAGGCTCCAAGATGGCCTCAAATGATTCCCTGGGTCCTGGTATTCACACCATTTTATAGCCCCCTCCACATTGTACCAGGGCTGGTATGCTTAACCCACAGAAAGTGGTAGAGATGAGGATACTCACTCACTAGGTTAGGTTCTAACTTGGGCTGCTCCCTCACTCTGGGATCACTTCCGATAGGAGGGGCTGTATCACGAACCACCCTATGGAGAATCCCACCCGGTGAGAAGTTGAAACCGCCTGCAAACAGCCATGTGGGTGAACTTGAAGGTTGACCCTGCAGCCCCAGTCAAGTCTTCAGAGGCTGCAGTCCTGGCTAAAGGCTTGACTGTAACTTTAAGAGAGGCTATGACCCAGGACCACCCAGCCAGTCAGATCACATACCCCCTACCCTCAGAAACTGTGCAAGGTAATCCATGTTTGTTATTCAACTGCTAAATTTGGGGGTAATTTGTTACACAGCAATAGATAACTAATTGACCTTATTAGCAGAAAAACTATTCACCTCTTACAAGTAAAAGTCTGTAGAAAGGATTTAATACCCTATGAATCATACCTAAGGGGGATGAAAACACTATTCTCATGACTGGTGGAAAAAAGAAGTTTCAGGATTTTTTTCCCCCTTTAGGTCTTTTTAAAAAGCTAAAAGTCCCTGAATTTTCACATCATGATTTAAAATGTCTTGCAGTCACTTTCTTCAAGGAGAGAGAACTGTAAGTCCCTGAAGACACAAACACAAGGTAATCTCCAGCTCCCTTCCTGCGCAAGACTAAAAACAGCAAACAGGATGCTCAGTAAATAAATGATAAGCTTCCTGTTATCAAGCAGCTTTCTCTGTAACTCAACTTGATCTTGCTGTATCTTACCAAAAAGAATGGATTCACTTGAGCTGCTGGGCTCGTCTGCCACCCCACATCTCAGAGACACAGAAACCCTCCCCTAGCAGCTGCCTAACAGGGCAATGTATGGAGTTCTGCTTTCAAGGTACTAAGGGGAGGAAAGGCATGCACAGACTCTGTGTTCCCCAGAATGTGTGCTATGCAGAAACTGGACCTGCAAAGCGACCTATTAAAAAATGGTTCTTTGGTCAGTTTAGGGAAATACTATATTTCCCAATTGATCCAACCCAGGGGTCAGCACAATTTTTCTATAATGGGTCATACAGTAAATATTATAGGCTTTGTGGGCCATATAGTCTCTTTCAAAACCACTCACCTCTGCTGTGGACCATGACAGCAGCCATGGACAATACAAACGGGTGTAACTGGGCTCCAATAAAACTTTATTTGCAAAAAATGGCTTGGGTCAGACTTGGTCCATAGGCTGGGGTTTGTATATTTTTCCTGCCCCTCACTGGAATGCTGAAGTACTGGGAAAGCAGGAAAGTAAACACAGAGGCCATTGCTCCAGCCTCTCTCTTAAAGAATCACTGCACATTCTGACATATAAAAGGCATTAAGAATTTCTGCTCCAAAGACTTATCCATGGATCCAATTGTTCAACTCAATTTCCCAAAAATTATTTGTCCAAAGAACGTATTTACTTACTTCATGATTTCTCTCCTGCACTCCCCTGCCTTCCCCTCTTCGCCTCTCTTCTCTCTCTGTCAACTTGTCTTATTTTTTAAATTGAAGTATAGTTGATTTACAATGTTGTGTTAATTTCTGCCATATAGCAAAGTGATTCAACTATACATATATATTCTTTTTTAAATATTCTTTCCCATTATTATGGTTTATCATAGGATATTGAATGTAGTTCTCTATGCTATACAGTAGGACCTTATTGTTTATCCATTCTATATATAACAGCTTACATCCCTCAACTTGTCTTCTTATTGAATAACTATTAATAATTCAGAGATCTAGTCTTCCATAGAACATACTTGAGGAAATAATGAGTTACCTAATTTGCAGTGTGTATCAGCCTGAGTGAACAATTTAATTCTACCTCCGCAGAGAACTGACTTGGAACGTGGAGCGTCAATGAATGCTTCAAGCGATACCTTGACTTTTATACACAGGATAGCCTCAAAGATAGAAAATTTTAGAAGTGTTTGGTTTTGGTTCCCAAGATGGTAGCATAGAAAGATCCTGAGCTCACCTCCTCTCATGGGCACATCAAAATTACAACTATTTATAGAACAACTGTCAATGAAAAAGATTGGAACCTATCAGAAAAAATCTTGGACAACTAAAGACATAAACTATAGCCAAGACCCACAAATGGGAGGATAATTACAGTTGCAGAGGTTCTCTCCAAGGAACAAGGGGTCTGAGTCTCACATAGGGCTCTCCAGCCTGGGGGTGCTCACTGGGAAGATGAGCCCCCAGAACGTTTGGCTATGAAGGCCAGTGAGACTCACTTTGAGGAGTCTCACAGGACTTGGTGAAATAAAGACTCTACTCTTAAAGGATGCACACAAAATCTCACACACACTGGGACCGAGGGCAGAAGCAGGAATTTGAAAAGAGCCAGGGTCAGACCCGCCTGCTGATCTTGGAGAGTTTTCCAGAGAGGCAGGAGGCAATTGGAGCTCCCCTGGGGACACAGACACTGGTGTCAGCCATGTTTGGAGTCTCATTCTAATTGTGCTGGCAAGCACCATTGTGGAATCTTCCCACCCAGCTCCACCCCCACCCACCAGCCCATAAGCACCAAGTCTGGGACACCTCAGGTCAAGCAACTAACTGGGGGGGACACAGCCACACCCACCAGCAGACAGATTGCCATAAGACCCCTGGAGCTTACATCCACCCCTGAACATGGCCCAGCCCACCAGAAGACTCAGGACCCAGCCCCACACAACAGTGAACAAGCACTAGACATGGGACCCCCAGAGACCTGCTGCCAGAGACCCCAGGGCTAGCTCCACCCACAAGCAAGTCTGCTTGAGACAAAGTCTCAACCACCAACAGGATGACACAAGGACAACTGCAGCCCTGCAGCCTGTCATGGCAGGACCCAGCCCACCCACCAGCAGGCCAACACAAGCTTTAGGATTCCGTGAACCCTACAGCCAGCTATGTCAGGAGCCAGCCATGCCCACCAGTGAGTCCACATCAGCTCTGGGACCCCTGGCCCCGCAGCCAGACCACAGGACCCCGCTCTGCCTGCCACTGGGCCAGCAGTAGCCCCAGAACCTGGCTGCAGGCACCAGCCCCAGGATCCCCTAGACTCTGACTATGTTCACCAGTGAGCCAGCACTAGCCCCAGGGCCACCTGGTGATCTGCAGCCAGCTGCCTCATGACCCGGCCCAGCCAACCAGTGACCAACATGCTCTGGACAAGGCAGGGCCTGGCCACCAACTGACCTTGGGGCCAGCAATCCCTATCAGATGTCCCAGAGTAGTCAGCCCACCAGAACAAAAGGACCCATGCAGCCCACATAGCGGGACTGGACATATAGCTCTAGTGTCCAGAGGTGAGTGCACTTCTGGGAAGCATAGGACATCACCTACAAAAGGCCATATCTCCAAGGTTGAGAAATGTAACCAACCTACCAGACACCCTCCCTGACTTCAGACTATACTACAAAGCTACAGTAATCAGAACAATACAGTACTGGCACAAAAACAGACACATAGATCAATGGACCAGAATAGAGAGCCCAGAAATAAACCCACACACTTAACATCAATTAATCTATGACAAAGGAGGAAAGAATATACAATGGAGAAAGGACAGTCTCTTCAATAAGTGGTGCTGCGAAAACTGGACAGCTACATGTAAAAGAATGAAATTAGAACACTTCCTAACACCATGCACAAAAATAAACTCAAAATGGATTAAAGGCCTAAATGTAAGACCAGATACTATAAAACTCCTAGAGGAAAACAGAGGCAGAACACTCTTTGACATAAATTGCAGCAATATTTTCTTGGATCCATCTCCTAAAGCAAAGGAAATAAAAGCAAAAATAAACAAATGAGACATGATTAAACTTAAAAGCTTTTGCACAGCAAAGGAAATCATTGACAAAATGAAAAGACAATCTACTGAATGGGAGAAAATATTTGCAAACGATACGACCGGTAAAGGGTTAACATGCAAAATATATAAACAGCTCATACAACTCAACATAGAAAAAGCAAATATCCCAATAGAAGACCCAAATAGACATTTCTCCAAAGAAGACATACAGATGGCCAACAGACACATGAAAAGATGCTCAACATAGATAATCATCAGAGAAATACAAATTAAAACCACAATGAGATATCACCTCACACCTGTCAGAATGGCTATCATCAAAAAGAACACAAATAACAAATGTTAGTGAGGATGTGGAGAAAAGGGTCCTTTGTACTCTGCTGGTGCAAATGTAAATTGGTGCAGCCACTGTGGAGAACAGGATGGAGTTTCCTTTAAGGACTAAAATAGAGCTACCATATGATCCAGGAACTCCACTCCTGGGTATATATCCAAAGAAAATGAAATCACTAATTCTAAAAGATACATGCACCCTAATGTTCACAGCTGCATCATTTACAATAGCCAAGATATGGAAGCAACCTAAGTGTCTATCAACAGATGAATGGATAAAGAAGATGTTAGATAGATAGATAGTTGATAGATAGATAGACAGATAGATAGATGATAGATAGATAGACAGATAGATAGATAGATAGATGATTGATAGATAGATAGATAGATAGATACAATGGAATACTACTCAGCCATAAAAAAAGAATGAACTTTTGCCATTTGCAATAACACTGATAGACCTAAAGGGTATTATGCTTAGTGAAATAAGTCAGACAGAAAAAGACAAATACTGTATGTTACCTGTGGAATCTAAAAAATAAACCAAATGAACGAATATAACAAAACAGAAATAGACTCACAGATATCAAAACTAGTCATTACCAGTTGGGAAAGGGAAGGGGAAAGGGGCACGATAGGGATAGAGAATTAAGCGGTACAAACTACTACGTATAAAATAATTAAGATACCATGATATTATGTACAGCACAGGGAATATAGCCAATATTTTATAATAACTATAAATGGAGTATAAGCTATAAAAATGTTGAATCACTATGTTGTACATCTGAAGCTAATTGAAACTAATATAATATTGTAAATCAACTATACCTCAATTTTTTTTAAAGCGTTCGGTTTTTGTGTTTGTTTTGTGAAAATTGTTCGATTGATGCCTTGCCACATTCTTCTGTCCTCCACCTTCCCCCACTGCCACCCAAGGAGTGATTGCTACTTTTGGAACTTGTAGTATGAAAACCATCATATTAGGAAGTTTTGGATTTGATCATTACCCCTAGACAATGTCAAGGAACTAACAGATCTAGAACTTAAAACTCAAAGTTGATTTCATTGGCCAAATTCACAAACTGAAGATTTTCTGGCAAAGTGTGTTAGAAACTTATAAGACACACATAGTAGCGTCAGGCATGGTCAGAGTTCTTTTAAACAGAAGAAACCTTTAAATTCCTCAGTATTGGCCTATGATTATTGGTGACTGTTGACCAAACAGGCCAATCCTGGTACAATGTGGGAGGGGACAGTGTGTGAATTCCAGGAGAGTGAACCACTGGAGGAGGTCTCTTGGAAGCTGCCTGTCACATAAGGTCTGTGGAAAAAAAAATGGGAAGCAGGTATTTTATCTCTTGAATCTGATACTAATTCTGTGGCATTAGCCAAGTCATTTCTGCTAATCTATAAACTGGGGGGGTTGAACTAAAATCAAACTTTCGGTAACAATATAAACCTATCAATATTTATACATTACTTAATATATTTTCAGTGCACTTTCATATTAATGATACCACACGGTGAACAATGTTGAGTGAGAAGGGTCTGGCCACAGGCTGGCTAGAAGCCAGTTTCCTAGAATGAGGCTGCCTCTAACTGAGATTCCAACCTAATCGTTTCTTCCTCAAAGCCATGAGAATCTTCAGGAAAGTCAGACTATCCTGAGCTTAGATACCACCAAGGCCCTATAATCCACAAGGCCTTTCAAAGCTTGAACTTTTCAAAGCCTGAGAAGAGAGTTGGCAGTTCCTGAATTTTAGGAGTGGTTTAATCACCGCCCCCTACTCCATCAAATTAGAGAACCCCTTTCTATCTCCTTTCCTTCATCACACAGAGACATGTAACTCTCAAAGTTTTCCCCCATAAGAACATGTCCATCTTTATCCAGGGATTGCCTCCCGTCCCTTTATTTTCATTATGAAACAGAGTAGGAGGACCACGTTCTCTGTAAAAATAGCCCCAGATGCCACAGCTGCAATGGGCCTCCCAGACACGGACACTTGTGACAAGGCTCTGATCTGACCGTGTGGCTGTGGGTTGTGGGGAGAGAATGGCCACAGCTGTCACAGCGGATCAGGTTTATCCTTGGTGCTAATCTCCATGTACCAAGCACCCTTGGCCCGCGCTCTTTCCAGGACAAGTGTGTTTACAAGTGGAAAACGTTTGAAGCCTTTGCTCTGTGACTGAATGGAATATGTCAGAGAGAACGCTTTCATGACTCTTCCTGAAAATTATCATGTGGCTGATCCTTCTTGTGGGCCTAAAAGTAGAAAAATACACTTTAGTTTTTCTCTCTCCAGGAAACTAAAGATTTCACAATTCTTAAAACAAGGAATAAACCATAAAGTTTAAAACTTATGTAGAAATAAGCAACTGTATCCTATGAAAATACTCATAAATTGGGGATTAAGTTAATTCTTCCAAATACAGCCATCTATTTAGAAGAATTTTGTTGCCATCTACATTATTCGAAACTTAAAAAAATATATACAGGAGGAGGGAGGTGAGGTAGAAAATTGAGCCTAATTTTAAGAGAGTGGGATTTAGGGGCAGCACATGTACAAGCATTCACAAGCATTAAATCACAAAAGAAATTAACTACCCCCTGCGATGTGTATTTAAGTGCAATCAATTCTAAGAAATTGTGCAAAGACTGCCCTCTTCAGACACACTGCTTTTTCTGTTTAAGTTGCTATAAACTTTTTTCTATATAAGTCTCTCTAGGGGAAAATGGAGTATGGGGTAAAATAGTTATAAATCAGAGGTTTACTCTAAGAAATAAATGTCAAAGAAGTACATGGAAAAAATGTTCTTAAGTGCCTAGTCTGCCTGTCTGGACTTGCCTAGAATATGTATCTTATAAGTATTCTGCTTGGCTCTTGAAGCATCTAATAAGCAAGCTTTAGAATCCTGAGCGGTAATTAATTAATGCAACTGTCAGGGCTGAAATGTTTACCTCGGCTGTCACATATCTCAGTGTATTCGGAATAAACACCTGAAGTCACAATAATTGGCTTTCATGTCATTAGAATTTTTAATAGCCATTATGAACTCTACTCATTCCACACCAAACTCTTGTTTTCTGTTTTATTCCTGTCACTTGGAGCAAGCTGAAATGACAATTAGAGAGTCCTGTCATAACGAAAGGTATTGTGCATATTTGGGTCCTTGGGCAGGTCCTCATCTGGCTGTCGGCAGAGTTTCCTTAGAAACTCTATAGGCAGGTCTTAGGGAGAACCAAGTGGGAAATTGCATTTGAAACTCAACTTTCTTTTCTACATTTCCTGATCTGGGCCTTTCCCCCACCCCCAATATTTACTTTTTCAATGATCAGATGCAAAATATGAGTCTCATGTAATGAGGAGTCCAAGAACCACACTCAAAAACCAATTTCAATTCCTTATAGTCAGTCCAGAACAAATTAGAGCAAAAAAAATGACCAACAAATGAGAAAATACCCCCATTGTATCACCTTCCACAAGAAGGACAGGAAGAAATCTAGTTTGCGAAGTGGCCTCTTGTGCTTCCTAACTGCGATGAAAAGAGAAGGCACATTGTATACTCAATTAAACAGAGGTCATTGCAGAGGGAAATTCTAAACATGTTCGAGAAACAGTAGTTTATGAAAATCGAATTAGAGTCTGTAGGAAAATTGTGTGTAAGGCAGTGATAACTAGTGATTTACATGATATCTGACATCTGTAATATACACGTGAGTTTTTGCAGAGGGACATATGGAGGCGACTGGCTGAAAGGAAATGCGTGCCAGCATGTTTCTCCTCTAGTTTGAGTATTCAGTTTCATGTATAATTGATAGATTACCATTTTTATGAAGGGTAAAATAAGAGTAAATAAATTATGAGGATTTAAAATATCATCCATTAGCCAGGAATACTCAGTTTTTCTTTGAATGAGCACTCAACAATTGCCATTCCTGATGGCATTTCTAGCAGACCAGCAATTTCTCTGGCTTCTTGGCTCCCAAATTACTTGGGTCCAAAACTGAGATTGGTAGACAACCAGACTGCAAATACCACCCAGGCCTCATATTTATGCATAGCTTAAATTCATAGCGTTTGGGCAGAAAAGCCAGCATAATTCCAAATTCTGAACTCAGATTATACCTGTATACAGGGATAAAATGAAGAAATTCCAAATGGAACCATCAGAAGGAGCTTTCTACTCTAGAGCAAAGCCTTGAAATGAAGAAAAGCTGATCACATGTCCCATAATGTGTGGGATTTCAAATATAGATATATTTACTTATGTAATTAAAATTCTGTAAAATTACATTTTGAATGTGTACACAACTATAGATGTTACATATACAAGTATATAAATTTATAAACTTGCACAGTTCATATGTGTACACAATATATACATTATGTATTCTGGATAATATGTATGTATTGTATATTATAAATGTGTTTATGTGCATTATTTATATTTATTGATTGTTTTATTTATCTATTATAAATATATGAATATCTCCTTGTATGTTCAATACATAAATATATACAATATGCTACATATTATTTATAATGTATTACACTATACAATACATATTATACATAATATTACATATTAGATGTAAATTATATATAATATACTAATATTAAATATAGAGTATATATTGTACATTATATGCACATATTATATAAATGTTATATAGGGATATTACATATTTTATACACTATATATTATATTGCTGCATAGATGTGTACACAAAACTATAGATACTGAACTTATTTTGAAATTTAACAGATTTTCAAAGGTAATCGTATGCAAGTTCTAACTTCCACAAGGACTTCAGAAGGAAACGCCTTCACAGAGGAGACACCACTATACCTGTTTTCAACAGAGCACTTCAAGAGCCTTCTTCCTCCTGCAGATGCAAACACATCTTTAATATTTAATATTTAGAGTAATATAAAGCTCAGGAACTTCATACAATTTCAGATCTAAAACCAATTCGTTTTTTGAATTGGTGTTGGCTAGCCTGGCTTTTGTCTGCTGGCTATTTTAAGTACAACTACTTTAAATACAGCTTTTAAGAACGATGTTGGCATCTCCAATGTGATGAAAGAAACACCAAGTTGCCCAGGATTTGTGAAGAGTTGAGTTAATGGCCAATGTTGGGACAAGACCGCTCAATGGGCAGGTACTGTAACCACTGGACCGCCCAGCCTTTTAGGTCTCCGTGCTTTGCTTAGCAAATGTGATGCTCGACCTATCAGCACAATCATTTTAAAAGGCTCTGGAAACCCTTCCTCCCCGACGTGCACATGAAACACACCAGCATTCATGTCAATCTCCCCTCAGACGCAGCATCACCAGCTCCTGTTACCGTGGCGCGGACATAAGCCAGGGAAGAGCCCCGCACAGAGGGGTCGTTCCTGTGATTAACTGGTAAAATCTAAAGGAGACAAAAAGAATAGAGCCCGAGCTCAAGCCACGTTCGGCCATTTGTGCCTGTCAACACAATATGCATATAAGCAAACAGAGCGTGGAGCCAACCTAGTACATTCCAGACCTGAGCATGTTTTTATAAATAATCACTCATAAAACTGGGGGAGGAAGGAAGAGGAGCCCAGGGTGTCGTTGTCCCGCGCTCTGCGGCCCCTGCACGGGCTCGTTAGTGCCGGGGACAAGCTGCCCTCTCTTGATGGAAACTTCGCAGCTTCAGGTCTGGGAGCTACAGGGGGTCCGGAAGGGACACGCAGTTCCGGACACGTGCCGCTCCCGGGATCGCCCAGCAAACTGCTCAGGTCCGGACCTAAAGAAGAGCCCTGCAGCTGCGGTGGCCGTGGAGGGGGCTGGCACCTGTTCCCAGCCTCCAGCTCCAGACTCTGTATCACTGGCCAGGTCCAAGGTCCCAGTTGGAGTCAGAACGTCGGGGCTGGGAATCTCTGTAATGGGCGTCTGTTGATGTGCTGGCCTAGGTCCCATTCTCACAATATTTTTTATATATAACAACAGTCTATTCCTTTGAGAAGTTCCTCCACCCCCACTACAGGAGGCAGCTCAGGCACCTGGTCCTCCAGGTGACCCAAGTCTGGCAGGAAGTTTCTTTACCCAAAATTTGGATCTTGAGTGAAATGGCCCAAGGGCAACTAGGGGTGCCCTGGAGAGACCCTTTATTAGTTTCTATAACTGTCCTAGATCACTGGAGCTTCCCTCCTTGTTACCTTTTCCAAACACTGGAGGCTCAGTTTTTTCTTTTAAATTTAGTTCTATGACTTATACCCTATTCTTCCAATAAATTCTATTTTGCTTAAATTAGCAGGATTAGTTCCTATTGGCTTGAAACCAAAAGCCCATAACTGATACAGACACTTACCGATGACCCTGCTTTCAATTTCTTTTCTGTTCTTCACTGCATGTTAGTTATCAAGTTCTGCTCATCATAAATATATCATTTTCTCTCTATGTATTATAATATATAATGGTATATTATATTCTACTATATTACACTGTCATATTTTTCTCATCCTTAAAATGCCCTCATGATATACATATTATTATTGTAATTACACTGAGGATGAGGCAGTAGGTTAAATCAGCGGTGCATTGGGATAAGCCGAGGCCTTGTTAAACAGCGATTCCTGGTCCCCAGGTCCTGACTCCTGATTCAGTGGGTCTCAGGGGCCCCTGGGAGTCACCTTCCTAACAAGTGTCTGGAGGATGATGTGGCTGGTCCAGGGCCACGCTTGGAGAAGCACTAGACTGAGTCAATCTTCTCAAACTCTAATGTGCCTACAAACCACTCGTGGAGCAAACCACCTGACTCCGCAGGGCTGAGGTGATGCCCGAGACTCTGCATCTCCTACAGCTGCTGCTGCTGGACCACTCCCAGCAACATGGATCAGGTGGCTGCCCCAGATCACATGGTGAGTCACTGCCTCAGCCTGACTTGACTTCACGCTTGCCTGCTCTTGTTCACCCTTGCCTGGTCTTTACAGGTGAGAATCCAGAAACCCAGAAGGATTCCCACAGCTGGTTAATTATATGGTCAATAAGATGCAACCCCCAGGTCGCTCTGGGATGGGGCAGGCTCCAGAGTTCACAAAGTCCATTCTGCATGAAATCCTGATGAAAACACCAAGAAATGGGCCAGGCCAGCATCTGGTCACATGTCACTGACGGGGCAGGCACGTGAGGTCTGAGCAGAGAAACCACTTGCTTCCAATCACTCAGCTGAAAGGTGCCAGAGCCTGAGCTAATGCCAGGTAATGTGCTCCCACCACCTACAACAGCCCCCACCCCCCCAGAGGAGGCAAGACACACCCTTCCTCTAAAAGAAGAAATGGGAGTACGTCCCACAACAATGGATGGGGACCCAAGACCCTCGAGACCAGGCGTCAAAACTAGTGGTCCACTAGCCCACTTGGCCCATGGAGGCATCTCCTCTGGCCTGCACAGTGTCAGGTTTGTTGGCTGCTTACTCAGCTGTATGTGTTTAAATAGTGGGAAAATGTGCACTATAATCCAGAATGAACATTGTGAAATTCTGACGACACAGAGCCCAGGTTCACATCTTATAAGAATCAGCTCTGGGGCTGCAGCTCCGGCGGCCGCGGAGAAGGAGGGAGGGAAGCACAAAGCCGGCTTCGCGCTGCGAGCCATGTGGATGAAAGGCTCTTGGTGCTCCAGCCAGGCATCAGGGCTGTGCCTCTGAGGTGGGAGAGCCAACTTCAGGACACTGGTCCACAAGAGACCTCCCAGCTCCACGTAATACCAAACGGTGAAAATCTCTCAGAGATCTCCATCTCAACATCAAGACCCAGCTTCACTCAACGACCAGCAAGCTACAGTGCTGGACACCCTATGCCAAACAACTAGCAAGACAGGAACACAGCCCCATCCATTAACAGAGAGGCTGCCTAAAATCATAATAAGGCCACAGACACCCCAAAACACACCACCAGACGTGGACGAGCCCACCAGAAAGACAACATCCAGCCTCATCCACCAGAACACAGGCACTAGTTCCCTCCACCAGGAAACCTACACAACCCACTGAACCAACCTTAGCCACTGGGGACAGATACCAAAAACAACGGGAAGTACGAACCTGCAGCCTGTGAAAAGGAGACCCCAAACACAGTAAGATAAGCAAAATGAGAAGACAGAAAAACACACAGCAGATGAAGGAGCAGGGTCAAAACACACCAGACCTAACAAATGAAGAGGAAATAGGTAGTCTACCTGAAAAAGAATTCAGAATAATGATAGTAAGGATGATCCAAAATCTTGGAAATAGAATAGACAAAATGCAAGAAACATTTAACAAGGACGTAGAAGAACTAAAGAGGAACCAAGCAACGATGAAAAGCACAATAAATGAAATTAAAAATACTCTAGATGGGATCAATAGCAGAATAACTGAGGCAGAAGAACGGATAAGTGACCTGGAAGATAAAATGGTGGAAATAACTACTGCAGAGCAGAATAAAGAAAAAAGAATGAAAACAACTGAGGACAGTATCAGAGACCTCTGGGACAACATTAAACGCACCAACATTCGAATTATAGGGGTCCCAGAAGAAGAAGAGAAAAAGAAAGGGACTGAGAAAATATTTGAAGAGATTATAGTTGAAAACTTCCCTAATATGGGAAAGGAAATAGTTAATCAAGCCCTGGAAGCACAGAGAGTCCCATACAGGATAAATCCAAGGAGAAACACGCCAAGACACATATTAATCAAACTATCAAAAATTAAATATAAAGAAAACATATTAAAAGCAGCAAGGGAAAAACAACAAATAACACACAAGGGCATCCCCATAAGGTTAACAGCTGATCTTTCAGCAGAAACTCTGCAAGCCAGAAGGGAGTGGCAGGATATACTTAAAGTGATGAAGGAGAAAAACCTACAACCAAGATTACTCTACCCAGCAAGGATCTCATTCAGATTTGATGGAGAAATTAAAACCTTTACAGACAAGCAAAAGCTGAGAGAGTTCAGCACCACCAAACCAGCTTTACAACAAATGCTAAAGGAACTTCTCTAGGCAAGAAACACAAGAGAAGGAAAACACCTACAATAACAAACCCAAAACATTTAAGAAAATGGGAATAGGAACATACATATCGATAATTACCTTCAATGTAAATGGATTAAATGCTCCCACCAAAAGACACAGACTGGCTGAATGGATACAAAAACAAGACCCATATATATGCTGTCTACAAGAGACCCACTTCAGACCTAGAGACACATACAGACTGAAAGTGAGGGGATGGAAAAAGATATTCCATGCAAATGGAAATCAAAAGAAAGCTGGAGTAGCAATTCTCATATCAGACAAAATAGACTTTAAAATAAAGACTATTACAAGAGACAAAGAAGGACACTATATAATGATCAAGGGATCAATCCAAGAAGAAGATATAACAATTGTAAATATTTATGCACCCAACATAGGAGCACCTCAATACATAAGGCAAATACTAACAGCCATAAAAGGGGAAATCGACAGTAACACAATCATAGTAGGGGACTTTAACACCCTACTTTCACCAATGGACAGATCATCCAAAATGAAAATCAATAAGGAAACACAAGCTTTAAATGATACATTAAACAAGATGGACTTAATAGATATTTATAGGACATTCCACCCAAAAACAACAGAATACACATTTTTCTCAAGTGCTCATGGAACATTCTCCAGGATAGATCATATCTTGGGTCACAAATCAAGCCTTGGTAAATTTAAAAAAATTGAAATCGTATCAAGTATCTTTTCCGACCACAACGCTATGAGACTAGATATCAATTACAGGAAAAGATCTGTAAAAAATACAAACAGGGGGGAGGGGCAAGATGGCGGAAGAGTAAGACGCGGAGATCACCTTCCTCCCCACAGATACATGAGAAATACATCTACACGTGGAACTGCTCCTACAGAACACCCACTGAACGCTGGCAGAAGACGTCAGACCTCCCAAAAGGCAAGAAAATCCCCACGTACTTGGGTAGGGCAAAAGAAAAAAGAAATAACAGAGACAAAAGAATAGGGACGGGACCTGCACCAGTGGGAGGGAGCTGTGAAGGAGGAAAGGTTTCCACACACTAGGAAGCCCCTTCGTGGGCAGAGACTGCGGGTAGCAGAGGGGGGAAGCTTCGGAGCCACGGAGGAGAGCGCAGCCACAGTGGTGCGGAGGGCAAAGCGGAGATTCCCGCACAGAGGAGCGGTGCCGACCAGCACTCACCAGCCCGAGAGGCTTGTCTGCTCAGCCGCCGGGGCGGGCGGGGCCTGGGAGCTGGGGCTCGGGCTTCGGTGCTAGCCGGGAGGGAGTCCGGGAAAAAGACTGCAGCTGCCAAAGAGGCAAGAGAATTTTTCTTGCCTCTTTGTTTCGCGGCGCGCAAGGAGAGGGGATTCAGAGCGCCGCCTGGACGAGCTCCAGAGACGGGCGCGAGCCGCGGCTATCAGCGCGGATCCCACAGCAACAGGGGCGCAGAGGGAAAAACGGAGAGATTCCCGCACAGAGGCTCGGCGCCGAGCAGCACTCACCAGCCCGAGAGGCTTGTCTGCTCACCCGCTGGGGCGGGCGGGGGCTGGGAGCTGAGGCGCGGGCTTCGGTCGGATCTCAGGGAGAGGACTGGGGTTGGCTGCGTGAGCACAGCCTGGGGGGTCTGGCGCACCACAACTAGCCGGGAGGGTGCCCGAGGGGGGGTCTGCGGCTGCCGAAGAGGCAGGAGACTTTTTCTTGCCTCTTTGTTTCGCGGCGTGCGGGGAGAGGGGATTCGGAGCGCCACTTGGACGAACTCCGGAGACGGGCGCGGGCCGCGGCTGTCAGCGCGGACCCCAGAGACGGGCGTGGGATGCTGGGGCTGCTGCTGCCGCCGCCGGGCGGCCTGTGGGCGAGCGCGGGTCGTTCTCCGCGCCGCCCCTCCTGGGAGCCTGTGCAGCCCGCCGCGGCCGGGCTCCCGTGATCCGGGGACAACTTCCCCGGGAGAGCTCACGGCGCGCCTCAGGCTGCTGCAACGTCACGCCAGCTTCTGCCGCCGCAGGCTCGCCCCGCCTCCTCCGTACCGCTCCCTCCCCCCGGCCTGACTGAGCCAGAGCCCCTGAATCAGCTGCTCCTTTAACCCCGTTCTGTCTGGGCGGGGAACAGACGCCCTCAGGGGACATACATGCAGAGGCGGGTCCAAATCCAAAGCTGAACCCCGGGAGCTGTACGAACAAAGAAGAGAAAGGGAAATCTCTCCCAGCAGCCTCAGGAGCAGCGGATTAAAGCTCCACAAACAACTTGATGTGCCTGCATCTGTTGAATACCTGAATAGACAACGAATCATCCCAAATTTAGGAGATGGACTTTGGGAGCAGGATATATTAACTTTTCCCCTTTTTCCTTTTTTTTGTGAGTGTAGATGTGTATGCTTCTGGGTGAGATTTTGTCTGTATAGCTTTGCTCTCACCGTTAGTCCTAGGGTTAGGTCCGTCCTTTTTTTTTTTTTTTTGTTTTGTTTTGTTTTGTTTTGTTTTTTTTTTTTTGGCTTAAAAAAATTTTTTTTCCCTAATAAATGTTTTCTTAATAATTTTTTCCTTATTTTCTATTTTTAAAAAAATTTTTAATAAGTTTTTTCATATTTTTTATTTTAAAAAATTAAAAATTTTTTTTCTTAATAAATTTTTTCTAAATAATTTTTTTCTTATTTTTAGTATAAAAAATTAATAAATCTATTTTTAAAAATTAAAAAAACTTTTTTTCTTAATAAATTTACTCTTAATAATTTTTTTTCTTATTTTTTATTATAATTGCTTTATTTTATTTTATTTTATCCTCTTTTTTTCTTTCTTTCCATTTTTTCTCCCTTTTATTCTGAGCCGTGTGGATGAAAGGCTCTTGGTGCTCCAGCCAGGCATCAGGGCTGTGCCTCTGAGGTGGGAGAGCCAACTTCAGGACACGGGTCCACAAGAGACCTCCCAGCTCCACGTAATACCAAACGGCGAAAATCTCTCACAGATCTCCATCTCAACATCAAGACCCAGCTTCACTCAACGACCAGCAAGCTACAGTGCTGGACACCCTATGCCAAACAACTAGCAAGAGAGGAACACAGCCCCATCCATTAACAGAGAGGCTGCCTAAAATCATAATAAGGCCACAGACACCCCAAAACACACCACCAGACGTGGACGAACCCACCAGAAAGACAAGATCCAGCCTCATCCACCAGAACACAGGCACTAGTTCCCTCCACCAGGAAACCTACACAACCCACTGAACCAACCTTAGCCACTGGGGACAGATACCAAAAACAACGGGAACTATGAACCTGCAGCCTGTGAAAAGGAGACCCCAAACACAGTAAGATAAGCAAAATGAGAAGACAGAAAAACACACAGCAGATGAAGGAGCAGGGTCAAAACACACCAGACCTAACAAATGAAGAGGAAATAGGTAGTCTACCTGAAAAAGAATTCAGAATAATGATAGTAAGGATGATCCAAAGTCTTGGAAATAGAATAGACAAAATGCAAGAAACATTTAACAAGGACGTAGAAGAACTAAAGAGGAACCAAGAAACGATGACAAGCACAATAAATGAAATTAAAAATACTCTAGATGGGATCAATAGCAGAATAACTGAGGCAGAAGAACGGATAAGTGACCTGGAAGATAAAATGGTGGAAATAACTACTGCAGAGCAGAATAAAGAAAAAAGAATGAAAAGAACTGAGGACAGTCTCAGAGACCTCTGGGACAACATTAAACGCACCAACATTCGAATCATAGGGGTCCCAGAAGAAGAAGAGAAAAAGAAAGGGACTGAGAAAATATTTGAAGAGATTATAGTTGAAAACTTCCCTAATATGGGAAAGGAAATAGTTAATCAAGTCCTGGAAGCACAGAGAGTCCCATACAGGATAAATCCAAGGAGAAACACACCAAGACACATATTAATCAAACTATCAAAAATTAAATATAAAGAAAACATATTAAAAGCAGCAAGGGAAAAACAACAAATAACACACAAGGGCATCCCCATAAGGTTAACAGCTGATCTTTCAGCAGAAACTCTGCAAGCCAGAAGGGAGTGGCAGGATATACTTAAAGTGATGAAGGAGAAAAACCTACAACCAAGATTACTCTACCCAGCAAGGATCTCATTCAGATTTGATGGAGAAATTAAAACCTTTACAGACAAGCAAAAGCTGAGAGAGTTCAGCACCACCAAACCAGCTTTACAACAAATGCTAAAGGAACTTCTCTAGGCAAGAAACACAAGAGAAGGAAAACACCTACAATAACAAACCCAAAACATTTAAGAAAATGGGAATAGGAACATACATATCGATAATTACCTTCAATGTAAATGGATTAAATGCTCCCACCAAAAGACACAGACTGGCTGAATGGATACAAAAACAAGACCCATATATATGCTGTCTACAAGAGACCCACTTCAGACCTAGAGACACATACAGACTGAAAGTGAGGGGATGGAAAAAGATATTCCATGCAAATGGAAATCAAAAGAAAGCTGGAGTAGCAATTCTCATATCAGACAAAATAGACTTTAAAATAAAGACAATTACAAGAGACAAAGACGGACACTATATAATGATCAAGGGATCGATCCAAGAGGAAGGTATAACAATTGTAAATATTTATGCACCCAACATAGGAGCACCTCAATACATAAGGCAAATACTAACAGCCATAAAAGGGGAAATCGACAGTAACACAATCATAGTAGGGGACTTTAACACCCCACTTTCACCAATGGACAGATCATCCAAAATGAAAATCAATAAGGAAACACAAGCTTTAAATGATACATTAAACAAGATGGACTTAATTGATATTTATAGGACATTCCACCCAAAAACAACAGAATACACATTTTTCTCAAGTGCTCATGGAACATTCTCCAGGATAGATCATATCTTGGGTCACAAATCAAGCCTTGGTAAATTTTAAAAAATTGAAATCGTATCAAGTATCTTTTCCGACCACAACGCTATGAGACTAGATATCAATTACAGGAAAAGATCTGTAAAAAATACAAACACATGGAGGCTACACAATACACTACTTAATAACGAAGTGATCACTGAAGAAATCAAAGGGGAAATCAAAAAATACCTAGAAACAAATGACAATGGAGACACGACGATCCAAAACCTATGGGATGCAGCAAAAGCAGTTCTAAGAGGGAAGTTTATAGCAATACAAGCCTACATCAAGAAACAGGAAACATCTCGAATAAACAACCTAACCTTGCACCTAAAGCAATTAGAGAAAGAAGAACAAAAAAACCCCAAAGCTAGCAGAAGGAAAGAAATCATAAAGATCAGATCAGAAATAAATGAAAAAGAAATGAAGGAAACAATAGCAAAAATCAATGAAACTAAAAGCTGGTTCTTTGAGAAGATAAATAAAATTGATAAACCATTAGCCAGACTCATCAAGAGAAAAAAGGAGAAGACTCAAATTAATAGAATTAGAAATGAAAAAGGAGAAGTAACCACTGACACTGCAGAAATACAAACGATCATAAGAGATTACTACAAGCAACTCTATGCTAATAAAATGGACAACCTGGAAGAAATGGACAGATTCTTAGAAATGCACAACCTGCCGAGACTGAACCAGGAAGAAATAGAAAATATGAACAGACCAATCAATCACAAGCACTGAAATTGAAACTGTGATTAAAAATCTTCCAACACACAAAAGCCCAGGACCAGATGGCTTCACAGGCGAATTCTATCAAACATTTAGAGAGAGCTAACACCTATCCTTCTCAAACTCTTCCAAAATATTGCAGAGGGAGGAACACTCCCCAACTCATTCTACGAGGCCACCATCACCCTGATACCAAAACCAGGCAAAGATGTCACAAAGAAAGAAAACTACAGGCCAATATCACTGATGAACATAGATGCAAAAATCCTCAACAAAATACTAGCAAACAGAATCCAACAGCACATTAAAAGGATCATACACCATGATCAAGTGGGGTTTATTCCAGGAATGCAAGGATTCTTCAATATACGCAAATCAATCAACGTGATACATCATATTAACAAATTGAAGGAGAAAAACCATATGATCATCTCAATAGATGCAGAGAAAGCTTTCGACAAAATTCAACACCCATTTATGATAAAAGCCCTCCAGAAAGTAGGCATAGAGGGAACTTTCCTCAACATAATAAAGGCCGTATATGACAAACCCACAGCCAACATTGTCCTCAATGGTGAAAAACTGAAACCATTTCCACTAAGATCAGGAACAAGACAAGGTTGCCCACTCTCACCACTATTATTCAACATAGTTTTGGAAGTGTTAGCCACAGCAATCAGAGACGAAAAAGAAATAAAAGGAATCCAAATCGGAAAAGAAGAAGTAAAGCTGTCACTGTTTGCAGATGACATGATACGATACATAGAGAATCCAAAAGATGCTACCAGAAAACTACTGGAGCTAATCAATGAATTTGGTAAAGTAGCAGGATACAAAATTAATGCACAGAAATCTCTTGCATTCCTGTATACTAATGATGAAAAATCTGAAAGTGAAATTAAGAAAACACTCCCGTTTACCATTGCAACAAAAAGAATAAAATACCTAGGAATAAACCTACCTAAGGAGACAAAAGACCTGTATGCAGAAAATTATAGGACACTGATGAAAGAAATTAAAGATGATACAAATAGATGGAGAGATATACCATGTTCTTGGATTGGAAGAATCAACATTGTGAAAATGACTCTGCTACCCAAAGCAATCTACAGATTCAATGCAATCCCTATCAAACTACCACTGGCATTTTTCACAGAACTAGAACAAAAAATTTCACAATTTGTATGGAAACACAAAAGACCCCGAATAGCCAAAGCAATCTTGAGAACGAAAAATGGAGCAGGAGGAATCAGGCTCCCTGACTTCAGACTATATTACAAAGCTACAGTAATCAAGACAGTTTGGTACTGGCACAAAAACAGAAATATAGATCAATGGAACAGGATAGAAAGCCCAGACATAAGCCCACGCACATATGGTCACCTTATCTTTGATAAAGGAGGCAAGCATATACAGTGGAGAAAAGACAGCCTCTTCAATAAGTGGTGCTGGGAAAATTGGACAGGTACATGTAAAAGTATGAAATTAGAACACTCCCTAACACCATACACAAAAATAAACTCAAAATGGATTAAAGACCTAAGTGTAAGGCCAGACACTATCAAACTCTTAGAGGAAAACATAGGCAGAACACTGTATGACATAAGTCACAGCAAGATCCTTTTTGACCCAGGTCCTAGAGAAATGGAAATAAAAATACAAATAAACAAATGGGACCTAATGAAACTTAAAAGCTTTTGCACAGCAAAGGAAACCATAAACAAGACCAAAAGACAACCCTCAGAATGGGAGAAAATATTTGCAAATGAAGCAACGGACAAAGGATTAATCTCCAAGATTTACAAGCAGCTCATGCAGCTCAATAACAAAAAAACAAACAACCCAATCCAAAAATGGGCAGAAGACCTAAATAGACATTTCTCCAAAGAAGATATACAGATTGCCAACAGACACATGAAAGAATGCTCAACATCATTAATCATTAGAGAAATGCAAATCAAAACTACAATGAGGTATCATCTCACACCGGTCAGAATGGCCATCATCAAAAAATGTAGAAACAATAAATGCTGGAGAGGGTGTGGAGAAAAGGGAACACTCTTGCACTGTTGGTGGGAATGTAAATTGATACAGCCACTATGGAGAACAGTATGGAGGTTCCTTAAAAAACTAAAAATAGAACTACCATATGACCCAGCAATCCCACTACTGGGCATATACCCTGAGAAAACCATAATTCAGAAAGAGTCATGTACCAAAATATTCATTGCAGCTCTGTTTACAATAGCCAGGACATGGAAGCAACCTAGGTGTCCATCATCGGATGAATGGATAAAGAAGATGTGGCACATATATACAATGGAATATTACTCAGCCATAAAAAGAAATGAAATGGAGGTGTTTGTAATGAGGTGGATGGAGTTAGAGTCTGTCATACAGAGTGAAGTAAGTCAGAAAGAGAAAAACAAATACAGTATGCTAACACATATATATGGAATCTAAGGGAAAAAAAAAAAAAAAGAGGTCATGAAGAACCTAGTGGCAAGATGGGAATAAAGACACAGACCTACTAGAGAATGGACTTGAGGATATGGGGAGGGGGAGGGGTGAGATGTGACAGGGTGAGAGAGTGTCATGGACATATATACACTACCAAATGTAAAATAGATAACTAGTGGGAAGCAGCCGCATAGCACAGGGAGATCAGCTCGGTGCTTTGTGACCACCTAGAGGGGTGGGATAGGGAGGGTGGGAGGGAGGGAGATGCAAGAGGGAAGAGATATGGGAACATATGTATATGTGTAACTGATTCACTTTGTTGTAAAGCAGAAGCTAGCACACCATTGTAAAGCAATTATACTTCAATAAAGATGTAAGAAAAAAAAAAATACAAACACATGGAGGCTACACAATACACTACTTAATAACGAAGTGATCACTGAAGAAATCAAAGGGAAATCAAAAAATACCTAGAAACAAATGACAATGGAGACACGACGATCCAAAACCTATGGGATGCAGCAAAAGCAGTTCTAAGAGGGAAGTTTATAGCAATACAAGCCTACCTCAAGAAACAGGAAACATCTCGAATAAACAACCTAACCTTGCACCTAAAGCAATTAGAGAAAGAAGAACAAAAAAACCCCAAAGCTAGCAGAAGGAAAGAAATCATAAAGATCAGATCAGAAATAAATGGAAAAGAAATGAAGGAAACAATAGCAAAAATCAATGAAACTAAAAGCTGGTTCTTTGAGAAGATAAACAAAATTGATAAACCATTAGCCAGACTCATCAAGAGAAAAAGGGAGAAGACTCAAATCAATAGAATTAGAAATGAAAAAGGAGAAGTAACCACTGACACTGCAGAAATACAAACGATCATGAGAGATTACTACAAGCAACTCTATGCCAATGAAATGGACAACCTGGAAGAAATGGACAGATTCTTAGAAATGCACAACCTGCCGAGACTGAACCAGGAAGAAATAGAAAATATGAACAGACCAATCACAAGCACTGAAATTGAAACTGGGATTAAAAATCTTCCAACACACAAAAGCCCAGGACCAGATGGCTTCACAGGCGAATTCTATTAAACATTTAGAGAAGAGCTAACACCTATCCTTCTCAAACTCTTCCAAAATATTGCAGAGGGAGGAACACTCCCAAACTCATTCTACGAGGCCACCATCACCCTGATACCAAAACCAGACAAAGATGTCACAAAGAAAGAAAACTACAGGCCGATATCACTGATGAACATAGATGCAAAAATCCTCAACAAAATACTAGCAAACAGAATCCAACAGCACATTAAAAGGATCATACACCATGATCAAGTGGGGTTTATTCCAGGAATGCAAGGATTCTTCAATATACACAAATCAATCAACGTGATACATCATATTAACAAATTGAAGGAGAAAAACCATATGATCATCTCAATAGATGCAGAGAAAGCTTTTGACAAAATTCAACACCCATTTATGATAAAAGCCCTCCAGAAAGTAGGCATAGAGGGAACTTTCCTCAACATAATAAAGGCCATATATGACAAACCCACAGCCAACATTGTCCTCAATGGTGAAAAACTGAAACCATTTCCACTAAGATCAGGAACAAGACAAGGTTGCCCACTCTCACCACTATTATTCAACATAGTTTTGGAAGTGTTAGCCACAGCAATCAGAGAAGAAAAAGAAATAAAAGGAATCCAAATCGGAAAAGAAGAAGTAAAGCTGTCACTGTTTGCAGATGACATGATACTATACACAGAGAATCCTAAAGATGCTACCAGAAAACTACTAGAGCTAATCAATGAATTTGGTAAAGTAGCGGGATACAAAATTAATGCACAGAAATCTCTTGCATTCCTGTATACTAATGATGAAAAATCTGAAAGTGAAATTAAGAAAACACTCCCGTTTACCATTGAAACAAAAAGAATAAAATATCTAGAAATAAACCTACCTAAGGAGACAAAAGACCTGTATGCAGAAAATTATAGGACACTGATGAAAGAAATTAAAGATGATACAAATAGATGGAGAGATATACCATGTTCTTGGATTGGAAGAATCAACATTGTGAAAATGACTCTGCTACCCAAAGCAATCTACAGATTCAATGCAATCCCTATCAAACTACCACTGGCATTTTTCACAGAACTAGAACAAAAAATTTCACAATTTGTATGGAAACACAAAAGACCCCGAATAGCCAAAGCAATCTTGAGAACGAAAAATGGAGCAGGAGGAATCAGGCTCCCTGACTTCAGACTATATTACAAAGCTACAGTAATCAAGACAGTATGGTACTGGCACAAAAACAGAAATATAGATCAATGGAACAGGATAGAAAGCCCAGAGATAAGCCCACGCACATATGGTCACCTTATCTTTGATAAAGGAGGCAAGCATATACAGTGGAGAAAAGACAGCCTCTTCAATAAGTGGTGCTGGGAAAATTGGACAGGTACATGTAAAAGTATGAAATTAGAACACTCCCTGACACCATACACAAAAATAAACTCAAAATGGATTAAGGACCTAAGTGTAAGGCCGACACTATCAAACTCTTAGAGGAAAACATAGGCAGAACACTGTATGACATAAGTCACAGCAAGATCCTTTTTGACCCAGGTCCTAGAGAAATGGAAATAAAAACCAAAATAAACAAATGGGACCTAATGAAACTTAAAAGCTTTTGCACAGCAAAGGAAACCATAAACATGATCAAAAGACAACCCTCAGAATGGGAGAAAATATTTGCAAATGAAGCAACGGACAAAGGATTAATCTCCAAGATTTACAAGCAGCTCATGCAGCTCAATAACAAAAAAACAAAAAACCCAATCCAAAAATGGGCAGAAGACCTAAATAGACATTTCTCCAAAGAAGATATACAGATTGCCAACAGACACATGAAAGAATGCTCAACATCATTAATCATTAGAGAAATGCAAATCAAAACTACAATGAGGTATCATTTCACACCGGTCAGAATGGCCATCATCAAAAAATCTAGAAACAATAAATGCTGGAGAGGGTGTGGAGAAAAGGGAACACTCTTGCACTGTTGGTGGGAATGTAAATTGATACAGCCACTATGGAGAACAGTATGGAGGTTCCTTAAAAAACTAAAAATAGAAATACCATACGACCCAGCAATCCCACTACTGGGCATATACCCTGAGAAAACCGTAATTCAGAAAGAGTCATGTACCAAAATATTCATTGCAGCTCTGTTTACAATAGCCAGGACATGGAAGCAACCTAGGTGTCCATCATCGAATGAATGGATAAAGAAGATGTGGCACATCTATACAATGGAATATTACTCAGCCATAAAAAGAAATGAAATGGAGGTATTTGTAATGAGGTGGATGGAGTTAGAGTCTGTCATACAGAGTGAAGTAAGTCAGAAAGAGAAAAAGAAATACAGTATGCTAACACATATATATGGAATCTAAGGAAAAAAAAAAAAAAGGTCATGAAGAACCTAGTGGCAATATGGGAATAAAGACACAGACCTACTAGAGAATGGACTTGAGGATATGGGGAGGGGGAGGGGTGAGATGTGACAGGGCGAGAGAGTGTCATGGACATATATACACTACCAAATGTAAAATAGATAGCTAGTGGGAAGCAGCCGCATAGCACAGGGAGATCAGCTCGGTGCTTTGTGACCACCTAGAGGGGTGGGATAGGGAGGGTGGGAGGGAGGGAGATGCAAGAGGGAAGAGATATGGGAACATATGTATATGTTTAACTGATTCACTTTGTTATAAAGCAGAAGCTAACACACCATTGTAAAGCAATTATACTTCAATAAAGATGTTTAAAAAAAAACAAACAAACAAAAAAAAACAAACAAACAAAAAAAGAATCAGCTCTGGTTGTGAGGAGGGGAACGTAGGGTCCAGGGGTCATCTGTGCAGCCACATGCCCAGCCTGTGGACTCACGTGACAGACACTGGACCTGGGTATTCAGTGCCCACTGCCCCCCCATCAGCCTGCGGCCAGGACACCCTGCACCATATGGGTTTGGATGGCTGCAAAAAAATGGAGATCCCCGAATCAGGGCAGTTCACTGTCAAGATTTTCATGGAATACGAGACAAGGGAGCAGAGTTGAGCCAAGTCACTAGGAAAAGGATGCATTTATTCAAGCACTGGAAAAGAAACCTCAGAATACATGCCCCTGACTTTGCTGTCACAGGAAGGTGGCCTTTGGTTGGTGATTGTTGCTGACTTCTGGAAAACTCTGCCTTTGTTTAAAAAAAAAAATAAAATCCCATTTTCTCTCCCCTCATGGATTAGTGGTCCCTGCTGCACAAGGCCAAGGATGTTTCTGAAGGAGGCCAAGGGCCCAGCTGGCAAAACCCTGCTTTAGCATGATTTCAAATTGCCGAGTCAACACAATGCCACTCTTCTGTTTAAATTATTGGACAATTAGGACTTCGTGGGGTGTGAGTCTAGCCCTGTATGCAGCCATGTTTGTTGTTATTAAACGGCAACAGGAAAACACATCCAGAAGTAGACTGCGGCAGAGTTTCAGGGCAATCAAATTTCTGCAAGGAATTTAAACACTGACACCCTCTTTGCTAAAGACAAAAGGTTTGCCGGTAATTCATCAGACCTTTAAGACCACAGTCGCGCACGCACACACACACACACACACACACATCTATATATTTGAGAGTCAGCCCTGAAACAGCCCCATCCTGTAGTGTTCTGCTGTCGCCTTGCAGCCTGAAGGTAGAAATAATGAGCCTGCAGAAGGGAGTGGCAGATTTTATCTCAGAGACACTGACCCGCATGACTCCGTTAGCATCGTTCCAAGGAAAATTATCCCTCCCTCTGTGGGGATGGGAGGGAGTTGCAGGGAGACAGGAGGCACAGAGATGTTCAGTTTCCATCTGGAACCAGATCATCGCCCACCACCAAGGACACGTGTGCCCTGATGCCCTCATCCCACAAAAGCCAGGCCTTGTCTATTTCTGTGCTACTTGCCTGCAACAGAACAAGAGCTTCTCCAAACTAGGAGCACTGCCTCCCACTCCCTGCTCTAACCAGAAGCCATAACCCTGTTCAGCCCACATCAGTCCAGGCAGCCCATCCCCTCAGTTTATCATTCACCCGATTTCCCTTCTGGGATCCTCTTCTTGAGGACGATCAAAGCCATGTGTCCTCCACAGAGATCTGACTTTCCAGAGAAAACCATCCTTTCTAGTTCTGAACAAGGGAAGGAGAGGGAGATGAAGTGGGGAGGGGGATGCTGGAGGGGAATTGGGGGTTACACCCACATACACACACACATGCACGCACGCACGCACGCACACACAGGGCATCACTGGGGACTCCAGGAAAAAACACCTCCTTCAACAATGTAAAGACACACTAAATCTGAGATGAGATCATTGGACTTTCACTCTTTGAGTGCCAGAAGTTTTTTAATCCAGAAATGCTGCTGATGGACGTGGTTATGATTCCAAAGCTTAACCACTTACTTTCTGTGGGACCTTGTACACATTTAAATAACTTGATTGAATAACTCTGAGGGGCTAGATTTCTTCATCACCAAAATGAAGATATTAGTTTCTACTTTGCAAAATTGTCTTGTAAATTAAATGCAGAAAGCAATTGTGCACCTCAAATAGTGCCTGGTGCATAAAAGAAGCTCAATAAATGTGGCCTAATCATAATCATAGAAATAACAATAATATTTGAATAAACCCTTTAAATGCACAGTCGGGAATGCCACATGTAGAGGTAGCCCTTAACCGTGTAAGGCTTACAGATGAGGTCCATCCTGCATTCCAACATATTGCCAAAGGAAAGTTTTCTCAGACTATGTTCCTCCCCCAGGACAGTTTGGGGGAGCCCCCCACTGCTAGACCAGGCTTCGTTCACAACTGAACTTGAGCTTGAGGACCCTGCGTCAGAGCTCTGTGTGGGACGGACTAGGAGACACATCTTAGATAGCTCACCAAGCCAAGAGAGCTCCTCACTCAAGGGAGAGTCTTGGTATATTAGAACGTGCTGGAAATCACAGAGTAAATTTAGTACCTCTTCCTGGATGGTTAGTAATTTAAAATTTAAATTTTAAAATTACAACAAACAGGGATATAAATAAAGTAAAAGGTAGGGAAAAAGCATAAGATTTTTAACTTAAAATATATAACTTCAAGAGAAATTCAGGCATATAGGAGACTGGTATTTCAGGGTCTTGGGTTGGGAGCAGGGAGTAGGCAGTCTCTCTGCTTTGCCCTTAGAGTGGTTGGGAAACACCGAGTCCCCACTTAACCGCAGGACAACAGGTAGAGTGGATATTATTATTGCCGTTTCATTGGTGAAGAATCAGGCACAATTAATCTGCAGTGACAGAAAACAGATCGGTGGTTTCCTAGGGCCAGGATCGGAGGAACTGACCACAAAGGGACATAAAGGAACATCTTAGAGCGACAAATATTCTATCTTAATAGCAGTGGTGGTTACATGGCTGCACATATCTATCAAAAAACCAAATTGGACACCTAAAATAGGTATAGTTTATTGTACGTATAGCAAAACAGAATTGATGTTTTTTTTTAAGGCTTCAGTTTTTAATTGAGAGTTTAATTGAGAGTTTAAAGAAGGCTGTTGACTCTGAATCCAATTGCAGGGAAAAACAATAGACCCTATTAGGCAGTAGAAGAACACTATGGGGATGAGAAGGTTATAGATAAACGGCAGGGGGTGGGTAGGTGGCATCAGTGCTGAGCCATAATTAGCAACTTAGATACACGGGGAGAGTGCAGAGGAATGGCACATCTAGGGAAGGAGGAAGGAGAAGGAGGCAAGAGGACGAAAGAGGGTGAGGCACTGGCCCCAGGACCAGAACCTGGGGGAATGGGGCGAGCCGGGGGCAAGGCGAGGAGGTTCAGGACAGGTGAGAAGTACAGTATCTGCACACAGAGGCATTTTCAGACGCAGCCTCTGGTTCTCCAAGCCATGCAGGTCACATGCTGTAAATTTCACCACCCCAGGCCAGGTTCCAGCTGCTTCCCTTAGTGCTGCAAAACTCTAGCAGAGGTTTCAGAGAGCTGAATATGCAAGCTGTCCCTCTTCCTTTGGCTCCATGGGGGCCATTCTCCCTGGTTCCCTCCACAGAGATATTCTACTGCCAAGTGTCTCTGCACCAGGGAGTTCTATACTCAAGAAGACGGACTTATTTTTAGCTCTTGAAAAATCCCCTAGGTTTTTCAGTACAAAGGAAGGATGAGTGACTAGGCTTCTTTTGGTTTCAGGGATTGGGGCAGGGGGAGGAAAAGAAAAAAGAAAACCAACCTGAAGTTTGTTGCAATGTCGCTCTTCATTTTTCAGTGTTAATTTGGAAATTGGCTTCAACTTGCTGTGAACCTTTGCACAGAAATATATTACACCGAACACCAAAGTGTTTTAAAAATACTGGTGCACTCTGGTAACCATCTGTCACTCTTTGCGGCACATAGCAATTTAAAATTATTGGAGCTCTTAAATTAAGTGCTTAAATTTGAAGGTGATCACCACTTTGAGCATGTGGATTGCACAGCTATCTCAACCATAACAGTGCTTCAATTTTCTTTAAGCAGGTCATTTTGGAGAGCGATAAGGGAGTCTGATTGCCCAGCATGCATTGATTTAAAACTACTGGAGTCGTCAATTCATTTCTACAAGCACTCCTGTTTGGGTGCAATCTTGCTCTGACGGCTTAAATTGGGCCAAATTAGCCTATACTACACATGCCCAAAACGCTAATGTATTTTGGTAATCTAACCTTTTGGGGGGCAAAATTAACAATCATTTCAGCAAAGGCAAAAACAGCACTCGAGCAGATGTATTTGCCTTTCAAAAACACAAGGTCATCTAGGTGGGATTTTCTGTGTGTCTAATGTCAAAAAGATACAAAGGGAATATATGTATTGGTTTTTCAGAGACATTTGGCCCAACATAGTGTATTTCTCAAAAATAATATGAAGTTTATCAGAATGTAATGCCTGTTGTTGAACTCTGTGCCCTTGCTAGAACACACAACTTAACATTTCATTGCATCTGAAATAGTAAGGCACAAGTTTTAGCCACCTAACTGTACACACGGTATAAAAAATCTTTTCTCAAATTAAATATGCCCTCCTCCAGTTACAAGAAAAAGAAAAAAAAAGAAAAAAAAAATTAACTAAAGAGTGTTAAAAAGAAAAACAGCCAATGGACAAGATGTCTCACATAACAGATCTCAAAATATCTCATTATCAGGTAGTCTGAGAAAAAGAAGATTTACTCTTTAAAAAAGTGAGAAAATGCTGACTCAATTACACCAAAAACAGTAATAATAGCTAACATGTATTGAATACCATGCCTTTTTTTATTTTTATTTTTTAAATTTTATTTATTTTATTGAAGTAGAGTTGATTTACAATGTTGTGCCAATCTCTGCTGTACAGCAAAGTGACTCACTTATACACATACAGACATTCTTTTTTTAATATTCTTTTCTATTATGGTTTATCACAGGATATTGCGTATAGTTCCCTGTGCTATACAGTAGGACCTTGTTGTTTATCCATCCTATACAGTTTGCCTCTGCTAATCCCAAACTCCCAGTCCTTTTCTCCCCCACCCCCCCTCCCCCTTGGCAACCACAAGTCTTTGAACACTATATCTATCTCCTGTCATCCTCACAGCAACCCCTGGAGGTAACTATTACAGACCCTCCCCCTTTTACTGTCATATGGAACTTGTTTCTCATTTATTAGGAATAGACTCTCGTATCTACAAAAAAAATATTTTGAGGGGTCAAGTAAGATAACACACACACACATTCTCAAAGGGTTTCTTTGAAGCTCTAATGAGGTATAACACACATACCATAAAATTCAGCCATCATCAGTACACAATTCAAATGGCATGTTGTAAATTTATGGTTATATCATCATCTCCACAATCCAATATTAGAACATTTCCATCGCCCCCAAAATTTCCCTTGTGCCCACCTGGTCTGCAGTCAATCCCCACTGCTACCTCAAGGCCCAAGCCACCTCTAATCTGGGAATTTCACAGAAAGGGGATCATACACTATGTGGTCTTCCATGCCTGTCTTCTTTCACATAGCATAGTGTTTTTGAGGTCCATGTTGTAGCATATATCAGAAGTTTTTTTCCTTTTTATTGCTTAATAATAGTCCATTGTATGGTTATACACAATTGATAGACATCTGGCTTGTCACCAATTTTGTACTATAATGAATAAAGCTGCTATGACCACTTGTGTATATGTCTTTGTGTATGTCGTCAATTATCTCCTAGGTAAAAACCTAGGTGAACTGGTGATTCGTAAGATAAGTCTCTGTTTAACGTTGTAAGAAACTGCCAATCTATTTTCCAAAGCGGCTGTCCCATTCTACATATTTACCTTTGCACCAGCAATGAATAAAATCCCATTTTAGTGGGAGGAAAGGGAGGCCCAGCATAGGTATTTCCCGAGACTGCACAAACAGTAACTGCAAAGAGGTGTCTGTACCTGAATGCCTGACTCTTGGATATCCAAGTTTCTTAACTTCTCAACGTTGCATAGATTATTTGAGGTTAAACAATTGTCCCTGCTGTAGGACTTAAGAAGATGTAAGACTCTGGTAGTTATAAGGAACTTCCAAGAGGAGTTAACAGCATGTAGTGTTTTACCACACATTTTGCCCATTGGACCCTTTCTCATCAAACTACATGTGTTCTGTTGAGCTCCCTAGAAGCAGAGCCTGAGACAGGGATGGGTGGGGATGATTTGTTGAAGAAACAAATGTGTAGTGGAATGAGAGAAGCAGGCTAGAAAGGAGAAAGAGACTCAAGGATGGGGTTTCAGGTAGAGTCCATCTTTGGCCTGACTGGGGCCAAGAACAAGCTCTGGAACATAAATACAGAGTCCATCTTTGGCCCAACTGGGGCCAAGAACAAGCTCTGGAACATAAACTACAGAACAGAGTGATCTTGCCCAAGGCTCCTCAAGTCAGCGGGTCACTGGCTGTGGGCTGCCGCTGCTCCTTGGTGGGGGGAGAGCAGGGGCTAGGACCTTTTGTCCTTGGTGCCTCCCAGTGGTAGAGAGCAATGGTCCAGAGCAGGGGCTCTTGGGAGGCATCAGCAGCTGGCTCACTACATGCCCTATGCTGGCAATGGGACCTGGCACCCTCTGTGCCCATTATAGAAAACTTCTCACCCTCTCCCAGAGGCTGACACACCAAGCTCTTTCTCACCTCTGGGGCTTTGCACTTGCTCCTAACTTGAGAATCTTACCCCAACCCAAACACAAACATATTGGCTTCTTCCCACCCCTCGGATCTTAGTTCAAATGTCAATATGAAAAAACTGAGGGACTTCCCTAGTGGTCAGTAGTAAAGAATCCGCCTTGCAATGCAGGGGATGCGGGTTCAATCCCTGGTCGGGGAACTAAGTTCCCACATGCCGAGGAGCAGCTAAGCCTGCATGCCACAACTACTTAGTTCACATGCCACAAACTACAGAGCCCATGCACTCTGGAACCTGTGCGCCGCAACTACAGAGCCCACGTGCCCTGGAGCCTGCACGCCACAGCTAGAGAAGAGGAAACCCACATGCCACAACTAGAAAGAAGCCCTAGCTTTGCAACAAAAGATCCCGCATGCCTCAGTAAAGATCCCGCATGCCTCAGTGAAGATCCCACATGCCACAACTAAGACCCGACACAGCCAAAAACAAATAAAATAAATAAATCTTCAAAAAAAACTGAAAGAGAAAAGGACAGTGCTGGTCATCAAAACTGGCTATACATCCTCTGCACAATCCATGGCCGCTCTGAGCTCTTACACCCCCATGATCACTTGAGAAGGAAAACAACAGAGCATGTCGGGGAGGAGGCACTTCCTTCCACTTTGCATCACTTTTCCTGAGTATATATATCACTCAGTACAGGACAGGTTATCCTGCAGTAACAAATAGCCCCCAAATCTCAGTGGCTTAAAATAAAGACTAGTTATTTCTTGCTTATACTACACATCCACTGTGGCTCAGCAAAGGCAGGGGGATGGAGGCACTGTGCTCTCAAAGACATTCAGAGGCCCCCTGGTGGATAGGCCATCAGTCTGAATGTTCCTAATCACTAACTGCCACACCAGAGGCAAAGAGTGTTCCAGAGGCTCTAGCATCAGCAAATAAATGGGTCAGCCTGGAAGCAGCACACGCCACTCCCGATCGGGACTCGTTGTTACAACTGCTCACAGGGTCTGAGAAGTGCTATCTCCCATGAGCTCAGAGGAGAGACCAGTGGAGGCACATGTGGCCTTCCTTTAAGGTTTGACTTCATCTGATGATGAACAGTATGGCTCTGCTTGCTGTTCACAGTCAATAAAGTAACTCCCTTTCTGATGGCCTCCTGTGTTAAACTGGGTTTGGAAAGAACAGAACTTTCAGTGGTGTAAAGATAAAGAGCAATTAAAGGGGCCATGAGCAGTGGTAAATGAGCTAGCAAGCCCTTCCAAGAGAACACTAACTCAATCCCAAGTCACCAGCCAAGGAAGTTCTGCAGTATTTTTAAATGTTCAGAGCTTTTCTACTTTCACTTTGAGGAAGAGAAAGTTGCCTTGCTTCTATTTCTAAGGTCAATAAACGTCAAGAAGCCATAAAACTTATCTTAAGACCAAGCCAGGACAGTGATCTGACAGGGTTATGGAACACAAAGCCTTAATTAAAGTTTCCACATAAAGAGAAAGAATTTAACTACTTGCTTATATTACTCTCTGTGTAAAGAAAGTCTTTCAAACTTCTGTATCACAAAAAGTCTTTGCAATTAACTTAAAATAAGTCATCTTTTTTAAAGGTACTTAGATTTATGATGCAAAGGTAGCTTTTAACTTAATTGTTATTTTTTTCCCCGGGACCTCTCCCACACAACAGGTGATTAGGAAAGCCTTCTTTTGCTATTCATCATGTGTGTAGCTGCTGCAGTGTACTTTAGAGCCTTCCTCTTGAAATTAGCTAAATTTAGGATCCTTCCCCACTTGCCTGTGAGTTGCCTAGAAAGACGAGAAATTCTAAATATTACGCGGAAAAGAGGGCTGTAAGAGATCATGATCTATGGACACAGAATTGAGGCCGTGTAAGGGTCAGCCATGCAAAAGTGTTCCCAGGGTTTAAATTAAGAGGGATCACCTCAATCGAAAAATAGACATTTCTCCAAAGAAGACATACAGATGGCCAGTAGGCACATGAAAAGATGTTCAACATCACTAATTATTAGAGGAAATCAAAATGCAAATCAAAAATACAATAAGGTACCACCTCACACTGGTCAGAATGGCCATGATTAAAAAGTCTACAAACAGCAAATGCTGGAGAGGGTGTGGAGAAAAGGGAACCCTCCTACACTGTTGATGGGAATGTAAATTGGTGCAGCCACTATGGAGGTTCCTCAGAAAACTAAAAATAGAGTTGCCATATGATCCAGCAATCCCTCTCCTGAGCATATACCCAGACCAAACTATAAATTGAAAAGATACATGCACCCCTATGTTCATAGCAGCACTATTTACAATAGCCAAGACAGGGAAACAACCTAAATGTCCATCGGTGGATGAATGGATAAAGAAGATGTGGTGTATATATACAATGGAATATTACTCAGCCATCAAAAAGAATGAAATAATGCTATTTGCAGCAACATGGATGGATCTAGAGATTATCATGCTAAGAGAAGTAAGTCAGAATGAGAAAGGCAAATGCAATATGATATCACTTATATGTGGAATCTAAAATATACAAATCAACATATCTATGAAATAAAAACAGACTCACAGATATGGAGAACAGACTTGTGGTTGCCAAGGGGGAGGCGGAGTAGGGGAGAGAAGGAATGGGAGTTTGGGATTAGCAGAGGCAAACTATATAGGATGGATAAACAACAAGGTCCTACTGTATAGCACAGGAAACTATATGCAATATTCTGTGACAAACCATAATGGAAAAAACATGAAAAAGAATATATATATACATATGTATGTATGTATAACTGAGCCACTTTGATGTACAGCAGAAAGTAACACACTGTAAATCAACTATATTTCAATAAAATTTCAAAAATTAATTAATTAAGAGGGATCACAGAAATTGCCCATTTGTTTCCACAGATACAGGAGGAATTCAAGAATTTTGATGATCTACCCAAAAGTCAAATCTCAGAATGTCTAATTTTGCTTATATTTGCACTTATAGTTGCTCTGCAGTGAAAGTGAGTGAACATCTGAAGTAGGAAATAACCCCCTGAGTCACTTGAGCCGCTGACCACTTCTCATCAGTTCTTTGGCTGTGCACGTCTAACCCAACAACATGAAAGAAATGTCACTTGCCCAGGCTGAAGAAGAAGGCCATGGTTGGGGCTCTCCCTGCTTGTGGGGGCCATTTGGTCACGTCTCTTAGAGCATTAATAGGCTCTAATAATATGCTGTTTGACTGAGGTGTCTGTCCCCTCAGCCCTTCTACTCTGGCCTCCCTACTTTTCCTCAAACGTGCCACAGCCACTGAGGCCTGCATTACATCACCTATAAAATGAAGGTTCTCTTGAAAAATTAGAACATCTGGAAATAATGAGCCCCCAGGCCCCTGAGGCCACCAAGGTTGGCGTCGAGCAGCAGTTGCATGTGTGCCTTGGCATGTGTGCTCTGGTCTGTTGCAGGGCCAGTGGGGGGCTGCTGGAGGAAAAGGGGCCCTGATTTGTGTTATTTGCCAATTTCAGTGGTATAAATACCCTGCCATGTTGATTTCAAGCGACCACTGGCACGTCCGCCAACTTACACATTTCCTGTAATTAAACAATCAGCTTTCATGAGCTGGTACAAGCACGTGCGACCACGTTTCCAGAATACCCTAGACAGTGCCTGACACTCCAGCCCACGCGAGGTGGTTGCCTGAGTTAAAATCAGACCTGCTTCACACACTACTTGACCCATCTGGGCTCTGCAGGCATCCACACCAGCCACTACAGGAGGAGATGACCCTGGATCTTTCCAGCTGCAGCTCTAGCTGATTCCATGGCTTATAGGGGGACTTCTCAGAGGACACTTGCTATACTAACACCAGCATAGGCTGATATCACCTCAATAATTTTGGATCTAGAAAGGGCTGCTAGAAGATTGAAATTCTTATCTGGATTCAGATTTGACTTTGCAGTCTCCACTACCTTATCCTTGAATTATTGTAACAGCTTCTCGGCTAGTCTCTGCCACTCCAGTCTCTCCTTACTTCAATGCTTTCTGTAGCTGGGCGGCCACTAGAATAACTGTCCTCCAACAGCTGTAAGAATGAAGTCCCCCATCACCGTTTTCATCTGTCACTTCCTCACTAGGCAAGCCTCTGAAGCTTCCCGTGGCTTTTCCTATCTAATCAAAGCCCTCAGCTCGGCATTCAAACCTGTCTAACCATAAGCAAGAGTGATAATCCTGGGCTTTTGTGGCCTCTCATAACACCAGCCAAGGTCTCTGAAATCCCTACAGACCCTCCACACTGCATCTCAATTTCCTTATTCACAGAAGACAGCATTAACTCTCACTCCCATCTTTCATCAGACCTGCTGGAATACAGAGCATCTAGTAAGCATGCTGTCTGCATACTAAGTCCCAGGGACACTCCGCCTACTCCTTTCACACACACATCCCTAATAAATCACACACTCCTTGTGAGAACAGAGAACATGGAAAGGATACACATTTCATTGTCACACTTTCAGAGCCCGCAGAGAACAAGTCTTCAGCCCCCTTGGCATTTGCAGAAAGCACTCTCCCCTCCTTCTGCTTGTAGAAGGATGGTGGTCAGAGACTGTCCTGCAAGTCGGGTCCCTTTGTGTGTCCTACCTGTCATGAGCCTCATTCATCTACAGCAGAAATCGACTCACTATAAATTTTATTAACTTTTCTCTGTTTCCAGTCTCACTTTTCTCACTTTTTCCCTTGTGTTTCCTTGTTGTCTGAACCCACATCTTGGGCTCTGCTTTTGGATAAACCAGAATGGAGGCCTGGGATCCGTGAGGGAAGAGCAGGCACGTGTGCTCAGGTGTCCATTCTCTCTGGGGCACATCTGCAGGGTCCTGGGAAGCCACCTGTCATGGGGTCATGGAGTCTGATTCCCACCCACGCTGAGTCTCCCTTGTTATAGACCAGTGGTGCCCCACTAAGGCCAATTTTCAGGCCCCCAGACATTTGGTAATATCCGGAGACAGTGTTGTTTGTCACGACGGGGGATGGGCATAACTACTGGCATCTAGTGGGTGGAGGTCAGGGAGGCTGCAAAACCTCCCACAATGTACAGGACAGCTTCCTACAACAAAGAATTACCTGGGCCAAAATGTCAACGTTGAAGTTGAGACATCTTGTCATAAAGGAAGCATGAGAGCAACTCTGTCCCCGGGGAGCAATCAGACCATTTGGGTATCAGGCTAGATGTGGGGCTCAGCTACTTACAGAAGGTATCTGGGGAGACCATCTGGCCGGCACTGGAGGCCTGGGGCCCATGGAGAGGAGAGGGGGCCAGATTCCTACTGGAAGCTGAGCTGGGGTGGCCCCCGGTTGGGATAGGACAGATTCTGGTCTAGCTGCTCGTCCAGGCAACACAGAGCAAAGCCCTGGGGTTATTTTTCACTCTTGCACCACAGAAAGGAGGCATCAGCTTGCCCTCTATCCCTTCCTTCTTAAAGGAATATTCTTAAGAATATTCTTTAGACCTGCAAACAATTGCATTAACATAAAAATACAAAGCCCTCTATAAACGAATAAGTCCTATCCAAAGAGGAAGCCCCCAGTGTCCCTCGCACTGCTCCCCATCTCCACATGCATAACAAACTGCAAGGTACGAGGGAAACCCAGACAGGGGGGGTTAGCCCACTGCCACCTTGGCTGATCCAAAATGAGTAGGATTGGCTCAAAATTTTCTGGGCACAAAGAACATTTCCCTTAAACGTTCTAACTCTCAAAGATATCACCGTGGGTTTCCTCAGAAGCACAGAGCAGGATCCATGGTGGGATTAAAATCACTGGCGTCCCAAGTAAGAAGGCACCAGACAGGACAATGATCCAGGTGAGCTACCTGCCCAGAGAGACCAGGACGTAGAGATGCTGCCTGGACCCCACTGCACCTGGAAGAGTGCTGCTCAGGAATTCCAGCCAAAGACACCAGGCAGGACTCAGTCACCAATGAGTGAGCACCTGCCTCCCTGAACAGCTCCCTGGGCTGCGTAATTAATCAGCCCCACTCCTGTAGGTGGCCTCCTGCCAAGGTACGGAGATGGCTACCCAATCCTAGCTCAATTTCGGTCTCACATTAAAGCCTTATGTGCTCTGGAGCAGCTTTGCAAATCAATGATGGTTTCTTTTTGGGAAAACAGAGAAGCAGAGAAGGGTAGCAGCCCGCTGATTGACAGAAATCCACAAACCTGGCAGCCAGCTCCAGCCCAGAAAACAAAAGGGTCTTTGGTTCACCTGTCAAGACTGTGCCCTTCCTCGGCTTCTTCCCTGGAAGCTTATCTGATTCCTTGAGCCAGGTGTGATGGAGCGAAGAGCACTGACATCATCACCCAGGGTAAGCGGCTGGCTGGCTGGCTTGGAAGCCGCCAGGGAAAACTGGCATAAGATGCTGCTCTCAGCAGTGGCTGCGGCTGCCTGGGAGACAGTGGATTTCTCTCCTTCAAACTGGCAGCTCAGAGAAAAAAGGAAGGAAATTAGGGGCCAGGGCTGTTCCCTGGGAGTGTCTGTGTTTACCTCTTGCCCTTGCTTCTACTTTCCAAAAGGTCCTTCCAAGAAATAAAAGAATCTTTCAAAGCTATAGGGAGGCATTAGCCAGACTTAATCAGGCAGAATCTTTAGTTATTATTTAATTATTCTCTTCCACTCATTTTTTTGGTTTTTTCTTCCAGTTTTATTGAGATATAATTGATATATAGCACATAATTGACATATAGTACAAGTTTAAGGTGTACAGCATAATGATTTGACTTATGTATTTCATGAAACGATTATCACAATAAGCTCAGTAAATATCCATCACCTCATATAGATACAAAATTAAAGAAAAAATATTTTTCCTTGTGATATTTAAGTCTTTTAACACCTTTCATATATAACATACAGCAGTGTTAGTTATCATGTTGTATATTACATCCCTAGTACTCATTTTTCTTATAACTGGAGGTTTGCACATTTTGGCTACTTTCATCCAATTGTTCCCACCCCCAACTCTGATAACCACAAATCTAATCTCTTGTTCTATGAGTTTGTTTGTTATTGAAGTATAATTGACCTACAACACTATGTTAGTTCCTGGTACGCAACATAGTGATTTGATATTTCTATATACTTCAAAAGGATCACCACCTAATCATCATCGGTCACCATATCTAATTTGATAATCATCTTTTTGATAGGTGTGAGGTGATATCTAATTGTGATTTTGATTTGCATTTCACTGATGATTAGTGATGCTGAGCATCTTTTCATGTGCCTAGTGGCCATCTGTATGTTTGCACTGGAAAAATGTCTATTCAGGACCTATGCCCATTTTTTAATTTGTTTTTGTTTTTTGTTGTTGAGTTGTATGAGTTTGTTGCATATTTTGGATATTAACCGCTTATTGGATATATCATTTGCAAATATCAACTCCCATTCAGGTGGCCTTTTTGTTTGGTTGATAGTTTCTTTCACTGTGCAAAAGCTTTTTAGTTTGATGTAGTCCCATTTGTTTATTTTACTTTTGTTTCCCTTGCCTGAGGAGGCATATCCAAAAAAAAAATATTGCTAACACCTATGTGAAACAGTGTACTGCCTAGGTTTTCTTCTGGAATTTTTATGGTTTCAGGTCTTACACTTAAGTCTTTCATCCATTTTGAATTTATTTTTGTATATGGCGTGAGAAAGTAGTCCAGTTTGATTCTTTTGTGTGAAGATGTCCAGTTTTCCCAACACCATTTATTGAAGAGACTCTCTTTTCCTCATTGTATTGGGTTGGCCAAAAACTTTGTTCGGGTTTTTCCTTACAATGTTACAAAATTTTGGGCCAACCCAATATATTCTTGCCTCTTTTGTCATAGATTAATTGAACATAGACCTACATTTCCAAATATAGGTCTTTTACCTCCTTAGTTAGACTTATTCCTAGGTATTTTATTCCTTTTGATGTGATTGTCAATGGGACTGTTTTCTTAATATCTCTTTCTGATAGTTCATTGTTAGTGTATAGAAATGCAAAAAATTTCTGTATATTAATTTTGTATCCTGCAACCTTGTAAAATTCATTGATGACTTCTAATAATTTTTTGGTGGTATCTTTAGGATCTCCTATATATAGTATCATGTCATCTGCAGTGACAATTTTAATTATTCCTTTCCAGTTTGAAGTTCTTTTATTTCGTTTTCTTGTCTGAGTGCTATGGCTAGGATTTCCAATACTGTGTTGAATAAAAGTAGAGATAATGGGCATTTTTATCTTGTTCCTGATCTTAGAGGAAATGATTTCAGCTTTTCATCATTGAGTATGATGTTAACTGAGAGCTTGCCATATACGGCCTTTATTATGTAGTAGAGGTATATTCCCTTTATACCCACTTTGCAGAGAGTTTTTGTCATAAATGGATGTTGAACTTTGCCAAAAGCCTTTTCTGCATCTATTGAGATCATCTTATGACTTTTATTCTTCTATTTGTCAATATGGTGTATCACATTTATTGATTTGTAAATATTGAACAATCCTTGCAACCCTGGAATAAATCCCACTTGATCATGGTATATGATCTTTTTAATGCATTGTTGAATTTGGTTTGCTAATATTTTGCTGAGAGTTTTTGCATCTATGTTCATCAGTGATATTGGCCTGTAATTTTCTTTTTTTTGTAATATGTTTGTCTGGTCTGGATATCATGGAATGAATTAGGAGGCATTCATTCCTCTGCAATTTTTGGAATAGTTTAAAAAGGATAGGTGTTAACTATTCTCTAAATGTTTCATATAATTCACCTGTGAAGCTGTCTTGTCCTGGACTTTTGTTAGCTGGAAGGTTTTGTTTTGTTTTTGTTTTCTTTTACTTCTGATTCAATTTCATTACTGGTAATTGGTCTATTGAAATTTTCTATTTCTTCTTGGTTCAGTATTGGAAGATTGTACATTTTTAAGAACTTGTCCATTTCTTTTAGGTTTTCCACTTTATTGGCCTATGTATGTTCATAGCAATCTCTTATGATCCTTTGTATTTCTGTGGTATTGATTGGTGTTGATTTTCCTTTTTAATTTCTGATTTCATTTATTTAGGTCCTCTCTCTTTTTTTCTTCATGAGTCTGGCTAATGGTTTATCAATTTTGTTTATCTTTTCAAAGAATGAGCTCTTAGCTTCATTGATCTTTTCTATTGTTATTTAAGTCTCTATTTCATTTATTTCTCCCTGATCTTTATGATTTCTTTCATTCTACTAACTTTGCATTTTGTTTGTTCTTTTTCCAGTTTCTTTAAGTGTAAGGTTAGATTTGGGGGGTTTTTGTTTGTTTGTTTGTTTCCTGAGGTAAGCTTGTATCACTATAAACTTCCCTCTTAGAACTGCTTTTGCTGAGTCCCATAGATTTTGGATCATTACGTTTTCATATTTATTTTGTTTTGTATTTGTTTGTCTCCAGGTTTTTTTTTATTTCTTCTTTGATTTTTTCAGTGACCCATTGGTTGTTTATTAGCACATTATTTAGTCTCCATGTGTTTGTGTTTTTGCAGTTTTTTTTCTGGTAATTGATTTCCAGTCTCATAGCATTGCAGTCAGAAAAGATGCTTGATATGATTTCAGTTTTCTTAAACTTACTAAGACTTGTTTTGTGGCAAAGTATGTGATCTATCCTGGAGAATGTTCCATGTGCACTTGAAAACATTGTGTATTCTGCTGCTTTGGGATGGAATGTTATGTATATATATCCATCTGACCTAGTGTGTCACTAAGGCCCGTGTTTTCTTATTGATATTCTGTCTGGATGATCTGTGCATTGATGTAAGTGGGTAGAGTCCACAACTATGATTGTGTTGCTGTCAGTTTCTCTCTTTATGTTTGTTAATATTTGTTCTGTGTATTTAGGGGCTCTCATGTTGGGTGCAAATGTATTTACAACTGTCATATCTTCTTCTTGGATTGATCCTTTGATCATTATGTAACATCCTTCTTTGTCTCTGGTTAGAGTCTTTGTTTAAACTCTATTTTTTCTAAGTATTCCTACCTAGGCTTTCTTTTCATTTCCATTTGCATGGAATAACTTTTTCCATCCCCTCACTTTCAGTCTGTGTATGTCTTTAGATTTGAAGTAAGTCTCCTGTAGACAGCATACGTGTGGGTCTTGCATTTGAATCTATTCAGCCGCTCTGTGTCTTTTGATTTGAACATTTAATCTATCTATATTTACTGTAATTATTAATAGGTATGTAATTACTGCCCTTCTGTGAAATTGTTTTGTGGTTGTTTTTATAATTCTTTTTTTGTTCCTCTGTTCCTTTTTTATTCTTTTGCTCTCTTCCCTTTTGATATGATGACTATCTTTAGTGTTATGTTTGGATACCTATCTCGTGTGTGTGTGTGTGTGTGTGTGTGTGTATCTATTATAGATTTTTGGTTTGTGGTTACTATGAGGTTTATATATAGCAATATATATATGATTATATATACACACATATATGATTATTTTAAACTGACGATCTCTTAAGTTCAAAGGCATTCTAACAACCCTGTATTTTTACTCCCTCCTACATGTTTAATTTTTTGTATCATATTTATTTACATCTCTTTGTTTTGTGTAGCCCTTAACTTCTTAGTGTGGGCATAGATGATTTTACCATTTTTGTCATTTAACCTTCTTACTTGTCATTTAACCTTACCAGCTTTATAAGTGGTTGATCTACTACCTTTGCTGTGTATTTGCCTTTATCAATGAGATTTTTCCTTTCATAATGTTCACATTTCTAGGTGTGTCTTTTCTGCTTAGAGAAGTCCCTTTAACATTTCTTGTAGAGCCAGCTTTGTGGTGCTGAACTCTTTTAGCTTTTGTTTATCTGTGAAACCCTTTATGTCTCTTTCAAATCTGAATGAGAGCATTGCTGAGTAGGGTATCCTTGGTTGTTAGTTTTTCCCTTTCATCACTTTACGTACATCATGCTACTACCTTCTGGCCTCTAGAGTTTCTGCTGAAAAGTCAGTTGCTAGCTTTATTGTAGTTCTTGTGGCTTCTTACTTGCTGTTTTTAATATTCTCTCTTCATCTTTAATTTTGCCATTTTAATTACAGTGTGTCTTGGTGTGGACCTCTTTTGGTTGATCTTGTTTGGGACTCTCTGTGCTTCCTGGACCTAGTTGTCAGTTTCCTTTCCCAGGTTAGGTAAGTTGTTAGCTATCATGTCTTCAAATATGTTCTCTTTCCCTTTCTCTCTCTCTTCTCCTCGTGGGACTCCTATAATGCAAATGTTAGTACACTTGCTGCTGTTCCAGAAGTCTCCTAAACTGTCCTTACTTTTAAAAATTATTTTCTTTCTATTCTGCTTGAGTGTTTTCCACTACTCTGTCTTCCAGTTCACTAACCCATTCCTCTGTAATTTCTAATCTATTGTTGATTCTTCCTAGTGTATTTTTTATTTCAGTTATTGTATTCTTCAGCTCTGTTTGGTTCTTCTTTATATTTTCTAACTCTTTCTTAAGCTACTCACTGTGATCATCCATTTTTCTCCCGAGTTTGTTGAGCATCTCTATTACCTTGAATTCTTTATTGGGAAGAATGCTTATCTCCACTTCACTTAGCTCTTCTTTTGGGTTTTTATCTTGGTCCTTCATTTCAAAAATATTTGTCTGTTGCCTCATTTTGCCTGATTCTCTGTTTTTATTTCTATGTATTAGCAGGTCAGTTATATATTCCAATCTTGGAGAAATGGTCTTATGTAGAAGGTATCTTATGGGGTCCAGCAGCACATGTCCCTCTGTTCACCAGAGCTATAGGCTCTAGGGGTACCCTTTCTGTGGGCTATGTGGGTCCTTGTGTTGAGGCAGGGCTGACCACTGTGGGCATGCTGGTAGGCATGACTGGCCCCCAACCCAGTTGGTTGCCAGTTCCTACCTAGTGCAGAGGCAGCTGGCTGATGGTGGATGGGGCCAGATCATGGCATGGCTGGTTGCAAGAACTGCGGAGTCCCATTTCTGATGCTGACTCACTGGTGGGTGGGGCTGGACCCCTGCACTAATAAGCCAGAGGGAGGATTCCAAAATGTTGCTTGCCAGCACCATCGTCCTCATGGTAGAATGAACTTCCAAAAATGACTGCCAGCATCTATGTCTACCATATGAATCCCGGTTGCCTCCTGCCTCTCCCTGAGGCTCTCCAAAATCAGCAAGTGGGTCTGACACAGGCTACTTTCAAGTTACTGCTTCTGACGTGGGTCCCAGAATGTGTGAGTTGTTGTGTGCAGCCTTTAGGAGTGGAGTCTCTGTTTCTAACAACCTTCTGGCTCTCCTGAAAGCAAGCTCTGCTGGCCTTCAAAGCCAAATGTTCTGGGGGCTTGTGTTCTCATTGTAGGACCCTTGGGCTGGGGTGCCCACTGTGGGACTTAGACCCCTCATTCCTTGGGGAAAACTCTGCAATTGTGGTTATCCTCCTATTTGTGGGTTGTCCACCGAGGGGTACGCCTATACCACAACTCCACCCCTCCTACCTATCTCGTTGTGGTTTCTTCTTTACATCTTTAGTTGTGTAAGATTTTTCTGCTTGTCTTCAGGTCATTCTCATCAATAGTTGTTCTGTAAATAGTTATAATTTTGGTGTACCCGTAGGAGAAGGTGAGCTCAGGGTCTTCCTACTCCACCATCTTGTCCACAGTCCCCACTTCCACCCATTTTGACAAGCAAGTACACTATTAGGATTTTTCTAGAGAAATGGCTCTCAAAGTATAATTACTGGGACAGGCATCACCAGGGAATTTTTTTGAAATGCATATTCTCAGCCAACCCCCAATCCTCTTGAGTCAGAAGCTCTGGGGGTGGGCTCAGCACTTTGTTTTTAGAAGCCCTCCAGGTGATTCTAATGCACTCTAAAGCTTGTGAGCAAGAAGCAGAATTCATTTCCAGTCCCAGGCATCACAGGTGATTTCAGCTTCAGGAGAGTTCACACCTGGCAAATGCATTCCTTCCATTTAGCCTTCCTCACTGATATCACTGTGGCACGGCCACCCGTCTCCCCAAAATATTATTTACTGACTTCAAGCTTTTCAAAATTTGCAATTTAAACTTCTCCTTGGAGTGTGAATATTAGCATAGATTTCTCATAGAATGCAAATGTTGCTAGTCGGATGCATTTCAAAGCTGAAAAGCCCTCACACCTGTCATCCAATTAGTAAAATGCTTTTACCCTAATAAGGCAATCCTATATGAATCCCGTCAGCATTCTTAAAACAAAACAGTTACTTGTCTGAAAATGATTGTATGGTGGGGAGGGGTGGTGGTGAAGGAAAGAATGTATATAGTGAATGTAAATGTGTGTGTATAAGGTAACTGTCTTAGGCAAATATCTCACACAAAGATTATTTAGAGACTATTTCTGTTGAATAATAACACCTCTCCTCTCTAAAACGCTTATGATAAGGTCACAATACTTCACCTTGGCTTTCATGGTTCCCTGGAATCATTGCTCATTACAGCCCTCTACACTCTGTTTTCAAGCCATCCAGAGGGCACCCTCCCTGCCTTTTCCACATCACCATGGACTTCTTGGCCTGTCTGCTTTGCTCTCATGTGCCCACATTGACCTCTTCTCTGAAGATTCCCCCAACCCCTCAGTCAGAATAAAGTCTTCCTACTCCATCTCCCTACTCAATTGGCAAAGATGAAATAAAATATTAGTACTCACTGTTGGCAATAATGTGATGAGAGAAGCATTTCCATACACTTCTCATGGGATGTAAACGGGAGCAACTTTTCAGAGAGTCACTGAGTAATATATCCAATGACCCAGTAAGTCTACTTTTAAGACTTTACCCCAAAGAAATGTTAGGAAAATAATGTTCATTTTTTAGGGAATCTGTCCAATCCATAGACCACCATCCTCTGTTCTTTGGTAACTGGCTCCTGTGTGTACTGGGGATTTGGCATAAAGGTTGAGAGCAAATTTTGGAGCTGGCCACCTGCATTTGAAACTGGCTCTGAAACATGATACCTCTGTCACACTGGGCAAGCAACTTAAATTCTCTGAGCCGTGGTGTTATCACCCATTTAAAATAATGACATTAGTGCTCTCTCTCCTGTGCAAAGGTGGTGTGAGATGCCCCATGGTGAGCACTTGGCCCAGTGCTGGCATCCGGTTCCCACACAGGAACTGTGAATTAGTGTTGCCTTATGACTTTATGCCTCTCTGAAGCCAACTGGACCAAGGTGATGCACATAACAGAAGCTGGATCTATCAGACTATTCTCCTGGGAGTTTGGAATTGTGATTGAGAGTCAGGTAGAGAGTCTGTCTGTTGCTGGAAGCATAACATAAAACATATTCTTCCATATAGACTCAGAATCTGTGAAGACTCTTTAGAGATTAAGAAGTTTTACAGTACAACAGCAGAGGCAAGAAATGGTGAGAGTCCTGGCGGCTTCCCAAGCCTTGGTTCTGCTCTCTACTGGAAGCTTGGCTTTATTTCCATCCTTGGGTTTTAGGAAACACTAAATTCCTTCTACTGAATAGATTAGCATGGTGATTATTGTCTGTCTGGTCCAGTTTTTGCCTTCTTCTGCCTTGCTCTGTGACTTGAGGACCAACAATGAGATTGTGGTCATCGAGGGTCACTTGCCCTTGTGACCACACCCTGTTATCTTGTGATTTCATCTTTGAGTTGTTTTTTTTTTTTGAATTAAATTCTCAATTCTATCACAGTCTTCTATAGCATAAAGGATATGCATGGGATTTTCTTTTATTCCCTGAGTTACAGTGTTCTTCTAGACTGGGTTCTTTGTCTTTTCTTCTTATGTTTTCTCCTCTTTGCAGTGTATTTATAGTTACCATGGGGTTTTCTTTGTCGTATCATGGTTATCATGAGACACTTGTCCAGAATTTCTATTTGATCTGCTACAGTGTGAGAGAGTAAGTTCCCCTTAAGTTCCTTTCCACTGAGACCTATTCGTATCCCTCTAAAAGACAAATGGGTATTCCAGGTCCTAGCAGGTTGTTGTTTTTAATTTTGTTTTTGCTTTTGTTTTGGTGGACCTGGAGAGCTCGAGTGGAGTGGCTGAAAGAGAAGGAAAGAGGGGACTTACTTGAGGCTGCGAGCAGCCCTTCTTAAACGGGGAACTTTAATGCCTCCGGATTTTGATAGATGACTGTTTTAAACCAGCGTTTGTGACACCTGTGTAGCGGTGGCGTGTCCTATCACCCTGGCAGATAGTCTGAGTGCTCCCCATTCCTGGGGGAGCCATGGAGCCTGTGCCCCCTCAGGGAGGGTCATCCTCGGTTGTTCACTTCTCATTTAACTCTTCTACTTCCCCAGTGAAAAGAGAGAAAATGGAAGAAGTCCTTTGTTTCACTTCTCTCCAGTTTGAGGATGATGAATGGGAATTTTAGGGCTTTTGTAGACTCTCTGTGATTAAGACGCTATATCTGTCAAAACTTTTCCCTTCATCCTGGGCATGCACAGACTACATTTCCTAGCCTCTCTTGCAGTTAAGGGGGGCCATGTCTCAGAGGTCTTCTGACCAGGTGAGGTCAGCCACTTCCAAGATTATTCCATGACAACTTATTGTTTGTGATTTTCTAACTTTCTTCTCCTTAATGGAGAGGACCCTGAGACCTTAGAGGAAGAAGGATCCATAGATGGAAAGAGCCTGGAAGCTACCTCAGTGGAGTAACCATGTTGGTGTGTAATGAGCAAGAAAGCAGCATGTAACACGTTAAACACTGAGGTTGTATCATTGCTTGTTTCAACAATTACCCTACCCTGAATAGTATACTCACCAGTATTGCTTCTTAAATCTTGGAGCTGTGGTTCAGAGATATGCCATGTCTCACTATAGTATTTTAATTCTTTTCTTGCTGCCACTTGGGGAAATCTGGGGCATTCAATTATTTTCCCTTTCCTTATTTTATTCTACTGGTGATCTGTTTTTTGTTTAGTGCTAGTTTTTACTAGCTTTTATTCATTTCATTAAAGATATTTTGTAAACCCATGTCAAGCAGACATTGTTACCTGAAAGTGATTCAGCATATTTTCAAAAATCTATTATAACCATTTTCCCATTACAAGCCTGTTTCTTTTCCAGACTGTGAGTTTCATGGATTCAAGAATGATGACTTAGTTTTATGGTGACTCTCGTGGGTACCACAGCAGCTGGTTCATAGTAGGCACCCAATATTTTTTGACTAATAGGTATACTTGTCATCTGTAAAACAGGATGACTGAGTCCAGAATTTTGTCTGCAAGTTGCAGCTGAAGGTAAATACAAGTGGACTCAGCACTGAGAGAAAACACAAGTATAAGCCGCAAATAAATCTTTCAATGGCCATACAGATGATTCTGCCAAAGAAGCTCAACAATTCGTCATTTTAACTGCAATAAGAAAAAGTAAGCACAATCTACTGAAGTGTCAGATTCCTTGTCAATTACGTAGAAATAATCAACAAATCTACTTTGGGAATATCAACAGAAACCCAGTAAAAGTTTTGGAACTGTTAATGTTGCTCAAACACAGGTATGTCAGCTTTGCTGCCTATTGACACACACATTGTAAGATACAAGTCTCTCAATAAACCTTCAATGATATAATCCAAATTTTCCTTTAAAGGGTGCAACCTCATTACTTTTGAAGTACATTGGTATTTTCTAGCACTTAACTGAAAATTCTAAAAACCAACAGACCCCTAGAGGAATAATGAGATGTGTAAATGGGACCAAATTGGTGATTGCCATCTTTTGCCTTCTCCTGGGCTTCCTGAGTTAGTCTGTCCAAAATTCCCATCCATGCACAGAAGTTCAAGGCCATGGCTGGTAGTCACTGAAATCTAAAATTTAGGCTGAATATAAAGCAAGATCTTCCTTCATTCCCTTTTCCTATCTATATATCTATCACTCCTTCATGAAGTAGAAAATGTCATTTCCTACCAGCTGATATTCCTAAATTCACCTCTTCTCTGAGCTCTAGATCCAACTGAATACTCCATGTCTCCAGGGGATGCCCCATAGGCACCAGAAGTGATGTGCATCCTATCCTAAACCCACCTGGGGGGGGGTGGCCTCACCATCTTAATGTCCCACACTTAATCACATTGCAATACAGGGAACAATTTTTGATTCCTTACTCTCTTTATTTATCTCTTCAGAAAATCCTGTCATCACTTCCTCTGAGGTATATTTCTCTACATCTCTTCTTTCACAGAATAATCTTGGTCATCACCACATCTCACCTAAACCCCAGCAGTAGCTTCCTAATCAGTTTCCTTCTTCTATAGCATTTACTGCCAGTCTATCTACAAAATACAGCCAATGCTATATTTTAAAAACACACATCAAATCAAATTAGCCTCTCCTTATGAAAGCCCAAAAGGCACTAAATAATTTCACCCGTATTGCTCTCCATCCACATCCATCCACATTCCATATCATTTTCCTCCTTCAACATTTCCTTTTAGTGATGATTGTCATCCTTTTAGTTGCCCCTACATGCCAAGCCCTTTTCCTTGCATTTGCCTCTTGCACGTGCCATTTACCTCCTGTTAGATGTTTTTCCCCCCTTGAAATGGCTAGTTCCCTATTCTTCCCATCTCACTTTAAATGTTACCTCCTCAGAGAAGCCTTCCCAGACTGCCCTCCTTGATCTTTTCCACCTGGGACATTGTTTTGTTCACTGTCTTGTATAATGCTTGACACTTAGTCAGTGCTTAATAAATATGATTTAAATTAATGAATAAATGATTAAGAGAATTTCTTTATGTGAGAGAGCCACTGTAATTGAGATGATGCTTTTATATGCTGTTTCTTGTCAATTTATAAGTCAACCGTCACCCAAGCTTTATAGTGAAACAGGTGGAGTTTTTCATGAAGCAAAGAGTTATTTTTGCTCCCCAAAGGGAGAAAAAATCAGGACTAATTCTGGCAGAGAAAGTGCTAGTAAGGTCAATTTAACAAAGGGAGAGAACAGAAATAGCTAACAGGAGGGGTTGCTTTATCTATTGTGGAGTAGACGTGAACTCCTTCTTGGTCCCTACTGTAAAATCTACCTAGCTCACTAATGCATTTTGAGAATATCAAGAAGTGCTAAATCTTGCATCTAGATTCACATGGATTAAGCCAGTGCTTGGGGCCACCTACGAAGCCTGCTCTCATAGACAAAGGAACCAGAGAATGAGGGAGACGGTGACATCCTTACAACCATGCGAAAGGAAAGGATTTTTAGAACAAGGTACAAAATGCAAAAAACATAAAAGAAAACTTGATACCTTTGAATACATTGAAATTAAAATTACTTTTAAAACCCACATGAACAAAAGGAAAAGACAAGCCACAGACTGGAAAACGCATTTACTGTGCGTATCACCAACAATGTTTTAGTACCCAGAGTATATAAAGAACGCCAACATTTCTCCTTGGAGAACAATTCCACAATATCTGGTAAAGTTGAAGATATTCATATCCAAAAACATAGCAATTCCATTGTAGTCTGAGCCTCTGAAGAACACTTACATGTGGAAAAATGGATAAGGATGTTCTTTGCAGCATTGTTTGTGATAGTGAAAAACTGGAAACATCCTAAGAAAATGGATAAATAAATTATGGCAAAATCAGACAAAAGAAAACTATAGAGTATTTATAAAATTTTAAAACATGCCTGCCAAAACTATGTACCATTTATAGATATGTGTATTAAAAATAGGAAAACATGCATGAGAATAAAAAACATCACATTCATGAGAATGGTTCTTTCTGGAAAGGAAGGCAAAGGAATGGAATCAGCAAATCTGAGGAAAACAATGACGATCTATGAGTGGAAGGGGCATCCATGGGGGCTTGTTATGTTTGCACTAAAGTCATTTGTATATGTGTAAAGTCTCTAAAAATTACACTAAAAATGTTAAAACTTAGGAAATAAATATAAAGAGAAAAAAAGTTGAATAAAGTAAGACGAAACCTGGGGTGAGGTTAACAAACAAAACCCACACTGTATACTACCATCCACATGGCAAAAAATGATTCTAACTCTAGGACATTTATTGAAATAATCTCCTAAACTGTGTTCTCAATTGTAGGAAGTTAAGTCCTGGAATGCAGACCATGGCACTGCATAGAGTCAAAACTTTCAGAACCCCCCGTTTTGGGGGTTTCAGCAACTATTGCAACCCCTCTGCTTACCCAGGGAGGAGCAGAAATCAGCCTCTGACTCCACCTCCTGCAATGTAGATGGCAAGAGGGGTGAAGTAGCTTGCCTGGTGGACATATTTCTGAGTTAGTCTGACAGAAGAGGCATAAAGTGCATCTCTAAAAGCAAATGAAATTATATCGTCGTAAACAGGTAAAAGCTCTGGATGGGGCACAGCAAGCCCAGTCAATCACTCCAGGCTGCTCTCTTTGCCTAAAATAATCCAGGATCTTTTCTGCTGAAGGAAGCCATGAATTTTTCTGCTCCCCAAGCAGCAAGAGCACACCTCCACCCTGTTGGCTGTGAGAAAACCTCCTAAGATAGAGGGGAGGGGAAAATAAAATAGAGCAAGAATTTGGACTCTGAGGAGAAAAAATATGGGTCATGTTTTTGTCTCATTCTGCTCATCTTTGGAGAAACGAAATTCACTTTGAATCAACTAGGGATTTAATCTCCTTGTAAGGAGGCCAAGATTTTATCATAATATAAAACCTGACACAATTACAATGGAATTTAAACCAGAGGTGTTTTGGTCTTTATTTTTCCCAGAAGCTCTGACAGACGCTAGTGCCCATAAGAAATGAGCAATATAAAAAGACATTCTTTCTTTACAATAGGTCAGGACGCATTGCTTCGCTTCCTCATCTTTTCCCAGTAGCCAGTAGCCTTGGCAATTCTTGGGCAATGGGGGCTCATCCTGGGGGTACCCCGACTCTCCAGGAAGACATTCAGATTCATGTGCCCACTTTGCTCAATTCCCCATGGCCAGGGTAAATGGGACCTGGATCCCCAAAGAAGTGTTGCCACTACCCCAACTTCCGGAGTCTAGAGACAGGAAACTTTCATGGTGGTGAGTATCATGTCACCCCTGCCTTCCACAGAGAGTGGCAGGCTGTGATATCTCCATTTAGAAACAGGTCACCCAGATTGTAATGCCATATATTTACATTTCAAACTACTTCCAGCAAAGCTTGTTTAATCTAAATGAACGTGACACCCTTGGGGAAGATAATTCCTCGATGTGAGGACACTCCAGCGGTAGTTAGTTGACATTTGTTCAGAAGACCACACACCAGAGACGGCATCCACAAGGCTTCAGCTAGTTTGATCTCTGATCAACCCAGAAGTGTGCTAATTAGCGTCATGAATGTTATAAATGGATTGTCATTGGTGAAATCAATAGTTTTTTAATAAGCATAATGGGTATCAGATATGGGCTTTCCTTGGTGAAAATGACAGTCTTCAAGATACAAGGATGGGTTAGAATATGGCAGATATATCCTTACTCTTACATGAACAGAGAATTTTAAAAACTCTAGCACACCTCCCACCCTTAGTAATAGCTCCCTACGTTTAATTCCTACTTGGTCCTGGGATGCTGGTTTAGAAGATTCTTGATCATTTGATTCTAAAAAGAAAAATGGTGAAAAAATGTATGCCACAGAATATTTCACATTTGCCTTAAGTGAAATTTTCATACCAGGTGATTTGGGAGTGGACAAAAGGACAGAGAACTAGGATTTCGTTAAGTTTATAGAACTTTGGGCTTGCTTGCTTTAGATTTTAGATGTATGGAAGAATGCTGTTTGAGACTTGTTTTCCTTATAGCTCATAGAGATACAGGGAGGGAAATAGCGAATCTTACCACCTCTAATACTAAAAGGAAGCTAGTTGTGCATAGTCAATTAGGTTTAAGTCAGCTTTTAGCATAAGGACTAAGGCAGACTCAAATAATGACTCAAAGAGAAAGCAGAATTGGCAAAGATCGACGTATGTAATTGGTCAATAAATGACTGATGGGAAAACAGAGTTAGAGACAGGGGGACTTATAGGGACAAAGAGAAGTAAAAAAAGAAAAATAATTGAAGGTACCAACACGGAATGGGAATGATAGGAAATATGGAAAACAAATAGGTAATATGAAAATATATATTCAAAGCTTGGGAATAAGATAAAATCATGACCGCATGTCCTTTCAATGTCAGAGGAATATTGTCTAGCCAGACGTCCCCAGGATTATTTAATTTTCTGGGAGAAGGTACCTTTGTTTGATTAGCTATTTCCCTTGATTAGGAATTGTAATCTTTGAAGTTAAATGTTAACTTTAGATTTTCTCTGATACAAACGCAAATGATACCTGAACACTAGAAATGGTAATGCCAAAATGACCATTTTTATTACTTATATTTTTACCATTTTACCAGTTTTATTGCCCTGAAGGAAGTAGACAAATTTTGTATCTAAATTGAACAATCTTATTCCAGGAGTAATTCTTTCAGGGCCTATATAAAATGAGATTTTCAAATTCTCTTTGAATCAGCTTTAACAGCCTGCTGGTTCCCTCATTAATGAATTAAATAAATCTTTGATATGATCGTCATGTTTTAATTTTATTTTAATTATACTTGTGTAGAAAGTTAGAAGAGTTGCCAACACATTTATATGTAGCTTCCAATGGCTCAAAGAGTCAAGAGACAGATTGTTGCCTTATTATTGCTCTCCAAATACCTACAGGGAAAGATATTACATGTTCTCTTTGGGTGGAAATATTTTCATTCGCATTTCACAAAAAAGAAAACTGAGCTTGAAGAGGTGAAGTACATTTGCCTTCATTAAAAATACCAGAGCGTGTACTCAAAAGGATGCCTGAGTCTTTTGCCCAAGTTACACAAACTTTAGATTCCATGAATAGAATTAGAAAATGAAATTAAAGAGTCGCCACATAAACACACTTCTATCTGAAGCAGCCTCTTAGTGCAACTGCTCTGTGTTGCTCCAGGCACTTTGCAGAAGCTTCTAGTGCTGTCTAGCAAAGACTTCTGCTGCCTGAGGCTGATTTTCCTTCCTCTGTGAGATGATCTGCATTCTTATCAAGAAAGCACGCTTTATGGGCTCCTCCTACAGCTCTCTCCTAATAGCCAGATAAGAAAATCTTGGCTTTGGTTCTAACTAGGGCATTTGGGGGAACAATGCAATTACTATTGCAATTTTGGAATTGTCAGCGAATGAAAGAAAATACATCCAAGAAGAGCAAAATGTTCTAAAACCAACATTCTCCCCGTTTTGAGACCAAGGTTTTAAAAAGTTACATATTCCTCATTTTTTCACTTTCTTTCTTCCTTTAGAACTTGCAGATTAATTTTGATAGACAGAGAGAGGACAGGGAAGTCAGAACTTCAACAAGACTCCCAAAGAGGAGAGAGATGCTGAGAAAGGACCCTTTTATTATCAACTCATCCCATTTGTTGTATTTTTCTGGGCGTCCTGCTAGATATATCCACTTATGGACTTTAGGGTCTATTTATAAAGACAACGTGAACATAGAGCAGATAGTTCAATCATCCAGTATGAAATGTTGTGAGACAGACCCTAAATGTTATAGAAATTCAGAAAGATGTGGGTGGGGTGGGGCAGGGGAAACCAGGTCATCTGTCAACACAGGTTAAGTGTGAATGTAGAGATCAAAGTCCATGGGGGTTGCCAGTAATTTGTAATGTGACCAAGCAAGAAATAAAGATTTCCAAGGGCAAGATAGATCTGTTTGCAGAGTTTGTCTTATGTAATAATAATAATAATAAAGTCCTATTTATTGAGTTCTTACTTTTTGCCAGGTATAGTAAGTAGCAATTCACACATTTCTCATGTGTATTTAATTTCATTTGGTCCTCAGTCTGTGAGATAGATAAAATTACACCCATTTTACAGATGAGAAGACTAACATGCTGCCCAAGATCTTAACCAGGGGTTACTGAGTTCATTCCCTGTGTGTTCACGTGGAGGGGGGACAGTACACGTGTGCCTGGGTGGAGGTGGGACAATCAATCATGTGGTGAAGTTGCAAGGCACTGAGGAACAACAGGCGTTAGAGGATGACTTTGGATTTTTTTCTTCGGTCCATGGTGTGATGAAATCACAGGATGCAGGATAGAAAAGCAGAGAGAGGGAAAGGAGAACCTGGATTGTAATACACATTTCTTGCCAAAAGATTAGTTCCTTCTATTTAAAAAATATGTCTTTATTACCTTCATATAGTTATATGCTTTATAATTTTTGTTTTAATTATAAATTTTGGTTAAATGTAAACCAATCATAAAGAGTTATTTGGGAAATTGCTTTATAATTTTAAAAGCATTTTAAATACTTTTTTTGGTCCTAGTAATGCTGTGAGATGGGAAGGGCAGGGATCACTTCCTCCTTTGTACAGAGGAGGGAAATGGGGTAGAAAGTTTCAATGTCCCTCTTTCTCTGTCCTCAGTGGCCATGAACAACATCATTACTTGTCCACTAGAGTCAAACAAACCAAACATTTAAAAATTGTCTTTTATATATAAAATAGATAACTAATAAGGACCTACTGTAGAGCACAGGGAGCTCTGCTCAGTACCCTGTAATGACCTATATGGGAATGGAGTCTAGAAGAGAGTGGATATATGTGTATTTATAACTGACTCACTTTGCTGTACAGCAGAAACTAACACAACATTGTAAATCAACTACACTCCAATAAATTTTTTAAAATATAAAGATAAAAATAAAAATCACGCTTGAGTCCTCTCTTTTCCGTATGGCCTCACTCCAATCAGTCACCATGACCAACAGCCATCCATTGCTTTAATAATGATGAAACACAACGCCTTCACCCTCTGTCTAGATCGATTGTGACACCACCGTTACTCTCCTCCGACAACACGAACTGACCATCTTGCCTCCAGTCTCACTAACAGCCAATGCCTTTTACCACTACGGCCAGTGGGAGTTTTATGAAATGTCCATCTGATGCTCTCTTAGCCACCACATCAAATGATTTGGGTTTTTTATGAGTATATACAGACTCCTGGGTAGAGCATGCAAGGCCCTTCATGGTCCAGCCCTCATGAAACCCCAATGTCATTCCTTGCTGTTTGCCGTCTGCTCACCAACCCTTAGTCATACATCCACCCAGTGCACCATATCTTCCATATGCACCAAATACTTCCTGCTGGCCCCAGAGACCTCGCCCTGGAAATCTTCCCGTGTGTTGTTCTGTGTGCCTGGAATACGCTTCCTCCTTGTCCACACAGGCCTTTGGATTTCACTTGCTATGCCTCCTTCCCCAGAAAGCCTTTCCAACTCCCCCAGACTAGAGTCAGATGACTTTCTGTATATACTTAACCATGTCATAGCACTCACTACTCTCACACCACGCTGTTTTCCTGTTTGTCAATCTCATCGCTAGACTCCAAAGATATCATCACATGCTTCTGTTCCTCTGCCATCCATTCCTTTCATACCTCTTAAGATACATATACATCTTTATACATTAAAAGGGCTTTATTGGGTAGAGCCTTCAACTGGGCTCTAGGGAACAAAAGACATATAAAATATGTTTCTTGTCCTTGAGGGAGTTTTTTAGGAAACTTGAAAAAAAAATTTTTTTTCAAAGAAAAATAACATGTACCAGATGTAGTAAGTTGAATGACGGCTCCACAAAAGATATGTCCACTCAGAACGTGCTCTTATTTGGAAAAGAAAGGGTCTTTGCAGATGTAATCAAGTTAGGGATCTTTAGATGAGATCATCCTGGCTGATCTGAGTGGGTCCTAAATTCAATGGCAAGTGTCCTTATCAGTGGAGAAGATTCTAAGAGAAGAGGAGAAATACAGGAGAAGGCGATATGAAGACAGAGGCAGAGGATGGAGTAATGAACAAGCCAAGGATCGTCAGCTGTCCCCAGGGGCCAGGAGAGAGAAGCAGGGGACAGATTCTCCCCCAGAGCTTCCGGGAGAACCAGCCCCATTGACACCTTGATTTTGGACTTCTGGTCTCTGGAGCTAAGAGGGGATATATTTCTGTTGTTTGAAGGCTTCCAGTTTGTGGTAATTTGTTACAGCAGCCATAGGCAACTAATACACCAGACAATAACAATAACAAGAAAGCAAGACCTCACTTACCTTTAGTGCTTTTGCACATGTTAACTCAGTTCCAACGATTTAATATGAGATCTTTTCCTTTTCCTTGCACACATTTTCCGATCATCAGACTTTAGTGACGTGCATTAAAGATGCAGTAAGTGCTTCATAAGCATTGATTGACAGGTAACTATATTTTGTGTGATAAGAGAGATACTACCACAAGCAGAACAAAAGTGCAAACAAATACAGAAATGTGTGCCTCCCTTACCTCTAAAGGGGAAAAAAAAAATCTATCAGCAATAGGAAAGAACTGTCAAAGGTACATGATATCGAGGACCTAAATTGGGAAACATTAAGTCACAGCACAAGCTCTTTTGTGACAGTGTAAAAGTATAAATTTTTCACCAAGTTAGAAAATAAATATCTACCACCTTGTCCAAGTTACACGAGCTCCTCCCAACATTTTAATCATGCTCCACAGTGATCTCTAATTCAAGAGAGATATATTAGTAACCAATATATTCAGAACTATTTAGGATTTTAACAGTGGAGAAGAGAGTTTCTTTTCCAAAAAAAAATTTTTTTAATGGGCAAACAAAAGAGGGAAAAAATATACAATAGACACTATTGGCTGGAACTGAAGGGGATAAGTGAAAAAGGGGATCCAAATTTTTCTCCTTTTATGGTTTGAAGTTTGATAGCTTACACCGTTAGTTGGTGCCAAATGCTGTCCTTCCCACTGAGGGAAACAGTCCCTGAACTCAGGGAACTTACATTCTAGTGCTGCTCTTACAAAACTACAAAACAAAGCATTATGTAAATCTGTAATAGAAAGAGCAATGCAATCATCAGCTTCTGCATAATATTAACAGTTAATTAGTATTGAGTGCTTATTATGTAATAGGCACTTTTCTAGGCTCTTTTCTTTTTTTATTTTATATTGGAGTATAGTTGATTTACACTGTTAAATGTGTTAGTTTCAGGTGTACAGCCAAGTGATTCAGTTACACATATACATATATCGATTCTTTTTCAAATTCTTTCCCATTTATAGGCTTTTTTTAAGTTAATTTATTCAATACAACAATCTACTATCACCTCTATTTTACAGAGGAGGAAACAGGCACAGAGAAATGAAGTAAATTTCCCACTCGTTGATAAACGGGAAGTGGTAGAGACAGGATTGAAATCCAGCAGCCTGGTCCAGAGCTCTAGGTTTCAGTTACTATATTATCTTGCAACGAGATGCTATAAGAGTAACTTAGAACAACTGTTAACAGTCATTTTACAGAATTAATTAATCAGTCTTTAGTCCACATCACACAGCACAAATTCAATAACAACCTCAGTCTCATACTCACCGTTTGAAAAAAATGTGGAAAATAAGAATACTTACTTTGTAGGATTCATGTGAGGAGTCAAGACTAGAATGACTTGTAAATCAACTATACTCCAGTATAAAATAAAAAATAAAAAAAAAAAAAGACTAGGATGGGTGTGAATGTAACAGAACAAAAAAAAAAAAGGAATTTAATAAACATTAAGTTTAAAAAAATTATACACAGACTATTCTATGGACTCTTCTTTACCTTTAAAGCATGAGCTTAAAATTGTGCTGAAAATGTGTAAAGATAATAGTGAAACCTCCAAAGTATATAATAAATCCACAAGTCATTTCCTATAGCAAAAGAAAAAGCTATATTTTCATGAAACTGTCATATTTTCCTCCTGAGCACACAGGAAAACTACATTTCACGGCCCAACTGGTATCTGAGAGGAGGCATGAGCTCTTTCCTAGTTAATGGAATCTGAAAGAATGTGATATATACCACTTCTAGATCTGGTCTCTAAAACCTGCACTTCTGCATCTAATGTATCAGCCCTGTCAGACAAATCCTCCTACTGAGGGCAACTGGAAAAAGTAGATGGAATGGGAAACAAAGAAAAACAAAACTAAAAACTTCTCTTCAAAGCAATCAGAGAGGAGGAGCTTCAAGATGGCGGAAGAGTAAGACGTGGAGATCACCTTCCTCCCCACAAATACATCAGAAATACATCTACATGTGGAACAACTCCTACAGGACAGCTCTGACAGAAGACCTCAGACTTCCCAAAAGGAAAGAAACTCCCCATGTACCTGGGTAGGGCAAAAGAAAAAAGAAAAAACAGAGACAAAAGAATAGGGACGGGACCTGCACCAGTGGGAGGGAGCTGTGAAGGAGGAAAGGTTTCCACACACTAGGAAGCCCCTTCGCGGGTGGAGACGGCGGGTGGCAGAGGGGGGAAGCTTCGGAGCCACGGAGGAGAGCGCAGCCACAGGGGTGCGGAGGGCAAAGCAGAGAGATTCAGGCACAGAGGAGCGGTGCCGACCAGCACTCACCAGCCCGAGAGGCTTGTCTGCTCACCCACCGGGATGGGCAGGGGCTGGGAGCTGAGGCTTGGGCTTCGGTCGGATCGCAGGTAGAGGACTGGGGTTGGCGGCGTGAACACAGCTTGAAGGGGGCTAGTGCGCCACGGCTAGCCAGAAGGGAGTCCGGGAAAAAGTCTGGACCTGCCAAAGAGGCAAGAGACTTTTACTTGCCTCTTTGTTTCCTGGTGCGCGAGGAGAGGGGATTAAGAGCGCTGTTTAAAGGAGCTCCAGAGACGGGCGCGAGCCGCGGCTATCAGCACGGACCCCAGAGACGGGCATGAGACGCCAAGGCTGCTGCTGCCGCCACCAAGAAGCCTGTGTGCGAGCACAGGTCACTGTCCACACCGCCCCTCCTGGGAGCCTGTGCAGCCCGCCACTGCCAGGGTCCCGTGATCCAGGGACAACTTCACCCGGAAAACACACGGCATGCCTCGGGCTGGTGCAATGTCACACCAGCCTCTGCCACCGCAGGCTCACCCCACACTCCATACCCCTACCTCCCCCCAGCCTGAGTGAGCCAGAGCCGCCGAGTCAGCTGCTCCTTTAACCCTGTCCTGTCTGAGTGAAGAACAGACGCCCTCAGGCGACCTACATGCAGAGGTGGGGCCAAATCCAAAGCTGAACCCCAGGAGCTGTGCGAACAAAGAAGAGAAAGGGAAATTTCTCCCAGCAGCCTCAGGAGCAGCAGATTAAATTTCCACAATCAACTTGATGTACCCTGCATCTGTGGAATACCTGAATAGACAACGAATCATCCCAAATTGAGGAGGTGGACTTTGGGAGCAACAATATGTATTTTTTTTTCCTTTTTCTCTTTTTTGTGAGTGTGTATGTGTATGCTTCTGTGTGTGATTTTGTCTGTATAGCTTTGCTTTTACCATTTGTCCTAGGCTTCTGTCTGTCTGGTTTTTTTTTGTTGTTTTTTTTTAAATTTTTCTTAATAATTATTTTTTATTTTTTATTTTAATAACTTTATTTTATTTTACTTTACTTTACTTTATTTTAACTTCTTTGTTCTTTCTTTTTTTTCTCCCTTTTATTCCGAGCCATGTGGATGACAGGCTCTTGGTTCGCCAGCCAGGCGTCAGGGCTGTGCCTCTGAGGTGGGAGAGCCAAGTTCAGGACACTGGTCCACAAGAGGTCTCCCAGCTCCACATAATATCAAATGGTGAAAATCTCCCAGAGATCTCCATCTCAACGCCAAGACCCAGCTCCACTCAATGTCCAGCAAGCTACAGTGCTGGACACCCTATACCAAACAACTAGCAAAACAGGAACACAAACCCATCCATTAGCAGAGAGGCTGCCTAAAATCATAATAAGGCCACAGACAGCCCAAAACACACTACCAGACATGGACCTGCCCACCAGAAAGACAAGATCCAGCCTCATCCACCAGAACACAGGCACCAGTCCCCTCCCCCAGGAAGCCTACACAACCCACTGAACCAACCTTAGCCACTGGGGACAGACACCAAAAACAATGGGAACTATGAACCTGCAGACTGTGAAAAGTAGACCCCAAACACAGTAAGTTAAGCAAAATGAGAAGACAGAGAAATACACAGCAGATGAAGGAGCAAGGCAAAAACCCACCAGACCTAACAAATGAAGAGGAAATAGGCAGTCTACCTGAAAAAGAATTCAGAATAATGATAGTAAAGATGATCCAAAATCCTGGAAATAGAATGGAGAAAATAAAAGAAACGTTTAACAAGGACCTAGAAGAACTAAAGAGCAAACAAACAGTGATGAACAACACAATAAATGAAATTAAAAATTCTCTAGAAGGGATTAATAGCAGAATAGCTGAGGCAGAAGAACGGATAAGTAACCTGGAAGATAAAAAAGTGGAAATAACTACTTCAGAGCAGAATAAAGAAAAGAGAAGAAAATAATTGAGGACAGTCTCAGAGACCTCTGGGACAACATTAAATGCACCAACATTCGAATTACAGGGGTCCCAGAAGAAGAGAAAAAGAAAGGGACTGAGAAAATATTTGAAGAGATTATAGCTGAAAACTTCCCTAATACGGGAAAGGAATAGTTAATCAAGTCCAGGAAGCACAGAGAGTCCCATACAGGATAAATCCAATGAGAAACACACCAAGACACATATTAATCAAACTATCAAAAATTAAATACAAAGAAAAAATATTAAAAGCAGCAAGGGAAAAGCAACAGATAACATACAAGGGAATCCCCATAAGGTTAACAGCTGATCTTTCAGCAGAAACTCTGCAAGCCAGAAGGGTGTGGCAGGACATATTTAAAGTGATGAAGGAGAAAAACCTACAACCATGATTACTCTACGCAGCAAGGATCTCAGGCAGATTTGATGGAGAAATTAAAACCTTTACAGACAAGCAAAAGCTAAGAGAATTCAGCATAACCAAACCAGCTTTACAACAAATGCTAAAGGAACTTCTATAGGCAGGAAATACAATAGAAGGAAAAGACTTACAAGAACAAACCCACAACAATTAAGAAAATGGTAATAGGAACATACATATCGATAACTACCTTAAATGTAAATAGATTAAATGCTCCAACCAAAAGACACAGACTGGCAGAATGGATACAAAAACAAGACCCGTATGTATGCTGTCTACAAGAGATCCACTTCAGAACTAGGGACACATACAGACTGAAAGTGAGAGGATGGAAAAAGATATTCCATGCAAATGGAAATCAAAAGAAAGCTGGAGTAGCAATTCTCATATCAGACAAAATAGACTTTAAAATAAAGACTATTACAGGAGACAGAGAAGGACACTACATAATGATCAACGATCAACCCAAGAAGAAGATATAACAATTGTAAATATTTATGCACCCAACATAGGAGCACCTCAATACATAAGGAAAATACTAACAGTCATAAAAGGGGAAATCGACAGTAACACAATCACAGTAGGGGATTTTAACACCCCACTATCACCAATGGACAGATCATCCAAAATGAAAATAAATAAGGAAACACAAGCTTTAAATGATACATTAAACAAGATGGACTTAATTGATATTTATAGGACATTCCATCCAAAAACAACAGAATACATATTCTTCTCAAGTGCTCATGGAACATTCTCCAGGATAGATCATATCTTGGGCCACAAATCAAGCCTCGATAAATTTAAGAAAATTGAAATCACATCAAGTATCTTTTCCGACCACAACGTTATGAGACTAGATATCAATTACAGGAAAAAACCTGTAAAAAATACAAACACATGGAGGCTAAACAATACACAACTTAATAACCAAGAGATCACTGAAGAAATCAAAGAGGAAAACAAAAAATACCTAGAAACAAATGACAATAAAAACACGACAATCCAAAACCTATGGGATGCAGCAAAAGCAGTTCTAAGAGCGAAGTTTATAGCAATACAATCCTACCTCAAGAAACAAGAAACATCTCAAATAAACAACCTAACCTTAAACATAAAGCAATTAGAGAAAGAAGAACAAAAAAACCCCAAAGTTAGCAGAAGGAAAGAAATCATGAAGATCTGATCAGAAATAAATGAAAAAGAAATGAAGGAAACAATAGCAAAGATCAATAAAACTAAAAGCTAGTTTTGAGAAGATAAACAAAATTGATAAACCATTAGCCAGACTCATCAAGAGAAAAAGGGAGAAGACTCAAATATATAGAATTAGAAAAGAAAAAGGAGACTTTACAACTGACACTGCAGAAATACAAAGGATCATGAGAGATTACTACAAGCAACTATAAGCCAATAAAACCTGGAAGAAATGGACAAATTCTTAGAAATGCACAACCTTCCGAGACTGAACCAGGAAGAAATAGAAAATATGATGACCAATCATAAGCACTGAAATTGAAACTGTGATTTAAAATCTTCCAACACACAAAAGCCCAGGACCACATGGCTTCAGAGGCGAATTCTATCAAACATTTAGAGAAGAGATAACACCTATCCTTCTCTAACTCTACCAAAATATAGCAGAGGGAGGAAGACTCCCCAACTCATCCTATGAGGCCACCATCACCCTGATACCAAAACCAGACAAAGATGTCACAAAGAAAGAAAACTACAGGCCAATATCCCTGATGAACATAGATGCAAAAATCCTCAACAAAATACTAGCAAACAGAATCCAACAGCACATTAAAAGGATCATACACCATGATCAAGGGGGGTTTATCCCAGGAATGCAAGGATTCTTCAATATATGCAAATCAATCAATGTGATACACCGTATTAAAAAATTGAAGGAGAAAAACCATATGATCATCTCAATAGATGCAGAGAAAGCTTTTGACAAAATTCAACACCTATTTATGATAAAACCCCTCCAGAAAGTAGGCATAGAGGGAACGTGCCTCAACATAATAAAGGCCATATATGACAAACCCACAGCCAACATCATCCTCAATGGTGAAAAACTGAAACCATTTTCACTAAGATCAGGAACAAAACAAGGTTGCCCACTCTCAGCACTATTATTCAACATAGTTTTGGAAGTTTTAGCCACAGCAATCAGAGAAGAAAAAGAAATAAAAGGAATCCAAATCGGAAAAGAAGAAGTAAAGCTGTCACTGTTTGCATATGACATGATACTATACATAGAGAATCCTAAAGATGCTACCAGAAAACTAGTAGAGCTAATCAATGAATTTGGTAAAGTAGCAAGATACAAAATTAATGCCCAGAAATCTCTTGCATTCCTATACACTAATGATGAAAAATCTGAAAGTGAAATTAAGAAAACACTCCCATTTACCACTGCAAGAAAAAGAATAAAATATCTAGGAATAAACCTACCTAAGGAGACAAAAGACCTGTATGCAGAAAACTATAAGACACTGATGAGAGAAATTAAAGATGATACAAATAGATGGAGAGATATACCATGTTCTTGGATTGGAAGAATCAACATTGTGAAAATGACTCTACTGCCCAAAGCAATCTACAGATTCAATGCAATCCCTATCAAACTACCAATGGCATTTTTCACAGAACTAGAACAAAAAATTCTCACAATTTGTATGGAAACACAAAAGACCCCGAATAGCCAAAGCAATCTTGAGAACAAAAAATGGAGCTGGAGGAATCAGGCTCCCAGACTTCAGACTATACTACAAAGCTACAGTAATCAAGACAGTATGGTACTGGCACAAAAACAGAGATATAGATCCATGGAACAGGATAGAAAGCCCAGAGATAAACCCACATACATATGGTCACCTTGTCTTTGAGAAAGGAGGCAAGAATATACAATGGAGAAAAGACAGCCTCTTCAATAAGTGGTGCTGGGAAAACTGGACAGCTACATGTAAAAGAATGAAGTTAGAACACTCCCTAACACCATACACAAAAATAAACTCAAAATGGATTAAAGACCTAAATGTAAGTCCAGACACTATAAAACTCTTAGAGGAAAACATAGGCAGCACACTCTATGACATAAATCACAGCAAGATCCTTTTTGACCCACCTCCTTGAGAAATGGAAATAAAAACCAAAATAAACAAATGGGACCTAATGAAACTTCAAAGCTTTTGCACAGCAAAGGAAACCATAAACAAGACCAAAAGACAACCCTCAGAATGGGAGAAAATACTTGCAAATGAAGCAACTGACAAATGATTACTCTCCAAAATTTACAAGCAGCTCATGCAGCTCAATATCAAAAAAACAAACAACCCAATCCAAAAATGGGCAGAAGACCTAAACAGACATTTCTCCAAAGAAGATATACAGATTGCCAACAAACACATGAAAGAATGCTCAACATCATTAATCATTAGAGAAATGCAAATCAAAACTACAATGAGATATCATCTCACACCAGTCAGAACGGCCATCACTAAAATATCTAGAAACAATAAATGCTGGAGAGGGTGTGGAGAAAAGGGAGCCCTCTTGCACTGTTGGTGGGAATGTAAATTGATGCAGCCACTATGGAGAACAGTATGGAGCAATCCCACTACTGGGCATATACACTGAGAAAACCATATACCCTGAGAAAACCATAATTCAAAAAGAGTCATGTACCAAAATGTTCATTGCAGCTCTATTTACAATAGCCAGGACATGGAAGCAACCTAAGTGTCCATCAACAGATGAATGGATAAAGAAGATGTGGCACATATATGCAATGGAATATTACTCAGCCATAAAAAGAAATGAAATTGAGTTATTTGTAGTGAGGTGGATGGACCTAGAGTCTGTCATACAGAGTGAAGTAAGTCAGAAAAAGAAAAACAAATACCATATGCTAACACATATATATGGAATCTAAGAAAAAAAAATGGTCATGAAGAACCTAGGGGCAAGACGGTAATAAAGACGCAGACCTACTAGAGAATGGACTTGAGGTTACGGGGAGGGGGAAGAGTTAGCTGTGACAAAGTGAGAGAGTGGCATGGACATATATACGCTACCAAACTTAAAATAGATAGCTAGTGGGAAGCAACCACATAGCACAGGGAGATCAGCTTGGTGCTTTGTGACCACCTAGAGGGGTGGGATAGGGAGGGTAGGAGGGAGGGAGACACAAGAGGGAAGAGATATGGGGACATATGTATATGTATAGCTGATTCACTTTGTTATAAAGCAGAAACTAACACACTATTGTAAAGCAAGTATACTCCAATAGAGATGTTAAAAAAAAAAAAAGCAATCAGAGATGTTTGAAGGCATTGCAGAGTTATCAGGGCAGATGGAACTGAATGACCATGATGCTACTGACCAGAAACAAGAAATCACTGAGGTGAGAATAGCTTTCTACACCACCTTTATCAATCTAATCATCTATCAATGTACATAACAAATTGGCTAAATTTGGAGAAAAAAGAGCAGAAAGCAGCTGCCAGCTAAGCAGACCTATTGACCTTGTGTCATGCTGGGGGGACAAAATCAGAAGTTTAGGGCCCATCTGGTACAAATCTCTGCAGAATTACACTCCATGGTTAGAATAAAGCAGATCTTACAAGAACTGAAATGCAACCTCAAATCAGCTCTAATCCTTTAGCCAGAAACTAAACAAAATCCTTTCTGGAGGAAGAAAACAGCATCCATACATAGACTGTAACATTTATTAAACACAATTTCCAGCATTCAGTTCAGAATTACCAGCATATAAAGAGACAGAAGAGAAAAGGCAATGAAAAGAAACAGATATTAGGGTGATGCAGATATATGAGCTACCAGAAACGGACTTAAAATAACTGATTAATATGTTCAAGAAAATAGAGTCAAGATGATCATTTCACCAGAGAACTTGAATCTATGACAAATTAAGGAAATTCTGGATTAAAAAAAATACAATTACTAAAGTTAAGAATACAACTTAGAATTCCATACAAAGTGAATACCTCAAAAATGAAGGTGAGGAGGGTGTAAAGAGTTTGGAAGTTGTCACTCTTTCCCAAGAACAAGTAAAAACTAAACACACTAAAAAATCAACAACTCTTCTTGGATCCATAAGAGAGGGGAGGACAAAGGGCAAACTGCTGCCCCCAAGTTTGGAGAGACAGGGCATACAGATCATCATGGCTTTTCAGAGCAGCAACTTGCAAGAGGAAATTGCTGCAGGACAAGTACCAGGGTAGGAAGACCTGACCTGTCATTGATGAATTGTTTGAGGCTCAGTGTGGAGAACTCCCAGAGTTAAATCCTCCAGGGGACCCAGTCACAGGGGGACCCCACAATACTGTGAGATTTATCTCCAGGAACTCCACCAGATTCTCATGTAAATACCTGAGAAAAAGTCCCTCAGGCTTCTTCCAGGGAGAGGGAATCATGAACCATTTTGAAATATAAAAGAGCTCTCTGTTCTTCTTAGCAAGGGCTGCCCTCAGGGAAAGCTACAATCGACGCTTGAACAATATGGGGTTTAGGGGCACCTACCCCACTTGCAGTAAAAAACCCACGTATAACTTTACAGTTGGCCCTCCAGTATCTATGGTTCTGCATCTGCATATTCAACCAACCACAGATCATGTAGAACTGTAGTGGAAAAACCCACGTATAAGTGGACCCTGCAGATCAAACCCACGTGGTTTGAGGGTCAGCTGTATTTTAGCAGAGCCTAACCTGCTGGGGGCATAATCAGAGCCTAACCGACCTGGGGAAAGGGAAATCCCTAACTCCAGCCACTCGAGCCATCCTCTCCCACCTAAGTGGGGAGAAAACTGAGAAACCCTTGTGCGTTCACAGTCCAGAGGCACAGGCTCACTGGGGGCCTGAGACATAGAATGCTAACCCTCCCCCACACCTCACCCCCACATCACTAAAGATCTACTCACAGCAGTTCCTCTCACCCAGTACATCATGGCCAGCTATAAAGAAAAAATCATAAGACATACAAAAATGCAAAAAACACAATTTGAAGAGACACAGCAAGCATCAGAGAACCAGACATAACAGGGATGTTGGAATCATCAGACAGGGAATTTTAAACAGCTATGATTACTATGCTAAGGTCTCTAATGGATAAAGTAGATAGCAGGCAAGAACAGATGGGCAATGCTAGCAGAGAGATGGAAATCCTAAGAAAGAATCAAAAAGAAACTCTATAGATTAAACAAAAACAAAAACAACCCTTTGTAAGAGAAATAAAGAATGCCTTTGACAGTCAGTAGACTGGACACAGCTGAGGAAAGACTCATCGAGATAGAGCATATTTCAATAGAAATCTCAAAAACTGAAAAGCAAAGGGGACACAGACTGAAAAAACAGAACATAATTCCAGGGACTGTGGACAACTACAAAAGGTGTAACAGATGTGTAATGGGAATACCAGAAGGAGAAGAAAGGGAGAAAGGAACAGAAGAAATATTTGCAACAATAAAGACTGAAAATTTCCCCCAAATTAATGTCAGACACCAAACTACAGCTCCACGAAGCTCAGAGAACACCAAGGAGAACAAATGTCAAAAATCTACACCTAGGAATACCATCCTCAACTACAGAAAATAATGATACAGAAAAAATCCTGAAAGAAGCCAGAGGGAAAACATATTACCTACAGAGGAACAAAGATCAGAACTGCATCCAACTTTGCCTCAAACAAGAAGAGAGTGGAGTGAAATTTTTTAAATCTTGAGAGAAAAGCAGTGAAGGTGAAATAAGACATTTCACAATGAATGGAAACTGACGCATTTGCAAATACACAAGTTTTTATGTTTTATCTTTTTGTGTATTACATGAGTTTTTAGGTATTACCTGAGTGTTTTATTTTCTGAAAATTCATCAATCTATATACATGACATGATAAAATTTTATTTTTGAAAAAGGTCTACAGAATGATGAGTGAAGACTGATAAACAGTGAAGCTTTAATGACTATATCCAGCCTCTCCCACTAAACTGACCACCAGCCACCAGCTCAAGTTGTAGATGATAAAACTAGTTAACTTCAAATCATGTTCACTCTTTTGCTAATTACAAAGACTGGACATTTTTACTACTGGACTTTTCATTACCTAAATATAACCAGAAAGTTCATGGGGCTCCTGAGCCTTCATCCAGGGTCAATGTTTTAAGAACTGGGCAATTTTAAAAAGTGTTGCATTTATAATATTTCGTAAACCCTCCTGAGATGGTCTGCTTGCTCTTTCCTTGTCTCTGTGCTGAAGGCAGAGGATGTTGTGGAGGACTTGAGTCACAGCTGCCAGATCAAGGAAATCCACTGTGGACTTCTTGTGAATGAGACATAAGCTTTCACAATATTTCAAGGCTGTGACAGCGTTTAGCCTCACCTAACTAACTCATTGCTCTTAGAAGTTTCCAGGTAAACCAAATCACCAAAGCCTCAACAATGAAAAGGCAGAGTGGCAGACAATGTAACATGTTCAACAAGTACTGTTTTGGGCAAACCTCTCTGCTGATAATAACTACAATGTCTCAAGCCTTCATCACCAGCCATGTACAATGTTAACTTCTTCACATATGTTATTTCATTTAATTTCTACAACCACCCTTTCAAGTGAGTATGACCATCATCTTTCTATAGGTAAAGGTAAATGAGGCCCAGACCCCCATTTAGAAAGTGATCTGTTCCAGGATCCACTGCATTCTAGATTCAAAGCAGACCTGTCTTAGCCCTGTGAATTCCATTAAACCAGCATTTCTCATGCTAAGCAATCTGATGACTGATTTCTCAAGGGACCCTGTGACTTAGGAAGTTACTGTAACTCTCTGAGCCTCTGTTTTCTCATCCATAATTCTCAAAGATAGTAAAACTGGGATTGTTCTAAAGGAAGGTTATAAAGTGTTTGGAATAGCCTGGTTGCATGGGAGTTGTCTAACACTGGTTAGCTACTGTTTTATTAATGTGGGTGTGATTATTGAGTAAGTAGATGATCCAAGGAAAATTTTTAAAGGTTAGGGAGGTCCATGATCAAATAAATTTGATAAGTCCTGGAGTGACAAAATTCAACAGGTCTTGTATGCAAGACATTGTCTCTCCAAGTAGGAAAAGTAAACTACACAGTGTTTCCAGCACTTATTTGCAGAGAAAAAAACTTTTTTTCTAGAGCATATTTATTAACACCATTAATTCATTGAACAGACATTTATGGCACTGATACAATGACAAACACGACTTACACAGTTCCTCCCTCATGAAGCTGGTGGACAGCAGGGGAAAGATACAAAAACAAGTGAAAAACAAATTAAAAAGTTACAAACCATGAAGAATTCTATGAGATGGAACTTGAGTGTACCTTTGAATGCTAGGAAAGCATGGAGAGAAAGGAAGTATTCCAGGGGAGGGGCAGGGTACTGGGGACAGGAAAATAACCCATGAAAAATTTTCATGGAAATCAGAACCGATCTCAGGCTAACAGCTTTATCCCTGTTTGTTGTTTTCTAAGACTGATACTTAATCCCAACAGAAGCTATGTCCATTTAGGACAATTATGTTATTTGCCCAATTACCTTATTGTTGCTATGATAATCAAAACACAGAATGGTACAAATAGAGAAATTAGAGACTTTAGTACAAACATGAATTATGCAGATGAGGAAACCTAAGCCTGGAGAGGTTAACTGACTAGAACCCCATCTCTGGGTGCCCTAGACCCACACTATTGTCATTACATCATTGTTCATCATTTTCTGAACTAGAAAAAAGCAAACATTCATCAAGCTTGGTACAATGCTAGGTGCTGGGGGGACAAAAGTGAATAATAACACAATCTCTCACCCTAGGGTACTTAGAGTGCTGTTGGGGGAATCTGGTTGAAATATAGGAAAATAACGCGATCAAGTTGAAATAGGAGCTCAGGGGAGCAAGAGAATAGAAAGAACAGATAGTGCTTCACAAGGCCCAAAGAATCTAGAAGCAATAATTATTTTAAGAGTTTAGAGGAGGGTTTGGGATACCAGGGGAAGTCTTTTGCAAGAGATCAAACCTGAGTTAGCTGTAGAGATTCTGGAAGGATTTGAGAGGCAGAGTGAAAGAGAAGGTTTCCAAATGAGGGTGATGAACGAGTTATGGAGGGAGGGGTGGTGTGCTGTGCCTGGATTGGGGGAGGTGGTAACCAGCATAGGTGCAGCCGAGCAGGGGGTGGGAAACTCCAGCCAAGCCAAAATATCAGTTCAGTGGGTCACTGGTCATTGGTGTAAAAGCAACCTTAGAGTTCATGAGAGGAATATTCAGGTCTCTGTGAACATGGTGAAAGGGGAAAATAATAAGTGAAAGGGGCAAATCTAGAAAGGCTACAGACTGTAAAATTCCTACTATAGGACATCTTGGGAAAGGCAAAACTACAAAGACGGTAACAAGATCAGTGGTTGCCAGGGGTTCAGAGTGGGGTAGGGAGGATGAATGGGTGGGGTGCAGGGGATTTTTAGGAAAGTGAAACTATTCTGTACAACGCTGTGATGGTAGATACATAATAGTATGCATTTGTCAACACCCATAGAGTGTACAACACAAAGTGGGAAACCTAATGTAAACTATGGACCTTAGATAATCATAATGTATCAATATTGGTTCACCAACTATAACTAATGAGGAAGAAAGGATGTATGGGAACTTCCTGTACCTTCAGCACAATTTTTCTGTTAACCTAAAACTGTTCTAAAAAATAAACTATGGATATTAATGATCTTTTAAAATTATACATCTTATTAAAAAACAAAAATAAGACCTGCACTTGGGCACCATCTGGAAATCTGATTAAATAAGTGATGGGTCTCAGATACTCTTCTAAAGTACCCCCCACGCTTTTTTTTTTTTTTTTTTTTTGCCACACTGCGAGTCATGTGGGACCTTAGTTCCCCAACCAGTGGTCGAACATGCACCCCTTACAGTGGAAGTGCTGAGTCTCAACCACTGGACCGCCAGGGAATTCCCCACCCCCCACCATGCTTTTAAACCTACAACACAGGCGCTGGCAAAGATTAGGACAAATGGAACCCTCACACATCGCTGGTGAGAATGTAAGATGGTACACCACTTTGACAGTTTCCTATAAACAGTTTGACAGTTTCCTATAAAGTGAAACATAGACTTAGCATATGACCTAAGAATCCCACCCCTAGGTATTTGTCCAAGAGAAATGAAAACTTATATTATCCTAAAAACCTGTACAAAAATATTTATAGCAGCTTTATGCATTATCACCCCAAATTGGAAACAATCCAGAAGTCTTTCAACTGGTGAATGTATAAGCAAACTTAGGCATTTCCACACAGGGGAACACTACTCACCAATAAAAGGGAATGAGCCACTGATACACAACACAGATGAACCTCAAACGCATTTTGCTAAGTGAAAGAAGCGCTGTTCTAGTGAAGTGAGATAATCAACAAACAAATAAGCAAAGCATGCAGTAAATCACATAGTGATGTGTTATAAAAGTAACAAAGCAGAGAAGGGAGATGGGGAGTGCTGAGGATGGACTTGCAAATTCAAACGAGATGGTCAGCTGAGCTCTCTCTGAGAAGGTGACATTTGAGCAAAGACCTATGGGCATGAGGGGTGAGACCTTGTAATACGGGGGAGAGTTTGGATTGTACAGGAAATGCATGAGAAAATCCTTGGAGGGCATTACTGAGAAAGATCATGAATGAGTTTCTATCTTAACTGACCACTCTGGCTGCTAGTTGGAAAACAGATTCTTGCAGTTTAAGAGAAGCAGGGGATGAGTGAAGGGACTATTCACAGTAGCTCAGGTGGAAGCTGACAGCCGAGGGAAAAATTCTTACTGCACAACTCCATAGACACACACACACACACACACACACACACACACACACACTTTTGAAAGGGGACATTCTCTCCCCTAAGGAAACAAAGATAGAACAGCTCCAAAAGGCATGATGTAGCTTGAGCAAACTGCTAATTAAGCCAGCAATGCAAGGAGTGAAAGGAGAAAAATGCTAGCTTTTAATGTCACTGAGACAGATGTTTACTGTCTCCAGGGAAGATGGGCAACGGAAAATGAACAGAGCTCAGTCTGATTAGCACTGATCTGTCTTCCCCAAGTGTGTGTTGTTGAGAAGGCTGCCAGACACAACTGATGGGAAGAGAGGATGACAAGGAAGACCCCCATCTGTCCAGAATGTTCCTCTGTTAAGTCCTACCCAAACCACCTCCTCAAAACTTTAAAACCCGACGTACCACCTAATGGGATTCTATAACTAGTACTTCTGAGTAGGAGCTGAAATATCAGGCCCTGCCAGGTTCAACAAAGAATAACAGGTACACAGAGACCACAATCTTTGTGCCTATCTTAGTTTGGCTTTTCCCAGAAGCCAACTCTAAGCACAAATTCAAGTGCAAGCATTTATTTGGGAGATGCAGGAAGCGTTACTAAGAAAGTGGGGAAGTGACACAGGGAAGAGAAGGCAGCCCATCAAGCCAGCTTTTCTTGTAGGAAAATGGAGCTTGATCCTTTGTGGAAACACTGAGATACTGTGTAAAATAATACCTGGGAGTTACACCACCCAAGGAATGCAGGAGCGGGGTATTGATACACCAACTGTTATTCCTCATTGGTTGAGGGCTGCTGAGGAGCAGGGAATAAGTTATTTTCCACTCGCTACCAGCTTCCTAAAGTGGAGGCTTTAGAAAAAAGTCTTCAGGTAAAGAGATGTAGATACTAGCATTTGCATGTCAAAGGGAGCTCTCTGAAGTCATAAGGCCCAAGGATAGAGCAAAGCACTCACAGATTTTGCTACACTGCATGCTTCCCCTCTGTGCCAAGAGCAAGGCATTTCTTTACCTCTGTCCGATATTTCCTCTGCAGAGGAAATAATTTCAACAAACTGCAAAAAGGAGGAACTCTTCCCTCTATTCATTTCTCTCAAAGCACTCCTCATTGATTTATCCATTACATTATTGTTATAAATTAATAAAGTAAGGCACGCATTAATTTACTTTATGGGTTTCTCAGCCACTGATTTCCTATTATCCCTTTCTATTACTCAACTCACTGACTCCTGCAGATAAATTTTCTGCAACACAAATGCATCCCAGACTCTTGGATTTTATTAAGTATATAAAAGGTGTGTGATTTTTATTAACAACTCAACTCATCACTCCGTATTCAAAACTTAGCCAATTAAGTTCAAGTGCATATCAAAATAGGAAAGAGATTCCCAATTTCTACTTAATATTCTTATTGCCTAATGAATTGTTCATTCTTTCTAATTCTAGTGTCATTTACTTAATTATCTTTTAATTTCTAAAAGGTAAGAAAAACATGCCTAATTTTCTAGATGTGTGAAAATACACTGGCTTGATATAACTTGTGAAAATTTCCTAAGAACATTGATGAAAAGTGCCGTCATGCATGATCAGTAATATATACACCACCTGACACAGTGCCAGGTACACAGTCGGCACTCAATAAATGCTTGGTGAATGGATGAATAAGCCTACAGTTATATGCCCAACACTCATGCACAAATCAGGAGACCAGTTCTGTTGTCACTATAGCAGCTTTTTTATTTATGTGACAGCTATTGTCCTCCTAGGTTTTTGGTGAGCTTGGTAAGGTGAAAATATATGTTTGTATTTCTTAGGGCTAATTGGTAGTTCTTTATTTCTATAGTCCTTTGATACATTAATAAATTTCAATAAGAACAGAAGCCATTATTTCACCCATTTATTCATTCAAATATTTACTAAATGGTGACTATGGGCCAGGACTCATGAACAATTTTCTATTGCAGATAAGGTTAGAATAATGCCTAACCTTCTAGAACATCATCTGTGATGAACAGTTTATAATGCAATGATAGAGCAGCCCACAGAACAAGGAAACTGACACCAGAGGAAATCTGGAAAGTTTCATCCAACATGGAATATTTGAAATGGGTCTTCTTCTGGCTCAGGAGGTTTCCAGAAGGTGAAAAAGTAGGGAAAGGCATTCCATGTTAAAGCCCAACATGTGCAGAGTTGTAGCCTTTAAAAAAAAATTTTTTTTAACATCTTTATTGGAGTATAATTGCCTTACAATGGTGTGTTAGTTTCTGCTTTATAACAAAGTGAATCAGCTATACATATACATATATCCCTATATCTCCTCCCTCTTCCATCTCCCTCACACCCTCTCTATCCCACCCCTCTAGGTGGTCACAAAGCACCGAGCTGACCTCCCTGTGCTATGTGGCTGCTTCCCACTAGCTATCTATTTTACATTTGGTAGCATGTATTAGTCCATGCCACTCTCTCACTTCATCCCAGCTTACCCTTCACCCTCCCCATGTCCTCAAGTCCATTCTCTATATCTGTGTCTTTATTCCTGTCCTGTCCCTAAGTTCTTAAGAACCATTTTATTTATTTTTTTATATTCAATATATATGTGTTAGCATACTATTTGCTTTTCTCTTTCTGACTTACCTCACTATGTATGACAGACTCTAGGTGCATCCACCTCACTACAAATAATTTCATTTCTTTTTATGGTTGAGTAATATTCCATTGTATATATGTACCACATCTTTGTTATCCATTCATCTGTCAATGAACACTTAGGTTGCTTCCATGTCCTGGCTATTGTAAATAGACCTGCAATGAATATTGTGGCACATGACTGTTTTTGAATTATGGTTTTCTCAGGGTATACGCCCAGTAGTGGGATTGCTGGGTCACATGGTAGTTCTATTTTTAGTTTTTTAAGGAACCTCCATACTGTTCTCCATAGTGGCTGTATCAATTTACATTCCCACCAACAGTGCAAGAGGGTTCCCTTTTCTCCACATCCTTTCCAGCATTTACTGTTTGTAGATTTTTGATGGCCATTCTGACCAGTGTGAGGTGATATCTCATTGTAGTTTTGATTTGCATTTCTCTAATTATTAGTGATGTTGAGCATTCTTTCATGGGTTTGTTGGCAATCTGTATATCTTCTTTGGAGAAATGTCTGTTTAGGTCTTCTGCCCATTTTTGGATTGGGTTGTTTGTTTTTTTAATATTGAGCTGCATGAGCTGCTTGTAAATTTTGGAGATTAATCATTTGTCAGTTGCTTCATTTGCAAATATTTTCTCCCATTCTGAGGGTTGTCTTTTTGTCTTGTCTATGGTTTCCTTTGTTGTGCAAAAGCTTTGAAGTTTCATTAGGTCCCATTTGTTTATTTTTGTTTTTATTTCCATTTCTCAAGGAGGTGGGTCAAAAAGGATCTTGCTGTGATTTATGTCATAGAGTGTTCTGCCTATGTTTTCCTCTAAGAATTTGATACTGTCTGGCCTTACATTTAGGTCCTTAATCCATTTTGAGTTTATTTTTGTGTATGGTGTTAGGGAGTGTTCTAACTTCTTTCTTTTACATGTAGCTGTCCAGTTTCCCCAGCAACACTTATTGAAGAGGCTGTCTTTTCTCCATTGTATATCCTTGCCTCCTTTAACAAAAATAAGGTGACCATATGTGCGTGGGTTTATCTCTGGGCTTTCTATCCTGTTCCATTGATCTATATTTCTGTTTTTGTGCCAGTACCATACTGTCTTGATTACTGTGGCTTTGTAGTATAGTCTGAAGTCTGGGAGCCTGATTCCTCCAGCTCCGTTTTTCTTTCTTAAGATTGCTTTGGCTATTCGGGGTCTTTTGTGTTTCCATACAAATTGTGAAATTTTTTGTTCTAGTTCTGTGAAAAATGCCATTGGTAGTTTGATAGGAATTGCATTGAATCTATAGATTGCTTTGGGTACTATAGTCATTTTCACATTGTTGATTCTTCCAATCCAAGAACATGGTATATCTCTCCATCTGTTTGTATCATCTTTAATTTCTCTCATCATTTATTCCTAGGTATTTTATTCTTTTTGTTGCAGTGGTAAATGGGAGTGTTTCCTCAATTTCTCTTTCAGATTTTTCATCATTAGTGTATAGGAATGCAAGAGATTTCTGGGCATTAATTTCGTATCTTGCTACTTTACCAAATTCGTTGATTAGCTCTAGCAGTTTTCTGGTAGCATCTTTAGGATTCTCTGTGTATAGTATCATGTCATATGCAAACAGTGACAGCTTTATTTCTTCTTTTCTGATTTGGGTTCCTTTATTTCTTTTTCTTCTCTGATTTCTGTGGCTAAAACTTCCAAAACTATGTTGAATAATAGTGCTGAGAGTGGACAACCTTGTCTTGTTCCTGATCTTAGAGGAAATGATTCCAGTTCTTCATCATTGAGAATGATGTTAGCTGTGGGTTTGTCATATATGGCCTTTATTAAGTTGAGGTAAGTTCCCTCTATGCCTACTTCCTGGAGGGGTTTTATCATAAATGGGTGTTGAATTTTGTCAAAAGCTTTCTCTGCATCTATTGAGATGATCATATGGTTTTTCTCCTTCAATTTGTTAATATGGTTTATCACATTGATTGATTTGCATATGTTGAAGAATCCTTGCATCCCTGCGATAAACCCCACTTGATCATGGTGTATGATCCTTTTAATGTGCTGTTGGATTCTGTTTGCTAGTATTTTGTTGAGGATTTTTGCATCTATGTTCATCAGGGATATTGGCCTGTAGTTTTCTTTCTTTGTGACATCTTTGTCTGGTTTTGGTATCAGGGTGATGGTGGCCTCGTAGAATGAGTTTGGGAGTGTTCCTCCCTCTGCTATATTTTGGAAAGTTTGAGAAGGATAGGTGTTAGCTCTTCTCTAAATGTTTGATAGAATTTGCCTGTGAAGCCATGTGGTCCTGGGCTTTTGTTTGTTGGAAGATTTTTAATCACAATCTCAATTTCAGTGCTTGTGATTGGTCTGTTTATATTTTCTATTTCTTCCTGGTTCAGTCTAGGAAGGCTGTGCTCTTCTAAGAATTTGTCCATTTCTTCCAGGTTGTCCATTTTATTGGCATATAGTTGCTTGTAGTAATTTCTCATGATCCTTTGTATTTCTGCAGTGTCAGTTGTAAATTCTCCTTTTTCATTTCTAATTCTATTGATGTGAGTCTTCTCCTTTTTTTTCTTGATGAGTCTGGCTAATGGTTTATCAATTTTGTTTATCTTCTCAAAGAACCAGCTTTTAGTTTTATTGTTCTTTGCTATCATTTCCCTTATTTCTTTTTCATTTATTTCTGATCTGATCTTTATGATTTCTTTCCTTCTGGTAACTTTGGGGTTTTTTTGTTCTTCTTTCTCTAATTGCTTTAGGTGTAAGGTTAGGTTGTTTATTTTAGATGTTTCTTGTTTCTTGAGGTAGGATTGTATTGCTATAAACTTCCCTCTTAGAACTGCTTTTGCTGCATCTCATAGGTTTTGGGTCATCGTGTTTTCATTGTCATTTGTTTCTAGGTATTTTTTGATTTCCTCTTTGATTTCTTCAGTGATCTCTTTGTTATTAAGTAGTGTACTGTTTAGCCTCCATGTGTTTGTATTTTTTACAGATTTTTTCCCTGTAATTTATATGTCATCTCATAGCATTGTGGTTAGGAAAAGATACTTGATATTATTTCAATTTTCTTAAATTTACCAAGGCTTGATTTGTGACCCAAGATATGATGTCTTTTTTAAAAAATTAGTTTTTTTAAATTTTTTTTTAGGAAACTTGCTTGTAGTGTCACTGTATTAGTCATAGTTCTGCAGGAAAAAAATCAATAGGAAGGAAAGAAAGAAGGAAGGAAGGAAAGAAAGAAAGAAAGAAAGAAAGAAAGAAAGAAAGAAAGAAAGAAAGAAAGAAAGAAAGAAAGAAAGAAAGAAAGAAAGAAAGAAAGAAAAGAAAGGAGGAAAGAAAGAAAGAAAGAAAGAAAGAAAGAAAGAAAGAAAGAAAGAAAGAAAGAAAGAAAGAAAGAAAGAAAGAAAGAAAGAAGGAAGGAAGGAAAGAAAGAAGGAAAGAAAAAGAAAGGAAGGAAGGAAGAAAGAAAGGGAGAAAGGAAGGAAGGAAGGAAGGAAGGAAGGAAGGAAGAAAGAAAGAAAGAAAGAAAAAGAAAGAAAGAAAGAAAGAAAGGAAGGAAGAAAGAAAGAAAGGAAGGAAGAAAGGAAGGAAGAAAGAAAAAGGGAGAAAGAATGAGAGAAAGAGAGAGAGGAAGAAAGAGAGAGAGAGGAAGGAAGGAAGGAAAGGAAGGAAGGAAGGAAAGAAGGAAGGGAGGGAGGGAGGAAGGATGGAAGAAAGGAAGGAAGGAAAGAAAGAAAAAGAGAGAGTGAGAAAGAGAAAAAGAGAGAGAGAAAGAAAGAGAGAGAGAGGAAGGAAGGAAGGAAGGAGGAAAGAAGGAAGGAAGGAAGGAAAGGAAGGAAGAAAGAAAGGAGGGAAGGAAAGAAGGAAGGAGGAAAGAAGGAAGGGAGGGAGGAAGGAAGGAAGAAAGGAAGGAAAGAAAGAAAGAAAGAGAAAGAGAGAGAAAAAGAAAGAGAGAGAGAAAGAAAGAGAGAGAGGAAAGAAGGAAGGAAGGAGGAAAGAAGGAAGGAAGGAAGGAAAGGAAGGAAGAAAGAAAGGAGGGAAGGAAGGAAGGATGGAGGAACGAAGGAACGAAGGAAGGAACAAAGGAAGGAAAGAAAGAAAGAAAGAAAAACAGAGAAGAGAGAAATAAAGGTATAAAGAATTCCTTTGTTTTAAGGAATTGACTCATATGACTGTGAGGGCTGGCAAGTCTGAAATTTGTAGGTTAGGCTGGCAGGCTAGAAATTCACCTAAGAGTTGATGTTGTATCCATTTTACAGGCCAACAGTTTGGAAACTCAGTCAGGATTTCTATGTTCCAGTCCTGAGGCATAATTCCTTCTTCTGGAAACCTAGTCTTTTCTCTCAAGGCCTTCAACTGATAGGATGACACCCACCCACAGTACAGAGGATAATCTGCTTTACTCAAAATTTACTGATTTACGTGATACTCACAGCAACATCTCGAACAAACAGTTGAGCACCATGGTCTAGCCAAGCTGACACATCAAAATAACCCTCAGTCATGAAGCAGTGGTTCTCAAGGTTTGGTCTCAGCCAGCACACTCAACATCACCTGGGAAGCTGCCAGAATCATGAGTTCTTGGGCCTTCCCCAAACTTCTCAAATCAGAAGCTTTTGTGGTGGGGCCCAGCAACGTGATTCTAACCAGCCTTTCAAGTGTTTCTGGTGCATATCAGAGTCAGAACCACTGGACTAGGGTATTAGTTCTAATGTTTAGGTCAGAAAGAAAAGTGCTAACACAGGAGCAGGTTATTAATTGCCTTACTTTTCCTGGGCTTCAGTCACTTGATAGAGTCCATGTTTAAATGGCATATCTGATAGTCCCAGATATTTTGGAGAAACAACAAAAGAGAGTACTATTGATTGTTTATAAATCTTTACTCAGAGATACTACAGAATTCATCCCATTGAAGTCTTACTCCATCACCATCTCCAGCTCTTTAGCTATAGCCTCTGCTAAGCTGGCTTCAAATTCCTTGACTAAGGTCAATCAGACCCATATCCGAATTTGCCTGGGACTTCCCTGGCAGTCCAGTGGTTAACAATCTGCATTTCCACTGCAGTGGGCACAGGTTCGATCCCTGTTCAGGGAACTAAGATCCTGCATGCCGCATGGTGCAGCCAAAAAAAAACAAAAGAATTTACCTCATGACTTCATTCGCCCTTCTGTTGGTATTGATCATACAATGGAAACTCTCTCTAAACTGTTCACAGCAGCCCAGAGACAATATGTCGAGAAAACAAATGGGGATGGTTACTGTTTGAACTCCTTTTAGTGATTTAAATGCCCTATTCATTCATTGCCCCCACAAGCCTCCTATCAGTTATCTGTTGCTAAAACAATGCTGCATAACAAACAAGCACAAAACGTCAAAGGCTGCAACAACAGTGGGGACACTGCAAAATTGGCAACAGGCCTGATTCATCCATCCAGAGAGGGAAAGAACTGAGGCCATGTTTAATATGTTCCTCACTCTGATTGGGAAACTCTTCTCAGTCTCCTCTCTGACTCACCTATTGGAGGCACCTTAGGTGTCCCTTTCATAGGAAACCTCCATTGACTCCTCAAGCCTGGATTACATGGCCCCTCCTGTGAACTTTTCTGAGTCCCCTAGAATTCCCATTATTGTAGCCCTCATGGCATGGACATGACTTAGCAAATCCAAGAAAGCTGACTGAGAGAGATGCTGACAACATATATTTGAAAAAGTTTGTGGTACAGTCGGCCCTCCATATCCCTGGGTTCCACGTCCACAGACTCAATCAACTGTGGATAGAGAATATTAAAAAAGAAAAAAATCCAGAAAGTTCCAAAAAGCAAAACTTGAATTTGCCACATACCAGTAACTATACATAGCATTTACATTGTATTAAGTATTATAAGTTGTCTAGAGATGATTTCAAGTATACAGGAGGTTATATGCAAATACTACACCATTTTATATAATGAACCTGAGCATCTGTAGATTTTGGTATTTGAGGGTGTCCTGGAATCAACCTCCCATGGGTACAGAGGGTCAACTGTATTTGATTACTAAATGATTGAAGATTACATTAAATTTAATTACTACATTAAAGATTTATTAGTTTTTTAAGAGTTTAACTTCTAGAATAAGTGACACAAAATTCTGTTTTTTATGAAGACTGATTTTCCTCATTAACACACACACAAACACACACACACACACACACCACCCTACTTCTCCATACACTGCCCCTTCCACCTGTCACCTTTCCACCTTAACCAAACAAAATCCTCCGCATCTTTCAAGGTTCCACCAGGCTTAGGTGGTAGCTATCTGATGATCCCAGAGCAATTCACTTACATTTATTTCAGCACTAATGACTCTGTTTTGGAATTGATAGTATGAAGGCAACAGAGTGCTTACACTTGCTAATGTGAAGAAGCTGTAAGGGAACCAAATTCGTCACCCCAAATTGTGTCTCTTTGGCATGAAGATTAATGTAGGCTGATTATTTTTAAGAAACAGAAAACTCAAGTTTTTCTTGTTACCTCCCCCTAACTGCCTAAAAGAATTTAGACAGAAGCCCTGTCCTTGGAATAGAGCTATCAGCAGAGATGTCTGCAAAGAATATGGGCTGGGTGTGGTGGAGGGAACTCGGCAGGCCCTAGAAATCAGAGTTCACTCTGTATCCCATTGTCTCTGCAGGTCCAGCACACATTTATTTTACAAACATTTGCTTTTCTATCTCCATGTGAATTGCCTTCCTCCCCTTTGAAATCCCAAACCCCTATCCTCAACATCCTTTTTGTCTTTAGCTGAAGACAGCATTTAAGGTGAGAGCTTTAGCCATTGGGAGGAGTTACTGAGTTTTCCTGGGTCTTTCCCATGCATTCATGTTATTAAACTTTGTTTTATTTTCTCCTGTTGAACTGTTCCATGTCGATTTAATTCTTAGGCCAGCCAGAAGAACCTAGAAGGGCAGAGGGTAATACCTTCCTCCCCGACAAGGCTTCTAGGATACTGCCAGACTGTGCCTTCAACTGTGCCGAGATGGAATGGAAACTTACACCAGTGTGCCCAGCGTAGACTGGTACCCAGGTGAGGGGGGGAGCAGAAGGCAGCAGCCTCATTCTCTAATCCCCACCATTTAATTCCAACGATCTTAACTAACTAACCTTCTCTCAGGCTCTAATTCCCAATTTCCTTTCCATCACTAGAGCCCCATTGAAAATCCTAGCTTGAGCCCACACTCTTCACCTAGGTACTGTCATTTCTCTTCGCAGATGACTAGACTCTTTCCATGTAGTTTCCTGACCTACAATTCAAACACTGCAGCAACACTAGGACCCTACCCCTACATGCACCCAAAGCCTCAGTTTTTTGCACAACAAGCCCCTTCATCCTCACCTCCAAAGGCCATTTTCCATATACTGATTTCCTGCCTCCGCTTATTCCCACTGAGACTCCAGCATCCTGCTCAGTTGACAACAAACTTTTAAATTGCTCTTATCTCTCCTTCCTTCTCATTCTTTCTCTGCCTTCGCCATCTCTTCTATAAAATATTCATTTCCTGTAATGTTTTGCTTCCCCAAATTTGTGCTTTCCATTTGCATTTTCTCTTAGGGAGTTCCAGCAACTAAAGAACCATGCCCTGCCTGCTTACCTGCCAGTCTGAAGTGGAAAACTAGATGATGGGATCTTAGGAAAAAAACAAAAGACAGACTCAGCAAGTACACATCATTAGCAGGAAGCAAGTCAGTCCCAGGAGTGGTGATTAGGCATTTAAGGAAGTCATAAGGATGGAAAGCCTGCAAACTGTACAGCAAAAGCATTAAAAATAATCACTGACTGGCCGCTTTTATGAAGTCAATGACTTGCAAGCAGTTTGATTCATAACATAAAAGGTCCTTTTTAAAAATTAGCAGATCAACATGCTAGCAGCTCCCTAGATACTCTCCAAGGGGACAGTGGAGGCCCAATAAGGAGAGTTTCTACAGTGGATATAGGTGGTCCTCAAGGCTCTGTCTTACGTTACACACTCTTCCTAGGAGCTGTCACCGCTTTGATGGATTGCATTTTCACTTTCAACCATTGACTCCTACATCCTTAGCTATAACCCAAACGATCCCTCTGTGTTTCAGACCAGCATAGGCAATAGCTCACTCTATGTTTCCCCCTGGATGTCTTGGAGGCATGTTGCACTGGTCAGTTTTCACTTGTCGCTCCAAACACACTCTCCACCTTTCTTCACTCTGCTCTGGGCGCCAGAAGACTGTCTCTGTGAACCTCATCAACTACTTCCCCAAACTTCTGAACTCTAGGGGCGTTTAATCAGTCACTGGCAGGTGGTCAGAGGAGGAGAGAGGTTGCAATTTTTATTTCCCCAGTTTCCTCCCTGCCAGGCTATACTTTGACAAGACCAGAATACTCCACCTAAGGCCATAAGGCTTGTTGGGTGACTCTTTCCTATTGGTAAAGCAAATTCTGAAAACCATGCCTTCTCTTTGACCTTCAGACCTACAGATGGTGGCAGTGGCTTTCCATTATCACTGATGTCAGAGCGCTTCCCTGGCCACTGTTGATTTCCCTTTACCCTGATCAAAACTTTGTAAAGAGACTCTAGTAAAAGCTCTTCAATGATGCCTTCCGAGCGTGCATCTGTACTCTGATTCACTATATCTGAACTAGGCATTCATCATCCCTCATCTCCCCATGCCTGGCACCCCACCTGACTCTCCTGCAGCCCCTGCCACAGCGAATGACCCACCATCCATCCTCTAGGACTTTCCAGGACCCTGGACATGCTGGGTGACTCTGCCCCATCTCACCCACTGCAATCTGTCAATCACCAGCTCCCAGACAGTCTAAGGCTCTCTCACACCCTTCCATCCCTTCCATCCCAGGCCAGGCCAACGTCATCCCTGACCACGTTTCTGTGGTAGCCTCCCAAACGATCCCCATGACCCTGATCAACCCACTCTGATCCATTCCACATCACTGTTCCTAAGTGCAAATCTGATGAAGTCTCACCTGATTAAAGCCCTTCAGTGTTTTCCACTGGCTTTGAGATTAAGTCCAATTTTCAGTTAGGGTTAGGGTTAGGCACAGACTCAAGGACCTTCATTACTGGCTTCCAGTTACCTCTGCAGCCTCTTATTTCACTGTTTGCTTTGGCTTCCCTTTTCTCCCTGAAACTGTATTATTCCATTCCAAAGCTCACCATGTCTCTCCCCACTGGACTTTCACGTATGTTGATTCTCTGACCAGGACATTCCTTCTTTCCCTGCCCAGCTAACAACTGCTCACGACCAGACTATGTGCTCAGTTAGGGCAGGGACACACTGCTGTACACTGAGCACCTAGTCCAGGGCCTGGGACCTACCACACCTGTGACATCCCATATGCAAGCCACTTGCTGTTTGTGACTACTGAGCACTGAAATGCGCTGAGTCTGAATTGAGATGTGCTGTGAGTATAGAATACATACTTGCTTATCAAAGACTTAGCACAATAAAGCATAAGGTGTCTTAATATTTTTACATTTATTACAAATTGAAATATCTTAGCTCTATATATTAGATTAATTAAAACATGTTATTAAAATTAATTTCACTATCCATTCTTCTGTCAATGGACATTTAGGTTGCTTCCAAGTCTTAGCTGTTGTAAATTGTGCTGCAATGAACATTGGGGTGCATGTATCTTTTAGAATTATGGATTAAGAAGATGTGGTACATATATACAATGGAATTTTACTCAGCCATATAAAAGAATGAAATAATGCCATTTGCAGCAACATGGATGGACCTAGAGATTGTCATACTAAGTGAAGTAAGTCAAAGAAAGACAAATATCATATGATATCACTTATATGTGGAATCTAGTAAAAAGTGATACAAATGAACTTACTTACATAACGGAAACTGACTCACATATCTCGAAATCAAACTTATGGTTACCAAAGGGGCAACGTGGGGGAAGTGATAAATTAGGAGATTGGGATTAACATATATACACTATTATATGTAAAATAGGTAACTAATAAGGACCTACTGTATAGCATAGGGAACTCTACTCAATATTCTGTAATAACCCATATGGAAAAGAATCTGAAAAAGAATGAATATATGTATATGTATAACTGATTCACTTTGCTGTACACCTGAAACTAACACATTGTAAGTCAACTATACTCCAGTAAAAGTTAAAAATTAAAACAAAGTAGACTGTAAAATAGTAGTGTTAGACATCTGTGAAATAAAACACTACCTGCTTCAGACAAAAAAAATTAATTTCACTTGTGTTTTTAATTTTGTTTAACGGCAGTCAATTTCACATTAGAATTTATTAGAAAATTTTAAATGACATATACAGCTCCCATGATATTTTTTATATCTTTATTGCAGTATAATTGTTATACAATGTTGTGCTAGTTTCTATTGTACAACAAAGTGAATCAGCTATAAGTATACACATATCCCCATAACCCCTCCCTCATGAGCCTCCCTCCTATCCTCCCTATCCCACCCCTCTTTGTCATCACAAAGCATCAAGCTGATCTCCCTGTGCTATGCAGCAGCTTCCCATTAGCCATCCATTTTACATTTGGTAGTGTATATATGCCAATGCTACTCCCTCACTTCATCCCAGCTTCCCCTTCCCTTACTGTGTCCTCAAGTCCATTCTCTATGTCTGCGTCTTTATTCCTGCCCTTCCACTAGGTTCATCAGTACCGTTTTTTTAGATTCCATATATGTGCGTTAACATATGGTATTTGTTTTTCTCTTTCTGACTTACTTCACTCTGTATGACAGACTCTAGGTCCATCCACCTCATTACAAATAACTCAATTTCATTCCTTTTTATGGCTAATATTCCATTGTATATATGTGCCACATCTTCTTTACCCATTCATCTGTCGATGGACATTTAGGTTGCTTTCATGTCCTGGCAATTGTAAATAGTGCTGCAATGAACATAGTGGTACATGTATCTTTTTGAATTATGGTTTTCTCAGGGTATATGCCCAGTAGTGGGATTGCTGGGTCATATGGTAGTTCTATTTTTAGTTTTTTAAGGAACCTCCATACTGTTCTCCATAGTGGCTGTATCAATTTACATTCCCACCAACAGTGCAGGAGGGTTCCCTTTTCTCCACACCCTCTCCAGCATTTATTGTTTCTAGATTTTTTGATGATGGCCATTCTGACCAGTGTGAGATGCTATCTCATTGTGGTTTTGATTTGCATTTCTCTAATGATTAGTGATGTTGAGCTTTTCATGTGTTTGTTGGCCATCTGTATGTCTTCTTTGGAGAAATGTCTATTTAGGTCTTCTGCCCATTTTTGGATTGGGTTGTTTGTTTTTTTGATATTGAGCTGCATGAGCTGCTTGTATATCCTGGAGATTAATCCTTTGTCATTTTCTTCATTTGCAAATATTTTCTCCATTCTGAGGGTTGTCTTTTCATCTTGCTTATGGTTTCCTTTGCTGTGCAAAAGCTTTTAAGTTTCATTAGGTCCCATTTGTTTATTTTTTATTTTATTTCCATTACTTTAGGAGGTGGGTCAAAGAAAATCTCGCTGTGATTTATGTCAAAGGGTGTTCTGCCTATGTTTTCCTCTAAGATTTTATAGTGTCTGGCCTTACATTTAGGCCTTTAATCCATTTTTTTTTATTTTTGTGTATGGTGTTAGGAAATGTTCTGATTTCATTCTTTTACATGTAGCTGTTCAGTTTTCCCAGCTCCACTTACTGAAGAGGCTCTCTTTTCTCCATTGTATATTCTTGCCTCTTTTGTCAAAGATAATGTGACCATATGTGTGTGGGTTTATCTCTGGGCTTTCTATCCTGTTCCATTGATCTATATTTCTGTTTTTGTTCCAGTACCATACTGTCTTGATTACTGTAGCTTTGTAATATAGTCTGAAGTCCCGTGATATTTCTATTGGAAAGGACTGTCCAGTAAATATTTGTTGACTGAGTGAAGGTGAAAAATGGAATAAATGAAGAAGAGAAATCTTCAGTTTCCAAATTTGGCTTTTCTTTCTGTGGGAACTTTCTCCAAATCCTCTAAGTCTGGGTTAGGTGGCCTTTTATGTGCTCCCATAGCATCCTGCAATCCCCACATTATGACAGTTGTCACATGGAGCCACATGGTGTTTTTACATTCGCGAGGGCAGGTGCTGTACCTGTCTTGTTCAGCTCTGGATCCCAGTGCATGGCATGATGCTGACCTTACAGTAAATGCTCAACAAATGTCTGATGAGTGAGGGCACTAAGTCATGCAATGAGAGGAGAGACACCAGTGACAACAAGGAGATGGTGATGACACGGGCTCTGAATGTGTGCTCCTCGGGGACAGGCCCTCACATCCCTCGTGATGGGCCCTAAAGGGAGCCCAGGGCCTGTACGATGACATCCCAGGAAGATGGGTTACCACCTTATTCTCCTTTGGCAGCTCTGGTCAGGAAAGCGTTTGGCACAGGCCTGGAAATCAGAGGCCCATCAATGAGAGCTGTGACCCTGCCCAAGGGCAACATGCTAGTCCCTCTTCTCTGTAGGACTCTGAGTCACAAGGTGGGTCAGAGGATGTGGTGCTAGGCCCCAGTCCTGATGATCCTGGGTATAGAGGCCTAGGAGGGCACAGAGAGGGGCATTGAGACATGCTTCTTCTCACTCAGTGCTCTCTTCAACTGCATCCCCACTTCTGAGGCTGTTTAGGAGTAAGTGAGAAACAGCTCTGTCTGGACTTGGGAAGTGTTGACCTCTCTTCCCTGCTTTCAGAGTGTCTGGACCTCCACCTGTATCCTTTAAAGAAGTCACCCCTCTGTGTTTGTCCCGGTTTTCCATTGCATCTCATCTTCCATATTAACCTCCAGTTGACATTCGCCAATATGATGGCCATGTAGTGTGTTAGCTCTCATCCTCATAGGAATTAGGCTAGATGTTATCCTCATTTGGCTGAAGAAGGAAATAAGCTCAAAACACATGAGCAAATATTTTGGGGTCACATGGTAGAAAATGATATAATGGGAATCCAACTTTATGAGGCTCTCATGGCCACGCTCTTCCCATCCCTGCATCTCTGTGGGTCACACTACAAAGGAGAGATGGGTCCAGTGGTTTGTCTCTTCCCTATAAAGAGTCAGTGAAGCAACTGGCAGAGGAGAAGCCATGACTCCTTTTCCTACATACAGCAAGCCTTTCACAACCAGCAGAATCAAAAGCTAACAGTGGAGCCCCAACCTCTCCAGGTGTTCTGGGCAAATTCATATCCTGTGATAAACCATAATGGAAAAGAATATAAAAAAGAATGTACACATGTATAACTGACCATTATGAATTTCCTCAGAACACCTGGAGAGTTGGGATTCTATTGGAAGTCATGAAATCCTGTCTCTGTGAGTGACCTTTGTGAGCCTTCGATTCTGCTGGTTGTGAAAGGTTTGCTGTATGTAGGAAAGGGAGTCATGGACCCTCCCATAATCTCAGTTTTCTGAACCCCATGCACTTTGTGAGGCTCTAAAAAGATGACAAAAAGCTGCTTGTACATTACAACAATAACAATAGTAGGAGCAGGCCCTCTCAGAACTTCCTGAGCTCTAACTATGGACCAGGCACCATTCCTTAGCTTACATACATTTTCAGGTGATGCGTCCAAGGAGGCTATGAAGTAGACACGTTCTAATTATTTCCATGGTGGTGATACAGACACTGAGGCCCCTATGGAATTAGGGCATGTGGGGAGTTCGTGAGATTAGAAAGAGTTGAGATTCAAAGCCGGACCAACAGGAGACCGGGAAGGGCTGGGCTAAAGGACGGGACAGAAAGCATGTCAACAGGGCAGTGGGTGCACAGTGAGGTGAAAAGAGAGAGAACAGAAACAACCAAATTGTTCACAGAGAAAGGCAGAAGTGAGCAGAGTGAAGGTTATGAGGTGGCACTGTCCTCCTGGGAGCAAGAAAAGAGGCTGCGATGGAGGGCAACTTGGGGGCCCTTTATTAGAGCTTATTAAAAGCACAACTGCATGGGGCCCAAATGGGAATTTTTGTTACCAATTCTCCCTTAATGGTTTCTGGAAATGCTTTTCCTTCTAAAAGCTAAAGAGCTTCAAGTTGGTTGGAGGCTGTGGAAGAGAATTTTAAAATTAAAAGCTCTCACAGGTAGAGTAGATTTCTACCCAGAAGATGGGTAGAAATAAAGTCTCTTTAATGTTCCCTTGATGACCTTGGAGAGAAAAGGTAGAGAGAGCTCACAGGGGCAGGAGCCAAGAAGACTCTAAGGACAGCCTTTCCAGGTGCCAGCTCGGTGGAGGCTGGACCCGAGGGTCCCAGCCTTAAATCAGACCCCTACCGAAGAACGTGATGCATGGACTTGCCTCCCAGGTCAAGAACCAATTACTTCTTACCACACACTGGTGTCACTTCTTTGAAGAGTAACTTGGGAATATCCATCATAACATTAAGAATTAGCAATTCCAACTACTCAGCCATAAAAAAGAACTAAGTAATGTCATTTGTAGCGACATGGATGCAACTACAGATGATCATACTAAGTGAAGTAAGTCAGAAAGAGAAAGACAAATACTATATGATATCACTTATAAGGGGAATCTAAAATATGACAAAAGTGAACATATCTGTGAAACAGAAACAGAATCACGGACATAAAGGACAGACTTGTGGGACTTCCCTGGTGGCACAGTAGTTAAGAATCTGCCTGCCAGTGCAGGGGACACGGATTTGTTCCCTGGTCTGGGAAGACTCCACATGCCACAGAGCAAATAAGCCTGTGAGCCACAACTACTGAGCCTGCATGCTGCAACTACTGAAGCCTGTGCACCTAGAGCCCATGCTCTGCAACAAGAGAAGCCACTGCAATGAGAAGCCTGCACACTGCAATGAAGAGTAGCCCCCACTTGCTGTAACTAGAGAAAGCCCGCACGCAGCAGCGAAGACCCAACGCAGCTAGAAAAATAAATAAATAAAATTTAAAAAAAAAAAGAGCAGACTTGTGGTTGCCAAGGGGGAGGGGGTTGGGGGAGGGATGGATTGGAATGTTGGGGTTAGCAGATGCAAACTATTATATACAGAATTGATAAACAACAAGGTCCTACTGTATAGCACAGAGAACTATATTCAATATCCTATGATAAACCATAATGGAAAAGAATACATTTTTTAAAAAGAATGTAAAAAAAGAATTAGCAATTCCAATTTAATAATGTTACCTGTAAATACACAGATACATAGGGACGTGCATGTGAAGTTATGTGTTACAGCTCCATTTATAATACTGAAAATATGGACAACCTAAGTGGTCATCAACAAGGCATTAAAATAAATGATGAAATATTATGCACCTTTTGGTATATTTTTGGCAATGTAGAAAGATCTTCAAATATATTTCTTAAAAATAATAACATATAACATGAATAATCTCATTTGTATCCAACGAATTTACACATATAATTTAATACACTTTTGTGTGCATAAAAATGTCTAGAAAGATTCATTTAAATAATTGTTTTCACAGTGCGGGGTAAAGTTAGTGCATATTTGAGATGGGAGAACTTTTAATTTTCATTTTATATCCTTCCGTACTATTTGCATTTTAAAATCATGAACATAGTTTTTTTAAAAAAAATAATATTTAAAAAGTTGAAAACATATTTCTCTGTGAGGAAGTATAGCTGCAAAACGGGTCTCTTTAAAATTAAGACAAATCCCTGAGCAGAAAACTATAGTAAAATGGAGTCAATACTTAAATAAATTTTTTTTTTTATCCTTTATGACCAACAAGAGTTTGTCCCGGGGTGTAATAGAGGTTTAATATTAGAGAACCTATTAACAAAATGTATTACCTCATTAGACCAAGGGAGACGAATTACATAATCATCTTTTTGGCTGCCAAAGGACATCTGGTAAAAAGCAAAAACTGATTAAAAAGGAAAAAACTCTTTATAAATTGTCAACTGTCATAATGGATAAACAGTAAGATCGAAAAACAACAGCCAACATCATAATTGAAATTATGGAGACATTCCAATTATGCAGGACATTTTATACTTTTGAACTTTTAAATCATGTCCATGTCTGAGTTTTACACTATATATATATATACACACACACAATATATATATATGTGTGTGTTTATATGTATGTTTATACATATTTATTTATATATATTTTATATTTATATATGCTTATATATTTATATAAATATATATTATATATATATTTATGTTTCAGAATATGTCTAGAAAATCCCTCTGAGTACTGAAAAAGACCCAATTCACTCAGCCCCAAATCAACAGGCCAAGGCACTGTTTTAAAACTTAGATGATACCACTGACATATTTGAGAACTCTTAAACTCTTTTTGTGTATTACCCTATGCTATCTTAGTAACATGCTTTCCTTCAAAATCAACAAGAAATTAGCACTTTCTCTGTAATCAAGACTATGCCGGGTTTGAGATTCACAAAACAGAAAGAAAATTAAGAAAAGGAAGTGGGGGGGTGGGAAAGTTCCTCAGAGGTGTCAAAATTCAAGGTGAGGCCGTGGATTGTTACCAGCGCCCACGTAAGCGGGATGCTTTCAGCAGATGAGCGAGCTGGGGAGAGGATGCTGATGGGAGTTGGCAGCCTCCTCAGTGTTTACCTAAGTGTGGGGCGTTGTGAAGGTGGCAGCCAGGAGCCAGAAAAGATGGGTGCTTCCCTGAAAAACACAGCAGGGCAAGAAGTTGCCTCCTGGAAAAGCGGGTCCATCAGGCTCAAGGAGGTGGAGAGGTCGCTCAGGCAAGTGTGAAAATGTAGGGATATTTGTTCACAATGGGACACAGGCTCAAGAGATGGAAAGAAGATAAAAGATTGGGTTTCAGGGTACAAGTGGATTGAAAGGTGACTTTTCATTCAATAACTAAGAATCGTCTAAAGCAGGAGCCTCATTGGAAATAAAAACCTTGACTCCCCTCCCTCTGCCACAGTGATGTCACAGCTGCCTGTGGACACTGGCTCTTGTGTTAATTGTTAAGTAACAAATCCAAGACATGGATTGAGGTCGGCTGGCTCCCAATCTGGCAGTCCTCACATCCCCTCCACCCCCACCACCTCACTTGCCCATGGTTATCAGGCACTTCCTACATGCAAGACACTATGAAGGCCATAACAGGAAGAATTAAGGCGCAACCCCTGCTCCCCCAAAATACTCAGCAGGACTAAGAAGAGCTAAGAAACTTTAGAGCATTAGAACCACCTGGAAGGCTCATTAGAACATATAAAAAAAGAATGTGTACATATATATATATTCAGTTATATATGTATATAAAACTGAGTCACTTTGCTGTCTAGCAGAAATTAACACAACATTGTAAATCAACTATACTTCAACAAAATAAAACATTAAAAAAAAAAACACAGATTGCTGGGCCCCACCCAGAAGGTTTGATTCAGGAGGGCTGGAGTAGATCCTGAGACTCTGCATTTCTAACAAATTCCCAGACAACACTAATGCTGCTGGTCCAAGGACCACACTTTGACAACAGCTGACTTATGAGAAATAGTTAACTATAGACGCCATGGGAACTGAGAGTGTGGAGATACTCATTTATGGACATTAGAATTGTACCATAAATAAGCATTTGCTACGTTCCCAAAGTTAAGACTTTTAGGTCTATGATGTTCTCTGAAAAATGCATGTGGTTAATGTACTTTTTGTAAAAGCAAGTTCCAAGAGTGGGGAGCATATACTACCTGATTCGGTCCTACGCAAGCATTAGAAACCAGGGCCTGAGGAAGTCGTCTTTACAAGAGCAGATCCTGTGGTATGAGAGTCGTGACACAAGTGCGTGGTCACTGTGTGTGCAGGCCAGGCTGGACCACACGAAACATCTCTCTTCCTCAAGCTTTCCTGGGGAATATAATAACCACAAGAACTACAGTTTTATAGCAGATCGAAGTTTACAAATACTTTTCCATCGTGTTTACTTGAGGAACCAATTGAGAAACGTATGAATAAGTGTGCTATAAACTGTACAGTCTACTTAAATATTAGTTATCATCAAATTTGATCCCTACAGATTCCGAAGTGTGAGTATTACTATCTTGTACCCATGAATAAAGTGAGACTGTGGCCAGTAAACTTCCAAGTGACAGAGATACGATTAAAATTAAGACTTTGAAATTTGGTCCCCAATTCTGTGCTGTAGTAGAAAGAAGATGTACCAGAAACGTCAATCTTTGCACTTGCTCTATCCATGGTCACCAAGGAAGAAACAGCCCTGGTAACCATGTTTTATACCATGTCATCTCTGCTCTCTTTTTCCCCCAAAACCCCCTGACAGGGCCCCCAGCATTGCTAGGGGAAAACTCTCTGCCTCCTCTTCTTTCTGAGTCTGGGTTCTCTGCTTCTGGATAACCTCTCAATCCTGTCACCCCTATTAGACATGGAACCTTGAGTAAGTCTCGGTCCCTTTCAAAGAAAGAACTCCATTGATCAAGAGAGGAGATGGGAGCATTCTTCAATAATCCACCCTGTGTGTCCAACCACGGCCAGTCCCTAGATTTGGAAGCACTCTCTTCACTAGCATTGTTTTGCAAAGCACGGTGGCTGCAGAGTGACCCTGGACCACCAGGTTCCTTAACACAAGGCCATTCCCCATCCTCTGGTGCCAGCAAGGTCGGTCTGATCAGCAGTCATCACCTGTCCCAGGTTTCTGCCTGACCAAACTTGGCACATGTTTATCCCCTCATCATATGTCTTCTCCTGGAAGAATTTCTAGCACAATCTCCCAGCCTGGTAGAGGGAACGAAAAAATAGCCAGTGACTCAAAAAATACACACTCTGGTTCCTAATATTTTAAAAGACTAGTTTCATGATTTGGGGTCATTACCTTTTTAAAAAAATGACGCCCAGAATACCTTTAAGGTGAAAAGCATGTTTAAATCATAGATCTATTTCCTTGTCGATGCCAGTGCATTGGAAGTGACTCCCTGGGGTGCTGTCTTGAGAAGGATGATAAGCCTGTGTCCATCACAGGTGTCATAACTGGTTAATAACTGTCACCGCATGGGGAGGGGAAGTGACCATCTGAATGCTGCATCTTTGCCCTCCCTTATCCAAATGCTATCATGGGTCCTTCCATTTCTTAGTTCTATGATTCTGTGTTATTATCCTTAATGTGAATGTATCAAGCATATATTTACCTCTGAGATGTTAGCTCTATTTCTCCTGAAGGGTCGTCTTTCTGGCTTTTTCCTGCTGTTTGGTCTTGGGCTCCATTTTTCCTCAGGTCAACATCACAATACACTAGCTCCCAATGCACAGCAAATGCATAATAATACAGTGTCTGCTAAACAATTCATAAAAAGTGGCATTAATAACACAAACCACATCCCTGCTTCCTTAGAAAAACCTGCATGGGGCAAACAAATTCAAAATCCCAGTAGGAGGGATGCAGCCCTGTGACCACAACTCTTGGATCCAGATTAAGTGGCTATAAGAAGAGAACTTTGATGAAAACCACCTTGGTTTTCCCTATTTCTTTTCTTCTGGAGCCTCTTTAAGTGTGGTGTCAAATTAGCCCAATGCACCGTGGCCCTGTTTCTGTAGAAACTGTATCAGCATAAAATTACACAGCGGAGAAAATCATTAGGTCTAAACACTCTTCCAAAGAGCATTAGAAAGACAGCACTATTTACCTTGTGCTGCTGGCATCAGTGGGCCGCCTCCAACCTGAGCCTCAGTTTCCTCATCTGCCACAGAGGGGTTATGACAGATGACTTCTCAGGTCCTTTCCAGCTGTGACATCTTATGAAATTTATGACCTCCTCTGTGACAACCACTATGCAGAACTGGGAAATTGAATGTAGTCTTTAAAAAGGAACTGGCCTGTGTAGCTATAATTAAACATTCTAATTGTTCTCTGCCACTGAGAATCTCATTTAAAAAAAAAAATTCAATTGGTTAAATATTGGCTAGCTTCACTATGGAGAACAGTATGGAGGTTCCTTAAAAAACTAAAAATAGAGCCACCATATGATCTGGTAATCCCACTCCTGGGCATATATCCAGAGAAAAGTCTAATTTGAAAAGATACATGTACCCCAATGTTCATTGCAGCACTATTTACAATAGCCAGGACATGGAAGCAACCTAAATGTCCATCAACAGATGAATGGATAAAGCAGATGTGGTACATATATACAACGGAATACAACTCAACAACAAAAAAGAATGAAATAATGCCATTTGCAGCAACAAGGATGGATCTAGAGACTATCATACTAAGTGGAATAAGTCAGACAGAGAAAGATAAATACCATATGATATCACTTATATGTGGAATCTAAAAAAAAATGATACAAATGAACTTATTTACACAGCAGAAACAGACTCACAGACATAGAAAACAAACTTATGGTTACCAAAGGGGAAAGGGGAAGAGGGATAAATTGGGAGATTGGGTTTAGCAGATACACACTACTATATATAAAATAGATAAACAACAGGGACCTACTGTATAGCACAGGGAACTCTACTCAATAATCTGAAATAACCTAAATGGGAAAAGAATTTGAAAAAGAATAAATATATGTATATATATAACTGAATCACTTTGCTGTTCTCCCGAAACTAACACAACATTGTAAATCAACTATACTCCAATATAAAATAAAAATTTTTAAAAACTAAAAAAAAAAAAAAATTGGCTACCTTCAACTCAGTTGGTACCCACCCCTAGTTCTCAACCTGGGGGTGGAAATAGCACCAGGGGAAATTTGGCAAGATCTGGAAACATTTTGATTGTCAAAACTGGGCCAGAGAAGACATGCCACTAGCATCTAGTGAGTCATGTCCACGATGTGCTGAATATACTGCCATGCTCAGGACAGCTCCCCAGCCAGGAAGATGGGTCAATGTCAATAGCGCTGAGGTCAGGGAACTCTACACCACTCCACCACATCCCAACGAAGTTCACAAAGATGATGAGGGTGAGAACAAGATCTTCAATCTGATATAAAAATATGTTTCAGTTGTTTCAATGGACACAAATCAAGGTAACGTGTGGCTTATGTCAATGGTACCAGGCCAAATGAGGCACTACAACATAGCTAAAATATTTCAGGTTTCCAATATTCCCAAGTGATGAAAAAAGATTCACGCTTGGCAATATCTGAGCCAATGAGCGCTACTTGAAGCAACACATTTTCCTATAGTAAAATGCTTTGCTTGTATGAATTTCAATCTCTCATAATTTTATTTTTAACTTTTTTCAAGAAAAGCTGCAAGGTTCTCTTTAATTATCACTAAACGTGATAAATGAAACAGTTTTCTATTTCCCAGCCTCATTCAGCTAAAATACAAGAATGGAAAAACTTGCCAAAGGAATGTGCCTTCCCTTTCAGAGGGGAACCAGAAGCACCCTCCTATATCCAGTGCTGAGACTGCCAAAGTAGAAGCTAGAAGAAAAACATATTTTTGCAGCTCTGCTAAATTTTATTTTTGCATGTTAACTATCTTTAGAGGATTAGAAAGATTCTCACAGAAAAGCCTTAAAGCCACTACCTGCTCTCCTGCCTGATCAAAGAGGAAAGAAATAATATTTTCTTGTGCTAAACCCTTGAGGTTGGAAGATGATTGTTACAGTAGCATAACCTAGCCTATCCTGACTAACACACTCAGAAATCAGACCAGTCTCTCTGGAACAGGCCTACAAGTGTGAGGCCCACGTTGCCTTGGGAGGATGAGAATATCTAAGACCTCAAGTAATCTAACTCTTAATCACAAATATGTAAATCCCAGATGCTGCCCTTTCTATACCCCCCATGCCTCTTTGCTGTATATTAATCAGGGTCTGAGACCCTTCCAAATCAGTGTCTCCATTGGCACAAACTTTAGTCCCAGTTACTAAGCATCTCAAAAAGTACATTTCTCTGCTAAGTGATAGAGAATCTACGTTTGAGTGGTTTCCTGCTCTCCACTTGAATTCATCCCAAAATACAAGACTTTCCTCTACAAATTTTCCCTTTGTTTGACAAAGACGCTAATACCAAGTATCCCTACCTGATAACAGTCAGAGACCATCTCTATTTTATATTCTTGGGATACTTTATATGCAGGGTTTTCTCAGGCGTAATTAGGGAATTTGATGAATGATTTGACCTCATCTTTGCTCATGTATCACTTTATGTTTCAAGTACTGTCTTGATGGCAGGATTTCTGTGGTCCTGGGGCCCATCACAAAACCTTCACAGGAGAGCTGAGTCATTCATTCAAACTTCTCCATCTGAATCTCAATTATCCAAATAAAGCACCCCACTCCGTTGCCAACTGCCCAACTAAACCAAGTTATTACCAAGTTGCCCATTTTCTTTTATCAGCGGAAACCTGATTTATGAATTCTCAAACTTTCGACAAGTCATTCCTCAAAAGTAAGCTCTTCCACTGCTCTTAAAATGGTATGAGATTTTTTTTTTTTTTCAAAAAACACTGTGAGGGGCTTCCCTTGTGGTGCAGTGGTTAAGAATCCGCCTGTGGGTTAAGAATCCCACATGCTGCGGAGCAACTAGGCCCATGTGCCACAGCTATGGGGCCTGCACTCCAGAGCCCACAAGCCACAACTCTGGAAGCCTGGGTGCCTAGAGCCTGCGGACCGCAACGAAGAGTAGCCCCCACTCACCGCAACTAGAGAAAGCCTGCACACAGAAACAAAGACCCAATGCAGCCAAAAATACATAAATTATATAAATAAATTTTTTTTAAATGTTAAAAACAAAAACACTGTGAATAGTTTTACACTTTGCTGTGGAAAACCTTCCAAAGTCTAGTATTAAGTCCTAAACTGGAGAAATTAAAATGCAATAGATATTTTTTGGCTGAAAAAGCAGACAGCTCCTTGCAAGGAAGACACAAGGCATCTGACAGCAGATGGCAAGAAGGAATAGGTCATGGTATCCGAAACCCCTCTCTGTTCTTAGGCTGTCTCTCTAAAAACAACATGGATGGAGTGAAGTAAGTCAAAAAGAGAAAAACAGATATCGTATATTAACACATATATGTGGAATCTAGAAAAATGGTACAGATGAACTGGTTTGCAAGGCAGAAATAGAGAAACAGATGTAGAGAACAAACATATAGACACCAAGGGGGGAAAGCAGCAGGGGGATGGTGGGGTGTGATGAATTGAGAGATTGGGATTGACATGTATACACTAATATGTATAAAATAGATAACTAATAAGAACCTGCTGTATAAAAAAAATACATTAAATTAAATTAAAAAAAAAACCATGGGTGACAAAATGTATAGTAATCACCTGTTTACCTGTGACAGAAAATAGTAATTTATCTGTTTACAAGTCTGTTTTTCCTGGACTCCAATGCGAGCTCTTGAGGGCAGGGAATGTGTCCCATTTATCACCTCAAGGCCTAGAACAGCACATGACACCCGGAAGGTATTTGATTGATTGAATAACTACATGAATGAACACTAGTTTTTCAACCTGATTTATCTGGCCTAGATACACTGTTTTGCTCTGCCTCTTAGACTGATTTTGCATTAAGGAACTATCACTAGAAATCTCCAACAACTTCAGAAAATTTTTTCCTTCCCCAAGGAGAGCCCCCCATGACTCTATCCATTTTGTTAATGGTGGTCTTTGGAAGATGCTGGCCATTGCATTCTATGCCCTTGTAAGACTGAACAAGAAGAAGTGGCAGGTGTTAGGGTTGCACATGAAGAGGACTTACCTGTCACAGTGACAAAATATTCAAATGGGGATGCCAAAGAACATTCCAGAGTCTCCAGAACCTTCTCTTCTGGCGAGACCAAATGAAAAGTCCCCACCCTTTCTTTATCTCATGACCTCTCAAAGGCCCTCTGGCTCTATAATAATATTCAAGGGATAACAGTAGGAAAAGAGTGTGACCACACTTACTCGGCTATAAAACAAAACTAAAAATACCAAACTACTCATAGAAAAATAAAAATAAAGGAGACTGTAAAGCACTTTGCAAACATAAAGGATTCTAGCAATGGTGAATAATAACTGTAATGCCTTCCAACAGAGCCACTGCCTTTGACAGGATTATCTTGAAATAGCAAGTAGGGGTCTATTCGGCCTAACAGAATTAACAGCTGTTATCAGTGCCCTGGAAATCCATAAAGTCTGGATTTCATAACGCAAGGCTGTTCTCTCTCTATCTCTGTCTCCCTCCGTCCCTCATTCCTTCCCTCTCTCCATTTCTTTTCTCTCTCCCTCCCTCTTTGTTTTGTAGTCTTATTTCTAGGAATATATGATGACAACAATTTACCTACAGTCAAGAAAATAGTACCCAATTACCTTAAGACACAGAGCAAAATCTCACAAAGTTCTTTATCATTTTAAGGAGCAGAAAGCTTTTTAAAGCAAGCTTCAGTAATTGAAAACCAAATGACTTCCCAGTATTCTTGTTTAAGGAATCAGGGAGACTAACTGCAGTCATGACCTAATTCATGGCCATGCTGTGTCTTCTCCCACTGCAATGTGACTCGGCAGCTCCTCCCATCAAGAGGGGAGTGTATTTCCTCACTATTTTTGTCTGGACTGGCCAAGGATTTGCTCTGTCCAGTAGAATGTGGCAGGAGAGAGGTATGTCCATCCTAGGCTTAGGCCTCAGGCCCTTTGTGTATTTGACTCTCCAGCTCAGACTTCCACCGCTGTCACACAGTGAGACCACATGGGAAGATCCACATTGTCCTGGCCAAGGGCAGTATCAATTCCCAGTCATTCGCCAACCAACTCCTTGAATATGGGACAGGGCCCAGCCAATGTCCGCAGAGCTGCTGACCCAACATGGAACTCACCTCATTCACATGAGTTAGTTCAGCTGAGACCAGAAGAACCATCCAGCTGAACCAAAGACCTGTATGCAACAATAAATATTTATGGTTTTATGCCCCTAAGTTGTGGAGCGTTTGTTATGCAGGCATAACTAACTGATATAGGCCTCATCTTCATCTCCTCACCATGTGATCATTGGTCTACCTGACATATATTAACCTTAGTGGAGTTGACACACACCAAGACTCTGGACATATACTTTGTACCTGCTACATTATGATACGTGATTGACGTTTGGAACATCACCTGTGGTGCCTAAATGGCATCCCTACATTTAGAGGGATGTTTATGATGATCACAATCTCTAATTACATGGAACCCCTCTACTATTATTTATATTAAAGCAGCCATGCCCAAGCCTAGGCAAAACTGTGAAGTATGCAAATTGTCAACATCATCTCATCTGTGATGAAGTCCTCTTCCCTTCATAGTTATTGCCCTACTTCAAGACTTCATCAGATAATCTCTGTTACTTACGGTATGGAAAAGAGTGAAAATCTATCAAGACCAGAGATTTTAAATAGAGACTATCGTCCCTACAAGAGCAATAGAAAAACTTAGAAAATCCTTGAAATTGTGTGCAAATAATTGTATGCATGTTCATATATGTTTTGTTTGTTTTTTTTTTTTACTGGAAAAATTGTCCAGTATCTCCTGTTAGTAAGAGATAGAATTTCTAGGCATAAATTTGGCAAGGATATAGAATATTTATACAACACAATCAACCAATAGGATCAATAGAACACTCCATCCAACAATAGCAGAATATACATTTTTTTTCAAGTGCACATAGAACATTCACTAAGATAAACCGTATTGGGGTCATACACAACCTCAAAAAATTTTAAAGAGTTGAAATTATGTAGAGTGTGTTCTCTGAACATAATATAATCAAACTAGAAATCAATATGGAAAGACAACACAAAAATCCCTAAAAAAACATGAAAAATAAACAACACACTTCTGAATAATCCATGGGTCAAAGAAAAAGTCTCAAAAAATGAAAAAAAATACATGAAACTGAATAAAACAAGACAAAGCATACATTTTATGGGGTTCAAATAATGCAGTTCTAGAGGGACATTTATAGCACTAAATGCTTACAATAGAAAAAAAGAAAAATCTTAAATCAATAAATTAAGTTTCTACCTCAAAAAATTAGAAAAAGAAATATGAAATAAGTCCAAAGCAAGAAGAAGGAAGGGAATTATGAAGGTAAGAACAGAATTCAGTGAAACAAAACAGAAAAACAATAAAGAAAATCAACAACAAAAAAAGCTGGTTCTTCAGAAAAGATAATAAAACTAATAAACCTATACTAAGAATAACAAAGTTTTTTTTGTTTGTTTGTTTGTTTTAAATAGAGAGAAGGCATAAATCACCAATATCGGGAATGAATTAGGGAATATAACTACAGCTCCTGCAGCGTTAAAAAGATAATAAAGGAATATTATGAATGACTTTATGCTCATAAATTTGACAATTAGAAGAAATGAGTCAATTGCTCAAAAACCACAAATGACAAAAATTCAACCAGTAATCAGTAGACAATCTGAATCAGTCTATAACCATGAAAGAAAAGGAATCTGTAATTTAAAAGTTCCTAAATAAGAAATCTTCAGGGCCAGAGGGTTTCCCTTAAGAATTCTACCAAACATTTAAAGAAGAATTAACAACAATTTTACATAATCTGTTTCAGAAAAGAGAGGAGGAAACACTTCCCAACTCATTTTCTGAGGCCAGTATTTCCCTGATACAGAAGGCAGACAAAGACAGTTCAAGCAGTTCAAGAGAGAAAGAGAGAAAGCACACGGGCACAGGAGAGAGGGAGGAAGAGACATGGGGGTGGAGCCCCCTGGGGTCAGGCCAGGTCCCAGGCACAACACGGAGGGCCCTTTTCCTCCCCAGGGGCTTTCTTCCCCTTTATCTGCCACAATGTAGAAGTGGGCAAGGAACGAAGGATCAGAGAAGGGGCCTCCACTCCAGCTCAAGTGGAGAATAAGAGGATAAGAAAGACATAGCTTGGGCTGGGAGGGATGGGGGTGATGTCTCCACCTCCCTGTGCTTCCCTGCTGCACCCCATCCCCCGCCAGAGATTAATTTGTGTTCAGTGCATATTCATTACATTTTTGTCTCCTTAGTGATTTTTCCTTTGGAGAAATGCCCCTTTACACCTGGTGGGCCTACCCATCACAGGATCCTGACTCCCCAGGCAAAGCATGAGCACATGACCCAGGAGGGCCAGACTATGCTGTCCTCTAGGTGGAGGCATTGACCCGGGGTTGAGCACATGACCCAAATAAGACAGCCTTTTTCATTCTGAGATAGGAGACACCAAAGTGTCCAGAAGCCTGGAGTACGCAGGAGCCATCTGTGCTGTCTCATGAGAAGAACGACCCTTAAAGTGAAGTCTTCATAGCAGACAGTAAAGTCCCAAGATGGAGATGGTCAAAGCCCCTATGGCAGTTGGTACCTCTCAATGCAATTGTACCTGAAGCAGCTGCCTCTGGGGTTTCCCAACGATTGAGGCCAATAAATTCCCTTGTTGCTTAAGCCAGTTTGATGTAGATTTCTGTTACTGGAAATCAGGCATCTTCTAGTATATGATGTTACTCAGATCCAGCTGAAGTAACCTCATCCTTTGAGATTTAAATAAAATGTATTTGTATCCCCTTCCCTTTATTCTATAGTAATTCACTTGCCTTTCCTAAGAGGTCTGCAAGTTTGCCAGGATTTACAGTTTCCTACCTGCATTTAGCTCTGGGACCTTACTTTGTGTCGAGTGAAGTCTGATGGTCCCACGTAGATGCATTTCTCTGCACACTACACTGATTCAGCCGTGGAATTTATCCCCTCTACTTTGACATTGCCAAAAACTACTCATAAGGGGTGTCTCTGTGTGTGTGTGTGTGTTTGTATGTGTGTGTGTGTGTGTGTGTGTGTTTACAGCACAGAGAGACAGATAACCTGAGTTGACTGAGTGTTAGACATACCTTCTCTGTAAAGCCATGTAGAGTCCCCACCAGGAGTGGAATCTCCCACAGGTCACTTATCTCAACCATCTCTCATCTCCTACTGTTTGCTTGGTAATCTTCCTCTTCCTCTAGACTCTACACCTTTTCTGGTTTTCTTATTTTCCTGATCTCTCAGACTTGGAGTCCTTCACCCAGAAAGCCAACCCCCTCATCCTATTATACTGAACAAGTTACCCTCACAGGCCTCCCTGTGCAAATCCCAAAACTCATCAACATCCTCAGTTAAACTAAAGGGCCATTTGTTCAGATCCTCACCTTCAGAAACCCAGAATTTACAACTGCAGGCTCGCCTGCTTCTGTCCTCAATATGTCGTTGTGAAGGGAAGAAGCCGTATACGAATTTACTTTTCATGATAAGAATTATGCTGCTATCATCTATTTTCCCATGCCCCCCTTTCCCCCCACCCCTTCTCTTAGCAGGAAAGGCAGCTAGAGTCAGTTGGGTTTCAAATAACAATGTCGTCTCCTGGCCACACGTGTTTTGATTGAGAGATCATGATGAGCACCTCTGTTCTCCACTCAGCTATGGAGACAGCATCATCACATGCACAGCCACTACGTAGCAAGATGGAAGAAATCCTAAGCAAATATCCCCCTTAGTTGAAATGACCTGAAGTTAGTAAGGTGTTCGCCCTAGTCTGGGGTTGGAGAGGGGTCAGGGTAGACAGCGTGCAGAAATGGCAAATCACAAGGTTTCTCTTTAGGGCAGGGCTTCTCAACCTTGGCACTATTGACATCTTGGACTAGATCCTTCTTTGTTGTAGGGGTCTCTCTTGTGCATTGTAGGGTATTTAGGATATTTGGTCTCTCCCCACTAGATACCAGTAGCATACTGACCCCTCTCTTCCCCATCAGGGAAAAACTTCTCCAGATGAGTATTATGCTAAGTGAAATAAGTCAGACAGAGAAAGACAAATATTGTATGATAGCACTTGTACATGAAATCTAAAAAATACAACGAACTAGTGAATATAGTGAATATAACAAAAAAGAAGCAGACTCACAGATATAAAGAACAAACTAGTGGTTACCAGAGGAGGCAGGGGGAGGCAACACTGGGATGGGTGATTAAGAGTTACAAACTATGAGGTTCAAAATAAGCTACCAGAATATATTGTACAACACAAGAAATATGACCAATATTGTATAATAACCATAAATGGAGTATAGCCTTTAAAAATTGTTAATCACTGTATTGTACACCTATAACTTATATAACATTATAGAGCAACTATACTTATAAATAAATAAGTAAATAAATTAATTAAATAAAATAAAAATGTCCCCAGACATCACCGATATCCCAAGGGGGACAAAATTTCTGCTGGCTGAGAATCTCTGTTCTAGGGGGTCACTCTGTAGAAATACACAACAGAAAAGAAATGGGCATTGACTATAACATTATAAAATGTCTACATATAACCTAGTCTATGAACCGATTGAGTAAAACTAATTGCCTTGATTGTGTAGTTTTAATTGATACCCCCAAAATCCAATTTAACTATTAAGGCAAAAGCAGAATGCTTATTCACTATACTAATTTGTTTTAAAAATAACCCAGTCTGGCACACACCTTTGATAATGATACATACTTCAGGAACATGCTGGGAGAATTAGCACTTAGAAAGTGCTTTAAAGATAAGACCATATTAAAATCATTAGTGTAGCTTTTAAAACCTATATTGTTTTAAAAATGGATTTTGCTAAGAGATATTCTGAGTTTCTAAACCAAACCTCTACTCATTTCTCCCTAATTACTTGTTAGTGGATTTTACAGATGTAGGGCTGGCTGTAGTGCTATGTTTATTGGTCCCTGACATTTAACAGTCATAAAATTTTTGTTGACAGAAGGTGACCTATTATCTTACACTGTCATAACTGGTTCAGATTCTTCCCCAAGCCATTGCTGGACCTTAACTGAAGGGCATAAGGAAAAGGAAAGAAAGAAGAGATTAGGTACAGCCTAAGCCAGAGGACGAAATTCCAGGGCCTAAGAGGCTTGAATCCAGAATCCATGCAGCCCTCTATACTTGAGATTAGGTGGGGTGGCAGGGCTATGATTCTGGGAAGTTTGTACAATTTAGAGAAGGTCTCCAGGTGTGAAATGAGAATACCATAGGATCAGACACAAAGTGCAGAAATTATATTACAGGATAGGTTTGGTGGGCATCTTTTCAAGCTCACCAGAAATAGGGGTCAGAAAAGGAAGACAAACTCCTATCCTGCTGTTGAGAATAAAGTTTCTGATACATCCTAAGAGGTCAGGTCCAGTTCAGAAACTAGGAAGAACTAAGGCTTCTGGATGTGCAGAGGCTACTGGAGACGGCAGCCTTATATACTCATTAAGACAGATAACCAACAAGGACCTTCTGTATAGCACAGAAGGTCCCGCTACTCAATATTCTGTGATAACCTATATTAGAAAAGAATCTAAAAAAGAATGAACATATGTATATGTATAACTGAATCAATTTGCTGTACACCTGAAACTAACACAACATTGTAAATCAACTATACTCCAATAAAATTTTTAAAAAATAAAAAAAATATTTTAAGATATTCTTGCACCCCATGGGTCCATGGGATAGTGCTTAGTAATTAGAAACAGGACTCTGGAGACTGACTTGTCCAAGAAGATCCTGACACCCACCAAGAGAGAAACAAGAGAATACGAGGAACACTCCTAACTACAAATTAGAAACCTTTCTTTAGAGACAAGTTCCTTCATTCAGAGATGGAGAGATGGCATTGTAAGAGCTAAGGAGGAAGGGAAAGAGTATGTATCTGTCAGGGTAGAAAAACAAAATTGCCCCAAATATTTAAAATCAAAAGACAGAGCTACTGGGGGCAAGAGTAAGGGACAAACAAGGGATGTTGAGGCATCTGGCATTAACATTAAGAAGCCAAGGCAGCAGCAGAGACAATCAGCATCACGGGAGCCCCGGCACAGGGCTTTCTGGATACACGTGGGGCCACACAGAGACACAGCTCTTGTCAGAGGTGGGCCTGCAAAGCAGGGAGGGAATGTGGAAGAAACAGCCTGACCTCACTCTGCTCTGATCTCTGATGGCTCCATTGGCTACACCCTAATGGAAGCCACCTGGAGAAGGAGCCTGGCTGTGTGGTCCAGAGGAACCACCCTTCTGTGTCAGAGTGGGTCTAGGTGGGAGGCAAATGGAGAATAACTAGCACAGGAATAAACATTTACTGAATGCCTACTATGCAGACACCAGACTAGGCATTTTATCTAATTAAAGTCATATGTAGAATTGGTGGATGATTTGAGAAAACCTTTCCCCAAATATTTTCACTATCAACGTGAAATGTCCAGCATTCAATAAGATTTGGCTTTATTTTTGTGCCCTGAGTCTTCTGGAAGAATAAAATTTTATATAGGTAAGAAACAGTTTGGCAAACGTTTTCCAAGTAGTTATAATCCTTGAGTTTTTTCATAATCTTTGTATGGATGTCACCTAATCACAATTATTTACTGGCAGTGTGTGGATTAGATCAAGAATCTCCTGCGAGTTTGGCTGAAGTGCTACTTAAATGAAGGAAGAAATTATGGAGAAGACTGTGGTAATGAATGATGGTGATTGGCTGTTGGGCTGTCAGGTAAAAGAAAATTTGCATTCCTTCCTTACAGCTGTGGGGCTCAGAACAAAGGTTGGAAGTGAATGGCCTGCAGGCCAAATCCAGCTGTAGATGTGTGGTTTCCCTCTCAGAGTGCTGACCCACAGAATATTTTCAAGGTTTTGTATTGGTTGCCAATTTAATAGTCAGACCATACCACAGAGACACATTGTTAAGGCCACATTCTGGTTTATTTGAAAAAAACCCATAGGAATATGGCCCACATTTGGCCCAAAGAAACAATAAATGAGAGCTGAAAAGTGGCATACTCTTCAGTTTACCATAGTCCCTACCACTCCCTATTGTCCTCACTACATTGTGGCCACATACCAGCTGCCACTTATTATAACACTTGAACTTCTTAATTTTAATACCTGGATTGCTTAACTCATGTGTACGATCTGCCATGTCTCTGTAGGAATTTGGATTTGGATTTCTTGAGTTAGAACGAGAATCCCTGGGTAAGCTCACAGAGAGAGAGATTTTCACCTGATAATAAGCATGAGCTTCCCAGAGATGCACTGATTGCCATGGATGATAACAAGGTCACTGACACTGAGGATTTCCAAGGGAAGCTGCATCACAATTTGGCAGCAACTCTACAGAGAGAATTTAAGCTTTGGATGATAATCCTTAAAATCCCTTCCCTGAGATTTTACTGGAGTTTAGACTGTGATCTTTTAGAGCCATAGACTGTTCCTCACCTCTGATTCTAGCACACAAACTAGAACATAGCTGAAGCCAATAAACATATGTTACATCAGATAATACTTTGATTCATTAACTATTCCTTACTTTAAGTCTATGATGGCTGAAACAATTTATTTTTTAATCTGGGGAAAATGCTGTATCAAGTTATTATTGTTCATCAATAAATTAATAATCTTACCTAAGAATGATCCAGCAGTCATGAGACTCAAAACAAGTAAAGTTTAAAAAGGCATGAAAAAGTAAATTATAAAAAGATCAGAGAAGTTCCTAAATAATGTTTATATCCTTTAAAATTTTTAAAAGGGATTACTCCAGTGAGTAACTAACACCACAATTAGTCACTTGTAGGAAAAAAAGAGGTACAGATTATGTTGGACTCAGCAAAAAACAATAGGGAGAGAATTTAACTAATAATGCAAAAACTCTAGAGTGTGACTACCTCTGAGTGTCTGATTAAAGACAGTGGCTTATAAAATATTTAACTTAGTTTAGCAGTTATATGTTTTGTGCCTATTATATACATGCCATTCCTAAAAAGGAATAAAAAATTGAAAGTCTTTATGAAGAGCTCAAGACCCTTTTATGTCCATCCCTAAGAGGGGATACTGACATGGGACACGGGCCAAGATCACTATTTGGCTTCGTGGATAGAGCATGAAACTTTGTTGTAATCATAGAAGCTACAGTGTTATAAGCCAAAAAGTTAAAAACTGTACAATCCGCATAGCCTAGACTCTTTGGATTTCCTGTATTTTTAGAATTTCCCTTTTCTGAAAGTTTTCCCATGCCCCTGGGTCCTTGAGCATCTTTGGGACATTTATCTTTGAGTTTGTTCTTTTCCTCCTTTTCCTGCCCTAGGATTCACAAGATATCAAGGGCCAAGGTAAGCTTGTGGCCAATGGGGAAAGAGGCCAAGATGGTAAATTGACTTGCTTTTGATCTAGACCACAAAGCAAAGGGAATTTTTGAGACCCAACCATAGGCCAGCTCACCCAACCTAGAGTTTCCAAATAACAGTTTGAAGTTAACATATTAGGACAATAAACCATCTGCTTGCTTCTTCTGTGCCACTCTAACTTCATTCCCACAGAGCATTAGCCTGCTTTGAATTCCTTTAATGTTTTCTCATCATGCTTAGAATAAAATCCAAATGCTCTCCCAAAGTCTACAAGGCCCAGTATGATCTGATTCCCACCTTGTACTTCAATCTCATTTCATACAACTTTTATTTACGATACTCCATCCCACTGGCCTTTCATCTCTTCTTTAAACATACCAAGCTCATTCCTGGCTCATGGCCTTTCACATGCTGGTCCTCAATTTAGAACACTTTCCCCCAGTCCTCTGCCAGGCTGGCTTTTTCTCATTCTTCTGATCTCATGTTAAATTTCACTGACTCAGAGGAACTCGCCCTAACTACATATATCTCATACCCACAACTCTCTTGAACATCACTTTGTTTTCTTTTCTTAGTACAAATCACAACCTACGTTAATTTATTTCTTGTCTTTGTCTCTCTTCTAGAACATAAGCTCTATGAAAGCCTGAACTAAGTGTGGCTCCAATGCCTGGCACAGTGTCTGGCCAAGAAAAGGTTCTCAAATGTGGGAGTGATTGTAACAGCATGCATTGCCAGGAATGTCCACCTCAACACTTCCCATATAGATGCATGGCAGGATTTAAGAGTTCAGGAGCTAACAAAGAATGGTCTACCTCATCACAACCACCCAGTACAGGCATAAGTGAAAACCCCAGAGAGTAATGTAGGAGTTTAAGGAAAAAGAAGATGGTATTGGTTGAGGTGAATTAAGCAACACTCTATAGAAAAGTAGCATTTCTTATCTATCTTTAAAACGTGCATTGGATACAATAGGTAAAAAAAAAAAAGAGAGAAGATGATATGAAGAGGAATAATACAAACAAAAGATTACATTGAAAGACATGTTTAGAGATAAATATTACACCAATGGAGTGAGAGGGTTCATAAGCAAAGAGTGAGAGAGAAAAGTGAGAAAGCCAGTCAGGGCTGTCCCAGGAATCCAGAATGGCAGGATAAAGAGTTTGACCCCATCTCATTATATACTGGGCATCCAGAAAAATTCCAAATTTGTGTTGCAATGATATTTAAGATGGATTGTAGCGGAGAGAGACTGGAAATCTGTTAAGAAGCTTTAACAATCAGTTGAATGGCAGCATTGGGTGCCTAAGATCCAGTTTTGTCAGTAGAAGATGAAATAAAGATACCAATGTCAGAGAGACATCCTGGAGGCTGAATCTTGTGGATGTCTGAGATGATAAAGAAAGAGGTTTTAGTGAAGCAAATAATGTGGCTCATATTCAAAGAGAAGAAAAAATAAGGATAAACTGGGTTGGGAAGAGGAAGCACTGAGTCCTGCTATGGGCAAGTGGTTTGAGTTCCCTCAATGACATCTAGATAAAGATGCCCTACAGTCAACTGGAAATGAAGATTCAATGGGGGGAGGGGTTGGTTGGACTGTGAAATCATCTCCTCTAGAGATAACAACTTAAAGTGTGCAGAAGAGTTCACTGATAGAAAAATACAGAGGTGAAGGAACAAAGAGAAAAGGCAGAACCTTGAGGAACATCTACATTTGGGAGCAGCTGGAGGAAGAGGGAAGCAAAGAAGTTTCATCAGGAAGTCCCAAAATAGACTGAACACGTGCTCTGTGTGTCAGAAGTTCAAGTTCCTAACAATAGTATCAATAAATGCATCTATTTATCTTCCAGCATTATTCTTCCTGCAGGATTGCAAATGTCTTATTAATGTCACCCACAACATCCATTTATCATGGCTGTTTATTATTCATCTCGAAGTGACAGCATACCTGGCACTTGTTTAAACGCTTAGGAAGAGACTTCCTGCTGTAACAGATGTCAGGGAAAAGGAGGCAAGGTGTACACTTCCACCTTAAAATAAAATCAGGATTTAGGATCTGGGTTTTAAAGATACAAAATTCCTTTGTTTGTGTGAATTCTTTCCCCATCCAAAGAATTTGGGGAGAGAAATTTCATTTTTTTTTTGGTGTTTGTTTATGGTGAAAATAATTTTCTACGTGAATTATGAAAATTCTGTTAATTTTTCATTGAGGTTTTTATACCTCTCTGCACTTCAGTCTCTATATGAGATCTACAACTGATAAGCAGTCAGAGTTGCCTGAAGAAATTGGTACCAAGGAGTAGAAGACAGACCTGGTTGAATATGCAAGATTCACAATGATAATTTCAATTTTTATAACCCAAGGATTTGTCTTTCTAGAAGTTACTATTTTTTTAACTTAATCTTCAGCTTGATTAATAGCCTCAAAGTTCAAGGTCCCAAAGGCTAGCCCTACCTGGCCAACAAACCTTACTTTATGTTCCTTAAACCAGTGGTCCTCAGAGTGTGGTCTCTACCTTAGAACAATGATAAAAATTCCAAGGATTAGTCCAGTGCCCAGAGGACAAAATCTCCATTCTAAACCTCAACAGCACATTCCTTTTACAAATGAGAAGATTGATCTTTCTACTGTATTTCATAGCTATGCCACTTGCATCCTGTCTTATGTTTGTTAAGAAAAGAACTCCAAAATGGTGATCAATAAAACATATAAGGCGAATAACTGGGAAAGGAGCATGATTACAGTTTGAGTTGATAATCCAAGAGGGCCTGGTATAGAAAATAAATTTTTAAAATTAATATTAGTTAAAAATGTGTGATGGGTAATAATATTAGCACTCTCCTACTAGAAAATGATAATAAAACTTATGATCTTAAAATATATATGTTTCAGCATTTCCATAACAGTGGCCAAAAGTAGCATTACTTCATCTACCACCACACTCATGGGGATAAAATGGATGCAACTCTAGTGCTATTCTCTATTAATAGGAATCAGGGCTTCTCAGGGACTAAAAGCTTAGCTAATAGTAGAAAAAAATTAATATGGGTATGAAACATCTCATTGCCTTTAAGAAACAGACTTTCAAAAATGCCTCAGGAAGACAAAAGAGGCAGCTTAATGGAGTGTACACATTGCAATCATTTGAGCAACATGAATAATTATAGTTCACTGGGACAACATGACTATGAAATGCCTTGATGCATAATAGTACTCAACGATGAAAAAGTGTAAGGTACACAAAAAGTTCATTGGAAAACAAAAACAAGGGCATATTTATTTTTTTTTAATATTTTTAATAAGTAGGTTAGAGAATTTATATAGAGACAGATATAGAAATATAGATATGATATAGATGTTCTGTTTCTTTTATTTGATTTTTCTTCTAAGTAAATAGAAAAGAACAGATAGAGTTAATTTTAAGTCAAATAACTCAAGGAAAGTTAGAGATTTTTCTTGGTTAACCAGAGGAGTGATCACTTCCTATGGCCACACTTAACAGTCAATAGGAAGTCTAGCTGTGTATTAGAGGCTGATGTATGAGGCAGCATCCGAAGAAGCGGGTCTGCTGCCTAGACTCCCCCTTTCACTCCTTCAATGAGGAAACCACTGGGTGTTTTTATTCCAAAAGTACTGAGAAACCAAGGCATCATGAAGTAAAGGCTCACTGCCTGGGACTAAGATTGGATGGACGGGGCGCTCTCGGGGGGGCTCCATGTTGCTAGTATAAGGGTTTCTGATGACTCATTGCCATAGCAACTGAACCTTGACTCTAAGACAAAACTCAGGGCAAAAAACATCAGCTCAGGATGGAATCAATTTTTAAGAGATCCACTAAGATCCCATATGCCAACCAAAAATAAGTGGCTGATAACCCAGAATCTGTAAACTCAGCTGTGTAAACTCAGCTGGTCTGACACCGCATTCTGTATTACTGTAGCTCTAGGAAAGTAGAAACACTGAGAAGTATAAAATACAGGGAAGGTATAAAACAAGTTTATAAATAATGAAGACATAAATCAAACCCATAGTATAAATATTTCTTGATCACTTAAGTATAGGCGTAATACATTTTGAATCCCATTGTGATTACTTGTATGTTTACATGCACGTATGTGCATGCTGTCTGCTTTTGAATTTTCTGAAGCTTTTAAATGAAATTGATAGAGATTTCATCAAAGTATTTAGGAGCAGCTGTCTACTTAAATTTGTAATCAGCAATTAAAGATTTAAGATGATTTGATTCCTAAAGTATGTTTTGATTTATTAGTGGCAAAAGTAGTGTTTGAATGTTGAGGAAAAAATTTAATAATGAATAAGATTACAAATGTGAGCAATTAAAAAGTTACCAATAGTAGCAAGTGTTTTCCCTACACCTGGTCACTAAAGATCCTTGATCATTAAACATCCTTGGTCACTAGAGATCCTAGAAGATGTTATTCTCTGATTTTTCCTAGTAGGAATTTTGCCTTTCAATATCAGATCATACCCCCAAGGATGGTGCTCTGATTTCTCCTTCCTTCCCCCAGAAGTGCAGGGCTGGGTACACACTCCTGTTGGCTTAAACTAAGATTCAGTACGAAATCTATAAAATAATTATTTTCCATTGTCTACTTCAGTCATTTTTGAGTAAAGGTGGAATGGTTACCAATAATGAAGGAAGCCCTGATCTCAGTCATACATTGAAAACAAAGAAGCATAAAATATAGCCCTACCCTCCAAAACCTGAGCAAGGAGTGAAAAGAGGTAAGGCAGACTCTGGTACAACCATAATCCTGTTTACATCTCTGATGCACCAAGTCTTTACTGGGAACACCATAGAGGAAACGTGGGTTCTTGTATGTGTCCTCCACCCAACAACAAAAAAAACAAATGAGGTGTGCGATGCCTCCAACAGAGATTCGGGCACATTTTCTTACTTTACAGGGTCAACATTTTCAACGTTTATCTTGACAAGTAGTCGTGAGTTAGTCTGACATGCTTTTTAGAGCATTATAACTTGAACTTAGAGAATTGGTTTGAGTTGATCACAATGAAGGCAGAGATGAAATCCCATTTACAAAACTGCGGTGCCAGAAAAAGCAAACCTCTTGTATAACAGTCCTGACCAATGTGTTAGCTACTCCACACAATAGTCAATATTTCCACAAAAAGGTACCGGCACAACAAAGGCTGTGGACAGTGTCTTGGAGCCGCTTGTAATGGGATTTGACAAAAGCCAGGCACTTTGGGCAGGCTCCATCAATGTTAATTGAAGCAGAAGTGATTCAAAGACAAATAGGAGTCCTTGAGAGGTGACAGGGGGGCTTGGGGATTGTGACTTTCCTTTTCCCATTACCCCTTTATATTTAATTACTTGTTCTAGCCAGTGAATTGTAATTTGATTTGCCATTAGGTGACTCTCGCTTGGTCTCAATATGTTAGCTGAGTCTTTCACTTAAAGGAAAAAATGTCTCATAGCCTGTGACGGTGCCTGTTTCACAGGACGGAAATTATCCCCTGGCAAGTGGGTCTCTAATTGATAAGGTCTCCTTTTCAGTTCCTAACATTGCAGAGGTATTCGTATTTGTGTGCAAGTTAGCTACTTATTGGAGAGGTGATCCCAGGAAACACTGGTTGAGAAGTGAGGTGTGAAACAAGGAAGGAAAGGCAGCCAGCAAAAGTGGGTTCACAAACTAGTTCCCACCATGGGCCACCGAAATGTCACCTCATTGGGGACCTCAGAGCCAGCTTAGAATGCACCTCAGTCCGTCTCTCCAAAGGGTGAGGGAGGTGGGGCATTTATACACCAACGCTCCTCAGTCCTGGTTGAGGGCTAGACTCAGTGGGGAGGGGAGAACGTCCCAGAACTTCTGGCCTGGGATGCACACAGGTACCCCAGCCCGAGAAAGCCCTCAGAAATAGGGACAAGGAGCCAACTGCGTCCGCTACAATCTGCCTGCAAATATGTAAACTGCTTTCAACGCCAGTGGTCCTTCAGAAAGACACACAATAACACCACCTCCTTGATAAGATGTTAGAGGGAATTAGGAAGAGGTTATTTCCATCCCACTTGATGATGCCCTTAATACAGACTTTAGGAACTAAGGTTAGAGTCAGTATCGTTTTGCTGAAGAATCTAACATCGTGTCGCCTTTAGTAGGTGTCCGTTCATTTACCCTTGAATTAGGAAGAGGTTATTTCCGTCCCACTTGATGATGCCCGTAATACAGACTTTAGGAACTAAGGTTAGAGTCAGTGTCGTTTTGCTGAAGAATCTAACATCGTGTCGCCTTTCGTAGGTGTCCGTTCATTTACCCTTGAGGTAGCTCCTGGGCTCAACATTCCTGTCCGCTAGGCCCTCCCCTGGGTGCATCACTCTGGAACATCAGAATGCTAAAGAGAGGTCGAATTCAGCACACGGTGGGCTGAACCTGGATCCCACTCAGAAATAGGCATATTTTTTAACTTAAAAAATACTGATTTTTAAAATAAAACCTTTAATTTTCATATCGATTTGCTGTTAGTTGGCATACGTTTGCTAAGCTTAGACAATAATTGTAGGAAGCAGGCAGGAGAGGATGGTAATCAATGGCCCCAAGTTACAAGGAAGGACAATGAAGTTCCCAAGGTGAGGTTCAAAGTCAGAAGGCTGTAAAGCAGACAGGGGCTGGGACCCAGGTGAGGGAACAGCTGAGCACAGTGGTAAAGAGCCCAAGCTTTGGGGTCAGGTAGGCCTGGGGCATCCCAGCTGGGACTCCCACCAGCTGGGGGTCTGGCCCAGTGACCCAGCCATTCGTACCTCAGTTTCTCGTCCAAGTAATGGGAGGTGACAGGACCTACCTCATGTGGGTTTTGTGACAATTAAATGAGCCAATGCTTGTAAAGTGTTGTGCCCAGTGCCCAGTATGTGGTAAGGACTTAATAATTGTTACTTGCTCTTGTGTTATTATTACCATTTTAATGACTTCAAGGTAGAAAGTAGGAAATGTTCTTTCTACTGTGCGTGGCTTGAAGTCCAGCGTAATATCCGTGGGACTATACTACGTACCACGGCAATCAGAGCAAATTCTGCTCGCCACCCAACACGGAATGAGTTACCTTAGCTCTGGTCTGTGCGTCACATTTGAAATCTCATGTGTGCAGGCGGGGAGTGCTTGGGGTTTTCTGGAAACTGCTTTCTGCTGAAGTGGCAGATCCAGTCTGATGAGGCCTGGGTGGAATTCTTCCCCGAGGTGAATGAGACCTCTGTGCCAGTATTTAGAGAGACACGACTGCCCTTGGATACCCTGGGCCTGGTGGCAAAAACAGGTGAGAAAGGTGGCATCTCACACACCTGAGTGCATGTCAGTTTCACTTTCTGTAAAGGCAGCAGCGTCGCCCCTGAGGAGGGGGTGCGGCCCTACCCTGTCCTGCAGGAGGGACCAAGGTGTCTGGGTACAAGGTCCAGGCAGGGGCTGGCAGTCTCCTCCCCTGACTTCTGCCCATGAACCTCCACCTTTCCTTCTAAACGCTTTCAGCAAGGAGACCTAAGATGACACTCAGAGGTTACTCGGTGCTCTCAACCAAAGGCCAACTCTAAGGAATTCAAATGTTCTTTCAATTCTTTATTAAGAAATAAAATCCCCACCATTTATTGAGTGTGGCCCCAGCCCAGTGTGTGTACAATGTGTGAGAACCATCCCTGTGACGTCCTTTTATGGGCACTTAGCACCGTCACTATGGGAAGCACCATTATCCTCATATTTCCACATACTTTGTGTATGAGGAAATGGAGGTTCAGAAAGTGTGTGCCCTCAAGTCTCACAGAAATAAATGGGGCTCCAGAATTAGAGCATGCTGGCAGACGGCAGCACACTGGCCTTACAGGGCCATGCCTGACTATAATAGGGAGAGCAGAAGAGGTGGACACACAGGCTGACCCCATGTGCAGACATTCCTGAAGGGCCAATAGCGTTGCATCTAGCTGAGATCTCTGGCAGGGCAGCCACTCGCATGCCTACCCTGGACTTTCCTGCAAAGCCAATGAGGACACAGGACTGCAGGAAATGGATGGAGACCTTGCTGCTGAGTCAGTGGAAGGTGTTTTATTGCGAGGCACGCACAGTTACAGAACACAAGTCAGAAACGCCACAGTCGACGCAAACGCAAACACAGAAGTGGGCCTCGTTCTCAGATTCCTCCAGAAGGGGCACGGTTGACGGGGCAGGTGATCTCTGGTCCCTGCTCTACCTTAGAGAAGCATCCACTTACTCCTGGTTAGTTTACATTCAAAGTATTTGAAGCCACTTTTGATATCCATAATTTCTCCACCATTCTAGCTTCAGGTTCAGATAGGAATTAAATTTCCACCTACAAGGTTTGTGTTTCTTTGTGGAGTATCATACATCTCAAATAGCATGCAAGAGCCCCGGGTATAATATATGTTTGATTTATTTCAACCCCAAGCGATGCCGCACTGACGTCGCTTCAGTAGCGAAGCAAATGGGACTCGGGCCATTACCTGGATCCAGATGTGAAAAAAAGGAAGAAAGAAAATGTATTTTTAATCTAAAGATCGGTACTACACACATCAAACCATGCAGCCCCATTTACTAGGTAATTTGGGATGACAATTCAAAAATCCCTAGGGACAGAATTGGTTCATAAACAAGGCTAATTTCAGCCACAGAATTATATTTTCCAAAGCAGTTCTTCTCTTACAATCCCCAAGGTCAAGGAAGAAAGAAGAAAAGACAGGGGGGAAAAGAAGCCAACCATTCAAAAGCATCCAGAACGGGTGTCAGTTGGGTGATGACAAAGCAAAGACAGTCCAATCAGGAACCGCAGCTCAGGGTGCTCCAGTCTGAAGGGTGCTGGGCTTGCGCCCCCCTCTGGGTGCTTCTCCGTTCCACCTGCTGTGCTCTGTCTTGGGGACCCGCATCCTCCTCCTCCTCATTGTCCTTCAGCAGATCCAGGACACCTGAGAAGACGGTCCATCCTCCAGATAAAAAGTAGAACCTGCGGAAGGACACACAGGAAAAGGCCTGTCATGCTGGGGCCCAAACCAACTGACAGCTAAACGCCGATGTAGTCAAGGGCAGAGGGAAGAGTGACATTCCTCACCTCCTCCAGGCTGGCTTCCTGCCGCCTCTCCAGGAAGGTGGCTTCATGCTTGGGAGCAGCTAGTGGCGTGGAATCTTTGAGATGCTGTCTTGAGTGCCTCCGGATATCCATCACCTCTCAGGCCACGATCTCTCTGTTGACAAGAACATAAATCAATTCCCCTGCATCACTGGCCTATGGAACCTTGAGGAGAGGGAGACACAACAGAGCAACACAGACACACGGAAAGGAGGGGAGGGAGGACAGGAGAGAATAAACTCAGAAAGGATACTCTACCTGACTCCTGTCCCTGGGGTTCCCCTGGGCAGCCGGGTGCCGACGGGAGGCTTGAAGGGCTTTCTAAGAGTGCGCAGAGGTCTCAAAGGTCTGAAAGGTCGGGAAGCATCATTCCACTGCCGGGCGGGCACCTGAGCCCAAAACTCAGCTCCTCGAGAACCTCAGCCAGCCTCGCCCCAACTCTCCCGAGTGGGTCCTGCCACTGAGATACTATATAACAGAGAGCAAAACGCAGTGGATATTAGCCGGGGGTGGCAGCGGGCAGGGGGACAGGCAGGGCAGGAGGGGCGTCAACCACCACCTGGGCTTCTCTTTAGTGAGTTCAATCAGCTTCCAACTCTCCACTTGCCACCAGGTGACAAATCTCTAAGAGTGTCCCCCAGGCCAGTGGTCCACACCCTTTGGTCCCACCAAAGCATCCTTTGGCTCCTGAAGGAAGCTTCTGTCACAGTCAGGCTCCCTGCCTAGGGCAGCAGAGCTCCAGACCTGGAGTGAGACAGGCGCCTGGCTCCACATCTGCCCCTCCTCCCCCAGAGCCCAGGGCCACCCCTCTGTCCTTCACAGGACCTGTGTCCCCAGAACACGGGGTAAGGAGCACACCAGAAAGAATGGGGCCGAGAACCCCCGGAACTTGGAGAGCTACCAGGAAGGCGGAGAGAGGAAGGCATTCCAGAGACACTTATCCAAACAAACCTAGCTGCCAGTGGGTAGGGGCTGGAGGGGGTAGTTTGTCCTGGGCACACGTAATAAAGAGGGCACATTGTCTGTAGAGAATTTAAAAGTAATAATAAAACTAAGAGCCAGTGCGCTTTTCACTACGACCATGCACTCACTGGCAACTCTAAGCAGTATGGGTGGCAAAATACTCCTTCCCACCCAGACAGACCCCCCACTCCTTGGCCTCATCTCGCCAGAGTCTTTGCTTGTGCCTCTTCCTCCACCAGAAATCTGCTTCCCCCAATCCCACCCACTTCCAAGATCCATTTAAATGCTATGTCTTCAAGGAAGACTCTCACGACCCCCCTGGCTGGGGGTCATCCCTTCCCCATCTTAACTCCGAGGGCAGCTTATCTACATCTTTCATTTCTACCTTACACTAAACATGCAAAAGTGTTATCTTGCCTACTAATCACAAGAAGATACAGTGGAAAGTGTATGGGATTTGGAATCAGGCCTGGGTTAGAACTGCAGCTCTCACACTGAACTAGCTATGTGATGGTGGGCTGGTTATTAAACTTCTGTAGCTTGTTTCCATGTCTATAAACTGGGGAGACTCTCCCCTCTCTCACAGGGCTAGGCATTCAATTAGAAAATGCACACAAAATGTCAAGCCTGAGATAATAGACCCTCTAAAGTTATTTGTTTCTCTACTCTCCTTAAAGATAGAATCTTATTTTTTGTCCTCCCTTCGCCACTTCTGCACTACTTCCCAAGATGTCATAACATGTGGAAGGTATAGAAATGTGGAGGGTATTAAAAATGAGGGTATAGAATACCTACCACATAGGCCTGTTTGGAAAGTAAATGAGGGAATACTTGTTAGGCTCTTAGATCAGAACCTGGTACATGATATGAACGACAGAAAAGTATGTGAAATAAAACAGTCTTGTGGGTTCACATACAACTCCTTGACTCCATGAAGCACTTCAAATACAGATTATCAAGACCTTCCTTCCTCTGCTTCAAACTCCCTCCCACATTCCCCAAATAAAAATATCAGAGGTAAACGGAGATGGTAGAGTGTTTAGAAAATCACATGTTAGTGCTAACATACCGTTTCCCCCCTTTAGGTAACTAATGCATACTAAGAACACACAATGTGCCAGGTACCATGCTAAGAATGTTACCAAGAGTGTCTTATCTAGCCCTTCTCTGAATCCTATGAGGAGCTGCCTGACTATCCCTATTTGACAGAAGCAGCAACTGAGGCACAGAGAGGTTAAGTTACCGGCCTGTGGATGCACAGCCTGCGAGGACGGAAGCGTTCTGTGCCGTCTGGTTCAGGAATCACTGGCCACCATGGCTGCTGAGCTCTTGAAAAGTGGCTAATTCAAGGAACTGAATTTTAACTTATACTTAATTTTAATTAATTTAACTTTAGTCACACATACCCAGTGGCTGCCAGATTGGTGAGTGTGGGTCTATCATATCTAAAGACCTCACAGGGGCCCTTGTTTGATGTTGGCATCAACATGATTTGCCCTAGACATGAAGTCAGGGCAGAACCTTCATTGGGGCAGCGGGGCTGTGCTATTTACAGAGCCTAGGCTGTGGGGCAGACACACTTGACTTTGAAATGCAGGTTCTATCACTTACTGGCTGTGCCCACAGCACATTAGTTCATCATCCTGTGCATCTGATCTCTTTTCGGTTAAGGAGGCACAGTAATACCATCTCTAGGGTTAGTGCGATCAAGTAATACAGCATCTGAGAGCATTTGAAGAGTGGGGAAGGGAGGACAAAGATAAAAAAGTAAGATTCTACCTTTAGGAAGAGATTCTAGTGTTTATATATGTTTTCCCCTCATGCCCTGACTTAAGAACTTAATCACCACCCCTCCCCAAGCTAAACAAGGGTCCTTAATGTCAGTCCCCCTGAACCAAGTTCTCGTGTCCAGGCTACTATGATGGTGATTTGTATAACTGCATGGCAGCAGCAGCCAGCTCCAGGAAGAGCAATTGAGGACTCTGCAGTTTCTCTGTTCTCCCAGCCTCAGTTTCTCCACACCTCCTTCAGAGACCCCGGCACAGCCGCTGTCCAGCTCCCGCTCCTCAGGGGTCTGGGTTTCCCTCTGCAGGGCCCACCGGCTAAGTATTTAAGTTTGCATCATGCTAACGTCTTCCCTCTGTCCCCCAGCCCTAGAGGCACAGCTGCTCCCTGCTGTCACCCCTCTGGAGTCTCAGTTTCCCACCCCACCTCTTGGATTGTCCACTACTGGTTAACAAGGGATGGGGTTCAGGACACGTTCTGCCAGCATATGGCACCTTGCATATTGAATATGTGCAGCTGAAGGAGTCTGAGAAAACAGCAGCAGCAGTAAGCTCACTCTGCTCTCCTCCCCTCTCACTTCTTCCCTGAAACAGATCATAAAACCTTCCTGTGAGAGGTGCCCTCCCTACACCCGGAGGAAAGGAGCATTCTCATCTCCAAAGACAAAGGGATGCAGAGAAGAATCCCAGCAAACAGGCCTTGCTAAGTTCCCCCAGGTCACTGCGCTGACCTCACACTCCTAACCTGTCATATTCCTCCACCACGGCCCTCCCTTCACCACACACAGCACAGAAATACGCAGGTCTGTTTCTTCTGGTCTTCATTTCCTTATGAAGGCTCCATGTCAGGTAAAATGTATATTAATAAATGTGTATGCCTTTCTCTTGTTAATCTGTTCTTATCCCTTTAATTTTCAGACCCAGCCAGGGACCCTAAGAGGGCTGAGGAAAATGTTTTTCTCCCTGCACAAGTCTTCCTACTAATTCCTCCTGCTAAAGTAACTTGTGTAGCTTCTGTCTCCTAATCCAACCCAGCCTGAGACACCCTTTCCTCTCCCTCTTCCAGGGATAAACTGTCACCCTGCACATAAGGACGTACAAGCACGTCTACTTTTTCCCAGATAAAAGACATCAATAAATTATCAACATATTCTGACATCTCTATGCTAGATTCTCTCTGCCCAGCATCTAAATGCAGGACAGAAAAAGAAGTCAAGCACATGAAATCACATAATTTGACAGATTAGAGAGAGTAATCAAAGCCCATCTCCATGAATGCAGATCAGCACTGGGGACTCCTTGCAGGGGTGTGAGCCAAAGCCCGGGGCCCAGCGACCTGTGTCCGTGGACATATATTTATATATGTCCATATATGGACATATTTATAAATATATACATATATTTATATATAACATATATTTATATATAAATATATATATTTATATATACACACAGATGTATAGGTACATCTGTATATGTACCTATACAGATCTATAGGTACACGTTTATATACACACAGATCTATATGTACACATGTTTACATATACACAGATCTACATGTACACATGTATATATATATACACACACATAGATCTATACGTACGTAAAATTAAAGCATTTGCTGAAATGGCTGAAGTGACTGGAGCTGGAAAATGGTAGTTTTCTACTAACTTTTAGTTCCCCAGGAGTAACCCTAGGAGAAGGATTTGAGAGCTAATAGTTGATGGGGGCGTATTGGAAACACCAGTGGGAGGACAGGGAAAGGGCAGCGACCAGTAGAGGGGTGTCGCTGGGCCAGCTGTGGGTGACGTGGACACTGGGGCTCGAGCCCACGGGGACTCTGGAGAACAGCTGAGAATCATGTACCTCAGAACTACCCCGGGCTCCATCAGCTGCTGGTTGAGGATGCCCCTCAGGAAGAGGTGACACCCAGAGATTCCTGGACTGCCGTGCTCAGATGGTTTTTGGAGGAAACACTCATGCAAAGAGATGCAACTAATGGCAGTTGGAGGCTGGCCTCTGAAAGGCCTGAGGGATGAGGGCGGGACCCTGGCAGCCTCTGCCACATTTACGGTGCTGATGAGAGCCATGGCCTGGAAGGGGGGAGGTGGGAGGGAAGACTGAGGGAACTGCCATCTATGAAGACCTGAAGTGACGGGGTGACACTGAAGCCAGGACCACAGGCTTTCTCCTGCAGGTTCCTCGAGGGCTTGTGGCCCGGCGGCCAAGGGAGGGGGGTCCAGGCTCCCAGCTGCAGCAGACAGGAGGCAGGAGGCAGTTTGGAGTGAGGGTTCAGGCAGTGGTGGCTGCTCAGTTAGGAGGCCCATGGACTCACTCACTGTGCCTGGGCTGCAGGCCACATCGGGGCTGGCAGATAGATTGGCCCCATGTGGATGTGAGACCATCACTTGATCTGTGGCATGAAGTCCTTATTCATCCACAGGAACCATCGCAGAAGGACGAGAGCAAGACTGGCCGGGGATGCGATGGGTCAGCCTGTCCTTCAGCACCGCAGCTGGGTCGGGGAGGTGGGGTGACCAGCGAGCAGTGGGGATTCGGCCTGGTGTCCTTCTGTATTTATAAAGGATGAGACTGACAGCGCTGGCGGAGTGGGCCGGGGCGGTTGTGGTCAGTGCCTCTGAAGTGGATCTGCTGTGGAATAGGCTCATCTGGTACCGTGTTGTCTGTATACACCCTCCCCAGAGAGCTGGCAGATCTATATATGTACCTATAGATCTATGTATATATAAATATATGTACCTATAGATCTGTGTGTATATAAATATATGTACCTATAGATCTGTGTATATATAAATATATGTACCTATAGATCTGTGTATATTTAAATATGTGTACATATAGATCTGTGTATATATAAATATATGTACATATAGATCTGTGTATATATAAATATGTGTACCTATAGATCTCTGTATATATAAATATATGTCCCTATAGATCTGTGTATATATAAATATGTGTACATATAGATCTGTGTATATGTAAATATGTGTTCCCAGCCTATGTTAATTGGATTTATAAATAATGAATGATATATATCTGGCTGATATTTGAGCTTTCATGTATTTTGCATTGTGCTGGTTCTGTCTCTCCTGTAAGTTGATAAGATGCTCAAAGGCCAAGAGTGCATCACGTCCTTTTTCTATAATTTTACACCATGCCTGGCATGACGCTCTGCAGAGTGAATATTCAATCAGGGCCGACAGAGAGGAGGCCACAGAGGTCAGGTCTATTTGGTCCATGGGCTTGTCAAGGGTGAGAAAGCTCCTAAGAGAAGGAAACTGAGATGCTATTTTCAACTCTTTGAAGGATGAGCCTGGAAGCCCAGAATGGATGCTGGCACTGAGACAGGGCACAAGTCAGGACAGCAGGGTCAGGTGGTGCCCTCCACGCCCTCCAGGCCAGCAGGACGGGAGATGCTGCAGTCTCAGATGTGCTCTCTCAGCCCCTTTCTGAGTGAGAGTCCTGTCCAGGCCAACTGAGCCTGAGGGCCTAGACAAAGTCAGGTCCTTCCCCAGGAGACCTTCCCTGAAAATCCTGGCATTTTTGTTAAAAATCATTAGCCATCTGATTTATTAAGCACCTCAAAGTACATCACAGAACTGAGTGCTAATAGGTGAGGGACCAAAACAGGTAAAGAGGAGGCCCTGCCTTGACCCATCTTACACCCTAGAAGGGAAGATTGGGGGACAATTATCAGAGGCAGGTAGGACTGAGCACTAACACCCCTGACTACAAACACCCCCCTTTGCCTGGGGCTCTCAACCCTCTCCTGGCTCCACTATTTCCCTTCCTAAATAAAATAAAGTTTCATCAGCCATTCTAGACCTGGAATCGTTATTAACCAGCTCCCCCAGGATGCAAAGATTCTTTTTTTTTTTTTTTAACATCTTTATTGGAGTATAATTGCTTTACAATGGTGTGTTAGTTTCTGCTTTATAACAAAGTGAATCAGTTATACATATACATATGTTCCCATATCTCTTCCCTCTTGCATCTCCCTCCCTCCCACCCTCCCTATCCCACCCCTTTAGGTGGTCACAAAGCACAGAGCTGATTCTAAAGGACCTTCCAAATCAAAGAAAGGTGAAATGACACTCTGTTTCAGAACTGAGTATTTTGTTGCATTATTTTCTAAGCCTTTTACAATTGACAATCCAGATAAGGTATTGATTAAATAGATCACTCACATCTGCAGCTAGGCTGCTAGCAGAGGTCACTGTCACAGCCTTTCAGCCCTTCCTGGTTGAATCTGGTGCCTCACAAGGGAATGGCCACTCAAATCCCTGCACTCAGCCCCTTGCAGGGACTCTTGCACCCCTGCAGGCACGCGGGGCATCCTGCCCACAGGTTGCACCGTGCCCCAGCTCTGGGAACCTAAAAGAACATTTCTAAGGCTTTATCTGGAGAAATCACACCAACATATGGTTTTACATAAATCCTGCTAATTGAGAAAATTTAAATTCTATAGCAGCTTTCTAAAAATAATTCTAATTTGAATAGAAAGTCCAGCCCTTTACAGATCCCAGACTGGTTTGCTTTCTTTCCCCCATCACATGGGAACTTGAAGAAGCTACAACAGTGACAAGCAGACAGAGCAATGGGTAATTCATCTGGGAACGAACAATAAACAGCTGTCACAATGGCTGGAAAGAAGCCAGAATTAAGAAGGGTGTGGAGGGACGCATGTGACAACCAGAGACCTCTTCGCACCAAACGTGAAGACGCATAGCAAACTTCCTCTAACTGCAGCCTGTCTGCAGAGAAAGGCTTCCTCTGACAGCCAGATAAATTGACTTAGCCAACAAACCATCATACACATGAGATACATCAAAAACACACACAACAGCCAGGGCATGTGGTCTCAGAGTGAAGCTCTAAATGATCTTGCCAATTCACAAGGATTTTGCACACTCTTTATGGGAGAAATTCTCTACTAAACTTTTCACACGTGAGAAACACAATGCCTGTGGGATGTTTCATTACAGTCACCTTCAGAGCTGCAGGTCAACTTAAAGAGAACCATGGCAAAAGGGAAAAAGGAAACACATTCCATCAAGCTTATTTACTCTCCGGTTTCTTTGCATGCATGTTATGGGGCCATCACTGCCTGAGGATAACGTCACGTGTTGCCAATGACTTTACCCACAAGGAAGGAAGAACTGGGCACTTCCTTAAGAGCCATGTGAAAAATATTCCCTACTATCCCAAACTGTGCTCAAGTTTGCACTGAACTTATCATTGGCTATTTAAACTGTAGAAAGTTATCATTTAAACATGGCCCCTTGGTAGCCCTGTTAATGTTGAAAGTAGCTGCATACTAAAGCGAGGCTTATTTGAAGTCAATTCTAATCCTGCCTGGTCTCCAATCCTAAGGCAGTTTAACAAACATCTCCCCACCTTAGCTCTAAAGCAATTCTTTTCCTTCACCCCCATATTGCATCTGTCCTTGACAGTCTCTGGGTATTATGAATCAGGAATGGGCAAAGGATTATTAATTGTGTGGAGTGTTTTTATGATGCTGATGGTCAGTGCCCCAAAGAAGACTACAAACTCCTATTTGAACGTTTTAGACACATTCTTTTTTTTTTTTTTTTGCTAGAATCTCAATTTACTTTCATGGCAAAGATTTGCTTGATTGGTGATTACTTAATACTTTCACTTCATGTATGTCCATTCACTAGGTGAGCTCTAATTATAATGATCATTCATGAATTAGGTTTTGAAAATGTTCTCCAAGCTTAAGATTGTATCTTTTTTTATCTCAAAGAGGACTCAATCCACTGGCAACATCCTGGGAAACCTCAAGAAGTTAATGCACTCTATTATCAACCCCGGGCTCCTTCTGTTGAAGTGGAGATGACAGCTTACACCCTCCTTGCCTATCTTACTGCCCAGCCTGCCCCGTCTTCAGAAGACCTGTCTGTGGCTACACGGATTGTGAACGTTTTAGACACATTCTTGTCTTTAGCAACTGGAGTATAAACTCCCTGAAGGTTGAGCCTTCTTATGCATGTTCCTTTTGTAAGTCTCGTGATGCCTAGTACAGTGCTGGATGTTGAGTTAAGGTGACTATATTTCCTAATAAAAAATCTGAAGCTCACTGTAATAGGACATAGCTTTTTTTTTCCCCCTGTGCTATACAGTAGGTCCTTGTTGATTATCTATTTTATATATAGTAGTGTGTACATATTAATCCCAACCTCCTAATTTATCCCTCCCCCAACCTTTCCCCTTTGGTAACTTTAAGTTTGTTTTCTAAGTCTGTGAGTCTGTTTCTGTTTTGTAAATAAATTCATTTGTATCATCTTTTTAGATTCCACACATAAACAATATTATATGGTATTTGTCTTTCTCTTTCTGACTTACTTCACTTAGAACGGTCGTCTCTAGGTCCATCCATGTTGCTGCAAATGGCATTATTTCATTCTTTTTTATGACTGAGTGATATTCCATTGCCTATATGTACCACATCTTCTTTATCCATTCCTCTGTTGATGGACATTTAGGTTGCTTTCATGTCTTGGCTATTGTTAATAGTGCTGCAACGAACATTGAGGTGCATGCATCTTTTCAGATTATGGTGTTCACTGGGTATATGCCCAGGAGTGGGATTGCTGGGTCATATGGTAGCTCTATTTTTAGTCTTCTAAGGAACCTCCATACTGTTCTCCATAGTGGTTGTACCAATTTACATTCTCAACAACAATGTAGGAGGGTTCCCTTTTCTCCACACCCTTTCCAGCATTTTGTAGACTTTTTAATGATGGCCATTCTGACTGGTATGAGGTGATATCTCATCGTAGTTTTTATTTGCATTTCTCTAATAATTAGCAATGTTGAGCATCTTTTCATGTGTTTTGGGCCATCTGCATGTCTTCTGTACTAGGAGCTATCTTGCAGTGCTTCCAAACTGGGGTTAGACATCCCCCAAGCTTCCAAGGGTAGGTCCCAGAGAAGTGTCCCTGATAAGGATGGTGCCAATCAGCCTCCTCCCGAAGAGCTTCCACTGTTTCTCATTTACTTCTCTCCCACTTCTACTTGTAACCCACTGATTAAAGACAGAGGCTGGGAAGGAGACTGTCAATGCCAGAAAGCCACATGTGCAGCTCACTGATGTCAATACTGCAAAGAACCTGCCAGATCATCACAAAGGGGAAAGAGACCCTAGGAAGTGTCTGTGATTGGCCTCAGGACAAGGCATAAAGCAGACCCAGGAGTTTCTGGTCTCCTAAGCCTGATCACTTCCCTCTTGGCCCTTGCAGACTGTGGTTTACAGAGGACAGGTGGTGCATGTATCTCCTCAGGAATTCTGGGAGTGGAGCTCGCTGACTTGCCTGGGAGAGGCACCCAGGAAACAAGAGGGAATTCTGCCCATTAGTGAGAGGTGCTGGTGATCCATAATGGGAACTTACTGAGCTAATGTAACCTTAGACAATGCTCGGTTTTGATTGCCTCACCTACAAAATGGGAATACCGAATGTCTTCATGACACCAAACATTTTGTATTCAGACATGATGCTCATGCAGTTGGTCTAATCCACTGGAGCCATCAATGAGAAAGGCTCTTTTGCTGTAGTCTGAGGAAGGTTATTAAGGTCAGCTCCCAAAATGGGTTCAAGTGAGTTTTTGCATCCAAGAATATACCAGTAAATTTCCAATCTATCAATCTTTCCGAAGCTGTGACCCACAGGAATCAAGTTCCCAGGCAGGATATGAATACAAACAGAGTTCACGTTTGTCTGTGTGTGGTCTACCCAGATGCAAACAGATTACTCAACCAGGGCAAACACATGAGGTGCCAGCATCAAACCCAAATGGTGACAGGGCCAATTACAACTCCTCTCACCTTCCTGAAGTTGAAATGTCACTGACCCTGGAGAAATCCTCTGTCTATAAAAGCCCCATAAAAGAGGTACCACACCACTATGCCTTGCATTCCCATTCCCTCCTCAGAATGCCCTGAGGAGGAGGCCAGGGGAATAGCCCACACACTATGCTATGCAGCAAACCTGTAAATGCCTTGATTTTGGAGAAGAAATCTTTAATTTAATCCAGAAGTCACAAACTCACATGAACTCAAAGGCCCTGGAGGTAACCGAGACAATGAAGAGGGCTGGGTGGGTGCATGTGAAACCTGATATCACATGATTTCCATTCCAGTGGTCACTTGTCATGGAGGGATTAAGGCCTGGGGATGCCAGATCTTTCCATTTTTCAAAAGAAGTCAGAAATCTAGATTATTTATGGCAAGCTTCCTGATATTAAAATATTGGCAACTATAAATTTTTGTAATTACCATGCTGGCAAACAAGACACATCGAGCAGGCAGATTTGGCTTGTAAGTTACCAAATTCCTAGGTTTCCTCTATAGATAAAATTATAGAGGTAGAAAGAGTCAAATTGCAATGGTTTCAATGTAAACATATTCATAACCAAGAAACAAGTGTTTAAACACTAAATTTTACCAACATGGACACAGAGACCCAGAGAAAAAAGCAGTGTAGTCTGGTCCCTGCTGGTGGGTGGCAAAGTCAAAATAGAGAGCTAGGTTTCCTGACTCCTGGCCAGTAAACTTTTCCATGAAGCTCTAGTTCCTACTAAACTCTCGGATCACAAAGTGTTTTCTCTGTATTGGTTTCATCGATATATTCAATATTAACCAGTAGGCTGGTGCTATTTTGTTGTTGTTAATGACTAATGAAATTGATGTGACCCTGTCTTAATTTATATAAACCGGGAAGAGGCAGGAGGAAAAAACACTAACAGACTTTCTCTCTTACATAAAATCCAAAAGATAATTTATACTTTTCAACAAAATCCAAAGGATCCACTAATTTTCTTTTTTTAAAAACTACTGTATGAAGTGCCCTGCATTCTGGTTTATTATATAAAATTAGAATTCGGTTCTCTTTTTGTCTGACAGTTCTGAAACCAACGGTCCTCAGGACCACCAACAGTACTGTCTGATGTCTTCAGGGAAAGAATGATACTTAGGTAGACAAACAAAATTATCCCAAACCACTGTTTGTCTAAACAGGGCTTATGGATATCAACACTGTCAAGGTAAAACACTCAGGAATCCAACATTATCTTCTATGAAAGCAAAACTGCATAAAAATATTTGGAATGCTAGGTAAGAGTCAGCATTGTAAAGTATCAGCAAAATCGATAGTTGCCCAAACATAAAGTTCCCTTCAAATCTAAGGCTAAAAACGGGGCCCTATTTGTTAAAGTGTGTTTATTGGCTACTTTCTCTCATTCATCTGCACCTCCTTTCTTTCGTTCTTGTCTGTTCTTCACATCTTGTCTCCTGTTAGGACCTGATGCTCTAGAATCCCACTTCTTTCTCAGGTTCCCACCCCGGTTGCATGGCCACCACGTGGAGATCAGTCTCTTCAGAAAATCTGTGTGAAGCACGCACAGCATCGCCATTTAACCAGGCTCTGGGAAGACTCTTCTTTCAGGAAGTTCCCTCCTCTGCTTCCTCATTTGTTTAAAGCTTCTCATTTGTTTGAAGACTTAGTGAACACTCACGGGGTTAGACACTGACCCTACCCATTCAGGCCCATTCATCCAACAAATGGCACTCTTTGGTGGCCATTGTCACCTATATCTAAGTAGGCCCTTAGCTTTAAAGCTGCAGAAATAACAACAGTCATAAATTTAAGTCCTCAAGGCTTACTTCCAATCACCTTCTCTGTCTACTTAGCCCTGATTCTATCAGACAAAGTTAATCTCTCCTTGGCAATTTGGTCTCAGTCACCACAATTTCTTTTCACTAGTATTAAATATGTATTCTGTTACCTGCTAAGTTGCATTTTAAGCTCCTTGAGGAAAGAGACCAAGTACTATTGGCATTCGGAAACATTCCACCTAGTAAACACTTACTAGAATGTCCTATACTTAGTAGGTGTACTTGTAGTAACTTGTTGAATTGAATTAGGCCCAAATTCATGTCTGGTCATCATTTTAAAACACATCGACCTTTGAAGATTCTTCTCGGTGCTCTCACTGGAGAAAGTGGGGTGAGTTCATCACTGTGCTGGGCAACATGAAAAGCCAAATGGATCTGCCTGGCCTTCTGAGTTTGTTACACAACCGGAATGTGAAGCTGGTGAGAAATCACATCTTTCCAGGTTGGCAGATCCATGAGGACCCCGTGAAGATACTAACATATGAGCCCGACAGATGGGAGTAGGCATTTCCATTAAAGGTAATAGAGATGAGAAGGAACCTGTCATATCACAGGGCCTATCTGCCCAAGGAGAGGGTTCAATTAAAACGATTATTTATATATGTTCTGTAGAGCTGGAAAGACTCCATTCTTTATACCCCCTTGGGAATCTGGCAATGGACAAAGAGTATGTCCACTTTTGTGGGTGAAGCAAAGAGTAACTCAGTGAATAATCCCAGATCCCTTAGAGATTTAAGCTCTGTCTCCTGAGCTCAGACAATGGAATGTTTAGGCCACAGATTTCAAGACAAAGATTCTTTGGCAGGTTTATCTGTCCCTAATCAGAGTGTAAGAGCTAATGACAATGACATTTACTGTCATTTTCTAGGCATGGCTTTACAGAATGAGGCTATTTATTTCTTCCTAAATACAGATATGATTTAGATATTCAGTAGTGGCTTAACAATGGTTTCCTAGGCTAAAACACATATAAATAGCACAATAATTCCACTTAGGTAAGGTTTTTTTTTCATAAAATAGACCTGCTTATTAAAACAATTATCTTTCTTTATATTTAGTCAAACAATACACAGAGCAATAGCAAAGAAATTCAAACACCTAGTAGATTAGGTGCCCCGTTTACAAACCTTACACTGTTACCAGTCACTGCTCACTCTAAGCGTGATCACAGATAAACCTGATTGGACCTCCTGCCGCCTAAGTTTCTTACCTCTGTGTGTGTCTATGTGTGTCTGTGTTTTGGGTGGGGCTCTTTGCTCAAAAATCACCTACCCAGCATTATGAGAGTCTAACTCCACGTGGCCTTTCTTCATATTTAAGTTTTCACTTTCTCTAACATTGAAATTAACAGAAGAATACATCTCTCCTGTCTGCCAGACTACTTAGCACAGAATATTTCCTTTTTCCCTTTCCAGATTTCCTGGTTTCTCTTCTTTGCGTGGCTTTGGCAAAAAGGCTAAAACAGGCACTCTAGAGATATGGCCAATTTTGTGAACCCTTTTATAGTTTATTTCTAATTTGAGAAAGAGTTCTACAATGAAATTGAGTCACTCTGTTACTTTAAGGTTTTGTTGTTGTTGTTGTTTTTTAACATCTTTATTGGAGTATAATTGCTTTACTTTAAGGTTTACTCCACAACCCTCCATAGCTGCTGCTCACAGATACTACACTATTTTAAAAGTACTTGGAATTACTTAAATACTTAAGTACCAACCTATTTCAGAACTTTTCCATTAAAAACATGTAAATAAAATATTTTCTTTATACACATACACCACACACAAGCACACACAGTATTTAAGTGCCCATAGGAACACACTATATTAGATCCTCTGACATTTGTTTTTTCCTAAGAGCTTATATTAAAATAGGCAACACTGACTCAGACAGACAGATAGTGGGCACTCAGCAAACACTACCTCATCACCAGACTGTGAAGGACAATGAAATGCCTGTCCCATACACCAGGGGTCCCCAACCCCCAGGACACAGACTGCTACCGGTCCGCGGTCTGTTAGGAACTGGGCCGCACAGCAGGAGGTGAGTGGCGGGCGAGCGAGAGAAGCTTCATCTGCCGCTCCCCATCGCTCGCATTACCACCTGAACCATCCCCCGCTCCATCCATGGAAAAACTGTCTTCCACGAAACCGGTCCCTGGTGCCAAAAAGTTTGGCGACCACTGCCTTATACCACAGCCCCAGGGCTTCTGAGCTGAGAAGCAAAGATAGGTGTAAAACTGAGGAACACACTCCAATATCTAGTGACACTCATTTCCAGTAGGCTAAGGAGGCTGAAAAATCATAAATACTGAGCTTATCAAACAAAACAAAGAACCAGGACAACATGGCTTGAGAAATGAAAAAGGGAGATGGCTCAAAAGAAGCTAGAGATTATTAAAGGGAAAAATTCTGCTAATATTATCATAAGATCCAAATGAAGAAAACAGGAGTAGATGTGTAGATGATAAGTGGCTGCCCAGAAAGCTCTGATGAGCTAATCTTTCCAAAGGGTAAGAAGAAAGACAGAAAGCATGGGCAACGTGAAGGACACACAGTGTCAGAAAGGATGCGAAAGAACCAAACAATTTTCAGAAAAATATAAAGAAACACAAGCGCCTTTTTCTTCTATGAGTCCTACTTTTAAGCTCAAGGAGAAAAGGAAAACAAAGGTAGGGCAGTACAGCTACCTATAGCAGAGCAAATGTTCACAGCAGACAAGGAGCAGAAAAGCTCTTTTGCTGTCATTTCTCTATCAAGATGGTTTTCAAACAAAAGGGTCAAGCGTGGCAAAGACAAAATCTACTTATTTAGTTATGTACAAGCAGATTGGTCATTTATTAAGTCACTCCCAAGTGCCAGGAATTGTACAATCCTTTGAATTTCTGCAAACTTTGGAGAGGAAGACAACATGGTCACTGACAGCATGGAACTTGCATTCTGGTGGCATTAACACTGAAGTAAAACCGGAAGATCCTTTGATGCAATCACACACAGAACCTCCAAGGTTAGAAAGGAAGTTATCCATCACTCCTTTGCCAACCTTGGAATATTGAAGATTCACTTTGTTAATGGAGCTGTCAGATTTCTTTACAATGTCTAAGAGAGGATGAGGAAACAGTCATGAAGCACTTGACTGAGTCTGACACACCAGAGCCCAATAAATCAGATCCTAAAATGCTGAAGGTTTTATGGGGTAATTTGTAGAATAATCAGTAAAACTCATTCTGGTTTTATTTTTAACATCTTTACTGGAGTATAATTGCTTTACATTGTTGTGTTACTTTCTACTGTATAACAAAGTGAATCAGCTATACGTATACATATATCCCCATATCCCCTCCCTCTTGTGACTCCCTCCCACCCTCCCTATCCCAACCCTCTAGGTGGTCACAAAGCACCAAGCTGGTCTCCCTGTGCAACGCAGTTGCTTCCCACTAGCTATCTATTTTACATTTGGTAGTGTATATATGTCCATGCCACTCTCTCACTTTGTCACAGCTTACCCTTCCCCCTCCCCCGGTCTGCAAATCCATTCTCTACGTCTGCGTCTTTATTCCTGTCCTGCCCCTAGGTTCTTCAGGACCGTTTTTTTTTTTTAGATTCCATATATATGTGTTAGCATACGGTATTTGTTTTTCTCTTTCTGACTTACTTCACTCTGTATGACAGACTCTAGGTCCATCCACCTCACTACAAATAACTCAATTTCATTTCATTTTATGGCTGAGTAATATTCCATTGTATATATGTGCCACATCTTCTTTATCTATTCAGCTGTCGACGGACACTTAGGTTCCTTCCATTTCCTGGCTATAGTAAAGAGTGCTGCAATGTTCATGTGTTCAAAAACATGACTCTTTTTGAATTATGGTTTTCTCAGGGTATATGCCCAGTAGTGGGACTGCTGGGTCATATGGTAGTTCTATTTTTAGTTGTTTTTTTTTTAAACATCTTTATTGGAGTATAATTGCTTTACAGTGGTGTGTTAGTTTCTCCTATATAACAAAGTGAATCAGCTATACATATACATATATCCCCATATCTCCTCCCTCTTGCGTCTCCCTCACACCCTCCATACCCCACCCCTTGAGGTGGTCACAAAGCACCTAGCTGATCTCCCTGTGCTATGCTGCTGCTTCCCACTAGCTATCTATTTTACATTTGGTAGTATATATAAGTCCATGCCACTCTCTCACTTTGTCCCAGCTTACCCTTCCCCCTCCCCATGTCCTCAAGTCCATTCTCTAAGTCCGTGTCTTTACTCCTGTCCTGTCCCTAGGTTCTTCAGACTTTTTTTTTTTTAGATTCCATATATATGTGTTAGCATACGGTATTTCTTTTTCTCTTTCTGACTTACTTCACTCTGTATGACAGACTCTAGGTCCATCCACCTCACTACAAACAACTCAATTTCGTTTCTTTTTGTGGCTGAGTAATATTCCATTGTATATATGTACCAGATCTTATTTATCCATTCAGCTGTCAATGGACACTAAGGTTGCTTCCATGTCCTGGCTATTGTAAATAGAGCTGCAATGAACATTTTGGTACATGACTCTTTTTGAATTATGGTTTTCACAGGGTATATGCCCAGCAGTGGGATTGCTGGGTTGAATGGTAGTTCTATTTTTAGTTTTTTAAGGAACCTCCATACTGTTCTCCATAGAGGCTGTATCAATTTACATACCCACCAACAGTGCAAAAGGGTTCCCTTTTCTCCACACCCTCTCTAGCATTACTGTTTGTAGATTTTTGGTGATGGCCATTCTGAACAGTATGAGGTAATACCTCATTGTAGTTTTGATTTGTATTTCTCTAATGATTAGTGATGTTGAGCATTCTTTCATGTGTTTTTTGGCAATCTGTATATCTTCTTTGGAGAAATCACTATTTAGGTCTTCTGTCCATTTTTGGATTGGGTTGTTTGTTTTTTTGATATTGAGCTGCATGAGCTGCTTGTAAATCTTGGAGATTAATCCTTTGTCAGTTTCTTCATTTGCAAATATTTTCTCCCATTCTGAGGGTTGTCTTTTCGTCTTATGGTTTCCTTTGCTGTGCAAAAGCTTTTAAGTTCATTAGGTCCCATTTGTTTATTTTTGTTTTTATTTCCCTTTCTCTAGGAGGTGGGTCAAATAGGATGCTGCTGTGATTTATGACACAGAGTGTTTTGCCTATGTTTTCTTCTAAGAGTTTTATAGTGTCTGGACTTACATTTAGGTCTTTAATCCATTTTGAATTTATTTTTGTGTATGGTGTTACGGAGTGTTCTAACTTCATTCTTTTACATGTAGCTGTCCAGTTTTCCCAGCACCACTTATTGAAGAGGCTGTCTTTTCTCCACTGTATATTCTTGCCTCCTTTCTCAAAGATAAGGTGACCATATGTGCGTGGGGTTATCTCTGGGTTTTCTACCCTGTTCCGTGGATCTATATTTCTGTTTTTGTGTCAGTACCATACTGTCTTGATGACTGTAGCTTTGTAGTATAGTCTGAAGGCAGGGAGCCTGATTCCTCTAGCTCCGTTTTTCTTTCTCAAGATTGCTTTGGCTATTCGGGGTCTTTTATGTTTTCATATAAATTGTGAAATTTTTTGTTCTAGTTCTGTGAAAAATGCCATTGGTAGTTTGATAGGGATTGCATTGAAACTGTCAATTGCTTTGGGTAGTTAAGTCATTTTCACAATGTTGATTTTTCCAATCCAAGAATATGGTATATATCTCCATCTGTTTGTATCATCTTTAATTTCTTTCATCAGTGTCTTATAGTTTTCTGCATACGGGTCTTTTGTCTCCTTAGGTAGGTTTATTCCTAGGTATTTTATTCTGTTTGTTGCAATGGTAAATGGGAATGTTTCCTTAATTTCTCTTTCAGATTTTTCATCGTTTGTGTATAAGAATGCAAGAGATTTCTGTGCATTAATTTTGTGTCCTGTGACCTTACCAAATTCATTGATTAGCTATAGTAGGTTTCTGATAGCATCTTTAGGATTCTCTATGTATAGTATCATGTCATCTGCTAACAGTGACAGTTTTACTTCTTATTTTCCGATCTGTACCATTTTCTTTCTTTTTCTTCTCTGATTGCCGTGGCTAAAACTTCCAAAACTATGTTGAATAATAGTGGTGAGAGTGTGTAACCTTGTCTTGTTCCTGATCTTAGTGGAAATGGTTTCAGTTTTTCACCATTGAGAACGATGTTGGCTGTGGGTTTGTCATATATGGCCTTTATTATGTTGAGGTAAGTTCCCTCTATGCCTACTTTCTGGAGGGTTTTTATCATAAATGGGTGTTGAATTTTGTCAAAAGCTTTTTCTGCATCTATTGAGTTTATCATATGGTTTTTATCCTTCGTTAATATGGTGTATCACCTTGATTGATTTGTGTATATTGAAGAATCCTTGCATTCCTTGGACAAATCCCACTTGATCATGGTGTATGATCCTTTTAATATGTTGCTGGATTCTGTTTGCTAGGATTTGGTTGAGGATTTTTATGTCTATATTCATCAGTGATATTGGCCTGTAATTTTCTTTTTTTGTGATATCTTTGTCTGCTTTTGGTATCAGGGTGATGGTGGCCTTGTAGAGGGAGTTTGGAAGTGTTCCTTCCTCTGCAATTTTTTGGAAGAGTCTGAGAAGGATGGATGTTGGCTCTTCTCTAAATGTTTGATAGAATTCGCCTGTGAAGCCATCTGGTCCTGGACTTTTGTTTGTTGGAAGATCTTTTAATTACAGTTTCAATTTCATTACTTGTGATAGGTCTGTTTATTTTTTCTAATTCTTCCTGGCTTAGTCTTGGAAAATTGTTACCTTTCCAAGAATTTGTCCATTTCTTCGAGGTTGTCCATTTTATTGGCAAATAGTTGCTTGTAGCAATCTCTCATGATCCTTTGCATTTCTGCAGTGTCAGTTGTAATTTCTCCTTTTTCATTTCTAATTCTATTGAGTTGAATCTTTTCCCTTTTTTTCTTGATGTCTAATGGTTTATCAATTTTGTTTATCTTCTCAAAGAACAAGCTTTTAGTTTTATTGATCTTTGCTATCGTTTCCTTCATTTCTTTTTCATTTATTTCTGATCAGATCTTCATGATTTCTTTCCTTCTGCTAACTTTGGGGTTTTTCTTGTTCTTCTTTCTCTAATTGCGTTAGGTGTAAGATTAGGTTATTTATTGGAGATTTTTCTTGTTTCTTGAGGTAGGATTTTATTGCTGTAAACTTCCCTCTTAGAACTGTTTTGCTGCATCCCATAGGTTTGGGTCATTGTGTTTTCATTGTCATTTGTTTCTAGGTATTTTTTGATTTCCTATTTGATTTCTTCAGTGGTCTCTTGGTTATTTAGTAACATATTGTTTAGCCTCCATATGTTTGTATTTTTTACATTTTTTTTTCCTGTAATTGATAGGTAGTCTTATAGCGTTGTGGTCGGAAAAGATACTTGATACATTTCAATTTTCTTAAATTTACCAAGGCTTAATTTGTGACCCAAGATATGAGCTCTCCTGGAGAATGTTCCATGAGCACTTGAGAAAAAAAGTGTATTCTGTTGTTTTTGGGTGGAATGTCCTATAAATATCAATTAAGTCATCTTGCTTAATATGTCATTTAAAGCTTGTGTTTCCTCATATATTTTCATTTTGGATGATCTGTCCATTGGTGAAAGTGGGGTGTTAAAGTCCCCTACTATTATTGTGTTACCGTGAATTTCCCCTTTTATGGCTGTTAGCATTTGCCTTATGTATTGAGGTGCTCCTATGCTGGGTGCATAAATATTTACAATTGTTATATCTTCTTCTTGGATTGATCCCTTGATCATTATGTAGTGTCCTTCTTTGTCTCTTGTAATAGTGTTTATTTTAAAGTCTAGTTTATCTGATTTGAGTATTGCTACTCCAGCTTTCTTCTGATTTCCATTTGCATGGAATATCTTTTTCCATCCCCTCACTTTCAGTCTGTATGTGTCCCTCGGTCTGAAGTGGGTCTCTTGTAGGCAGCATATATATGGGTCTTATTTTTGTATCCATTCAGCCAGTCTATGTCTTTTGGTTGGAGCATTTAATCCATTTACATTTAAGGTAATTATCGATATGTATGTTCCTATTACCATTTTCTTAATTGTTTTGGGTTTGTTACTGTAAGTCTTTTCTTCTGTTTTGTTTCCTGCCTAGAGAAGTTCCTTTAGCATTTGTTGTAAAGCTAAAGCTGGTTTGGTGTTGCTGAATTCTCTTAGCTTTTGCTTGTCTGTAAAGCTTTTAATTTCTCTGTCGAATCTGAATGAGATCCTTGCCGGGTAGAGTAATCTTGGCTGTAGGTTTTTCCCTTTCATCACTTTAAATATGTCCTGCCTCTCCCTTCTGGCTCACAGAGTTTCTGCTGAAAGATCAGCTGTTAACCTTATGGGGATTCCCTTGTATGTTATCTGTTGCTTTTCCCTTGCTGCTTTTAATATTTTTTCTTTGTATTTAGTTTTTGATAGCTTGATTAATATGTGTCTTGGCGTGTTTCTCATTCGATTTATCCTGTATGGGACTCTCTGCGCTTCCTGGACTTGATTGACTCTTTCCTTTCCCATATTAGGGAAGTTTTCAACTATAACCTCTTCAAATATTTTCCTAGTCACTTTCTTTTTCTCTTCTTCTTCTGGGACCCCTATAATTTGAATGTTGGTGTGTTTAGTGTTGTCCCAGAGGTCTCTGAGACCATCCTCAAGACTTTTCATTCTTTTTTCTTTATGATGCCCTGTGGTAGTTATTTCCACTATTTTATCTTCCAGGTCACTTATCCTTTCTTCTGCCTCTGTTATTGATTCCTTCTAGAGAATTTTTAATTTCATTTATTTTGTTGTTCATCATTGTTTGTTTGCTCTTTAGTTCTTCTAGGTCCTTGTTAAACGTTTCTTGTATTTTCTCCATTCTATTTCCAAGATTTTGGATTAACTTTACTATCATTACTCTGAATTCTTTTTCAGGTAGACTGCCTATTTCCTCTTCATTTGTTTTGTCTGGTGGGTTTTTACCTTGCTCGTTCATCTGCTGTGTATTTCTCTGTCTTCTCATTTTGCTTAACTTACTGTGTTTGGGGTCTCCATTTCACAGGCTGAAGGTTCATAGTTCCCGTTGTTTTTGGTGTCTGCCCCCAGTGGGTAAGGTTGGTTCAGTGGGTTGTGTAGGCTTCCTGGTGGAGGGGACTGGTGCCTGTGTTCTGGTGGATGAGGCTGGATCTTGTCTTTCTGGCAGGCCAGACCATGTCTGGTGGTGTGTTTTGGGGTGTCTGTGAACTTATGAATTTAGGCAGCCTCTCTGCTAATGGGTGGGGTTGTGTTTCTGTCTTGCTAGTTTCTTGGCATGGGATGTCCAGCACTGGAGCTTGCTGGTCATTCAGTGGAGTGGGGTCTTAATGTTGAGATGGAGATCTCTGGGAGAGCTGTTGCCGATTGATATTATGAGGGGCTGGGAGGTCTCCGGTGGACCAATGTCTTGAATTTAGCTCTCCTACCTCAGAGGCTCAGGCCTGACACCTGGCCAGAGCACCAAGACCCTGTCAGTCACATGACTCAGAAGAAAAGGGAGAGAAAAAAAAAGAAAGAAAAAAAAGAATATAAAATAAAGTTATTAAAATAAAAAATATATTATTAAAATAAAAAATTTTTAAATAAAAAGAAAAAAAAGAAGAGAGCAACCCAACCAATAAACATATCCACCAATGATAACAAGCACTAAAAACTATGCTAAAAAAAATGGACAGACAGAACCCTTGGACAAATGGTAAAAGCAAACCTATACAGACAAAATCACACAAAGAAGCATACACATACACACATAAGCGATGTAAGAATTAAGTTTCCCATTTCTCTCTTCCCTGACTCTAAATGGAAAACTCAGTATTTCTGGTCTTTGGTGACCTTATCTACTAGTCTCTTTCAGTAGAAGCTCCTGTGCATCATGAGTTCTTTTTTCCTCTTTCTGCCTCCTATACATCATGTAATGATGACCACAGTAAGTTTAGTGAATATCCATCATCTCTAGATTACTGGGTTTCTATAAAAAGATAGAGTTGAGAAACAGCCCGACAGAAGAGATGACTGAGAGAGGTATGGAGAAAGGGCTCAGAGCCTCCAATCCCTCTCTGGGTGAGTTACTCTCCCCAAACCTCCACGTGTTCACCAACCTGGAAACTCTCCAAACCCTGTCCTCTTAGGTTTTTATGGAGGCTTCATTATATAGGCACAATTTTCTCTTTCAGATTTTTCATCATTAGTGTATAGGAATGCAAGAGATTTCTGTGTATTAATTTTATATCCTGCTACTTTACCAAATTCATTGATTAGCTTTAGTAGTTTTCTGGTAGCATCTTTAGGATTCTCTATGTATAGTATCATGTCATATGCAAACAGTGACAGTAGTAAATCTCATTCTTTAACAATTTTTATAAGAATGTCAAAACCTAGAAAAGTATTAAATTTTTTTTTTAAAACAAGTCTAACAATACAAAGAGAATCCAGAAGACAAAGTTATGGGATCATAGCAACATTGCAGTCAAGGTCCTTGTGCACACGTCTAGAAGCAGCAGTGTGCTAGAGCGTGCCTGTAGGATCGTGTGCATCTTTCCCCAAGTCTGCACGTTCCTAGTTTGAACTTGGCCATAGTGGGAGTATTTACAGCATGGAAACTGGCAAGTGCTACAAATGAGAGATTTTCATTCCTCTTTTCCTTTCTTCCTCTCTTTTTTTCTTGAGAGCCATTGGTTAAACATTCACCAGTACACTGATGTCTTGATGTAATAAGCTGTGACTTCTATAGAACTGTGTTTCCCAGTGGGCTTACTAGGTGTGTATTTTTTAATTTTCATACATGCTACCAGATTTTATTTTCCTTAATAGATAAATTTATGTTGTGACCATAAACATATGAAAGGATACACACAGCGGAGTCCTCGTCAGTTATATGGTGAATGGTACACCTGATTTTAATCATAGCCAATCAAAAGGGTGGAAAATTTTATTCCAATGTTATTTTAATTTGTGCCACCCAGATTACAAACGAGGTGAGTGACATTTTTGTAAGTTATTGGCAGTTTGCATTCTTTCTTCTGTGAATGGCCTGTTCATATACTTTGCCCACTTTTTAGTTTTATATCATTTGGTGCAATCATATTAGTTACATTAACTTTTGTCCTGCCCTGTGTTAGAAATACTTTTTTCCAAGTCTACTTTTGATCTTTAGATTCTGTCTTTGGTATCTTTTGTCAAACACTTTTTGTTGACCAATGTGTCTCTCTTTCTTCTATAACTCCTAGTTTTCTTGTTTCACCTAAGCAGTACCCTCCCCCACCCAGGTGCTATGTTCTGAAAGTTTTGCATCCTCCCCAAGTTCATACGTTGAAATCTTAATGCTCAGTGTGATGGCATGAGGAGCTGGAGTCTTTGGGAGGTGACTAGGTCTATAAAAGAGGCTTTTGCCATGTGAGGACCAAGGAGAAGTCACAGCTGGAGGAGGGTCCTCACTGGACCCTGCTGACCCCCAATCTCAGACTTCCAGCCTCCAGAACAAGAAGAAATACATTCTGCTCTTTGTGAGCCATGCAGTCTGTGGTATTTTGTTATAGCAGCCAGTACAGACTAAGACACCCAGGCTTCAAGGAAAGTCACATTGTCAGGTAACTAAGGCCATGGCTCTATCCTCAAACTGCTTCATCTCGATTCCAACTCGGCTACTGTGAATGCTAATCTGCTCTAAACCTCTGTTTTCCCATTTATAAATTGGTCAAAAAAACGAGTAACACATTCATAGAGTGATTTTGATAAGAAAGTATTTAACTATATATTGTGAAATTCACTGTACATCACTGTCTTTCTCCATCTTGAAGTGTCTATTCTGGTTCAATTTTCATTTGGTTATGTTAGTTCATCCAATACTTTCACAGACAGAGCATAAGAATAGATGGCAGCCTGAGGCTTTGCATGTCTTTTCTCTGGTTGATGAGTGAAATCTCAATGCTCTCTCAACACCCCACTGCTTTCTAGCTTCAGTGGTGGCAGGCTAGTGCTGGTCTGATTCTCCTTCCCAACTAAGAAATATATTCTTTCTCTCTGGAAGCTTAGAAAAATTTCTGTCTCCATGTGCTTCCAGAATTTCACCAGGAGATAGAGATTATACATATATACCATACATTCTGCTACATACACACAGCCCTGTGTGTATGTGTGGATTTTATTTATACATAGTACTATACATACAAAACATACACACCCACATGTATTCATGGATGTGTTTACATGTGTGTATATATTTATATGTGTGTATAAATATTTGTGGATATATACACATCTGCACATATGTATGTAAATACACATATACACACATACTTTTGTTTTTTCATGAAACCAGCCTGGACCTGGATTATATTTTTCAAACAAATTTTAAGTCTTTCTTTATCTTAAGGAACTTTTCTTCTTCTTTTTTAAAAATTATTATTGCTCCTTTATCTGTTCCTTCCCCCATCCCCAGAAAATTTTAATTTGCAATTAAATGTCTTGGAACTGCCTTCTACATCACATATTTTCACTCAGTATATTCATTTCTTTGTATTTTTGCTCTGTATTGTGAGATAATCATTACACTTGATCTCCTAGGAATCATAGTTGGTCTTCAGAAGAGACTATTCTTTCAAATTGTGTGCTGATTTTTTTTTCTAATTTGCAAAGCATTTTTTTCTTACTTCTAGAATTTGGAGATTCTAATTGCATCACTTAAAAAAATCTTCTTACTTTTTTGATAAAGTTTGCATCTGTCAATTCTATTACTTCTATCTCAATAGGAAAACCTTTTCAACTGGTTAATTTGGCTGTTCACACATATTTCAGTCCTCTCCGTTTTCAGTACATAGTGGGTTGTACTTCCTGCCCACATGAAGTTCTGTGTGACTTGCTTCTGCCATTAAATTGAGGAACGTGTTGTGTGTAACTTCAGAGCAGAGCTTTAAGGGATAGTCATGCTTCATAACACTCCTTTCTCTCTGTCCCAGCAACCACCACTGTTCAGAGAGAAGATTTTCTATCACCTTGAGCCTCAGAGTATGAACAATGATGTTGTGGAGAAAAGCCCTCCGATCAGCCTTCAGTGAACATAGCAGGTGGGTGAGAATTAAGCTTATTTTAAGCCACTTAATTTGGGGGTCTTTTGTTATTGCAGCAAAGTCTCGCATGTCCTACTGTACAGCCTACTTAGTCTTCCTCTCTGGTAAAATTGTGCTTTTCTAGTCAGTATTAAGTAACTTGTGCAGATAAAGATGCTGGACTTTCTCATGTGGTGAGAGTGAGCAGAAAGGGGTATTTCTTACACTAATAGGCTAGCTATGAATGAGCTGGTTCTTCTCAGATATGAGAATGAATATTTTCTAATCTCAAGTTCTCACAGTACAAATGATATTCTCCTTTTACATACCGAGACTAGGAGACATTCAGCTTCCCCATGGAGTAAAACACTGTGTTTAAATGCAGTCAGCACTTGGGGACCCTCCAAAGAGCAGAAGCAGTCGGTGGGGAGAGGTGGGCTCCTCACAAATCTCAGAAGTCATCATCTTGACCAAGCCCAGTATTTATGGTGAAGTAAACACCTTCTGTTGCTTGTCCCTTGACTCTTGTCCAATGACTCTGAGAAGCAAGCTTGATGCCTGTTCTCTTGGGAATCTCTGGGGAATGTGGGGTCACAGGCCCACCCTCAAGGGTTCTCCAGCCTTCTTACTCTGGTTGCTGTAATGCTCCAGAAAAGGAGGTAAGAGGAATAGGTGGACAAAATGAGTGACTGGGCAGCTGTCTTCACAGATACCCCCTGGAGATTTAAGAAGAATAGGAGAGCTGCCAGGTATCCAGAGAGAAATAAACGTCCTGATTTACAAAGGGAGTGGGGATGATCAATGAGGAAAGAAAACAGACTCCAGAAATTGGTGAGCTTGATATCATGCCTTAATTAAATTCTAATACGTATCTACTAACCCCAAACTATTACATATAGGATGGATAAACAACAAGGTCCTACTGTATAGCACGGGGAACTAGATTCAATACCCTGTGATAAACCATAATGGAAAAGAATATGAAAAAGAATATATATATATGTATAACTGAGTCACTTTGCTGTACAGTAGAAATTAATACAACACTGTAAATCATTGATACTTCATTAAAAAAATTTAAAATTCTAAAGCATATATTAAATAAATTGTGGCTGCTTCAAAAGAAGATGTGATTACCAAGAATTAATATTTGCTTACCAAGATAAGGTTGCCAAATCTGGCTGATTCAGGGACATAAAATAACAAGCTCAGCAAAAGATTTTACCATTTCAAGTACCCTTTTAAAGAACATGGAGAAAGGACTAGGAGTGAGATGGATTAACAGCTGGTTGAAAAAAATATTCCTAAAGAGTGTTGATTAATAACTTCAAATCAATGTGGAAGAAAATCTGTATAAGTTGCAGAAAGGTTTTATCCATTTCAATGACATATATCAATGTCAGATACAATAGCAGAAATCTGGCTGAACAGAAGCTCATATAAATAAGGCCCAGGGACTTTCAGTAGCCACAAGGTCAAAATGATGCATGAATGATACACTTGCTGAAACAGGGTAGGAAATCTTAGGCTGTATTTTAATGATGCACAGAGTCTAGAAGGTGGGCAAGGTGAGAAAAGGTCAGAGTAATTTACTTGGTACTGGCAGGCCTGTATCATGCCTTTGTGATGATGAGAAAATGGAGGTCCCTCCTCTGTGAAGACACAATCCGGGCAGGGGGTTTAGTGGGGGGAGCGCAGGCTGGAACTTGGCCTCCCTACACCACCTTTGCCAGGCACCACTGCACAGTGTGCAGCCTGCACAAATGGACAGCAGCCTTGGTAATAAACTGCTGTCAACTGCACTGCTCAGACCTCACCTGGAAGATCTTGCTCTGAACTGGGTATTCCTTTTTTTAATTGAAGTATAGTTGATCTACAATGTTGTGTTAGTTTCAGGTGTACAGCACAGTGATTCAGATACATAAATCTAAATATATATATATATGCATCTCCCCACAACTAGGGCACCTGCTAGACGCTGGTGGGGGGCCTTGACACCCAAGGGGACAGGAGGAACTCCCGAGTGACGGGGCAGGATGTGGGGGGGAGCGAGGGGGGAGAAGAAGTGGAGGCCAGACGGTACCGGTGCCACTGAGGGGTGGCTGGGGGAGTGGAGGGGGTTCAGAGGATCAGGGGGAATGCAGCTACCATTTCCCCTGCCCACTCAGGCCCCGGAAAGCCTGCTGGGCTCCCAGGCCTGTTCCTCCACCCTCCGAGGCCCCCTCTGGCACCTTGGGTCCTAGGGCCATGGGCGGGAGGGGGGTAAGAAGAATAGAGGCAAATGGGGAGGGACTCTCCAGGATCGGAGGATCAGGGGGGAGGCGCAGCGAGTGTTTCTGCCAACCACTCAGGGCCCAGGGAGGCTGCTGAGGTCCTGGGCCTGATGATCCCCAGAGGCACTTCAGGGCGCCTCCAGCCATGCCGAGCCTAAGCTCCACTCCCACCCCCCAGGGTCTTTTCCAGATGCATGGGTCCTAAGCATAGGCCCCGCCCCCCACCTAAACCCCTCCCCTACCTAAGCCTCGACCCCTGCATCAGCCCTGCCCCCCACAGCCAAGGCCTTTTCCGGCTTTTTTTTCCTTCTTTTTTGCTATTGTGGTTCTGTTTTACCTTCTGGTTGTTGCTTCATCTGTATTTTTATTTTTTCTATCATGTCTGTTAGTGTTATTTTATTTTTTATTCTTTGTTATTGTTCTGCTCCTTTTTTTCTGGCCTTTTTTTTTTTTTTTGCCTCCCTGCGCAGCTTGTGAAATCTTGGTTCATGGGGCAGAGGTTGGGCCTGAGCTCCTGTAGTGGGAGCTCTGAGTCCAAACCATTGGAATAACAGAGAACCTCAGATCCCAGGGAATATTAATCGGAGTGAGGTCTACCGGAGGTCCTAATCTCAGCACCAAGACTTGGGTCTACACAACAGCCTACAAACTCCAGGGCTGAAAGCCTCAGGCCAAACAACCAGTAAGACAGGAACACAGTCCTACCCATCAAAAAAAAAAAATTGAGACAACAAAAAAATATGTTACAGATGAAGAAGAAAGGTAAAAACCTACAAGACCAAATAAATGAAGAGGAAATAGGCAACCTCCCTGAAAAAGAATTCAGAGTAATGATAGTAAAGATGATCCAAAATCTCGGAAATAGAATGGAGGCACAGATCAAGAAAATACAAGAAATGTTTAACAAACACCTAGAAGAACTAAAGAACAAACAAAAAGTGATGAAACACACAATAACTGAAATGAAAAATACACTAGAAGGAATCAGTAGCAGAATAACTGAGGCAGAAGCACGAACAAGTGAACTGGAAGATAGAAAGGTGGAAATAACTGCCGAGGAGCAGAATAAAAAAAAAAAATGAATGAAAAGAATTGAGGACAATCTCAGACACCTCTAGGACAACACTAAATGCACCAACATTTGAATTATAGGAGTCCCAAAAGAAGAAGAGAAAAAGAAAGGGTCTGAGAAAATATTTGAAGAGGTTATAGTCAAAAACATCCCTAACATGGGAAAGGAAGCACACCCAAGGCAAGGAAGCACAGAGAGTCCCACACAGGATAAACCCTAGGAGAAACACACAAAGACACATATTAATCAAAGTAACAAAAATTAAATTCAAGGAAAAAATATTAAAGGCAGCAAGGGAAAAGTGAAACATAACATACCAGGGAATCCCCAAAAGGTTATCAGTTGATTTTTCAGCAGAAACTCTGCAGGCCCGAAGGGAGTGGCAGGATATACTTAAAGTGATGAAACAGAAAAACCTACAACGAAGATCACTCTACCCAGCAAGGATCTCATTCAGAGTTGACAGAAAATCAAAAGCTTTACAGACAAGCAAAAGATAAGAGAATTCAGCACCACCAAACCAGCTTTACAACAAATGCTAAAGGAACTTCTCTAGGCAGAAAACACAAGAGAAGAAAAAGTCCCCCCAAAACAAACCCAAAACAATTAAGAAAACTGTAATAGGAACATACATATGGATAATTACCTTAAATGTAAATGGATTAAATGCCCCAACCAAAAGACACAGACTCACTGAATGGATACAAAAACAAGACCAATATATATGCTGTCTACAAGAGACCCACTTCAGACCTAGGGACACAACAGTCTGAAAGTGAGGGGATGGAAAAAGATATTCCATGCAAATGGAAATCAAAAGAAAGCTGGAGTAGCAATACTCATATCAGATAAAATAGACTTTAAAATAAAGACTGTTACAAGAGAAAAGGAAGGACACTGCATAATGATCAAGGGATCAATCTAAGAAGAAGATAAAACAATTATAAATATATATGCACCCAACATAGGAGCACCTCAATGCATAAGGCAAACGCTAACAAGCATAAAAGGGGAAATCAAGGGTAACACAAAAATAGCAGGGGACTTTAACACCCCACTTACACCAATGGACAGATCATACAAACAGAAAATTAATAAGGAAACACAAGCTTTAAATGACACAATAGACCAGACAGATTTAATTGATATTTATAGGACATTCCATCCAAAACCAGCAAATTACACTTTCCTCTCAAGTGCACACGGAACATTCTCCAGGATAGATCACATCTTGGGTCACAAATCAAGTCTCAGTAAATTTAAGGAAATTGAAATCATATCAAGCATCTTTTCTGACCACGACACTGTGAGATAACAAATCAATTACAGGGGAAAAAATGTAAAAAACATAATCACATGGAGGCTAAACAGTACGTGACTAAATAACCAAGAGATCACTGAAGAAATCAAAGAGGAAATCAAAAAATACCTAGAGACAAATGACAATGAAAACATGATGATCCAAAACCTATGGGACACAGCAAAAGCAGTTCTAAGAGGGAAGTTTATAGCAATTCAATCTCACCTCAAGAAACAAGAAAAATTTCAAATAAACATCTAAACTTATACCGAAAGCAACTAGAGAAAGAAGAACAAAGAAAACCCAAAGTCAGTAGAAGGAAAGAAATCATAAAGATCAGAGCAGAAATAAATGAAATAGAAATGAAGAAAACAATAGCAAAGATCAATAAAACTAAAAGTTGGTTCTTTGAGAAGATAAACAAAATTGATAAACCTTTAGCCAGACTCAACAAGGAAAAAAGGGAGAGAATGCAAATCAATAAAATTAGAAATGAAAAAGGAGAAATTACAACTGACACCGTGGAAATACAAAGGATTGTAAGAGACTACTACAAGCAACTATATGCCAATAAAATGGACAACCTCGAAGAAATGGACAAATTCTTGGAAACGTACAATTTTCCAAGACTGAACCAGGAAGAATTAGAAAATATAAACAGACCTATCACAAATAATGAAATTGAAACTGTAATTAAAAATCTTCCAACAAACAAAAGTCCAGGATCAGATGGCTTCACAGGTGAATTCTATCAAACATTTAGAGAAGACCTAACATCCATCCTTCTCAAACTCTTCCAAAAAACTGCAGAGGAAGGAACACTCCCAAACTCATTCTACAAGGCCACCATCACCCTGATACCAAAAGCAGACAAAGATATCACAAAAAAGTAAATTATAGGCCAATATCACTGATGAATATAGACACAAAAATCCTCAACAAAATCCTAGCAAACAGAATCCAGCAACACACTAAAAGGATCATACACCATGATCAAGTGGGATTTGTCCCAGGAATGCAAGGATTTTTCAATATACACAAATCAATCAATGTGATACACCATATTAACAAATCAAGGAATAAAAACCATATGATAAACTCAACAGATGCAGAAAAAGCTTTTGACAAAATTCAACACCGTTTATGATAAAAACTCTCCAGAAAGTGGGCATAGAGGGAACCTACCTCAAGATAATAAAGGCCATATATGACAAACCCACAGCAAGTATCATACTCAATGTTGAAACACTGAAAGCATTTCCACTAAACTCAGGAACAAGACAAGGATGTCCACTCTCACCACTCTTATTCAACATAGTTTTGGAAGTCCTAGCCATGGCAATCAGAGAAGAAAAAGAAATAAAAGGAATACAAATTGGAAATGAAGAAGTAAAACAGTTGCTGTTTGCAGATGACATGATACCATACACAGAAAAATCCTAAAGATGCCACCAGAAAACTACTAGAACTAATCAATGAATTTGTTAAGTTTGCAGGATACAAAATGAATGCACAGAAATATCTTGCATTCCTACACACTAACAACGAAAGTTCAGAAAAAGAAATCAAGGAAACAATCCCATTTACCATTGCATCAAAAAGAGTAAAATACCTAGGAATAAACCTACCTCAGGAGGCAAAAGACCTGTACTCAGAAAACTATAAAACAGTGATGAAAGAAATCAAAGATGACACAAACAGATGGAGAAATATACCATGTTCTTGGATTGGAAGAATCAACATTGTGAAAACGACTATACTATCCAAAGCAATCTACAGACTCAATGCAATCCCTTTCAAATAACCAATGGCATTCTTCACAGAATTAGAACAAAGAAATTTTACAATTTTTATGGAAACACAAAGGACCCCAAATAGCCAAAGCAATCTTGAGAAAGAAAAACGGAGCTGGAGCAATCAGGCGTCCCAACTTCAAACTATACTACAAAGCTATAGTAATCAAGACAGTATGGTACAGGCACAAAAAAAGAAATATAGATCAGTGGTATAGGATAGAAAGCCCAGAGATAAACCCACGCACATATGGTCACCTAATTTATGACAAAGGAGGCAAGTACATACAATGGAGAAAAGACAGCCTCTTCAATAAGTAGTGCTGGGAAAACTGGACAGCTACATGTAAAAGAATGAAATTAGAACACTCCCTAACACCATGCATAAAAATAAACTGAAAATGAATTAAAGACCTAAATGTAAGACCGGACACTATAAAACTCTTAGAGGAAAACATAGGAAAAACACTCTTTGACATAAATCACAGCAGGATCTTTTTTGACCCACCTCCTAGAGTAATGAAAATAAAAACAAAAATAAACAAATGGGGCCTAATGAAACTTAAAAGCTTTTGCACACCAAAGGAAACCATAAACAAGACGAAAAGACAACCCTCAGAATGGGTGAAAATATTTGCCAAAGTAGCAACAGACAAAGGATTAATCTCCAAAATATACAAACAGCTCATGCAGCTTAATATCAAAAACAAAAACACAATCAAAAACAAAAACAAATCAATAAATGGTCAGAAGACCTAAATAGACATCTCTCCAAGGAGGACATACAGATGGCCAATGGGCACATAAAAGGATGCTCAACATCACTAATTATTAGAGAAATGTAAATCAAAACTACAATGAGGTATCACCTCATACTGGTCAGAATGGTCATCATCAAAAAAACAATACAAACAATAAATGCTGGAGAGGGTGTGGAGAAAAGGGAACCCTCTTGCACTGTTGGTGGGAATGTAAATTGATACAGCCACTGTGGAGAACAGTATGGAGGTTCCTTAAAAAACTAAAAATAGAACTACCATATGACCCAGCAGTCCCACTACTGGGCATATACCCTGAGAAAACCATAATTCAAAAAGATACATGTACCACTATGTTCATTGCAGCACTATTTATAATAGCCAGGACATGGAAACAACCTAAATGTCCAATGACAGATGAATGGATAAAGAAGGTGTAGTACATATATACAATGGAATATTACTCAGCCATAAAAAGGAACAAAACTGGGACATTTTTAGAGATGTGGATGGACCTAGAGTCTGTCATACAGAGTGAAGTAAGCCAGAAAGAGAAAAACAAATATTGTATATTAACACATATATGTGGAATCTAGAAAAATTGTACAGGTGAACATATTTGCAGGGCAGAAATAGAGATGTAGACATAGAGACTGGACTTATGGACATAGAGGGGGAAGGGGAGGGTGGGACGAATTGGGAGATTAGGATTGACATATATACACTACCATGTGTAAAATAGATAGTTATCGGGAACATGCTATAAAGCACAGGAAGCTCAGCTCGGTGCTCTGTGACGACCTGGATGGGTGTGATGGGGGTGGGGGGTGAGAGGGAGGTCCAAGAGGGAGGGGATATATGTATACATATAGCTGATTCATTTCATTGTACAGCAGAAACTAACACAATATTGTAAAGCAATTATACCCAAACAAAAAAAATAAAATAAAATATAATAAGAGGGAGAAAAAATTCTTTTTAAATAATTTTATAGAAGAGCCTTCACTAAGCATAGGTTGAACTAGCAAAGCTCTTCCAAGATTCCACACAATTTCACAGCACATGGTGTTTGACTTGCACATACAAGAGGCTGTGAGAGACACAAACATAAATAACAAACATTTTCTGCCATGAAGTTGGTTATAGTGTAGTAACAAAGACAGACATGTACACAGCCATCATGTTAAGCTACAAACAATTATTTCCTGAATGTACCCAGTATACAGAACCTGTACAATAGAAACCACATATCTTATTTTTGTTCTCACCTGCAGGATTGGAGGCTGAAGCATCCAAAAATTTGCCATCTATGTTTATTCTCTTGTCTTCCAATGTGTAACCCCAGTAGGAATACGAAGAACAAATTTATTCACAATAACCCCCTAAAGTCTATTCTTAGGTGTCAGAAAACAGACCCAAACATAGTGCCCTCTGTACAATCTCATTAATGTTCAATCTTATTTAAATCAGAATTATCATTCGTGCTTCCTATCTGGTTTGCCCTGGAGGGTCCTGCTGTCCCAGCATATTTCTAATACCACCTCCTTCACTCTCAAGAGTGTCCAGTTTGGACTATAAATTATACGGTTACCTGATGCTAACCTATCTTCTAAATACCCTATGCTCCACTTTGTGGAATACAAAGAAAGAAGAATAAAAAACACTATCTGGGTAGTTTTTTTTAATTTTATTGAAGTATAGTTGATTTACAATGTTGTGTTAATTTCTGCTGTACAGCAAAGTGACTCAGTTATACATATACATATACATAATATATTCTTTTCCATTATGGTTTGTCACAGGATATTGAATCTAGTTCCATGTGCTATATAGTAAGACCTTGTTGTTTATCCATTCTATAGATAACAGTTTGCATCTGCTAATCCCAAACTCACAATCCATCCCTCCCCCACCCCTTCCACTTTGGCAACCACAAGTCTGTTCTCTATGTCTGTGAGTCTGTTTCATAGATAAGTTCATTTGTGTCATATTTTAGATTCCACATATAAGTGATATCATATGATATTTGTCTTTGACTTACTTCGCTTAGTACGATAATCTCTAGGTCCATCCATGTTGCTGCAAATGGCATTATTTCATTCTTTTTATGGCTGAGTAATATTCCATTGTATATATGTACCACGTCTTCTTTATCCATTCATCTGTCAATGGCCATTTAGGTTGTTTCCATACCTGGGTAGTTTTAAAATTAAACAACATGCTCTCTAGGTGACCACTAACACTACTTAAATGCCTTTAATACAAAGCAGATTAAAATAGTTACCTAAACAAAATACAAACCTCTATAGAAGTGTGGTGCAGGAGGACAAGAGCCCCACCAACCACAGGAGGCAGCCTCTGAGAAGCAGCGAGTGTCCTAAACACTGAGGAGCAGGTGGGACCTCGGTCAGCAGGAGGGTCTCCCTACTAGAACATGGCAGCACTTTCACACTCATGTTTATTCAGTCATTTCTTTACTCATCTAACAAATAAGAATATAAGTAAAATTGGTTCCAGGAATACTGTATTATGGAGGTAATAAAATAGGGAAATAGAAATATTGGGTTAGTCGTTAGAATATCTATTCCTGTATCAACATTCCTTTTTGGTTGTTGTTAGCAAAAGAAATTGAAATGGAAGGAAAATAAGAGTAAATGGGTTTTCCAAGGTCTTTTACATATTATTGTTAGCAAATGTGGTTCAGTGTAACCATCTTAAATGGTAATAGTTTGTCCCACAGTGGTTTTCTTCATAGAAGTCATTTTTTCTCTTTCTCCTGCCTGGGGATTTATGATTTAACAGGCTGTAATAGGCAAGATAAAGCCATTCATCATGCAGGCTTAATGTGGGAAAGTAAATTTAACCTGGTGAGCTTGATATATAAATATTGGCCTTTTGGGGAGCACACAGAGTGTTTACTTGAGTGTAAAATCCAGTCTACATACTATGTCCAACAAATTTCTCGGGTCTGAGGTTCAAGGAAGGGTCTCTTTAGGTGATGGAGAACAGTGAGGATACGCCTGGGGGGAGGAAGAGGCTATGTGTTCCCCAGCCCTGCTCTCCTTTTGACAGAATTTTAATAACAGTACATCTTTCTCAGTATTTATATTTACATTTAAAGGACAATGGAAATGAACATCTTGTCACCTGGAAATTTGAGGGTGGGTCTGTTCTTGGTGGATTTATTCTCAAAGATGGTTGGAATGCCCCTGACAATGGCAGGGCAAATGAAAATCACATTTTGTGAGTTTTAATAACATGTCTCAACATTGTTCATCGGCCACCAACCATATCATGTTCCAAACAGGCTTTGGGTGGTAAATGTGGGGACTGTCACCAGGGGGTGCTGTCGGAGGCTGTACATCCACCAGTCAATATAGAGAAATACTGTCAGCTGATCAGTCAAATGCCTTGACTTTCAGCCAATGATTCTAGCATTCTCTAGATAAAGCTGAGATTCAGACTCAGTAATTTGGAAATGCAGCTATACATCTCCATGTACAGCTTTAATAATAAGAGCCATGCTTACAGTTTGCAGCTGGATATGCCCCATTCATATAATTTAAAGTATCTTGGGATATTTGTCATTTTATTTTAAAGTATTTAAACTAAATTGCGAGGCTGTGTACATGAATAATGCAACTCTCATTAGAAGTGGTGATTAAGTCAAGCTGTCATCAGTAGCCAAAGGTTTTGCCAAAGCCAAAGTAGAAGCCATCTCAGCTAGGACAACTCGAGTTAAACACAAATAATGTTCAGAAGCCCAGTTATCAAGGAATGCTATGAAATATCTTTTTTTTCTGAACATCTTTAAAACAGGCATGTATATCCTGTGAATTTAGTTCAAGAGGTAATTCAGTTCAGTTCAACAAAAGGCAGAGCACCTATAACATGGTAGCCTCTGGGTGCTGGGGATTGAAAGTTATGTCAACCATGGTCCTTGTCCTCAATAAGCTTATAATCTTCTAGTTTAGGGGATCAGGCTAATATAAAGGCAAAGAGATGGACTCAGGATATTAATTTTCAATTTGCCCAACTGTTTCAACTACATATACACATATGTACTGGATAAGGAAGGGATATACACAATTATGGTAGTGAACCTGCCTTTGAGAAGCTCAGAATCCAGAATCTGGATTGTGGGGAGATATGCACACAGAGAAATTACAGGACAGGATGGTCCAGGGGACTGAGAACACAGCCAAGGTGGTCCCTAAGCTGGTCAGCGAAGCCTTCAGAGAAAGGGTGGGACTTAAAAGTGTATTGGACTCAGGAGGACAGAAGGCATTCCAGGAGGTCAGAGTTAGTGGGAAAATCACAGCAAAGAAATTTGCAAATTTTCTAGAGATTGAAGTGGGACAGGAAAAGCAAGGAGATAGATGCTATGGCTCAGTTAATGTGACAAAGGACTTGAATGATAAGGCCAAAAAACATGTATGGAGCCTTACAGTAAACTCAGTATCAGGGGGCGGGGAATGAGCCAAGGATCAGTGTTGCCACAGCCTTTCAACAAATCTCTAATTCACACAGCCAGGCCATTCACGGTTATGATGGGTGACCTCATCCTCGTTGAGTGAGGATGCTAAACGGAAGACGGTTACTCTGTGAAATGCACCCAGACACTAAATACTTTGCATGCCAGGAGGAAAGGCTTCAGTTACCTAGGGGATCTGATCATGCATTCACCATTCTGTGCTGGAAAATAAAATCTTGGCTTGTCTTGAAAAGAGAGTTTGTGCATGCAATTAACTCACTATACACTGACTTGTCACCTCAAGGAAATTAGTTCTTTCCATCAATTTTAAGTACATTAGAGCTTTCAAGCAGCAAAACACATCCTGCATTATCAAGGACATCCATCATTAGTCATGTGTGTCAAGCCCTGAAATGTCAAAAATGATTCTAACATTCTCGTAAACTGTTCGAAGTCCTGGAAGTCACAGAGGTGTGACTTTGTTTACAGACAACAGTAAAGAACGGTGGGAAAAAAAACAAAAAAGAGGTGAGCAGGTAAATTACAACTATACATGTTTATTTCATTTCGGGCTTGAAGGTATCGCCCCTGGTGATAATATGACAGCATATGCACTAAGCTTTTGATATAATTCTGACAAATGGCTCCAGAATAAGACTTGGGGGTATCAGAATGTTTAGCTGTATGGATTAGAAAAGGCATATGATTTGGGAAAATCATTCGGCTTCAAAATGTATGGTTCTTATAGTTGTTTCTGTACAGATAATGATACACAAAATACTGTGTTCAAATTACATTTAGAAGAGTAATTTCCATTCTAGGTTTCTTAGTTGAAAATCTCCTACTTGCATTTAAAAGCCTGAGAAAGTATTCTCTGGCCCCAGTTGTTCACTCTTTTAAAACATCCTTCTATAAATAAGGCTAATAGCTTCATTTTCTTTACAATAATGGGATTAACTATTTATGGACATAACGACAGGTCAAAAACCAATCTCCATTAACTGCCAGATGAAAACAATTCAGTAACTGCTTTCGGCTTTTTATTTTTAATGTGTTGGATGTAACACAACATTATTTGAGATAGTTATTGACCTTTGTCAGAATACTATCAGCACAAACCTACCCTGAAACTAACAGGCAGATGAGATGTAGTTTCTGCAAATTCAAGGGGCTGAAGGGCTAGGGGAGTGAACCGAGCCTTGACCGTGGGTCTTTCTGGTGGTGGCAGCTACTTATCAGAACACGATTTACAAAGTCAATACACACTCCAGCGGCTTTTGTGTTCCTTCTCTAATACTGTCAGTTCTTTCAAGGAGAAAGTGTCCCACAGCATCTGTGTGACAGTTTACCAACATAGCCAGCTACTGCTTGCCAACAATGAAACATAAACTGTTTCCTACAACTAAGAATTTTTAAAAATCAGTTTTCTATTAAAGTAATATTGGCAAAGATAAAATTATAGGAATTAGATTCTTTTAGTCAATCTTAACCACACTGAAAGTTTTTCTAAAAAAGCACTCTTGATTATTAATGAGTTGGGAGACGCTTATGTTGTTTCCTTCATTTTACCTAGAAGACCCATCCACCTTCCAAAAAACCTGTGATCCGAACTGTGGGGTCAGCATTCTGAACTACAGAAAAGAGTTTCTGGTCAACACCTTATTTTTGTCTGCCCTATAGATCCTCTCTCTGTGCATCCTTTCCTAACCCGGCATAGTCAGTAACTCACCCTACGATCGGCGCATAAGGAATTAACTGGCTCTTCACCATCACCCTGCCCTTTTTCCCTCCTTCTCTTAGAGTCCGCCCTACCCCATAATTTGCCATTTCATTTTACCAAAAAAGCCTATAAAACATTGGTACCTCTTTATGGGTGCTGGTCTATTAAATCATTTTTACTTCGCTGGAGCTAAGAGAGGGCGAGTCTCCACATTACCCAATCAAATAAAATCTAATGCCAACACTAAGCTCATAATCTGCCCGAATTAAGATCATTTGTATACAACATGTGGCTTATTGGGGGCATCACTTGTACAGCAATTCTTTCCAGGACCTTAGTCCATTTCCTATTCCATCCTGACACCACTATTGGAACTTGGTGGGTTCAATGAGTCAAAATGAATTCAGGACTCCTCTTCCAAACGATGCATGCATGAAATTAACAAGATTTTGGAAATACTAGTGTTAATTGCAAGTCATCAAATCACATTACATACAGATTACTTAGCAAGTACAATAAGTTTCTCAGTTAATTGGAAGCATAAAATAGAAGTGTTATTTTGCTTTTCATCATCAATCCTTCCCTATTAGAGAGATGATAAAAGTTAGAAAATCCTAATTTGTTAGATCTAGAGATCATCCCTGGATCATTAGTTTCTAGCCACTTTTGAACACCTACACCCTGAGATGACCCCTCCCATACCCCTAAAATGTACAAAGGACAATCAGAAAACCACTTAGTATAGTCCATCCACTTTGCTTAACAGGAAGGATGGACACATGGCTAGTTTAAGGTGTAGATTTCTCTCCTGGTTTTCTCTCTGTCTTTCTCTCTGTCTCTCTCTCTGTCTCTCCCCCCCTGCCCCTTTTCTTTTACCCCCTCCTCTTCCTCTGCTTCAAGATGAATTCCATTAGCCTAGGGCCATGTTTCATTTCCTCCTGGTGTACTGCCTTCTTGCCACATGTTTCCCTTATTGGTCTGTTTTTTGCACCTACTCTCAAGACCACATTCTCCCATTTGGAAACGAGTTTCAGTATACTTGGCCCCTTCAGTCTCCACCCTTATCCTCCCAGAAAAAGATATAACTCTGAGAGGTGTTTCTGCTCTGACTCACTTTACTTATTAAATAATAAGAGCAGTTATTTCTCACCTTCACTTTTTCTAATAAGAAAAGACTGATTTCTTGAGACAATATCTCCAGAACAATAAGAAAACTTGTTTTGACAGTGTTTTTTGCTTATACCCCTCTTCCCCTCTACCACTTTTCAATATTTCTCTCACAGCTATAAAAAACACAGTGACAGTACTTTGACTGATGCCATTTACATTTCTAAGTACTTCTAATCTCAATACGGTTGACTGTTTTCAGTTTTTACTTATTTTTGTTGAAGTATAGTTGTTTTACAACATTATATTAGCTTCAATTCATTGTGATTCAGTATTTTTACAGATTATCCTCCATTAAAAGTTATTACAAGATTATGGCTATAATTCCCTGTGCTGTATAATATATCTTTGTAGCTTATCTACTTTATACATAGTAGTTTGTATCTCTTAATCCCACGGCCCTAATTTGCCCCTCCCTCCTTCCTTCTCCCCACTGGTCACCACTAGTGTGGTTGGCTGCTTTTAGAATCAATGGTTGTCGCATCTACCTGACTATCCAGCCAGCTCATGGGCTCACTCATCATCATTAATTCAGGAACTGCCCAAGGTTTCCTGCCTAAGATGTGATGAGATTGATCAGCATCTCCTTCAGTCCCTGGTACACAGCAGGTACTTAGTAAATACTGATGACTGACTGAAAGTGAGGAAAGCAATCTGATTAAACTAAGTCATACTAATACATGAATTCATGTTAACTCTTGTGAAATTCATATTTCCAAATTCAGCTGTATATCCGGTTCCAGTCTTTTCTAAATGCACAGAATTCTAAAAAGCTTTGTGTTTTCTCACAATTGCTTCCCTACCAGGGCTCCAGCAGCAGGTAAGACATGTACATAGATTCCGATGGTCAATTTGTGAGAAGGGATTGTCGAATTTACCCTGGTCCATTTCTGTGGAACAACAACATTATGGAACTGCTCCCTCAAACATCCATCAAGCGTCTCTCATCGGAAGTGTGACTGTTATTTCACTGAAGGATCCTAAAGAGAGCACCCATTTTATATGTTGTTGCTTCAACAGTTTGAGAGATGCACCCAAATTCCGCTTTGGTTTCAGAGGGAAAGGGAAGGGAAGAAACCAACATTTATGAAAATGTCTCTTAGGGCCAGACACTGCTGCATATTCCATTTACATCCTAAAACTTACAGTGAAACCTATTTTTTTGGTAATTCATTAATTCACTCAATCATTCATTCACTGCACGTTTATGGATTATTTGTTATATGTCAGGTACTGTGCTTAGCACTGGAGATGAAAGGGTGAACAAGACATGTAGGAGGAAATGTATAGGTTAGAATGGTCCATGTAAAGGCAGAGTCATTATCCCCACTTTCCAGAAAAGGAAACAAGGCTCAAAGGGCTTAAACAACCTGTCTAAGTCACACAAGTTTCAAGTCATCGTAAGTCTCAGAGCCAGAATTCAAACCACCCAGGCCTTCCTGGTTATAAAGCTCAACCCCTTTTTGCTACCAAACATATTCCCCTTCATTGAGTGACTTCTACTCAAAATATGGTCCTCAGACTTGCATCATCAGCATGACTCTTAGGCCTCTCCCCTGCCAGACCTACGGAAACAGAATCTGCAATTTGTTTTCATTGAACTATTGTTGATTTACAATATTGTGTTAGTTTTAGGTGTATAGCAAAGTGATTCAGTTATACATATATATGTATGTATCTATATTCTTTTTTTATATTCTTTTAAAAATTCTTTTCCACTATAGGTTATTACAAGAGATTGAATACAATTCCTTCTGCTATATGGTAGGACCTTGTTGGTTATCTATTTTATATATGGTAGTGTGCATCTGTTAATCCCAAACTCCTAGTTTATCCCTCCCCCCTTTCCCTTTGGTAACCATACGTTTGATTTTTATGTCTGTGAGTCTGTTTCTGTTTTGTAAATAAGTTCATTTGTACTATATTTTAGATTCCACATATAAGTGGTAGAATCTACATTTTTGACAATCCTCAAGTGATTTGTGTGTACATCATAATCTGCACAGATCTAGGTCAAGAAGCTCTTTGGTGAGGTAAGGGAAGGAAAACAAAGAATCACAGCATTTTGTTAAAACTATACCAAAAGGGCTATAATTCCACCAGCGTTGTCTGCCCTTTGAGATAAAAGATGTAGTCTGAGCCTTCACGTTTATAACCTAACTTAAATAGCTTACGCACTTACACTCGAAGAAAAGCACAAGACACAAAATCAAAGTTGCACTGAGACTCTCAGAACACACACCAACTCCTGGAAAACATTGATTTGAATATGCCAGTTTGCTAAGAGTCTTCAGGATACGCCAGACTTAGACCACTTCTGTCCTCATTCAGTAAATCCTCTTAATTAGAATGACCTTTATTCCCTCTAAGTTACCAAGCTAACCTATATTTCCTTCCAGACAGAAGTTAACTACCACCTCCTCGGGCATTCACTCATCAAACTGTGGAAAGTCCCTTGCAACTGAGAAAGGTCACTTGCAGGAAGCAAGGGCTTTCAAAAGATGTCAGTCACTGCAAAACTTCTCTACAGGAACTTTTCCAACCCGCTGGCCAATAACCTCTCTCCATCTCATTCCTTTGGACCTGACCCACTGCTTCCTCTGTTAGTCCTGGGTTCTTGGTTTTAATTGTGACAGATGTCTTCTGAGCTCTGAGTGACTGAGAACTGGACCAGCTTGTGGTCTTTCCCCATCACTCTGGAAGGTTCCAGTGCCTTTTTGTATTCACTTAAAACTTCATATCTAGAAACAGCTAACCAACCAACCTATAAGAAAACCCTTCTGAATGCTCTCTGAATCTTGGTCCTAAGACATGGCTTCCTCCAGTTCACTGTCAGAAGTCATCAATAAACTCTAAATCATCAAATCTAATAACCGCTTTTGGCAGGTTACAGTATTTTAAGGCATTATTCTTCCTGAGAAACTCCTTCCTCAGAACTCCCAGGGCTCTTTCTAGAATGTGAATGAGTGACTCTGGGGGAAACCAGGAAACGGACTACAAAACTACTTCACTGTAAGTTCAAAAACTATGCTTCAAAATATACAAACCATTGGCACAAATGAGCAGGAAAAGAGGAAGGAGAGGAGCTGTGTAAGCGGGAAGGCATGAGACTCAGAAACCAACATCCTCCCTAAAGTGCAGCATCCGTGGCCAGAAGCTGGGGCTGTGAGGGGCCAGCATCCAGATCTCTTCAATGATGCCACTGAGGACACTGCAGGGCACACGATGCCTGCTGATGTCCCTCAACGATGACATCTGTCTGGTCCTGTGACTTTGCTCCTGACCCCCTCAGACCACTCCACACAGACATCCTTAATGATAAGGATGCTTGTTAACCCCTGGAGGTTCGAGAGATCTTGAACACCAGGAGGAGGTGGCGGGAGCATGATAAGAAAATTCGCACATCTGACCAAGGTAGGACCAGATGGAACCAGTTCAAGATCCTCTCTTTCAACAAGGCCCATGGTGTGAAACCCAGTTTTATTTTCCCAGATTGGTTATTCTTGAATATAACCGTATTGGCCATTAACCTTCCTTAAAACATTCTCTCTCCCTCATCAATCTTTATGAACCGAAAGATCACAGCTCTCCCTCTAAGGGTCCCTTCTGAAGCACTGGCTGTTTCTGCTTCTCTCACATCCTACAAAACTACTCCCAAAGCTTCCATCTACAGCCTTCTGTTACTTGCTTGCCTCCTCCAAGGCCTTTTCTCCTAACACCTTGGTCAATAGAGCACTATTTCTCCAAATTCTTCAGTTCTTGGTCTTCCATTCCAATGTCTCTCCTCCTTTGTGTGTTTCTACAGTAGTTCTTGATTGATTTAAAGGTGACATTTGAACAATTTAGGCTGTAGATCAAAAGAACGAAGCAAGTAGATGGATAAACAAACATGAATGCTACACTGAAAATGCTTACACTTTGGGAACAGACCCCAATTGTGTACCAACTACATGAGAAATTCAAACAGACTGAGCCTTCAATGGTAAGATAGATTGGAAAATTGGAGTAATTCACTGGGTAATTTAGTAAAAGAAATAAATAAATTCCAGCAATGAGGGGAGCATTTTTTTTTTAAATGAAAGGCATCCAGGTTGCCAGTCTACATTGATCAGATTGATGAGAAAATTGCTCAATTCTCTATTTCACATTTCCTGGTAAACACAGTGGAAGACATCCAGATGACTGAGCAATTTCATAAAGTGACTAAAGTATATACATTATACTCAGGCCTCAGTGCAATGTACATGTGTGCAAATGCCTTGCATGTACTACCATGGAGAGATGAATCTGTGTTTGCATAATGACCTCCGCCAACAGTAGCCCTGTAGGTAGTATTTAAAAGAATACTGGGGTTTCCCTGGTGGTGCAGTGGTTAGGAATCCGCCTGCCAATGCAGGGGACATGGGTTCGTGCCCCAGTCCGGGAAGATCCCACATGCCGTGGAGCGGCTAGGCCCGTGAGCCACAACTACTGAGCCTGCGCATCTGGAGCCTGTGCTCCGCAACGGGAGAGGCCGCGACAGTGTGAGCCACAACTACTGAGCCTGCGCGTCTGGAGCCTGTGCTCCGCAACGGGAGAGGCCGCGACAGTGAGAGGCCCGCGCACCGCGATGAAGAGTGGCCCCCGCTCGCCGCAACTGGAGAAAGCCCTTGCACAGAAACGAAGACCCAACACAGCCAAAAAATAAATTAATTAATTAATTAATTAAAAAAAAAAAAAAAGAATACTGAAAGGTCACATCTCTCTCAGCAGCTGAAAGCTGGGTTAGGCTCTCCTTGGGGACTTTCTGGGTACAGTAGACAGTACAGAATTTTCTAAAGGCAGCCTCATATCTCCCTCAGGCCATATTCCTAAATTTTCTCAAATCAAAACAGATATTTGGTGACCATGTAGATAGTAGACACTCTAGGCTTTGCAGGCTACAGAGTCTCTGCTGCGACTACTCAATTCAGCTACTGCAACATGAAAGCAGCCCCGGGCAAGACACAAGTGAATGGGCACGTCTGTGCGCCAGTAAAACACTATTTACAGAACCTGGTGAAAGGCCAGACTGGATCTGTTGGCCACAGTTTGCCCACCCCTGGTTCAGATTCTGGGGAGTAAAACTGGGTCAGAAAAACAGTCAGTTAATCACTCATCATCCTACTCACCATATTCATCATTATGATCCTCATAATCATCATTCCCATTTTATAGATGAGGAAAGGCCAAAAGATACACTTACAAAGTTGTTTACAGTGTTTGGGATGGGACCCTGATGATCTGTTCTCAAGTCTAATTTTCTTTCCAGTTGAGCACAGTTTATTTTTTATATAACATAAAAATAAAACATTCTAAAATCAACTAGAAAAATAATAAAATAAAAAAATAAAACATTCTAATAGCAGTTCAGTACCAGAGTAGAAGAAATGGCAAAAGAAAGAGGGTGGGGCAAAACTAAATTTAAAGGAGTAAAATTAAAGGAGTGCAAATTAACTGTGCACATCAATAATAGTGTTCACTGGAAAGAAAGAAACACGACTGCCAATAGGAATTCTCACCTGTCTACTGTGAACCACATTCATTTATCTCTTATCGGAGCTCCTTTTATTGGCTGTACCTCATCATTAACTTGGCTATTTTGAGTTTTAGTTATAATTAGAAGTGTCAGAGTAATAGACATAGAACATTAGTGACACAAAAGGTCAGCTTCTCTTGAGCACCTATTTCCCAAGTTCAGCAGTAGACTTCATGCATAAGTATACCTGAGCCCACAACAGGTAAAGATAATTCAGAACAGTTCACAGAAGCAGGTAAAAATATTCAGAATAATTTTAGTGATGCTATTTTGTTGTCTGAGCACATATATTTCATTAAAGATAACGAATTCAAGAGAATATTTTTATTCAGTTGTCCTATATGTTTGTTTTCAATAAAATAATTTGTGTCTTCAGACAAGACATATGTACTAAAACAGAAATATTTTTTCTTGCTCTAAAGCATTCGACTCAAACTCCCTCCAATTTTTATTAGTCACTACTAATTATTCTAGTTGCATTTGGATTTAGCAAAATATTTGTTTTGAGATTGTTCTGTTCAGAGGGAATTGATTGGCTAAAGGCAAACACACTTCTTGAATTTTTAATCCACACTAGATTTATCAAAATTCAAATATAGATAGTATTTTCAAAGAGCAAAGTTACTGTTTTTGTCTTTCCCTTCTCTTTGAGCCACTAGGCAGGTATTGTTGGTTCACCATCATGCATCTCCCCTACTCCCTGGGCACACAGAAGACTCTGCCTCCCAGTCCCCCTGTAGCCGGTCAAGGCTCTGTGACCAGTTCTGGCCAACAAAACAAGAGCAGAAGACATGTCACCTCTGGGCTGAGGTGGTGACAGCCCCAGCACGGCCCTCCAGTCTTGTTGCCCAGTCTTGGCAAATGTGAGCAGGTCTGTTGAGATGGTAGAGCCACAGACTAGAGCTGCTTGAATTACTGAGTTACCTGGTAGAAGGAAGCTTCCCTGGAGAGTCTCCTGGCCCCCGCATGCACCACCCCCCAACAGGGCCAGCCTCAGGGGCACGCTGAGGAATCACACAGGACCCTACACTCTGTGCTAAACCAAGCACAGAGTGTCCTGCTGTTAAGGTTCTGAAATTCTGAATAATTGTTGGAAAGAGGGTTCAATATTTTCATTTTGCACCAGGCCTCACAAATTGATACCCAGTCCCACCCATGGAGCAGACTTTGCATGAGGGGTGTGTGTGTGTGTTTGTGTGTATGTGAGTGAGAGATAGAGAGAGCACTGAGATTTTGAAGCTGTTGGTTTTTACATCATATCCCTCTCCTATGCTGACTAACACAATCGTGAAACGCTTCAAGCCTCAATAAGTAAAACCCTAAGCCCCTCCTCCCTCTGAGACAGATGCTTTCACTCGATGCTCCTACAGTACTATTATCTGTTCCAGCACAACACTTACACAATTTACTGTGGTTATATCCTAGCCTGTCCATCTCCCTGTGGTGGGTACCATGGATTCATTTCCTCCATACACATGCCAGCCTTTGTAGTCTAACTTCTTACATGGCAGAGACTGGAAAGCTTAAAACTACATTTCCCAGATGACTCTGCAGTCGAGATCTCTGCTGTGACCTAGGCTTTGCCAAGGAGATGTAACCTGCAGAGGTTTGGAATAAAGAAGAAGGCAATGCAAGACCACTGATGCTCCTGGGGAGATGGGCTCTTCCAAGCCTGGTGTAGGGGGATCCCTCCTGTGGCAGCGATGGCAGAGGGTCTTGCCTGATGTCATGAGCAAGGCTGTGGTTGGGTACTGCCCCTGGCAGCTCTTACACTTGGCTGCATGGCATCTGAATGCAGTCCCCAGGGCTTTCCAAAGGTTTTGTCAGCTACCTAACACCCTCAAATAAACGGGTTTTTTTTTTGGTTAAAGTAGACTCTGTTGTCTGAACAACAACATAAACTTATACTCCCTCCCCACCCGCCCCGCAGAGCATAAGGTCTTAGAGGACAAGAACTGAGTCCAATCTATTTTCAAAATCACCTCTCTCTCCCACCTAGGACCAGCTTAGTGCTTTGATATTTTAGGAAGAAGGGCAGACAAGTAGGCAGGCAGAAAGGAAGGAAGGAAGGATCAAAGGAAGAGAAACATTCTTTTCGAACATTTATAGAACACAAATACAAATCTGTTAATAAATGACCCTCCTACTTTAAATGGATTATAAATGTAATATATGGCTCTGACACCCAGGGCTTCAAACAGCCTTGCAACGATAGAAAAACTGAGCATCTCAAAAGCCACGGTGGATCTTTCCATGTGCTATGGTATAAAGGTAAAGTTGAGCATCTGTTCCATTTGGGTTTCTGTAAAGTATCTATTTGACCCACTCTGTTTCTCAGATAAGAAAATTCTTTAAAAAACAAAAATTACGCAAATACAAAAAATACCCTGTGCTTTTCCACGACTTGCAAGCCAGGTTTCCACCAGGCCAAGGTGCAGGGCGTTGCCCACAGTAGGGTAGCTGCTGTCCTGGGTGGGGAGAGGAAATTTGTCAAAAGATTCCAAAGGAAGCCCCTCCCTTCACCCAGGTTCCTAAGACATTTGCTTATAGCCCTCAGGGTAGCTTCTTTGGTGGTAGCAACACCTTGGGCTGCCCCATATTTTTAAAAAAATCTGAAGTCAACATATTCAGCAAATAAGAATCATGCTACCCAGGCAAATACACTCTTTGCTTCTCCAGACGTTCTCAGTGTGGAATCCAGCACTACTTTATACAGTATCAGCTGCTTATTTGTGATCGTACGGTCACTGCAAAGTAGGTCAAGACATACTGGAGCTTTCCCGTTTCCCCAGTAGTATATGCCAGGTGTGAAAGCTAAGACTTATCAGGGCTGGGGTATAGGAGAGGAGGGAAAAAACAAGCAGAGGGGAAGAAGAAATGCAATCTATTTCCCTCTAAGCCCCTTCATAAATCTTCATCTTCTTTCCAACAATATCCTGGAAAATCACAGCTTCACCCGAGACAGGGATGCTCATTACCCAAGTTCAAAACCTATGAAAAATTACAGTAGAAAAATCATTCATGACTGATTTATGGTGAAATGGAAAGAAGTAGAAGTGTTGGACCAATCACCTACTTTGTAAATATCCTTCAATCTGAAACCTACTCTAGAGCTTGGCTCCAATCTGCTTCTATAATTAGAGTACCAAAACATGAGGCATTAATACCTCCAAGAGATCATTAATCATCCCAGCTCCCTCAGGATGGAGGCCCAGCCACGGGCTGGAGGGAGGGCTGAACAAATAAAATAGTCATTGATCTCTATTTGAAGACCAGAGCAAGACTGTTTACGCCATGTGTGTTTGTTGGCATCTATCACACTGGAATTGCTACGTAGACCATCAATAACAATACCGTTTCACTCTAACAAACTGAAACAGAGAAACAATGCACATTTTCTGGTAACCAACAAATTAAGATCCATTTGAGGTGCTTACACTTGTTTAGTACTTAATCCCTAATAGGTGATTAAACAGCAGCTAACATCATCGTCTCCTATTACCTCAGTATTGAGACAACAATTGATGTGTATGCAATAAAACAGTCCACAGACTCCTTCATGACTCCTTCATGAATCGACATCTTTTCTGAGAGCAGTAAAATCTCATTAATATGAACAGTAATTTTGCTTAAATAAGTGAGGTTGCCTTCCTTTTATGGTCTGTTAGAAATACCCTAAGATTAGGAGCCAATAGGCATGGAATCAACCCCAGCTCACCTGCTTTGGTTGGAAAGATAAAGCCCTAAGTACCCTATTTCCCTCATCTCTTCATTGCAGATCACGATACCTGCCCATCTTCAGAGGATGGTTTGGAAGATGCTAGGATATAATACATATAAAGTAGCTTTGCAAAGTTGGGATCATGAAGACGAAGGTAAACTTCCACTAAGACAAGAGAAATAAATTTGGAGTCCTCTGAAGATATGTATTAATGAACAGATAAGAATAATTTACTAGCATATTACTAGTTTATCTATAAACAAAGGCTTAGCTATCACTTGAAAATTATCTTCAAGCAGAACAATCATTTCTAATTTTACACATTTGACTGATTTATTATGTGTTCTCTCTCTATATGATTATAAGTATTAATCCCTAGACCCAGATCACATGGGAAGTAGCAGGGCTTCACTGTGCTAAAATAGCCCCTGGTCACCGCTATGCCTTAGCCAAGGGCCTCCTGCATCCCCTGTAGATAGATCCGGAATAGAGGGGCATGGAGTCCCCTGCAAAAACACTAACTGGATGACTCCGAGAATTCTACCCCCGTTCTCCATGAGCCTGTAGCAGAACACAGTGAGTGAAAGCCTCTCTGACTCTTTCATCATCTACCTTGTGACCAATAAGGACAGAACCAGGCATAGATACAGAGTCTGCCTCTTGTTCTGATATTCCAGGTACCCATGTGCTACTGAGCCTGCTGCTGACCTTGATTTAGGATGCAGGCAGCAGTGAGCAGTAGCTATAAGTGAGACCTTAGTTCCCTGACCAGGAATCGAACCCTGGTTGCCTGGATGAAAACCAGGAGTCCTAACCGCTAGACCACAAAGGCCAGCGGCTAGAGCCTAAATCCCCCGTTCTTGCCTACCTTGAATAGAAAATTCTGATGAGGAGGTGGAAGGTAAAGAAAAAAGTAAAGCATTTATTGGAAAAGCAGAGTACATGGGGAAAGACACACGGGCGAACTCAGCAAGAGAGTCGAGAGAGTCACGGCTTTTGGGAAGTTTAAATCGTTTATAAGGGGGCAGTTTTCCAGGTCTTTGTCTTCCCCCTGGCCAATAGTCTTGCTTTGCCCCCATGGCTAATTTGTCTTAGGACCCTCCCCTAGGTGCTCACACACCCCTCAGCCAAGATGGATTTCAGCGCAAGGGCCTCTGGGAGGGGGTTTGGCATGACTTATTATAGTCTGGCATCCCCTGCTTTTTGACCCCCAAGGAGGCTTTCTGCGCATGTGCAGTGTCTCCCTTGCCCCAAGGATGGGAAACATGTGACCTCTTGATCTTTACTCAAACAGGGTTTAGCCCCTCTCTGTTCCTGCCGTGACTGTTATCTTAGAGTGTCCTCAGGAGACAAAGCCTGGCTACTTACCGTGTTTCTGTTGTTATTTCTATTTCGAAGTGTAAACAGCAGGCTGATTGTAAATATCCTGGAGCCCACCTATCTCCTGCCTCAACCTGACGGACCTTCGGACCTTCAAGAACTCCTTCCAATATTTTCCAGATGCCCTAAAGCAGGGCTGTTCAATAAACTTCCTGTGATGGAGGAAACATTCTTTAACCTGAACTTGGCAGCATGGCAGCCCTAGCCCTGGGCCTCAGGGGGGACGGCCCTGCTGCTTTCACATCACTCTCGCTTCTCCACAAGGATGTTGCCTCTCTCTGCCCTGCTGACATTCCCACCCTCTTCAATGAATGTTTCCTTATTTCTCTGCCCTAGCCAGCTGGATGGTTATTGTTCAAATTGAATTCTTCTCTGTGAGGAGACAAGTGCTGGGAACTCCCACTCTGCCGTCTTGCAGACATCACCCTCTAAGATGCTGAGCATTTGAAATGTGGTTGGTGTGACTGAGGAGCTTAGCATTTTTTAATTTAATTAATTTAAACTCAAATAGCCATATGTGGTCAATGGCCACTGTACTAGCTAGCCACTGCAGCCTCGGAGTTCTTTTCCAGTCCAAACCCAGTTTTGCCATTCTCCTGGTGGGACCTTAAAAGTTACTTAATCTGTAGGAGCCTCATCTGCCAAATGGTGGTAATAGTATCAAACCATGTAAAGTCTTGGTGAGAATTAAAAATAATGTGTTAACTACCTGGAGGAGGCACTCAGGCTATTATGACCCAAGGTTCTCTCCCAACCTAAATCCTCCATCACCTTTGAGCATCACTTCCTCCAGGAATCCTTACCTGGTCTTAAAATTCAGCCTAAAGCCCCTCCCTAAGAAGTCCTTTACTTAATTGTCTGTATTTCCTCACTAGACCTCAGGCTCCCAATTTTCCATTATATTCCAAGCATCAGTGCCTAGAACACGGCAACCCAAAGAAACTATTAAAAGGCCCTTCTACCAACTTCCAACAGATCCCAATACAGTAAGGCCCCTACATATGAACAAGTTCTATTCCGAGATCCCATTTGTAAGTCCAATTTGCTCATAAGTCCAACAAAGTTAGCCTAGGTACCCAACTAACACAATCAGCTAGATAGTACTATACTGTAATAGGTTTATAATACTTTTCACACAAATAATACATAAAAAACAAACACAAAAATAAAGAAAACATTTTTAATTTTACAATACAGTACCTGAAAAGTACAGTACAGTACCAGCTACCTCACCACTGCTTTTACGCTTGCTTCCAGACATCCTGGGCTTGAAATAAAGATACTGTACTACTGTACTCTATACAGTACAGTAAAGTACACAAAAGGACAACCATTTGTAGAGGATGTACGCACGTACAATGTACACCAGGCACGTGAACTAATTTATGTGATTGGACATGTGAACACACGTTCGCATCTTTGTAAGTATGCAACTTGAATGTTCGTATGTAGGGGACTTACTGTATACCACACACTGTAGGTGGTTCCCTCAGGGCTTGTAGTTGTTGGTTATCCAGGAACCATTGTCTATGTTCTCATCACAGAAAGTAAATCTGGTTTCCTATGAGAGCCAAGTAACCCGCTAAAAGCAGATTCACAGTGGAAGTACCCCGAGTGAATCTTCCAGCCTCATGTGGACAGGAGGAGCTGAGTGAGTCTAAGTACTGTCCTGGGTCCTCTTGCTCACCCCTCTGAAGGGCAGCAAGCCCTGAGATCACCAATGAATGACTGTGTTGGCAATGCATGCTGGGAGCCCTGTTAAGCCAGTAAAGTTAGCACTGCCCGCACCTTCACAAGGACCGCCCCGCCACCCTCTCCCCGACCCCCGGTTCAGACAGAAAACACACGATTAGGCTAAGCACACAATGGCCTATGTGCAGCTTATAACACTATGGCTACACCCAAATGGTTTGATCAGGCTTCTGCTCTTTTGTTTTCCTTCAGAAAGATCATTGGACTTGGAAGAGAGCAGTAAATTAGCCCAGTGCTTAAAGAAAGGATGGCCATTCTAATGCCTCAGTATAGAACCAATCTCATTATTTCATGGAATAACAGAGGGCTTTTACTGTTACTTAATCTTTATGAGACTCCATTTCCATATCTGCCAAATGACAGTAATAGTACCCACCATGCAAGTTTGTGGTGAGTATCAAAAATAATGCATTAAGTGTCGAATCTGTAGATTGCCTTGGATAGTATAGTCATTTTGATAATATTGATTCTTCCAATCCAAGAACACGGTATATCTTTCTATCTGTTTGTGTCATCTTCGATTTCTTTCATCAGCATCTTATAGTTTTCAGAGTACGGGTCTTTTGTCTTCTTAGGTAGGTTTACTCCTAGGTATTTTTCTTTTTGATGTGATGGTAAATGGTGTTGTTTCCTTAATTTCCCTTTCTGATCTTTCATTGTTAGTGTATAGAAATGCAATAGATTTCTATGTATTAATTTTGCATCCTGTAACTTTACCAAATTCATTGATGAGCTCTAGTAGACTTCTGGGAGCGTCTCTTAGGATTTTCTTTGTATAGTATCATGTCATCTATAAAAGATACTCAGGCTATTACAAGGCAGCATTCTATACCTACTTAATTCCTATGTCGCTTCGTCCATGAATCTTTACCTGGTCTCAACATTTGGGAAAAGATCCTTCCTATGAGGACTAAAGACACCTGAATTTTCTCAATTTATGTATCTTTTTCCTCTCATTAGACCTTGAATATCCTGTTTACCACTGCGTCTCAAGCATTAATGCCTAGAACACAATAGGAACTCACTCCATGTTTAAAGAATGAATGAATGAGTGAATTAATGAAGGAATGGATGCTTATTCCTTAGCCATCAATAGAATCATGTGGGCATGATTTGTTCTAGTTAGTTAGGATTTATACCTTGCTCCCTTTCAGAACTGGAATTAGCTGGCAGGACAGGCCAAATAATGGCTCCCCAAAGCTGTTCACCTCATAATCCGCGGAACCTATGATACGTTAGGTTACAACACACAGAAGAATCCATTAATTATGGATGGAATTAACATTGCTAATCAGCTGACCTTAAAATAGGAAGATAATCCTGAATTATCTGGATGGGTCCAATATAATCACAGGGGTCCTTAAAAGGGGAAGAGGAGGCAGAAGAGTTGGGTCAGAGAGAGATGAGCCACAGAAGGAGGTCACAGTGATGCAGTGTAAGGAGGACAGGACTCGCTGATGCTGGCTTTAGAAAAGAAAAGAGGAGGCCACAAACCAGGGAGTGTGGGCAGCCTCCAGAGCCAGGACAAGGTAGGGGGCACCTTCTCTACCAGAGACCGCAGAAAGGAATACAGCCCCACTGACCTCATGATTTTAGCCCAGTGAGACCTATGTCAGACTTTTAACCTACAACATTGTAAGATAATAAATATGTGTTATTTTAAGCCACAAAATTTGCAGTAATTTGTTATACAGCAAGAGAAAACAATCCACCTGGGTAGTTGAAAAAATATTAATGGCTGAGTCCCATCCCCAGAGATTCAGATTCAGTTAATCTGGGATGTCGCCAAGGCATTAGGACTTTTAAGAGTGCTGCAGGTGAGTCAGATGTGAAGCAAAGCTTAAGAATCATTCAATTATCCAAGAGTATTTGGATATCCTATCTCTCTCTCTCTTTCTCTCTCTCACACACACACACACAGACACACCTGCCCAGAAAAAAAAAAAAAAAAAATCAACCAACTTCCATGCTCAGCTTAAGAGAAATAGGGGGACAAGCAAATTTAATATTGCTTAATTTTTAACAGGAATGTGTATGTTCCTGAGCGGTGTTTTGCTTGGCCATCACAACAACCCAGGTAAATTGGTAACAAAGAGATCACAATTCAGTCCATCAAGGAAAGAGATATGAAGACAGGGGCAGAGTCATTCAGTGGATTCTCCAACCTGGGAGTCAGTAAGTCAGGAGCCCATCCTGAGACCACTTGGTGGCCAGGATCTTAAAAATCGAAGTGCCTTGGACCCTTGGAATTAGAAACCCACCCTTGAGTGAGCATTCCTGCACACCACGCCCAGGAATAACCAAACTAGGAAACAAGTGGTATGCGCATAAGTCACAAAAACCATTTTCACATTCTTGATTTTGAAATTGTGTCTCTCTTGCCATTGGTTCAATTTAGTAAGGTATTCCTGACTCAGTTCATGAGTAGTCCATCAATAGAATTTCAGCTTATCTCTTAGATCCGGTGTTAGCAAACAACAGCCCACAGGCCAAATCCGGCCCACTCCTGTTTTTGTAAATAAAGTTTTATTGAAATACCACCATGATTATTTGCTTATATATTATCTATGGCTACCTCCTTGCTACAACAGCTGAGTTGAGTTGAGCAGTTGTGACAGAGACCATATGGCCCACAGTGCTGAAGATGCTTTTATCGTATGGCCCTTTACAGAAAAAGTTTGCCAACTTCTACTCAGATCAAATATGGGTCCTTCACTCTCCCCATTGCCAGCCACCATAGTTATTCTTCAGCCTGTTAACTTCATGAGGACAATTTAAAGAGCCTGGTAGAAGTGTCCAACAATAACAGTTCATGGATGTAGACAGAATACCTAAGACTAATTTTTTTTATAATAATTTTGATTTAACCAATGATTTAGTTCAGAGAAACTCAGTACTCTTTGAATATTATCTCATTTTTTTCTGACAGTTTTTATTAGAAAAAAAGTTGGGAATAACCAATATATTAAAGACATCACTTTAATCATTTAAGATATTACCAGTTCCCTTGTGTTTTCTCCCACTGTCAGTGTTTTGAGAATTAATTGCTCATTTGTGCATAACACTGTATAATGCAACCTAAAAAGACATGGTATTTGCCTTCTGGGAGCTTACACAATCTAAGACAGACAAGGATGGCAGAGAAACAGTGCTCCTCAAGTGATATGCTAAACAAATTCATAAAACAAACAAATAAGTCTTAGTGTGATATATTCACAAAAGGTGAGCCCAGATTTAAAGGGAAGCAAATAAACAAATGTTCATGAAAGTGACCCAAGCCTTCTAACAAACTAATTATTTAATGGCAGTTTTCCTGGAGATGAAGGTGTAGATGGAGTGATTAAGGTGACCTGAGAAACAATTCTAGGCATATGTTTGTTTTTTTTTTAATTAATTAATTAATTAATTTATTTATGGCCGTGTTGGGTCTTCATTGCTGCACGCAGGCTTTCTCTAGCTGCAGTGAGAGGGGGCTACTCTTCGTTACAGTGTGCGGGTGACTCATTGCAGTGGCTTCTCTTGTTGCGGAGCATGGGCTCTAGGCGCGCGGGCTTCAGTAGTTGTGGCACACAGGCTCAGTAGTTGTGGCTCGCAGGCTCTAGAGCGCAGGCTCTGTAGTTGTGGCACACGGGCTTAGTTGCTCCGCGGCATGTGGGATCTTCCCGGACCAGGGCTCGAACCCATGTCCCTTGCATTGGCAGGCAGATTCTCAACCACTGCGTCACCAGGGAAGTCCCTAGGCATATGTCTTAATTACACTGAAAAGGGATAATTAGATGTAAGCATGGGCACAGAAATTCACCCAGGAAGACTAAGGAAAGTTGAAAGCATTCTAACATCCAACACTGGAAAGAAAGACCAGGCTCTACACATGGGATAGCAAACATGGTGCATGAGTGCCCCCCCAACCCTGTCTCTAACCTCACATGGCAGGCACCTCCAATTGACCACAGCCTTCTTGCTGGCCAGGCGTAGACACGGCCTTAAAATTCTTTTCATCTCAGCACTTAAGCAGGCTTCATACTGACAAATGATCAGAAGCAGCCTTTACATTTAAAAAGGAAAGATAGCACCTCTACTTTAAGTCTTTATTCATTGGACATTGAGAGATGAGTAACTCATTGCCCTGATCTCTGCCCACCGACCCAAAAAAAGGTTGACCAATGATAAATAATAACCTATACAGTCCTTAGATATCAGCTCAAAAGGCGCAACATAGGAATTACAGGTCCCCAGAGGAAAAAGTGACTGCTAATCAGAGTGAAACCTAGCATCGTGAGAGGAGAAAGGAAGTGGATGCCAGAGGGCAGGGCAGAGCCTGCCCCCCATCACTGGGCAGGCAGTGGGCATCATGGCTGCACCTGGCTCCTTCACACCCAGGCACCCAATCCTCGGCTACCGGAAGTGACCTTGCTGGTAGCACCCAACTGCATCCCTCCCCAGCAGAAGCCCTTGGTAACTCAAGGCTACACCGACTCCCCTGGGAAGCCCCCACTCAATGACTCGTTGATACAGGAACAAAGCCTGGGGATTTTTCCCTGATTTCCAAGGATCATCCTGACTCCAGTCTCCCCTTGGGTTTTGCTGAGGCTTCAGTTGCAATTGCCTTGCAATTCAATTCCTCCTTCTGCCCAATCCAGCCACCCTCACTTCCTTAAAGATGCTGTTCCAAAGACCACTGCCCTCCAAAATCTTTTGCATGTAAATCGCCACCTCAGAGTCTGTTTCCAGGGAAACCAATTTAGAGACAGTGGATACCGTTAGGTACTTTTTTAGGTCTCACAACCATTCAATGAGATTATTATTTCAATTACCATTTGAAAGATGGCCGAGGCTCAGGCAAGTTAAGACACAGGCTTAAGGCACGTGCTATAGCCAGGAGGTGAACCCAGGCAGGTGCTACACTGTTGAGATCATGGACTGATTGTCAGGGTGACAACAAGAAGCCCAAACATTCAGAGGACCAGGTGACACTGGAAAGACGAAGGTTGAAAAGGTCAGGGGAGGCACTAGGTCCAAGTCAAGAAAGGACAAGAAGTTTGAACCAACAGTACGAATGAGTAGAAACTCAAAGCAAGACTAATTCTGAGACAGGAAAGGTTGCCCCTTGAATATCAATTATGTTTCTTACCCATGGGTAATCCCAAGCCTACATTTGTACACAAAAAGCAAATAACAATAATAATAATAGTAGCTACCGTTTATGGGAAGGCAACCTCCAGCCAGGCACTGTGCTACTGGTTTTATATAAAATACTCATATACATGTATACTACCTGTGTCACACAGACCACCCATACACATATACTACCTGCATACACATATACCATGCACACACATATACCACCCACAGACATACACTACCTGTGTCACATACACCACCTATACACATATACCAGGTACAGACATATATTACATCACTGCATGCAAGTATCATGGTACCATTTTGCAGATGAGTACAAGTGAAACTCAGAAAAGCTGAGTGACCTCTAACTGTGAAAGTCAGTACTAATGGAATATTACTCAGCCATGAAAAAGAATGAAATAATGCCATTTGAAGCAACATGGATGGACCTAGAGATGAAGAAAGTCAGAGAAAGACAAATATCATATGATAACCCTTATATGCGGAATCTAAAAAAATGATACAAATGAACCTATTTACAAAACAGAAAAAGAGTCACAGATATAGAAAACAAAGTTATGGTTACCAAGGGGACATGGGTGGGGGAGGGATGTAAAAAAAAAATCATTATTAAAACCCAGGTCTGTCTCAGTGTCCAGCCAGCCCATCATGCTTCCACTACCCCACAAAAAGTTAGCCCCAGTGGAATTCTATGAATCTAATATTTATAATAACAATAGCTAACGTATATTGAACACTTATCAAAAACCAGATATTTTCTGCCTCTTAAATCTTTACAACATCCCTAGGAGGTAGGTACTATTATTATTATTATTATTATTATTGTCATTTTACAAAAGACAAAAAAGAGACATGGAGAGACAGAAAAAAACTTGTCTAAAGTTGCACAGCTAGTAAGAGGTGGAGCAGAATTTAAACCCAGGCATCTGACTCCTTGTGTCACTGACCAGAAGCTGGGGTAAAGGAGCTGGGGTTTCAGATAGTCCCTTCAAACAAATAATGAATCAAAATTGTTCTCAGATTTGTAACCTGAAATCTCAGAGATACAAGATGCTGCCATCCACCGGGATGAAGAAACTGGAATCAGGTAAGAATCGTGGAGTGAAGGTGAAATTATTACCTTTACCCAGGTAATTTTGAGTAGGTGATAAAAATATTCTGTTACATTTCATATTAAGATGGTATTTAATATTTTCGAAGGGTTTCTACTATATTATAGAATTTCTATCTTATATGATCATTTATATGATTTATACGGGGCTGGGTTAAGCTAACCATTTAGGGGTGGCCAGGAGATGGGGGTGTCATCTAAGAGTGATCAATAGCCAAACCCAGAGGAGCAGGAGCTGGGGGGGGACGTCAGGACAGCAGACCAGACGGAGGAAAGGAGAAGCCCCGATCTGGCTGGGGAGGGAGGATGCTGACAGAAGATGCCTTGCCTACCTGAGGGACAGAACAGCCTGGAACATCCTAACGACATTTCCATATATATCAAGAAGCAGTTCTCACTTTTTCCTTCAAATGCCTCCTTCCAAAACAAGTCTGGAATTGCTCCCCTCCCCTGAGCCTGATGTCACCTCTGGCACCTTGGTCACCGCAGAAGAATGTTTCAGCCCCCAGGACCTTCACCCAGGCTAACACAACACTGTGCCCCTCCTGGGTGGTAGCAATTTCTCCTGGGCCTGATTCAGAGCTGTAGTTGAACTTGCCCTAAGCAGCCCCTGGAGCTGCTCTGGGAACCGTTTTCTTCACCACAGAGACTCTGCGTGGATGGCCCTTTGTCGGCCTCTGACACTTCAGCAGAAAGAAAGGAGGCAGCATCCTTATTAGAAGGCCCTTGCCATTTATGCTCCCTCAGCTCAGCAGTATAAGTTCATTCTCCTTCCTTCTCAGATATTAATTTCTCCTGGATTGCAAAATACTGTCTCCTCCTCTTTTCGCCCTCCTCCTGGGTGGTGTCTGCCCTAAGAACTGGGGGCTCCAGCTCCTCCTCTGCACTGGGATTTATCTTCCCACCCTCACTTTATGGCACTTTAGCATTAGTCCTTCCCCTAGACTTATGGGCCCCAACTTAACCCATCCATTTTGTCCATACACACAACAGGCATCTCAGCTTCACTCAAATCCTCCTATGACTCTGCAAACCCGAGAACGACCCCTGTCATGTTTGCCATGAAACCTTGGCGCAAAGGAGTGCAGTGACTCACTGAGCTGTCACCAGCATCGCAAAGGCCCAAGTGGCTTGGCTCCTATTCCATCATCCTCTAGACCAAGGCCTCCTTCCTCCTTCAGAACAGGATGACAGCAAATATACTCTCATCTTTATTCAAGCCAATAGCATCTCTAAGAGCAAATAGCTTTACCTAGTTTAGCAGTGGCATTTGGTAAGATCTCTCTACTTGCACATTCATGGCATGAAACCATTATCAAGTAATGTTGGCAAACAAGCATCAGTGCCTTCTAAGCACAAGACACTGTGTCCCATTGCTTCTGAGTCACCCACGATGGACTAGCCAGTCTCTCAGGTCTGGTTTTGAAAATGAAGTCACCAAGTGGTTAGAGGCACCTCTGGCTCTGGTTGTCTCTGGCCTACATGCCACAGGAAATCCAGGCATTTCCTGAAACTGAATGGGTACCAGCTGCCTGCTTGCTGGGTGGTCCACTTACCCAGTCCAGCTTCCTCAGATCTGTTCAGATGAAGACTGGATCATGATGGGAGACGATCCCAAGGTCCCTGCTGATGGGATTAGTGGGGATCAACCCGGGGTCACCTTTCAGAACCACGATGTTGCAGAGGAAATTGCCAAACAATGAGCTTCCTATTGGATTGGAAAAGGGATGGGAAGCCACAAAATCTGGAAGCTGAGGGTCAGGGGAATCTTCAATGAGAAAGTTATTATAATACGACAAAATTCATTGTCTTTGAGGTGAGTGACCAAGACCTGGTTTGGCCACTGATTTACTCTGAAAGTTTGGGCAAAGGAGCCATGAAGTGTACCTTCTGCCAAAAGAGAATGTCCTGGATGCCGAAAAAAATGAGTGCTTTACCATTCTGGTTGTAAATGTTATTGAATTGATAGAGAAAATAGACCCTGACCCTAAACCTAACCGCCTCTCCTTCCATACTCTCAAGGCCCCCACCACTCACACACACTCCTCACCAAATGTCCAGAAAAGCCCCCAGACCCCCAGTAAGTCCCCACGTCCAGAAAAGCCCCCAGGTCCCCAGACAGAGTGTGGAGGAGAGCAAACAGCAGAATGGACGACCAGGTCCCCAAAGGAATCAGGACAAAAGCAGCATCTGGGAAGCAAATCAAACAAGTCCAGAACCTCCTGCATCTTAAATCAACCTAGCATTTAAGTTAATATCAGCTAGGACACTGGGGCCTTGCTGAATTGAAATAAAAATCAATGTGTTTTGCAGAACATTTTCCAGAAAAGGATGAATCTGTAAGAACAATCACTCATGGGGAAGACAATGAGGGGAGTTGAGATGTCTTTTGGCTCTAATTTCAACCACCACAGAAAAAAACCAAACAAACATGGAATTCTTCTCATATTTAAAATTTAGGAGAAGCTGAAGAAACTAAACTTGCTTATCCTTTATAAAACAGTGCTCCAAGGTAGGGCAGGATAGATAACCCCATATAAATCCTGGAAAGTAAACAATGCTGAAAAAACAAAGTGCTCTTTCTATCAATATTGGCTTTAAAACAAGAAAACGGCTGAGGCAGACAAAAGATTCTCCCCACAGAACCACTTGTCTTCCTGCCCGTTCCACTAAAAACCAAGCAAGGCTGTACAGTCATAGGGGCAGGTGTGCAGCTCACCACCTGGCAAGTCAGGAGGGCCTCCGACCCACCTTACCCCTTCGGACAAGGCTGGTGCTCAGCTTGTCAGCAACTGCCCCAGCGCACGAGACACCAGAATACTTAAAGCAAAACAAAACTTCTAAGCTAGTTGGAAAATGGTTGCAGTCCTGAATCCCTGTGCATGTCCCCCACCCTGACTGCCTTTGGTCTCTCTTTGGGAACTTTCTAGAACCTCCCCACGATTCAGCGTCTAAATGATAACAGCGGCCACTTCAGCTGCCACCAGGACCCTGCTTCAGGCTTACAGCCAGGATCTTTAGATTGAGTGGTCCCCTTGCCTTACCACTTGGTGAATATTAGCATCACTCCAACCTCTTTCCTCTTCTTGTGGTTCACGAGTAAGAGGATCATACAGAGTTACTTCTTCCCAGGCAAAACCACCACCTCACCATCCCCAGATCAGCCCAGTGGAGCTATGGCTTTCAAAGTATCGTTCTAGGCAGTGCCTTGTTTTTCTTCCTGAGCAATACGCAGCACCTCAAGAGTGCAGGAAGCCTGGACTTGGCATCAGAGTAGCCTGGGTTTAAACAAAACCCAGATCTTCCCCTAGTTTAGTGGCCATCGTGCAGCCATGTTCCTGAGCATCAGTTTTTCCACCTGCAACGCTAAAGACGACAAAGGACTCTTGCAGGGTTTCAGGAGGATTAAAAATAATATATATAAAGTGCCAAGCATAGTGCTGGGCATCTTCTAGGAGCTTGATTAAATGTTCTAATGTTATGATCACACTAGGAAGGGCAGTAGGTAGGACATGTGGAGTGAATACTCGTGTCTATCTCGGTACTCGAGATACATTCCTCTCATTTCCTGAATTTTTTGTCTACTGAATCCTTATTTTGTTCAATAACAATCAACATCCTGCTCTCAGAGCCCACTTGGATAGATGCTACTCTACTGGAAAACTATGCCCAGTCCAGGGGCCCCTGGTGCAACCATATCTCTTGCCTCCATGATGTGACAACCCAGGACCTCAAAGTCTGTGGACCATCCATAACCACCTCCTCACCTGTGAAAGGACTCAAATAATACCCGAGGCTGTCACTCAGTGGACTTTGGCCTTGGAGATCCTGATACTGGGATGCCATTGAATCAAGATCTTGCCCTACGAACTGACAGCCACAAAACACCAAAGTCCAGCAAGACACCCCAGCTCGCTGGGTTCTGCCTGAGAGGTAATCTTAAAGGCTCTGCTGCCTGGGCCACGGAAATGCTGCCTTCAGTGCCAATGCTATGAAGTTTCATTAAGAAACCAGGTATGATGCGGTGTTGACAATTCACCCTCGTCTAGACAAGCTCAAGGCCAGCCCGATTTATACTGGATTTTGAAATGTCATAAGTCTGGGGATCAGGATATGTATATAGTAGGCTGCAAAGATAGCAGCTACTGTCCACTGAGCATGTTTTAGGTACCATGCCCTGTGCTCATTATTTTCCATATGTCATTTACAATCACTCCAAAACATAGCCATTACCTCGGTTATACAGATGGGATGCTAAGGCCCAGAGAGGTAAAATAATTTGCCCTGAATCATGCAGCAAAGAAACAAAACCAGGATGCAAACCATGTCTGCTTTACTTTCAAAGCCCCTGCACTTTTCAGTGCGCGATACCTCTTATTCACATTTAATTCTGACATTGGGTGGAAATCATCATCTTCATTCGGCAGGTGAGGAACCAGAAATACAAAAAGGTCCACACTTGTAAGTGGTGAAGACAGTATAAAAACCCAGGCACACCGTCTCCCTCCATCTAAAATGCACGCAAGTGTGCAGACACTAAAAGTAGAAGACTCAGCGTTTATTTCACTAAAAAAAAATTGGGGGCAGCCTTGGGTGATGGGCAGGGGAGAAAATATGAGTGAATAGGATTCAGGATCCAGACAATGTGAGCCAGGTGACCTGCAAGAGGCCTATCAACTCCATCTTCCCTGGAGACCATCTCCAGGGAAATGGTAACCTATGGGTTTCCCCCCAATCAAGTTTGCCCTCAGTCTTTGCTATTTTTTTTTTAACGGGTCTCACATTCCCAGCTCAACAGTCTGGTGGAAGAAGGATATTTGTCACCTCCTGGCTGGGCTAACGGACTTCAGATCATCTCCTGTTCTCTAGCCTTCAGGGGCTTGAACACAGATCTCTCAATTTATTTTAATCATGCAAATTGCTTTCTTCCCTTTATTTCTGACCTGATCAGTTCAAGGAGTTTTCCATGATCAGTGCAAAAGGCAACACGTCCCATCTGATAGGAACAGTCAATATTTGGCAAAAGGTTAACATGTGACTCAAATGGTCAAGATGAAATTGAGACTGAAATTAGCAAACGCTGCCTGCTGCAGGTGCCCTCCAGAAAGCTCACTGGGTCTTGAATTCAATGCCTTCACTTCAAGCAAGCAACACAACTGCCACTGTTCGAGAATATTAAAAGAGTAAATAATGACACCTTTACACACTTGGCAGGCTCTCCCACCAAGCGGCTTCAACATCACTGCCATGAAACCATCCCACACAGAGTGAAAGGAAATAAAATCACTGCTCTCACCAGCAAAATAAGTCAGCGGGCATTCCTCCCAGGGGGGTTTCAGGGGAAGTTTGCTAGTGGAGAAGCTAGTATCGTGTAAAACTTAAATTAAAAAAAAGAAAGAAGAACAAGACAAAACTCTCTTCAGGATCAAAGATTTCACAGACTGAGAGAAGGTTCTGGAGCAGCTTTGCTAGTTAAGCTGGCTGAGGAGGCCTCGGCTGCCTTGGCTGTGATGGGAGATGCATCCCCACACCTCCCAACCCACACAGGACTCAGTCCCCCGGGGCCAGGGCCAAATGACCTTGGCATGCCAGCCTTACGCAAGAGGGTAAGTGTACATAATAAAACTCAGAGCTTCTGAGCCCCTATTAAGAGTGGTTGCTTTAACTAAATGGGGCCCTTAGACCCAGATTTCTAAAAAAAGAAAATTATCATCAGAGATGATCAAGTTCATTTGCCTCTGTTCTACAGATAGGAAAACAGGAAGGCACACGTGGGAAAGGACTTGCTTAGGGGGCTCTTGGAAAGTTTTTTTTTTTTTTGGCCGAACCACACAGCTTGCGGGATCTTAGTTCCCCGACCAGGGATTGAACCTGGGGCCCCTGCAGTGGAAGTGTGGAGTCCTAACCACTGTACCGCCAGGAAATTCCTTCTTGGAAAGTTTTAAAAAATATTTTAATAAATATAAGGGAGCCTAGAGTAAAACAGAGTGTTCATAGAAAAAAAAAATTAGATTTTCCCCCATCTTCCTAATGAAAGAAGCCCATCTCAAGTAAGGAGACCTTTAATAGGCCTTTATAAATATTAAAATCAACTTTTGCCTAATTAGGTAGTTGATGTTTTCAAAATGTACATCCCAGTACCAACTTTCACCAATACTCATCTCAAAAAGCATTAGCCTCATTCAGTCCCTACATTCTCCTGGGCATCCACCCGCAGAGGGGCCTGAGATATATGAGATGTCTGTCTTTCATTTTCCTTCCACAGAACTGCATAGGCCGGGGCCTTCCTGACTGTCCTCTGCAGCTGCCCAACCACCTCCAAGCCAAGCACAGCCTCTCCATCCCCCTCTGTCCATCCCTTGCTCAGTCTTCCTCAGCACAGAAAGGGTACCACCATCATCACGGCTGTTCAAGCCAAGGGACAGTAATAGCAACTCCACTCCCCAGCTTTCTAATAAGATACTTCCAATTACCTATGATCCAGAAGAATAGATCAAAAACCTATTAGCATTGGATGCAGTGTAAGCATATATATGCTTTGAATGAAGATCTAAGTAAGGAGCTTGTATTTGGTCCTATAAATTTATACCTGTTCTAGCTGCTCAGGACACTATGCCTGCTTACATCGTATTTATAGGTGTGCTCTACAGGGCATGCTAAAGGGAAAACAACTTCTAGAAAAGAAGCCTAGCGGTAGTAGTAGTAATAATAAATTTAATAATCATAATCATAATCATATCAAGTCATATTTACTGAGCCCTTACTAGTTGCCAGAGAACTGCCTAATTGCTTTATATATTTTAATTCACTCAATCTTCACAGTGATCTTATGACGTGAGTACTGCTATTACCTTGCTAATTATACAGATGAGTAAACTGAGGCACAGAGAGGTTAAACAGTAAATTGCCAGAGTGAAACAGTTAGTTAATTAGCAGAGAAAGGATGCAAACCCCAAAAATCTTTATTTAAAATGTGTGCTCATAACCACTATCCCATGCTGCCTCCCAGTGAGCCATTACTGAGTTGTAATTCTACACTTTAAATATGAATGGATTAGTCATGTATATATTAAAAATAATGATGCTTTAAAATAATTTAAAACCAACAATACGTAAGTCCCTCAGTTACATCCCTTGACTTCTGGAAATGTTTAAAAAGACCGGAAAAAAAGAATAAAAGGATGTATTTTTAAAAGTGACGAAATCAATGGCAGGAGCAAAAAGAAACTTGAACTAGCACTTTTGTACACATAAAATCATGAACTAGAAGAATCATGACTTAGAAGAAATACTTCCTGTTGCTCTTCAAAATGGAAAAGATATCACCACCACAATATTGTTTTAAAAAAACATTTTGACCTCGTATAATTAATGGCAAAATTAATTTAAACGTTAAAATAGTTGATGCCATTATGTACCATGTGTGCTTGATGTGCACAAGTGCGCAAGGGAGGATTGCTGCGTCGATGACTCAGGAGAGCGCCACCCAGGGGCACTTGAGACAGGCGTTCCCTTTACCACATTCTTGGAGACACACTGGAGACGACAGAGACGTCTGTTTTTGCCTGAGTTTCTGGAAAGCAGAGCCTGGGTTAAAGGGAAACGGGAGTGAGCGACCCGGGGAGTGTGGTAGAAAGGGTGGAGGGCCAACACAGCAGCCACCAAGTGCCACCAATCTATGCCACTCAGACCGCACCCAGGGGACAGAGAGCAAAGAACGCATCTTCAGGCTTTGGTCTCCCTCTGCTCAAAGATTTGTCCTGCATGGCAGGAAACGCTCACATTCCCAGGCTGAATGTGCACAGGGAACACTGTGGTCCTCAGGGCATCTCATGCCTCTGTGTCAACAGGAAGGTCTCAGGACAGGCCAGAGGGCAGGCACAGTCAGGGGGCACCTGGATGGAGCCGAGGAGAGTCCACACTGGGCAAGTCACAGCAGCAGCAGCTGAAGGAAATGCTGAAGCCCAGAGGGCCTGATGCACACAAGGCGTTCTGAGGAAGGGCTGGCAGGGCATACTTGTCACTGGCTGAATCACGGGGCCCAAAGAGGGCTGAGGAGCAGGTCCACTGCAGCCTGAAGAAGCGTAAGCACCAGGAGGCTTGGAGGGGGGGTCTCATGCGCATCTTTATTACCTACTTGAATGAAGACACAGAAAGCGAGTTCATGACCATTCAAATGTTACAAGACTGGGAAAGATAACTAGCAGACTGAATGAGTGAATCAGAGCTCTAAAGATTTTGACAGGCTGGAACGATGGGTGACAACTAGTCAGATTAAATTTAATAAGGAAAAAAGATTGCTTGGGTGGGTTCCCTGGCTAGATGAATCACCAGGAGGAATGAACATCTGCAGTAAAAAAATCATGAAAAGAGAATGTTTTATCTCTAATTCTTTCCCCTGAAGGGCTGGGTAGGGACACCAGAGAGAACACAGCACAGCATCATCGACCAAATGTCCACGAGCCAGGCCTTCCCTCCTCCAGATGTCAATTCCCTGGTCTCTTTACTCCATCCAGGAAGCAAACAAGAATGGCCTGTTGGATTTGCTTCCCAAGTTTTTGTTTTGAAAATGCTCAAACATAGAAAAGTTAAAAGAATACTACAATGAACCCCCATAGGCTTATCACCTAGATTTTAATTATTAACCCTTTGCCATGTTTTGTGTATGTGTTTGTGTGTGTTTACCCCAAGCATTTGAAAGTAACTCAAAACCTTTCAGCATACATCGCATGGCCACATGCCATTATCACATTGACAACTAGCAACAATTCTCTAATAATATCCAATGTCCAGTCCAGATTCAAATTTCCCCAGCCAGCTCATAACATCTTTTATAACTTTCCTTTTTCACACTGAACCTGGCCAAGGTTCCCATGTTACATGTGGTCATCATATCTCTAATAATCTAGAAGAATCTCGCCATGTTTTTGGTTTTAGATTCATCTGGTTGTTTACTCTTGGTGTCATGTAACTGATTCCTGTATTCTCAGTATCTCCTATAAACTGGAAGGTACCTCTACGTCTTGATTAATTTCACCTTGTGCATTTCTGACAAGAAGGCCCCACAGAGGATGGTTTTCCAAAGCCTTGCATCATTTTAAGAGGCACATTGCATCCATCTGTCTCACTTTTAGTGATAAATCTGAGTACACAGATAAGTAGTGATCACAAGATCTCTCCCTTATGAATACTATATGTTTCCTTTTTCAGTTAGCAAGTAATCTGTTGTATCATGTTTTCACACCGTGTGAGTATACTTTTTTTCCCAGCAACACTTTTCATAAAGGTTTTAATATCCATTGACAATACTTGTCTGGGTCAGTTATTTCACAGGGACTATCAAAATGGAGATTTTCTAATTCTGTCATTACTTCTTTTTTTTTTTTTTAATTTACTTTTATTTATTTTTTGCTGCATTGGGTCTTCGTTGCTGTGCACAGGCTTTCTCTAGTTGCGGCGAGCGGGGGCTACTCTTCGTTGTGGTGCGTGGGCTTCTCATTGCGGTGTCTTCTCTTGTTGTGGAGCACGGGCTCTAGGCACGCAGGCTCAGTAGTTGTGGCTCACGGGCTCTAGAGCACAGGCTCAGTAGTTGTGGTGCACAGGCTTAGTTGCTCCGAGGCATGTGGGGTCTTCCCGGACCAGGGCTCTAACTTGTGTCCCCTGCATTGGCAGGCGGATTCTTAACCACTGCGTCACCAGGGAAGCCCTGTCATTACTTCTTTATTTATTAGCTGCCATTCTTCATGAAAGAATTCATCCTTCATCAACTGCAGATAAACTACAGTTCTTCCTAAAAATTCATACTGGATGTGTATATCTTCCTTGTATTTGAGAATTCCAACCAAACAGTGCATGGTCTATTAACAGGGATTGGTAGACTTTTCTACAAAGAGCCCGACAGCAAATATTTTAGGCTTTACAGGCCATATGGTCTTTGGTGCAAATATTCAACTCTGCCATTGCATGAAAGTAGCCATGGACAACCCATAAGTAAATGGATGTGGTTGTCATCTGATAAAACTTTGTTTACAAAAACAAGTGGAGGGCCTGATTCACCCTCAGGCCGTAAATCGTCTACCCTGATCTATAATAATATCATTTACTTTTGGTGCCTTTCATTTGCCCTACTGAGTGGCTTTCAAAGTCCTTTTACATCCATCATGCAGTCTGTTCTTCACAACAGCCCTGGTCCCTGGGTGGAGCACACACATGATTGCTGCAGGCAGATGACAGGAGGCTCGGGAAGGTTCCAGGGAGGCTGGAATCTCGTGTCCCAACTCCATGCCTGATGCTCTCATTCCCACTGTCTCTCTTTATGTGGATGGATATAGACCCCAAACCCACCATCATGAGCAACTAGTGCAATGCCCCAAAGACTTCTGAAAAATGAAAGGTCAAACACTCTAATCGCCAAAGTATGCCTTTCCCAGGGAGTCAGCTACTGATTTGCCAGAATGAAAAATAAACCATCATGGCATAAATATACTCTGAAGACTAACAGCTATATTTTCATTTCCATGAAAAGAAAACAAAATTTTAAATGTTCTGAAATGCATAACCCAGATGTAAAATAAGGTCTGGGCTTGGTTTGTTAACAGAATATAAAAGTAAGTAGAAGTGCAAACCCTTCACATGGCTGTTTAACTTTGCAGCTAGATCTATCAAAACGTCAGAAACCACAGTTTTCTTCTCTAACTTATTAACAGGTGGTAAAAAATACATATATACATGTGTATATATATACACACATGTGTGTATATATATACATTTTTATATATAGGCATGTTGAACATTATAAAGTGCTACTCCGTAGTCAGTTAATATATATACATTTTTATATATAGGCATGTTGAACATTATAAAGTGCTACTCCATAGTCAGTTAATAGTGTTGGTGTCACTGCTGTTGTTAAACACAGAAATGATCCTTAAATGATTACACAAAATGCTTATTTTGCCTAACCAAGTAAGCTTGCATCCATGCCAGGAAAAGAAGACTATTTAAATACATAGGAATAAGCTCCAAATCTGGCCTTTTAATTATTGATTCTCACCGGCATACAGTCTTAGTGAAAACAGAGCATTTAAGGGATCACATTCTTATTTTTTTTAATGCAAAATTTGTTTTAAACTCCATGAAAAAAGACCAGATGCTTAGAAAGTTGGAAACATCTTATCCATCATTTTCTAGTCCCACATCCATAAAATGTTGACAAAGTTTCAGAGATACAGCTGTCTTCTCACCATGAAAGACAAACAGGTCAGGGAAGAGGAAGGAAGCTAACTTTTAAGAGGCAACTAGTATGACCCGACAGTTACATTAGGCCTAACCCTAATGCTTACAGGGGCAAGAATACAAATGAAAGCCTAAGTACCCTAGGTTTAATGTTTTTAAGTTATATATAAAGCTAAGATATTGTTACAATTCAGCAGTGCCTGGCTGACACAGCACAGCCCACAAACCCTCATGGCATTCAGATCAGGCGTCTTTTGTTGGAGACGTGGGAAAGCGTGTCCCTGGGGCCCGAGTAGTATTAGGAGTCAGGACAGTGGGTGTTTAACTGCCCTGCTGAGTGCTGAATGTTGAGAGGGAGGAAGGAGGGATAAGGTGAAGAAATACAAATTAAATAGGAGATTGACATTTTAAGTGGATAACACTGAGACCTGTAAAAACTTTAAGTGGGATTGTTTTACTAGAAATAAGAAAGTGGATTTTGAGAGAGCAAATTGGTAGCAGTTATTAAACAAAATAAAAGCATTTCAGGATGAGACAACAGGAAACCAGGAAATTCTTAAACATATTCCTCAAGTCACAATTGGTGAAGAGGTGATAAAACTACATCACTGCACTACAGAGAAGTCTGGTGTGTTCCTAGAAGGGTTCCCTTACAGCCAGTCCAGGGAAGGCCAGCCCTGTTTGCTACCTCTTAGCTGCTCGGATTACAACAGAGATCGGATGCTGCTGGTCTTGATCGGAAAAGGCATTTAAAGTCGGCAGAAAGTCTGGTGTACCATTTGCAAATTGTTCATTTGCAGCTGGGATCTCTTTCCCCCAAACTGCAGAGAACAGACAATTGCAGTCTGCACTTTTTTCTTTGTACCTTCTTCTTGCTTCTCATCTTCGTGGTTGCCCATTAAAAGTGATCGTCTTTGGAAGGGAGATCAGAAATAGCTGCAGAAGGGGTCTGTTCTTCCAAACGACATTGTTAAGATGCGGGTGTTTTTTTCCTAAAGCTGTTTCTCTTCTGATCTCTTCACTTTGCAGCTAAAATCTTTCAGCCTCCTTGGGATGAAAGAAGAACTGTACAATATTGATTTTTTTCCTTCCCCCTGTAAATTCATGACAAATGGTGAACAAAAGCTTATCTGGAAGTGTAGGCGTCCAATTAAAATTTTACTCTCACGTGAAAATTTCTCTAAAAAAAAAAAAAGGGCCTCCATTTCTGCGCAGTCCTCCTGCGTCTCCATTCCCCCTGGGGACACGTCCCAGGGCGGCTCAAGAAACTAATCTTGAAATTAACTTGAGGAGTGTGCACGTGTGTGTCAAAAGTGAGAAGCATCTGTCAACATGCTTTCTTCCTGGGGGTCAAAAGAGAAGTAAGACACGGCACCTGCAGGGAGGATGGTGGGGTTATGTGGATTTGGTGATGATTGGGATCCAGGCCCTTGGGATCTGGCCGTGGAGGGCCAGGAGGGGGGGCCTGCCATCCAGGCCGAGTGAGCACGTAAGCGTGGAGACAGGAACCAGAGGGCAGCAGGCCTGGCAAGGTGTGAGCACTGTATGTATGATGAGAAGTCAGAAAAAAATCTGGAGAACAAATTGGAGCCACCCTCAAATAGGCCCATTTCATAAAGGCTTAGTATTTAAATTAGTTCTTTGCTCACTTTTTGTTTCTTGCCTCTGATTCTCTCTCTCCATCTCATAGCACCCCCTCCTACAACTGTGTCAGATAAGCTTTCTCCACTCCCTCTTTACGCCTCTTCTCCAGCCACCACTTGAAACTATTGCTGGAAAGGTAAAACAAAAAACAAAAAAAACCCAATAAAAACACTGCCAATTAAGGAAATTGGTGATGAAATATTGAAACGATGATTGATACTGCACCCCAAAACAGAAAGATAACCGCCTAGATACATGTATATATACAGGCATTCATGCATACACCTGCGTGCACACGGCACACATATACACACATTCACATGCTCTCACACATGTGCGTGCACATACTTGCACACACCTACATGTGAATGCATGCATACACATGAACAGACATGTGTATTTGTACACACAGAGAACAAAAAGAAATGAAAAGAGAAAGTGATTCTCCCCTTTAAAAGCAAAGCCGGTCCTGAAAGTGCCTGCCCATCTTTCCACCTCCCAGGGTTCACTATGTCACCCTAGTGAACTGTCCCACTGAAGAATAACAGCAACACTCTACTGATCATCCAACCTTGACTTGGTCATCATTTCTTTGCAGTGCCAAAGAACAGCTTTGAGTGACAGATTTAGAGGCATAACCTCTAATGCCAAATCCTAACTTCCTAACCTGGGTTCAGCCTCAGGAGGTCCGAAGCGTTCTCAGATTCCACGCTTCCCACCTTCCCCACACGCCATGCTGAGGGACAAAGGAAGGCATATGAAACCCCACAGGATTATCTCAGAAAGGATCCTGGTATTTTGAGCCAAACACATGTTTCTCAAATCCTTGGCTTTATTGTGGATAAAGACCTACAATCCAAAGTTCTCAGCTCTCCATGTCACAGACATGGTTTCGTTAACTCCAGAATCAGAATGCCTGAGAAAGGGGTTTTAAGAGAGATACATGTATTGAACTTATCTGACCAAGCAAAGTGGGTGGGGGTACTGATTGCACCAGGCAGTTGGGGTCCTTAGCAAAAATTTCAAAAACAGATCTTGAATATGTTCACTGACAGATAAACTAGTTCTCATAGTTGTAGAAAAATGCTACATGGCAGGTACTCTTTTTCCTGTTCTCCTGAGCTTTTCCAACAACCCCCATGCACTTCAAAACCTCCTTCATCCATCCATCTGTCTATCCATCCATCCGCTCATTGAACAAATGTTTACCGAGAGCCTACCCTGTTGCAGGCACTGCTGTGTATCAGGGACTCAGCATAGACCAAAACAGATATAGCCCTTTCCTTCATGGACTTTACACTCCAAGAGGAAATAACAGTTATTCAAAAAGAAAAACACAAATGAATATCAAAAAATATTGTGCTAAAGACTATAAAGGAAAAAATGTCTCTGCAAGAGAATAAGCAAGAACACAGACTTTGTGTGGTTAGGTATGGCTTCTCTAAAGGAGTGACAACGTTGCTGAGAAGGAAAGGATGTGCAGATACTAATCGGTGGGAAAAAGGAGAGAGGAAGGCTTCCCAGGGCAGGCAAGCAGAGACTATGTGAAGAACTGGAGGCAGGAGAGAGCGGGGGGTGTGGTCAGGTCTCAAGGGAGGCAGGTGAGACAGTAGAACAGTGAAGTGAGGTGCGGAGTGGGTGGGGCAAGGTCAGAAAGCCAGGCCACTCAGACCTTGTGGCCTCGTGAGCCAGAATATGCAGGGCCCCCCAGGCCAGGCAAGGACTTCGGGAAATGTTACAAGAGGAGTGATGCCATCTGACTTAGGTTTTTTTTTAAATTTTATTTATTTATGGCTGTGTTGGGTCTTCGTTTCTGTGCGAGGGCTTTCTCTAGTTGCGGCAAGTGGGGGCCACTCTTCATCGCAGTGCGCAGGCCTCTCACTATCGCGGCCTCTCTTGTTGCGGAGCACAGGCTCCAGACGCACAGGCTCAGCAATTGTGGCTCACGGGCCCAGTTGCCCCTCGGCATGTAGGATCTTCCCAGACCAGGGCTCGAACCCGTGTCCCCTGCATCGGCAGGCAGATTCTCAACCACTGCGCCACCAGGGAAGCCCCTGACTTAGTTTTTAAGAGACTGCTCCAGCTTCTGCCGGGACAATGAGCCTGAGGGCTGAGACAGGAGGTAAAGAGGCTACTAGGGGCACAGATTCCCAGCGTGAGGTCTGAGGACTAGTGTCGTCAGCGTCCCCTGGGAACTTAGAGAAAGCAGGTTCAGACGAACTGAATCAGGATCCCTGTGATGAGGCCCAGTGTTTTAACAAGCCCTCCATCAAAGCCTGTAGCCACTAGTTTAGGAGGTTACCACGTAGTCCTGGCAAGAAACTATGGTGACGTAACAGGCTGGTGATGGTAGAGATGAAAACCATTAATCCACAAACAATTCTTAGGTATTAAGAGGTGTTCTTTACCAATATGGCAGAGATAAGTAAACAGAACACCTGTGCAGCTGAAATCAGCAAAACACACCAATTAGCCCCCCACTCAATAAGAAGCACTGATTTCCACAGATATAGTTTCTTCTTTAATTGCTAGTTTTAGAAGGGGAACTGAACTGCTTAAGAGAGAACAACTTTGTGAGATGAGGTCCTCAGACGTGTGCATGCAGAATATTAGAATGTTGAGAGGGCACTAGTGGCCACCTAGTGTGACCTTTACCAAGGATGTCCAGGGGTCCAAGGTGTGTCTGAGGTCGGATCAACCACAGCAGAACTGACACTAGGGCCGTCCATCTCTCCCACATCTTTTCTCTCCCAACACCCCTACCAAAGACTCATGATGCTGGTTGGTGTTCATTTATATAAAAAACATTTATGTAAACTTCATTTAATGACTATGAAATAGCACACGGTGGAGTATCCCAGCTAAGTGAGAGGCAATCTGTTCAAACAGCTCCTGAACGTTCCAGCTAAGACTCCACTCCGTGTCCTTAGCCACCATCCTCCTCTCGGTGCAGATGTGCTTGCAGGCTGCAAACACACTCATTAGAGGGATTAGAGACACTTCCAAGTGCAGGAGAGGGACAAAGCAACCAGGAGAGGCCTCTTCCTTGGCAATATCGATTAGGTGCTCCAAATTGCCCAGTGAAGCAACGTCTCTCTCCAAATAGAATGGAAATGGGGAAAAAAAATCCATGGCAAACATCAAGAAAGAAGCAGAAGCTCCAATAATATCTTCATCCAAAAACAAACCCCAAACCCTAACATCAGTCAATGTTCTTTTTTTAAATTATTTTCTCAAAATAAAGAGCAGCTGAATGGAGTGGGAGTTTTGATGGGGACAAATGATTTCTATAATTTGTTCTGGTCATTTTCTTCATTTGTTCTTAACAGATCAATAGCTGTCTTCACTTACTCCCCCACAATTTAGCAATCTGGAAGAGAATGAGTTTCTGCAGAAAAGGTGTGACTCATTTGGGGGTTTGGGTTGGGGCATCCACACAGATATCAATTTGGGGAAACCTTCCTGTTCAGTATTGATGTCAGTACCTCAGCTGAGTTTAAATATCAAATATTTACTCAGGGGAAAATATAATTACTTTTAAATTAAGGAAGCTTAGACGTGAATAAAATAACAAAAAAGAATGATGCTTTCTCTCCAGTCCTAAAACAATCTACGACAGGAAACTCCTTCCCATGAAGATGGGGAGCTCACAGCCACTCAGCTATGTCATTCCAGGTGTTTCTGGTGACCCAGATGGGCTATGCTATGTTTCCAAGGGGGCTAGCAGAATGTGACTTCAAGGGAACTTCTTTAATACACAGGCTTTCAGTGCCTGATTTGCCCAGAGAGGCAGAGAAACCCAGAGAGAGAGAAATTAAAGAAACAGACACACAGAGTTGGAACGAGAGAGAGACACACACACACAAAGATGCATTGAACACACACCCAGGAGTGGCTGCTTCAGCTGCCATGGTCTCCATTTCCTGTCCTTGGAATTCTCAAAATCTGCTCATGTCCTTAAAGCCAGGCCTCTCACAACCAGAGCACACTGTGGAGAATAACCCCTGGTTCTGATGACTTTGGAGGCAGTGGCTTCCATTTTTTTTCAGTCAACATGACTACACTAATCTACATGATAAATAATCATAATTCAATTCACAAATATTAAACTCACAAAGGAAGCAAATGCAGTCAGATGACTCTCTCCCTAAAATACGCTGATGCTCTCCACTGCTCTGAGGCACAGGCCAATTTCTCCAACCTGCTTTCACCTCACCACTCCCCTTGCATCCTGTGCTCCAGTCAGAACCATGGACAGTTACCCAGACCCACCAAGGCCCCATCTCTTCTCCAGGCCTCTCCATAAGACCTCCACCCTCCCCACAAGACCCCACACTGCCTTTTCCCATGGTTCACTAGCCAGTCCAACCCCTGGTTCTCAGCATTTACAGAACAGCCTTCTCTAAATCCCCTCAACTCTGATTCCTATGTGTCCCCACGGGACAGTGTGGCTTTCCCAGTCACAGCATGTCTGGACTCTTTCTCCACCTTCAGGACTGGGTTGTACTTTGCATGTTCACTGATATATCCCAACCTCCCAACACTGAGGACAGTGTTTAAAGAGTGCAAATTTAGGGTCTCTGTGGGCTAAACCAGTCTTCCTTTTCTTTGAGGATAACAAAAAGGAATTTTCATTAAGCGATATCAGCAAAAGAATTGCATCCTCCCAGTATTCCTTATGAAGGTCTAGGTCAAGCAACACCCAGATGTCATGAGCCCAGCTTTAGTTCACCGCCAGATGTGGGATTTTAAGAGTCAGCACAGCCCTGGACCAGTGTGGTTTGCTGGTAATGGGGGTGGGTGCTGAGGGATGTTGCCTCAATTTTCAGCCAGCCCACTGCACAGATAAGCAGACTATTTGTCTGAGGTTGAGTTCCCTGGGAAACAAGAGTCTGAGATTTGTGTGCAGGAGGTTTACTGGGGGTCCTCTTGGGATCACTCCTGGAGGGAAAGGAAGGGAGCAGGATGAGGCAGAGGGAGGAGCTGACCTGTGAGGTCCTCTCAACAAGGACCTCTGGGTCCCCAGGGGAATCTGGGGGCTTGAATGGCCTCTTAGAGATTGTCCTGAATTGAGGCAAGGGGGCCAGGCATTTGTGCTCTAGAGGAAAAGTCACTGGATGCTGGGATGTATCACGATCTTGGGCAGTGAGCAGTTAGGAGGGAGAATGAGGTCTGGGAGCTGTGTGTGGCCACACTCACTGCAGCTGGGGAACGGGGCCTGGGCTGCATAGCACAGCAGCCACCACTGGATTTCGGAAGATGGAGAGAAAGATTCTGATTGTTCATCACTTTCCATTGGCCAGAACTCATGGGTCCAGGATGCTCGTCAACTACAACTTGGCTTCAACCGATTAACAATACGATGATGGGACAGATTTCTCCCCAACATTCTTCCAGGGATAAATCTAAAGAGCTAGAAAGCACTTTTCATATGAAAACACAGCTCTCTTAAGAGACTTTTGGTAGTAGAGATGTGTAGCTTTGGGTAAAAAGGGGTTGAGGAAACACAGAAAACTTTAGGGGACCTCAATTAAGAACAAGAAACAGAAAAAAAAAAAAAAGAAAAAGAAACAGTAGCTACGCATTATTCCTTCCACAGGCTTCCCAAGAATCAGAATCAATCTAGATGAATCATGAAGATCCAGACCCTCAAAGGGAATTTTCCTGAGGACCTATAAGAGCATAGATAGAAACTTGATGCATATTTGTTTAACCAAATTGAATGAAATCTTACACAAAGTTATGGCACTCAGACTTTTATTCTGAAACAGGGAAGGTTTTAGTTCTAAAATATGCTAAGTCCGTCTTTTAAAGGTAAATTAATAAATATGTCCTGGGGTTTGGGGATGAAAACAGGAGGTAAAGGAAATAACAGAAAAGGAAAGGGGGTCTTATAGGAAGTGGGGAGTAGGTAAAGTGGAATCTTCTACTGCATTCTGGCTGTGTCTGAGCCAAGGAAGAAACTGGAAAGGTGTCTAAGAGGGGCTGACAGATGTGGGCCCCAGGAAGGCAGAAATCAATAATTCTGAGTCATAAAACTAGAAAGGCATTGAACATTTGGATGGTGAAGCAGACTCAGGGGGAAAAAAAAAACTTGGGTTATGAACAATATCTGCAAAAATAAACAAATAAACAAACACAAGCTACTTGCCACAACTGTTGGGAACAGAGGAATTACCTGACTATCCACTAAAAATGTATAAACTCTCACTAATATTGCCCTTATGCATGGTGCTGTTTTACGTTATTTTAGTGGACATAAAATTTTATAAGCTTTCATAGACTCATTTGGACCTTCCACTGCCTACCCTTATTTCAAATATGATGCCCTAGAATGTGAATTCTCCTACTATGAGGGGTTTTAATGCCTAATCTCTGTGGTTAGGAAGAAGCTATTGCATCTACACACATTTTATTAATGGACACATATGTGTTCAATTGCAGCTTATCAATGTCTACAAACTCAAGGAACTTAACAAGAAAGATGGTGGTCCCAGCTCCGTCATTTACTAGCCTCGAGATCTTGCAAAATCCTCTTAAGACATAGCTTTCTCGTGTCTTAAATAATGTCGGAATGAATATTAAACAGTCCCTGTCCATCTTGCAAGGATTTCTGATTCAAAGGAGATTTTGTAAGTGAAAGTAATTTGTAAATTTTAAGATGCAAAACAAACATAAGTAATTATTATGACATGTAGAGAGTATAGGAGTCTATTACAGAAAGAACATAGAAAATTTCTAGTAAAGTTGGTGAAAAAATATTTTAGATATAAGTTCATTTACATCTGGCCATTTTCCACCCTAGTGATAAAAGCTACCACAACATGAAACATAGTAAGAAATGAATTTCTTCATGGTTACTGTAGAAATGCTTCCCATGTTCTAAATAGCATTACAAAACAGCTGTGTCTGGTGTGATTTTAAAAAGTCAATATTTACCAAGCACACTTAATATGGGTTCACACTGTTCTAAGGGTTTTATATGTATGAACTCATTTAAGAACCCCATTACAACCATCAGAGGAAGGTACTATTATTACATCCACTTTACAGATGAGAAATCTGAGGCTCCAAGAAGTTAAGTGTCTAACCCAAAATCCCAGATACAGGAAGTGGAAATCCTGAGAGGTGCAGCTCAGTGGTCTGTCTCCTAAGCCAACCCGGTGACACACCAGGGGACAGAGAATATCAACATTAACCTTGAAAAGTCATAACTGTGGGAAGCCGGGTGGGAAGACAAGGTCAGGGGAAGAAGGTATTTTTAAAATGTTACTGTGCTTAATGTTTTTACCTCTTTCAAGTGTATAAAACTATGTGATTAAAATCAAACCCCTAGCCCACAACAATCTATTTCTCCTTTATAAAGGAACAGGCTTGTCCGTGGTGGTTCTCTGCCTGATCTCACACTGACCTACCTCATTCCCAATCTTTAATAACCAACAATTCAACTCGAACCAGGGTAAATGGACAGTTTGGTCATGCCTTCAATCTGCTACCAGAACTTCTATGGCAACTACCCTAGAAAAAGGAAGTGATCCTGTAGCTTGGATCATCTCCTATCTTTCAGAAAAAGAACGCTGGAAAGCACCAATGATCCACACTTTTCGGCCAGCAATCTGTAATAATGAGCCCTGTTCTCCTACAGGTCACAGCACGATACCCTGCCATTCAGGGAGGATGGAGCAAGTCAAAGGTCCTTTGAGCTGATGTGACCATAGGAAAGCATGGTCGTTTTCAACTGCCAGGAAAGCTTCATTCACTTCTCAAACACGAGCACCTTCTCTGTGCCAGGCACTGAGTCAAACCCCAGAACACAGAATAAGGATGGCCCAGTCTCTGCCCTGAGGAGTTCAAAACATAGCAGGGAAAGGCCAGAGCATAAATCTCCACCTGTGATGAGTGCTATAAGAGAGACAGGGAGAGAGGTAATGGGAACACAGAGGAAGGAGAGAACAGAGGGAGATGCATATTCAGGAATCATTTTTGAGTAAGATGGATAGGACTGGAGGTCCAACCACATGAGGTGGAAGGGAAAAAGAAATGGCTTCAAGATTTCTAGCTCCCAGACCAGCTCAGACCAACATAAATAGACTAGTTCTAAAAAGCTGTACCTGAGTCCATTTGCTCAAAAGTCCAAAGTTTTAAACTACTATTAGCATAACCTGTTGGCCACAGTAGAAGTTGGCATATATTGGGCTGGCATTAAACTTTATCTAAATAAACTTTGGAAGTTTCAAAGTGGACGACCATTCTGAAAATGATGACATCCTTAACCTAGAAGAGGAGGAAAGGATAGTGGTTAAAAGTATATGAGCTCTGCACAGACATAGAGAACAGACTTGTGGTTGCCAAGAGGGAGGGGGTGGGGGAGGGAAGGATTGGGAGTTTGGGCTCAGCAGATGCATACTATTACATAAAGGATGGGCAAATGACAAGGTCCTACTGTATAGCACAGGGAACTATAGTCAATAAAACATAATGGAAAAGAATATTAAAAAGAATGTATACATATGTAAAACTGAATCACTTTGCTGTACAGCTGAAATTAATACAACATTGTAAATCAACTATATTTCAATAAAAAATAATTAAATAAAAGTATATGAACTCAGCAAATGGGCAATAAAAAGAAATAAAAGGCATCCAAATTGGAAAGGAAGAAGTAAAGGAAGAAGTGTCACTGTTGCAGATGACATAATTTTATAAATTTTATAAATTTTATAAATAGAAAACCCTAAAGACTCCACCAAAAAAACTATTAAAAATAATAAAGGAATACAGTAAAGTTACAGGGTACAAAATCAACATACAAAAATCTGTTGCATTCTATAGGCTAACAATGAGCTAACAGAAGGAGAAATTAAGAAAACAATCCCATTTGTAATCACAACAAAAAGAATAAAATACCTAGGAATAAATTTAACCAAGGAGGTGAAAGACCTGTACACAGAAAACTATTAAGACATTGTTGAAAACAAGTGAAGAAGACACAAATAAATGGAAACATACTCTGTGCTCACGGATAGGAAGAGTTAACATAGTTAAAAAGGCCATGTTACCTAAAGGATCTACAGATTCAATGCAATCCCTATCAAAATACCAAGGATATTTTTCACAGAACTAGAACAAAAAATTCCAAAATTTATATGGAACCGTAAAAGACCCTGAATAGCCAAAATAATCCTGAGAAAGAAGAGCAAAGCTGGAGGTTTCACCCTCATTGATTTCAAAATACATTACAAAGCTATAGTAATCAAAACAGTATGGATTGGTAGAAAGACAGATACATAGATCAATGGAACAGAATTAAGAGCCCAGAAATAAACCCACACATATATGGACAATTAATTTACAACAAAAGAACAAAGAACATATGATGGAGAAAGGACAGTCTCTTCAATAAATGGTGTTCAGAAAACTGGACACTTACTCACATGCAAAAGAATGAAACCAGGCCACTATCTCACACCATACACAAAAATCAACTCAAAATGGATTAAAGTATTGAATGTAAGACCTGAAACCATAAAATTCCTAAAAGAAAACATAGGCAGTACATTCTTTGACATTGGTCTTAGCAATATCTTTCTGAATCAGTCTCCTCAGGCAAGGGAAACAAGAGCAGAAATAAACAAATGGGACTATATCAAACTAAAAACCTTCTGCACAGCAAAGGAAATCATCAACAAAACAAAAACCTACCAAGTGGGAGAAGATATTTGCAAATCATATATCTGATAAAAGATTAACATCCAAAATATATAAAGAACTCATACAACAACACTCAACAACAACAAAAAGCCCCAATTAATAAAGGGGCAGAGGATATATACACTAATATGTATAAAATAGATAACTAATAAGAACCTGCTGTATAAAAAATAAATAAATAAAATTAAATTAAATTAAAAAATGGGCAGAGGAACTAAATAGACATTTTTCCAAAGAATACATATGATGGCCAACAGTCACATGAAAAGACGTTCAACATCACTAATCATGGAAATGAAAATCAAAACCAAAATTAGATATCACCTCACCTGTTGGAATGGCTATTATCAAAAAGGCAAGAAATAACAATTGTTAGAGAGGATGTGGAGAAAAGGGAATCCTTGTGCACTGTTGGTGGGAATGTAACTTAGTGCAGCCACTGTGGAAAACAGTGTGGAGATTCCTCAAAAAATTATGACTAGAAACAACATATGATCCAGCTATTCCACTTCTGGGTATTAATCTGAAGAACACTAAAACACTAATTCAAAAAGATATATGTACCCCTATGTTCATAGCAGAATTATTCATAATCGACAAGATGTGGAAGCAACCTAAGCGCCCATCAATGGAATGGATAAAGACGTGGTATATATATACATATATATATATATATATATATATATGTATATATATACACACACACACACATATATATACGTGGTGTGTATATATATATACAATGGAATATTACTCAGCCATAAAAAAAAAGATGAAACTTTGCCATTTGCAACAACATGGACAGAACTGGAGGGCATTATGCTAAACGAGGTGTCAGATAGAAAAAGACAAACACTGTATGACTTCAGTCATACATGGAATCTATAATAAAACCCAACAAAACAAAAGCAAATAAATGTACAAACAAAGCCAAACAAAAACAAATATGTAGATATCAAGAACAGGGTAGTGGTTACAAGGGGAAGGAGCTGGGGGGAGGGTGATACAGGTTAAGGGGGTCAACTCTGTGGTGACGGATGGAAACTAAATTTTTGGTGGTAAGCACTCTGCAGTGTATACAGAAGTAGAAATATAATGTTCTACATATGAAACTTACATAATGTTAGAAACCAATGTTTACCACAATAAAAGAAATAATAAAAATAAAAGAAATAAAAATTTTAAAGTATATAAGCTCTAAGACCAGACTGCCTTGGGGGTAAATCAATAGTACATGACCTTGGTCAGGTCATTTGTCTTGTCTAAGACTCAGATTTATTCAAATCTAAAAGAAAAAATAAAATAGTAAATACATCATAGAGCTGTTTTGCGGATTATAACATGCGCAGCATGAACAAGGACTCCCATACACTGCTCAAGGAATATAAGCTGACAGCACCATTTTTGAAAATTGACTGTCAATACCTGTTAGTGTTGTACATACGTCCTATGCTGCAGCAGCTTCACTCTTAGGAATTCACCCAACAGAAGTGTGTACACATGGGCTCTGAATGATACACAGGAGAATTACATAGTGTTCCTATGTGTAATAATAAAAAATTGAAAATAATACAAATTTCCAGCCACAGAAAAATGGATAAATTGTGGTGTTCATATGATGAAAAACTATACAGTATAGCACAAGTAATAACAACATACAAAGAGACGAATGAATCTCACAAACATAATATTGAGGAAAGATGCCAAACAGTACCTATTATATGGCTCCACTTAAATTACCTACAGAAATATGCTAAACTAATAAATGTTGTTAAAAGAATAATGATTCACCTTGGGTTAGTAACTGGAAGGAACACTAAGAAAGCTATGAAGATGCTGGTGATACTCTGACCTTATTTGGATGCTGCTAATCTGAATGTATTTACTTTATAAAAATTTATATGGCTATAATTATCACTTGAGCATTTTTCAGTATTTATGCTATATGTCACTAGAATTTTACTTAAAATTCATTTTTTAAAGTGATATTCTGCCTGTAGAACTCTCACACTACACAATTTCACGGCTTACTACAAAGCTACAATAATCAAGACAGTGTGGTAGCAAAAGTACAGACACATAGGTCCGTGGAATAGAATAGAGAAATAGACCCACACACATACAGTCATCTGATCTTTGGCAAAGGAGAAAGGCAATTCCATGGAAAAAGGGAATACCTGTATGTCCATATGAAAAAAAAAAAAGAGAGAGGGCAGACAGCAGAAGTAAGAAGAAGTACAATCCTGCAGCCTGTGGAACAAAAACCGCATTCGCAGAAAGATAGACACTATGAAAAGGCAGTGGGCTATGTACCAGATGAAGGAACAAGATAAAACCCCAGAAAAACAACTAAATGAAGTGGAGATAGGCAACCTTCCAGAAAAAGAATTCAGAAAAATGATAGTGAAGACGATACAGGACCTTGGAAAAAGAATGGAGGCAAAGATCGAGAAGATGCAAGAAATGATTAACAAAGACCTAGAAGAATTAAAGAACAAACACCTAGAAGAATTAAGGAACGAACAAACAGATATGAACAATACAATAACTGAAATGAAAAATACACTAGAAGGAATCAATAGCAGAATAACTGAGGCAGAAGAATAGATAAGTGACCTGGAAAACAGAATGGTGGAATTCACTGCCGCAGAACAGAATAAAGAAAATGAAAAGAAGTGAAGACAGCCTAAGAGACCTCTCGGACAACATTAAACGTAACAACATTAGCATTCTAGGGGTCCCAGAAGGAGAAGAGAGAGAGAAAGGACCAGAGAAAATATTTGAAGAGATTATAGTCGAAACCTTCCTTAACATGGGAAAGGAAATAGGCACCCGAGTCCTTGAAGCACAGAGAGTCCTAGGCAAGATAAATCCAAGGAGAAACACGCCAAAACACATAGTAATCAAATTGACAAAAATTAAAGACAAAGAAAAATTATTGAAAGCAACAAGGGAAAAACGACAAATAACATATAAGGGAACTCCCATAAGGTTAACAGCTGATTTCTCAGCAGAACTCTATAAGCCAAAAGGGAGTGGCATGATATATTTAAAGTGATGAAAGGGAAAAACCTACAACCAAGATTACTCTACCTGGCAAGGATCTCATTCAGATTAAACGGAGAAATCAAAAGCTTTACAGACAAGCTAAAGCTAAGAGAATTCAGCAACACCAAACCAGCTCTACAACAAATGCTAAAGGAACTTCTCTAAGTGGGAAACACAAGAGAAGAAAAGGACCTACAAAAACAAACCAGCAACAATTAAGAAAATGGTAATAGGAACATACATATCGATAACTACCTTAAATGTGAATGGATTAAATGCTCCAACCAAAAGACACAGACTCGCTGAATGGTTACAAAAACAAGACCCATATATATGCTGTCTACAAGAGACTTACTTCAGACCTAGGGACACATACAGACTGAAAGTGAGGGGATGGAAAAAGATATCCCATGGAAATGGAAATCAAAAAAAAGCTAGAGTAGCAATACTCATCTCAGATAAAATAGACTTTAAAATAAAGAATGTTACAAGACACAAAGAAGGACACTACATAATGATCAAAGGCTCAATCCAAGAAGAAGATATAACAATTATAAATATATATGCACCCAACAAAGGAGCACCTCAATACATAATGCAAATGCTAACAGCCATAAAACAGGAAATCGACAGTAACAGAAGAATAGTGGGGGACTTTAACACCTCACTTACACCAATGGACAGATCACCGAGACAGAAAATTAATAAGGAAACTCAAGCTTTAAATGACACAATAGACCAGACCGATTTAATTGATATTTATAGGACATTCCATCCAAAAACAGCAGATTACACTTTCTTCCCAAGTGCACAAGGAACATTCTCCAGGATAGATCACATCTTGGGTCACAAATTAAGCCTCAGTAAATTTAAGAAAATTGAAATCATATCAACCATCTTTTCTGACCAAAACGCTATGAGATTAGAAATCAATTAGAGGGGGAAAAAATGTAAAAAATACAAACACATGGAGGCTAAACAATACATTACTAAATAACCAAGAGATCACTGAAGAAATCAAAGAGGAAATCAGAAAATACCTAGGGACAAATTTCAAAGAAAACACGACGATCCAAAACCTACGGGATGCATCAAAAGCAGTTCTAAGAGGGAAGTTTATAGCAATACAAGCCTACTTCAAGAAACAAGAAAAATCTCAAATAAACAATCTAACCTTACACTTAAAGGAACTAGAGAGAGAAGAGCAAACAAAACCCAAAGTTAGCAGAAGGAAAGAAATCATAAAGATCAGAGGAGAAATAAATGAAATAGAAACAAAGAAAACAATAGCCAAGATCAATAAAACTAAAAGGTGGTTCTTTGAGAAGATAAACAAAATTGATAAACCATTAGCCAGACTCATCAAGAAAAAGCTGGAGAGGACTCAACTCAATAAAATTAGAAATGAAAAAGGAGAAGTTACAACAGACACCGCAGAAATACAAAGCATCCTAAGAGACTACTACAAGCAACTCTATGGCAATAAAATGGACGACCTGGAAGAAATGGACAAATGCTTAGAAAGGTATAACCTTCCAAGACTGAACCAGGAAGAAACAGAAAATATGAACAGACCAATCACAAGTAATGAAATTGAAACTGTGATTAAAATTCTTCCAACAAACAAAAGTCCAGGACCAGATGGCTTCACAGGTGAATTCTATCAAACACTTAGAGAAGAGCTAACACCCATCCTTCTCAAGCTCTTCCAAAAAATTGCAGCAGAAGGAACACTCCCGAACTCATTCTACGAGGCCACCATCATCCTGATACCAAAACCAGACAAAGATACTACAAAAAAAGAAAATACAGATGAATATCACTGATAAATATAGAGGCAAAATCCTCAATAAAATACTAGCAAACAGAATCCAACAACACATTAAAAGGATTATACACCATGATCAAGTGGGATTTATCCCAGAGATGCAAGGATTTTTCAATATATGCAAATCAAACAATGTGATACACCATATTAACAAATTGAAGAATAAAAACCATATGATCATCTCAACAGATGCAGAAAAAGCTTTTGACAAAATTTAGCATCTATTTATGATAAAAACTCTCCAGAAAGTGGGCCATAGAGGGAACCTACCTCAACATAATAAAGGCCATATACGACAAACCCACAGCAAACATGATTCTCAATGGTGAAAAACTGAAAGCATTTTCTCTAAGATCAGGAACAAGACAAGAATGTCCACTCTTGCCACTATTATTCAACATTCTTTTGGAAGTCCTAGCCACGGCAATCAGAAAAGAAAAAGAAATGAAAGGAATACAAATCCGAAAAGAAGAAGTAAAGCTGTCACTGTTTGCAGATGACATGATACTATACATAGAGAATCCTAAAGATGCCACCAGAAAACTACTAGAGCTCATAAAGGAATTTGGTAAAGTTGCAGGACACAAAATTAATGCACAGAAATGTCTTGCATTCCTATACACTAATGATGAAAAATCTGAAAGAGAAATTAAGGAAACACTCTCATTTACCATTGCAACAAAAAGAATAAAATACCTAGGGATAAACCTACCTAGGGAGACAAAAGACCTGTATGCAGAAAACTATAAGACACTGATGAAAGAAATTAAAGATGATACAAACAGATGGAGAGACATACCATGTTCCTGGATTGGAGGAATCAATATTGTGAAAATTAGTATACTACCCAAAGCAATCTACAGATTCAATGCAATCCCTATCAAATTACCAATGGCATTTTTTACAGAACTAGAACAAAAAAATCTTAAAATTTGTACGGAGACACAAAAGACCCCGAATACCCAAAGCAGTCTTGAGGGAAAAAAACGGAGCTGGAGGAATCAGGCTCCCAGACTTCAGACTATACTAAAAAGCTACAGTAATCAAGACAGTATGGTACTGGCACAAAAACAGAAATATAGATCAATAGAACAGGATAGAAAGCCCAGAGGTAAACCCACGCACCTATGGTCAACTAATCTATGACAAAGGAGGCAAGCATAAACAATGGAGAAAAGACAGTCTCTTCAATAAGTGGTGCTGGGAAAACTGGACAGCTACATGTAAAAGAATGAAATTAGAATACTCCCTAACACCATACACAAAAATAAACTCAAAATGGATTAGAGACCTAAATGTAAGACTGGACACTATAAAACTCTTAGAGGAAAACATAGGAAGAACACTCTTTGACATATATCACAGCAAGATCTTTTTTGATCCACCTCCTAGAGTAATGGAAATAAAAACAAAAATAAACAAATGGGACCTAATGAAACTTAAAGCTTTTGCCAAGCAAAGGAAACTACAAACAAGACGAAAAGACAACCCTCAGAATGGGAGAAAATATTTGCAAATGAATCATCAGACAAAGCATTAATCTCCAAAATATATAAACAGCTCATGCAGCTCAATATTAAAGAAACAAACAACCCAATCAAATAATGGGCAGAAGACCTAAACAGACATTTCTCCAAAGAAGACATACAGATGGCCGAGAAGCACATGAAAAGCTGCTCAACATCACTAATTATTAGAGAAATGCAAATCAAAACTACAATGCGGTATCACCTCACACCAGTTAGAATGGGCATCATCAGAAAATCTACAAACAATAAATGCTGGAGAGGGTGTGGAGAAAAGGGAACCCTCTTGCACTGTTGGTGGGAATGTAAATTGATACAGCCACTATGGAGAACAGTATGGAACTTCCTTAGAAAACTAAAAATAGAATTACCATATGACCCACCAATCCCACTACTGGGCATATACCCAGAGAAAACCATAATTCAAAAAGTCATGTACCACAATGTTCATTGCAGGACTATTTACAATAGCATGGTCATGGAAGCAACCTAAATGCCCATCGACAGATGAATGGATAAAGAAGATGTGGGACATATATACAATGGAACATTACTCAGCCATAAAAAGGAACGAAACTGGGTCATTTGTGGAGACGTGGCTGGATCTAGAGACTGTCATACAGAGTGAAGTAAGTCAGAAAGAGGAAAACAAATATCGTATATTAATGCATATATGTGGAACCTAGAAAAATGGTACAGATGAACCAGTTTGCAAGGCAGAAATAGAGACACTGATGTAGAGAACAAACGTATGGACACCAAGGGGGGAAAGCGGCGGGGGGTGGGGGTGGGGGTGTGATGAATTGGGAGATTGGGATTGACATATATACACTAAAATGTATAAAATGGATAATTAATAAGAACATGCTGTATAAAAGAATAAATAAAATCAAATCAAAAAAAAAAAGCCTAGGCACACAGACACATACCTACACCTTCCCAAAAATAAAGTCAAAATAGATCATAGACCTGAATGTAAAATGCAAAATTATAAAACTTCTAGAAGAAAACTTAAAAGCATGATCCATGAAAGAAAAAATTGCTAAGTTGGACTCTACTAAAACCAAAAATTTCTCTGCAAAAGACACTGCTAAGAGTTTGAAAAGACAAGCTACAGACTGGGAGATTATATTTGTAAAACACATATCAGAGAAAGGTCTTGTATCTAAAATATGTGAAGAACTCTTAAAATTCAACAATTTAAAAATAAACAACCCAATTTAAAAAGTGGGCAAAAGATCTGAACAGACACCTCACCAAAGAAGATATACAGTTGGCAAATGAGCATATGAAAAGATGCTCCACATCATATGTCATTAGGGAATTACAAACTAGAACAACATTGAGATACCACTGCATACCTATTTGAATAACTAAAACCCAGAAAACTGTTGATACTAATAGCTGGTGAGTAACAGGAACTCTTATTCATTGCTGGTGGGGATGCAAAATGTACAGTCACACTGGAAGACAGTTTGTCATTTCCTTACAAAGTTAAACATAACCTTATTATATGATTCACCAGTTGTGCTCCTAGGTATTTACCCAACTGATTTGACAAATTATGTCCGTAAGTGCAAAAATCTGCACAAAAATGTTCATAGCATCTTTATTCAGAATTGGTAAAAGCTAGAAGCAACCAAGATGCCCTTCAATAGATGAATAAATAAACTATGGTGTATCCACACAGTGGCATAATATAAAGCAATAAAAAATAAGCTATCAAGGCATGGAAACACACAGATGAATCTTAAATGCATATTGCTAATCAAAATAGAAAAGCCATCCTAAAAGGCTACTTAGTATGTTTCAAATTATATGACATTATTGAAAAGTCAAAAGTAAGGCAACAGTAAAAAGATCAATGGTTGCCAGGGTGTTGGAAAGGGCCTACTGAGTAGGTAAAGCACAGAAGAATTTTTATCTTGGTAAATCTACTTTGTACAAGAAACTAACACACTATTGTGAAGCAATTATACTCTAATAAAGATCTATAAAAAAAAAAGAATGTAATAGTAGATACATGTCACTATGCATTTATCAAAACCCATACAACTTTACAGCACAAAATGTTACCTTAATGTATAGAAATTGTTAACAAATCATTTAGGAGGTTGGGAGATCCCAGGATGGCATGCTAAAAGTGATAAAGCAATCCAAATGTATTACAAACATATGATCCAGTCTCGCCACAGGTGGGAGAAAACAGTGCTAACCTAAGTAACTTTGGAAAGAACTAGGATCTGTAAGACTAAAGACTAAAGATTAAACTGTGCATAAGTACTGTACTCTAGTTGATAAAGATTTTTCCCATGGGTTACAGATTAACAATTTTGATAGCACTATAAATGTTTACTGGTATTGAACAATTAAGAAAATGAATGGCAGAGTGTGGGACCAGGTTTCTCACTGTTGGAGTGGGAGGTTAGTTAGCAACAAGCAAGAGGAGAAGGCAAAAATGATCCATGTGGCAAGGGATTAGAGTTGGAGACATCAGTGTGAACTCATGTTCAGCTTAATATAGATACAAATGGTTACACATAGAAATAGTTACAGATATTTATGTATAGTCAGGTTGGTATACACACATATACGTACCTGCTCTGTCAGCTTAGTGTGTTTAAAATAAATCAGACCCCAGTAGCAAAGAGCACACCCAGCACCCAGACATTGGTTTCTAACACCATTCTCCAATAAATGGAAGCAGGGCTCCTTGGAGAAACGGCTGATTTTAGGACTGAGGTAGGAAATATATAAGATGAATTTGGAGCATTTTATAGTGCTAGGAAGTAAGAAGGTGCTCCAAAAAGAATATTCAAAAACATACACGGTAATGGGAGTATGTCAAAGGGAAACAGGAGCCAACTGGAAGCTCCTAATGACCGAAGCTGGAACAATTTGAGCACAAAATAAAGTAGCATTGGATTATAACCAAAGCAGAAAATAAGTAACCATGAGTCCATAATGATATAACTAAATGATTGACTAATAAATGGGAGACAAGAGTTAAATCTCCTTTGTAAAAGAATTCCAAAGAACATAAGTAGATAACGCTGCCCTCCAGGGGGTGGAGCATAACGCCCCATTCATGAAGTGTGGGCTGCATGTAGCGACTTCCTTCCAAACAGCACAGTACGGAAAGGGGGGAAAAAGTAACTTTACAGTGGAGAATCCTGCAAACACCCCCTCATTCAGGCGATCAAAGTTAACATCAACAATGATATGTCATGCTGATAATATGCACCTTTGATAGGACGTGAGGAAAGTGGTATTTACCTCTGTCGTCGTCCTCTCCAAAACCCATAATGCCAGTCTAATCATGAGGAAAACGTCACACAAACCCCAGCTGAGGAGCACTCTACACAATCTGACCAGCACTCCACAAGGGTATCCAAACCAAGGAAGGGCTGAGAAACCCCACAGCCCAGAGGAGCCAAAGTAGACATGACTAATAAATGTGATGTGGTATCTCAGATGAAATCTTGGAACAGAAAAAAGGTAAAAACTAAGGAAATTATATTAATTTTTTTTTTTAATTTTTATTTATTTATTTATTTATTTGTTTATTTTTGGCTGTGTTGGGTCTTCGTTTCTGTGCGAGGGCTTTCTCTAGTTGTGGCAAGCGGGGGCCACTCTTCATCGCAGTGCGCGGGCCTCTCACTATCGCAGCCTCTCTTGTTGCGGAGCACAGGCTCCAGTCGCGCAGGCTCAGTAGTTGTGGCTCATGGGCCTAGTTGCTCCGCGGCATGTGGGATCCTCCCAGACCAGGGCTTGAACCCGTGTCCCCTGCATTGGCAGGCAGATTCTCAACCACTGCGCCACCAGGGAAGCCCGAAATTATATTAATTAAAAAAAAAATGATATCCTGCTTTTAAAGCTCTCAGCACAGAACCTGGTTTGTAACAAGTGTTCTCTGTATATTAGGTATTAGAACATCATGTGGATGAAGAAGAGGAGGAAGAATTAAGTATAAGAGCAGTTGGGGGAGGAGGTTGAGGGTTATAAATTCTGCTACATTCAGAGAGAGACAGTTATCAGGCCAACAGACAGTTTTTGAAGTCATGGCAAAGTACACAATTGCTAAGGACAGCTTCTAAGTACAGAACCTGGGAGACATATTATACACAAGGTAGACAGAGAAGGAATAATTTGGAAAAGAGACTTATTAGGCGGTGGGAAGAGAAGCAAAATAGGATCATGGTTCAGAAACAAAGGAAACAGAGTCTCCCAGGAAGGATGGTGTCAAGAGTTTTAATGCTACATAAGATTGGGACAGATGAAAACTATATAGAGATTTGTCTGTGACCCCAGCTAGAACCATTTTAGAAGAGTTGAACTGGGAATGGAACTTGAAGGAGTAAAGGCAGTGAAATATGAACCACTAGGGCAATGAAGGTACGGGAAGAATGTGACACTGTGTCAAGATGCAGTAGGTAATGGCAGTGTCTTTATTACAATATTTAAGATGAGCACTGTGGAAAGAAAATAATAGAAGATACAGGAAAGATGGTGTAACTAACAGAGTAAGGTCTGTGAGGGGGCATGAGAGGAAATGATCCAGTTCCCAACTGAAGCAGTTAGCCTTGGAGAGGAGGGTGACCCATCTTCCTCTAAGACAGGCAAGAAAGAAGCAAGGATGAGTACTAATATGGCCTGCTGCTGCTGATTTTGATAATGGTGATGATGATGATGGTGGTGGTGATGATGGTGGTAATGATGATGATGGTGATGGTGGTGATGATGATGATTTTGATGATGGTGGTAATGATGCTGATGACTATGTGGTGATGATGGTGATGATGATTTTAATAATGGTGGTAATGGTGATGATGGTGGTGATGATGGTGGTGGTGATGGTGATGATGATGGTGGTGGTGACAATGGTGGTGATGGTAATGGTAATGACGGTGATGATTTTGATGATAGTGATGGTGGTGATGATGGTGATGATAGCTGCAGCTCCATTTATTGAGCTATTCCTTTGTGCTCTGTATTGGATATCTCACTCATAGCATCACCCGAGGAGGCATGTACTATTGTTACTTTCACTGGACTCAGCTAGGTTAAATAACTTGCCCAAACTGCTAAGTGGCAGAACTTCACTGCTCCTCCCAACACTCTCCTCAGAATATTTCAGACCTCGTCCCATTTTTGGTGGCAAGCAGTGTGTTTACATTTTCTCCCAGCCCACAAACCTGGGTGTGAGAAATAAAGGGTACTCTGGTCCACCTCTAAAGTGCTGTGGAGCCTGCATGAGTCACGTGTCATCTCTGAGACTCAGTCTCTCTGTGGAATGAACAGCTGGAACTAGAAGAATCGTTTCAGACGGTTTCTACCTCCAACATTCTTTGATCACTTTTAAAGCTCCCCAAAGACTTGGGAAGGCTAGGTGTACCATCTAGCTGCAAAATCTTTCATAGCTTTTAAAGTGAAGAACTGTGGCTCATTCAACCCAGAGGTTAGTAAACTTTGTCTGTGAAGGGCCAGAGAGTAAATATTTTAGCTCTTTCCAGTGAAATGGTGTCTGCCACCATGACTCAGCTCTGTAATCACGGTAGAGAAAGCAGTCTTGGACAATACATAAGTGAACGAATGTGGTTGTGTTCCAATAAAACTTTATTCACAAAAACAGGCTGTGAGCTGGATTTGGCCCATGAACTGCAGTTTGCTAACTCCTACAACTTTGGAGCTGTGGCCATTAATACCACCTCTCTTCTATTTAGAGTATGACTTCAGATAAGTCAGTCAAGCTTGCCTCAAATCAGTAAGCTACAGACCACAGGGGGGGAAAATATCAAGGGCATTTACCTTTGGTGACAACAGGAGGCAAAGCTACTAACTTTAGTGTCAGTAAAACAATGGAAACGGACTTAGGGATATCACACAGTATGGCGAGGCCAGATGTTCTTCCTTTCCAGTAATAAATAAGAAAAAATTGAATGAAACTGCACCAAGAGTTATTTAAGTTAAGAAAGAAAGAAAAAAAAATGAATGATTTCCTATGAAATACCATGCTGTCCTCTAAAGTAGAGGATTTGGCTTCTCTGTATATCTTCAAGAATTAAATAGATAATGATGTGATTGTTAAATCATCAGAAATAGGTCCAAACAGGAACTGACTGATAGAAGGAAGTGAACTTGGAGCCCTCTTTCCTCAGCCTATGAAACCGACAAGGCCCTTCACTGCAGTGCACCACCACAGACACCTAGTCGCATCCAAAGTATCCATTCAGCCCCTTCTGACACGCCCATTTACATGGGGACAAGCTGATTTCATCCCCACCTCCAGGGGAACTGTGATCTGGTCTAAGCCAGTCAAGCAAGATGATCAGAAGAAGTCTCGGGTTGATTCAGAAATGAAGAAACATGGGCACAGGCACCTTGTCTGGACAGGGCCAGGTGTAGACAGGGGGCCTGGAACCACTGCAGCTGTTTGAGGGAAGCCAGGCCGAAGGGCATGGAAGCACCAGGGTGGGCAGGCAGGCCAGGAGTCAGGAGAGTCATGAGCAGTGAAGTCAGGGTCCCCATTACACCATGGCTTCTGGATCAAGTGTCACTTGAAGACTGCTCTACTTTCGGCTTTGGACAGTTACATCACTGATACGTCCTCTCTGTTGTCTGAGCCAGAGCTGGTTTCACTATTACTTTCAAAGATTCCACCCTAACTGTTACATATTCTCTCCCTGATTTGTATCTGTAGCATTCTTTAGGCAAAGAGATGAATGTTTAAAACAATCCTAACACTTTTATCTACTTTTAAAGTACTTTCCTAAACTTTACACTGTTTTTCAAGCACAGTAGGCAAATGATCACCTTCTTATCACTGTGGTTCCAACTGGTCAGCAACTCATTTCTTCCACAGCTTCTGAAAGCAAAAGACAGACTAGCTTGAAGTCCCCTCCCCTTTCATCTGATCAGAAAAGAATGATCATAATTAAAAGTCCTGTCCTCATGAGAGAACTGCCTCTTGCTAATCAGTTCTGTCTTCCAGTCTCTAAGCTCCCACCTCAGAGAACCTCTGAGTGAAAGCATGGTTTCCACCCCTAGAGAACCCCATCCAAGGGCAAGAAATAAGATATTAGGAATCTTTATGTCTTAGGGCACCAGAAAAGAGATTTCTGATTTGGAATGAGGGGAAGGGGCAAGAAAATGTCAGGCTGTGCTATGTTTCGTGTGTTCCCTGCCTTCTATTTTTAGTTTCCTCCAGGAACTGAAGGACCACAGGAAATTTTTAGTGTTCAGCATATTGGATACTTTATACGAACATAAAAACAAGCACAGGACAGCCTATTGGCCATCATAACATTCCTCCCTTGCTGACCAGCAGCAAAACGAAGATAATGTATGACCAGCCTCTCCGATCCATTCATCTTCTCAAGATATGCCAGATTCTTAGCCTGGAAAGATGCACGATGGTGAAAATCCATCTTTTAAATGTCATTGAAATAAGGCTACTACTTCAAACACAAAGTCGTCTTTTTTCCTTCACTATTACTAAGGAAAACTTTTCCAAATGGCATGCCTTCCTGAAAACTCAAATATAGAGAGAGCAGGCCCACTACAAAAGTACGCATGTCTCTACGTGCCCAGAATATAAAGGGAGTCAAGTAGGCCAAGTGGAAAGCAAACAGGAAAGCCAGTGGAAAGCAGACACAGGGACCTCAAAGGTAAACCTGGCTTCTTAAGTTCTGTTTCTGATGAACTTTCTTGGGATTCTATGCCTGTGAGAGAACGTAAAACACTGGAAAAGGAGGGCAAACAGTCTCAAAGCATAAAAAGGTGCCCAGTGGGTCTCTCAGACTCTGGCTGCAGCTTCTGCTTCTACCTGTTCTGATCCATCCATCCCTCTCCCCATCACACTACCTTTTCCTTCATCTCTTCCAAGGGTAATAAGCTCATCTACCAATGGCCCTGTCCTCTGGTGCCCGTGGGGCCTGAAATCCCGTTAGCATTATTCTTGTATTACTTTTTCTTTCCTATGGGAACACAAGGGAGTAATGTTATAGCCATTATTTTAAGCAAGGGAGGCCAAAAGCCATGGTGCCTTTTCTTCGATATATCTTCATGCTTGCTTTAAGAAAGAAGAAATAATGTTTGCAAATACCCTGCTGGAAATTCTTTGTATAAGAATCCTACCTGCTTTATCTTTGTTTCTTCCTAAATAGTTTAGAGACGTTCTCCTCCGCCCCCCACAAATCATACAAGGACATCATGGGTCAAAGTCACAATTGGATTATGGTTAAAATTATTTCCAAGAGCCCATACCTCTGACACCAAAAATAAAATTATAAAAGGTCCCTTGGGATTATTGAAAAGACCCACCTATGGAAGAAAGCGGAAAGAATTTGGAGGATTACACAAATACTTTGTGAATCTAGTCAACAGTATGTCCTATATTCATATTCTTCAATTCTTTTTCCTTAGCCCTTTTTATCAGTCGACACACAACTATTCTAAGCATTTTACACATATTTTTTCATATAAATATTCCATCAACATATTTGCCATTTTAAATAGCTTTCTATCCTTAAGGACATAAGAGAGATACACATGGCAACTGTCCCACATACACACATATACACGCATATTTGCATATACAACTCTTCTTCTCCTTACAAGGAATGAAGCAACTTTAAACAAAAAGCTGAAGATAATGGGAAATGATGACTTTTTCTCTTCCTAGTCTGCATCTCTGCATCCCCACAGATAACCCAAATCACAAAGTTGGTTTCTTTACTTACTCTCATGAAAGACAAAATGGTGCAAGTGTAGCATTTTCCAACCATAGCTCTATGTTAGAACCTCCAAGAGGATCTTTTAAAGAATATTAATACCTGGGCCCCACTCCTGGAGATTCTGATGTAATTGGTTGAGTGGAAAGGGCCTTAAATATAGAGTCAGATGGACCTGTATTTGAGCTCCTTCTCGATCACTATGAAGTACATACCCTTGGGTAAGTCACTGAAATTCTCTGCCTCAGTCTTCTAATCTGGACAATGGGAATGGTATTACAGAGAGAATCAGAGATAATATACACAAAATTCCCAACATACTCCCTGGCAAACAGTACATCTCCAAAAAGGGCAGCTTATTATTATTCATACTCACTAGTCTTCATGTTTCCTGACAGTAAAACAGAAACCAAAGTAAAAGAGAAGGCTATGCAGCCTTCAAGGATTCAAACATGTTTTAAATGTCATGCTGTTTAGGAACTATGTCCATGAAAAATTGTACATGATCTGAAATACTATTGTGACATCTTAAAGAGGTAATACAATTCAGTGTTAAGCAATGATGTATTCTGACTCTTTTATTTTATCACACATTTCTTTTTATTAAATGTCGTTATCTAATTTAACACAAATATATTAACTGCCTGGGTTTTTACATGACCAGTGTTTTTTTAACCACAATCGAGTATAATAGAAAGCTCTTTAATGTTTACTTAACAGTAGAGCATTACTTGTGTGTAAACAAAGCCTGAAATTAGTGGTCTCTTGTATAATGGTATTGTTCTTTATTTTTACTTCCTAAGTTACATATGAATTTATGCTGCATACAAATCTGAGTGGATGTAAGCTGGACACATTACCAAGATGCTATTAAGTTGTCATGGTCTGATAGTGCTCAGTGTCATCTCCTTTGTGCGGTGTCTTGCTACCAAATGCCTCCAATGCAAAATGTGTGACTGCAAAAATCAAGTACAAACAGGAAGAAGACAAACATGTGCAAATGTGGGGGGAAATCTTTTCCTTTTGGTACATTGACCTGAATTACAAACTGAGTTTTTTTGCTAAAGCAATCCCACGTTTCTATAAACACATCCCTCTAGTAGAAGAATACCAAAGAAAAAGATGCAAAAAGAGGTACGTTGACGACACCATAGGTCCTGACTTCTACAGGACGGCATATTCTTCCTCCTTTTCAGAGAAAAAGTTCCAGCCCTGTTACTAAAAGTGAAAATGAAGAATCCACAAGAAGAAAGGGTGTAGCTGGTGTGCAGAATCTGAGCACTCAGGCTCACGGGAAAGGGAGCAAGGGGACAATGGTCGTTCTCAATCCTCACATTCTAGACACTGGAAGGAATAAAAAGGGTACTGGGAAAAGTGCCCCGAGGCACCACCCCAAATGTTTCCAGTTACTATTCTGAACATTCATGAGCATCAAAAACATGCTATGCTGAACACAGTCTTTGGTAGCTATCAATCAAAAGCACATTTTTCACAAATGAACAGTGGGAAAAAAGCTGCAACTCTGGCATCTTTATGCCTCCTGATTCTTTTCTCTGGGAAAATATTGCTTTTAATTGATGTTTGTTCTTATAATGGACTCGAGCCTTTGAGGTCTTACTGCTTAGAGCGCTCTTAATGTACAGTCAATCTACACAGAAAGTTCACGCTGATTATATGCAGCTCAAAGGATTTCAAAACATCTCCCTAGAAGCTTTGCCTTTCTCGTCAGAATTCCCAGATGAATTTCCTGGAGGCTGATTTTCAACAGTCTCCTGTTGGAAATGGATTTTGCACAGAAGTGAGATGCATCAAAAGCGGTGAGGGAGATGGCTCTGATTCCACCACACGGAGGAACCAAAGCAGCCTCTTCCCAGACAGCAGCAGTGCTGTGCAGGCATGAAGCACTCCCTCACCCTTCTCCCCTGTGCTTTCCTGGCCATTTTCCCCTCTGGTTTCATCCTTCACGTTTGGCTGGGCTTATTTCAGAGGTCCTGGGCCCTCTCTCTTGGAATTTCTACTAAATTCACTGGATTCGTTTGGTGTGCAGCTTTCTTGTACCTCTTCAGCATTTGGTGGGGTTAATTCTTTTTTGGGGGGGTTCTTATTACTACTTTATTTTTTATTTAATTTTTATTTTATCTTAGAATATAGTTGATCTACAACGTTGTGTTAGTTTCAGGTGTACAGCAAAGTGATTCAGTTATACACATACATGTACCTTTTCTTTTTCAGATTCTTTTCCCATAGAGGTTATTAAAATTATTGAATAGAGTTCCCTGTGCTATACAGTAGGTCCTTGTTGATTATTTTATATATAGTAGTCTATATATGTTATGATGGGGTTAATTCTTAAAAATGTGTTCTGGCCAATGCAATGCCACATGTAGGCCTCAGTCTCTTTGGGGTCCTTCCCGTGCACCCTCACGTGTGGGGTCTGTAGCAGCTCTCTCCCATCTCACCCAACATGAAGAATGACTGAAATAGAAAACACAGTATCAATGATGCAGGAGGAGTGGCCAAGATGGTGGAGTAGGAAGACCCTGAGCTAACCTCCTCCCTTGGGTACCAAAATCAGTTACCTACAGAGCAACTATTGATGAGAATGACCTGGAGACTAGCAGAAAAGAGTTCCCACGACAAAAGCAGGAACCACAACAAGATGGGTAGGAAGGGAAGAGATGCTATACCGCAAGACCCCAGGAGGGCAACCCACAAACAAGAGGAAAATTACAACTGCAGATTCTCCCCAAGGAGCAAGCCCCACAGGCTCCCCAGCCTGGGGGTCCTGCACCAGGAAGATAAGCCCCCAGAACATTGGGCTTTGAAGGCCAGCAGGGCTTGCGTACAGAACACTGCAAGAGCTATAGGACAGACTCCTCTGTGAGCACACACAAAATCTCACACACTCAGAGACCCAGCACAGAGGCAGGAATTTGAAAGGAGCCTGGGTCAGATGTCCTTGCTGATCTTGGAGAGACTCCTGAGAGGAAGGAGGCATCAGGACTCCCCCAGGGACACACATGCAAGTGGCAGCCATTTCTGTCAGCTTGTTCTACCACGAGGAGACTGGTGCTGGAAAGAGCCATTTTGCCCTCTAGCTTTTTAGTGCCCTGGGCTTACTCACCTACCAGCCAGTCAGCACCAGTCCCAGGACACCCAGGCCAAGCAGCCAGCTGCATGGGGTCCCAGCATCACTCACCAGGGGGATGGCACCAGCCCCAGGCTCCCCCAGGTCCCCGATCAAGTAGCCTCAGGACACAGCACTGCTCGCCAGCAGCCAACAGCCTCCACAGGAGGCAGGAACTGACAGCCAACTGCCCAGGGACCAGCCCCACCTACCACCATGCCCACAGTAGTCAACCCCACCATCACAGAAGGACCCATGCAGCTCACACAGATGGCACCCCTATATCATGTCACTCTGAGGACCAGAGGGGAGTGTGCTGCTAGACCCCATAAAATGTCTCCTGCACAAGGCCACTTCTCCAAGATTGGGAAACATGACTGACCTACAACACAGAGAATTAGGCAAAATGAGGTGACAAAGGAATATGTCCCAAATAAAGAAACAAGATAAAACCCCAGAAGAAGAACTAAGTGGAGTGGAGATAAGCAATCTACCCAATAAAGAGTTCAAGGTAATGACTGTAAAGATGCTCTAAGAACTTGGGAGAAGAATAAATGAACACAGTGAAAAGTTTAACAAAGAGTTAGAAAATATAAAGAAGAACCAAACAGAGCTGAAGAAATAAAATTGAAATAAAAAATAAACTAGAAGAAAACAACAGTAGATTAGATGATAAAGAGGAACGGATCAGCAAACTGGAAGAAAGAGTAATGGAAATTACCCAAGCTGAACAGAAAAAATTTTTAAAAAATTTTTAAATTAGGACAGGACAGTTTAAGAGACCTTTAAAACAACATCAAGCATAGTAACATTTGAATTTTAGGGGTTCCACGAGAAAAGAAAGAGAAAAGGGCAGAGAACGTATTTGAAGTGATAATAGTTGAAAACTTCCCTAACCCAGAAAATAAAATAGACATCCAGGTCCAGGAAGCACAGAGAGTCCCAAACAAGATCATTTGAAAGAGATGAACACCAAGACACACTGTAATTAAAATGGCCAAAATGAAAGATAAAGAGAGAATATTAAAAACAGCAAGGAAAAAGCAACAAGTTACATACAAGGGAACTTCCATAAGACCAACAGTTCACTTTGGCAGAAACTTTGCAGGCCAGAAGGGAGTGTCACGATATATTTAAAATGATGAAAGGAAAAAAACCTACAAGAAGAATACTCTACCCAGCAAGGCTACCATTCAGATTTGAAGAAGAGATAAAGAGATTTATAGACAAGCAAAAGCTAAGAGTTTAGCACCATTAAGCCAGCTCTACAAGAAATGTTAAAGAGACTTCTCTAAGTGAAAAAAAAAAAGACCACAACTAAAATAAGAAAATTATGAAAGGAAAAATATCATTGGTAAAGGCAAATCTCATTTTTGAGGTAAATCTCAAAAGCAGAGATAGTAGATCAACCACTTAAAAAGGTGCTAGGAAGTTTAAAAGACAAAAGTAGTAAAATCATCTATATCCACAATAAGTAGTTAAGGGATACACAAAACAAAAAGATGTAAAATATGATGTCAAAACATTAAATGTTGAGGAAGGGTGAAAATGCAGGGTTGTTAGAATGCATTCAAACTCAAGAAATGATCAACTTAAAGTAATCGTATATATATTATCTTATATATATAGTTTGATATGTATATGGTTGCTATATATAAAGCTCATGGAAACTACAAACCAAAAGTCTATAACAGATACATGCACATAAAGAAAAAAACCCAAACATAACTTTAAGATAGTCATCAAATCATAAGGGAAGAGAGCAAAAGAAGAAAGAAACAAAAAAGAACTACAAAAACAGCCCAAAAACAATTAACAAAATGGAAATAAGTATATACCTATCAATAATTATTTTAAATATAAATGGACTAAATGCTCTAATCAAAAGACATAAACTGCCTGAATGGATAAAAAAAGCAAGACCCATATATGTGCTGCCTATAAGAGAGTCACTTCAGATCTGAACACACACACAGATTGAAAATGAGGGGATAGAAAAATGTATTCAATGAAAATGGAAACAAAAAAAAGCTGGGATAGCAATACTTACACCAGACAAAATAGACTTTAAAACAAAGGCTGTGGCTTTCTGGGCCAGATGGGACCTGCACCGACGTGGAGCGGGGCGCCGTGGGGCACTAGGGGGCACTGGCCGTAGGAACCAGCAGGCGGCTGCACGCGGGCTGGGGGCCAGTTTAGGTACGGACCGGAAGTGACTGAGCACAGCGGCGGAATGCTCCGCTGAGTGCCTGGGGCCACCGCCAAGCACAGACCATGTTCATGGTGCGCCTGACCTCCCAGCTGCTCAGGGCTGTTCCCCGGGCAGGTTGCAGCGGGCCTTGGCCTGTCTGCGGGGCGTTGGGCAGGCATGCCTGCAGGCCTCGCTATAGCATGCAACCAATAGGCCCAAGTGGGGTTGCCTCCCTCCCTGACAGGTGGGTCCACATGGAGCTTGAGGAGATGCTGGTCCCCAGGAAGATGTCTATCAGCCCCCTGGAGAGCTGGCTGACCGTTCGCTACCTCCTGCCCAGACTGGATGCTGGGGCCCCAGGGACTGTGTCTCCAGCCCAAGTCTATGAGTGTCCGCCCAGCCGGGGGGGGGGAAGGGGTCGCGCAGGGGAGTAAGGAGGTCTGGGACGCGCCCCAGATACAGTGCAAGAACGAGCTCAAGATCTGCCGGCGGAAGATGAATCATCACAAGTACTGCAAGCTGGTCAAGAGGACCCAGTTCCTGCGGCGGAAAGTCAGGGAGAGATGCCTGAAACGGAAGCAGATGAGGTTCGAGAGAGACCTGAGGCACATCTGGCGGAAGGTGGGCCTGAAGGAAGCCCCCGCAGGCTGGCAGACCACCAAGATCTACCTGAAGGGCAAATGAGTCTCATGTGTCTCTCCCCCAGCCTTGTTACTGCTGATGACCCATTGTAATAAATATTTGAAGAACTTAAAAAAAAAAAAAAAACAAAGGCTGTAACCAGAGACAAAGAGGACATTACATATGATAAAGGAATCAATCCAACAAGAAGATATAACAATTGTAAATATTTATGCACCCAACATAGGAGCACCTAAATACATAAAGCAAATATTAACAAACATAAAGGAAGAAATTGAGAGTAATGCAATCATAGTACAGGACTACAACACCCCATTTACATCAATGGACAGATCTTCCAGACAGAAAGTCAATAAGGAAACACTGGCCTTAAACAACACATTAAATCAGATGGATATACATATACATATATGTATATATATATATATATATATATATATATATACACGACATTCCATTCAAAAGCAGCAGAATACTCATTCTTTTCAAGTGCACATGGAACATTTTTCAGAATCAATCACATGCTAGGCCACAAAACAAGTCTCAGTAAATTTAAGAAGATGGAAATCATATCAAGCATCTTTTCTGACCACAATGCTATGAGACTAGTTGAGACAATGGTATAAGAAAACAACTGCAAAAAACACAAACAAGTGGAGGCTAAACAATATGCTACTAAACAACCAATGAGTCAGTGAAGAAATCAAAGAGGAAAGCAAAGAATACCTGGAGACAAATGAAAATGGAAACAAAATAATCCCAAATCTAGGGTCACAGAAAAAGCAGTTCTAAGAGGGAAGTTTATAATGATACAAGTCTACCTCAGGACACAAGAAAAATCTCAAAAGAAAAAAAAATAATCTTTACACCTAAAGGAACCAGAAAAAGAAGGACAAACTAAATCCAAAGTCAATAGAAGGAAAAAAATAATAAAGATCAGAGCAGAAATAAATGAAATAGAGAAAAAAAAACAGAAAAGATCAATGAAACTAAGAGATGATTCTTTGAAAAAGTAAACAAAACTGATAAACCTTTAGCCAGACTCATCAAGAAAAAAAGAGAGAGGGCCCAAATTAATAAAATCAGAAATGAAAGAGAAGTTACAAGCAACATTGCAGAAATACAAAGGATCACAAGAAACTACTATGTACAATTATACACCAAAAAGATGGACAACCTAGAAGAAATGGATAAATTCTTAGAAACACACAATCTCACATGACTGAATCAGGAACAAATGCAAAACGTGAACAGGCCAATTACCAGTAATGAAATTGAATCACTAATTTAAAAACCTCCCAACAAAGAAAGTCCAGGACCAGAGAGTCTCACAGGTGAATTCTACCAAACATTTAAAGAAGATTTAAAGCCTATCCTTCTCAAACTGTAGAGGAAGAAAGGTCCAAACTCATTCTGTGAGGCCAGAATCACCCTGATAACCGAAACGAGACAAAGACACCACAGAAAAATAAAAATTACAGCCCAATAGCACTGATGAACATTCATGCAAAAATCCTCAACAAATTATTAGCAAACCAAATCCAGCAAGACATTAAAAGGATCATACACCATGATCCATGATCATCACTGGGATTTATTCCAGTGATGCAAGGATGGTTCAATATCCACTAATCAGCCAGTGTGATACACCACATCAACAAAGTGAAGAATAAGAATCATATGATCATCTCAGTAGATGAAGAAAAAGCTTTTGACAAAAGTCAACATCCATTTATGATAAAAACTCTCAACAAAGTTGGTATAGAGGAATCAAACCTCAACATAATATAGGTCATATATGATAAGCCTTCAGCTAACATCATACTCAACAGTAAAAGCTGAGAAACAAACCCACACTTATATGGTCAATTAATCTACAACAAAGGAGACAACAGTACACTATGGGGAAAAGAGCTTCTTCAATAAATGGTGTTAGGAAACTGGACAGCTACATGCAGAAGAATCACACTGGACTACTTTTCCACATCATGTACAAAAATAAATTCTAAATGGATTAAGGACTTAAATGTAAGACCTGAAAACATAGAACTCCTAGAAGAAAACATAGCCAATAAGCTCTTTGACATCTGTCTTAGCCATACATTTTTTGGCTATGTCTTCTCCGGCAAGGGAAACAAAAGCAAAAATAAACAAATGGGACTACATCAGACTGTAAAGCTTTTGTATATCAACACAACAAAAAGACTGCCTACTGAATGGGGGAATACATCTGCAAACTATATATCTGATAAGGGGTTAATATCCAAAATACACAAATAACTCATACAACTCAACATCAAAAAAAAAAGAAAAGATTTAAAAATAGGCAAAGGACCTGAATAGACAGTTTCCAAAGAAGACATACAGATGGCTAACAGACACATGTTCAATATCACTAATCATCAGGAAATCCAAATCAAAACCACCATGAGATATCACCTCACACCTGTCATAATAGCCATTATTAAAAAGACGACAAATAACAAATACTGTCAAGGATGCGGAGTAAAGGGAACTCTCATGCACTATTGGTGGGAGTGTAAATTGTTGCAGCCACTGTGGAAAACAGTATAGAGATTCCTCAAAAAAATAAAAATAAAAATAGGACTACCATACAATCCAGCAATTCCAATTCTGTGTATAGTTCCCAAAAAAACCCTCAAAATCATTAATTTGAAAAGAAATATGCACCCTTATGCTCACTGAAGAATTATCTACAATAGCCAAGATACGGAAGCAACCTAAGTGCACATCAAAAGATGAATGAAAAAAGAATGTGTGATATATATGTGTGTGTGTGTATATATATATATATATATACGAAGAATGAAATCTTGCTACTTGCAACAACATGGATGGACTTAGAGGGAATCATGCTAAGTGAAATAACTCAGAGAAAAACAAATACCATACGATTTCACTTATGTGGAATCTAAAAAACAAAACAAATGAACAAACATAACAACAGAAATAGAGTCATACATACAGAAAATAAACACAGGGGACAGGGATAGGGAGATGAGTGAAATAGGTGACGGAAATTAAGAGGTACAAACTTTCGGTTACAAAATAAATGAGTCATAAGGATGAAATGTATAGCATGGGGAATATAGTCAATAATAATGTAATATATTTGTATAGTAACAGATGGTGACTAGACTTATTGTGGTGATCATTTGTAATATATCAAAATATTGAATCACTATATTGTATAACAAGAACTAACAGTGTTGTCGGTCAATTATACTTCCAAAACAAACAAACAAACAAATTTATAGAAAAAGAGATCAAATTTGTTGCTACCAGAGGCAGGACATAGGGGAGGGGGAATCGGATGCAGGTGGTCAAAAGGTATAAAGGTAAGATAAGTAAGTACTAGGGATGTAATGTACAACATGATTAATATAATTAACACTGATGTATGTTATACATGAAAGAAGTTAAGAGAGTAAATCCTAAGAGTTCTCATCACAAGGAAAACATTTTTTTCTTTTTCTCTTATTTTGTATCTATATGAGATGATGGATGTTCACTAAACTTGTGGTCATCATTTTATGATGTTTGTAAGTCAAATTATTATGCTGTACATCTAAAACTTATACAGTGCTGAATGTCAATGATATCTCAATAAAACTGGAAGAACAAAAAGAAAAGAAATCATATTATCTAATTCAACAGGATACACAGGAGGCAGGAAACACTCTCTTTTACCTAAGTCTAGAAAGTATCTTCCTAATAGAAAAGGTTATAACCACAGAGATAAACCAATTATAAAAAAGATTATTTTTTTAAATTTTTTAAGTTTTCTTTCCCTAATCATCCTATCTGAATCATAAACATGGCTCCAATTTCTGGCTTGCACTTTTAATGTTCATAGCTTCCCATATTTTATACACACACACACACATACACACACACACACACACATACCAGCCACTGTATCTGGCTCAATGAGTCATTTGATTTCATGTCTTGGAACACCAAGATGTACTCAACTCAGGCAGCCCAACTGCCCTAGTGCAAGATCAGGCTTAGGAGTAAGGGGAAAGCAAAAGGGATGGGGAAGTAGTTTAAATTCCAATAAAGGAGCAGAAAGCTGGAAACATTACTTGGATCCCACCCCCTACAGCTTTCTAAACATTTTGGTATTTCTTCAAAATAATGGATATTGTAAATCAAAGTCAGGAATCCAAATACTACAGAGGCCCAGGAGATAAGTGATGGATCCTGAGTCAGGGGTCTTGGGTGGTCGCAGCACAGGGCATTGTGCGATCCAGAAACATCCTCCACTATATGATGGCATTTGTCTTGGCTTTTGTCCCACTGCAATATACCCTGCACTTGCTATATAATAGAATTCCTGAAAGTTCACCCTTGGCCCAGTGTGTTATGAATATTCTATCTGGGCAGGCGCAGAGTGAATTCTAACATCCAGCTGGGAACTCCAGCTGCCACGTCTCCTTCTTCCTTGCCAGCTTCAGGTCTTTGCTCAAATGTCCCTTTTCAGGCAGACCATCCCTGACCTCCTCTGCCAGCAATTCCCCTTCCCTGCTCTACTCTTCTCCATAGTTCTTCTCATCTGACTTAATGTAACTGTTATTTATGTGTCTGCCTCTCCTTCCTTTAGGAAACAATCTTTGTAACGGTAGAAATTCTGTCCATTTTTTTCACTGCTCTATCTTCAGCACCCAGAATGGTAGCTGGCACAGAGCAGATGCTCAACTACTTGTGGGTCAGATGAAAGACTTCATCCTTGACTGGGAGATGTCAAGAGTGACTGGCCCCATCCGGGTCTTCCAGCTGCTAATGGAGGAATGACAGAACACAAGAAGCTGAGAAGTCCACAAGATGAAAATGAACCCTAAGAGCAGCAATGAAGCCCCCACTACACCTCTCCTGATAATGGAACCAACTGCTTCGTAAGGGATGTGTGTTGTCATGGTGACACAAGGCAAGAGAATGGAGAAGATGGGAGGGAGCAATAGCTATACCATTCGGAATGGTTTGCTTCTTCAAGATGGATTTAACACACTTCACAGCCTACGACCATGGGACAGCAGCCAGCTCTAAGTTAGTACCTAATGTTTAAGGTTTGCAAATCAGACTATCTGCCCTGGAGAAATAGTAGGGAGGGCTCAAGTCCCACAGGTGGTGATGGGGCCAGAGTGGTGCTGTGATACAGTGGAGTGAGGGTCAGAATGGACTCGGTCTGGCTTCCAGTCCCAGCCACGCTGATTCCTGCAGTGAAAAGCTGGAAGAAGGACCTCAGCTCTCATCTTCTTTGAGGAAAGAATTCAGCAAAGGGACCAACATTGTGAAAGAGATAAAAGCATTTATTAGAAGCAGAGCACGTGTGAAAAAACACATGGGCAGACTCAGAGTGAGTTACACACCATAGGGGTGGCCTAGATTGTTTATATAGGGGCAGTTTTCCAGGGTTTTTTTTTTCCTGGCCTATCATCTCCACATTTGGTCCTGGTGTGGGCGTGCATCTCTCAGCCAAGATGGATTCCAGCTGGCATCTTCTCCTTTCTTTTGTCCTTCCCCTAGACTGAGGGCCTGTGTCTGGCCGGGAAATCCACAAGAATGCACCCAATCAGGGCCCAATGCTCCCGCTGGTATCCCATCTCAAAGCATCAGCAGGAGGTCAGCTACAGCTGCTCAGCCTGGGGCCTATCTCCTACCTCAATGCCATGGACCATGTTGCCTCGTGTGCTCAGTAAGGTACATACTGTAGTTCATTTACTGCTCACTCTATCTCTGAACCCATCACTTCATTTGAAGAATTTTTTGAGAATGCCTACCAGGTACAAAGCATTGTACCAGGTGCCATAGGGGAGAGAGCAGAGAATCAAGTACCTGCCCTCAAAAACTGAGTTATTCTGTGGAACGCTGAGATTGCTGGCTTGTATGAGCCTCTGAGTTGTATCTGGGTCAGGGGACCTACGGTGAAACCCTGGCCGAGAGAACTGTGCCTTTCATATCTGCCTTCATTGGTCCCTTTTAAATCTTTATCTATATTCGCATGTCCAGGAATGCTAGAGACGCCTATTTCATCATTATTTTGTTTTAAGAAAGCTGTGTACTAGAATCAGCGCAGGGCTGCTGGCTTTTTGTGACCCCAGGCCTTCCACAAAATTAATACAATTACGTTGTTAAGCACTCCCAAATGTGAATGAATCATTATATTCACTACGCCCAAAGGCAAGGAGCCCAAAAGAGAATCTACAGTTTTATAGGAAGGTGCCATAACACCCGTGACCACTATCACCCCCAAAATAAGACTACCCACCAAGTAAATCAGGTCACATGTGAAGGGAGTGGTTACTAGAACCTTTCAAACCAATACACAAAAGATGGGAGAATGTAAACTAAGAACCATTTTGAACAAGAGTTGGGTGGGTGGAAAATGACTGGTAACAGGCTAAATATGAACTTGTAGAGTGACTGCCAAGTCAAACGCCAGCATCCAGAAACAGTCACAGGAGCCGTAATGGGTCAGCACCACACTGACATTTACATGAAAGGTACTGCTCAGAGGTCAGGGGATCTTTACATGGCAATCTCCTTAGAAGGTCATGTGTAGTGCTACACACTCCATTTTGAACATGTCCAGAGATGGGAGGTAAAAGAAGGCAAAGGGACAAGAATTGGCTATGATGCCTAGAGAAGAGGTTAAAAATAATACTTCTTAATTAAAGAAATGAGACATAGTCAGGACTATGTCTGCAAAGAAACTATCCAAAGCAAGAGTTTGGGGAGGTTAGTACCTTCATCTAACAGCTACTAAGTCCACCCACCAGAGACAAGATTTCTCCTCCTAGGGGAAAAAAAACACCAGCAGCATACTGTGGACATGGCAAATCTGAGTGCTGAGAGCAGAGATTCCTCCTGAAGGAAGACGTTGGCAAAAAGGAGAAGCTGCGATCTCCTGGGTGGGACAGTCAACACGAGGTTATATAAACCCCTAGGCAGAGTGGTACAGAAGCAACCCCTCAACAGCCCTCTCCTGTCATCTTGTTCGGAGATGCAGAGGGAGAATGAAACAAATAAATCCAATTTCCAATAACATTTTTAAAAATAAATTTATTTATTTTTGGCTGTGTTGGGTCTTCGTTGCTGCGTGCGGGCTTTCTCTAGTTGCGGTGAGCGGGGGCTACTCTTCGTTGCGGTGCGCAGGCCTCTCATTAAGGTGGCTTCTCTTGTTGCAGAGCATGGGCTCTAGGTGCGCAGGCTTCAGTAGTTGTGGCACACGGGCTCAGTAGTTGTGGCTCGAGGGCTCTAGAGCGCAGGCTCAGTAGTTGTGGTGCACGGGCTTAGTTGCTCCGCGGCATGTGGGATATTCCCGGACCAGGGTTCGAACCCATGTCCCCTGCATTGGCAGGCAGATTCTTAAGCACTGCGCCACCAGGGAATCCCCTCCAATAACATTTTTGAACAGTGACATCACAGCCTTACATTTTGAAGTGCTAAGTAGTTGCCCCCTAGCATGCCAACACAGAATCAATACCATTTTTCGATTTAATTCACAAAACAGAAAAATTGAGCATTTCCTAAAAGATACAGCAAGAAATACTAGCAAGAAAAACTTAGTTTCAATGTGTTTGTATATTAAAGTAATTGAATAAAAAACATGGGGCAGGGACAAAATGATTCTTGTATTAAAAATTGCCTTCTCAAAAAGCTCACCAAGCAGTATCATACAATGAAGAACTTAAAAGGACTTAACCTTTCTGCTTGACCCATGGAAGAATTAAATTATATCTTCCCAACCTGATTTCTCCCATGAAATCTATTCTGTTTAGGATGAAGGTCAAGTACCAACTGAGAATGATTTAGTGCTGCCCTTCAAACCCAATTCCATAATCACACTCTTGTCTCAAAATACCAGCCGGACGTCAAAGATGAAAAGAAAAAATGACACCAAAAAATGCAGCCACACTCTCAAGAAAATTATGAAGCTAGAATAGGACCATTTCAAATTCTATCATCCTCAAGTACAAATAGCATTTTCATTCATCAAATACTAAGCAAATACAGAGTCCATAGCTGGCCCCACTGTTAGCAGCATCTCACCTTTCACACCAAGCAGCAGAACTTGACTTCTTTTGAAAAGCTGCAGTGCTTACATTAAATTCTTTTCTTTCCCTTTCTGCCCATGCATAATAGTCACTTGACTTCAGAGAAAGGAAAATTTGACAACCCATGGCATTACTGAAAATTCTTCAAAAACAGGCAGGACCAAAATAGCACAGAGGACAAGGAGAGCAACGGTTTGGTCTATAACACAAACCTATCAAAAGCGTGGAATGGAAAAAGAAATAGTCTTTATTGATTATTACCTGCGCAGTGATGAACCAGGAGAGTTTTGGAGGAGGAAGATGTCATTTAAATAGAAGCCCTAAACACAAGTTTGAGCTAGGAAAGACAACTGCACATTAAAGGAATTTTTTTGTGCTGCTCTCTCTTCTAAAGCACTGTTGAGGCATGCCAGAGATTAAAATTATTCTTCATGGATAAATTTGGGTTTTAATTAAATAAAGATGAATTAACCAATGTAAGTTAATTGAGTACCAACTATGTGCTCTGCTTTCTACTACATCTTTACAAAGTAATAGAGGAAATGTTGTTTGGTTTCAGAAAGCTACAGTCTAATTAGGGTCATCAGACACCTTGGTGTCAGAAGCTAAATTATAGGGCAAAACAGCAAAATGTAAGTTGTCTCCAGGTAGTACATGACATAACTTATGGTTGCGTGATCAGAAGCGGTATAAATTCAAAGGAACAGGATGGCACCATGAACTTGGCAGACTGAGATGGGCCTTGACGTAAGGTTAAAAGTTCTGGCACTTTTGCAGGAGAAGAAAGAACAAAAGAGTTGGGGAAGGAGTCACAGGAACAGAGCCTGAAGGCAGAAAGCCTTGAATCCACTTTGGGAAGCAGAGTGCAGCTGGCTTGGCAACTCCCTTGAGGCCAGTTCACAGCTGCTCAGGTCTATGTTCAGGACATTTTATATATTAGGGGCTACACATCTATGTGACTATCTGCCTAACGCCCTTCTTCTCATGCTTATGGCAATGGACAAGTTTACCTACCTCTCTCACCCGTTGTTTCTTTCTTTCTTTTTTCTCCTTATGATTGACCATCTTAACCATTTTTAAGTGTACACTTCAGTGGTACATTCATATTGTTGTGCAAACATCACTACCATCCATCTCCAGATTCTTTTTTATCTTGCAGAACTGAAACTCTGTACCCATTCAGCAATAACTCCCCACCCCCCTCCCCCCAGCCACTGGCAACTACCATTCTACTTTCTTTCTTCCTTTATATAAAAAAAAAATCTCCTATTTTCTCCTGCGCCCCAGCCTCCAGTAATCACCATCCTACTCTCTGTTACTGTGAGTTTGGCTTTCTTTTTTTTTTTCGGTAAGATTCTACATGTAAGATCATGCAGTATTTGTCTTTCTGTGTCTGGTTTATTTCAGTTAGCATAATGTCCTCCAGGTTCATCCATGCTGTCACTAATGGCACAATTTCCCTCTTTTATAATGTTGAATAATATGCCATTGAGTTTGTGTACATCACACCACATTTTCTTTATCTATTCATCCATCGACTGACACTTAGATTGTTTCCTATTGTGAATAATGCTGCAATGGACATGGGAGTGCAGACATTTCTTTGAGGTAGTGATTGTATTTCTCCTGGATATAGACCCAGAAGTGGGATTGCTGGGTCATATGGTAGTTCTATTTTTAATTTTTTGAGGAAACTCCATACTGTTTCCCATAATGGTTGTACTAATTCACATTCCCACCAACAGTGCACAAGGGATTCTTTTTTCTATCTTTGCCAACACTTGTTATTTCTAGTCTTTTTGATAAATGCCATCCTAACAGGTGTGAGGTGATATTTCATTCTGGTTTTGATTTGCATTTCCGTGATGATTAGTGATGTTGAGCATCTTTTCATGTACTTGTTGGCCATTTGTATGTCTTCTTTGGAAAAAGTCTAATCAGATACTTTGCCTATTTTTTAATTGTGTTTTGTTTTTGTTTTTTTGTTTTTGCTATTTAGGTGTAAGCATTCCTTATATATTTTGGATATTAACATCTTACCAGATACATGGCTTCAAATATTTTCTCCTGTTCCGTAGGTTTCCTTTTCATCTTGAATGATTCCTTTGCTATGTAGAAACTTTTTCATTTCATGTAGTCCCACTTGTCTACTTTTGCTTCTGTTGCCTGTGTTTTGGGTGTCAAACCCAAAAAATCATTGCCAAGACCAATGTCAAGGAGTTTTTACCCTATGCTTTCTTCCAAGAGTTTTACAGTTTCAGATCTTACATTTAAGTCCTTAATCCATTTTGAGTTGATTTTTGTGTATGGTGTGAGATAAAGGTCCAGTTTTATTCTTTTGCATGTGGACATTCAGTTTTCCAACACTATTTATTGAAGAGACTATTACTTTTCCCATTGTGTATTCCTGACACCTTTGTTGAAAATTAGTTGACTGTATCTGCATGGGTTTATATCTGGGCTCTTGATTCTGTTTCATTGATCTATGTGTCTGTTTTTGTGACAGCACCATACTGTTTTCATTAATATAGCTTTCTAATATAGTTTGAAATCAGGAAATGTGATGCTTCCAGCTTTGTTCTTCTTAATCAAGATTGCTTTAGCTATTTGGGGTCTTCTGTAGTTCTATGTGAATTTTAAGAAATGCTTTCCTATTTCTGTAAAAAATGCAATTGGAATTTCGATAGAGGTTGAATTGAATCTGCAAATCACTTTAGGTAGTATGGACATTTTAACAATATTAATTCTTCCAAACTATGAGCATATGATAGTTTTCTGTTTATTTGTGCCTTCTTCATTTTTTCCCATCAACATTTTACGTTTTTCAGTGTACAGATCTTTCACCTCATTGGTTAAATTTATTCCTAAATATTTTATTCTTTTTGATGTTACTATAAATGGGATTGTTTTCTTAATTTCTTTTTCAGATAGTGTCTTTTAATATCTTTTTCAGATAGCTTGTTGTTAGTATATAGAAACACAACTGATTTCTGTATGTTGATTTTGCATCCTGCAACTTTACTGAGTTTATTTATTAGTTTTAACAATTTTTTGGTGGAGTCTTCAGGGTTTTCTATATATGAGATCATATATTCTGCAAACAGAGACAATTTTACTTCTTCCTTTCTGAAATGGATGCCTTTTGTTTCTTTTTCTTGCCCAATTGTTCTGTCTAGGACTTCCTCTACCATATTGAATAGAAGTGATAAGAGCAGGCACCCTAAGATCAAGCCCTGATCTTAAAGGAAAAGCTTCCAGCTTTTCACCATTGAGTATGATGTTAGGTGTGGGCCTATCATTTATGGCCTTTATTATGTTGAGGTACATTCCCTTTTTATATCATTCATTTAGAGTTTTTAATCACAAAATGATGTTGAATTTTGCCACATTCTGCACCCATTGATATGATTATATGATTTTTATCCTTCATTTTGTTAATGAATATTGTATCACAATTATTGATTCGTATATGTTGAACCCAAGTGTACCTTGCATCCCAGGGATAAATCCCACTCGATCATGGTATATGATCTTTTAATGTGCTGTTGAGCAGACATTGTTGACTGGCTAAAGTAACAGTCATTCCTAACCTGTACTAGAGTGCTGCCTCTTACAACAGAGGCTGGTAAGCTAGTTGCTTGTTTTCCCAGACTCCCTCACAGGTAGAGACATTCACATAGCTCCATTCTGGCTGACAGGTCATAAAGGAAAGTCTAGTGTGGGCTTCCAAAAAAAGTAGGTGAAAAAGATAGGAGGAAGAAGCAATTCTGCTAACCATGCAAACACTTCTCTTCTTGCCTTGAATATGTACATGAACCTTGGACCTCTCTGGCAGACATCTTACAATGAAGAGATAACAAGCAAGAATATGAAAAGTCCATCCAGGGAAGACAGAGTGAAAAGATAGAAGGTCACTCATGCTGTAATTGAAATAATGGTTCAACCCTAACTCCAGATTTTTTGTTGTAACAGTAAATAAGTATTAAGCCACCATTAGTTTACACTACTTTGTTATCTGCAGCCAAAAGCATTCCTAACAAATTTACCTGCCCTCATCCTCCATAATGCCAAGTCTACAAGGATGCCTCAGGAGAAGCTGTATACTTCATGCCTTTACTCTCAAGCTACAGTTAACTGTTCAACCATGAGGCCCTGACACAAGTTCCTTCCGGCGATTTTTTAAACTGAATCTAGGAAGGAAACTCAGTCTTCTCACATGGCTAGAGTCTTATAAAATGTTAAACTTGGGTCATCAACAGCAATGGTTTTTGCACTGAATAGAATGCCTGTCTACAGTGAGAAACATAAGTGTCAATGTGCACATAAAGGAAACACAAAAGAAAGTCCTGGTGGGACTCAGTTCCCTGGTGCTGGCTGCTCCCGAGCCCAGCTGCACTGGTGCCCTTTCTATAGTTTGCTGGGTCAACCATTCTTTGAATTCCCATAAATCCGCCTTTTTGCCTAAATTAGTTTGAGTTAGCTTTCCTTAATTTATAACCCCCAAAATGCAAACTATATATAATATTTCATATTCTTCCCAGAAGAATTTTCTTATGTGTTTTCCCTTAAACTAATATGAGATGCAAGTAAGAATTTTCCACAAGGTCAAAGTATAAGAAAAAGGTAGAGTTAATCTTTTCTCCTAAATCAGGCTGGGAAATACTATTATTATTCTGGGTTCAAATTCTAGCTCTATCCTTAGCACTTTAGTGACCTTGGGTAAGTTATTTAACCTCTCTGGGCCTCAGTTTACTTATCTATAAAATAAGGATGACAACTGTAACTAACTCAGAGTGTTTCTAAGAATTAAATAAATCAATACATATAAAGAACTTAGGACAATGTGAGGTAATAAGGGCTCAATAAATGTGAATATTCTTAGGCCTACCTCAAAATCCTGAAAATAATGAGATACGTGATCCATGAAAGATAATAAATGAACTTTCAGCCATGGGTCCAACAAATTAATCTTTTAAGAATCTACTGTTTTTGTAGCACTTCATAGTGCTTAAAATAGTGCCTGATACTAATTCTTAAAATAAACCTATTAAGTAGCTTATAACTGTAATCATTCTAGAGGCAAGGTAACCAAAGATTCAGGAAATTTAAATAGTATGTCCACTAGGGCATAACTAGAATTTGAACCCAAGGTTGTATGAATTATAAGACCCAACTTTTCTCATAAAACCATACAGCTACAGGATAAGAATACATCCAATATTTTGGCTCTGGGTAGTAAAGTAGAACAATTATAGTAGACTAATAGGGTCTAAAATCATATTTTAAAGCAAAAATTAAGTACAGATAAAATGGCCCTTGCAAAATCTCTTAATTAAACTATAAATTTCTAGCACTTGGGTCCTTAAAAGCACAAACGCCAAGAATTTATTTTTTAGTTTTTCTCTTTTTCTGTTTTTGAAAAAATCTTTGAGGGAGGGAGTACATGGAGCCCCATGGGGCAAAGGGACATCTTTTTGTAAGTTCTTTTTTTGTTGAATTGGTGTAGCTGAATTTGTGCCAGTAGAATATATAGTGTGACTTCATGGTGACCACTACTCAAGAGAGCACAGTCTTCATTGAATAGCATGGCTACCCACTCCGGATACGATCATTTAACTTCCCTTCCACCTTCAAGAAGGATGAAACAGCTGACTCAAGGTCAGGGACAGAAAAAAAGAGAAAAGTAGAAATATTCAAATATTTCTGTTTCCTCAAAAGAGTTAAGTAATTACATATTTGCCTTCTCACCCTATGGACAGATACTGCCTTTGTACATCTTTATGTTTTAATAAATTTTGACATTTTAGCTAATATTGTCTGTTGAGCACGTATGTTTATTACCACTCTGGCTCAAAATCCCACAAATCATAACAGTAGAAAAAAATTTTAAGTCCAAAAAAAAAACACAAAGAAGAGGAGAAAAACAACAATTAAATTTTGAAAGCTGGAGAGGAATTGAAATTAGCAGACCAGACGAAGTGTTTCAGCAATGAGGACCCCCTTTCCAAGAGGGTCTGTACCGCCAGCCCCCAAAGGACTCAGGATGGGGGGCAATGGATATGGATGAAAGATGCAAGTTAAGCAGAGAATAAGGGAATGGTTGGAAGTCAAAAAACAACCAGATCCCCTAGACTCCCTCCACCAAACTCCCTTATGCTGTCAAGCTACATCACACACCCAAGGGCATCTTCTTGGCAGGAGTAACAATGCCTCCAGGCAGCCCCCTTCCTGGGGCCCCGAATGTTCACAGGACACACCTGAGCAGTCTTTGCCCCACCAAACTCAGCCTATATCCTCCCATTTAACTGGATCTTTCCTTTCTCTCTGCAGCATCCCCTGTACAGCAACTTATTCTTCACTGCCCTGCACAGCCTGTCCTCAGACACACATTTCAGTCTTGCAGCTGACTTGGAATTTTCTGTCTTTTGTTACCTAGCACCTTTGATGAAACAGAATTTAATATCCTATCACACTTACATAATCAAATATTATAAACCTAAATACTGTTTTTTAAAAACATCATGACACACCTATAATAGGGGAGGTGTCTGACTTGGGATGAGGGGAAGAGCTAAATCCTTATTTGCCAAAGGAGAACATTAATAGATAATACCTAAAACTAAAAAAATACATCAAGAAATGGGAGTATACATCGACAGATGAATGGATAAAGAAGATGTGGAATATATATATATATATATATATATATATATGCAATGGAATATATATATATATACACACACACACATACACACAGATATGCAATGGAATACTAATCAGCCATAAAAACAAATGAAATAATGTCATTTGCAGCAACATGGATGGACCTAGAGATTACCATACTAAGTGAAGTAAGTCAGAAAGAGAAAGACAAATATCATACAATATCACTTATATGTGGAATCTAAAATACGACACAAATAAACATATCTACAAAACAGAAACAAACTCACAGACATAGAGAACAGTCTTGTGGTTGCCAAGGGGGAGGAGGGTGGAGAAGGGAAGGATTGGGGTTTTGGGATTAGCAGGTGCAAGCTATTATATATAAAATGGATAAAAAAACAATGTCCTACTGTATAACACAGGAAACTATATTCAATATCTTGTGATAAACCATAATGGAAAAGAATATTTACAAAAGAATATATATATATATATATATATATGTATAACTGAATCACTTTGCTGTACAGCAGAGATTAACACAACATTGTAAATCAACTATACTTCAATAACACTTAAAAAAAAGAAGTAGGAGTATAAACTTGTTTTTTGGAAACATGGAGATTAAACAGAAGAAACAGCTCTAAAAGTTGGAAGCAGTTGGCTCTGGCGACTAGGAATGGAGCTGAGAGGGCTACTGTCATTCATGGTGAGTTTTGCAGGATTGTGTGAATTTAAAATTATATGTAACCTTGAAAAAATAAAAATCAGACAAAATAAAATACACGTGCAGTAATCTGTTCCTTCTCCTAGTTGCTAACTGTGTGTTCAGTTTTGCTTTCACATCCAACGTGGGTAAGTCACGTCAGGATGTCAGAGTGATTAACCACAAGTGGACACTTGAAACAAGTCTGAGAAAATCCACACTGAAATACTATAAACTAGGAGATGACACATCAGTCCATAAAGTCTTTCCCAAATGTATTCTTTCACACAGTGAGGTCCTCTAACATATCAAAAATGATTCAATCGGTTTTTAAATGTGACTTACATACAGCTTTACAGCAATATATTCATTGAATGTAGAAAAGAAGGGCTGTATTCAATCTGCAATTTCCACACTATCACACTGAAGATGATGTGATTATGTGAGATTACTACCTTAAAAAACTTGAAACAGTCTCTGGTTATATTTCAATCAAAATACGCACTTTTCAAAATTTTTTGAATGAGGTGATCAATCCATTATGACATCGCTTAAAGCTTATGAGTTAAAATGAGTACTCTGTGAATGATTTTCTCACCTTTAGAGTAGCTCTGAAACACAGATTCACAAGCATTATTAGAAGTGTGATCAACCCCACTGAGGACTGTGGCAAATATAGGGCTTTCGTAAAGCTGACTGTTGAAACCTGCATTCACTGTCAACATTCAGCCGTTTTCCCCTCGTCCACAAAGATTGCCCTCAGATCACACCTTGTTTGATAACTTCCACAGCCCTGGATATTCTGGAGTTGTTCAAAACACTCAACTTAAATTTGTTTTTCATTACATCATAGTGACTTTGGCTTCTTGTGTTTGACACACCATAGGTTTCAAATTATATTTTTTCACTGCAAAGGAACACGTGTCTAGAAGTTCACTGCCTGCACTCACAAGATTTCCCATGTACGTTTTCACAGATTTATAAAGATGCCTAGAACTACTGAAATCTCTGGGCATATGTCAACTGTGGACACCAAATTTCTACCAGGAGCTAAGCTTAAAATTCACTACTGTACAAGGTCTAGTATACAGAAAGGTCTAAAATGGTATCGTCAAATGTTATTCTTTTTATACTTTTAAGAAGGTAAATCATGTAATATTTAATATAGTTTTCAGGAAATTATTTCCAGGCTCAGATAGTAATTGAAATAATTGGAGTGGCTAAAATCAAAATTTTTCAGATAGTGCCAGTATGCAGCATTAGCATGTTTTTATAAGGCTTTTTTCGTTATCCAACACATGTTTAAGGCTGTACATTAAATTCATTATCATTTTTTTCCTTATTAGAAAGCTTTATCCAACTGTCCTGGGGTATCCCACACTATATGTGTAGGCTTAAAATTCATTCTCCTAATCAGTGATAAAAATGAACAGAATCAGTTAACACAATATTGTAAATCAACTACACTTCAATAAAAAAACTAAAATAAAATAAATTAATAACAAAAAAATAAAATGAACAAAATCAAATCAACAATATATCATCATTATCATCAACAATGACATGAGGCAATGGTCCCACATTTCCAGCAAAAACTTGAAGGTATAGGTGCCATAAATGATCTCCTTTGAGCTAAAAGAATATAGCAAAATTTGGCATTAACTCCCCTTCCCGAGAAAGCAGTGCAGTGTAACCAGGAAATGCTAAAATGTCTTACCAGCACCTCTCAAGTGTGAGGTTCCAGTGAGAAAGTGGGTAAGAAAGTGTGTCAAGAAAGATAGGAAACCTTACTTGGTATCAAGTCATCCCTCCTTCTATCCACAGCACTCAGGCCACAGGTCCTGAACCAGGAAACACACTCCAGGCACCATCACTGAAACTGGGGACAAAGAACTTTGAGAAAAGTCAGCTGTGCAGGGATGGAGTACATGCCCCCTCCCCTCTAACAGGCCCTGAGCCCACAGCATCACTGCACCTCCCTTCTCACAGGATGCCCATGCCCCCTGAGCAAGGAGAAGCCTCGAAAGCCCAAAGGGCAAGGAAGGCAAGGATGACACATGAACATACTCCCTCACATTGATAAATCAAGTGATAGAAATGATATGATAACATAGACAGATGCCCAAAAGGCAGCTGATAAAATTCAGCATCCATTCCTAATTAAGACACTTTTAAAAATTGGAATAGCAGACACTTCTATAACATAATATCCTTAATAGTGAGAGTTAAAAAAAATCCTCATTGAAAGAAAGATTTTAAAAAATCAAGGATGAAGGCTGGAAGTTTTAGCCAATTCAGAATAAGAAAATGAAGTAAGTGGCAAACATTTTTTGGAGATTGTTGGCAACATGCATCAAAAGGCCTTTTACTAACCACTTCCACGTCTAAGACTTTACCCTCTCGGATAAGCCACCAGAGGTGTGCACACATGCCTAAGGGCCTGTCACAATGGGAGGTGACACAGATGTAAACACCAAACAAAAGCTACTGTAAAGGAACACGTGTGTGTGTGTGTGTGTGTGTGTGTGTGTGTGTGTGCGTGGTCCAGCTAACTGTTAATACTATGCAGTCATTAAAAATGTTACCCAAACTACATAAGGATATGGGTAAATGATTGCTATATTGTAAGTATTGTAAATTAAGCTGAATAACAGTATGTTCTTCTTTCTGTAAAAAAACAAACAAACAAAAAACAATGCCCAAGTCCACCTATGCACAGACATACATAGAACAATGTGCCTAAATTTTTAACAGTCAACATTATAAGTAATTTCCAATCTTTATACTATTTAAGTATTTCCAACCTTTATCTAGAGTAGACAAATATTCCTCATAATTTGTGGAAGAGCAGTAAATATGAAGTGGTTTTGAAGCATCACAGTAGGGTCTGTGCCAAGCCAGGGCAGCAGGCTGGAGTTTGGTAAAGTCCCAAAGAAATGGCTTCCTCCAAGTGACACGACTGAAATAGAGGCCAAGACCAGACCATGCTGAGTACTGAATGCTTGGAAATTCTCACAAACACAGGATAATGGCTAGATCATCATGTTATCAGCCAAGAAAGATCTTGTCAGATGCCTTTTAAAAGAGGTTGTGAAGCAACCTAAATGTCCATCAACAGATGAATGGATAAAGAAGATGCGGTACATATACACAATGGAATGTTAATTCAGCCATAACAAAGAATGAAATAATGCCATTTGCAGCAACATGGATAGACCTAAAGATTATCATACAAAGTGAAGTAAGCCAGACCGAGAAAGACAAACACCATATGATATCACCTATATGTGGAATCTAAAAAAAAAATAGTGATACAAATGAACTTATTTACAAAACAGAAAGAGACTCACAGACTTAGAAAACAAACTTATGGTTACCAAAGGGGAAACTTGGTGGCGGAGGGATAAATTAGGAGTTTGGGATTAACATATACACACTACTATATACAAAATAGATAATCAACAAGGACCTACTGTATAATACATGAAACTCTACTCAATATTCTGTAATAACCTATATGGGAAAAGAATCTGAAAAAGAATGGATAAATCTACATGTAAAACTGATTCACTTTGCTGTACAGCAGAAAGTAACACAACACTGTAAATCAACTATACTCCAATATAAAATAAAAAATTAAATTAAAAATAGAGGGTGTGATAGTTACCCCAGTTTCAACAACTCCCAAAAACCAGCGTGAAGGATGGCCTGGCAGGCTACGCTGTAGCATATTCTACTTCACAAGAAGGTGAAGGGAAAGATCACCAGAGGTGGGTACAAGATGCAGGGCAGTGGTGGTGTCTTTTGCACCTGTGCATCTGGCCTCAGGCCTTGGGAGAACTACAGCTAGAAACCAAGTGGTAGGGGCTCTGAAGAGGAGCGTGTCTAAATGATCCCTGATCACAATTCAGAAAGCAAAGCAAGGAAGTCCATGATAAAGTTCACCGTCTGCACATCATGAGACAGAACCCCGCAGATTATAGGCATCACCTACTGGAAAAAGATGAAGATGCTTCCAGTAGACACATCTCTGTGCACAGAAAACAAGGCACTCCAGCCACGGAGGAGATGCGTAGGAAAGCGGCTGCTTGGAGGCAAGACAGTGCAGTCTGAGACAAACCTGAAGAAAGAGGTTTACACAAAAGGTGGAAACTGCCCCCAAATGTCTCTTGTCCAGAAAATAGATTGGGTTGTTCAGAAAGGCTCCTCAGAATTTTATGAAGATTTTAAAGCATAAGACACATTTATTGACTCAGCAAAAATATATGTAGACTTTAAAACTTCCTAGTTCTGGTTCATGCCTTGTTCATGAGTTCTAAGAATAGAGTTCCAAGAACAGAGGTGAAACTCTTTAGATCAAAAAAATGAGGTCAAAAGTATAACATGCTTTCAAATAAGATATATTTTTCAGTTTTAAAAACAAGTCCCCGGCCCCTCTACCCACTAGATTCCACCAGCAACCTCCACTCTTGCAGTTGTGACAACCAGAAATGTCCCAGAGGAGGGGCAAAATTCCCCTCCCCCATTTGAGCACGACATACCTAGTGGCATTTTGACCACACACTGGGATATTTCAAAGTCTGGATATTAAAGACAGTTATTGGGGACTTTATAAACCTCAGTGCACTTGTTTAGAATTGAATTTAAGGAGAATAACAACATGATTTTTAGTTGTCTGCTGTGATTTAACCTAATCTGAGGAAAATGTAAAATTTACCAGAGGGTGTGTTGAAGGGTGAACCTCTTCTCATAAAAATAAGACTATCTCATAAATTTTACAGAAAGTTTCAGTCATTCCTTTATGTTTCCATGGCTGGCAAGAAAAGTAGGACTAGGCTAGAAGGCAGAAGTATAAAATCCTGTTACCAACACAAACTACTGCATAATTAGCAGATTTAGGTTATGTTAGAATGAGCATATGTATATATCATCAATGGATTCTCCATTATATGCACACAAGAATGTACTATTTGGTGAAAACAGTCACGAAGTGTGAATAAAGGGGTTTCTGCCGCAAAGTAAATCTATGGAAACATATTGAAATCTTGATACTCTGCTCTAATCTCTACCCATCTCTTTTCTTTAGATCATTTTTTCAGTTCTAACATACACTTTAGACACCAAGCACTTTTTGAGACTTCTTTCTGTGAGAACGACACTTGCATCATTCAAGGGTATCTTTCAAGATGCCATAAAAATTGTATTCCTTCACAAATCACATTCACTTGTTTTTCATACTCTAAACATCCAATCCTCACCTCTCCAGGACCTTTTAGTTTAGATTATTATAATATTAATCACTTGTTATTATTAATTACTATTGACTCGGAGAAAATTTTAGTTATTTTAGTTCCTTCTCGAATTTCTTCTCTCCCTCCTTCTAAAGTCTGAATTCTTATCTTCAGCCTGTACTCTTCTTTCTCCACATGTTTCTCTCTCAGAAAACTTAGACACACTGACAGTAAAAGTACTAATCAAACAAAAATTTTTTACAGAGTGTTTCCTAAGAGCCCAGCCCTGGACCAGGTGCTATGATGCAGGAGATGAGTAGATATGGAGGTTCCACCCTGGATAACCCTGGAACACAGGTTCAGCCACAGAGTCAAAGAGCAGGAAATAAGAGCACAGGTGCCCCTTAGCCGAGCCATCCCCCACCTCCAGGCAGGGCCGCTCCTCTGAGCATAAAAGTCCAGGCAGCTCAGCACCAGGGGGGGCATGCGGGCTCCTGGTCCAGGCCTCAGCTCCATCACCTACAGTGTGAGGCGCACTGGGCGTGTAACTGCACGAGGGTCCACATCTCTTAGGCTGAACCGTATTAAACCGCCGGTCTAGGACTGTTCTGACCTACATCAATCACAACAGCAATCTCACACGGTTCAATCTAATATAAAATGGGAATACTCATCTTACCAACACTCCTGGGATCATTGGAAGGTTCACATGAATTAATGCAAGCAAAGCACTTAGAACATTCCCAGCCCATAGTGAACATGCAACACAACTTTATTATTGTCATGACTATTTTCTGATACTCATTTCCTTCCATGGATTTGAACTTCCTGATGTCTAAGCCTCTTTCTCACTCACCTCTGAGTTTACCCTTACCCTAACTCCAACTCCTAGAACAGTACTGGGCGTCTAGTAAATGATTAATACATGTGTGTTGATGAGTGAATAAATGAAGTGGAGCTGCAGAACGAACCACAAAGGTGGAGGAGGATTTGCATGAAGGGGTCGGCCCATGAAATGGGCAAGATTCAAATGTGTACAAAGGACCAGGGAGAGTGTGTTAAATGGCATGAGGGAGGGACTTGTACAAAGAATGGAAAGAATTCTGTGCAGGCTGGCCAGGGCCCCAACTCTACAGAATGACCTGTGTGAGGGAGAAAAAAGGCACCTCTCTGGGCCACTGCAGATGTCAGCCGCCACTAGCCGAGGATCAGGAGCCTTGGGCAGTGTGCGCCCTGCACTACCATCCAGAGTGGCCCTGAGGTGGCTCCCTGAGAGGCAGCAGAGGACTTCGTTTTCCCAGCAGGTGCTCAGGACCTGAGTCTGCTTGTAAAGTGGCTGCTGCCATCAGCAAACCCTCTCCTCAAGGCTCCAGGTGGCCGCTCTCATTTGCCTCTCTACCTCTAGACCTCAGCTAACAGACAGCACCCCACAGGGTTTGAATTCAGCTCTGCTGTTTATGTGACCTTGGGTGAGTTAAACTTAACCTGTCTGTGCCTCAGTTTCCTCATCTGGAAAATGGGATGGTTGACACTTGCCACATTGCTGCTGTGAGGAGCAGGCTGAGAAGCAGGTGTGCAAGACCCTCAGCACAGGCCAGGCTCCAGCGACACCAAATGAGGGGCCCTGGGTACCACAGACCCAGCTATATGATGTTTCCTGCGTTTCCAATATGAAGCGTTTGGAAAGCCAGCTATTCAAAATGAAAAGAGCTCTTTATACCCCTTGGGGATGGGGGATTATACATTCTCACACTTTAAATTACCTTTCTTATTGAGTACAAGAAGTTGGTGCTATGGTTTTAGCTAATAAAATACTAATATTAGAACACTTCTGAGGATCAGAAACTAGGAGAAAGCATTTAGATTTTTTATATGTTCATAGTTGCACAGTCTCTTATCCTTGGGAAGTACCCCAGAAGGATGGTTAGAATTCTCTTCCTCAATTTACAAATGAAGAAACTGAGGCTCTGAAACACAGAAGGGCTGGCCGGAGGGCACACAGAACTAGTAGGAGAGCCAGCTGAAGCAGGTCAGGTTTTGAGGGATCTGGAGCTTATACAATAAGCGATGACCAAGAAAAAGAATTCAATGTTATGAACACAAAAGGAGGTACAGCACGTTGGAAGGACCCTTGCACGTGAGTGGGCTTGAAGCTTTAACTTTATTCACTGCAAGACAGTTCCTCCTCTGGCTGGGATTAGAGGTGATTTATTGCATTCAATGCCATGTTACGGAGTGTGTGGGGCCTATGCTCAGTGCTTTACTGACCATATTTCTGGAAGCACCCACCCTCATGCTCCCCAACCTCCCAACACCACTAACCCTGAGTGTGATGGTCAGCTTTATGTATCAACTTGTCTGGGCTGCTGTATCCTATTATTGAATCAAACTCTAACCTTGGTGTTGCTGGAAAGGTATTAGGTAGATGTGGTGAACTTAAAGGAAATTACCCTAGATAAAGTGGGTGGGCCTCATCCAATCAGTTGAGGACTTAAGAGCAAAAACAGGGGCTCTCCAGAGATCAGTTCTGCCTCAAAACTGTAACGTAGAAATACTGCCTGACTTCGCAAGCTGAGGGCCTGCCCTACAGATTCCACACTTGCCAGCCCCACAACTGCATGACCCAATTCCTTAAAATAAATCATCTATCTGTGTACACACACACACACACACACACACACGTATACATCTTTTCTATATTTATAAATATAAGTACTTAAAAATGTTACATAAATATACATTATACACACACGCACATGTATATCTGCATATCTCCTCTTGTTCCTATCTCTGTGCAGAACCCTGGCTGAAACACTAGGCCCCCTCCTGCTCAGGGGGTGGGTATGGTCAGCTCTTCGCTGGGTGTGCAGTTCGGGGTGATACGCGGCACAGCACCGGGCCACCTCTTCCAGAGGCCGGGACTCTGTTCCATGAATAAGCATCCCCCCCGGCCCTTTCTCATCACACCCGTCCTCATGGGAGAGTGCCCCCCCGCATCAATCCTTAGCCTCACGCTTCCCAACCTCCCAACACCATGACTGCACCCAACCAGGTGGTTAGAGGGCCTGGTGGGAATCATTCTAAAATAGGACAATCCAGGACTTTGCCCTGCAGATACCCCCACTATTCAGAAGTCACAAACTCTCAGCAGGAGGGCTGAATCCCATCCAGAAGTGTTTCATTTGTCCCATATTGCTTCAAAATAATTCAGGCCAACATTTAAAAATTCATTAGAGTTCACGTCAAAAACTAGCATTTCCAGTTTCCTCTGAAAATACTGCAATGCCTAGAAACACCGCGGGGGTGGGGCTGGCTACTGCTTCCTTTAGGAGCAAGCGCTCACCTGTCCATTCCCATCTCCACCACATCCTTTAGCACACCAGCCTCCTTCTTTTATTAAGGTTGCCCACTTGAACCCTATAATCCATCATGGGGGGGGGGGATTTAAAAATGACTGAAATCCTGCCACCAGCCAAGAGAGAAGTAAGGTTAGTTGCATGAAGCCTTTGGCCGTGGGCTGGACGGGCACCCGGGAAGGCTGGGCCCAGTTCCCCTGCACCTTTGTACCACCCCTCCCATCCCAGCAGGAACTCCCTGAGGGCCTGGCTGATGTGCAGCCTCCTGCACTCCAGCCCATTTATTGGTCATTAGAGCAAACAGGAGATGCACAGAGAAAAAAATACAAGTTATTCATGTTTTCTAATCAGCAGTTCTCAAAACAGATTCAGTGGGTGCAGGAATTGGAAAATCTTGGTTGAGAGGGCAATTAAGGATTACATGAGACCTTTACTTTTAAATTCCTTCCAGCTCACCTACGTACAGTTGGTGCTAAAAAAAATCATCATTAGTAGGAGATGCTTTTAAAGTTAATATTCTGGTAGAGAGGAAAGGACTGTCACGAGTTATCTATATGATTATGAAACCACTTGAAAATAACAGCCGACTGCTCTGAAGTGTATACTAGACCATGGGGTGGGTGACAAGAGGAAGCTGGTATTCATACTGTGACAGATCTTTATTTGGGGCAACAGGCCTAATGAAACAGGGAATTTATCTACTCTTCATATTCTCCTTCAGCTGTTGGTAATCATGGAACAGGATGATGAAATCCTGAATTTACTACCATTGCCACTAGCAGACTATATGGTGCCTGTACACAAATTAGATACAGCTCTCCCCCCACCCCGAGCAGAACAGTGAGTACAAGGTACCGGGGGGGGGGCGGGCTGTCATACATGGGGGAGAAAAGCCCCACGGACACTTGAAGTGGCCATAGAACAGTTGTGCCAGGGGGAAAAAAGGCAGCTCCACCTCCGATTAGATGGAGCTACCTACCAGGGCGCATGGCTTGGTGAGCAGAGCATAGGCTGAATTTCAGTGCCAAGCTGTCTTCCTGTCTGGACACATCTATGCAAAACTAAAACAGCACCGCTGTCCTCAGCAGTCCCACCTGGGGGATAAAATATTATAGTTTCTTGTCTACAAGTAAGATACAGAAAAAGGAAGGAGAGACCGAAGTCAGTTTTTTTTTTAAATTAATTTTATTGAAGTAGAGGTGATTTACAATGTTGTGTTAATTTCTGCTGCACAGCAAAGTGACTCAGTTATATATATACATACATTCTTTTTTATATTCTTTTCCATTATGGTTTGTCACAAGACACTGAATATAGTTCCCTGTGCTACACAGTAGGACCTTCTTGTTTATCCATCCTATATACAATAGTTTGTGTCTGCTAATCCCAAACTCCCAATCCATCCTTCCCCCACACCCCTCCCCCTTGGCAACCATAAATCTGTTCTCTACGTTTGTGAGTCTGTTTCTGTTTTGTAGATATGTTCATTTGTGTCCTATTTTAGATTCCACATATATGTGATATCATATGGTGTTTGTCTCTCTTTCTGACTTACTTTGCTTAGTATGATAATCTCTAGGTCTATCCATGTTGTTGCAAATGGGATTATTTCATTCTTCTTTATGGCTGAGTAATATTCCATTGTGTGTGTGTATATATATATATATATATATATATATATATATGTATATATATATACCACATCTTCTTTACCCATTCATCCACTGATGGACATTTAGGTCGTTTCCATGTCTTGGCTATTGTAAATAGTGCTGCTATTTACATGAACATAAGGATGCATGTATCTTTTTGAATCATAGTTTTGTCTGGATATATGCCCAGGAGCGGGATTGCTGGATCATATGGCAACTTTATTTTTAGTTTTTTGAGGAATCTCCGTACTGTTCTCCATAGTGGCTGCACCAATTTACATTCCCACCAACAGTGTAAGAAGGTTCCCTTTTCTCCACACCCTCTCCAGCATTTATTGTTTGTAGACTTTTTAAAGACGGCCATTCTGACCAGTGTGAGGTGATACCTCATTGTAGTTTTGATTTGCATTTCTCTAATAATTAGCGATGATAAGCACCTTTTCATGTGCCTATTAGCCATCTGTATGTCTTCTTTGGAGAAATGTCTATTTAGGTCTTCTGCCCATTTTTTGATTGGACTGTTCGTTTTTTTGCTACTGAGTTGTATGAGCTGTTTGTATATTTTGGAGATTTAAGTCCTTGTCGGTCACATCATTTGCAAATATTTTCTCCCGGTCCATAGGTTGTCTTCTCATTTTGTTTATAGTTTCCTTTACTGTGCAAAAGCTTATAAGTTTGATTAGGTGCCATTTGTTTATTTTTGATTTTACTTCTATTGGCTTGGGAGACTGACCTAAGAAAACATTGGTACCATTTATGTCAGAGAGAGAAGTAAGTTCTTTAAGTGAGTAGGAGCTAAACATATTTTATGACAGACCCAGACACTAAAGTCATTTACTCATCTGTTTATTCAACAGTGACTGAGCAGCTAATATGTGCCAGTTAAGGAGGATTCAAAGGTGTCTTAGACATGGTCCCTCAAGATGCCAAGGAGAAGGATGTGTCAATAAGAGCTTAGCAGGTGTAATGATTTCAGAAGAACGTTGGAAGGTTGGGATTACTGGTGGGTGGGAAGGCTGCTGATGGTTAGGCTAGTGCTTTCTAGCCTTCATACTCACAGGCATTTCTGAAGGCTCTACCTGCATATTCTGCTTAGAAGGTGCAATGCTGAAAAATGGGAATTAAAACCAACATATCCAGTTTTTACAGTCACCAATTTCCTTAGAAAGCCAGAGGAAGACAGCTAATTTTAAAAGTGGTAGGCATCAGAGTGCAAAATTACATGATGAAAAATGTTCCCTATAATAGTACAACTGGCTCTATTAATAAACAGAAAAGATTCATTTCTTTTTGCAACATAGCAAGCCAGGTACAGAAGGTTTGAGTCTAAAGCATGAATGCAAGGGGAGAGATATATTGAAAGTATCTTTAAGGGTCCAATACTGTATTTTTAGTTACTAAAAATAATCTCATGAACCAGAAACTGGCTTCTTATTAACTGCTCTGAAAAGTCCTCCAGATTCCAAGTAGTAACCAACCCATATTAAGTTCTATCCTCCTTTTCAAAGTTTAATCCCATGAGTATTCTGAGGGATATTAATAACAATAGACAATGGTTATTGAGCCAATTTCTAAATGCCAGGCATTCTTATGGCTGTTTTGCTATATTAACTATCTTAACACTTTTACAGCATTTCCTTTTCCCTGATAAGGAAAATAAGATACAGACTGTTTAAGTAATTTGCCCAGAAACACAGCGATAGTTAGCAGTGAGGCTGGGATGTCAACCAAGGCTGTCTGGCTCCAGCATCTGGGCTGTCAACCACTGCACTTCACTGCTTCTATGACAGTCATCATCTTTCTATTTCACTTATCATACTGAATTATAATGATTGGCTTAGATGCTTAAGTTCCCCAGGACATCATGTGTTCCTTGAAGACAAAGACTCATCACTCACTAGCACAGGGCCTGCTACATATAAGGCAGCCAGTAAATATTTGCTAAATAAATGAATGACACATATGTATGCTTATGGTTCTGTCTTAAACTCTGTGTAGCCCTACCAAAAGAACTTACCACATATACCACAGGAAACAGGCAAAACTAAGTGAAACACAGAAGCTGGGAGAAAAGAAAATCCTAAATACACAAAGGCAGGTGGTTGAAGAGTTTTGTCAAAATTTTCTGACAGCCTGCAATGCAGTCCCAGCTCAAGAGCATCTTCCAGGATGCTGGGAATAATCGCAAGAGGCCGACAAGGATCTGACTTTACTACCAGGTTAAGAGTGAGTGTGTGCGTGTCTGTGTGTGTGTGTGCGTGTGTTTGCACACGTGTGTGTTTAGGGGTGGGGAGGTGGGGGCAGGGAGAATGAATACCAGCCTTTATAAGGTGTGGGCTGCAAATGAATGTGGCTGAAATACTGCAAATAGAATACAAAAGTTAACCACAGTGCCCAGACCAAGAAACCCAAAGGAACAATCCAGAGCTGCACAGAGAATGCAATCAACACCAGTCAGCGCAATCAAAGCATAATCACAAGCTCATGCCAGATTTTCTGCTCTCACAGAAACCAGATAGAAAAATATACCCAGAAACTAGCTGTTACTCTTGACTGTCTAAAGAGAGGGTAGATTATAGCTTTTAAAACTTTAGAAGTGTTAAAATGTAGAAAATGAGACACTATCTCCCAAAGAAGTAAAGAAATGCAATGTCCTCTTGGTGTAAAATCCAATGGAATGCACCAAAGATTTCATGAAACCTAATTCCAATCATCACCATCTCCCCTACCAACTCTAACATGGCTTCAAACCAGACCTGAGTCCAGTAACTTCCCCAAAGTTCCACTGGAAGATACCAGAACGACACCCAGCCACAGCCTTCAGGTTGAGGACCTGCCCATCACTGCAATAAACACCACCAAAATATTCCCTGTCCAAACAATGGCCAGAGTGATTTTTTTAATCACACATTAGATTACACCATCCTTGTTTAAATATTTCCGTTGCATCTATAATGAAACACCACGTGTCTACAAGGCCACGGGTAAACCCACTCATCTTATCTTACTCCCTGCCAGGCAGCCTGCAGCGGCCCTTCTGTGATTCAAGCACTCGTAAGAAGTTTGCACCAGCTGCTTCTTCTGCTTCACAAAATGGCATTTCCCTAGATCATTTCCTTGTTCTTTTCTTCTTAGCATTCAAACTTCCCCTCCAATCTGTTATCACCTTACCGTTTTCTTTTTTTTTTTTTTTATAAATTTATTTATTTATCTATTTATTTTTGGCTGCGTTGGGTCTTCGTTGCTGCGCATAGACTTTCTCTAGCTGTGGCGAGCAGGGACTACTCTGTTGCGGTGCACAGGCTTCTCATTGCAGTGGCTTCTCTTGTTTCAGAGCACAGGCTCTAGGCACACGGGCTTCAGTAGTTGTGGCACGCAGGCTCAGTAGTTGTGTCGCGGGCTCTAGAGCGCAGGCTCAGTAGTTGTGGCGCACGGGCTTAGTTGCTCTGCGGCATGTGGGATCTTCCAGGACCAGGGCTCCAACCCGTGTCCCCTGCATTGGCAGGCGGATTCCTAACCACTGCACCACCAAGGAAGCCCCCGTTTTCTTTTCAATATTTTATTTTCACCATCTAAAATTATCTTGATCTGATTCATTGATTTCCTTAGTATTGTTTTATCCATTCGGATCCAAGCAGGAAATAGATGCTACAAATAAATCAGGTGTCACTTATGGAAAGGGCTCCTTACAGAGGTGCAGGCAGAATGTGGGAAACTGCAGGAGAGCACAGTCCCCAGGCCAAGGGACAGGAGGGATGTGAGGCCTGGAGGGGAAGGGTGGGTGCAGATGCTGGTATATGGAGGTGGAAAGGGTTTTGCATTTCGAGGGCCACCTGGTAGGAGCTGTGACCTTCAGAAGCTGGTTCAGCCAACCTGCAGACTCAAGGAGAGACAGGCAGGGAGTAAACGTCCCGAAGCCCACCCTCCCCTGCCCCCTGATCTCCAGCAGCTGCTCCCCATTGGCCAAGCTCAACAAAAACAAGAGGGCAAGGAATCTTTGAGTGAAAGCCAGGGATCAGCAATTTTTTTCAATAACGGGTCAGATAGTAGATATTTCAGGTTTTTTGGGCCAAAGGGTCTCTCTCAATTCTGCTGTCTCAGGGCAGAAAGCAGCCATGGCCAACAGTAAACAGATGAGACTTGTACATACTGACACTGAAACTCAAGTCTCATGTCATTTTCATGTGTCATGCAATATTCTTTGGATTTTTTTCATGCATTCAAAACTACACAAATCATTCTTACTCACAGGCCATACAGACAAAAAAAGTACGCCCATTCCCTCCACTTCTATTTAACATAGTATTGGAAGTCTTTGTCAAGCCCTGGACAAGAAAAAGAAATGAAAGCCATCCAAATTGGCTGCTGGGAACCCACAAGGACTTGACACACAGGGGGCCTGGCTATTTCAGGGGGTCCATGCCAGAGCCCCTTCTAACCAGGAAGCCTCTAACAGCCTCCTCCAAACTGCCCTCAAGGTCCTGATTTTTCCTCTGATGGCACTGGCCAGAGTTACACCACTATCCTGTACAGATGGAAAATCTGGGCTGTAGACCCTAAGTTAATGATTCTGCAATGCCATTCTGCTTGCGTGGCGTCCTTGTCTTGTTCCGGATTTTAGAGAAAAAGCTTTCAGCTTTTCACCACTGAGTATGATGCTAGCTGTGGGTTTGTCATTAATGAGTACTTAATTTTGTCAAATGCTTTTTCTGCATCTTTTGAGATGATCATGTGACATTTATCCTTCCGTTTGTTAATGTGGTGTCTCACATTGGTTGATTTGAGAATATTGAACCATCCTTGCATCCCTGGAATAATCCCACTTGATCATGGTGCATGATCCTTCTATATACTGTTGAACTTGATTTGCTAATATTTTGTTGAGGATTTTTACATCTATATTTATCAGAGATATTGGTCTGTAATTTACTTTTTTTGTAGTGTCTTTGTCTGGCTCTGGTATCAGGTAATGGTGACCACCTAGAATGAATTTGTTCCATCCTCTTCAATTTTTTGGAATAGTTTGAGAAGAATAGGTATTAGCTCTTCTTTATATATTTGGTAAAATTTCCCTGTGAAGCTGTCTGGTCCTGGACTTTTGTTTGCTAGGGTTTTTTTTTTTTTTTAAATTACTAATACAAGTTCATTACTAGTGATTGGTCTTTCCAGATTGTCTATTTCTTCCTAATTCAGTCTTGGAAGGTTGTTTTTTTCCAGACATTTTCCCATTTCTTTGAGGTTATACAATTTGTTGGCATATAATGGTTGACAGTATTCTCTTATGATTGTTTGTATTTCTGTGATAGTGGTTGCAATTTCTCCTCTTTTATTTCTTATTTTGTTTATTTGGGTCCTCTCTCTTTTTTTCTTAATAAGCCTAGCTAAAGGCTTATCAATTTTTTTCTTTTCGAAAAACAGCTCTTGGTTTCATTGATCTTTTCTTTTGTTTGTTTGTTTGTTGACTTATAACTGTATTTGTTTTAAACAGGTAATCCTTTAAGTTCAAACACATTCTAAAAGATCCACATTTTTTTACTCCCTTCCCCCACACTTTGTGTTTTTGATGTTATACACCTTCATGTTTATCCTTTTACTGATTATTGTAGTTATACTTGATTTTACAAATTTTTTGTCTTTTAACCTTTAGCTTATTTAAGTGGTTGATCCTCAGCCTTTACTATATATTTTCCTTTACAAGTGTGATTTTTTTCCTTTCCTATAGATACTGACTTCTTGTTATAAGCTTTTCTTTTCCACTTGGAAAGACCCTTTAACATTTCTTTTAGGGTTAGTTTAGTACTGATGAACTTTTTTAGTTTTTGCTAGCCTGAGTTCTTTATCTCTCCTTCAATTCTAATGATAATCTTGCTGGGCAGGTATCCTAGGTTGAAAGTGTTTCCCTTTCAGCACTTTAAATATATCATACCACTCCTTTCTGGCCTGCAATGTTTCTGCAAAAAAGTCAGCTGATAGCCTTATGAGGGTTCCCTTGTATATGACTATTTGTTTTTCTCCTGCTGCCTTTAGAATCCTCTCTTTATCTTTTGCCATTTTAATTATGATATGTCTTGGTGTGGGTCTGTTTGGGTTCATCTTGTTTGGGATTCTCTGTACTTCCTGTACCTGGATATCTATTTCCTTCTTTGGGTTTGGGAATTTTTCAGCCATAATTTCATTAAATACATTTTCCACCCCCTTTTCTCTCTCTCCTCCTTCTGGAGCCCCTATAATGTGAATTTTGGTATGCATGATGTTGTCCTAGAGTTTCCTTAAATTTAAAAAAAATTTTTTTTTCTTTTTGCTGTTCTGATTGGGTGATTTCCATTATTCTATCCTCAGGATCACTTATGCATTATTCTGTTTCACCTAATCTGCTGTTCACTCCTTCTAGGGTGTTTTTCATCTCAATTATTATATTCTTCAGTTCTGACTGGTTCTTTTTTATATTTTTTTTATATTTTCTAGGTCCTTGTTAAAATTCTCACTGTGTTCATCTAGTCTTTTCCTCATTTAGTTAGCATTCTTATTACTAATTCTTTGAATTCTTTATCTAGTAAATTGTTTATTTTTGTTTCATTAGTTGTTTTTTTCAGAGGTTTTCTCTTGTTCTTTCAATTGACACAAATTCTTCTGTCTTCTCATTTTGCTTATCTTTCCCTATCTCTATAAAATTAGGTGAAACAGGCCTATTCTGGTTGTGAAGGGGTGTCCTTGTGTGGGAGCATCCCTATACAGTCTGCGTGTGCCAGCTGCTTTGGTGGGCGGGCTGGTGAACACAAGTCACGTCGTCCCCCAGTGTGGGCTGGCAGCTCTCACCTTAGTAGGAGGTGGGGCTGGAGATGGATGGGCTAGAGCCAGAGCTGGGTGTGAGCCGGGGCTTCTCCTGTGCTCAGTGGCCAACATCACTCTACTAGGGGAGGGGAAAGTTCCTAAGTTGCTGGATCAGAAGCCCTGGGTGTTGGGGTCCAGGCTGGTGCCGTTCTTTTTAAGGGTGCACTCTTCCCCATCCTAGCACCCCCACCCTCATCCCCAGAGGGGAGCCATGCTGAAGTAAGAGGGGCTGGCATGGATATTTGGTGAGGACCAGGGCACTGGGTGTGGCAAAGTGGCCACTGTCAGAGATCCAATCTGCCTCTGATACACTGTCTGTACAGTCACCAGTAACGGCTGCCCCCTCCCTGCTCAGACACCACTTAGAGTTTGAGCCACCACAGTATCTCACGGCCAAGCTTTTTCCTCAGTCATGGCAGCCCTCGCTCCCGTGTGGAGCTGCGAGATGAAACAAGGCTTTAGGGTTAGGAGCGTTCACCTGACTCAGGCTGGGGTGTACACCAGAGCAGTTGAGGGAAACCAGTCAGCTACCCTCCTGGTTTCAGTTCACCCTCTCCATCCTGCTTCAGGAGGAAGGAAGCATTTGTGTGCTCCTCATGGCAGAATCCAAGCTTCCCACAGCCCTCCTGTTAGTCCCACCAGCCAAGGGGGCTCATCTTCCCTGTGTCAGACCCCAGGACTGGGATGCCCAATATGTGGCTTGAACCGCTCATTCCCCAGGGAGGGTCTCCACCTCTATTATCTCCTGTTTCCTCTGAGTACCCTCCCAGGGGCACAAGTCCTGACCCAATCGCTTTTCTTCTCTTCCTACCTGATTACATATGTATCTTTCTTACAGCCTTGGTTGTGCAAGAGTCCTTCTGCCAGTTTCCAGTTAGTTTTCAGTGAGAACTGTTTCACATGTAGATGTATTTTTGGTGTGTTCATGTAGGGAGGTGAGTTCTGTGTCCTCCTACTCCACCATCTTGATCTGATTCCAGGATACATAATTATTTTAACAAAATAGCAGATTTGCATTTAGTTTAATATATAAATAAATGTGGCATAAATAGTCATTTTTGTACTAGGAATATATCGTATTTCTTTTTAACATGACAAGGCTCAGACTCTTACAAAAAAAAATAGCTGAAGTTCCATATTAATAGGAATTTGTTATTTACACCACTTCTGCAAAATTCACTTGTGTGATTATTTTGGAAAGCTTCCTGCCACTGAGGTCAGGCCTAAATTCTAGCATAAGCTTCCTTCCGTGGGTGCTCTGCCTCAATGAATTTCCTGAAATAGCAGTCCCTTTGCCCCAGCTCTCACGGGTCTCTGAAGACAGTGGCCCCTGAGAGCCCTTAGTCTGTGGCAACTCTTCCCCATCAAGCACTCAATCAGATGACTGACTCCCCATGTAACTTTTAAAATGTACTAGACAGCTTTAAACACAAAGTCAACAATGAAATATCCTAAGAGCGAGAGATATCTTCCCACCCAAATGATCACATCATCTCTTCTCCACCCAAAGATAGACCCCTTCATCATCATGCTTTGTCCCTACTCTCAGCTGCTCTCCTATTCATCTTCCTGCATCTAGCAACAAGGATTTAAAGGTCCTGAGTACTGCACTGGGGTTACAGAAATTATGACAATTCTGGCTCACAAGGAAAAAGCAAACAAATGAATATTCTTATTGAGGAGCAGAAATATATACACATTAAATAATTTTTGACCCAAACAATAATGCATTTTTGTGGCATTAGTATTTTTACTAAGTATTTATAACAAATAATCTTCAATTAACACAGTGACCTTGTTTTCAGAAGCATATAGCACCTCACAACAAAAAAAAAATAATTTAAGAGTTAGCAGAATCCGAAGTGTTTTAAGTGCTCCCACTTGAAACAATAGGAGAGCAAGAAGAAAATTCAACACGGAGGCAACAATCATGGCAGCATGACTGAGCCCCAAAGCAAAGCAGAGTGCAATATTTATAAAATAATTTCAACAGCCCTATACATGGGCTTATCTCCAGTTTCATAACCATGAAGCCCATATGGTCCATGACCATGAATTCACTCCAGTATCCTGTCCGAGACGTGAAAAGGCCTCTCCATTTCGAATTCCCATGGGGAGTCAGCATCTGATTTTATCACAGAGACTCAAACTTAACATGACAACTGATTTTAAATATACAATTTCCTAAGAGTTCTGAGATTTGGCATACGGAATTTTGCTTTTTAGCATGGGAAACACAAATCCCTAAAAGAGAAACCAGTTTGTTAATCAACAGGCCTGAGTCTTGATTATCAATTAAACAGAATCTAAAAACATCTAAATCGATGCTAAACATATCTATGCAGATGGTCTCATTCAGTCCACAAATCTCAAGAGAGAAAACTCTAGCCCATTCATGGAAATTTTATCTCCTACAAAGTGATGGGAACATGCCATTGAATGCAATTGGTCTTTTAAAAAGAATAACATTGATATTTGTATGAAAAGTGATTTAAGAAAGTTGAGTTAGAACATGGCCTGGGATTGGGTGCAGCAATAGGATTTTGAAATAAACAAAATTCTACAATCTTTTATTGGCAAAAATCACAGTATTCTTGACTTATGTGAGTATAAAATATTCAATATTATCTTTAAAAATGCAATCTTTCCCAAGCAAGATTCCTATTGACCTCCATGGAACTTCTAAAATTGAAATAACTTTAGGGATGCTTCCAGGTACAATTTTAACAAACTCACTGAAAGACAGTCAAGCCTTTAAAAATTTTCCCTGAACACCAGCAATTTTCTTTCAGGGATCATTATTATGGGAGATACTAAGAAAGTTTGTTTTTAATCATTCATAAGATTTCATATCTGTATTATACTAAAATCTTTCATTTTAAGACTATATCAAAAACTGTTCCAAAGTGGTGAGGATTGTGCTTTGAAATATAAAACTTTATTGGTAAAATTAAAAGAGGTATTCTGTAAATATATGGACAATCAAAACACATTTCCAATAAATGTCTTGTTTATGCACAAACATGGACCACTTTGTACAGTAATGAATATTTTCCTCAGAGTTCTCTATCTGTAAAGTTTGCCACACAGGACAAGATGTGAATTTGGCTGGGCTGTTTACCACTTATTCCAGAGTGCTTGCAAATAGCTTCCCGTATTTGATCAGCCAAATTTTCCTACATTCACAGGTGTGAGAATAGGAGAGATTTGGGGAAGGAAAAAAAATGGGACTGTCATGTGATTATAGAGCTTTCATTTTCAGAAGTGGTACTACTCCAAGAACCATACAGCTCTCCAATCAGAGAACATTCACTCTTTCTTTCCTGTTTTCCTAATCTTCACATTTGCTTTCTCTCTCCTTTACCCATGTGGGGTTAGCTGACAGAAGATCAACAACAGAGAATTTCCTTAGAAGAAATTTGGCAAGGATGTCTTTTTTTTTAAGCACAGGAAAGCAAACCTTTCAAATCAATGGAGAAGAAATTACATTTTCAACCAATATTGCCTAAAAATTTGCTAATTTGGAAAAAGAAAATCAAATTAGAGTCTCACCTTATACCACACACTCAAATAAATTCCAAATGAATTTAAGAAGTAATGTATTACTTATTTGGGAGAAAGATTTTCTAAGAAAATATGCAAAGGAAAAGCTAGGAGGAAAAAATCTTAAATTATTTTCTTAAAGAATGCAATAATAAAGTTCTTTTACTACTCAGGTGTAACTACAATTAAGATAATTTTTCTACTTACAAAATGTTTACACTCTCACATTTGAAAATTTAGAAGACAAAAAGAGTAAAAACAAAATAAAAAAATGCTTAAATCACCTACAATGCCACTCCAAGAGATAGCCACCATTCATGTTTCCTTATGTCCTTTTATTTATCTAATTATTTAATATTTTATATTAAAAAGGGAGGGACATATTAGGGGTATGGGATTAAGAGATACAAACTACCATATATTAAAAAGATAAGCAACAAGGATATACTGTATAGAACAGGGAATTATACCAATGATCTTCTAATAACCTTTAATGGAATATAAGCTGCAAAAATACTGAATCACTATGCTGTACACCTGAACTAACACAATATTGTAAATCAACTATACTTCAATGAAAAATAAATTAAATTAAAGCAACTGTCTTTCAAAAAAAAAAGGATACCATATATATACACTGGGCCAATGGGATTGTGCTTTGAGGTAGTTTGAGAGGGAATACACCCCCAGACTCCAGGCATAAGGCACATAACCCAGATCCAAGACAGTTAAGACTTGATATGCACCCTGGCCACAGTGAACCACGCGGGGAAGGATACATGACCCATTCGGAGCCAGTTAGACTGCTGGGACTTCCAAAAAAAGAACCTCACTCCTCCTAACTGGCTTGGGGCCACGTTTGGCAGCCATCTGTGACCAGAAAGGGAGCTGCTGTGTGAGCACAGAGCAGAGGCACTAAAAGCAGAGCCAAGAAATATGGAGAAACTCAATTCTAATTTAAGCTCTGAAGCCAACGGAGCCTAAAGCCAGCCCTACCCCAGAACTGCTGAATTATGTGAGCCAATATACTTCATTTCTCTTGAATTGATCATGTTGAGTTTTCCATCATTAGCAACTGAAAATGCTCCCAGATTCGTTTGTGAGCAGGGGATAAAAATAACCTCCATGAAAAAGAAAAGAGAAGCCTCCAACACTGTTGGTGGCAATGTAAATTGGTGCAGCCACTATGGAGAACACTATGGAGGTTCCTTAAAAAACTAAAAACAGAGTTACCATATGAACCAGTAATCCCACTCCTGGGCATATATCTAGAGAAAACAATAATTCAAAAAGATACATGCACCCCTATGTTCATAGCAGCACTACTTACAATAGCCAAGACATAGAAACAACCTAAATTTCCATCAACAGAGGAATGGATAAAGAAGATGTAGTACATATGTACAATGGAATACTACTCAGCCATAAAAGAGAATGAAATAATGCCATTTGCAGCAAGAAGGATTGATCTAGAGATTATCATACTAAGTGGAATAAGTCAGACAGAGAAAGACAAATACCATATGATATCACTTATATGTGGAATCTAAAAAAATGATACAAATGAACTTATTTACAACACAGAAACAGACTCACAGACATAGAAAACAAACTTATGGTTACCAAAGGGGAAAGGTGGGAGGGGGAGGGATAAATTAGGAATTTGGGATGACATATACACACTACTATATATAAAATAGGTAAAAAACAGGACCTACTGTATAGCACAGGAGACAGTACCTTGTAATAACCTATTATAGGAAAAAAATCTTAAAAAGTATATATATATATATATATATATATATATATATATATATATATAAAACTTAAGTTTTAACTTATGTGATTAAGTTACATATATAACTTAATCACTTCGCTATACACCTGAAACTAACACATTGTAAATCAACTATACTTCAATAAAAAAAATAAATTTAAAAAAATGAAAAATAACTTCCATGAAGTTATGTTTCCAATAATCAATACCTCTTTTTCACCAGTAGTTTCCATTTTCTTAGCTTAAACCTATGAGGGATCCATTTCTGGAGATGTGGATTCATGCAGAATTGTCTGAAAATTAGCACAAGAGCTACCTGAAGAAAAACCATGAGGAAAGGTAAACAAACGATGGACCATAAAACTGCAGCCATGCTATAAAAGTTACTGAGCAAAGTCTGGGGACATACGTAGGAATTTCTGTGGCATTTAAGGATTTGGCCTCTTTTCCTTGGATTATGGGACTGTTTGGAACTGTCACTGTAACAGAACCTGTGTCTTCTACGGTTTTCCTCATATTCTCACTCTGAGAATCTCCTATACCCGCAGCTCTGGCTAAATGAGTGCAAAAATGGTAATCTCTTCCGGAGGAAAAGAAACAAAGAAACAGCTCTAACCACACTAAGGTATTTCACAGCTTCTGTTACCAGCTAGATGCCAATCACTGCCTTGAAGGATGAATAATTATGCACTAAGGTGCCACACCCATCAATCAGTAACATGAATTTATTTTATATTTTTAACATCTTTATTGGAGTATAATTGCTTTACAATGGTGTGTTAGTTTCTGCTTTATAACAAAGTGAATCAGCTATACATATACATATATCCCCATATCTCCTCCCCCTTTCGTCTCCCTCCCACCCTCCCTATCCCACCCCTCTAGGTGGACACAAAGCACTGAGCTGATCTCCCTGTGCTATGTGGCTGCTTCCCACTAGCTATCTATTTTACATTTGGTAGTGTATATATGTCCATGCCACTCTCTCACTTCATCCAAGCTTACCCTTCCCACTCCCCATGTCCTCAAGTCCATTCTCTATGTCTGCGTCTTTATTCCTGTCCTGCACCTAGGTTCACCAGAACCAATTTTTTTTTTAGATTCCATATATATGTGTTAGCATAAGGTATTTGTTTTTTGCTTTCTGACTTACCTCACTCTGTATGACAGACTCTAGGTCCATCCACATCACTACACATAACTCAATTTCGTTTCTTTTTATGGCTGAATAATATTCCATTGTATATATGTGCCACATCTTCTTTATCCATTCATCTGTCAATGGATATTTCGGTTGCTTCCATGTCCTGGCTATTGTAAATAGAGCTGCAGTGAACACTGTGGTACATGACTCTTTTTGAATTATGGTTTTCTCAGTGTATATGCCCAGTAGTGGGATTGCTGGGTCATATGCTGGTTCTATTTTTAGTTTTTTAAGGAACCTCCATAGTGTTCTACATAGTGGCTGTATCAATTAGCATTCCCACCAACAGTAGAAGAGGGTTCCCTTTTCTCCACACCCTCTCCAGCATTTATTGTTTGTAGATTTTTTGATGATGGCCATTCTGACTGATGTGAGGTGATACCTCATTGTAGTTTTGATTTGCATTTCTCTAATGATTAGTGATGTTGAGCATCCTTTCATGTGTTTATTGGCAATCTGTATATCTTCTCTGGAGAAATGTCTGTTTAGGTCTTCTGCCCATTTGGGGATTGAGTTGTTTGTTTTTATGATATTGAGATGCATGACCTGCATGTAAATTTTGGAGATTAATACTATGTCAGTTACTTCATTTGTAAATAACTTCTCCAAGTCTGAGGGTTGTCTTTTCATCTTATGGTTTCCTTTGCTGTGCAAAATCTTTTAAGTTTCAATAGGTCCCATTTGCTTATTTTTATTTTTATTTCCACTTCTCTAGGAGGTGGGTCAAAAAGGGTCTTGCTGTGATTTATGTCACAGAGTGTTCTGCCTATGTTTTCCTCTAAGAGATTTATAGTGTCTGGCCTTATATTTAGGTCTTTAATCCATTTTGAGTTTATTTTTGTGTATGGTGTTAGGGAGAGTTCCATTTTCATTCTTTTTTTTTTTTTTTTAATTTTATTTATTTATTTATTTATGGCTGTGTTGGGTCTTCGTTTCTGTGCGAGGGCTTTCTCCAGCTGTGGCAAGCGGGGGCCACTCTTCATCGCAGTGCGCGGGCCTCTCACCATCGCGGCCTCTCCTGTTGTGGAGCACAGGCTCCAGACGTGCAGGCTCAGCAACTGTGGCTCACGGGCCCAGCCGCTCCGCGGCATGTGGGATCTTCCGGGACCAGGGCTCGAACCCATGTCCCCTGCATTGGCAGGCGGATTCCTAACCACTGCGCCACCAGAGGAGCCCCATTTTCATTCTTTTACATGTAGCTGTCAAGTTTTCCCAGCACCACTTATTGAAGAGGCTGTCTTTTCTCCATTGTATATTCTTGCCTCCTTTATCAAACATAAGGTGACCAAATGTGTGTGGGTTTATCTCAGGGCTTTCTATCCTGTTCCATTGATCTATATTTCTGTTTTTGTGCCAGTACCATACTGTCTTGATTACTACAGCTTTGTAGTATAGTCTGAAGTCTGGGAGCCTGATTCCTCCAGCTCCATTTTTCTTTCCCAAGATTGCTTTGGCTATTCGGAGTCTTTAGTGTTTCCATACAAATTGTGAAATTTTTTGTTCTGGTTCTGTGACAAATGCCATTGGTAGTTTGATAGGGATTGCACTGAATCTGTAGATTGCTTTGGGTAGTAGAGTCATTTTCCAATGTTGATTCTTCCAATCCAAGAACATGGTATATCTCTCCATCTGTCTGTATCATCTTTAATTTCTTTCATCAGTGTCTTATAGTTTTCTGCATACAGGTTGTTTGTCTCCTTAGGTAGGTTTACTCCTAGGTATTTTATTCTTTTTGTTGCAATGGTAAATGGGACTGTTTCCTTAATTTCTCTTTCAGATTTTTCATCATTAGTGTAGAGGAATGCAAGAGATTTCTGTGCATTAACTTTGTATCCTGCTACTTTACCAAATTCATTGATTAGCTCCAGTAGTTTTCTGGTAGCAACTTTAGGATTCGCTATGTAGAGTATCATGTCATATGCAAACAGTGACAGCTTTACTTCTTCTTTTCCAATTTGGATTCCTTTTATTTCTTTTTTTCTCTGATGGCTGTGGCTAAAACTTCCAAAACTATGTTGAATAATAGTGGTGAGAGTGGACAACCTTGTCTTGTTCCTGATCTTAGAGGAAATGGTTTCAGTTTCTCACCATTGAGAATGATGTTGGCTGTGGGTTTGCTTGTATATGGCATTTATTATGTTGAGGTAAGTTCCCTCTATGCCTACTTTCTGGAGGGGTTTTTATCATAAATGGGTGTTGAATTTTGTCGAAAGTTTTTCTGCATCTATTGAGATGATCATATGGTTTTTCTCCTTCAGTTTGTTAATATGGTGTATCACATTGATTGATTTGCATATATTGAAGAGTCCTTGCATTCCTGGGATAAACCCCACTTGATTGTGGTGTATGATCGTTTTAATGTGCTGTTGGATTCTGTTTGCTAGTATTTTGTTGAGGATTTTTGCATCTATGTTCATCAGGGATATTGGCCTGTAGTTTTCTTTCTTTGTGACATCTTTGTCTGGTTTTGGTATCAGGGTGATGGTGGCCTCGTAGAATGAGTTTGGGAGTGTTCCTCCCTCTGCAATATTTTGGAAGAGTTTGAGAAGGATAGGTGTTAGTGCTTCTCTAAATGTTTGATAGAATTCGCCTGTGAAGCCATCTGGTCCTGGGCTTTTGTTTGTTGGAAGATTTTTAATCACAATCTCAATTTCAGTACTTGTGATTGGTCTGTTTATATTTTCTATTTCTTCCTGGTTCAGTCTAGGATGGCTGTGCTCTTCTAAGAATTTGTCTATTTCTTCCAGGTTATCCATTTTATTGGCATAGAGTTGCTTGTAGTAATCTCTCATGATCGTTTGTATTTCTGCAGTGTCAGTTGTTACTTCTCCTTTTTCATTTCCAATTCTACTGATTTGACTCTTCTCCCTTTTTTTCTTGATGAGTCTGGCTAGTGGTTTATCAATTTTGCTTATCTCCTCAAAGAACCAAGCTTTAGTTTTATTGACCTTTGGTATTGTTTTCTTCATTTCATTTATTTCTGATCTGATCTTTATGATTTCTTTCCTTCTGCTAACTTTGGGGTTTTTTTGTTCTTCTTTCTCTAATTGCTTTAGGTGTAAGGTTAGGTTGTTTATTTGAGATGTTTCTTGTTTCTTGAGGTAGGATTGTATTGCTATAAACTTCCCTCTTAGAACTGCTTTTGCTGCATCCCATAGGTTTTGGGTCATCGTGTTTTCATTGTCATTTGTTTCTAGCTATTTACTGATTTCCTATTTGATTTCTTCAGTGATTTCTTGGTTATTTAGTAGTGTATTGTTTAGCCTCCATGGGTTTGTATTTTTTACAGATTTTTTTTCTGTAATTGATATCTAGTCTCGTAGCGTTGTGGTTGGAAAAGATACTTGATACGATTTCAATTTGCTTAAATTTACCAAGGTTTGATTTGTGACCCAAGATATGATCTATCCTGGAGAATGTTCCATGAGCACTTGAGAAGAAAGTGTTTTCTGTTGTTTTTGGATGGAATGTCCTATAGATATCAATTAAGTCCATCTTGTTTAATGTATCATTTAACGCTTGTGTTTCCTTATTTATTTTCATTTTGGATGATCTGTCCGTTGGTGAAAGTGGGGTGTTAAAGTCCCCTACTATGATTGTGTTGCTGTCAATTTCCCCTTTTATGGCTGTTAGCATTTGACTTATGTATTGAGGTGCTCCTATGTTAGGTGCATAAATATTTACAATTGTTATATCTTCTTCTTGGATTGATCCCTTGATCATTATGTAGTTTCCTTCCTTGTCTCTTATAACAGTCTTTATTTTAAGTCTATTTTGTCTGATATGAGAATTGCTACTCCAGCTTTCTTTTGATTTCCACTTGCATGGAATATCTTTTTCCACCCCCTTTCAATCTGTATGTGTCCCTAGGTATGAAGTGGGTCTCTTGTAGACAGCATATGTACAGGTCTTGTTTTTGTATCCATTCAGCCAGTCTATGTCTTTTGGTTGGAGCATTTAATCCATTTACATTTAAGGTAATTATCAATATGTATGTTCTTATTATCATTTTCTTAATTGTTTTGGGTTTGTTATTGTAGGTGTTTTCCTTCTCTTGTGTTTCCTGCCTGTAGAAGTTCCTTTAGCATTTGTTGTAAAGCTGGTTTGGTGGTGCTGAATTCTCTTAGCTTTTGCTTGTCTGTAAAGGTTTTAATTTCTCCATCAAATCTGAATGAGATCCTTGCTGGGTAGAGTAATCTTGGTTGTAGGTTTTTCCCTTTCATCACTTTAAATATGTCCTGCCACTCCCTTCTGGCTTGCAGAGTTTCTGCTGAAAGATCAGCTGTTAACCTTATGGGGATGCCCTTGTATATTATTTGTTGTTTTTCCCTTGCTGCTTTTAATAATTTTTCTTTGTATTTAATTTTTGATAGTTTGATTAATATGTGTCTTGGCATGTTTCTCCTTGGATTTATCCTGTATGGGACTCTCTGTGCTTCCTGGACTTGATTGACTGTTTCCTTTCCCATATTAGGGAAGTTTTCAACTATAATCTCTTCAAATATTTTCCTAGTCACTTTCTTTTTCTCTTCTTCTTCTGGGACCCCTATAATTTGAATGTTGGTGTGTTTAATGTTGTCCCAGTGGTCTCTGAGACTGTCCTGAAGTCTTTTCATTCTTTTTTCTTTATTCTGCTCTGTGGTAGTTATTTCCACTATGTTATATTCCAGGTTACTTTTCCTTTCTTCTGTCTCTGTTATTCTGCTATTGATTCCTTCTAGAGAATTTTTAATTTCATTTATTGTGCTGTTCATCATTGTTTGTTTGCTCTTTAGTTCTTCTAGGTCCTTGTTAAATGTTTCTTGTATTTTCTCCATTCTATTTCCAAGATTTTGGATCATCTTTACTATCATTACTCTGAATTCTTTTTCAGGTAGACTGCCTATTTCCTCTTCATTTGTTTGGTCTGGTGGGTTTTTACTTTGCTCCTTCATCTGCTGTGTGTTTCTCTGTCTTCTCATTTTCCTTAACTTACTGTGTTTGGGGTCTCCATTTCACAGGCTGCAGGTTCGTAGTTCCCGTTGTTTTTGGTGTCTTCCCCCAGTGGCTAAGTTTGGTTCAGTGGGTTGTGTAGGCTTCCTGGTGGAGGGGACTGGTGCCTGTGTTCTGGTGGATGAGGCTAGATCTTGTCTTTCTGGTGGGCAGGACCATGTCTGGTGGTGTGTTTTGGGGTGTCTGTGACCTTATTATGATTTTAGGCAGCCTCTCTGCTAATGGGTGGGGTTGTGTTCTTGTCTTGCTAGTTGTTTGGCATAGGGTGTCCAGCACTGTAGCTTGCTGTTCATTGAGTGGAGTGCTGAGATGGAGACCTCTGGTAGAGCTTTCACCGTTTGATATTATGTGGAGCCGGGAGGTATCTGGTAGGCCGATGTCCTGAACTCGGCTCTCCCACCTCAGAGGCACAGGCCTGACACGCGGCCGGAGCACCAAGACCCTGTCAGCCACATGGCTCTGAGACAGTCATAGCTGTTTTTAGGATTCGAGACAGGGATTCAGGGAACCATGAAAAGATGGTGTGCTCCATCCACGACGTTCTCCTCTTCATCCTGAAGCCATCTGTAGAGAGTTACTACACCCTGGTGACCGATAGCACTCTGGTGACCAAGGTGGTGGTAGTGGATGGCGATTCGAGCCAGAACGCCTGGCTGCTGTAGCAGCTGCCCAAGGCCACAGAGCCCAGGCTGTTGTGCTTGTGGGTGCTCAACAGCCAGGTGCGCATGGCCTGGCTGCTGAGCGAGTACAGCGTGGCCGAGCACAGGCTGGTGGTGCTGGTCAAGGACAATGGAGAGCTACCACTGTTGGCCAGCATCACGCTGTACGTGTTGCTGGTGGACAGCTTCTCGCAGCCCTACCTGCCAGCTCCAGAAGCCAGTAACATGTATTTACTGACCTCCTATTATGTGCCCAGCATCATTCAAAGTGCTCTCTAAATTAGAATGTGTATTGACACTGTATTAAAATGTCAAAGTTATTTTTGCAGCCCCTCAAAGTGACATGTGGGAAACACCATGCTGGCCTTTCCACTGTGTCCACCAACCACACAGTTGTGTGTGACACTGGCCACGGGCACCGACTTATGAAGGCACCGATCAGATTTCATTTCTAGAGAAAAAAAATCACCTTGATGACAGTTTTATAATCGTGTCACTGTGTGTATGTGTGTGTGTGTGTGTGTGTGTGTGTGTGTGTTAAAGGTAATTGTCAAATGCAGAAAATAAGAAAAGAGGGATAAGACTAAGATACTAACAGTGTATAAAGACCATTATGAGTAGTGTTTTTTTCTGTTTTTACAGATTTAGAATTAAAATGCAGCATCCAGTCGGCTCTCCATATCCTTAGGTTCCACAACTGCAAATTCAACCAACTGCAGATTGAAAATATTTGTAAAGAACAATTCAAAAATTCTAAAAAGCAAAACTTGAATATGTTGTGCACCGGCAACTATTTACGTGGCATTTACATTGTATTAGGTATTATAAGTAAGCTAGGGACTTCTGTGGTGGTCCAGTGGTTAAGAATCCACCTTCCAATGCAGGGGACATGGGTTCAATCCTTGGTCGGGGAACTAAGATCCCACATGCCGTGGGGCAACTAAGTCCAGGCTCTAGAGCCCGCATGCCACAACTAGAGAGCCCGCACACCACAATGAAGAGCCTGCAGGCCACAACAAAGAGCCCACATGCCGCAACAAAGAGCCCGTGTGCCACAACAAAAGATCCTGCATGCTGCAACTAAGACCCGATGCAGCCAAATGAATATTAAAAAAAAGAACTGAAGAAACTAAAAAAATTATTGATAATAAAAAAATAAGTAATCTAGAGATGATTTAATGTATATAGGAGGCTGTGCATAGGTTATATGCAAATAATATGCCATTTTATATGACACTTGAGCATCCTCAGATTTTAGTATCTGCCCAGGGTCCTAGTACCAACCTCCTGCAGATACCAAGGAATGACTGTAATTTGTTCTTTCTTGTCTCTCTTCTTGCTTTGGGGGCATATAAGAGACAGAGAACAGAAAAACAGTAAGGAAAAACAGCACCATTCAATTGAGAAATTTTCAACAGCTGCTGAGATTGTGGCCTGCCACAAGAAAGTCAAAGCTTTGAAACACCAAAGCACCAGAGACACAGCAGTTGGCTATGCCACAGAGAAACTTCTGAGCCCATGAAAGGAAGCAAGGTGAATTAGGACATCAGGATTATTGAGAGTTAAAGGGAAATTAGGACAAATGGAAGCAGTTGTTAGCAACTGTTTTTCCTTCGTGAAAACTGTATCTGTGGTGGACATTTACTGACTGACCGCTTTGGCTACTGAGCATCCAAACGTACTCTTTGGTCTTGGTAGAATAACAAAGCCAGGCACACCCCAACCCATCCCAAGAGCTAGTCATGTAATCCAAGCTTCAGCCATTGCACACTTTAGTGTAACTTACAATCTTCAGCAAAGTGGCATAAGATCATAAATGATGAAACAGTTAGGTAGCCCCTGTCGCTGGATGCCCAGAGCTGCCTGTTCCTCATCTATCACCAAGCATCATCCTTCAGTCTACTATCCATTCTGCCATCTACTCAGTATCCCTTCTCTAAATGCCCTTTTTATTTTTTACCTTGGACAGAATTGGGATCTGTTGCTTACAGAAAAGGCTCTTAACCGATGAAGTATCCAACCACACCTCAGTGTTTGTATTTCTTTGACTCTTACTCTAAGATGCATGGCATTGTTTTAAAGCTCAATAACAGATACAAATTAAGATTAGGAGCATTTGCAGGATATGTACCCATTACCTAGACCTTGGTGGCTCAGAGTAATTTGTTTCTTGACTAAAAGTATCCCCACAGCCATAATCCACACATATTACCATGATCTGTGGGTTACTTTTATAGCCACAAAACCTCAAGCGCAAACCTCCAACCAACCTAACCCATGTCCTTCTAAGAAGGAAAGAGAAGTGAAGGAAGGGAAGAGAAAGAAGGAAAGGATAAAAGAGTAAAAAAGGGAGGGGGGCAAGATGGCGGAAGAGTAAGACGCGGAGATCACCTTCCTTCCCACAGATACATTAGAAATACATCTACACGTGGAACTGCTCCTACAGAACACCCACTGAACGCTGGCAGAAGACGTCAGACCTCCCAAAAGGCAAGAAACTCCCCACCTACTTCGGTAGGGCAAAAGAAAAAAGAAATAACAGAGACAAAACAATAGGGACGGGACCTGCACCAGTGGGAGGGAGCTGTGAAGGAGGAAAGGTTTCCACACACTAGGAAGCCCCTTCGCAGGCGGAGACTGCGGGTGGCAGAGGGGGGAAGCTTCGGAGCCACGGAAGAGAGCACAGCCACAGGGGTGCGGAGGGCAAAGCGGAGAGATTCCCACACAGAGGATCGGTGCCGAGCAGCACTCACCAGCCCGAGAGGCTTGTCTGCTCACCCGCCGGGGCGGGCGGGGGCTGGGAGCTGAGGCTCGGGCTTCAGTCAGATCGCAGGGAGAGGACTGGGGTTGGTGGTGTGAACACAGCCTGAAGGGGTTAGCGCACCACAGCTAGCCGGGAGGGAGCCCGGGAAAAAGACTGCAGCTGCCGAAGAGGCAAGAGACTTTATCTTGCCTCTTTGTTTCGCGGCGCGCAAGGAGAGGGGATTCAGAGCGCCACCTAAACGAACTCCAGAGACGGGCATGAGACGCTAAGGCTGCTGCTGCCGCCACCAAGAAGCCTGTGTGCGAGCACAGGTCACTCTCCACACCGCCCCTCCCGGGAGCCAGTGCAGCCCGCCGCGGCCAGCCTCCCGTGATCCGGGGACAACTTCCCCGGGAGAACGCACGGGGCGCCTCGGGCTGGTGCAACGTCACGCTGGCCTCTGCCGCCGCAGGCTCGCCCCGCATCCGTATCCTCCCCTCCCCCCGGCCCGAGTGAGCCAGAGCCCTCGAAGCAGCTGCTCCTTTAACCCCGTTCTGTCTGGGCGGGGAACAGACGCCCTCAGGCGACCTACACGCAGAGGCGGGTCCAAATACAAAGCTGAACCCCGGGAGCTGTGCGAACAAAGAAGAGAAAGGGAAATCTCTCCCAGCAGCCTCAGAAGCAGCGGTTTAAAACTCCACAAACAACTTGATGTGTCTGCATCTGTTGAATACCTGAATAGACAACGAATCATCCCAAATTCAGGAGGTGGACTTTGGGAGCAGGATATATTAATTTTTCCCCTTTTCCTTTTTTTGTGAGTGTATATGTATATGCTTCTGGGTGAGATTTTGTCTGTATAGCTTTGCTTTATAATAGCTTTATTTTATTTTATTTTATTTTATCCTCTTTCTTTCTTTCTTTCTTTCTTTCTATTTTTCCTCCCTTTTACTCTGAGCCGTGTGGATGAAAGGCTCTTGGTGCTCCAGCCAGGCATCAGGGCTGTGCCGCTGAGGTGGGAGAGCCAACTTCAGGACACTGGTCCACAAGAGACCTCCCAGCTCCACATAATACCACACGGCGAAAATCTCTCAGAGATCTCCATCTCAACATCAAGACCCAGCTTCACTCAACGACCAGCAAGCTACAATGCTGGACACCCTATGCCAAACAACTAGCAAGACAGGAACACAGCCCCATCCATTAACAGAGAGGCTGCCTAAAATCATAATAAGGTCACAGACACCCCAAAACACACCACCAGACATGGACCTGCCCACCAGAAAGGCAAGATCCAGCCTCATCCACCAGAACACAGGCACTAGTCCCCTCCACCAGGAAGCCTACACAACCCACTGAACCAAACTTAGCCACTGGGGACAGATACCAAAAACAACGGGAACTACGAACCTGCAGCCTGTGAAAAGGAGACCCCAAACACAGTAAGATAAGCAAAATGAGAAGACAGAAAACACACAGCAGATGAAGGAGCAGGGTCAAAACACACCAGACCTAACAAATGAAGAGGAAATAGGTAGTCTACCTGAAAAAGAATTCAGAATAATGATAGTAAGGATGATCCAAAATCTTGGAAATAGAATAGACAAAATGCAAGAAACATTTAACAAGGATGTAGAAGAACTAAAGAGGAACCAAGCAACGATGAAAAACACAGTAAATGAAATTAAAAATACTCTAGACGGGATCAATAGCAGAATAACTGAGGCAAAGAACGGATAAGTGACCTGGAAGATAAAATGGTGGAAATAACTACTGCAGAGCAGAATAAAGAAAAAAGAATGAAAAGAGCTGAGGACAGTCTCAGAGACCTCTGGGACAACATTAAACACAGCAACATTAGAATTATAGGGGTCCCAGAAGAAAAAGAGAAAAAGAAAGGGACTGAGAAAATATTTGAAGAGATTATAGTTGAAAACTTCCCTAATATGGGAAAGGAAATAGTTAATCAAGTCCTGGAAGCACAGAGAGTCCCACACAGGATAAATCCAAGGAGAAACGCGCCAAGACACATATTAATCAAACTATCAAAATTAAATATAAAGAAAACATATTAAAAGCAGCAAGGGAAAAACAACAAATAACACACAAGGGAATCCCCATAAGGTTAACAGCTGATCTTTTAGCAGAAACTCTGCAAGCCAGAAGGGAGTGGCAGGATATACTTAAAGTGATGAAGGAGAAAAACCTACAACCAAGATTACTCTACCCAGCAAGGATCTCATTCAGATTTGATGGAGAAATTAAAACCTTTACAGACAAGCAAAAGCTGAGAGAGTTCAGCACCACCAAACCAGCTTTACAACAAATGCTAAAGGAACTTCTCTAGGCAAGAAACACAAGAGAAGGAAAACACCTACAATAACAAACCCAAAACATTTAAGAAAATGGGAATAGGAACATACATATCGATAATTACCTTAAATGTAAATGGATTAAATGCTCCCACCAAAAGACATAGACTGGCTGAATGGATACAAAAACAAGACCCGTATATATGCTGTCTACAAGAGACCCACTTCAGACCAAGAGACACATACAGACTGAAAGTGAGGGGATGGAAAAAGATATTCCATGCAAATGGAAATCAAAAGAAAGCTGGAGTAGCAATTCTCATATCAGACAAAATAGACTTTAAAATAAAGACTATTACAAGAGACAAAGAAGGACACTATATAATGATCAAGGGATTGATCCAAGAGGAAGGTATAACAATTGTAAATATTTATGCACCCAACATAGGAGCACCTCAATACATAAGGCAAATACTAACAGCCATAAAAGGGGAAATCGACAGCAACACAATCATAGTAGGGGACTTTAACACCCCACTTTCACCAATGGACAGACCATCCAAAATGAAAATAAATAAGGAAACACAAGCTTTACATGATACATTAAACAAGATGGACTTAATTGATATTTATAGGACATTCCACCCAAAAACAACAGAATACACATTTTTCTCAAGTGCTCATGGAACATTCTCCAGGATAGATCATATCTTGGGTCACCAATCAAGCCTTGGTAAATTTAAGAAAATTGAAATCGTATCAAGTATCTTTTCCGACCACAATGCTATGAGACTAGATATCAATTACAGGAAAAGATCTGTAAAAAATACAAACACATGGAGGCTACACAATACACTACTTAATAACGAAGTGATCACTGAAGAAATCAAAGGGGAAATCAAAAAATACCTAGAAACAAATGACAATGGAGACACGACGACCCAAAACCTATGGGGCGCAGCAAAAGCAGTGCTAAGAGGGAAGTTTATAGCAATACAAGCCTACCTCAAGAAACAGGAAACATCTCGAATAAACAACCTAACCTTGCACCTAAAGCAATTAGAGAAAGAACAAAAAACCCCCAAAGCTAGCAGAAGGAAAGAAATCATAAAGATCAGATCAGAAATAAATGAAAAAGAAATGAAGGAGACAATAGTAAAGATCAATAAAACTAAAAGCTGGTTCTTCGAGAAGATAAACAAAATTGATAAACCATTAGCCAGACTCATCAAGAGAAAAAGGGAGAAGACTCAAATCAATAGAATTAGAAAGAAAAAGGAGAAGTAACCACTGACACTGCAGAAATACAAATGATCATGAGAGATTACTACAAGCAACTCTATGCCAATAAAATGGACAACCTGGAAGAAATGGACAGATTCTTAGAAATGCACAACCTGCCGAGACTGAACCAGGAAGAAATAGAAAATATGAATAGACCACTCACAAGCACTGAAATTGAAACTGGGATTAAAAATCTTCCAACAAACAAAAGCCCAGGACCAGATGGCTTCACAGGCGAATTCTATCAAACATTTAGAGAACAGCTAACACCTATCCTTCTCAAACTCTTCCAAAATATTGCAGAGGGAGGAACACTCCCAAACTCATTCTATGAGGCCACCATCACCCTGATACCAAAACCAGACAAAGATGTCACAAAGAAAGAAAACTACAGGCCAATATCACTGATGAACATAGATGCAAAAATCCTCAACAAAATACTAGCAAACAGAATCCAACAGCACATTAAAACGATCATACACCATGATCAAGTGGGGTTTATTCCAGGAATGCAAGGATTCTTCAATATACACAAATCAATCAATGTGATACATCATATTAACAAATTGAAGGAGAAAAACCATATGATCATCTCAATAGATGCAGAGAAAGCTTTCGACAAAATTCAACACCCATTTATGATAAAAGCCCTGCAGAAAGTAGGCATAGAGGGAACTTTCCTCAACATAATAAAGGCCATATATGACAAATCCACAGCCAACATTGTCCTCAATGGTGAAAAACTGAAACCATTTCCACTAGGATAAGGAACAAGACAAGGTTGCCCACTCTCACCACTATTATTCAACATAGTTTTGGAAGTGTTAGCCACAGCAATCAGAGAAGAAAAAGAAATAAAAGGAATCCAAATTGGAAAAGAAGAAGTAAAGCTGTCACTGTTTGCAGATGACATGATACTATACATAGAGAATCCTAAAGATGCTACCAGAAAACTACTAGAGCTAATCAATGAATTTGGTAAAGTAGCAAGATACAAAATTAATGCACAGAAATCTCTTGCATTTCTATACACTAATGATGAAAAATCTGAAAGAGAAATTAAGAAAGCACTCCCGTTTACCATTGCAACAAAAAGAATAAAATATCTAGGAATAAACCTACCTAAGGAGACAAAAGACCTGTATGCAGAAAATTATAAGACACTGATGAAGGAAATTAAAGATGATACAAATAGATGGAGAGATATACCATGTTCTTGGATTGGAAGAATCAACATTGTGAAAATGACTCTACTACCCAAAGCAATCTACAGATTCAATGCAATCCCTATCAAACTACCACTGGCATTTTTCACAGAACTAGAACAAAAAATTTCACAATTTATATGGAAACACAGGAGACCCCGAATAGCCAAAGCAATCTTGAGAATGAAAGATGGAGCTGGAGGAATCAGGCTCCCTGACTTCAGACTGTATTACAAAGCTACAGTAATCAAGACAGTTTGGTACTGGCACAAAAACAGAAATATAGATCCATGGAACAGGACAGAAAGCCCAGAGATAAATCCATGCACATATGGTCACCTTATCTTTGATAAAGGAGGCAAGCATATACAATGGAGAAAAGACAGCCTCTTCAATAAGTGGTGCTGGGAAAATTGGACAGGTACATGTAAAAGTATGAAATTAGAACACTCCCTGACACCATACACAAAAATAATCTCAAAGTAGATTAAAGACCTAAGTGTAAGGCCAGACACTATCAAACTCTTAGAGGAAAACATAGGCAGAACACTCTATGACATAAATCACAGCAAGATCCTTTTTGACCCAGCTCCTAGAGAAATGGAAATAAAAACACAAATAAACAAATGGGACCTAATGAAACTTAAAAGCTTTTGCACAGCAAAGGAAACCATAAACAAGACCAAAAGACAACCCTCAGAATGGGAGAAAATATTTGCAAATGAAGCAACTGACAAAGGATTAATCTCCAAGATTTACAAGCAGCTCATGCAGCTCAATAACAAAAAAACAAACAACCCAATCCAAAAATGGGCAGAAGACCTAAATAGACATTTCTCCAAAGAAGATATACAGATTGCCAACAGACACATGAAAGAATGCTCAACATCATTAATCATTAGAGGAATGCAAATCAAAACTACAATGAGGTATCATCTCACACCGGTCAGAATGGCCATCATCAAAAAATCTAGAAACAATAAATGCTGGAGAGGGTGTGGAGAAAAGGGAACCCTCTTGCACTGTTGGTGGGAATGTAAATTGATACAGCCACTATGGAGAACAGTATGGAGGTTCCTTAAAAAACTAAAAATAGAACTACCATACGACCCAGCAATCCCACTACTGGGCATATACCCTGAGAAAACCATAATTCAAAAAGAGTCATGTACCAAAATGTTCATTGCAGCTCTGTTTACAATAGCCAGGACATGGAAGCAACCTAAGTGTCCATCATAGGATGAATGGATAAAGAAGACGTGGCACATATATACAATGGAATATTACTCAGCCATAAAAAGAAATGAAATGGAGGTATTTGTAGTGAGGTGGATGGAGTTAGAGTCTGTCATACAGAGTGAAGTAAGTCAGAAAGAGAAAAACAAATACAGTATGCTAACACATATATATGGAATCTAAGGGAAAATAAAGGTCATGAAGAACCTAGTGGCAAGACGGGAATAAAGACACAGACCTACTAGAGAATGGACTTGAGGATATGGGAAGGGGGAGGGGTAAGATGTGACAAGGTGAGAGAGTGGCATAGACATATATACACTACCAAATGTAAAACAGATAGCTAGTGGGAAGCAGCCGCATAGCACAGGGAGATCAGCTTGGTGCTTTGTGACCACCTAGAGGGGTGGGATAGGGAGGGTGGGAGGGAGGGAGATGCAAGAGGGAAGAGATATGGGACCATATGTATATGTATAACTGATTCACTTTGTTATAAAGCAGAAACTAACACACCATTGTAAAGCAATTATACTCCAATAAAGATGTTTAAAAAAACAAAAAAGAAAGACTGATAAATAATATGACTAAAAATTTTTTTTAAATCCTATATGGACGAAAAATAAACATTTTTTTCACTCAAATTAAAAAAAAAAGAGTAAAAAAGGCAAAGGAGGAAGGAAGGAAGGAAGGGAAAGAGAGAGAGAAAGAAAGGAAGGAAGGAAGGAAGGAAGGGAGGGAGGGAGGGAGGAAGTAAAGAAAGAAGGAAGGAAAGAAAAGGGATCACAATATCTTTTAATACTATTTTGCAGGGAAAATATATACACGTTCTTGATTTTTTAGCAATCTTTCCACTCCTATGATATCAAAAAGTTCTACTTTTTACCCAATATAATTCTACTAATTTGTGTCTCCTTTATCCTAATTTATCTTGGTAACTTAATTCATTATTTTTCTGGGAAAGATACTACTGTGTTTCTAATAGCACAAGCTATATAGTGGGATCATTACCATCAGTACTAGAAGACAGTTTTTGCTAACAGTAAACCATAAATGTTAATAGCTATATTTTGATAGGGGGAACAAAAAGTAGACCCAACTCAAAAAGATATGCCTATCAGGTCTATTAGTAATGCTGATGGCTGCAATTTACAGATTATCTACATCCGCCAGGCACCAAGTGGGATGCGTTACGTACGTTCTCAGTAGTCTCCCATGACAATCACAGGGAGCAGGGACCGTGCTCCCACGTTACTGGGGAAATCAAGACAGGTCAAAGCTAACCTAAGGCCTGTCTTCTTCCCAAAACACTATACCACTCACAGCTGCCTTTGCTCCAAGGAAACCAAGCCACACCACCCAAGTAGCATCACAAGGTCGGCTGCCCAGACTGCAATAGTCATAATCAACTAGTAAGTAAAGCTCTACAAACCCTTTCAAGTGATGTCATCACTTCCCAGAGAGTTTCAAAAGAATCTTGAACATTCTCCAAAAAGATACGACCATTTATAGACTGATGACATTCAGTCTGATTCATACCTTATTACCAAAAAGAATGAAGTGGATTATTTAAGAAAAAAATTCTATAAATTAAATTGAATTCATTAAATCATGCTAGCAGGCACTGCAAGAAGATGAGAGCTGGGCTCAGCCTGTGTTTTTGTGTCTAACTCTGCAGAGCATAAATGTCATCCAAAGTCCTTGAACCAGTCGCCCACGGATGTCTTTAAGCTTCTGGACTGCAGGACTCTTGCCCAGAAATGCTGAGAAGTTTAAACGTTCTTTGGTTTGTGTCTTATGGCCTCTCAAGTTCTTTGTCCACCCTTGGCTGAAAGGCAAAGGACAGAAGGAATGGTAAAAAGACTAAATGACCCACAGAATCTGACAATCTATTAACAGCCATTCAGACTCTGCATCAAGAAAATGTTGCTATATTAGTAACAATGCTAACATGCCCTTTGTATGCAAAAACAAAGCTTTCATAATTACCCTGAGAGCAGCCAGAGGGAACCATGTTTGGAATTTCTGATCCACCTGATTGTTTCCAATGAGATTTTCTTAATCAAAAATGATTTGAGTGAATTCAGTTTATCCTTTCAGAACCAATATAGGGGGTGGTGGTTACGACTTGGGACACTAGAACTGCATTGTTTAAACCACGAGCCACGTGTGGCCGCTGAGCTCCTGAACCGTACCCAAGTCCAAGTGAGAAGTAGCAGGAGTGTCAAACGCTCGATGGATCTCGAGGATTAGATAACAAAAAGTCAAAAGAATGTAAAATAGCTCAATAACATTGAAATAATTCTTTGGATATATTAGGTTAAATAAAATGCATTCTTAAAAATATTTTTGCCTGTTTCTTTTTATTTTTTACAACATAGCTACTAGGAAAGTTAAAATTACATTCTATTTCCTTTGGAAAGCACTGCTCCACTGCCACAGAAGGTCTGGGATCTGTCATTCACCAGCCGGGCTGCCACACAGGCTGTGTGGACTGTGTGAAACACAAGGGTACCTGGCAGGGGACCTAAGCAGAGGCTGAAATCCATCCTCTGCTCTGGCAGCCAAGCCATCACCAGAGTGGGAGCCTTTTCCTAATTTGCACACAGTGCTACATGGGCTAGGCGTAGCCCTGCTTATTAGCTGTCCTACTTTAAGTTACTTCACCCTCTTTCCCATTTCCGTCATCCAAAAAAATGGGGCAACCTGGACTTTACAGGGTTCTAGCAAAGATTAAATAAGTTAATTAATGTCCAAGGCCTAGCCCCTGGTGTACATAGTAAGTACTCAATAGATGTTAGTTACTATTGGCTGTTCTATACAAATTATTCCGAATTTTGTGTCTTCTACGGACACATTTTCATTCTAACACCAGTCCTTCGAGCAGGTAACAATTCTCTAAGTCAGACAACCATGATTTAAAGGAAAGGAAGAGTGAGTGGCCAGGCGTGTTTTCCCAACAGTTGACTGATGAAATGGAATCAACCCAAGAAACTTCAAACATTGGATTTCACCAAAAGAAACTGTACCATAACAATTGAGAAAGAAGTATATAGATGGAAATTTTCCTTTTAAGAGTCAAATGGAAAGCTGAGGAAAGAGAAGAAATGCCAAATAAATTATATCTCATCAACTCGCGGTGACTATAAATTTTCCCCTTGAAATGAATGCCAGGTGTATAAGAAGGATAAAATTTCAATTAAGCTGCTACATAAAGATTAAATGAACTTTAAAACAACTAGTATGCTTGAAAAGGTTATTCTTCATCATTAGGGTCTGTGTCAACCACGATCCAAAAGTCTAAGGGCTCAGACTGGGCACAGCATCTCAAAGGTGGTAATATTTCACCTCCAACTGCAAGGTGAGGAGGGGCACCAGAGGAAGCAGGAAGGTGTTCCCATCAGGGGGGAGCTGTCACCTCAGCCTGTTTTCCCACTGTGGAGAAATAAGTTACCGACACAGAGTTCATTAAGCTGTAAGCCCAATTACTACCACATGGCACCAACCATATTGCAATTACAGCCCTTCCAAGAGGCAGCCAGCCGCCATTTTCAGTAGAGGAACACTGGTTTGGACAAGGTTTATAAATGATTTTCATTAATTATCATTTACCATTAGTGCAAATCAAAGCACTAAATGCCCACTTTGCTGTAGAGAGTGACCTTTGGCCTGGATTCTCTCTCTAACTGATGAGGGCTAAATGTACTGTGACAACTCCTAATCACATTTAGTGCAGCCCGTGATCTGATGGCACTGGCTGTCCCATCAACTACAAACAGCCCTGGCAAGGCCATTATATTCCATTTCCTTTTAGAGATATGCATATCATATCCCAGAGACTCAAGAAATAGAAGCCTCTTCCAACCATCCGGAGTATATTTCAATAGCTTAAAAAACTCATACAGTTACACCATTACCGACAAAGAATTGCTGGCAATGAGAACATATTTCTCTTCTTTATAATTCAGGTTTATAGGCCTAAAATACATTAATCCGATCAGCCCAACTCTAGTAGGATAGATAAAAAGCCAGTCATCAGAACCCACCCATCAGAAACAATCCTCTCCAAATCCACACATAATGATTGCAGCTCGGCTTCAGCTCATAAAAAGTGAATACAACTGTGTGATATTTAATACCGAGGCATTGGTGCTTGATTTTGTACTAATCCAGGATAACACGTTTCCAGAAACGTCCAGGGGAAACACTGGGAAATCTAGACTCATAACAGGAAAATGATTTCCTCTGAAACACTAACGCCTCGATTTGAATGAAAACAAGTAAATGGCTGCCAAACGTTCAAAAAATAAAATCCTAAATTATGAGTCTGACTCCACATCGCGGTAGGTAATAGGCTTCCTGTTCCTGAAAGAGGCTGGATCATACGTTTCCCCAGCAAACACCTGACCCCAAACCGGGAATAACGGATGCTAAGGACCCAGGCGGAGGCCAAGAGGGAAAAGAGGTAGATTTACAGAGTGATGCAAAGGTTGCTTTCTAATAAAAAGCTAAAGCCAAGAGGCAGTTAACAATACATTAAATACTGCCCGTGCTGGGACCTTCTCAGGCAAGTGTTGGTTCTCATCCATCAATGTCCCTGCATCACCAAGGCCGGCTGTCCCCACCCTGTGTTCGCTGCGCTTTACGCTGGGGGAGCAGCCAGCTGGTGCCCGCCCTCTGTTCCATAGGAAACTGACACCTATTTGTGGAAAACTCAGGAAAAGGTGATGGCTTTTATCTCGATACAAATATTTAAGGAAAAGAAAAAACCCACAACATCAGAGGCTACTGTAGTGTTTTGGAAGTTAAATGGATAGTTTACATACACAGGGCCCCTTTCCACAGACATCTGGCAAAATGCTATGTATGTGCTTTATCAACATCAAAAGAGCTGAAATGATTTTTAACTTGGTTACATGGACATCCTTAAAAACAAACCAAAAAAGCCCCATTATCAGTGCTTTCTATACTTGGAACCTGTGAGAACTTAGAAATCGAGGAGAATGTTTCCTCTGCAAGTAAAACTGAAGAGCAGAGATGTGTAAAGTCACTTTAAAGGTACAGAATCACTTCTATGTGAAGAAGGGAGCTCCTTGGGCAACTGAAGCATGGATGATACGATGATGATGGTTTCTCACAGGCCAAGTACCTTGCTAAACCATTTACTCATCCTTTTTCATTTATAGGAAACTTGGAGCACAGTGAGGCAAGTAACTTGCCCGAGGTCATAGGGAGCAATCCCAGTAGGCAGTGCCCACACCAGCACCACTTAAGGGATCTGGTCCCACTCTTTTGTGGAACTGATGTAATCAACGATCAGCCTCATGCCACTGAATATTTAAATCATGTAGCTCAGTCATCTTGGCTGGTTGCAGCTTCACTGGGCAACCAGCTGACTACAGTTTGTTGTCCGTGCCTTCAAGGACTTAGTGGGTTGGAGGGTGACACACATCAACCCTTTTGGCAAGTGGGGCTCCCTGTGTATTCATCAATTGGTTTTCTGGTTTTACATATTAGGGTCCGAGTTTGTGAGTTTATGAGTCCACAGCCCAGAGAAGAAACCACTAGCAGTGCACGGACAAATGGGTGTGCTGAGCTGCTGGGACTGGGCCCAGAAGGTGACAAATTCTCAAAACTAATGGCATCCTGCAACGAGATCCCCAGCAGGTTTGGGGCAGGAAATCAGAACACTGTCATTAGACAAGTTAGACCCCTTTTCTTTTAGTTTTATGCACACAATTACACAACTCAGGGTCTCTGATATCCCATGGTTTTCCAAAACATTTTTTAAGTGCAGAAAGTAAAAGCCTAAGGTCATACAGTTAATCTACAAAGAGCTCATTACATCACCTTTTAATCCTACCTTACAAAAAGATTCCCCTGAATCTACCAAGTCAGGACATGCCTTATTTGTACCTCTTCATGCTATTCTACACTTTGGATATGGATTATAGAATCTTCTATTTTTTTTTTTTTTATTCAAACAGAAAGTCACAAAAATTATAATCATCCTCATCAGTTCACTCAGTCCCATGTAATTAATTTTTTTTTCATCTTGATCTTTTGTTAGCACTTTTATGAATTCATCAGTTTTCCATTAGAGTTCTGAAAATGCTTATTCATTCAGTTCAGCAGTATAGTCAGTTACCAGAAACCTGTGCTTGTCAGAGTCTTTTCCATGAATTCCTTGAAGATGAAATCCTTTTATAGGAACATTTTTGCAAAAGCATCAGAGTACACCCAGAACTGTCTGTAAATAACAAAAGACTTTAAAATGACCACGGTTAAAGATTTGATGAAAGTTCATAATAATGCAATTGACAAGGAAATTTAGTTATTTCTGAGATATACATTTTAAAATAATAACTAGAATTATGACTTATAACATTATACCAGAACATATAAGATTTTTAGGAATTTCATGTAATGTCTGAAACATTTATATTAACATATTTCCATACAAATAACCCAAAGTTTAGTATTAGTTGTTTTTTTGTTTTTGAATTTTTGAATTTTATTTAATTTATTTTTTTATACAGCAGGTTCTTATTAGTCATCAATTTTATACACATCAGTGTATACATGTCAATCCCAATCGCCCAGTTCAGCACACCACCATCCCCACCCCCCTGCGGCTTTCCCCCCTTGGTGTCCATACATTTGTTCTCTACATCTGTGTCTCAACTTCTGCCCTGCAAACCGGTTCATCTGTACCATTTTTCTAGGTTCCACATACATGCGTTAATATACGATATTTGTTTTTCTCTTTCTGACATACTTCATTCTGTATGACAGTCTCTAGATCCATCCACGTCTCAACAAATGACCCAATTTTGTTCCTTTTTATGGCTGAGTAATATTCCATTGTATATATGTACCACAACTTCTTTATCCATTCATCTGTCGATGGGCATTTAAGTTGCTTCCATGACCTGGCTATTGTAAATAGTGCTGCAATGAACATTGGGGTGCATGCATCTTTTTGAATTATGGTTTTCTCTGGGTATATGCCCAGTAGTGGGATTGCTGGATCATATGGTAATTCTATTTTAACTTCAAAGTCACTAAAACTAAAAGCTTTGCTCCCTTCTTTAAAGTGACGCTAGGAACAAGCTACCATTAGAAAGAAAATATTCTAAATGCTTCTTCAAATAGATGGTCCGTGTTTTAGCAAAACAGGGCAGTTCCACTTAATCCAGTTCCCTTTGAAGACGAAGTGCTTTGGAATTCAATCTTTATAAATGGATCAACTGCAACTGTGTCGATTTTCTAATTTATTCATTGCCTTAACCTTGACCTGCCTGACCGCAGGTCAAGCTGGAGTTGAACTTAGGGGGAAAAGCACCCTGAATGATCTTTAGAAAGCAGAGTTGTGAGGCTGAACCCCAAGGAATGGCGTTACAGCAAAGGGATGAAGACCAAAGACTGAAGTTGGGAACATACAGAGGTGAGAATCCCAGCTCTTCTACGGAAGAACTATTGCCCTCGGCAAGTTATCGAACTTCTCTGAGTCTCAGTTTTCTCACCTATGGACTGGAATAATTTTAAAAGCTAACATTTAAGCAATTACTGGTTCCAGACATTATTCTGATTAGCAATTTCAGCCTGGCCACTATATAATGAAGGTGGTTTATTGTTGCCATTTTACACATGGGGGACTCGAGGTTCAGTGAAATTAAAAGACTTGCCAAGGACACACAGCTAGTCAATAGCAGAGCTGGGCTTGGGACCCAGGCTGTCTGATGCTGACTTGCCTCCTTAATCATTTTACTTAATACCACCCAGGGTGGGTAATACAATTAAATGAGATGATACATGTAAAGCACATTACCCAGCATGCATTAAGTATGCAGAACTTACAGGTGTTATTTTAATTTTAATTTTTAATTATTAGTTTATTTTGCTGAAGTGAAAAAGAAATGTAGACCCTTATTCCTTCATGGGTAAATGCCTGTTTATGGAATGAAAATACTACTTATACTACTATAATAGCAGAAGCAATAATGCCATAATAGTCATAGAGTAGTTCAGGGCATGGCTCCAAGCTCAGAAGGTCTGGGTTCCAAATTCAGTGTCATGGACTGAGTGCTTGTGTTCCCCAAATCTGTGTGTTGAAGTCCTAACCCCCAGTGTGGTGGGCCTTTGGGAGGTGATTAGGTTTGGATGAGGTTGTGAGGGTGGGGCCCTCGTAATGAGATTAGTGTCCTCATAAAGAAGAGGAAGAGAGGGATCTCTCCCTTCGTGCACACACTGAGGAAGGCAGTGTGAGGACACAGCAAGAAGGCGGTTGTCTACAAATCAGGAAGGGAGCCCTCACTAGGAAACCACCTGCCAACACCTTGATCTTGGATGTCCCAGCTCCAGAACTGAGACATAAACCCCTGTTGTTTAAGCCGCCCAGTCTGTAGTGTTTGCTCAGGTGCAGCCTGAGCTGATGAAAACACCAAGTCTGCTTCTTACTGGTGAGATTGTGGGCAAGTTGCTTAATCTCTTGGAGCCTCACCTATACAAGGTCCCCTACTTCATAAGACTGTAGTGAGAATTACATAAGATGATACAACAAGAGCGCTTAGCAGGTGCCTGGCAGAGAGTAAGGACTCTCTAAATATCAGCTGTTACTTTGGGTATAGCCCCCTTCTCTCATAGACTCCAAGTCTGTAAAATCAAATATGCCTGTTGATATGTCTGTTCATTTGGGGGCTCATGTACTAGCAGAGGTTTCCAACACTCCTAGGAGGTATCACTCATCCACCTCCAGGACGTTTGTTCTCTCCTACAACTGTTCACCATTGCAGCCCCAGCAGTGCTAACATATACACACGAGCCACACAGGCTTTTCTGTTTTCCCATTTTCCTTCCCATATCCTCTCAGCAAGCATTTTTCTTTTTAATGAACTCCTCTAGAAGTAGGTTCTCGGATCATTCTCTTTTTTTAATGTACTGATTTCTAGAACATCCCCTGTGCTGCCTCCTCCTGTACTAATCTAACTCCCCAGGCTGCAGTCACACCTGCAGGTGGCACCAGGTGGTCCCTCGGGGGCAGTAAGCACCTGCTCTGAGCATCACAGCTCCGGGATCTCTGGTTCCACACGTGAACATGACCCACTCCTCCTCTGACCAACCCTAGCCTCCAAAGAAATCCGTTTCATGTCCTGGAGACTGCAGATTTCCTCTACCTGATAATATCTGAAGTTAGAGAAACCAAATTACAGCTGTGTGCTGGATGTTGAGGAGAAAGCCATCCTTTAGAGAAAGTTATTTGCTCTGGTGCAGAAAGAACAACCTAACGTTTAGGCTGAATTTTTTCATTTTTCAACCAGTGGAGTCAGTATAGCATACATCAAGCCTTAAAACCATCTTTATTTCTCCCCAGCTATTTTGGATTATTAAAAAGTCTTTACTATTCCATTTCCTTTTTGCCCTGTAGTCTTTGGACCTCATTAGAAATGTTGATTACTGAGAATGTAAGCTTTTGCCATACAGCCAAAAAATACTGAACGGCTCTCCTTTAATCACCAATTAGCATCTTTTGGTTTCTCTTTTCTGTTGTTTATGCACTTTGCGAGTTAGACTCATTTCTCTGAAATGAGGCTAAGCCCTTTCACACCGATTTTAAATGGGGAAAACGAAAGTGGAACATTTCAGCTTTCTCCCCCCCTTTCTCTTTTTAAATATTTAAGACACAAGTGCCAGTCCTTTAAAAAGGCATCATTTTATCATATATAATCCTTCCCAGAAAAGTGACTATATCATGCACCTTCTAGCCAAAACCACCTCAACAACAAGACTACATATTCAATTCTGGGTAACAGGGGCTCCTCAGGAGCGAGGATGTTCTAACAGTCTGAATGTTTTCCTTGAGAGCAAACACTGGTCGCGGCCAGGCGACTTGCCCCGACTCAGCCTCTCTCCCGAGGGTGCTGTCTCAGGTCCTACACAACCAAGTTCCCAACTGCCCTGTCCCCATCTTCCCTTCCCCCATTTCTTTTTTTTTTTTTTTTAATTTTACTGAAGTAAGTTGATTTACAATGTTGTGTTAATTTCTGCTGTACAGCAAGGTGACTCAGTTTTATATATATATATATGTATATACACACACATTCTTTTTCACATTCTTTTCCATTACGGTTTATCACAGGATATTGAATAGAGTTAGTAGGACCTTGTTGTTTATCCATTCTATATATAATAGTTTGCATCTGCTAACCCCAAACTCCCCATCCATCCCTCCCCTAACCCTCCTCCCCCTTGGCAACCATAAGTCTATTCTCTGTGTCTGTGATTCTGTTTCTGTTTCGTAGATAGGTTCATTTGTGCCATATTTTAGATTCCACATATAGGTTATATCATATGGTATTTGTCTTTCTCTTTCTGACTTCACTTAGTATGATCATCTCTAGTTGCATCCATGTTGCTGCAAATGGCATTATTTTGTTCTTTTTTATGGCTGAGTAGTATTCCATTGTATATATGTACCACATCGTCTTTATCCATTCATCTGTTGATGGACATTTAGGTTGTTTCCATGTGTTGGCTATTGTGAATAGTGCTGCAATGAACATAGGGTTGCGTGTATCTTTTCAAATAAGAATTTTGTCTAGGTACATGCCCAGGAGTGGCACTGCCAGATCATATGGTAGCTCTATTTTTAGTTTTCTGAAGAACCTCCATACTGTTCTCCAAAGTGGCTGCACCAATTTACATTCCCACCAACAGACCTTCACCCTATTTGTAATGTGCACACATAGTCGTTGTTCTATTCAGATGCCAACTCCACCACGTTTCACTCAGAGGAGTTATATCTATCTCATCATTATTTAAAGCCAATCGCTGTATCCCCAGTTCCAATGACTGCATTATAAAACAAATACATTTTGCCTTTAGACTATAAGGTCAGTCTTCTGGGCTTTGGCCAGTTAGCTTGATTCCAAGAACAGAAAATCAACAAAGAGTATTTATCATTTTCATAAATGTGTAGGTATCACTCACTTTAGAACCAACAAGAGTGACAAAGAATGTGTAACATAAATCCCTTCCAGCTGGAGATGTTTCCAGGTATCCATGCCAACAGACCTCTGCGTTCTGTCCAACTTCTGTTCTCTTGACTCACCCCTTGTTCATGCTGCTGAGATACTTCCTATTACAGTCTTTTCATAAACTGTCTAAATTCTGACACATCCAAAAATATCTTTATTTTGCCTTCCTACTTGATTGGTAACATGACTGAGAATAGAATTCTAGCTTCAAAACCTCCCCTGTTTGGGACTTCCCTGGTGGTGCAGTGATCAAGACTCTGCACTTCCACCTTAGGGGGCATGGGTTCAACCCCTGGTCAGGGAATTAAGATCCTGTATGCCGTGTGGCGCAGCCCCCAAAAAAGAAATACCATTTGATTGTCTCAATAAAAGCAGAAAATTATTAAAACAAAACAAAACAAACCCTCCCCTGCTAGGTAGCTAGTCAGACATGAGCAGGTCCCACCCCATCCTGGACACTCATCATCTTTCCCTCCACCACCTGGACACTGGTGACCAGAACACACCCAGAGATCCTCCCTTTTGTGGTTAAAGACCGCTAAGTTTCCAGCCTTATCAGGGCCAAACGAGATAACAAAAACCCAACGGGCTTTCCAAACCACCAGCATTGGCACAGGCGCACCAAGACCTAAGAGGTGACTCAGAGTAATCCAGGGTTCATTATGCCATATTTATAATAAGTTAGCATTGCTTTTTTTTGCCCCCCCCCCCATTGGATTTCGCTTGGGTGCTTATGGGTAAGCGCCTGTGCGCAAGGAGAAAAGTTGTATAACCTAAAGTTGTCAATCAACTTGTCATAAGTGATGCAGGACACAGGGAGGGACCTTCTGTCACTCTGAAATACCAACCTACCCCCATTGCGGGGTTACTTCTGGTTCCCAGACAGCCCGCTCTCCTACTTTTCTCGAGACCATACTTTCACTTTGCTTAATAAAACTCCTGCTGCTTGAAACTGCTCTATGTGTCTTGACTGAATTCTTTCCTTTGGGAGGACAAGAACTGAGATATCATCATTCCACCAGGGATACCCCCACCCTCCCTGCATCATGAAGACACTGCTTCCTTATCTTCTGCTGACAAAGGCAGTATATCACTCTAATTCGGATACCTGGGTAAATAATTTGTTTCCTCTCCTCTCTAGAAGCTTTTGGGATCTTCTCTGTATCCTTGGAGTACTAGAATTCCCTCAGGATATAGTAACTATATTATCATGACTTTTGAGACAGAAACCCATGTCAAACTCTTCTGTTCTTAGTGGGAAGCCCAAGGGATAGTGTAAAATCAGCTACAGCCACAGGGATGCTTTAAACAGTGCTATCAGCTTGGGTCTTTTTCTTCCCATCTCTCAGAACTGGTCTCCTGTGTGTTGGATTTTCTCAGGCTGACACGGTCCTTAACAATGACCCCTTTTGGTTTCACAGTCACTGGATCTGTAAGTGCTGGAAACCTCGGGAAGGGTAGGAACCAGTCTCTCGCAGCTTCTGCATGGCTCCCCTAAGAAGCACTAATTGGGCAGTTCCAGAACACGGTAGAGGAGCTCTTAGTTACCAAAAGGAAAAAAAAGCTGAACAGACAACAGAAGTCCACTAAATTGGCAGCGGGTTTTCTTTTCCTTCATTCTGTTTGGCACTTGCTGGAACCTTTCAATCTAAATACTTGTATTTCTTCTGCTAAAGAAAATTTTCGTCTATTATTTGTTAGCTAGGTCCTCTTTTCTTTTTATTCTCTTTCTGGAGCTCCTGTTAGAATCAGGTTGGATGCCTAGACCTCTGCTTCCTGTCTCAGTGCTCTTTCCCAATTTCCTGACTCTGTCTCTTTACTGGTCAGTGTGGGAGGTTTCCTGGGCTCTGTCTTCAAAACACCAACATGGTCTTCAGCCCCATCCAACTTATTACCAAGCCAAGACTTTTTTAATATCAGCAATCTATGCTTTGATTTTCAGAAACTCTTGCCTGTTTTCTGGATGAAAACTACTCTGAGAACACTAATTTGAACTTTTTCCCATTATTTGAATTATTTCTATTTAATTTAGATGAGTCATTCTGTTCGTCTTTGTCCTCTTGTGCTTTTCCTGGTGGTTTTCATCAGATATCTGCTAAACCTTGTTTGACCATTCCTATTTTTGAATGTGTGTCGACTGAAAAAAAAAAACTGCACAACCTAAAAGTTGAGAATTATGTTTTATTTTGCAGACATTCTGAGGACTTAAGCCTGGGACACAGCATCTCAGATAAAACTGAGGACGGCTCCAAAGAGACAAAGGAGGAGCCAGGATATACAGGAGTTTTTGCAACCAGGTAGTCAGAACATCAAAAGAGTCCCATTAATTAAAGAAAACCAGACATCTCAAGTTAAGGAATTTAACGATTTTCTATGTATGGGAAGATACAAGAGGCTGGGCTCATTGAAATCATTCCTTTGATATGCACCTCAGCTCTCTGGGGCCAGTATCCTGCTTTGCTCCATCCTGAGTCCCCTCAGGGTGCACCGTTTGGTTGGGGGTGGGGGGCTGCAGTGGCTGAGGGCTTGGCAGTGGGCAGCCTGTTTGTCTCCAGCCTGAGTTCCCTCAACGCTCACGGTCCCAGTGGCTGTAATGTGATGGCTTGATGGCTGCAATATCCTTTGTTTAATGATATGACAGGCAATATTTTTCATTCACATATGGTTTAGGAGAGGCAGTGTGGATTTTCTTTAAAGCTTATTACACCAGCATCTGGGCCTTGAGGAGAGGCTGAGTGCAGGTTCCAGGTGGGACAGTGGAGCATGGAAGGGTATCAGCGGGCACACACCCTGGTTACACCCGGGCACGGGGCCTGCAACAGACAGGGAGCAGCCACGACCACCGTTGGGGTAGACTAGTCTGTTACATTTCCTTCCTGGGCGCTGCCTTGTCTTCTGTTTTCCTTACCATGTCTGTCCCGGCGATCAGGATTTCCTACACACACACCACCACCTCACTCACAGACTCCGACAGTCTCACTGGGATGTGTCCTAAGACAAATCACTTTCTTTAGGAAAGTCCTTTTGCCTTAGCTCAAGGGAAAAGCCCATTCCAACAAGCTGTTCATATGCATAACGGCTGGGCCGTCAGAAGCACCGCCTATACAGTGAACAGCTCTAGTGGTTGCTCCATGGCCCAGTCTAGCCCCTATGTTGATGTTGACCTTGGCCTGGAAGCTGCTCTGGACTGGTTTCTACCTGAGCTTTCCCCACCAGGCCAACCCCAACCATTTGTTACCTTCCACACACTCTGCAAAAGTTCTGGCCACAGAAAGTACCTTCACTTGTTCTTCTTATACTTTAATTCTTTAAAAAACTTTTTTCTGTAATTTTAATGGAAGGGAAAAGAGTTAGATGCATATCATCAGACTATCATTTTGAGCCAGAAGCCTCTGGGTACCAATTAAATCCTACTGGACTGACAAAAATTTAAGTGATTAATAACACTGGGAGATGGCAAATGTGTGAGAAATGGGTACTTTGCCTGTAGAGAAAAGGAGTCTAGAACATCCTTCTTGGAGGGAATTTGACAGTCACCATCAATATATTAAATGTCCACAATCCCTGATTTTATAATCACACATTTATAATCTACTGTACAGAAACACTAGCATGACTATTAACGATATATTATATAATTATGTTTACCAAAGCACTCTACTCAAAAGGTGAAGGCACACAGAGGGCAATGATTGAACAAGATTGTATATCCATAAGATGGGTAAAGAATGAGGTAAATCTATTTGTGATGGCTTTGAAAGATGCCCATGATATATGATTGACAAAAGCAAGTTGCACAAGAGTATGTTTTTGATGATGTTATTTTAAAATAATAAAACAGTGTGTATTAATGATGTGCCTTGCACATCCTAACATATTATAAAATGTTTCTAATATATTTCTTTTGCCTTTCCTACTTCTTTCCTTTTTAATTTGCAACCTCTGTATAAACCAGACATAGTTAGTAGCTACTGTCAATTAAAATCAAGCAACAACAATGCATGAAATGCAAGATTTCTCTGGAAAAAAAGAAAGTACTGATATGATATACAGACCCCAAAAAAGTGTTGTAAATCATAAGTAAAATATTTTAGTATTCTAGAACATTTTATTTCCTAAAATTTTCATATTCACACCTCCCAAATTTTAGGTATGCGAATTCTATAGCTAATGTCAGTATCCTTCATGCCAAAATCTGAATTCATCTTCATTAAGGCAAAATACTTTCACCAAATATCTGTGTGACAACTTGCTGATTTCACCAAGAATCAGTTTCTAGTTGTACATCACGTGCCCAAAGGCACTGTGTACTGTTCTCTTTCCCTTCACTTCCTCCACAAGCTCTCTTTACCCTTTTCTTGGACATTTCAGAGTAAAGAACAGCAGAGCCAGGATTGGAATTTATTAGGTGAAAAGCAAAGTTTTTCACCAAAACAATAAAGCTTAGACTTGTTTTACAATTTCAAAGTGACATTTGAATACACTCATTGCATCTAGAGGCACTTAAGCAAGTTTTACTAATAAGCCCATCAAAGTCATTCTCCATTTCTGTCACAGCGGTTTTGATTTATAGCTTTTTTTTATTCTTTCTTAGAATTTGCATCTCTCTGCTTACATTGCCCACCTGTTGTTGCATGTCATCCACTTTATCCATTACAGTCCTTAGCGTATTAATCACTCTGATCATTCCAACATCCCTGCCACATCTGAGTCTAATTCTGATGCTTGCTCTGTCTCTTCAAACTGTAGTTTTTGCCTTACAGTATGCCTTGTAATTTTTTGTTGAAAGGTGGACATGATGTACTGGGTAAAAGGAACTATAGTAAACAGGCCTTTAGTAATGTGGTGGAGAATGTGGGGGAGGGGAAGCGGTCCATGGTCCTGTGATTAGGTCTCAGTCTTCCTGTGAACCTGTGCCCCAGGCTGTGACCTTTACACGTGATTTTCAGTCCCCACCCCACCCCTCTTAGGTGAGACAGGAAGGCAAGAGGGGGCTTCTCTTCCCCATGGTGGGTTTTGATAAAACACCAGTCAACTGGGCTCTAGTGAAATAGTTTATCTTGAGAGCAGGCCTTGTTAAGAAGAACAGAATGCTCTGGCATATTTCAAAATGGTTACCTTTCCCCTCTCCATGTCGGAAGCACACAGGGATTTTTCTTCCATCTTCACTGTGAGAACCTGGTGCTCCTGGAGCTAAAACCCAAGTGTGGGGATCCCCAAAGACCAGGTCCCCTTAGAGTTCTTAACTCTCAAACTTGGCCACACTGAGTCTCCAGCGATTCATCAGTTCTGGTTCAGGTGTTCATACTCTGGGGTTGGTTCCTGCAGATATTTTGCTCCAGGTTCCTGCAGATATTTCTCCTCTGGTAAGTTGTGATTCTCTGTATTCACAACTTGTCTCTTCAATTTGGGGGCAGCGGTTTGCCCTGCGACCTTGGTTCTCTGACGGATCTAAGAAGAGTTGATTTTCCGTTCGTTTACTGTTTTTTCTTGTTGGGCAGACAGGGGAGAAGACGTCCAAGCTCCTTATTCACCAGACCAAGAAAAGGGAAAATTTTACAACCCTTAATACTGGATGCTTACTTGAAATGTCTCTGTGATTTGGCAGTGTCTACTCCAAATCATATTATTTATTTTTTAAATGACAAAATGAAGGAAGAAATCTTAAACAAACTTATTCAATAAATTAGCAGCAGGTCACATGAGAGGAATAGGGTCAAACTTACCTCCAGTGGGATGCCCGGAACTCTTTCTGGCTGTTAGAAACTGGTGGTTACAAAGACTTTAACTCTAGCTGGTGAGGGTGGGGGTAGGGTGGAAGAGAGATCCTACTAATCATTTGCTTTTACTAAGTTACTAATGAGATTAACAGTTCACTCCTTCAGATAGACAAGGAAGCTATTAAGAATTAGGGCAGCTTCCAAAATCATCCCAAATTAAACACACACACACACACACACACACACACCCACCACAGAAGGGGAAAACCAAATGGCTAAGAAACACAGGAGGTGTTCAAATTTACTATTAATAAGAGGAATGAAACTAAATGGCACTAGGGTGGCCGATTTAGAAAGGGGGACAATTCCACATGATGTTACGAATGATTCTCATGTATATGTCTCATAAACCCACTTACACTGCTTATAGGAGATAAAGAGGTATGACCATTCCAGAAAGCAATGTGGCAGTATCTACCCCATGTGTCAATCCAACCTCGAATACACACCCCACAGCCATGCTGACACAGCGGAGCACTACCTGCTGTAGCTGGGAGTGCAAGGCACTCCGGATGCCTCCCACTAGGGAGATGAACCAGCAAAATATGGTGACGCACACTTGGAGTATCACGCAGCTGTTAGAAGCAAACCAGCTGTACACAAAGCATAGGCAGATATTAAGTCATTGTCTTGGGGTAAAATAAAATAACCAAAGGTGAACAATAGTATAAAACACAAAACAAGATAACAGATTTTGTGGGCATCTTTAAGGACAACACACTAAAGTCGGTGCCTATGTGGAAGAGAAGAGTTGAAAAGGGCAGGGGGTGTCATGGGGTAAAGGTAAAAAATGAACAAAGAATAAGAGAGAAGCCTTACATGGGAAAGAACAATAAACCCATGCAAGCTGTCTCTAGAAGACTCTACATTTCACCCAACTTCTCAGCTTCCCCTGGACCTGCCAACTCACAGCAGAAAGGGACCCTATGCCTAGGTCTGTCTTTTTCCTCTTAATTTTTCCCAGACATCCCTTGTGTACCTGTTGAGTTCTCAGCCACGTAATCATTTGCCTCCCATGGGCTGGTTCACCACTGAGTGAGTCAATTTTTAATAAATCACTTAATTCATTTCACAAGTTCTGACTTGTTTTGTCATTTCAAAAGTGACATTATGGAAAACAGTATGGAGGTTCCTCAGAAAACTAAAAATAGAGTTGCCATATGATCCTGCAATCCCACTCCTAGGTATATATCCAGACAAAACTATAATTCATAAAAGTACAACCACTCTTATGTTCATATCAGCACTATTCACAATAGCCAAGACATGGAAACAACCTAAATGTCCATGAACAGATGAATGGATAAAGAAGGTGTGGTACATATATACAATGGAATACTACTCAGCCATAAAAAAGATGGAAATAATGCCATTCGCAGCAACATGGATGGACCTAGAGATTACCATACTAAGCAAAGTAAGTCAGAAAGAGAAAGACAAATACCATATGATATCACTTATATGTGGCATCTAAAATATGACACAAATGAACCTATCTACAAAACAGACGCAGACTCACACACATAGAGAACAGGCTTGCAGTTGCCAAGGTGGAGGGGGCTGGGGGAGGGATGCAGTGGGAGGTTGGGGTTAGCAGATGCAAACTTTTATATGTAGGATGGACAAACAACAAGGTCCTACTGTATAGCACAGGGAACTATATTCAGTATCCTGTGATAAACCATAATGGAAAAGAAAATTTTAAAAAGAATGTATATATATGTATTACTGAGTCACTTTGCTGTACAGCAGAGATTAACACAACACTGTAAATCAACTATACTTCAATTTAAAAAACAAGTGACACTTCATTACACTCAGAGCATTTAGGGGCACTTAAGAAATTTTTATAATCCTTGATACTAAATGTTTACTTGAATGTGTCTAATCTGAAAGCATGTATTCCTATTATTGTACACATGAGAAAATCTTGCTTATACAAATAAATCTAGTAAATTAGCATCAGGCTGTAAGTGAACAGTTACGATCCCTGCCTCTCAGACAAGCTCCTCTACTCGCAGGGTAAAGCCCAGGGTGGCAAACATTGCCTAAGGCCTCAGCGCTACTTCCAGGCAGTCAGGTATAGACCACAGGTCTCGAAAGTCCCAGTTCCAAGAGCTCTGTCTCCTTGCTGTGCATCTCTTCACTGATTCCAAAAGACTAGGTGTTGCCCACAATGCTCCCTTTCTGGTGAAACCAATATTTTTTTTAAGGAAGGATACGCAGCTCTCTGACGCCTACTGCTAACTGTCAAGGGGAAAGGACCACAAACTCACATACCAGTGTTGGAAAAAGATAGAGTCAAGGGCACAAAAAAACAGGGACTTTTGAGGGTGGTTGGCAGTTCCATCCTTTTATATTTTTCATATGAAATCCAAAAAGGCAGAACTTGGTTACCTTTTAAATATTTTCCCACAACCAAAAAAAGGCTTCATGCTGAAAAATCCAACATGATACAGTCATATTTCCCTGAAAACCCCCACTTTCTTCATTTATTAATCACATTCTGCCATCGTGGTAGCATTAGAAAATTAAATTAGTTCTCACTGACCAAATACTTAAAGGAAAGAAGGAAGAGCCTCAAACCGCCTCCCAAAAAAGTAAAATAGTCCCAGTAGACTGAATTAAAATGCTCATTTTAGTCTTCCCGGGGTCTAAATCTCCTCAGGCACCATTTGTGATCTTTTATTTAGAGGAAAAAACTATTCAGCTGCCCGCCTATACTTTCTCCTTAAGGCATTTAGCCCTAAAGAAAGAGGAAACAGGAAAATATTTCTAAAGAAAGCCCAAAATATAAGAAATGAAGAACCAGATTAGAATCGAAGCAATTTCTGCAGGAGGTGGACCATGGTGTCATTTGGAGTAAGCCTGAATGCACAGATGACATGTGACCCACTCTGATCTTTCATAAAGAAGTGGAATTCATATAGATAGAAAGAGCTCCCAGCTCTAAGAAAACAAAAGTAGCAACAATCAACAATGCTGATCTCTTTTCTCACAGAAGCGCTATTCATGGACAAAGGAATTGAAGTGGAAAAATAACTTCAGATTTCAATCTACTCTATGGAGTGATTCACACGAACATACACAGAAAACAGGCTTAAATGGTAATCACCTGACAAAGTACAATAAACCTGGGTAGCGGCACCTCTCCCGGGTTGAAGAGTGAATTCGTACACTTACCAACAGCCCAGAGGTCACCGGGAGGAACGTCTCATTCTAACGTGAGCTCACTTAACCACTTTTGCCAAAGGAGATTCTAAAAAATGCTGAAGGTCTCCAGATAACACTGCCGAGTCACAGCCAGGAACGCAATGCAAAGCTTAAAAGCCTCCACTAACAGGAAATGATCTCATGTGGGGAACTAACTGGAATCTCCCACCCCAGCGACTTCACCTGTCTCTTCTCTTGTTGATTTCAGAGGCTGATGCTGCTCCAGGGGTGAGCTGGTCCCTTACTGGAAACGGGTCATCAGCTTGTCCTTTGGGATGAGCTCCTGTGCCGTTTGACCCCTGCTTCTGGTTCTCCCTTCACAGCACTCCAGACACATGGGGGGCTCCTGAGGAAACCCTCTGGTTCATGAAAATAAGTCACGTGAAGAGAAGAGCAAACAGGTCCTTCCTATGAATTGTAAGGAGCCGGGAGACGGCCACGGTGGGGCCTCTGAGATGCTGGGGGTGTGGGGGGAGCTCAGGACAACTCTCCAAAGGATGTGGGGAGACCAGTGATTCCTTTCTAACCTTCATCCTGAAGATACTTCCTAACACTAACATTTACCTACTAACATTTATCTACAGGCGATGTTCACCGCAGCCCTGTTTACAACAGGGGAAAACTAGAAGCAACACAAAGTCCATCATTAAGGAAATAACTGCTTATACTTATATGGACATTGAGTAGAATATTATTCATCCATGAAAAGCAATGCTGCTAGATGCATATTAACACAGAAATATTTTATATTATGTTATTTAAGAAAGTAGGTTGCAATACTACATACACAGAGCGTTCTGTTTATGTTTCATTGTGTATGCGTTTGTGTGTGTATCTAAAAATACTGGTCTAGAAAAATACACACCAGGATGCTGGCAGTGGTGATTGCTGGGTGGTAGGATTATGAGAGTTTTGCTCTTCTTGTTCTTACCTATGAATATGTTCTGATTTTTCTCACAATGAACATATATAGCTTTTGTAGTCAAAAAAAAAATCTAGTAGTTCTTTTATGTTTGAAAACCTCTCTTAGGGAAGATGACTTGCTACTTTGTACAAAACTAAGTAGAAAAGTGGAACAGTTCAGATAAATAAATTTGATAAATTTATTAGGGTCAGATCAATAAATTAGGGTGTAGACAAGGGTACCTTCCAAAATGGGGAACATGTCAGAGAACCAGCAAATGAAAAGTTAAATGAGGTGAGAATCATTGGTTTCCCCACATCCTTCAGGGTCTCTAAAGCTCCTGGGGATGCCCCACCTTCCTGGCTGTCCTCACCCTCTACTGCCCCTTCATTCTGGCGTCCACTCCTCTTCCCGTGGCCCTGGGCTTATCTCAGCTATTGCTCTGTACCTGGACCTTCCACCACGCTCTCTCCTGGCCTGTAGAAATAGACTCCAACCCCCAGAAGTCCTCTGGATGCAGCTCTGTGTATGCAAAACCATGTGCATCACCCCCTCCCAACCATCTCCTTTCCCAGGATTCCTTCTCTACTCAGGGGCATCATCAGCACCCAAGCTGACATCTCAGGGTTACTTTGAACACTTACTTCTCTCTTATTCTTCAAGCAATTCAGGACATGTGATGCCATGCCCACTAACTAAATGCCTCTGGTGTCTGCTGTCTCCTCTTAATTTCCTCCCAGCCTTAGCCCAATCCCCCATCATCCCTAACCTGCATCCAATACTTCCTCCTCCCAGTTCAAAACAGAAGTTCGCTATCTCTTCCCTGTGCAAAGCCATCTGGTACCCACTCGCCTGCAAGATCAAGTCCAAATTGCTTTCTGCTATGCACAAGGCCCTTTAAAATCTAGTTCCAACTTGCCTTTCCAGTATTAACACTCCTCGACCACCACCACCACCATCACGCCCCACCTTACACACACACACACACACACACACACACACAAGAGTACCCACCAAGTCCCAAACATGCAATGCGTACAACGCCCACATCACTGCATCCCATTTCTACCGCCTGAAACACCCCCTCTTTCCTCTCCTATCATCCGTTCTTTAGCATCTTTCTCAAACACTGTCTCCTCTCTGATCACTAAGCCTCAGCCCCACTCCTGTGCAGTCATTTTTTCCCATTCTGCTTTCACATCAGCACCGTCCTGTTTTATGCTTCTTATACCTTCATTCCCACGCTGCCCCCGTCCGCAAATGAGACTATGAGAGGGTCCTTGCCCAGGTCTTCTGTTGCAGCTGGGAAAGCTAAATGTCCTTCTCCAGTCTCTCTTGCAGCCAGGGATGGTTGTGTGACACAGCTGGCCGAGGAGACACCAGTGCAAAACTGCTGGGGAATCTCTGCATAATTTTTCTGTTTCCCTGATAATAGAAAAAAGCACAGCTGACACTTTCCTCTTGCTCTCACCTGGCACATGGACATGACATCTGGGACTGCAGAAGATATCTTGCCCACGTGAGGGCAAAGCCCAGAGCATCACAGAGGTTACAGCCTGACATCTTGGAGCCCCTGAACAATACTTACAGCCACCAATCTGCAGACTTACAAGGTGAGAAAAGTCAACTCTGGTTTTATAGCTATTTTTCACATTGTCTGTTGCTTGTTGCATCCCTGATATTTTTATAAGCAAATTAATGTAGCCATAACTACTGGGGATCTACCAGTCTCCTGACACTATACTGAGTATTTTTGTTTGCTTTATTTAATCTTTAGGCATCACCACTTCTTTTTGCAGAATTAAAGACTCTTGTACTGAAAACATAAGTAATTTCTCAACCATCACACACAGCTATGGAGTTTCTGAGCCAGGATTCCAACTCAGTGCAGTCTTATTTGAAAGCTTGTTCTTTTTGCCACTTTTGAAGACTGATTCAATGAGGCTAGACCAAGAAGAGGGCCATCGAAGACAACGTGGGTTTGTAAGCCCAGAAAATGAGAAAATCCATATCAGCTGAATCCATTTACCAGTTTACCAAGGAGTCGGTAGTGTGGGATAGAATCAGAAGCCCTGCTAAAGTTGGTAACAGATGAATTCTTTCTAAACTGCCTTCACAAGAATTACCAATCCTGCTACCCTTTGTCACAGGAGATTGGATTCTCCTCTATAGAGCCAAGATGGTTACTTACTGCCCAGTGCTCCGTTCTTCAAGATGTTTGCAAATTCATTCTCAAAGGAGACCCGTGTTCAAAGAAAGGCTGGGGAAAAGTAAGGTCGTCTAAAGCATTTATGTGCATGCAAAGGCATCACAGGACAGGAAATGTCTCTGTCCTGAGTGAGGAAGCCACGTTTGGGGTCAGGAATGATTTTAAAAGGAGCAGGAAAACACCTCCACAAGTGTGATTTAAGGATCAAGAAACATGTGATTTAATTTAACCTAGAGATATGAGACCAAAAAGTCAAATATACCCACTCTATTGCTCTTTGTCTGATGGACCCCATATTGTGGAAGGGAGGGCTTTATACCAGATAGAATATATTTCAATCTCAGCTCCACCATGAACTGTGTCTTAGCCTCTGAAACTCAATTATCTTAATGGTCAAATGAGGGTGATACCTTATAAGGTTTTGTGAGGATAATTAAATGAGATAACAGAGAAGTAAAACACTCAGGTCAATGTCTGGCCCCAGTAAGTGCTGGATAAGTGGTGTTGTTGATGATAACAATAACAATGACAAGAGCAATGACAACAATGGCTCAGAAGTACCTCGACTGAAGGATGACCATGTCCACATTGGGGACAAAAGAGGTGGTTTAGGTACGCAAGTTACAGTATTACTAGAAGCAGTGCCACGAACATAAGTCCAAGAACACGTGGGGTAAACATGGCTGATTGCTTCCTATGGAACGGCTGATGTCTTAAAGACCTCATGTATTCTAGAATAATCCTGAAAAAGAATGGTGGGCATTTATGTTTATCCAAAGCGGTACCCCTCTTTTATCAACAGTATAAACAGTTTACAATGTACTTAGCCACCAAGTTTGAAATTATGTAAATCTTGCTGAAATTTTTACTATGCGATTGGGTTCACACTATTTTAAATTTTACTCATCAAGTAAAGCAATATTAACTTTTATCACAAAATTTCACATCCGCATTTCAGTTCTCATAAAATAGGAGTGTTCCCAGACAAGCCAAGTTCTGAAGTCTGGTACCTCAGGTAGAGCTGCTTGTCTCTGTATCAAAATCCATCCTCACCCAATCCCCAATCCTAGAGAAAATGCTGCTCCAGAGAAAATGGACTCAGCTGCTCCATTTCTTGGCCCTTGTGGACCAGTCAGAGCCTTGGCAAGGGCTCTCCCGCAGAATATAAATGACCTTGCCTTCCCCATCCTTTCTCAGACTGGATGCATGTGACAATTTGCCCTTCAAGAATGCCCGACCACAAGATGCAAGGCGTCTGGTGTCCTGACTCACTGCAGGAAGAAAAGCCACCACTGACCGGAAAACACACATCTTGAACTGTGACATTAGTGAGAAAGTTTTATAGTGTTTGAGACATTATACATCTTTAGGTCTTTCTTTTTTAACAGCAATTCTGCCTCTCCTAACTAATAAAGATTCCAGAGAGGAAAGTTACATGAAAGATTTGAGTCAATAAGACCAGTTGGGATACTTACACACAAGACAAAAAAAAATCTAGGTACATAATTGCAACACTCTAGGAGAATGCTTTTTAACTGAACAGTCAGCATCCACTAGGATGTCCAGCTAGTGTATCTGACAGGTGCTATCAATGGCACAGAAAAAAATTCCAAACCCATCAGATATATGTTAAGTTTTACATTTCTGTTTGAAAAGCCTAGGTTAGTATGGCTTCCATAGGTTCAGAAAGGACCTTTGCTGAAGTTTCTATCTTCATGAAAATGAAAACTAAAAACAGATAGTTAATTGAAGAATCTTTCAATCTAGTAACTGGCTAGAGGAGCCCACCTCCAAGATCCCGACCTCTTGGTACTCACGCTCCTGTGTTGTCCCCTGCCGCACTGAACAGGGCTGACCTGTGTAACCAGTAGGGTACTGCACACAAGACCAAGTGTGACCAAGGCTATCAGAAAGACACTGTCGCTTGCAACTTCCTCTCTCTTGGATCACTTGTTCTGGGAGAAATCAGCCACCATGTTGTAAGGATACTCAAGTCGCCGTATGGAAAGATTTAACTGGTAAGGAACTTAGGCTCCCACCAACAACCAGCACTGTGCCTTTCCAGCCACATAACTGGGCCATACTGGCAGCTAATGACCCAGCCCCAGTCAAGCCTTGAGATCCCTGCAGTCCTGGTTGACATCTGTGTGCTGCAACTTCATGAGGGACCCTGATCCAGAACCACCCAGATGAGTTGCCTGAATTCCTGACCTACAGAATTGTATGCATTGAAAAGTTTTTATTGTTTGTTAAGCTGCTAAGTTTTGGGGTAATCTTTTATGCAGTGATAGGTAACTAATTCACTAGCCTCTTTTATAGATAAATAAATAGACAGAGAGGTAGTTCTACTACGGCTGAAAAGCTTTGCTCATCTTTCTTTTTAATGCTTCCTGGAAATATGGGAGTAGGCTGTGCCAGACATCATGTAAGTATCATATTGAGTTTTCTTCAACTGAGTCACACGATGAAATCAGTTCTATGGCAGCAGAGGTTTTATTCATGAACTTGTTCATATGAAACTTGCTCATACGAAAGGCAAACGTAAAGGTTTCTTTGTGTGTGTGTGAAATGTGTGTGTACATGTGTGTTGGTTGTGAGAACTGAAGAAAACAGGGCTAATTAATCATAGTAGAAACTTCATTCAGGGAATCAGAGACTCTGTCTTAAGAGCCTCACATGTCACATGAAGTGAAGACTCAGGGCATTTTTATGCTTGTGCTCCTCACGGTATGTGGGACATCTCCCATCCCATGATTGAGAACCCTCACACAGAACTCCTGCAGTTTTATCTTTCTTGACTGAGGGCACTTAAGATGAAGTGGGGGAAATCTCTCCTTGCCACACAGGGCAACTGGCCAGCTGGTTGGAAGCGTCACGGTGTCTGGTCACGCTGGCGTGACCACTAATCATTTCTCTCTTTACATTTTTAGGAACCATCACTCGTTCTGACCTCATATCAGCTGACACTGACCGGGCCTAGTAACAGAGCCCCACATTGGAAAACTACACCAGGAAGGCCCAGAACCTACTGAACAAGACCGTGCCACACCTCTACCAGGGTCAGAAGCCAGGATGTCTGATGACCGTTGAGTGAGACCCACCATTCTGACCAGCAGGCCACTGCACAGCTCCAGTCGGCAGGGAATCCTCATTTGAAATGGCTGATTTCTTTTTTTCCCAATCTAAATCTTCATTAAATCTGAAATCTAGCAAATATTAAAAAATGACATGGTATTTTTATAGTAACCTAACAGACCCTATGAGATCATTTTCATGAACACTGCATCACTTTTTAATAAAAAGTGTGTGTAAGGTACCCTTTGCCTTTTACCTTGTTGATGGTCTACAGACCAGCACTTAAGCACATCCTGCAACGATTCCCCACCTGGAGTCTTTGAAGGTGGTCCTGGGGTTCCATAAATAATCCTCATCATTGCAAAAAACATAACAGGAACTCTGTACTTGCCCGTGATAAAGCTGCCTGGGGTGAGTTAAGCAGGGGTGGGCACACTAGGGTCTGGTGGCCAAACTGGGCCCAGCACCTGTTTTTGTGAACAAAATTTTATTGAAGTGCAACCACATCCATTTATTTGTAGGTTGTCTGTAATGGCTCTCATACTACAACAGCACAGTTGGGTGGCTGAGGTAGAGAATTGTATGGCTCACAAAGCCAAAAAGATTTATTATCTGGCCCTTTGCAGAAAAAGTTTGCCAACCTCTGAAATAAAGCATCACACTCACACTTCTCACCTTGGGCTCAGCAAGTGTTACCTGGTGTGGGGCCCTTCCCTGGCGCCTCACACAGATTGAGAGTTAATTTCTTGGTTTAATAACGTTAACATAAATTTTATACATTAAATCGTTCAAGATTTAGGGTGGAGTCAGCAGAATTTTCCTTGTTAACCAAGAATTTCCTTACTCGTGCTTATCAAAATTTAAAATGGAATCTGGACTGCTCATATACTTTTAACAGTTTTTAGATCCACTGGGCAAGTTTAAGCAGATGTCTTTTTTCCAACATGACTTATTTAGTTGGACGCCAATACTTTACAGAGCTAACTGTTCTTAGCCTTATAGTGTGTTTTTAAAATGAAAACATGTAAACTATTTGGGATACAATGTTTTTCTTGATTTGAAAAGTCATAAGCATGGATTAATCCACATTGTACAAGATAGAAAATGCTGGTAGCAAAATTTAATACAAGTATAACAGCTACAGGATTTGAATTCACTGGTTTGGAAACATGAAGCATATATTTTTTGGCACTGAGAGAGAGAATCTTTGTTACAGTCTAAGAAAATTATTTTTAGGGAGGAGGATTCCAATCTTCCACCTTCAAGGCAACAGAAGGAGTCTCAATGGGTGTCAGTTTTATTAAAAGCAAAGACAATGCTTGGAATTCTTGGTGTAAAGAACTTTCTCCTCAGACTTGCCTCTTAGAATTAGATCTGACAAAAGGATGAATTCACAGATTTGGGAGTCCTGAAAACTCTGTAACAAGGAAAAGCCTTAGACATTCTGTGTAAAGCTTCCCCTCATAATACTAGCCTCATGAAGTATATACAAAGGCAGATTCCAAATATCTAGAACATTCTCTAGATCAGGGTTTCCAGCCTTGGCACTGCTGACATTTGGGGCCTGATGATTTACTGCTGTGGGGGGCTTGTGCATCGCAGGAAATGTAGCAGTGTCCGTGGCTTCTACCCACAAGATGCCAGGAGGACCCCACCCCTGGTCGAGAACCAAATATCTGCAGGTATTGCTAAATATTCCAGGGGGGCAAAGGGAGGACAGAACTGTCCCCGCTTGAGAACCATTGCTCCAGAGAAGATCAGACCTTTACCTTGCCAAAAGATGGTTATTTCATTCAAACTGTACAAACCAACTTATCTATACAGGTGGAAGCAAAATCTGTTCCCTTCTGAGAGGACGTGGCTACATGTCTTGTCCCAGTTTTCATCACTGCCCCACTAAAAAGGAGAATACTTTGTTCAGAAAATTCCTCAGAGTTAGTTAGTTTCTCTGGTTGTCATCTTCTGCTGCAGTGCCCAGGTTTCCTCCCAGAGGAAATCTGCATCACAGGCATCCACAGAGAGACCCCCTTTCCAACTTGGTGTCTTTGCAGCCTGCCCTGACTCCGCAGCAGTGAAGGACAGACTCTTGTAACTGATCAGGACCGGAAACTAAGCAGACTGCATCCACTGAAGGGTCCACAGCGATGGAGTGTTGCCTCGCACGCTGACATTAACAGAATTTCTCATGATAGCGCCAGCAGGCAGTTGCATGTGGCTGTTTTCCTTATGATCCTTTTAAATCCCCAATTCAATTACTAGGCTCATTTTTCTGATGAATCATCAGCAGAAAGCCATACTGTCTTTTAGAGAGCACTGTGACCCTCAGCTGAAACATCTCTTCTGTAAGACTCTGTTTTACCTACTTGGCACTAAACAGACACTCTCAGTCTGGCCCTGAAGAAGGTTAAACCTTAGTACTTAACCCAGCATGGAACTAACCCTTTCGAGAACTTGCAGTGTCTCTTACACAATTGAAGAGAAAATGAAAAAGGAAAAATGAAACTAAATAACAGAGCCAAGTGTGTGGTTACTGGACTGTTGTGTCTCTACATTTGATGGCCTCAGAGATGCAAATCTCAGCTCCAGGCCACAGTTAAATTGATGCATCAGAATAAGAACTTCTCTTATATTTTCAAACATCACAGCAGCTGTGAATGCTAGGTCCTTGGGATTGCTTTTCCCTCCAGAAGCTCCTTTTCTCTCTCCTCTACTCCCCTCACCAGAGGGAGCCTCACCAACAAGGCAACATCTGACATGTCGACAGTGACGCAGAGACAAAATCCCTGTAGAATTCAGGGCCTGTGCCGTGAATGAGGATGTTTCTTGGAATCCCAAAATTGTCTGAAAACTGAAATAGGAGAAAAAATGGACAGGTGCCTGCCTAGCATTTAGGCTACGACTCCAAGCTGAGTGCCTCTGTTACAGCGACGCACAGGTCGCTCACTACACACCTGTGAGTGGTGAGCATGAGAAGCCTCTGTGGTTACAGCAAGGAGGTCCCAGGGACTAAAAACCCAGTTGTGACTCGATTTTCCTTTGTATGTGCACCTTGTTAGGTTCCAAGGGGCTTGAAATTGTTGATATCACAGCCACCACGATCCCATCTTTGCATCCTCAGCATCCCAAGGGTGAGACATGAGGCCTCAGCATCCCGGGGGTGAGAAGTAGCCCTCAGCATCCCGGGGGGTGACACGTGAGCCTGCCTGATGTTCGGGACTCTAGAGTGAGCTGGACTCCTGTCCTCAGTGCAGAAAGAAGGAAAGAAGAAGGTAACAGCTAACAGGCGATTGTCGTCACCTTGCCTACAACTCTAACTTTTGGCAAATATGTTAATCTTTCCATACCTCTGTGATTATAGTACTTATTTAAATACTACCTAAAAAATACCAAAGAGGTGTTGTTATGACTGACTTAGGCCTGCCCCTTTTTCTTTCTGGACTACTGTTCTATTAGCTGTGCTCTCACGCCCTGGCCCAGATGACCTGCCTCAGCTGGACTGAGGGGAGCACTCACACCCTCGCCCCACTTCCAGGCTTTGCCACGTTCTGACTGTGGAGCCCAGGGGCCTCCCTGCTAACTGCATGTGTAAATAAAAGAGTTTTACATCACTTCCAGGTGTCATTCAAATTCTCATCCTTGCTCGCAGGGAGCAGAAGCACCAAATCCTCCCTGCGGCCATTTCCCAGCTCTGTTCCTGCAGACACTCCTGGAATGTGCTAGACAAAGGCGCAGCGAGCCCCATATTCTCATCTTTCAGGACTAACTCCCCAGTCCTTCCTCCAACCTCAAAAAGATCACTTTTCTCACTCATGAATGAAAAAAGGAATACAAGAAGCACTGAAAAGGTAGGTTTTATTATCAGACTTTTAAAATTCATATCCTCTTTTCCTTATTTATCCATCCCTGAAACCACTATTAATTGTAATGTACTTGGAATTTTACTGAGTGAGATAGAAGAAGAATAGGACACCTTAAGGGTGTAACTTTGGAACTTAGTACTCTTAATCCATTATATAATTTGGAAATTATTCCCTGAATGGTTGTTGCAAACATAGGGGTTCTGTAATGACACTGGATTTCTGTGCCTGTGTATCTGATAAGTACCATCACAATAACCCCACAGTGTGAGGGCTGTCATCAGTAAATGGCAAAGAGGAAGTGTCAGTGTGGTTCAACTCCCCACTAATAAAGGCTCTGAACTTGGATAATAGAAAAGCCATCTCTTGGAACCACTTTACCAGAGACTTTTTCTATAATGGCAGGGGACAAATACCAAGATTCACTGGAACACCTAGATAAAAATAGTAACACCATGACTCAAAGGTTTTGAATGAGATCTTGCTCTAAGCAGCCTCTATACACAACAATATAGGTAGTTCAAAAACAATTTGCAAGTAAGTCACCAAGAACCTAAAGCAAACCCCAGGAAGTTGTAAAATCTTCACCCTTGTCAAAGGATTGGTTTCAGAGCATCTCAGAGGGATTTCAGTCAAATAGGGTGGGCCAGGAGGGGTGAAGTCACCCTCTACCACACTGCTGTCCGGTAGAACTTTCTGCAATGACAGAAATGTCCTCTACCTGCACTGCCCAACACGGTAGCCATTAGACTTAGAGCTTTTGACCATTTGAAGTATGCCTAGACAAATGAAGAACTGAATTTTTAATTTTAATTACATTTACATTTAAATAGCCACATGTGTCTAATGACTGCCATATTGGATAATGTAGGTCTAGAAACTGAAGAGGAGGGTGTTGAGGATTGAGTGACTGGTGGGGGCAGGTGAGAAGGCTTTTGGAGGAAAGCTGTAAGCCCAGGGCAAGGACAGCACCAGCTTCACTTTGCCAGCCACCCACAACTGAATGTCTGCTCCCAAGACTAAGGCTGAACTCATTAGGAAAGTGTACTTGGTTTAACCAGAGAGACATGACCTGACCACAAGAAAGGGCTGGGGGCATATATGCTGTGATTTCCCGATGCCAGTGTGACGAGGAGAACTTACACTCTGCAGAGGAAGTAGAGAGAAGCAGAGGAGAAGGTCAGGTTCTGAGGCCATAAGATAGATGGCAACTCTAGAAAACAAACTAGGTGATGGTTATTTCTTCACTGCCCTGAACCGATGCTCTTGTATAAATAGGGTTCCTCAGGGCTTCTAAAAACATGCCTGAAGCCTGATAGCCAAGGGGCCACTGGTGTCAGATTATTTATTGGGTTGTTTATTCATTATCTATCATGTTTATTCAGTTGTTTACTAATTTAGTATCTGTCACTCCCACTAGAGTGTGCACTGCATGAGGACATGGATCATTCTGGGCCAGAAAGTAGGTATTGGGTAAAAGGTTGTATGAAATTAGTATTCATACCCAATTATTGGTCAAAATATAGTTGAAGGCCTACTCTATGGAATGTACTATGTTAGGGTTGGAGAAATAGCTGTGAAAAACACAGGCCTGGTCCCTATCCTCATGGCTTACATTAAACAGCTAACAATACAATTAAGAATGTATGCTGAACATTGCTAATTATTAGAGAAATGCAAATCAAAACTATAATGAGGTACCACCTCACACCAGTCAGAATGGCCATCATCAAAAACTCTACAATTAACAAATGTTGGAAAGGGTGTGGAGAAAAGGAAACCCTCTTACACTGTTGGTGGGAATGTAAATTGGTGCAGCCACTATGGAAAATAGTATGGAGGTTCCTCAAAAAACTAAAAATAGAGTTGCCATATGATCCAGCAATCTCACTTCTGGGCATATATACAGACAAAACTATAATTCAAAAAGATACATGCGATATCCTCGAGGAACCAAGATGGCGGAGTAGAAGGACGTGCTCTCACTCCCTCTTGCGAGAACACCAGAATCACAACTAGCTGCTGGACAATCATCCACAGGAAGACACTGGAACTCGCCAAAAAAGATAGCCCACATCCAAAGACAAAGGAGAAGCCACAATGAGATAGTAGGAGGGGCGCAATCAGAGTAAAATCAAATCCCATAACTGCTAGGTGGGTGACTCACAGACTGGCGAACACTTATACCACAGAAGTCCACCCACTGGAGTGAAGGTTCTGAGCCCCACATCAGGCTTCCCAACTTGGGAGTCCAGCAACGGGAGGAGGAATTCATAGAGAATCAGACTTTGAAGCCTAGTGGGAATTGATTGCAGGACTGGGGGAAACAGAGACCCCACTCTTGGAGGGCGCACACAAAATAGTGTGCGCATCGGGACCCAGGGGAAGGAGCAGTGACCCCAGGGGAGACTGAACCAGACATACCTGCTAGTGTTGGAAGGTCTCCTGCAGAGGCGGGGGGTGGCTCTGCTTCACCGTGGGGACAAGGACACTGGCAGCAGAAGTTCTGGGAAGTACTCCTTGGCGTGAGCCCTCCCAGAGTCTGTCATTAGCCCCACCAAAGAGCCCAGGTAGGCTCCAGTGTTGGGTTGACTCAGGCAAAACAACCGACAGGGAGGGAACCCAGCCCCACCCATCAACAGTCAAGTGGATTAAAGTTTTACTGAGCTCTGACCACCACAGCAACAGTCAGATCTACCCACCAACAGAACCTCCCATCAAGCCTCTTAGAAAGTCTCAACCACCAGAGGGCAGACAGGAAAAGCAAGAAAAACTACAATCCTGCAGCCTGTGGAACAAAAACCACATTCACAAAAAGATAGGCAAGATGAAAAGGCAGAGGGCTATATACCAGATGAAGGAACAAGATAAAACCCCAGAAAAACAACTAAATGAAGTGGAGATAGGCAACCTTCCAGAAAAAGAATTCAGAATAATGATAGTGAAGATGATCCAGGACCTCGGAATAAGAATGGAGGCAAAGATTGAGAAGATGCAAGAAATGTTTAACAAAGACCTAGAAGAATTAAAGAACAAACAAACAGAGATGAACAATACAATAACTGAAATGAAAACTACACTAGAAGGAATCAATAGCAGAATAACTGAGGCAGAAGAACAGATAAGTGACCTGGAAGACAGAATGGTGGAATTCACTGCTGCGGAACAGACTAAAGAAAAAAGAATGAAAAGAAATGAAGACAGCCTAAGAGACCTCTGGGACAACATTAAACAAAACAACATTTGCATTATAGGGGTCCCAGAAGGAGAAGAGAGAGAGAAAGGACCAGAGAAAATATTTGAAGAGATTATAGTCGAAAACTTTCCTAACATGGGAAAGGAAATAGCCACCCAAATCCAGGAAGCGCAGAGAGTCCCTTACAGGATAAACCCAAGGAGAAACACACCAAGACACAAAGTAATCAAATTGGCAAAAATTAAAGACAAAGAAAAATTATTGAAAGCAGCAAGGGAAAAACGACAAATAACATACAAGGGAAGTCCCATAAGGTTAACAGCTGATTTCTCAGCAGAAACTCTACAAGCCAGAAGGGAGTGGCATGATATACTTAAAGTGATGAAAGGGAAGAACCTACAACCAAGATTACTCTACCCAGCAAGGATCTCATTTAGATTTCACGCAGAAATCAAAAGCTTTACAGACAAGCAAAAGCTAAGAGAATTCAGCACCACCAAACCAGCTCTACAACAAATGGTAAAGGAATTTCTCTAAGTGGGAAACACAAGAGGAGAAAAGGACCTACAAAAACAAACCCAAAACAATTAAGAAAATGGTCATAGGAACATACATATCGATAATTACCTTAAACGTGAATGGATTAAATGCTCCAACCAAAAGACACAGGCTTGCTGAATGGATACAAGAACAAGACCCATATATATGCTGTCTACGAGAGACCCACTTCAGACCTAGGGACACATACAGACTGAAAGTGAGGGGATGGAAAAAGATATTCCATGTAAATAGAAATCAAAAGAAAGCTGGAGTAGCTATACTCATATCAGATAAAATAGACTTTAAAATAAAGAATGTTACAAGAGACAAGGAAGGACACTACATAATGATCAAGGGATCAATCCAAGAAGAAGATATAACAATTATAAATATATATGCACCCAACATAGGAGCACCTCAATACATAAGGCAACTGCTAACAGCTATAAAAGAGGAAATCGACAGTAACACAATAATAGTGGGGGACTTTAACACCTCACGTACACCAATGGACAGATCATCCAAAATGAAAATAAATAAGGAAACAGAAGCTTTAAATGACACAATAGACCAGATAGATTTAATTGATATTTATAGGACATTCCATCCAAAAACAGCAGATTACACTTTTCTTCTCCAGTGTGCACGGAACATCCTCCAGGATAGATCACACCTTGGGTCACAAATCAAGCCTCAGTAAATTTAAGAAAATTGAAATCATATCAAGCATCTTTTCTGACCACAACGCTATGAGATTAGAAATGAATTACAGGGAAAAAAACGTGAAAAGCACAAACACATGGAGGCTAAACAATACGTTACTAAATAACCAAGAGATCACTGAAGAAATCAAAGAGGAAATCAAAAAATACCAAGAGACAAATGACAATGAAAACACGATGATCCAAAACCTATGGGATGCAGCAAAAGCAGTTCTAAGAGGGACATTTATAGCTATACAAACCTACCTAAAGAAACAAGAAAAATCTCAAGTAAACAATCTAACGTTACACTTAAAGGAACTAGAGAAAGAAGAATAAACAAAACCCAAAGGTAGCAGAAGGAAAGAAATCATAAAGATCAGATCAGAAATAAATGAAATAGAAACAAAGCAAACAATAGCAAAGATCAATAAAACTAAAAGCTGGTTCTTTGAGAAGATAAACAAAATTGATAAGCCATTAGCCAGACTCATAAAGAAAAAGAGGGAGAGGACTCAAATCAATAAAATTAGAAATGAAAAAGGAGAAGTTACAACAGACACTGCAGAAATACAAAGCATCCTAAGAGATTACTCCAAGCAATTATAAGCCAATAAAATGGACAACCTGGAAGAAATGGACAAATTCTTAGAAAGGTATAACCTTCCAAGACTGAACCAGGAAGAAACAGAAAATATGAACAGACCAATCACAAGTAATGAAATTGAAACTGTGATTAAAAATCTTCCAACAAGCAAAAGTCCAGGACCAGATGGCTTCACAGGTGAATTCTATCAAACATTTAGAGAAGAGTTAACACCCATCCTTCTCAAACTCTTCCAAAAACTGCAGAGGAAGGAACACTCCCAAACTCATTCTATGAGGCCACCATCACCCTGATACCAAAACCAGACAAAGATACTACAAAAAAAGAAAGTTACAGACCAATATCACTGATGAATATACATGCAAAAATCCTCAACAAAATACTAGCAAACAGAATCCAACAACACATTAAAAGGATCATACACCACGATCAAGTGGGATTTATCCCAGGGATGCAAGGATTCTTCAATATACGCAAATCAATCAATGTGATACACCATATTAACAAATTGAAAAATAAAAACCATATGATCATCTCAATAGATGCAGAAAAAGCTTTTGACAAAATTCAACACCCATTTATGATAAAAACTCTCCAGAAAGTGGGCATAGAGGGAACCTACCTCAACATAATAAAGGCCATATACGACAAACCCACAGCAAACATTATTCTCAATGGTGAAAAACTGAAAGCATTTCCTCTAAGATCAGGAACGAGACAAGGATGTCTACTCTCACCACTATTATTCAACATAGTTTTGGAAGTCCTAGCCATGGCAATCAGAGAAGAAAAAGAAATAAAAGGAATACAAATTGGAAAACAAGAAGTAAAACTGTCACTGTTTGCAGATGACATGATACTATACATAGAGAATCCTAAAAATGCCACCAGAAAACTACTAGAGCTAATCAATGAATTCGGTAAATTTGCAGGATACAAAATTAATGCACAGAAATCTCTTGCATTCCTATACACTAAAGATGAAAAATATGAAAGAGAAATTATGGAAACACTCCCATTTACCATTGCAACAAAAAGAATAAAATACTTAGGAATAAAGCTACCTAGGAAGCCAAAAGACCCGTATGCAGAAAACTATAAGACACTGATGAAAGAAATTAAAGATGATACCAACAGACGGAGAGATATACCATGTTCTTGGATTGGACGAATCAATATTGTGAAAATGACTATACTACCCAAAGCAATCTACAGATTCAATGCAATCCCTATCAAATTACCAATGGCATTTTTTACGGAACTAGAACAAATCATCTTAAAATTTGTATGGAGACACAAAAGACCCCGAATAGCCAAAGCAGTCTTGAGGGAAAAAAACGGAGCTGGAGGAATCAGGCTCCCGGACTTCAGACTATACTACAAAGCTACAGTAATCAAGACAATATGGTACTGGCACAAAAACAGAAACATAGATCAATGGAACAAGATAGAAAGCCCAGAGATAAACCCACGCACCTATGGTCAACTAATCTATGACAAAGGAGGCAAGGATACACAATGGAGAAAAGACAGTCTCTTCAATAAGTGGTGCTGGGAAAACTGGACAGCTACGTGTAAAAGAATGAAATTAGAATACTCCCTAACACCATACACAAAAGTAAACTCAAAATGGATTCGAGACCTAAATGTAAGACTGGACACTATAAAACTCTTAGAGGAAAACATAGGAAGAACACTCTTTGACATAAATCACAGCAAGATCTTTTTTGATCCACCTCCTAGAGTAATGGAAATAAAAACAAAAATAAACAAATGGGACCTAATGAAACTTCAAAGCTTTTGCACAGCAAAGGAAACCATAAACAAGACGAAAAGACAACCCTCAGAATGGGAGAAAATATTTGCAAATGAATCAACGGACAAAGGATTAATCTACAAAATATATCAACAGCTCATTCAGCTCAATATTAAAGAAACAAACAACCCAATCCAAAAATGGGCAGAAGACCTAAATAGTGATTTCTCCAAAGAAGACATACAGATGGCCAAGAAGCACATGAAAAGATACTCAACATCACTAATTATTAGAGAAATGCAAATCAAAACTACAATGAGGTATCACCTCACACCAGTTAAAATGGGCATCATCAGAAAATCTACAAACAACAAATGCTGGAGAGGGTGTGGAGAAAAGGGAACCCTCTTGCACTGTTGGTGGGAATGTAAATTGATACAGCCACTATGGAGAACAGTATGGAGGTTCCTTAAAAAACTAAAAATAGAATTACCATATGATCCAGCAATCCCACTACTGGGCATATACCCAGAGAAAACTGTAATTCAAAAAGACACATGCACCCCAATGTTCACTGCAGCACTATTTACAATAGCCAGGTCATGGAAGCAACCTGAATGCCCGTCGACAGACGAATGGATAAAGAAGTTGTGGCACATATATACAATGGAATATTACTCAGCCATAGAAAGGAACGAAATTGAGTCATTTGTTGAGACGTGGATGGATCTAGAGACTGTCATACAGAGTGAAGTAAGTCAGAAAGAGAAAAACAAATATCGTATATTAACACATGTATGTGGAACCTAGAAAAATAGTACAGATGAACCGGTTGGCAGGGCAGAAGTTGAGACACAGATGTAGAGAACAAACGTATGGACACCAAGGGGGGAAAACCACGGTGGAGTGGGGATGGTGGTGTGCTGAACTGGGCGATTGGGATTGACATGTATACACTGATGTGTATAAAATTGATGACTGATAAAAAAAAAAAAACATACATGCTCTGTGTTCATAGCAACTCTATTCACAATAGCCAAAACATGGAAACAACCTAAATGTCCATCGACAGATGAATGGATAAAGATGTGGTATATATATATATACAGTGGAATACTACTCAGCCATAGAAAAGAACAAAGTAATGCCGTTTGCAGCTATATGGATGGACCTAGAGGTTATCATACTAAGTGAAGTAAATCAGACAGAGAAAGACACATACCATATGGTATCACTCATATGTGGAATCTAAAATATGACACAAATGAACTTATCTGCAAAACAGACGCAGACTCACAGACATAGAGCACAGACTTGTGGTTGTCAAGGGGGAGGGGGGTGGGAGAGGGACGTATTGGGAGTTTGGGATTAGCAGATGCAAACTATTATATACAGAATGGATAAGCAACAAGGTCCTACTGTAGAGCACAGGGAACTATATTCAATACCCTGTGATAAACCATAATGGAAAAGAATATAAAAATGAATATGTCTGTGTGTGTGTAACTGAGTCACTTTGCTGTACAGAAGTAATTAACACAATACTGTAAATCAACTATACTTCAATAAAATTTTGTTTTTTAATTTTAAAGGAATGTTTGGTACCCTATCAGCAGGGACCTGACCTATGGGGTAGACAGGGGAAGGTTCTAATAAGGGAGCACTTCCTTGAACTGAATTTTGAAGGCTTAGTAGGAATTAAGCGAAGGGGTAGGGGGCAGGTGGTCAAGGGAAATGTCTTGGCCACAGGCTGGTATTACTGTCATCCAAAAGAATAAGCAAGACAGAGTGGCAAGAGGACAAGCTGTCTGGGTCAGCCAGTGATGTCCCCAGAGGAACATCGCAGCCCAAACCCAGCCCCGTGGGCCTTCCAAACACCTGACCCCACCCAGTGCCACCTGAGGGCATCCTTCCCAGAAAGACCACATGCACCTATGGACCCCAACTCCCAGCACCTTTAACTCCAATGAGATACTTTTTTGCTCAATTTCTTAAACAGGGTCCCAGAAAATCATGGGGGAACTCACTTATCCCACAAAACCAGAGAGACTTATACACACACATATACACACACAGACACTCACACTCAGACTTGTGTAAGAGTTTACAATAGGCTTTGCCCAAGTACTATCAAATTTGAGTTTCTAGTTCAGACAGTACTTAGAAAAGTAAAACTATTATCCCCATTTCACAGTTGAGGACCCTGAGGCTCAAAGAAAATGTGACTCTTTGAGAGGTCCATTAGAAGGGGCAGAGCCAAGATTCACAGTCACACCACCCAAGTCCCATTGTCTTCCGAACGAGAGCAGTTTCTTCCTAACTGAGAACCTTTTGGGAAACACTGAGTCTGATTCTTTGTGACACGAACCCTACCAACTATGCGATTTCTAAAAAGTTATTTGCTGGGGTGATTTTTGTCCTGCCAATGCAGACCGTCCTTGAAAGAGCCCTTGGTCCTCCAGCCAGGGAGACTTTTTGGGCTCACTTTCTAAAGCACACTTACTTCCTGGTTGGAGGCCTTGGGGAGCTGCCTTGAAAAGTCCTACAGCCACTTACTTGGAAAGGTGATGCTATTCATCCAATTCAAATCCACAGCCGTGCTTTAACTATTTTTTAAGCCAATGTGGAGAACCTGGAATCCTTCACAGGGCCTCATTAGTTCTGAAACACCTTAAGTCATTTTCATACTCATGGAGAGAATGCCCCAAAGCCCGTTCAACAGTGACAGCTCTGAGAGTCTGTAAGGGTCCAGACACTTTACAGGTATCCTGTAATCGGGGTGACCAACTGTCCTGGTTTACCTGGGACCCAGGATTTCCTGGGATGGAGTAAGTTGGTCCCCCTACTGGTTAATTCAATCCTCACAACGCTCAGGTGTGGTAAGGGGGGTCTTCTCCATCATCTTTACTGATAAGAGAATCCAAACCAGAGCCTTCACAGGGTTTGCCCATATTCCTCCAGCCCGTAGAAACAAAACAGGGATTTGAACTGAGCTCTGATTCCCAGGGCTTAGCCCCATCCTGGCCCTCTGGGTACCCACAGCACCGAGATTTAGCTGAGAGAGAGGGACATCCTTGGGTCCTGACAGGTAAATGATACCTCAAAGCTTCCATGTCTCTGGAGAATTCTCACTTTTCTACCTTATGAAGTGGATAGGATTTTTTCAGGACTGAAATAAAACTGGGAGCACTCTTTTGCCCTAAGCTCAATATCCTGATTTGCACATCAGTGGCAGCAGTGTTATTTCACCTGAGGGCTGCTTTTACAACACCCAGAGCAGTGCAAGCAGACTGGACTGGGAAACTAAGGGGAAATTGTGGAGAACAGGCCTTGAGTCACACCTGGTGAAGTGGAAGGAGTAAGAGTCAGACAGACTTAAATTTGAGGCCTTCCTCTGCCATATCCTAACTGTGTGACCTCAGGGCTAATAATAGTTATTTTGCAGGGTTGCTATGGAGCCTGGAATGAGATGACCCAATCTGAATCTACCTTCCTCCATGACTGGCACAGGATAAACGCCCAGTAAATGTTAGTTCACCAACAACTCTCAAGAAAAGAAACTCAAAAATGTCCCTTGCTTTGTAATCTCTTCAAACTTCTACCAGGGTTTCTGAAGCCTAAACCTACGTGAAAATAATAAATTGTATCAAAATAATAAGAATACAAACAACCCAACTTTTTAAAAATAGGCCAAAGATTGGAGCAGACTTTTCCCCAAAGAAACATGCAGATAACAAATAGTCACAGAAGATATTTAACATCATTAGTAAACAGGGAAAAACAAACTAAAGCCACAACGGAACATCATTATTACACACCTACCAGAATGACAAAAATTAAAGATACTGACAATAGCAAGTGTTGACAGTGATGTGGAGCAACTGGAATTCTCACGCGTGGATGGTGGAAATGCACGGTCTCAGCACATTTTAAATGGCTGCTCTTGAAAGGAGATTGGCAGCTTCTTATAAAGTTAAACATCCTTACCATACGACCCAGCAGTCCCATTCCTGGGAATTCACCCAAGAGAAATGAAAATATACAGTCCACAAAAAAAAAAAAAGAAAAAAATTATAGGAGCTTTATTCACAAAGGCCAAAAATCTGTAAAGAACCCAAATATCCATCAACAGGTGAATGGATAAACAATACACATCCATACAACGAAATAAGACCCAGTAAGCAAAAGCAACCACTGATACACATCAAGGTAAGTGAATATCAAATACATTTTGTTAAGCAAAAGAAGTCAGATGCAAAAGGCTACATGCTATTTGATTCCATTTACGTGAAATTATGGAAAAGGTGGGGTGAGGCGATTATCTGCAGAGGGACACAGAGGAGCCCTTTGGGGGTAATGAAAACCTTCTATATCCTGTTTGGGGTGGTGGCTACACAGATGTACACTCTTAAACCTACTCTGAACCTACTCGTTATCTGAGGGCGTCCAAACTTCCTGCCACCCTGTCATGTGGCCTCCACAAGAAATACACCTCCAGCCAAACCTCCGTAGACCCCACAACGAGCTTCTGAATATTTCTCAGCCCTTCTGACCATGGACACCCTCCCTACATTCCCAGCATTCCTTTTCCTCCAAGACTCCACTCCACGCAGCCTCCATGCAAGTAGCTCCTGTTCTCACCCCTCTGTGGCCCTCAGCTCCTTAGAGCATCAGGGTCTGTTTATAGGTGTGTGTCCTCCATGAAGCTGTGGGCTTCCCTCTTTCAGTTTTGCAATCCCAGCATCTAAGGAAGGGACTGATGTGCTGAATGGACACGTCCAGGCAGGGGTCAATGGACCTGCTATTCCCCAGGTACCCACTGTGTGCCAGGCCTGGTGCTGGAACAGTGCGTGTGCCCAGGAGTTGAACATCTGCCACCCAACAGTGAGAAACACACGGCCTGGGGTGCCTCCTTCCGTAGGACCTAAGATCCAAATGTGAGGACAGAGATACCTTGACATGTAGATTCAAAGTCAAAGAAAAAGCTGTAGGGATTTGAGCAGGAAACCAACCTGCTTTAATTTAGGGGCAAACAAAAAAAAATGTTAATATATTCATTCTAATGACATGAGAGCCCCATAGAAGGTCTATGTTTTAAAACATCAGCGCCCTATCACATTCATCCTCAGACTATCTGCTCAGCAGATGTGAAATGTATCATTAATTTCACTTTATAAGTGGGGAAACTATGAATGAATTTCAGAAGCAGACTCCATGTCTTAGGCTAAAGGGCCTTCAGGTGCCAGCTCTGCGTTTGGGCAAATCACTTGTCATGGTGCCTCAATTTTTCCCATGTAAAAATGTGGGGGGCAGGGTCCAGACTCGGTAGGCCATGTATTCCATTATGGTTTCCTAATTCTGGGGGTCTCACGCGGCATATCAGAAAAAGGAGCAAGTCATCATTTACTCTGGATTCTTTCTTTTCAAATGGTAGGAAATTAGTGCCAAAAAATATTCCAGTTTCTTGGATAAGCTCATTGTCTGTCTCTGTCTATTTGGTTCTCTCCTTTTCTCTTTCCCTCTATTTCTCTCCTTTTTTCTTCTCTCCCCACTCCCTCTCCCTCCCCCCAACCTCCCCTGAAGAGAAGTTATACTGGCTATTTTGCCTCTAATATCCATTCTCCTTGGTCTGGTAACAGTACCTTGATTTCCTCCCCCATGAACTATACCTCTTCCAAAGGACACAATTTACCAGAACCTTCCATGTGTATGTCCACTCTTCCCTGACCAAGAAACAGACATCTGACCCAAGCAAGGCCAGTTAGATAACTTTCCATGGACTCTGTTCATCAGAGTGACAGAAAGGCAAAAAAAAAAAAAGGTTGGAATTTATTCTTCTTATGTCAGTGGCCTCAAGGGACCATTCATCACTTTCTACTACTCAGATCTTCTGAGATTCCCTGGCTTCAGTATTTCCCCAAAACCACTTTTATCACTTTTCCTTTGATTCCATGATTGCCTTATAATAAAATACCTTTTTGCTCAAATTAAAGTCAGTTTCTGTTGTTTGCAACCAAAGAGCCCTAAGGAATACAACTTTTTATCTCAATCATTTTTTTAAGTCTTAAAATTTGCCACCTACTTCTTCTAAGAAGTCATAAACATAATGTGTAAAAGCAGGGCAATCCACTTGCTTTATTAATGTCCTGTGTGTACCCCTGGGACCTGGGCCAGGAGGCAGGAGCCTTCCATCCCGGTTTTCTTTGGTTTTCCTGATGAGAAAGGAACAGTCTATCGACAAGTCAGGATAAAGGATAATTCTTTCCTAAGGTCCTGCCCACCAGGAAAAGAACTGGGAACATCTCAAAGCCCACAGGGCAAAGTCAGACCAAGGAGCACCAACCTGGTTTGATTGTAGAACAGTGTGTCTGCATCATTTCCAGCCCCACAATTCTCTGGGAAACTGAAAATTCTAGGTGAACTTGGCCCCAACTCATTCTCCTCTTCAGAACTCTGGACCACAAAAGCAATAATAATCATCACAGTTATTACTAACAATTACTGAGTGATCAGTAGCTATGAAGCACTGAATCAAGAACTTTATATATTTTACCTCATTCAAGCCATAAAATAATAGGTGGTGGGCCCTATAATTATCCTATTTTACAGATGAAGAGACTGAGATTTAAAAAGGGTAGGATCTTCTCTGAGGTTAGTAGCTAGTGAAAGGCGGAGCCAAGACCAAATGATTTGTGATTTCACTCTTCATCAAAAAGCCAACACTGATCACAATGGCATCCTGCCTAATATGGGCAAGTTTCTGCTTCTGTGCTCGAAATCAGAGTTCCCCGGGTGAGCACAATGCAGAAAGGAAAGGGCTGCCGCTATTTTTCATGCCAGGAACAAACACCCAAGGGTTTAGGCATCAGAGTGAACTGTCTTGATTTTATCAATCGCCTTTTCTCCTCTACTTGCCACTTGAGACTCTGCTGTCCTCTGTGTACTGACAAACCCTGTCTTACTTGGAGCAGGAAATGTTTTCCAGGACAAAATAAAAAAGAAGACTATCATCACTCCCCACAAGTTCACAGCACTCAAGAGCTTTGCCAAAGGTGTAATTCCCACAGGGCTCAGGGCAGCGCGGTGCAGGGCCCCAGGACCTCAGCCTCTGACTTCGGGAGCTGCCCACTCGCCAGGAACAGGGTGCACAGTTAACCTGAAGTTAAATTTGGCTCTTAAATACCCTCTCATAGAGTCTTTCAGGTGTAAAAAAAAACAAAGTCTTAAGTCCTAGGAGGACAGAATGAAAAACTTTGATATGTTACACATTCACTCAACAAAAACTGGACAGAGGTTAGCTAAAGGTATTGTACCCATGTTAATATCTTTATTGTAATATACAGACCATGATTAAGTAGGATGTGAATATTAGGGGAAGCTGGGTAAAGGGTATACGGGAACTCCTTGTCTTATCTTTGCAACTTTTCTATAAATCTGAAGTTATTTCAAAATAAAAGGCTTTCAAAAATGAACTGGATGAGAGACTCCCGACAGCATCCCCTGTGAGACTGATGGTTTAGGACAGTGTCACTGATGGGATGCAGGCAGGTGAGCATCTTGGGTCATGTCCATCAGTGAAGTATCACTGGGAGCAACAGCACAGGATCTCTCTAGTCCAAATCACAAGAATAACATATCTTGCAGACCAAGGCTTTAATGAGAGCTGAACACAAAAGAGAGTTTGGTCATGATACCTCATAGCTGTGCCATTAATACACACTTCTGTAAAAAAACATCACAGTAAGTGGTGTGTGTGTGTGAAAGAGAGAAAGAGAGAGAAAATGGGGTGAGGGAGGCAGGAAAAGGGAGAATACATGAAGCTGAAGCAGACAAGAAAGAATCATTTACACATCACTCACCTGGGGTCGGGGAAGAACCCACACATTTGTGAAAGCAACTTGATAACAGATGGAGTAAGAAACTGGGGTGTTAGTCCTCAACACAAGGAACTTCAAAAAAAACTTTTCCAAACCAAGTTTCAGAAATACCCATCTTAGAGTTACTGAGCACAAGCAAAGCATTTCAGAACGGTTTTAAACGTCACTAAAAGGATGGAATGTGATGGCCTAAGGAAACTCTGCAAGAAAGTTTTGAGGATGGTCCAATCCATGGTTGAGAACACTTTCAAGGATTTGGAGGTCTCTTATTCAAGGCGAGTGACCATTTAATCTTCATCTGCAAGACTGGAAGAAAGGAGTTTGTCCAGGTGACAGAACCTCTTTTCAGATATGAGGAAAAAGTTCTTGAGATCATGGGTGAGGAAACATCTCACTAGGTCCCCACAGTGGGTCATCACATTGTCTTTGCCTGTCATTGCAAGAAGAGGAGACTGCCTTTCACAGGGTTTAAGGTAAGCCTGCCTTAAAGCCCAGGGGACGGTTGATTTAGGGTCTTCTCCAATTCGTGGAATCAAAGCATACACAGCATGTAGCTGCTATAGCATCTCTCTGAAGAGCAGTTGCTAGAGAGGAATCAGGCATTGTAATTCTAGGAACACAAAGCACCAGTCACGTCATGAAACTCTGGCATAAAAAAATCCCTTGACGGATCCATTTTTCTAACCTTCCTTCCTATTTCAGAGACTTTCCGAGGACATATGAACATGAATCTGCAATTTAGGAGACAAGCTGATCTGGCACTAAGCTCCAATTTCTTTTCCAAGAAGATAACTGGGGTAAACTCAAGAGAAAATAAAATCATGACCCCAAACCAGAATCTGGAAAAAAATGCCCTGACACTTTTGCAGGAAGGGGAGATTTAAGATAAATAATATAGTACTGAAAATTCATTTTTTATTACACTTGTGAGTAAGAAACAAACATAACAGTCCAAAATATTACATTTGTACATTACTGTGTTTATATCCTATCGTGATCATCTCCCTAACTTCACCCCAAACAGCTTGGTGAAACCACATTCCACTTTATCCCAGTTTGCCTTCCATTTATATCTTAGTAGAATAATTTGATCAGACACCCAAAGGCCTTCCCACTAATGAAACCAGGATTTGCTAAGAAAAGTCAATGTATAACTTGCCTTAGTATCCATCAAAGACAAAAAGGGTTATTAAAGTCTGAGACACAGCCACCATCCTCAGACTCTTAGAAGAACCGGTAGGAGAGTAGCAGAGACAAGCAAAGGGTTAACACAGCTGATTTCTGGGTGGAGAGAAGGATGCAACATAATTTTTTAAGGCAAACACCTGGAGGCAAAAAAAAAGTAGTATTTTGTTTCCACTGCAAGAAACTGCAGACATACAGAAAGCCAATCACATCAGTGGAATACTCAATCATCTGTACATGCTAATTAACAAAATATAATCAACCCACTTTCCGTCCATCCTTTCTTCACCTGCTCTAGTATTTGTCATGCACTGGCTTCCTCACTCCTCACAACCCACAGAACATCAGACAGTCTGCGTGGTGCATCAAAGGGAAACAAATAAGCACAGATTTTTTGCTGATGGCAGGAATTTCTCATGCTCAGGGCATATGAACCAACAACGTGGAAATGGCAGCACTTGCTGTATATTTTAATGATTGCCCACACCTATTTTGCAAAAGAGACTTAAAGTTCAATTAGGTAATACAATGCTTAGTTACAGTTATTTCATTAAACTGGGCGCAGTCATTTAAAGTAGTAAATATGCAGTCATGACAGAATTAAATATTCATGAAATCAAATGCAACTGAAAAGCTGCGGATGTTAGAATATTAAAATTCCTCATAGTTTGGCAATGTAAATCTTGTATGGATCACCCCGGCCCAGTCTAGAGTGTGTTCAAATGCCAGTTCCTTGGTAGAATGCCATATAAGTTATAATATTGATCTTGGTAGATAAACCACAATCTAAATCCTTAGCTCAGTATCCAAACGCAAAACAATTTTGAGGATTTGCAAATACCATCTTGTTAAGGTGAGCCTGTCCCCAAGTACAGAGAGGCAGCACTCAATGTGATCCCAACATGTTTGGGATACTGTTTAGTCCACTAGCACCTCTAGTAAGGTCCAGCAGAAACCCAGGCAACCTCCCAGGAGGAGCATGTCATGACTCGCTTTCCTAACCAGGCACGGTGGCTGCTTCCTTGCATGCTTCCTCCAGTGAGCCACAGTGAGAAAGTACTTCAGCTGACTCCTCTTTGGTTGGTTCTGATTTGTTGAACCAGCTTTTCCCCAACACTCGCAGCCACTTCCAAAATGCACTAACAAACACATGTATACACTTCACAGAGATACAACTGGCCGGCACTAGCATCCACAAAACTCAACTCCAAGTGAATATGGAGAAAGAAAACCCTGCTCAGAGACCAAGCTGCAATAAATACACTCCAAGAATATCACACCAAGGCATTATTTTCTATGCCACTTCCTCTACTTTACAATTTTCTCAACAGGAAAAAACATCAGCACCAGAGAATGGCATTTGAGCTATTTCTTACTGGAACCCAATTACCTGAGGAGCTCCTCTCTCCACAGTCAGTAGCCGCTATCCCCGGGGCTACAATGACACAGCAAGGCTTCAAAAGGTTTCCAGACCTCACCTGGTGCCAGGCACCTGGCCCCTGCCCTCCCGGGCAGGAGGATGCCAGGGGAGGGGCAGGAGGATGCCAGTGGAGGAGCAGGAGCTCCAGCTTAGAGCTGGGTTAGGCAGAGCTCTCCATTCTGCAAAAGAGCCAAACTTTGCTCCCACTGTTGTCATCTTTAGGTTGATGTCACCTCCCTTCAAGGAGTCTCAGAAGCCACTTGGCAGCTCCTGAAGACATATGTTTCCCCTTGACCTAGATCATCCAAATAAGCTGTGGCTATACGGTGCGGGCGAGCAAAGGTCTCTCAATCTCGCTCTCCCGGGGTGCTGCGCTCCACCCGGCATCACATTGCCTGGACCAGAAGACTTTTCTCTACACGAACACTGAATACGGAAACCAGGAGGGACTTCTGCACGCGCCTCCCCGTTCAGAAAGTCACTGTCGCCCAGCGATTCCCTTCCCTACATCTGCAACCCTCACCACCTCCCGGACGAGGGAAGGGGGTGGGGGAGCGCAGGGGTTAAAGTGACAGCCGCTGCCAGAGCTCCGTGGTTTTGTTCAAAAGGTGTCACAGCGCCAACGCGGCGGACCTACCTTGCTCTCGTCCTTCTCACCGCTGGCTCTCGCTTCGGGATCGTCGCTGTCCTCGGCGCCGGCACTCTTGCCGGGCGGATCATCTGGAGCCGGATGCTGCGGCGGCGACGGCGGCTGTGGCGGCGCCTGGCAGGCTCCGCCAGCCCCCTGGGAGCGGGGGATGGGCTCCGGGCATGGAGAAACTCCCTCCACATCCATCTCCATCTTCCCATTCACTGGAGGACAAGACAAAAGCGGAGCGCAGATTTGACAGCGGCGCCGGCGGCGGCTCAGCTGCCAGTGGCACGCATGGCTCGCCGAGGAGGAGCCGCCTCCCGCGCGCCCTCCCTCCCGCTAGCCTTCGCCCGCGCGCCCCGCAGCTCCGCTCGCCGCTCGGCTCCGGCGCCGGCGGCGCCGGCCCGGGGAGCGCGAGCAGCGGGTGGCCGCGCGTCCTCGGAGCAGTGGCCTTCAGGAGCCCCTGGCAGTCCCGCTAAGGCGAGCGCATCCCGGAGGCGGCGGCAGCGACGTCTCCCATCCACGCGCCCAGCCCCGGGGCCGCCCGGGGACTCCCTCCCCAGCTGGGCCTCCCGATCCTCGTCGCTTTCCAGCCTCTCCGGGGGCCTCTCGGCGTCTCCCCTCCCCTCCGCGTCTGAACAAAGTTACTGGAAGAACAATCGCATTGCTGGGACCAGCCGGCGAAACTGACAGGAGTGGGGCGGGTCAGGTGTAAGTGAAATCTACCATCCCCGCCCGCTGACCAGGCACCGACCCCTCACCCTGCCCGCTCCAGCCGAGGAAGGCAAGGCTTTCCGATTTGTGCCAGGCGGCGGCGGAGCCCTGGAAGGAGGGGAGCCGGCAGAGGGCTGGCGTCCGGGGCACCCACTTCAACCCCGGGCGACCCCCACCCCCACGCCGGCCCCAGGCCCCTTCCGCGCTCCCTCCCGCGGCCGCACGTGTCCCCGGGGTCACCCCTCCCGCGCGCGTGTGCATCCCCGCGCTCCCGCGCCGCCCAGCCAGCGCCTGAGGACTAGGACCGAGCAAGCGGTGGCCAAGGCCGGGCCAACAGTTCACCTACCCTCGCCTCCGGCACCCGCAAAGGGTGGGGCCCCGCGCCCAGGGCCAGGACTCGAGTCTCGCTGCGCAGCGGAGTTCCTCGTAAGGCTCGGCAGCAGAGGGGCGGAGGGGGGGGCGGAGGGGGAGGCGGAGGGGGCGGCGGAGGGAGAGCGAGGGGTCGCGGCCAGGCATCGGCCGCCAGGTGCCCCGGTTGGCGCCAGCTCCCGGCCAGCCCTCTGCGCTGGAAGGGCGTACTCCGCCGGGCAGGGCTCCGGGAGGTGCCGGCGGGGACGCCAGGCGGTGCGGTGAGCTGCGTCTGTAAATCTAGAGAGACAGATGGAGATGGCAAGGGTAGACTCGGGAATTCTTACACGGGGCTCTCCGACAGTCAGGTGATTAGGGTGACTTCTATATTTAACACTACTTGGTCCTGGGGAGTAGCTTACAACTTCACGGGAACTGCTACAGCGACTCTGCACTCCCGAGGGACCTTCCGGCAACTATGGAGAGAAATAACGGATTATTAAGAAGCTGTTTAATGTTAAATAGAGCCTATTGTTCTGGGCTTTGAGTTCCATAATGCCCCCAAATGGATCAGCAGATAAATGAACTCTCCGTGCATTTCTTAGCAGAGCTTACTTAGCTTTCTTCCTCCAGCAACAATTGCCTCCTGAAACTAGAAAGTTAAGTTGTTCATCTCCTGACTGCTTTGCATTAAAGACAACGTTGACAATTTCAAGACACACTGTCCCAATAGATGCAGTTACACAAGAACACAGCATGAGTCCCATCCTTCAATGCAATTGCTTAATCTCTGACTCTAAGTGTGATAGAAATTAATTGCCACTTGAATTTCATCAGTGCAGACAGTCAATTTAGATAATGCAATGTGAACATGCTTTTGGAAAGAAAAGTTTGGGGATGGAATTACTCATTCTTTTTCTTCAAAATTACGAAAAATTAGATTTCAAGCTCATTTTCTAAATTGGGAACTTGTTCAAAATAACATGAGCTTGCTTTAGTCTGACATTCACTATACTTTTAAAATGACATTATGACCTTTCATGTAGTAATGTGCCAGCCAAGAAAATACAGAGCTTTGTGCCTTTAAAGAAGTTACTTGCGGACTTCCCTGGTGGTGCAGTGGTTAAGAATCTGCCTGCCAATGCAGGGGACACCGTTGGATCCCTGGTCCAGGAAGATCCCACATGCCGCAGAGCAACTAACCCCTGCGCCACAACTACTGAGCCTGCGTGCCACAACTACTGAAGCCCACGCGCCTAGACCCCATGCTCCGCAACAAGAGGAGCCACCACAAAGAGAAGCCTGTGCACCGCAACAAAGAGTAGCCCCCGCTCCTCGCAACTAGAGAAAGCCCCCGCGCAGCAAAGAAGACCCAACGCAGCCAAAAATAAATAAGAAAAAAAGAAAAATATTTGTTTTAAAAAAAAAGTTACTTGCTCTCCCTTTCCTCCCCAGTACATGGTAATCAATCAATCCTTATAGTATTTTTATAATGGTAAATTCGATGACCTGTGTAAAGAGCTTAGGAGAGTGCCTTAGGGCATAGGGAGCACTCAGTGCCTGTTTTACTGAAAATAGTAAGATGACAGAAATTCACCATGAGCACTCATCTGAGAAGAAATTGCTAGTTTAATTAATCTCTTTCTATAAATTATTCCAAAAGATATTTGGCATCTTCAAAAAATGAAGCCCCTTCTGAAGGCAGGAAGAAAGTCAATGGTGTTCTGTGCAATAAAGACAGAATTTGACAGATTTTCCTTTTACAGTGTAGAAATAAAAAGTACATGTCAGTTCCAACAGGAGCTGGAAGAGCTGACTGGAAAGTTATTATTCTTACATGCTTGTTACTTCCAAAATGTGTTTGTGAACTTCAGTGAAGAGTAAATCAAAACAAAGATCCAATACTTCAACTAAATTTGTTCTAAATTTAGGCAAGAGCTTGTAAAGATTCCCATTGTCAAAGGCAAGTATTTTTCCTTTCTCTGCCCTTCTATTTTTGGGGGGGACACAGTTTTTTTTTGCATCTGTCATAAGTAAATATGGGCTCAGAAAATATATTACATTTCAAAACTGTTGATTGCACCTAATTATGCATGTAAATTGCTACTTCAAGCATGCAGACAGCTTGCAACATTTTGAAAATTTTGCCCTGGTAGTCATCTGAGGTATTTATGTTACTATTTTCCTTTTGCCTTAAATGACTTCTTTCCCCATGAGCTTTCCATTAATGATGGGTCTATGAACAATTCTGACCTCTTGATGTCTCTCTTTTGGATGATTCAAATGAGCAAATCAGCACTTTCAACAAAATCACCCTTATTATTGTTTATACCAGGCCACTTGATTTTCTGAGTCACTGAAATGAGAGTTTACAAGAAGGTATCCTGGAAGAGTTATCTAACCCCTTGCTACTCAAAATGTAGTCGATGGACAGGTAGCGTCTCAACACCTGTATTGTGTGAAATACAGGGTCTCAGGCCCCTGCCCCAGACTGACTGCATCAAGAGTCTACCTTTTAACAAGATCTTCAAGTGTTTCCTACCACGTTTAAGTCTGAGAAGTGCTGCTGTAACTCATAGCATAGTTGGCCTTTCTCCATTATAATTCTTTGGCACTGTACCTCTAAAATACCACTCAGAAAGACCTATCAGGAAAACACAATGTTAGACACTTTTTTGTTTTGGTCAAGACATTATAATCCCTTCTCACTCTCCCCCAACCCCTGAGGATCTGAGAACTAAGTTTTGCATGATGAAAAATTACATCAATTAAGAATCTACCTATGTTGTATATCTCTGTTAATGAATTAGAAGTATACAATTTTCTAAAATTAAAAGGAATTAACCTAAAAGGGGAATTACACTTTATCTTGAAAAATAAATTTTATGCAAACATGTGGAACTAATTCCTAAAAAACGTGGTTATTCTTGACCTTCTACTTAAGATGTGAAAGTCCAGTGCCCACTCTGCTGGGATTATTGATACTTTCTGTTACAATGCAAGCAGAAACCATCACGTTAGTGTCTGTGCCATGACAGTCTATTAAAGCTTCAATAATTAGGCATAGGAATGGACTAAATTATATGCTCCAATATTTTTAGGAACTAACAGAACTTGTTGCTTTAAAGAATTTCTTTAAAGCACAGGTACACAGATCAATAAATTATTACTTTTAAAGGCTACCTGGGGACTTCCCTCGTGGCGCAGTGGTTAAAAATGCACCTGCTAATGCAGGGGACATGGGTTCGAGCCCTGGTCCGGGAAGATCCCACATGCCGCGGAGCAACTAAGCCCGTGTGCCACAACTACTAAGCCTGCGCTCTAGAGCCCGTGCGCCACCACTGCGCCCGTGTGCCACAACTACTGAAGCCCACGCACCTAGAGCCCGTGCTCCACAATGAGAAGCCACCGCAATGAGAAGCCCGTGCACTGCAACAAAGAGTAGCCCCTGCTCACTGCAACTAGAGAAAGCCCATGCGCTGCAATGAAAACCCAACACAGCCAAAAAAATAAAAATAAAGAATAAAAAAAAAATAAAGGCTACCTGGTACAGTAGTTCTCACCTGTAAAGTACATGAAATCCCCTGGCGAATGTCCCTGGAAGGCAGATTGGGACTTGGTAGCATGGGGTTCAAGCCTGAGAATCTGCATTTCTAACAAACTTCCAGATGAGGCCAGTATTTCTGGTCCTCAGACCTAATAGACTTGTTTTACCTCCATCAATGGTTCTCAAATATTAATCAATTGGGGAGCTTTTTAAAATCTTCAGTGCCCAGATTACTCCCCAGACAAGTTACATTAGAACCTCTGGGGTTGAGATCTAGGTGTCAGTGGTGTTTAGATTCCAGCTGATTACGATGTATAGCCAAGATTGGGAATCAGTGCTGTCAACCTGTGCTTCTCCAAGTGTCGTCTCCAAGACCGAGGCAGCAGCATCTCTAGGGGAGCGGTTTATGAACGCTGACTCTCAGGCCCCACCCCAGACCTATCGAGTCAGTATCTGCACTCTAAGCTCTCCAAGTGCTGTGTCTGCACATTTCAAGTTTGAGAAGCACGGCTCTAGCGTAGCCCATGGGACACAGGGGTGGCACTCAAACAGCTGCAACCTGATGGTAACTACTTCACCTCTTGGCTCTTTACAGATCTATACCCATTCTGAGAAGCTTTCAGAGCCCTTACAGATAAAGTTCCCATTGATGAGAGAAATCTACAAGCATCCCTGGCTGTTTTAACAATCCCATGGTTAGCAGCGCTGCCCAACAGGACTGCCTACAATGACAGAAACGTGCTGTGTCTGTGCTCTTCAGTAAGTGACTGAATGATGGCCAACGTGACCAAGAAACTTTTCATTTTCATTCTATTTCATTGTAATTACTTTAAATGTAAACGGCCTCATGTGGTTGCTGGCCCCCGTACTGGACAGAGCAGCTCCAGGGTAATCATCCTTCTTGTTCCTCAACCCTTTTTCAAATTCCCAGGTTGAACCCAGGCCCCCCTGCTCAGCCTGTGTACTTATTAATCCCCAGTGAATGCGCTGAGACGACAAACATCTGCCTCACCACCTCATCTACATAATAAGTAACATTATGCTTATTATTTTGAATGAGAGGAATTTAACTTGAATTAAATGCCACCGAAAGTTGTCAAAACCTTTTTCATAGTATTCATAATCACGTAGCTTGAATTTTACAGCCTTTTCAAACAGCAGCAGACATGGGGCGCATTTGGAACTGCCTTAAGAAAAAGAGACAAAAGACTGCAAATGGATTTGGGGTAGAAGACACAAAAAGACACCTCATCTCCAGCATCTTATTGGTGCACGAGAGAAAGTTCCATAAATTCAGAGGGTATCTGTGTTGAAAATAAACATCAAAGTTTGAACATTCCTCCCAAAATGGAAGATGAGATGCAAACAAAGGAGAGGTCAAGGTGCCAGAAGATAGCAAATGAAATTCAAACTAGAAATGCACTCAACAGTTACCCTGAATGTGAATATCTAATCTGTGGAATCAATGGGCAGGGAGGGGTTGTAGGGCAGAGAGGGGACAAAAATACATGTGATTTGAAACAGGCACCAGCCCCCTGGAGCCTTCCCTTTTCCAAGTGAGAAAATCAGCACCACCGCCCACGATCACAACACACTGCCTCCACCAGGCAGGCTCCCAGGAACCCCGTGAGGTGGATATGATCAGGAAAAAGATTATTCAGGGGACATGATTTTAACTGACACATCTCAGAGCAAAAATAAGCAAATTCCTACTTGAGAGGGAAGAGGACAGTGTCAGCCCTTGCCTTTGATTGAAAAGGTGAATTAGCACAACCTACCTCATATAAGGAAAACATTTCATCAAGGTCTGTGCTTTGCTCAGCTGCCAGTTTGGTACCGTGTGATGCAAGATTATGCCCATAAAGAAATGTGTAGCCAAGGGCAACAGCCTCACTTTTGAGGATGGTCACTTCTTAGCAACTGAAACCAATAAATAAAGAAACTCCAGGGGACTTCAGACAATAGGCTTTCGGGAGGTTGGCCGTGAGCTCAGAAGCCATTCAGAACTGTCCTGACATTCAGGCACCTAAGATCCCCATCACCCAGGCTCTCCTTTCCTTCAGAAACTGAGGGCAAGTTTCTTCATGATTCACACCAATCCAGCTCAGAAGGGAGCAGGAAGAGTGACAATGAAAGAAGAAAATGGTCTAAAGTTATCTGTTTACATAGCTTTATGCATGCCCTGCCTAATGGCACAGCTAATTAAGATCAAGTCACAAGCCCCAGTCGTTGTTCTAGGCAATGTTTGGAGGATTCCTCTACCCTTCACTTGTTCAAACACACACATGTCTCTTGGCTAAATTTTTAGGTGTAGTTTATGAACATAAAGAATCCCAGGGATTCTGAACTTTAACTTCTGGGTCACCTAAAAATATTCCAAGAGATTGCAATTTTAAGAGCAGAGGCCCCAGCAATATGGGAGCAAGTCTGCCTAGGAAGAGGGTCTGTTTGTCTTCCTGACTCTTGTACAGAATGAGAGTTTCACTGAGTTGGTTCTAGACGTGACCAGTGTCAAAATATCCCCTTTATTACTGACAAAGTCTAGGTGGGAGGAAGGAGCTGGTATCTGTCAGCAAATGGGCTTCTTATTTCTGAACACCTGGATCAGACAGACAAATCCATCCAGTCACACACCTCTCCTGGAGCACAGAGAGGAAGAGAGTAGAGAGGCGCCAGGAGTGCATCCTGAACTCCCTATGCCTGGAAAGAACCCTCAAAAGTGGAGAAGTGTTAATCCCCCAAATGACCTCTGCTTCACTATCAGCCCCAGACCCACATCCTGTGTCCCAGTCGCCCTTGCTGCTTGGTGCCCCCAGTGGTGGGATAATTCTGGGAGCCCACCCTGGACAGCTCCTCTTCCCAATTCTTATATCCCTCACTGGTCCTGGTGGTCCCCAGGCCACCATCAGCTCTGCCAGCCCCACTCCCTTCAATTGTAGAACTAACTTACCGGGTCTTAGACATGATTGGTCAGAATTAACATTCGTCCCACAAAGCTCTCAGGAATCACATTCCTCCCCTGGCTCCCATTAGCATCAGACAGACATCAACTGAGCAAACCAGAAATTTCACGGAGGTGTAAAGCTGGCAGAGGTGATGCTCCAGCAAGTGCCTTTTATCTTACAGGTGCCTAATAAATATTACATTTTCATAATTTGTCTTTTTAAATCAGAAATTATCTTTCATTCTCTTGCATAGTATATTTTAGAAGACCCACCTAACGCAGTACCCTGCACAAAGTAGCCACTAAGTAAATGTTTGAGAAGGAATATTAAAAACCTTGTATGTGAAGGCTTAGAAATGACTTTGCATCTCATCTTGGAAAATTCAGTCTTCAAAAAAGTAAAACAAGAATAGGCAATTTGGAAACTAGGCTTTTACCATGGACTTCCCGTGATCACATGTATCTATCAATGTCACTGAACCACTGCAAGAGGGTAAATAACTGTAACTTTGCACAAGGACCTTGTCTCAGTCTCCATCTCCTTTTTTTATGAATCGAGGAACCTATAATTCCTTTTAGCTCAAAGACTTTTTGAGGTAACAATAGTAGATATTTTCTGACCAGTTAATTGAACAATGAAAGCATCCAATAATCCAGTGATGGGGAAACCCTCTTTAGTTTGGAATGATATGCTTTCATTTTCATCTATTAAATATCAAATCTCATATAACTACATCACTTTGCTGTACACCTGAAACTAACACAACATTTTAAACCAACTATACTCCAATATAAATTAAAAGTTTAAACAAATAGCAAGTCTCTTCCCCTATTTCTAGACATGGCCATTGGTGTCTGGGTCATCATGTCCTTAATCTGAAACTCTGCTTTTCACTTTGGAACCAGAGTATAAGTAACATGTAAAACTACAGTCATAATTAGGTAAGACATTTGGGGGAACCAGGAATTTAAATGTAAATACAAAACACACAGGAAACAATCCACAGAGACAGCAATAAACATAACAAATGAGCACATAAGGAAAACCAGTATCATGTGGGTGATGACCAGCAAGATTCATCTCGATGTATCTCCAGAGAAAAGAGAAGGACCACTTATGGTGAGGAAATGAAAATTTCACTGGGTGATTTATATGTTTACAATGGTGCTCATGTCTCTTAGGAATATCATACAAGCTTGGAAATTAAGGCCTAAGTGAACACAAACTACTTCTTCTCACTTCTCCCTCAGTGTACAGGCTGTCAGCCCTGTGCTCTGTGGGCACAGTTGTGTTACATGTCACTGGTCATCACTCTACTGCCTAAATCAATGCCTTTCTGGCTCCTGATCTGAGCTGTCCTGTATTCCACTCCAAACATCCCAGGAAGCTCCTCGGTCTTGATTCCCTCCTCGTCCTCTGACTGCCCCCTCACCAACCGTCTTTTTCACTCTTCTTTTCCTCCCCATCTTCAAGCAACCTGCTCTCCATGTGTCCTTTCTTCAGAGAGCTCACCAAACATCCTCATCTCGGGGAAACAGCATCCCTGTCAATCACCAGAGAGATCCAGCAGAGCATTAGGTGTCAACAGGTAGCATCTCTTTTAATGATCATGACACCTCTATGCAGAGCCATTACAAGCCCCATGTTATACACGAGGAAACCAGGGTTCTGACAGTCTGGGTAACAAGCCTAAAGCCACCACCCTGGTAGTGGCAGAATCAGAGCGTGAACCCAGGCCTGCCTGAGTCATTTCACGATCATACACCTATGCATATCAATTATCAGTGAACTCAATGCTCTACAGCACAATAGCCATTTGTGTTGCTCGCACACCTGTGGTGCACACAGAGCTGGGTGGCTGTGACGTGCTCTGGGCACCGTCATCCAAGCAGCTCAGCTGGGCTCACTCTGGGCACTGGCCACTGGCTGGGACTCTGGGGACTCACCAGAGGTTACTTGGGTTTCCTCACAGCATGGAGGCCAGATTCCAAGAGCAAAGAGCCTAATGGAAGGAGGCAGTGGCACAGGGCATTTTTGTGACTTAATCACAGTGTCATTCCTGCTGTGCTGTTGGTCAAGGCAAACACAAAGGCCCACCCAGGTTCAAAAGGAGGCTGCATAGACGCCACCTGTCAATGAGGAAGAAAGTAGCGAGGTACTAGATAGAAAAACCTGTAGAACAGGAGGAAACCCTGTTGCAGCCATCGGTGGAAGAAACAAGCTGCTGCATCATGAGTCCTCTCAAAAGCCCACCTGTGAAGATGACTTTCAAACTTTTATCTCCAAGCCCTGACGTCTCTGTTGAAGCCAGTTTCACAGTTCTGATTGTCTATCAGAATTTTTCAAAACCCAGATTCACAAAGCTCTTTGTTAAAACCAAGCCTTACTTATTCTTCAAGATTTACCTGAGCAGCTCTATTCTTCCTCATCACCAGTGCCGACCAGCTCATGTGCAGCTTTGACTCCTTGGTTCCCAGGTCCCGACAGGTGCCTGCTCAGACCTATTCCTCCTGCTCATCAAATATAATAGTTTATTCATTCATTCAAGAACATGTATTGAGTACCTACTATGTAATTGGCCCTGCCTTGGTTATTGTTAATTAGTGATGGAGATTCAATAGTACACACGCACACACACACAAATATGTGTGGGAAAAAAATATATATATAAATATGCATACTGTCTTTGGTGTCAAGTAATTTAGAGGCTTATGCAAAACGAATAGACAAGTCGACAAATCACAATTGTTATAAGTATTAGATTCCAAGTAAACTCGGGTGCTGAGGTTGCAAAGAAAAGGCGCACTAACCTAGATTTGGGTGAGGGAAAGGAGAAGGAAGTGAGTTCTGAGCCAAGTTTGAAGGAATAGTAGGAGCTGTGGTCCATCTGAGCTCACACATTACAAACAGAAATCAAAACAAAACGAAATATATGCCGTTCAGCTCAGGATGACTTTGAGTTGATCGCTGAGAGACAGTCTCTGAAGCACTGAATGATACCCAAGGCTGAACCTCTGACTCTATTTGAATGTGTCCAACCTGTAAAAGGTAAGTTAATTTAATTGAGATGAACCAGCATCACTGAGCATCATCATGTTGGAAAGTCAGTGTAGGGAGATTTTAAAAATTTTTTTACAGAAATTTGAAGAGCTTTTATCAGTGATGGGGAAAGACGTCTCTCATGGCCTGTGCGCTTGAGCTTTGCCAGCTTCCTCTGACATTCATTCCTCACCATGTCTGTTGCATGCCCTGCTTTGCATGTGTCACAGGAGATGACATGTCTGGACTCCCTTGCGTACGGTCTTAACGTAAGTCTGTGGTAGGCTGTGGAAAGCGGAAGGTGCAAGAGGGAGGCTGGGGGCTTTCTCCCTTTCCTCTTGCCCCCACCCCCAGCCATCCGTTGGGGCAGCACCCACCCCCGCCCCCCACCATGTAGCCCGATTCTGGGATTAGGTAACACACCCTCCCCTGTGGACCTGCAGCCCTGGGGTGCACCCGCCTCCTGCTCTGGCTAGTTTCAGCATCCCCTGGCCGCCACCCCATAGCTGACACCTTCTATCACAACCTCTTATATCTGAAAGACTGGGGTGGTGTCAGCTTTCCTGACTGGACCCTGACTGATGAACCGAGCTAGCTCATTTCAAAAAATTATTTTTAATTGTGGCACAATGCACATAACACAAAAGTGACCATCTTAATCATATTTAAGTATGTAGTTCAGTGACACTGAGTACATTCATGTGGTTGTACGACCTTCACCCCATCCATCTCCAGAACTCTTCTCATTTGTAAAACTGAAACTCTGTCCCCACTAAACACTGACGCCTCATTTCCTCTCCCCCAGCCCCTGCAGCCACCACTCTGCTCTCTGTATGAATCTGACTACTCTGGGTACCTCATGTAAGGGGAACCATATACTACTTGTCCTTTTGTGACTGGTTTATTTCACTTAACATAATGTCCTCAAGGCTCATCCATGTTGTAGCATGTAGCTCATTTTAATACCAGAGCAGTTGGCTTTCAGTGGCAGAAATCATTGACTCAACCTTGTCTTCTAATCCTATGCTGAGTAATAAGTAGGATTTCTGGCATTAAGCCTACTGATCCTCTGTTTCCATTACAAGTTTAAGTAAGAGACATGCCAGGGTCCAGCAATTGAGGCCCCGGGAGGATTTCAGCATAAGACGGCTCTTCTTCCTATTCCACGTTGGCCACTCTGTGACCTTGGACAAATCAGCCTGGTGTCTCTCTGATCTCAGTTTTGTCACCATTACTCTGTGAATCATAAACCCTGCCTTGCACAGCTAGAAGAATTATATTTTTCCTACATATTTACTTTTATTCCATATTCTTAGTTTTAAATATTTGATGCTTCATACCTTGCTAGCTTGTTTATATAGTTAAAACTTCATATGCTTTTGTTGACACAGTATCAATAAAAAGAACTGAAAATGTGCACATTTCTTTCCCTGGTGGCAAAGCTTCAGAGAGGTGATTAATTAAGAGTAGAAGCTTCTGATGTCTGACAATATAATTTCAAATCCTAACTCCACCATCAGTAAATGTGTGACCTTGGAAAGTTACCTAAATTATTAAATTTCTCTGGGCCTCAATTTCCCCATCTGTAATATGGGTATAATAATAGTTCCTAAACCTTTGGGTTGTCGTGGGGATTAAATGATAAAATTACCTCAAGCTTTTACTTATCACATTTATAAATATACATTAGGAATTATTAGACTCCATTTTAATTGCAAATTTAAAATCTTAATGGATCCAGCCTTGAAAGATCCCTTGAAACTTTTCATCCCATAGAGAGGATTCTAGTGTGGGTATATTAGGACGCACTGATAAAGGATACTTCTGCCCCAATTTGCAGCCCTCACCTGCCTTTCCCAAACTCCAGGGTGCATGTAATATCAAGTTAGGTCACCTGTCTGTGTGGGTTGGACCAGCTGCAGGGGCCTGATCTGCCCTCGATATGCTTGAATGGTGGGACTCCATGGAGCTATACTTTTTGTGTAGTCAGAAGTCTAGATTTTGACTAAAACCCAAAACAGGGCCAACCGTGGTCTTCTTACAAGGGCAAAACTTTTGCTCAACCACAGTCCAAAACTCTCAGGAGTGTATAGTGAGACTTACCCATTCATTTCTTCTTTGAGAGAGAGAACAAAATATCTACCTCATGCATTCATCCATTCATTCCACAAGCCTTTCTGAGGCCTGTCCAGGCACTAAATAAAGATACCAGAGATACAGAAATGCAAAACACAGCTCTAGCCCTCCAGGAGCTCGGGAGACTGACATCCAGCCCAAGGTGCTGGGGGAACCCAGGGGTCAGGGAGGAGGTGATGGCAGGGCTGAATCTGGAAGGCTGAAGAGGCCTTATCAAGGAAGAATAAAAGGGAAGGAGTGTAATTTTCAAGGTAGAGGGAACAACGGGACAGGGCATGGAGGTTGAGAGTGACAGGGCACACTGCAGGCACCCACACGTGTACAGGAGAAATGAGACGGGGATGCAAAGGTTGGCTGCATCCAGACCACGAAGGCACTTCCATGTCATGTAAGGGGCCCAGACATTACACCACACATGCCGGGGGTAGGGGGAATGTGGTGGTGTTTTAAGTTGCAACTAAGAAGAGGTAGGAGATTCTATGACAACTCTATGGAGAAGATAAGACTAGGAGGCAGGGAAACCAACTAAGATACCATAGCAGTAACGGAAGCAAGAAATAAGATTTTTAATAAGTCAAGTGGCCACAGAAAGGAAGAGAAAGCATTGGATTCTAAATTAGAATTAGAAAGTATCATCAACAGGACTGGGTGAGTCATTAGATGTACTTGTTGCTTCTAAGTTAAGAGTTCTAGGACTTCCCTGGTGGCCCAGTGGGTAAGACTCCGAGCTCCCAATGCAGGGGCCCCAGGTTCAATCCCTGATCGGGGAACTAGATCCCGCACGCATGCTGCAACTAAGACCCGGAGCAGCCTAAATAAATAAATAAATATTTAAAAAATAAATTAAGAGTTCCAAGGTCACTGAGCAAACTATAAATATCCTTGGGCCACATGTGAGGACACCAAGCAAGGTTTCCAAAGCTGGTTAAAGAGCGAGCAAAATCTATGGGCCATGCAGTTATCAGATTTCAACCAAATCTGCCCTACTGTACCATCAGCTATGCATTGGAATATCAGAGGCCAACAAATTTATTGTTGAGGAGAAAAAAGGAAAAATCCATACCTTCAACATGCGGCACATTTTTGCTTCTATGTTTATAGTGTTACTCATTCTGAAGTTTCCTTTGAGTCCTTTGCCATGAAACTAAGTATATGCTTTTCTGTATCAAACCTCAAACATCCAAAGACTCTATTTTCCATTGTCTTTAAGCAACTCTTCACTTAACCATGTCCAAACAATGAGAATCCATTGGTTCTATTCTTAAGTATTACCAAATGCGAATGTTCCCTAACCTCCCTGAATAACCCACACCAGTTTTTAAAACCCTTCACATGATGCAAACTGTGCTCACAGCTGTGGTAACTCACTCCCGTGACCAGGTGAGTCTCCCCTCTCGTGTTATGTGGAGTGCACTGCAGAATAGCTCTTGTACCAAATGCGTAGACTTGCATTGGACCAGATTGTATGAATGGAAATGACTTCTCCCTCAGAGGTCAAAGCAAGGTGAACTACACTAAGTATAATTTGCTAAAATATTACACTCCCCAGGTTCCAAAGCTAATCATTCACTTTTCACAAGTAAAAGAATTTTGGTTTGCAGTGGGAGAAGTAATGACCCTGAACACCAATTCCAGAACGAGAGGCTATCTTCAGTGTTCTCTGGCCTCACAGTTTGTATATATAATTAGGATAAAGCAACCATTTTGGATTATATGATTGAAAGAAACTACTACAGGACACAATTATCATATGTTTTAATTTGCCAAGTCTAAGAAAGTCTTAGTGAATGGATGACTGGCCCTTTCCGTGGTCAAGCACTGGCCACATTTTGAGAAGGTATTTGGCAAGTTGGGCCGTAGGTATCAGGTGACCAGGATCCAGAGTTGGAACCCAGTGAAACAACAAAGGAGATCAGGAGTGAAAGGTGGAGTCAATTCAGGGCTGAAACCAGAAAGGAATGTTAGCTATCAGTTTCAGTAGAGATGTTTTTGGGCTGCAAGTAACAAAAAACCAACTCAAACTGTTTTAACAACGAAGGGGATTTATTGGTCCTTGGAACTAGAATGTCTGGAAATAATATAGTTTCTGGCACAGATTGAACTGGGCTCTGCTTTATTTCACGACCATTCTCTTGGATGCATCTTTATCTGTTGTATCATCTTAGCCCTCATGCTGGCTCCACAATTATTAGACTCACCCTCCCAGGAACTAATCACCACAGCCAACAAAGTATGATAATCTGATCCATGTAAGCCAATCACATCCTGCCCTGGATCTGGGGTAGGGGTCCATCCCACCCAACCACACGCCTGCCACAACAGAAAAGGGCTAGGATGGATGCTGGAGAGGAGTCAGTGGTCACTGAGAGCAGGAGGGTGAAGCCAGGGAGGAGGGAAGCAAAAGAACCTGAAGGCACAGCAGCCACGGCACTGGCATCAGACTCAACCCACTAAACACCAGAGACCCTCGTCCTAGAGCAAAGCCAGCAGGGGATGGTAGGTTGACTGCATCCTTCCAGCTGTAACAGGTGCCTAAAAATAACTCCTGAGGGAGGATTGCAGCTAAGACCTACATTCACCACAGTCACTTCCGGATTTTAATTATTACAAAAGGAACAGAAAAGAACAATGACGACTATAATGCCAGAAAGCTCACAGCAGTAAATCACTGCTCTGGAATAAGAAAAAGAGGCATTCATCCTTGCAAGCTTCTAATGGACTATTTAGAAAATACTTTGTCTGCTCTTCGGACAAAGTAGAACTCTGAAATGCTAAACATTTCATTAAATAAAACAGCTTGTTTCCTAAGAACTGTACTATGAGCACTGACAGCATGTTCCAGGACTGATCCTTCTATAGGAACAGGAAGTGTACATGGTGGTGTCGTATAGGGAAGGGTCAGGGTCACCACCACCAGGAAACTGCATTTTACAGTATATCAAGATCGGAGTACAGAGTAGTGAGCAGCGTTCCCTGTGGTATACAGTAGGTCCTTGTTGATTGTCTATTTTATGTATAGCAGTGTGTACATGTCTATCCCAAACTCCCAATCCATCCCTCCCCCTAACCCTTCCCCCCACACCGGCCGTAACCACAAGTTTGTTTTCAAAGTCCATGAGTCTTGTAAATAAGTTCATTTGTATCACTTGTTTTAGATTCCACGTATAAGCGATAACTGAATCACTTTGCTGTACACCTGAAACGAACACAACATTGTTAATCATCTATACTTCAGTATAAAATAAAAATGAAAGATCTGAGTACAAATACCACTTGTTTTGTTTTTGTTTGTATCAATGAAGTCCATCTAAGAATAAATCAATTAGTATTTAAAAACCTTGCAGAGTACTTGGTAAGTAGTAGGTACTCAGGAAATGTTCACTGAATTAAAGCATTTACTGAGCACCTCCTAAGCACTGTGACAGGCACTGGTGGTCATTTAGCAGACCCTTTATGTACTCCTGGGCACCCACCATTCCTGAGTACGGGGATGGCTTTTGCTTGGATTACAAGCATCTGAGACTGTGCTCAAGGGAGGCGCTTGGTCTGCACGTGGGGAGGCTGGAAGTGCTGGGCGGTCACTGTCCCTGCCAGCAGCTCTCCACCAATGACGTATGGGAACGGGGGCAGAAGTGCCCCAGCTTCTTTGCCTCCCGGGTGGGGCGGCTCTGAGGTGTGTCCTATGCTGCCTCACAGATGTGTTGAGTTGGCCTGAGACCAGTTGCCTGCAGCACTAACCTGCTCATTAATATACATGGGCTTCCTTGCCTTCATTTTCTCACTTTCCCGCTCTCCTACAAACGCTTCCTGGGATAACCTACTAAATAAGCCCTTTTTGCTTGTGACTTTGTCTCATGATCAGCTTCTGGAGGAACACAGCATATGACGTAGCCCTTCTAACAGCCATTCTTTCTGTCTTCCTGAAAATCAGAACCCTAATATTTGGGGGCAGGGCAGTAAGCCTAGCCCCAGGAGACGGATTGTTACTGGGATACACCAAACATCACAATTTCATTTTCAGCTTTTCCAACCAAACTTGCAACTGCAAGGGTATGACCACCTTAGCCAGTGAGATATAAGCGTAAAGCGGGTGGAAATCTTCTGGAGAAGCTCCTGTTCTCCTGATAAAACGTTATAGATGCAACCACCCTCTTCCTGCCTCGAAAGTATTGATAACTGTGGTACCATTTGACATTTGCTGCGACAAACAGCTTCATGGAATAGAATGTGCTACCCCAGCACCCCTGCCCACCCCCCACCAGAAAGAGCAATGGCCTATCTCAGAGGCCTCTCCTCCCACAAGAGGGGAAGGGAGAGCCCTATTTAAGTCAACTTCATTCCATTTTCTGTTACATGCAGCCCAAAGCAGTCCTAACCAATACAAATACCTAGCATTGTGTTAAGAGTTGAAAGAGATCAACAAGGAACAACCCATGACTGTTTCACTGAGGAGTGAAAACTAAGTTATAAGATAATTAGAACCATTTTTATTAACTCTAAGATAATGGGTGTGATGCAAGTTTGTTCAAGCACAGGCTGAACAACTAGTTGGCACAGACTCGAGTGCTGTGAAGTGTTTGAGGCTAGAGGGGCCTTTAGATCCCTTCCAGCTGCAAGTTTCTATCATCCTCTTACTGCAGGGCAGGAACAAATCAGAGTAGTATTCCCAGAAGTGCTCAGGGAAGAAGAGGAGAAAGAAATGGGCCTTGAGTGTTGGACAGGATGTGAAGAAAGTGAAATAAAGAGCATGGCAACCAGAGCAAGGGGTTGGAAATACATGCTGCAGAAATGCTGGCCACAACTCGGGAGTCTCACTGTTGAAAACCCTGAACTTGGACCCTCCACTGCACGCGCGTGCCTGCACACACACACACACACACACACACACACACACACACAGAAAATGACGGGGCAGCAGAGGCAGGTGTAGACGTCTTAGCCATCTCAGAGGAGCATGTTTCCACTGGAATGTCTGCTCTGACTGGATCCAGCTGATCTTGCTTTAAGCTCTCCTAGGAATCTCAAAGTCAGCTCAGTGGATAATGACAAAAGTGTGAGCTTCTGTTCCACCACTTTCTGCTGATGAGACGGGGATGTCCTCAGGTGTGACATTCAGTGTCAAATGAAAAGAGAGTGGGAGAGACGGAGGCTGGACCCCGAGGGGAGCCTGGCATTACAGCACCTGTAAATCATTAGCTATTCCTAATCAGAACCCTGTGAACTGGCAGGCACCTCCCGCTGCTGGGCTGGGGTCACAGCGGGGACCACGGACTTGGTGGTGAGCCTGGGCCCCCTGATGGTCAGTGGCCTGAGGTCCAAGAATGGGAATGTGGAGAAGGGGAAACGGGGCCAGCCAGGGCCCACGGGCACTGCTGAGTCTCTCTCACCACTGCTGCCTCCCTGATGGCCTTTACCGTGCAGTAAAAATTCAGTCAGAACCCTTTCATCAAACAGCTAAAAATTCAACCAAAAGACAGATATTCATACATTGATATAAGTAAATGTTCATTCAATATTATTCATGAGCAGAAAAACACGTTCCCTATTATGAACAATTAAAACAGGAAAAGGTTACATGAGTTATAGTGTAGTCATCAAATTATGTTGTTTTTAAAACTATTTAATGATATGGGGGAAAGATTATCACATACAATTAAGTGGAAAAGCTTGTGTGAGAGGGGTGTGTGTGTGTGTGTGTATGTATGCCAATGATGCAACTTTTATAAAATTATTTTCATACACATGCAGAAAAATGGCTAGAAGGAAATATACCACAACCCAAGTGGGGGTTATGGGTGATTTTTACTCTTTCTATATTTCTCTCCAAGTGATTATACAGTAATAATTCTAAATTGTCTTGTGTGATTCATACACTCATTTACACAGGCTTTTTTGTTTGTTTGCTGATGTGTGTGCATGTGTTCTGCCTTATTGTAGAAGATAGCTACAGTTTAAATTCCCGCCAAAAAATCCTCTTTTTTAAAATTTATTTATTTATTACTGATGTATAGGTGCTGCACAATACCATACAAGTTACAGGTACACAACATGGGAATCCACAGTTCCCAAAGGTGACACTCCATCCACAGCCATTGCAAAGTATCGGTTCTGTTCCCCATGTTGCAGGACACATGCTTGCAGCCCATTCTATACCTGAGTTTGTACCTTCCAGTCCCCACCCCCATTTGCCCCTTCTCCATTCCCTCGCCCCATTGGTAACCACTAGTCTGTTCTCCATATCTGTGAGTCTGCTCCTTTTTTGTTAAAAAAATCCTCTTTTTAAAAAATATTATGCCAACGCACTTATTAAAGACGTGAGGGGACATTTTTATTTTATTTTTTTTAACATCTTTATTTGAGTATAATTGCTTTACAATGTTGTGTTAGTTTCTGCTGTATAACAAAGTGAATCAGTTATATGTATACATATACCCCCATATCCCCTCCCTCTTGTGTCAAGGGGACATTTTTAATCTCAATGAGATAGAGGAACTGTTAGGAGACCACAGCTGGTCCCCTGGTCTCACCTTCAGTGATGCGATCAATAAAAGGGGCCAGGACAGTCCCCTCCGGAGTGAATGGTCAGCCATGCTGCTCAGAGCCACAGACTCGGGTCGGAAGCCCCGCCCTCCATCCTCCCCTGCCCTCCCCCTCATGCACAGGGATGAGGGGACCACACTCTGGATCCTTACCAACTGAGGACCCTCACCTGCTCTCGGGGTCACATCTCCAGGGAGGAAAGGATGGTGTGAAACTTCTGGCCACTCTCTCTCACACTTGCTCTCTCCTGATGTCCCAAAATTCCACCTTGTTTCACCAACAAATAATTCTGGCTGATTTTCTCAGTCTGACGCCCACTATGCTCGTGGCTATGATAAAGCAGAGAGACGTGGAACAGACAGACATCCTGGAAGGATGCCCCTCATTGTACAAACTGGGAGACGCTGTCTGTGGACCCTGACATGTGGAGGGTGACCAGGAGCGGGGAGGAGAGAACAGGGACCCACCACGTGGTCAAGCAGAGAAGCTTCTCAGCATCAGTCAGGCCCTGGCCTCCACCCACCGCCCCCCCACCCTGCCCCCAATGATGCAAACGTGCCAGGTATGTGTGGGGAGGCGTATGGAATAGCGATGGGCTTAGACCAGCCTCCCCTGTAGGAGTGTGATTCCTGTACATCTTGTTGATCTGGGAATACAATATGCTATATGTTTTACTTCCATGCCAATGAGACCCTCATCCAATTTCAGAGCCTCTGCAAGACGCCCACTCAGTCTCTCAGGGAGTGACTTGGAATAACACACACTTGGCACAAGTGGCTAAATCATTTACATCCTCTTACCAGCAGGTTCCAGTCATGGCAACCTGATCAATCTCCTGGCCATCTACATAAATCCCCAAAATGACCCGGATAATCCGATTAGCTGCAGTGCAGCCCAGTCCCAATTTACAGCAGACCATCTGGTGACAGGGTCTCCTCCAAGAGCAGCCCAGAAGGGCCATCTGCTCCGATGCTCCTTACGTCCTGGTGAAGGAGGCAAAGGTGAGGCCGACCACACACCAGCAAGCCACCCTCCTGCCTTCGCATGAATCAAGACATCCTGAAATGCTCTGTAATTTAGCTGCTCATGTCCTGTGGAGCCTGCTTTGCATTCTCAGTGAACACATCGTAATATTCAGAATGCAAATTAAACTTTATGGGTGCCATAACCTTGGCCATTTATTGCAGTAGATTCCGTAATTGCCTGATGCTGCTAATACTGCCAAGACTACTTTGGCATTTTTTAAAATACTTTTGCAGCTAGAGCTGCCATGTTGATTAAGCAATCCTGGTGTTTCTTTGCACAACTTCTTAGGCTAATGTATTAGTTAAGGTCCTTTTGCTACAAGCAACCAGAGTCAGTCACAGCGAGAGATTGACAGTAAAACTGAAGATAACATATATTAGTATACTCAAGTTCAAGTGTATTTCTCAAGTACTTGAGAACTAAGTAGAGGTAACATTCTAAGGGAAAATAGGGTTGCACCAAAACACAAGGAGAGTCAGAAAAAAATAGGTCACTTTAAGACCAACCGGTGACTACAAGTTATACTAGATGGTAAAGTTGTTTCTTTGAATAATTTGAACCACAAAAGCATCTCCAGTTTGTCCCAACTTTGAAGAAAAGCACGCAGCATTAGGATTATGGCCAGAGGAGAAAAGTCAGGGCTACTATTGACTTATGTGATACCTGTGTGTGAATTAGAGAAAGTCCCCATTCCTCTGGGCAGATCAAATCAGCCCTAGTCAGGGACAAACAGCCAGTGGAGCAGGCAGCAGAGTCTCGGGAGACATAGATCTGTGTTCGGGAGCCAGAAAGCCTCCCCAAAGGTGGCTGCCAGCGCCAGGCCCCCCCCAGGTCATACACTGTGAGTGATTCCTCCTTCAACCTATACTTCCGTGTACTGCCTATTAGTAAACATCTCACTCGGTTCCAAATACACTGTCGGCATCAAGAAAAGTAAACGATGATGAGACCAAAATCTGTCATCATCTCTGCTGCCCGCTGACCCATTCCTGGAATTTCTATTAACCAATTTTTCCCCTCTGCATAGATGTTTACCACCCATTTATCATGGCAAACTGTGATCACTGGACACTTACATCCTCTTATAAAAGGTGGCTTCCGCGGACAAGCTGGGACCTGGTCCTTCTACCCGGAAAGGCAGTTGCTCTGTGCCCTCTGGGCTTGAGCCCCATCCCAGGGGCTCTGCACCCCTTCACAGGTTCATCAGAAAGCCTTATCGCAACCTTTAAAAATGCACCCCACAGAGTGGTCTGGAGGATTACATGTTCTTTTATGAGCTTAGACACCTAGCACAGTGCCAGGCACATATAAGAGTTTAATAAATGTTAGCTATTATTACTCATGTAAAGGAAAGTGGAGTGTCTAAGCAAATACACATTGAGCTTGGTTTTTAAACTCTGAGTAATTAAGGCCCTCAAATTACTTGCATCAATCACAAACTGTCTTTTGCTTGAAAAATGGCTTAGATAAAGCTTTCTCAATTTCCCACCATGAACCTCCTATGCTTTTCACTCTGAAATAAACAGAAGGTGTGGCAGAGGAGCAGATGTTATCTGCACAGCCCACGTCTCCATGGTCTCCACCATCTCAGTCCATTCTGCTGTGCAGGATGGGACAGGGGCTTGGGGATACAGTCTCCAGGAGTGGCCCTCAACCAATGACCACTGGCAACTGGTATAGAAATCCCCCAGCCTCCTCACCCCTGGTGGGGGGCAGCAGCTCCCAGAGCTCCCAGCAAAACTGAGCTCCAGGTGCCCATGGTGGAGATCTGCCAACAACACACTGTCAGTGTACCCTTCCACGACCACCAGAATGTGTTGTCTGGAATCACCATCCAAATAAACCACTTGAGCCCTAATCTTGTCTGATTCTGGGGAAAACCCCAACTCAGACAGTCAGCAACATAAATACACAAGCTAAAAAAACTGGGCTTTAAACATATTTGTCTCCAAATTAAAAAACTACTAAGACACACTCCAATCGAATTCAAGAGACTCCAACTTATTCTACTTTATGTAGAATTTGTCTGGGGCTTTAGATATTTAATGGTTTCAGGAGAACTACTTCTTTTTAAAATCTTTGGCTCACAAATGCTATCACACAGTGAACATTCTGTTCTTTACTTTGATCTCATTTGAGACTGGAAGAGTGACTTTGACCTTGTTTAGAGACGCCTTGCACCCTTGGGCTCCAAGCTTTCTCTCCCGCACCCCAAGCTCCATTTAGTGCCAACAAAACATGACTTTATATTTCAAATAAAAATATCTTTGAAAAGGCTCATTAAAGGGTACATAAGATGTGCTGGTGTTTGAAATGAGTCTAAGGTGTATAAATGGATCAGGAACACACAGATTAAGTTTCCCTTGAAATAGAGAGTTTTCAAAAGAAAGGAATCCTTGGGAGAAAATAGTTATAAGGATTTACTGCTTTGTTTTGTTTGCTTGTTGTTTCATTTTGTTAAACATTTGAAAGACTGTTGAAATTTTTCTTTTCAATAAAAATACCCCTGAATTCTCTTAAAATTGCTGTTAAGAAGGACCATGAGAGGGCTGGAACCAGGTCCCAAAGCTACGATGCAGGGGGACGTGCTTGACACTCTAGAGGCGCTGGGGTATAAGGGACCACTGTTAGAAGAGCAAGCCCTTATGAAGGCAGCAGAGGGTGGACTATCTTCACCTGAATTTTCAGAGCTCTGTGTTTGGTTAGGCTCTCAAATAAAATCATTGTGCAACTTGGAAGAAAGTATCACTTCAGCTGGGAAAGATGATCTAGAAAGCTCCCAGCTTGAGATAAGTGGCTTTTTAAAAGAAATGGCATGTCCATATTCTGTACTCGTATCAGGAGATATTAAAGACCGTTTAAATAAGAAGGATGACTGTTTGAAACTTCTATTATTTTTAAGTACAGAGCTTCAAGCTTTACAGATACTACAGAACAAGAAACGTAAAAATTCTCAATTAGATAAAAATAGTGAAATTTATCAGGAAGTTCAAGCTATCGGCGATACCCTTGGTATTCCCAAGTCAACAACTTCTGACATTCCACTTATGCTGAACCAAGTGGAATCAAAGGTGAAAGATATTCTCTCACAAGTCCAGAAAAATCATGTGGGAAAACCACTGCTAAAAATTGATTTAACTCTGGAACAGGCGGAACAACTGGAAAGAATGATGCCCTTTCCTGTGAATGTGAGTGCCGTCGGCGGATGTTGATGAAATGATTAGATGTAACAGTGCAGTCCTTTGGATGGTCTGATAGAGCAAAGATAAAAACAGATGACATAGCAAGAATTTACCAGCCTAAGCGTTATGCTTTGTCACCCAAGACAACAATAACCTTGGCACATCTACTTGCTGCCCGTGAAGATCTATCCAAGATCTTAAGTACAAGTAGTGGCTCCAGCTGGGAGAAGACAGCATGTGCCATTAATAAGGTGCTGATGGGAAGGGTGCCTGACAGGGGAGGACGGCCGAATGAAATTGAACCACCACCCCCTGAAATGCCCCCTTGGCAAAAGAGACAAGGCGGCGGCGGAAGGGGTGGTTGGGGTGGTGGAGGTGGAGGTGGTGGTAGAGGAGGTAGTGGGAGTGGAAGAGGTGGTTGGGGAGGGGGAGGGGGGTGGGGAGGTTGGGGGGGGAGGGGGAGGGGCGTGGAGTGGAGGTAGAGGAGGGGGTGGTAGAGGAGGAGGTTTCCAAGGCAGGGGAGATTATGGAGGAAGAGGGGGCTATGGTGGAAGAGGTTATGGAGATCCATATGGAGGAGGTGGTGGTGGATATAGAAGATATTAAAAGCTACAGCATTTAGATAGCAGGCTTACTTCTTAATAGATACATTAGGCATAGTGTTCTAAATAACTACTTGAATGTCATCTTTGAAGTAAACACCATGTTAGATTCCCTGATGATATCATTCTTGAATTGGGTTTAGTATGTAAAGAGCATTGTTTTATACTACTATTTGATCTCTTAGACAAAGTGATGATTTTTTCCATATTCTGTGTACTCTTGAGCATGTTATGTCTTTTTAAAAAACAAAAAGAAACGAGCAAAAATTATTTTTAAAAGTGTAAATATATTATTACCATCAAACTTGGAAAACAGAAAGTATTTTATTGTCCTGATTGAATTTAGATTGTTACCTGTATTTTATTCAGGTCTGAAACACATAAATGACCCCACTTGTAGTGGAAAGGAAAAAAAAACAATTGCTGTTAAGAGACAATCATTTCTATGGGCAATAAATATTTAAAGTTCTTGTTACTTAGAGAACAAAATTCTAGAGGTTCTGTCAATCCCCCCCAAATTGTTTTAATGTCCTAAAATGAAATATCTTTAAGGACTGGGCAATCTAACATGAATAGACTTCAGCATATGTTTACATTCATGCCAAATTTATAAAGTTATCAGCATTACAGCTCATGAAAAACGCTCTGTAAGAAAGATTGAAATTCCTTTACAATTTGCAAATTCATTTGCTTGACTTCCATCAAAGCTAAAAAAAATTTTTGGTAAATTATTATCATATCCAAATGTCTCCATGTTTTAAACACTTCATTGTAATTAAATATGCACCAAAGAAAGATTTTTTAAAAAAATACTTTTGCCTATGCATGACTAGGCTAACATGTAAAAATGTTAAACGAGATTTAAAAAACTCATTGTTTTCATAACCTGTGCTATAGAGTAGATGCAGTTAGACCTGAGAAAAATTAATTATAAATGATACAACACATGCCTGGTCCTCAAATATTTTAAATTAACTTTCTTTGACAAAAATGTACAATAGTGGGTTTCTGGGTAACCCTAGAGCATTTCCTCTTAGGTATTTCTAATATTTTGCCTCTTATAGTTTGAATGGTCTATTATTTTTAAGAAGAAAAAGCACAGACAGTAATTACTTTTTCAATTTATAGATATATATATGTATTTTTAAAAAGTACTCTTCTTCCTTTTCACAAACAAATCCTAGTCTAGTTGTCCTTTTTTCCCTTCTGGTTACATCTCAATGGTGACCTCTCCTGTCTCTTGCCCCTATACACCCCACACATACCACATACATCACACACACACACGCCCCACACACATACCACATACATCACACACACACACACCCCCCCCACATACCACACCACACATACACACACATACCAAACCACACACATAAACACACCACACACACACATACCACACACACATACCACATACATCACATCCCCCCCAGGGATTCTTCTGTCTCTGTGTGTCTCTCTCTCTGGCTTCCTCTCTTTGATTCTTTCACTCTTCCCTACTTCCCTATGTAAACCTCTCAAAGAAACTTACTCTTCAGAATTAAAGCACAAATAATTAATTTGCCAAGATTATGTTGATAAAAGGGAGCAAATAATAAATGATGATAGCAAGTGACAAAAGCAAGCAAATCAATCAGTTTTATAAAGAGTGAACACCAGCTGCTGCCACAGAACAATACAGGAGCTAGATCATTTAACATGTTAAATGTGAGTTGCAGTTCTGCATTATGCCTCTCTGAGGGGTGTTAGCTTATTCAATAAGGACAAGCCTGTCTCTCCGAGGTGAGATTCAAGAGTGACAGATTCAGCTGGCTTTGAACCACAGACATCACCGTCACCCTGCGATCCAGACAGGACTCACTGTCCAGAGATCCTTTCAGTCACTGTGTTTCTTCCAGCGAGAGGGAGAAGGGGTGAAATCCACGGCAGAGAATGACAGAACATTTCAGAAACAGAATTTTATTTGTTCTTCTGTTGGGAGAGCTAATTACATGTCTATTTGCGACCTTATGTCTTGATAAACATATATTGATTGAACAGATTATTTCCTGCTGGGTCAGAAACATTCAGACATAATTGTGTTACTATCTATATAATTTATTGGAGGGCAGTGACGGCTTTAATGAAGTCAGAAAGTTTCGAGTAGCAGAACTAATGTAAGGCAGACTTCAATCTATGCATTTTCTAATTTTTCATTCTGGCTAAAAATATTAACCTATTTTGACTCATTAGCCATGTTTATATGTTTACATAGTGATTTATTTACATAAGCAGGTCTGTGTAAAGTAGACCAATATCCAGTGCCCTGTACAAGTTCAGGAAACAAGGAAAGAGGGGTCCAAGCTCCCAAGAGAGATTTAAATGTGAAGCTGGACTCCTGAGACACTCAAGCAACTGACTAGTGAAATCTGCAACAGTAACTGCAGCCTCAGCCACACTGGCCGCGCCCCACTTTCTACTCCGATGGCCTTTGAACTTGTGGTTCCCTCTGCCTGGGCTGGTGTTTCCCAGATGCACGCATGGCTCTCGGCCCAAATGTGTATGGAGAAAGCTTTCCTGACACCCTAAGTCAAACATACAAAATAGCATCCTTCATCTTCGTTTCATTTTCTTCTTTGCTTCCTATCTTCATTGGCCTGGTCCATAACTTTAGTTTTATTACTATATATTTTATCCACTAGAATTTATTCCTTTTTGTTTACTGCTTTCCTTAGCTCCTAGAAGGGTGTCTGAAGGGCATTAAATAAATATTTGTTGACTTGACTAGAAGGTAATTGTGAAGCATTAACATCATTTACCTTGACTAATATCATCTCAATACCATGCAAGTCACTGTGACAAATGAAAGACATGGTCCTTTTCTTCGAGATGCTTATAATCTATTTGGTGAGACAAGCCTGTCACATATTTTAGCTATCTATCACTGTATAACAAATTACCCCAAACATCAGTAGCTTAAAACAATAAATGTTTATTATAACACACAGTTTCTGTGGATCAGAATCTAGGAGTGGCTTGGCTGGGCGGTCCTGGCTCAGGGTGTCTCATGGGGTCACAGCCAAGACATCGGCCAGAGCTGGTCATCTGAAGGTTGCCTGGGGCTGAAGGGCCACTTCCAAGCGAGCTCAGCCACATGCTATCAAGTTAGAGCTGGTTTTTGGTGGGAGGCTTCAGTTGGTCACCACATGGACCGCTCCAGAAGGCTGCTTGCGTGTCCTCATGACCTGCAGCGGGATTCTTCCAGAGGAGTGACCCAGAAGAGAGTCAAGTGAAAGCCTCAATGTCTCTTCTGACCTGCCTTGAAGGTCACCCTCTGCCATGTTTGTAACTCCCTTATGGTCATACAGGTGAGCCTTATCTGCAAAAGAGTGTGAATACCAGGAGGTGAGAATCACCTTGGAGACTGGCTATCACACACATGGAATAAATAATGAAGCATATGTGTCCATGTATAATTAAGTGCTATACTGTGAAAACATTCTAGATTCAATCTGTTTTGAGAACTTGGACTTACATAGTTGGAAAGGCTTAGTTAGACGGCAAATTTAAACCTCATCTGCACAAAGCTTCCAGATATTTTCATAACATAAACCCCATTCATTTATTTATTCAGTATTTATTAAATAATTATTCATTAAATAAATATTTATACATAATATTTATTAAGCCATTGCTTGCTGTGCTAGATTCAGGGTTATGAATAAAGCTCAGATCCTGGGAAAGGGGAACTTACAGTCCAGGGTGTATAAGGTCCAAACTTTGGAGCCATAATGTTTTTGAGTGAATTTAAATACTTTGTGCAGTGGGGCAAGGACCATCATCCAAAGCCAGTTTTTCTCTGGACACTAAAAACAGAAATTACAAATACACAAAATATCTGTTACTGAAAGTGGGGTCTGGCTGCTCACTGCTCAAAAGCCAATAAAGAGGCAAAGTTGGTAGAAAGGAAAATTTGCTTATTTCGGATGCTGGCAACCAGGGTGGTGGTGGGGGGCAGACTCATGTCCAAAGGCCACTCCCCCCACTGACAATCAGTGAGCAAGAGCTTTTATAGACAGAGGGAGAGGGCTACATGCAGAAACAGCACAGTCAGCTCTGACATGTGCTTTAAGCTGTAAACTTAAAGAAAGCAGTGATACACATCATAAGTAGTTATACTCTGTGACAACTTCACTAGACACATTTTTTTAAAATCCTGAACATTGGAGTCAAAAGTATGGTTAGACGTAAAACAACAGTTTTTCATTAGAGTTTTTAAAAACGTTTTACTAATGTTTTTCTCTGAGATGCCTTAGGGGCCCTCTGGAAAACTCAAACTTAGCTAGAGAAAGAAACTTACAATCTGCTATCACAAGCAATTCAATACTCCAGAAAAACTTTGTTTTCTTAACAGAGAGAGAAAACCAAATTCAGTCTTGCATTAGTTTACTGTTAATAACAAAATTCATTTACCTAATTAAATTCAATCTAATTTTAATCCAGACAATGTACAAAATTCTCTTCTCAAAGTTCCTTTTTCACAAACCTTTTATCACTTTTTGGATCCATATTAATTTGTCCCTTACCTTCCCATACATAAGCAACCAGCCCTAAGACAAAATTATTCTTTTTTTTTCCAACAAAAATATCTCGTCTTTATTTCTTCTCTCACCAGCAACACATATCTTACTCGCTTTACATATTGAAATGCTTTCCTTATCATTTTTACATATTACAATTTTTAACCCTTGAAAACCTTAACGAAACCAAGAAACAAGTAATTGAACTATTTGTTATATCAGCATTTTCTGACTGGCAAACTTAAGAACATATTCCATAACCTCTAAAAACATACATTTTCCTCATAGAACAATTTCTCTTTAATGTGGTACAAGATATGTGTTTAATAAACCCAAACCTTCTCCCCACCCCTACCCCCCATTGGCTTGAAGTTTTACTAATTAACCCAAGGATGAAGTTTCAGGCAAAGTGGGCTGTGTTTGTATTTCAAGGACATGATAAAAGTTAACTTCAAGCTTTCTCCTAAGTTTATTTTTGTTCTCTCAGGGTCAGAATTTTGAAGAAAGTATGTTATTAAGCTATCTTTCTCTAACTGCATACGCAAAAGGAACCAGTTTTGGAGTTTCAAAGGAGTTTCATCTTAACCAGTTTTCTCCAGAGTTTGAAGAATAAGGTTGGTGGCCACACAGTGTTTAAAAAAAAAAAATCATTTCTTTTTTTCTTAGTCACAGTTTCACAGCTTAAGTTTTTCTAATGAATCGAAGCTGAATTTCCCATTTTACCAAAGGCAACAAAAATACCAATCACACAAATGGAATACACACTCACACATCAGAAGACAGAACTGTTGCAAATCTTCCAGAGCGTGATCAATATGGAGTCCCAAACAAACACTTCCCAACACAAACAGGCCTCAACGTCAGACACACATCAGAACCAATTGGCAAAAACACCCAAATAGCACTTCGTGCTCAAAAGAGAAGTTTGCCGGGCGCACACCGGTGGACTTACTTGGTCTTGGAGCTCGTCAGCTCGTCCTGAGGCATCTTTCCGTTCCACCAAGGAAAAGCGTAGTTTGGCAGCCAGTGCTGAGCAGGGGAGAAACAGGGAGGAGCCCCGAAACAAATGGTTCGGGCAGCTGCCTAGAAACGTCCCCCCAAATCCCCCTCTCAGGGCTGGAGAGCCACGAGCGGAACGCTCCTCGCAGCCATCCCAGCGCGTCTTCATGGCGGCGGCTCTGGTCGGGAAAACCCGGGAGCCAGATATCGCGAGAGCACAGCCTCACGCTGGGAACCAAATACTTACCTAAAGTGGGTCCAGCTGCTCGCCGCTCAAAAGCCAATAAAGAGGCAAGGCTGGGGGAAAGGAAAGCTTCCTTTATTTTGGAGGCCGGCAACCAGGTTGCGGGGCAGGCTCCTGTCCAAAGGCCGACTCCTCCCACTGACAATCAGTGGGCAAGAGCTTTCATAGGCGGAGGGAGGGGACTACATGCAGAGACAGCACAGTCAGCTCTGACGCTCATCTTGAAATTGGTCATCCACCAATGGTCTGACCACCATCATCTTGATTGTTTTAGGTACAGTTAATCTTCAGTTCCAGAGTCGGTTTGTTCCCATTTCTTTGAGGCCAGTTCTCAGAATTGTGGCAGCTTATGTCATGGCTACAGTCTGGTCATCATGCAGTTAATGTCTTCCACCTGGTGGGGGTTTCAGTATCTATAAGACAGCTCGCAGGATATGGCTCAGAATATTATCTATAGCCCATGAAGAGGAACTAAAGGTTCCTCTTTGCTTCATGACTAAACTATTATTATTTAGTCTTGTTGCACTGTTTTCCTTTGTTTCTGCAGTTTCTCACTTTTCTAATTAAACTAATTCTTTGGCTAAAGTTTTTCCACAGACAAAAGGCAGGCTGAGGACATGGGGGGCAAGGACCATATGGTCCTGCTCCGTTTCATATTCACATTATGTGAATGGAAAATAAAATTGTCATCATGCTCTCAGTATAAGCAATTTCAATTTAACAGAAGAAAGGTGGATTTTGGAAATAATCAGCCAAGTAATCTAACATCAAAAAATTCACCAATCATGATTACAAAATGTGAAGGGAAGCCACATGTGAAGGGAAGCCACATGACCACCTTAACAAAAGGAATCAGTAGAAACTGATCTTATTCTCTAAAGCACCTCTACTTCCCCTCCCATGCCCAAATGGGAATGCAACCGATTTTTATGGGTTTTTAATTTATCAGGCCACCAAAACATGTTCAAGACCAATGAGTCTCCACTAGTATTTGTCACAACAGTGATTGACCAAAAGGACATTTAGCATCTAAATTAAGTGACCACTGATTCTTTTAACATTTTCTCTTCTCCCTATCCATTGCCTGATTTATTATTCTTATCTCACTTTCAGGCCCAAGTTTATGGCCTATGTTAATGTTAATTTTCCTCCCTCTCTAAGGAATTAGAGAAAAACTACCATCTCAGTCATTTGGTCAATGTTCTTTAATACAGAGATTAACCCAATGCACTGTTACAGGTAACATAAATGTCAAGCAGAAACCAAACCCCAAACAGTTATAGGATTGAAGGATCAAAAGAATAAAATAAATTTAAGAACATGGGAAAAAAAAAAAAAAAAACCCCAGCATAGCAGAGAAATAGACCCTCTACACCTGTGGTGGAACCAAGGACAGACGTAAGAGCCTAACAACTGTACAGACACACTGACTTACTAATTCCTCTTCTAGGAAGGACAAAAATGTGAATGGACCCAAAGATGGAATGATAAGGATGTTCATGGCAGAGTGATTTATATTTGTGAAAACAGAAACAAATGCTCATCAAGAGAGTATTTCATTGTGTGGATATAAATATCTAAGTACATAAAAAAGCAATGGAAACAATCGTGTGATTGATATTCCATATGTGCTTTTAAAAGTACATATTTACTTGGAAATGAGGTTGGAAGGATTTTTACAATGTCAGCAATGATTTATCTGTAGTTGGTAGGATTGTAGGTGATTTGCATTTTCTTTTTTCTTTTTTTTTTGGCCATGCTGCTCAGCTTGCAGGATCTTAGTTTCCCACCCAGGAGCCCTCGGCAGTGGAAGTGCGGAGCCCTAACCACTGGACGGCCAGAGAAATCTCGATTTGCATTTTCTTATTGAGATTTTCTCTTCTTTTTCCACAAGCACACTTAGTGGATGCATCACATCAAACGTGCATCCCTACCCTCAACGACTTTAGCTCTGGGGTAGGCTGCGTGACTTGTTTGGCCAGCAGGATGTTAGCAGGCATGGTGCAGGCAGAGGCTTGGAAAGCACTGGCACGATGGACTTACTCTTGCTCTTGCCCCTCTGCTGTCTCCACAAGGACATGCCCATTGGCAGATGAAAGGTGGTGGGTGAGTGAGGCAGAGCTGAGCTGCCCGTTTTCCCCCTGAGACTGCCCCAGATCCCCAAGGGCCGGCCAGTCCCCAGATCCTGAGTGAGCCCAGAAGATCAGCAGAGTCCTGCTCAGGCAGACCTGCCAACCACTGGCCCAGGGCGTGAGACCAGAGGAAGGTAGCCACGCCCCCCAGCCTTGCAGGGTCCCTAACTCAATCACATGCTTTGTTGTCTGCTGCTGGCATTTCATGTTTGCTGGCTGCCCTGCATTCATGTAGCCATAGACAACCAGGAGAGCACGATGGGAGTTGGGAGAAAAATCAACAACCAGCTCAGGTTCAAACCAAAGTTGTAGTATAGAACTTGCCAGAAGACATTTCTGAACAGGCTAGACTGGCAGAAAGTTTAAAATCAATATAAAAATGGAACTGATGTTCTAACATGTGCAAGGCACTGTGCCACGGTCTGGGCGGGTCACCAAGTGCAAGGACACACCCTGCCCCCCTCCTGGAACACACACTACAATCGGGGACCCTCCTGGCACAGACCCGGCTCTCAGACAGTCACCAATGACTGGATGCACGTGCCACCGCACTCAAGAGCTTTCAACTTGAAGGTAGTTAAAAATGCATCAGCTCTTCCCCAACCTGATGCTGAGAGCATCCTGAAATCAAAAAGGCTGCTCCAACAACTGGATGAACTTAAAGTAACGAGGTCTCTAAGTTGACTCGAACAGAAGAAAATGATATTATGTTTTCAAGGAGGACAAATGAACGTATCTACCTGTAACCTTTCTGACAGCCAGAGACCCACTGCATCGAAAATTTCGCGGCTGGGGTGCATCATTCCCAGGCAGCCGAGAGTTTAATAAGACGTCGCAGAGACACCAAACCTTCCAGTCCGAGGCCACCTGCTGGCAGCCCCAAGGCGCTCACTTTGGAAGCTGACAATCTGAGCTAACATCAGGGCATGGAGATGCTCAGACACGGGGCACAGGCTGGCACAGGGATGTCCGCCCACTGGTCCCTCCCTCCCCCCGGTGCCTGAAGATCACAGAATGGTATGACATCCCAAACTCGTCCAGTTCCCAGCACCCTTATGTGTTCATCCTGGAGATGCTGGGGGTGTTGCCAAGCCCGGCTGCCCTGTGGAACGAAGTGATGCCTTTGGTGTGATGGACAAATCTTTCCTCGAGCAGAGCCCAGCCTGCCTGGCCAGCCTTAACTCCCAAGATCCTTCCCCTCCACCCCTTGCACTCTGCTTACCCAGGTTAAGTATCTGCTGTTCCTGCTTTTCTCACCTCTGTGCTCGTTCAGCCTGTGACTCTCATCGCCTCCAGCCGCCCCCTCTTCTATCTTCCAATTTGGGCTTTGCTTCCTAGGACTCGCTCCCCAACTAGACTGTAAAAACGATCATTAAGGGACTTCCCTGGTGGCACAGTGGTTAACAATCCACCTGCCAATGCAGGGGACGTGGGTTCGAGCCCTGGTCCAGGAAGATCCCACATGCCACGGAGCAACTAAGCCCGTGCACCACAACTACTGAGCCTGCACTCTAGAGCCCACGAGCCACAACTACTGAAGCCCGTGTGCCACAACAACTGAGCTTGCGTGCCACAACTATTGAAGCCCACGCGCCTAGAGCCCGTGCTCTGCAATGAGAAGCCACCACAATGAGAAGCCCGCGCACCGCAACGAAGAGTAGCCCCTGCTCGCTGCAACTAGAGAAAGCCTGTGCGCAGCAACGAAGACCCAACGCAGCCAAAAAAATATATGAATAAATTAAAAAAAAATAATAAAAACGATCATCACATAATATGCAACAAGCCAGGCACTTTGTTAGGTGCTTTGCCTGTCTTAGCTCATTCTATCCTGTTCTACAACTCTAGGAGATTAGCATCATTACTATTATTATCATCACCACGTATCCTAGTTTTCAGATAAGGAAAGTGAGGCATGAAGAGGCTGAAGCAACTTGCCCAGAGCACCAGTACCAGTGGGTCTGGAGGTCACGTGTTCACTATAATATTACCAGTGCCCATCGCACTGAATGAAGGAACGAATGAAACCTCTCCTTGAGGCTGTTCCTGCAAGCAGAATTAATCGCACTCTCCTTTGCTTTCAAATCTCCACCTTAACACATTCTACCTCATAAAACTGGAGCCCAGTTTCCAAATAATCTGCACTGTCATGCATTGCTGTGCATTCACACCCTAGACCTCCTTTGCTGGAAAGAAGTCAGGCTGGCATAGATCAGGTGACCTCCAGCTCTGGCACTGCCGGACGGCAGATGCTTCTGAGACAGGCCCAGGAGACCACAGGAGAGATGGGCAGAAGGGCTGTGGGCAGCCCTCACCATGAAGAAGCACAGCCTTTCCCCCTCTGATGAAGGGGCTCCAAGAGCTTGCTGGTTCACTTAGAACCACCATCCAAGAGGCAGGTCCCCTGCCAACCTCCCCTCCTATGCCTCCCACATCTTAGCTTCAACCACAGCTGTAGGTGAGGTTGTGGTGGTTATGGAGGAACAGGGGCAATGGGCTGCAGGCAGACAGCTTAGCAGGAAGTGGAGAGAGGAAACGGTGGTCTTAGGGAGCACCTAGAGTCTGAGCCAATTGTGTGGTGGAAGCATTGAGTCCCCTCAGGCCAAGACCCAGTGGGGTTTAAACATCAGGTGTTGCTGTCACTGGCCTTCTCTGCAATTCAAGAGGAACCAAAAAAGGGATTTAAGAGGGGAGTCCTAGTTTTTGCTTAACCCCCTCCAAATGAATAGCTGAATGAATAGCTGTTGAATAGCTATTGACAGCCCAGGTCTAAAGCTGTCTGTTGACCTCAGAGTCTGTGAGGTATGGCATCTCACCTCTGGCAGGGGACACCTAAGAGGGAAGGAATTGTATGAAGGGATTTTGTAGCTATCTGGAAAGAGAACTCCCTTCTGCTTTGAGACATTGTTTTCAAATGTACTTTCTGCTTGGAGGACCCCCTACATTTTTCTGTTGCTCCATCACTAGATAGAAAATTCCAGAAGAGAGGGGTACAGCCACACACATTTCTCTCCTGCCAGCTCCTTTCCCTCCGCAAATTGCCAAGAGGGTTATTTTATAAAAATTTAAATGTATGCAATTTAATTGCCTGTCATAATAAGCAAGTGTCACTGCTAAAACAGACTAATTCTGATCAAATATTTTGGTCAGCTTCCTGGCTTTCAAAAGGTCTTTGGAGCCAGGGTCCAAATTCCACCTTGCTGGTTGAGGGTGTGCTTAAACACACATGGGCTCCCTGTGAAAGGCATTCACACATTTACTGGAATGCATCCAAAGAGACAAAGAATCCTGACACTGCCCATCAGTATTAAGACCCTCCCCCTCCACTGTCTTTAACTGAAAGTCTGTGAGGAAGGCAAGGTGATTTAAACCCACAGCTAAAGTTCAACAGTGAGATGTCCCTTAGAAGACAGACGTTGCTGTTCACATACCCATTAGAGAGAAAATGGTGATGCTGCTAGCGATGATTTCCAAAGATTAATTTAAAAAAGAGAAAAAAGGAAATCTGATATTGATGACTAGCAGATGGAGTAATACAAAACTAAGACAAGTGATCATGTCAAATGCATAGTTACATTTAATCTCAGTAACTATAACTGCAATGTCCTTAAACACACACTTGGTTTCCTTCTAAAAGAATAGAAGATAAAGTTGATTTACAAAGCACTTTCACATAAAATTTCTCATTTTTTCCTCACAATGCTTTGCTTTAGAAAGTTCCACCCCCATTTTGCATAAGAGGAAACCAGATGAGCATTCTACCACTCAGCTAGTAACCAGGTTATTAAACAATACAGACAGTAATTAAGGGCATGGAATCTGGAACCAGACAGAAATGTACTCAAATTCTGGCCCTTCCATTTACTGGTCATAAGACTTAGACAAGTTAATAGTTAAAATCTGGACCCAAACTTAGATTTTGCAACTCACAATCCTATGACACAATACCAAAGTGCTAAGGAAGACACAGCCAACACAAGGGGGAGGGAAAAACATGCCTACTTTTCTTTGTCAAATGAGACGTTCCACCATCATGGGCATATCTCCACTCTATGTGATTACTGTAGTGTCTAAAACTACTTACAAGGAACAAGTGACTCACTCTAACAAGCCCTTAGTGATACGTTGGTGGTGTTGGTATACTATTTATTTGTAATATCTATACATATGCTGCCTCCTTGATAAAGCAATAAAGTTTCTGTGGGCAGTGCAGGGGTGGGCTGAGCCAGTCTGAGGGGCCAGTCTGGGCCAGATCCAGGCAAAGCTGGGAAGGTCCAGGCAGAAGGCCTCAGGCTAGCACTCTGGGTCCACCCAGGAGGCAGGACTATTGTGACAGTAGTTCCAGCCTAAGGAGAAAATGTTGCAGGTACAGCTGGGAAGCTGACACCACAGCTGGTCTGTGAGATTGTTGCTGGGACCAAGAAGCCAAGTGTGTCGGTTAACTAGGGCCACAATAATGCCGTGTAATAAATGACCCCAAAATCGAGTGGCTAAAAGCAACACTCCTTTATCCTATGGCTCTAGAGGTCACCTGGGGCAGCTCTGCTTCACTCTGCAGGTCTACGGGTCTGAGTCCTTGCCATGGTCTCGGTCTCTCCCCCTCCCAGAGGGCTTGTGGGGGCACATTCCTCTCAAGGTGATGGCAGAGGCACAAGACGAAAAGAAGAAACATGCAAAGCCTTGTAAGGCCTTGACTAAAAATTGGCACTATCACTTCAGCCCTATTTCATGGAGCAAAGCAAAAGGCCAAGCCCAATGTCACAAGGCGGACAAGGACACTCTGCCCATGACAGGGCCCTGGTAATTATGCAGGAGACTCAAAGAACTAACTTGGGCCAGTAATCCAATTAACTCTGCCCACCTCCATGGCCACATTATTATATCCCTCCAGTATGAAAAACACTCCTACCTCCATCAAAGGGCACCCAGAAGTCTCACCCAATTGTGGCATCAGGCAACATTTAGGACTCCATGACTACATATGGTCCAGATGTGAAATGGACCTGGGAACTAAAAGCACAAGCTACTGGTCCACCCCCTCCCACACCCACACAACAAGCAACATTGTAACAGAGACAGGATAATCACAATAGGCACCCCTATTCAAAACAAGGAAACTTTATCTTCAGCAAATCTGAAGTCCCTCTAGGCAAATTAGAAGAGTTCCCCTGCCATGGGAGTAGGAAGTGTTTCTTTCTTTTTTTAAAAATTTAATATATATATTTTTTCTTTTTTAAAAAAATTTTATTGGAGTACAGTTGATTTACAATGCTGTATTAGTTTCAGGTATACAGCAAAGTGAACCAGTTATACATATACATATGTCCACTTTTTTTTAGATTCTTTTCCCATATAGGCCATTATAGGAAGTGTTTCTTGATTAGATCTTGGTTCTGTCCCCATGGGAAAGGGAGGAGTGGTTGGGGGAGGGGGTAAGGGTTGGGACCCACAGTCCATGCTCTCTACAGCTCCTGGCTCTGTCCCGAGATACCCTTGCCATCATGTTCCTCATTGCTTCTGAAGAGGACACTGAAAATTATACCTTTTATTGGTGGTTACGTTTTCCCAGCCTGCTTCCCACCTGAAGAAAATTGGACACTCAGAAGTTTCTTTTGGTCTCTCAAAAAATGTTTCAGTCTCTTTTAGTTCAGGCTGGTAGGACTTTGGTAATATCACTCTCTCTACAACTTAGTGGGCTTTCTATGGATTTGATTGCAGTTCATTCCATGTGTCAAAATCACAATTTTTTTCAAGACACATTTCTCTCCAGATTGAATTACTAGCGCTTTGGGCACATCCAGTGGCAGTGGACCCATGCCTCTGTCCAGCTGAAAGAGCTACTAAAAGTCATTTTGTCATATTTTGCAGTGTTACAGCCACACCCCTGATTGGGTCTTTGCCCTGAAGCCATGTTTTCTTGCAAGTCACCTGAATTTGGTCTTTGTCTTTCCTGCTATGTAATTCAACAACCATTCCCTGGACTTAATCTTTGTCCCCAGGCTGTATCTTAATTTAAGAATCTTTTCCTGCCTAGACTGGCTGAAGGTAACAGTTTTATTTTCTAAGTAGCAACTTCTGGGCTGCTTGCAATCTGTTCTTGTCTTTTGTTTGGTTTTTGTTTTGAGCATATCTCTTCCTTGTAGTAACTTACTGTATGCATTTAAAAGCAAACAACTCAGTCTTTCAAAAATTTTCTCTGTCTGCCCTTTCCTTTGATTATGTTGCTCACCTCTTTGAGTGCTTTTACCATGCAACAAATCAGTGGATGGAAAAATCCTAATATTTAGATTTGTTCACACAGAATGTCCCACTTGGACCTTAAGACCAAATTTACCTGTACTAACCAACTCTTCTAGAACTCTTCTGAGAGGTATCAAGAACTGGTTCAGCCCTAAAGAAATATTAGAACTTTTAAATTGTACTATGTCTCTTGTTGGGACCCAATAGAGAGAAAAATGATAGAAAAGGACTTGATTATTTCGAAAATTTTCAAAATCTTACCTTCATCCTTTGGAAGGGCCACAGCAAATTCTACTGGTCTGGAAGTACCTGGAACAGAACTCTACCATTTGTCAGCCCCAATATGGTGGAGTCATAGATTACCAGCTATTTGGTAGAGGCAGTAGATGGCAGAATGATCTGGTTCCACCTAAAGCAGCAGTCCCCAACCTTTTTGGCACCAGGGACCGGTCTCATGGAAGATAATTTTTCCATGGACCTGGGGAGAGGGATGGTTTCAGGATGATTCAAGCGCATTACATTTATTGTGCACTTTATTTCTCTTATTATTACATTATAATATATAATGAAATAATTATACAACTCACCATAATGCTGACAGGAGGCGGAGCTCAGGCGGTAATGCAAGCTATGGGGAGCAGCTGTAAATACAGATAAGCTTCGCTCGATTGCCTGCCGCTCACCTCCTGCTGTGCGGCCCAGTTCCTAACGGGTACCAGTCCGTGGCCCGGGGGTTGGGGACCCCTGACCTAAAGCACTACACAGGTCACCTCAGGTACATGAATGCAAGGTTCTTCCAGAAAGAGCAAACAACCATTTTTTTTTTTATTTTATTTTTTATACAACAGGTTCTTATTAGTTATCCATTTTATACATATTAGTGTATACATGTCAATCCCCATCTCCCAATTCATCCCACCACCACCACCCCTCTCCCCCCCGCCCCCCACCGCTTTCCCCCCTGGTGTCCATACGAGCAAACCACCATTTTTTTCCACAAAGACTCTAGACCGATCTGCAAAGTTTATGACAGCGCCTAGGTCTATAGTAGATGGGTTAACTATCTGTGGCCCATCGGCCTCCACTGCAGAGTCAGTAAGGCCAAGGCTATAGACATTACAGACTCTTGCAAGACTTTGTCCCACTGGAGGCAAAAAGAGACTAATCCATTCAATGTACACAGTTTGTCTCCAGTAAAGATAGAGCTAAGCCTCTTACCAATGGAAATCCCTGAATGAATTTGGCTTCTAGCATGGGGCAAGTGGACCAGGTCTTCCTAGAATATAGGGTAACAGAGCTGGCTTCAGTGCTCAACTCTCCAGGGTCTGCAGGTCTAACTGGGGACTCAGCTTCCAATGGGTGCTGACCCTCCCTAAGTTCATGGAGGCTGTAGACTGGGATAACTTGGCCCAAATCATTCCAAAGAGGATGAGGCAGCCTCCTCAAACTGGACAAAGAGGGGCTCTTACTCGAATCCAAATGCTTGGGCAGGAGGCCCTGACATACTGCCTTACACCTCACATATCAAACCTGGTGTAACTAGTGTACATAGAGTTTAACTTCCCTTGGAAGGCAGATGCAATTTCCTTACAATGTTTTCCTTGGGGCACAACTAGACGCTCTGGCTATAAACGTAGGGTATTGCTCACCTCTAGGCCTACCCTAGAAGGCAGCTCATCAGATCCTTGGTCCCAGACCCGCAGGAGCAGGTGTCACCTCTGGCTGTGCTGAAAGGAAGATGTTAGTCTATTAGGACCCAGAGGAGCATGGCAGAGGCAGTCAGAAGAGAAAGGCTCTCAGCCAACGACATTCATAGTCATAACTTGCATCTTTTCCATGCGTTCTGATTGTTACACACACTTTATGTAGCTTATTATGTTTCTTTCACAGTAACCTCCACTCTACAGATGGAAAGAAGCCTAGCTCGGAGAAGTTCAATAACTTGTCTCGGGTCTCCCAGCTAGTAGATGGCAGCACTGGGATCTGAAGGCAGGCATTCTGTTTCCACATGGGACGTTACCTGCGGGGAGGGTCTTCAGCCAGGCGTGATTCTCAGCCCTGAGGACAGAGATGTTAGTTGACTGCACCTTCATCCTCTTCCTGGGCACATCCCATCTGGAAATTTGAAAGCCTGTATCTTCACATGGATAGAGGCTCCCCCAGCCTCTTCTTGGAAGGAGACTGCAGTTTCTTTCCTCTGCCGAAGAGCCAACTCAAATGTTTGTTCGCAGCATCATTTTGAGCTGCTCAAGCTCACAAAGACTCCAGTGGACATTCCAGACTCTATCACTTAGACTACTGCAGAGTCTGATTCAGTCTGGAAATTTCAGCATCTTACGTACGGACTCTCCCTTTGATGAGCACCGGCCACTCCACCAAGAGGAATTAGCTATAAGTGATCTAACCGACCTACCTATCTAATCTACCCCTAGTCGGGGTTTAGATTAAACACCTGAATTGTGGATAAAGTCTTGCAAATACAGTTGAAGTCATTTTTATAGTTGATTCTAAAGAGTAACACACAATGGGATCAATTACTTCTTGAGATATTTCGTAGGCTGTGAATATAAAATCATACTGCTAAGGAAAAGTGAAAGTTTTTCTAAAATACTCTGGAGTAAATTCAGCTGGAGGAAGAAGGAAGCCTTAGCCTTCACTGTTTTAAACCACTTAGAATTGAAATAGGATGTGTGGAGAGACTGTTCCTAGTCACTCTGGTTCGTAGTGTGGTGTTGAAACATAGACTTTGTTAAAGCATGAACAGCCTAGACTCTTAGCTGAACTTACACAGTTTGGCCCAAAGCTGACATGTGTCCTACGTTTCTAACATGCATGTGTTCCTACCTCAGTGAACAGCACTGTGAACACCAGAAACCTGGTCCCATGCCTATATCCAATCTCCAAGTCCTAATCATCCACTCATGTTAATTGAGCCTGACTCTACCTGCTTCTCTCCATCAAGGCACCACCATAATACAGGCCCCCATGATCTCACAACCAAATTACCAAGTAGCCTCCCCGCTGGTGCTCTTGACTCCACAGTCCCTCCTGCTCACTCACCCACACTGCACTGCTGTGAGTTTCCTCAAATGTTTGAACCTCTTCCCCAGGTTGCTTAGCCTGGGTACACAGCCTCCTCATCTGCTGTGGCTCACCTTCTCCCCATCACACTCCACTCCAGCTACTTCAACCAACACCAGGAACCAGATGCTCTCTTTTCTTCTCTGCTTAAGCTTTGGTTTTTGTTTTTATGTGCGTGGAATGCCCTTTCCCCTACCCCTGCCCCCAGGGAGAGGGAGGTATAGAGAGGGAGCAAGAGCTAGAAATGGAGAAGGATGTGCAGACACACAAGTTGATGAGCACAGAACATGAGTGAGAAGGACACTGACCGGAACCATTCATGGGGACCCCTAAGGAATGGGGCTCCAGGGGGGATGTTAAGGAAGTGGTACTGCAGGATGTACCTTTTACTTTTGTATATTGTTTAGATTTTTCTATAGTGAATATGTTTAACTTATCTCTATATATTTTAAATTACATTTTCCCATCCTCACCTCTGAGATACTGATTCAGTGGGGAAGGGTCCAGGATTCTGATTTTCCAAAGACCCTCCATAGACTCTGTCAGTAGGGAACTGTAGCTGAAAAGATTGTTTCCAGTATAAGGCGGCAACTGACATTTTTGTTTTTTAAGAAAAGCTCCAACTCTATTACACAACCATTTTTTATTATTTCCTTTTATTTTACAGTAGCTTCTTTCTACTACAAATTCACATTCTCTAAGTATATTAGATTTGAAATATCTGTAAGAATTATAATAGCATCGGCAGTCATTTTAACAGTTTGCCACATTTGAACAAAGGGCCTAAATAATCATTGTAAAGCATGTATTTGTGAAGTAGGTTTCATAAGCCATTTTAAAATTAAGGCAAACAAGAAAAAAAACCTACAAATACAAATATCAGGGTTTCTCAGATTCTAAATTTATAACACTAACTTAATTACCCTTTGACTGACTCTCAAAACAATGGATATTCTCAAAACACAAAGTAGAAAGTTATTAGAAATAACAACTTTGGTATAATGTATACCTATTTCACTAAACATTTTTAAGTTTTGACTTTGGGAAAATGTAAAGATGTAAATGTTTTTATAATTAACTTTTGAAAATATCTGTAATGCCCTAAAATGCAGACATCAACGCATCTATTTCCTTAAACTTGTTAGTTATACTTTCAATACATTCTCCAGCTTTTAATCTTAGCCCATCAATTACAAGATAGTCCTCTTCACAGTGGTTTTCAAGCGAGCTGCCCACAGGAGCTTCAGGGCCACATTTAGATAACTGTAAAAATAACCATACAAGTCATCAAATTTACTTGAAGACCAGGCTTAATTATTTGAACAAAACATAAAGTTGTCAGTAACTCCTTAAGAAGGTGTTCCATTTGCTGGTGGTCAAATAATGATCCCTATGTAAAGTATAACGTACAGTAAGTGTGTGAGTGTAAAAATAACTTAGTATTTAGTCCTGTCTCTACTCTCCAACATCACACATTTTTAGTTAGTTTTAATTTTATGCTTTGGAAAAATGTGGTCATTAAAATTAAACTTCTGAGAGTTTTCTATATTTGTTTATTTTAAAAATGATTATTATGGGGAATAGAAGTTAAAACTGTTTTAGTCACACTTTTCTGTTCTCATCTTCTCATAAGCATCTGCATTCCTTACGAACAGTGAGAGTGTGTGCTAGCTTAGTGGCAAAGAACACAGGTAAAAACAATGCAAACACACACACACACACACACACGAGATTTACAACTTCAAGGTTCACTAAAGGCAGAGGTAACTTCCCACACAATGTAAGAAAAAAAATACATGCAGTTTATGGGACTTCCCTGGTGGTGCGGTGGTTAAGAATCCGTCTGCCAATGCAGGGGACATGGGTTTGAGCCCTGTTCTGGGAAGATCCCACATGCCGTGGGGCAACTAAGCCCATGCGCCACAACTACTGAGCCTGTGCTCTATAGCCCGTGAGCCACAACTACTGAGCCCACGTGCCACAACTACTGAAGCCCGCACACCTAGGGCCCATGCTCCGCAACAAGAGAAGCCACCGCAATGAGAAGCCCGCGCACTGCAACAAAGAGCTTGCTGCAACCAGAGAAAGCCCGTGTGCAGCAACGAAGCCCTGATGCAGCCAAAAATAAATAAATAAATAAATTAATTAAAAAAAATACATGCAGTTTAGACAAGTGCTTTCATGTATCAAAAATGTACCTTTTATTACAATAATTATTAAAATAATTATTATTCAGTAAACTCTGTCTTATCTGTATATGGACTATCTAATTTGTGAATTATTCAGGTGGATTTTTATAATAATCTGAAATCAATGCCTTCCCTTTTTTTTCCACGTCAGGGCATGTCAAGTAGTGTTAATATTAGCTAAGAACATAATTAATTAGAAAGGTAACTCTACTGAGGAAAATAATCTCATAAAGTATTTCAATGACAAATAGAAATGGATTTTGATTATCCATGTGTGTATGCTTTTTGTTCATGTTGCTACTCTCAATTCATTGGTATAAATGCTTGAGAGTAATCAACCTGAAACCTCATACATGAAATGAATGATGAAAACATCATCAAAATTTACAACTCTGAAAATAGCTCAAACACTATCTGCCCAGAGAATAAACATGCTCAGAACTTTAAAATTATCAGATGGCTCCTTTTGATGTGTTAGCTTGTAAAGGCCACTTTCTCCTAAAAACAAAACACATCTTCAGTGTTAAGTGGTATTACCTTTGGAAGCCATATTAATTTTTCCTACTAACAACAACAACAAAAAGAAATCCCTTAGGTGATCATTTATTTATTTTTAAGCTGTAAATGTAAATTGCTCCAGCTTTGACAGTTGGTCTCATTGCTATTCTCCTTATTTAAAAGTGAACAAGGCCCTAAGTACCCTGAACCTGGCATGAATTCCAGACTTGTAAAGCTCAGTGTGGAGAGAAGCTTATGAACCAGTCAGCAGGCGGCACTCACCTGCCTACCAGCAAGTTAAAATGGTTAATTTTTATAATTTCTAAATGACTTTGAAAGCATAAAATATTACAAGAATCTAAAACAAAGAGCAAGCTCCTGGCTGGTGATGTATAAAAACTATTTTACCTTAAGAAATAAAAATCAGAAGTAATTTTCTGTTCTATGAAGTTACTAGTTATAATGGCAAAACAGAAGCCAATTCTGTGGCTGTAAAAGCTCCAGGACATTTCTATAAAAATCAACCTGGCTGTATTTTTGAAAAGAGAAACTGCTAAGACTGAAAAAAAAAAAACCACTGCAAAAATCCATATGGTGCTCAAACAAAACACACATTTGCTAGAAAAGAATAATTTGTATATTAACTACATGTATACAATATATATATCACCAATCTATAGCTCTTGTTCTACAAAGGGTAGGATCTATATAGAGACAACAAGTTTTTTGTTTGTTTTTGTTTTTGTTTAAAAAGGAACTCTAATTGGAAAAATGGCACTCACAACCCATGGAAATTCAAGTACAAGTTGGTATCGCTGACCAAGAAAACAATTATGTTTTTCAGCTCAGCAAGTGTTTTTATCATTAATTTTATTTTCCTTGACATTTTGATCTCAACTGTAAATTCTGTATATTTCCTTGATTTCTAACTCAGTCAAGGAGGTATTTAAGAATCATCTTTATTCTTGTGGAAGTTCTGAATGAAATCAGCCAAAGTGGGTAAACAATCTTGTCCACTTACAAATCCACCTTTTCTGCATCTCAGAACAGACAGACTTGGGGATGGGTAGTTCCGCAAAGTGAGAATATGGGAAAAGAGACAAAGTAGACAAATTCTGAGCTCTTACTCTCTCCACCGGCTGCCACTGACAATTCTCATCTGTAATAATAGCCAACCTTAGGTGTCAATTACTCTGCAAAGCACTTTTCCTGGTTTGCCTTGTTTCACCCTCAAAACAGTCCTCTGAGGCAAGTGCTAGGCAACCTTGCCGAGTCCCCCAAGTCCTCACTGGCAGGACCAGGATGGGCACGTAGGCACTGTATCCTGAGCCCGCCTCCTATCCACTGCCCTCCTGACTCCAGGCACACTGTACACCCAAACGAGGGAATGAGAGAAGGAATGAAACCTTAAGGTTCCAGGGCTCCCCACTGCTGTTTTTCTTCCTAACTACATAGGGAACAGCTGTACCACCTTGTGGACGTGTCTGCCCCATGACTTATTTTTCTCACACCTGCCACACTGCTGCTCTGTGTTAATGAGCTGGGCTTGTACCTCATTTTATTTGCACAGACATGGAGATGATGTGCTGAGCAGTGTGTCAACCAATTCAAAATTTCTGTTTTCATATATAAATATTGAATACAGTAAGCACACATGGCCTTTCTCAGCACAATATAGCCGACCAAAAGAAAAAGACAATTTAGTTAAGAATGGTGAAATAGATTCCAGTGAAAAACCCTGCCTCCAGGATGTTACTAATGAGGTTTGTCCCCATAGAGGTCAACCCTGTGCATGAACCAGGCAGAGCAGGTTTCCTGAGTTGCTCCTGTCCTGGCCATTCTCCTGACTGTAAAGATCGGCACCCCCTCGATGACGGTGAGCTCCTCCATCTCTCTTCATTCCAGCCTTAAATATCTAAAATAAAAGAGCTCCTTGGCTCAAATATACTTTTTTCAAAGACTGATAGATGCATCCTGATTTCTCAACAGGCTACTAGTTTATTATTCACCTCATGATAATCAAGGGCTCAAGTTTCAGAAGTGAAAAGCATTTCCCATACAGTGAAAATGAAGATCCAGGAACAATTTCTGCTGTTTAAGGAGTCTGGAGTTGCTGTTTAGGCCTGACGGTCACTATGGACCCTACCTTTTCTCCTGTATCTGTCTCCTCTCCGCGCTCCCCTTCGGACTCATCAGGGGCGGCTGTGGGCTCCAGTGCTTGCTCTAGCATTTGCTCCAGCTCTTTTAGTAAAAGTTCTGTCTCAGAGACAACTAAAGAAACAACATTAATATAGTCAAAAATGTTATATCTTAATTAATTCAATCTAATTCATACTATTAACCACCCCCAAAGAGGACATTTTCTAAAGTTATGAGATTAAAAAATAAATACTTTGTATAATTTTCAGATATGGCCTCTGCTTGATGCAAAATTACTATGGATTTCCAGGTGAATCTTTTATATTGAATAATTATTCCTTGAAAAATGTAGGTTACATTCTTGCTATGTGTAGACTATAAAGTATCCCTGAAACATCAAAAGCTCACTAGAAGTTTGCGTTTTTAAAATAAGGAGCCAAGGGCACCAAACTAAATTGTTATTTATAGACCGGGGGTCAGCAACTTTTTTTCTGTGAAAGACCAGAGAGTAAATATTTCAGGCTTTGTGGGCCAGATGGTCTCTGTCACAACTACTCAATACTGCTGTTGGATGCAAACCATACACATACACTTAAACCAAATGAGAGTGGCTTTGTCCCAATAAAACTTTATTTACAAGAACAGGCAGCAACTGGTGGACTGTGGGCCACAACTTGTCAATCCCTGCAATAAACTATTAAAGCTACTGTTTAAAAGGGGAAGCCATGTAATTAAGTGGCAAGGCTAAATCCAGACTAGTCTATTCCTAATCAAAATATCAATGCATCTTAACTGCCTAATCTGATTAAAAAAAAAAAAAACCCACACACTTATAAAAATTGTGGTTTTTTAGTGCTACTGTGACAGAAATACGTAAGTATGTAAAAAATCTGGTAATTGATTGAACTTGCTGAGATAAAATAATATCCCCATCAAAGAAATAAACACCTATTATAACTCTACAGACTCAATCACTGATTAACAATATCAACTGAATTCCCGATTTAAATAAAACAAACATTTTCATTTGATACCGAGTCTTGTTGAAGTAAAGATAAGGGGAAGGAGACCCGGGTGGCCTGCTCCTGCACAACAGACTGATGGGGCCCCTGAGAAGTCTTCTAAGGGCAGCATGATTGAAAGAGAAAGGCCACGAACACACACCCCATCACCTTCCACTCTGGTTATACAAATCTGACACACCACCTCTATTATGGACTGCTCATTGGCAAGTAACCAAAAATCACACGAGGTAGAGCAGCTGAAAGTTCATGGAACCCAAGCAGGACACACCCTTCAGCGCTAAAATATTATCAATGAATATATCAAGGTGTTCCCAGCAGTAACATTAATTTTAATTGTGCATGATATACACATCCATTTGTGTATGTGTGTTTACACACACAGGTATCCTTGTAAACTAAGCATGTTATAAGGTAAGAACAGAGATTATTAATGTGAGACGTTCCCGCTCCAAAGAATTCATATTTTATTACCATCTTCTTTTATTTAATCAACAAATGTTTATTGTGTGCCTCCTAAGGGTCAGGGGCCCCACAGAAGAGCCACAGACCAACAACCCTTCCTGGTTGTCATCTCCACCTAGCCAGTCTTAGGTTTTCTTTGTGGAAAACTCTCAAAACAGTTTGAAAGAAGCTTTCTGATAAGCCATTCCACACCTCAGAACCAGTTCCTATGTTTAAAGACAAACAAACAAAAACCCTAACTGACATGTTAGTTGTAAGCACACAGATCTGTGTTCTGTGGTAACTGCTAAAGTCTAAGAACACAGAGTATAAGCTATCACATTCTAGAACCATGGTATTCAAAATCTGGGGGCACAAGGATCACCTGGAGACTTTATTAAAAAATACGAATGCAACACCATGTCTACTGAATCAGAATTTGCTGTAGGAAAGTACATTTTCATTGAAGCAGTTTTGTTAATGAGATTAACCTCTCTTTATGACAGATTTCTTACTTAGTAACCTGTCACTTAACAACTGTGTGGCTATCTTCACACCAATTCCCCAGTCCCACTCACAGACGTTGTGTTTTCCTACTTTACATTCTGAGTCTATGGCAATTGATACTGACATTCAGCGCACTGCTGAGAAGATGTATTTTGAGCTCTGCTGTAAAGGAAAAATGGCACACAAACTTCTTTGTATTTCTAAGGCTAGACTAAAATACAATCAATTTATGATAATGAATGTCATTGCCAAGTGCCATTGCAGGCTCTCTGTTTTCAAGTGATCTGGAAAAGTATGTACACTGCCTTTCGATCAAAGGGAAGACAAAGTAATGGATGACTTCATGAATCAACCAGGGTTCATAACACCAACTTGACTGATGTCAAATTCTGCTTCCAGAGCAACAGGAGGCTTGCTTTTCTAAATAGGTATTCCTATACTGTAAACGCAGAGAGTGCAAAAATAATTCTCAGAAATTGCAGTTATTGTAATCTACAAACTAGGTTATCAAAATTGGTCAATGATCTCTTCCAAAGATAGAGAATGCATGCCTGTGCTAACTGCATGACCAATCATCTTCTATCAATCCTCATTATCCTGTAGTTTTCCTGACTTGCTTCAATTTGTTGTTGAGTGATAGCTGCTCTATCACGCAGAGAAAGTGGAAAAAAAAAGAAAAGAAAAGAAAAGGAAAGAAAAAAGTATCTCTCATACTGAAGTCCATATCTGGCTTTTAAAAATGACTTTTTATAAAATAAATCAGTGTTTTTTCCATTCCTGATAAGAAATAACTTACTGTTTGTCTCAATAAATCAGTCACTATTTTTTTTTATAAATTTATTTATATTTTATTTATTTACTTTTCGCTGTGTTGGGTCTTCGTTGCCACACGTGGGCTTTCTCTAGTTGTGGAGAGCAGGGGCTACTCTTCGTTGCGGTGTGCATGCTTTTTTTTTTTTAACATCTTTATTGGAGTATAATTGCTTTACAATTGTGTGTTAGTTTCTGCTTTATAACAAAGTGAACCAGCTATACATATACATGTATCCCCATATCTCCTCCCTCTTGCGTCTCCCTCCCACCCTCCCTATCCCATAGTGCACATGCTTCTCATTGCGGTGGCTTCTCTTATTGCGGAGCACGGGCTCTAGGGCCGCGGGCTTCAGTAGTTGTGGCACACGGGCTCAGCAGTTGTGGCTCGCGGGCTCTAGAGCACAGGTTCAGTAGTTGTGGTGCACAGGGTTAGTTGCTCCGCAGCATGTGGGATCTTCCCAGACCAGGGATCGAACCAGTGTCCCCTGCGTTGGCAGGTGGATTCTTAACCACAGCGCCACCAGGGAAGTCCAATCAGTCACTATTTTAAAAGCCTTCAAATGTATATTTATGAAGTTTTCTTTACTCTCTATTTCTCTATTAAATGTCTAAAGAAGCTATTTCCTCCCTTACATAAAGAGGCCACTGGTTGGGTTATTTCAAACCTGGCACTGAAAAATAGCATCTTAAATAAACTTTCAGGGCCATTTTAATGTTGAAATTTTGAAGCCATTCTTACAGAAAAGGAGGGTGAAGAGGAGGAAAAAGCACTTGGTTTTGCTTTGTTTTCAAGTAACCACAAACCCTCCTCTGTGTGTTCATGATTTAAATGTAGAGATGAGTGAAATACAGGCTGAAGTGGAATGAAGAAGAGGACACCTTTCTGGGACACAAACAGAAACAAGAGGCACAAAGGCTGAGAGGTTAAAGGTGACTCCAAACCAAGAGCAGGTGGGCAAAGTTTGCCTTGAATAGCGAGACAGCACCCTTCTCCCCGTTAGCCTTTTACACCCCAGACCCAGGCCTCAAGGCTTTCATCTCCTACCTGGGCTCAGCCACCACCCAGACCTTTCCTATATTAGCCATTCTCTGCCATGCTCACCTATCAGGCAGCTAATGAACACATCCTTTGCTAACTTATTAATTAATGTTAGTAGATTATTAGTTAATCCAGGGTACTATGTCAATCTTTTATCTATCAAAAGTTTAATACACTGTCTACTCCCCAAAAAGAAATGAGGTATTTACCAACAGTAAACACTGATACAATAAAACAAATGACAAAAACTCAAAACTCAAAGACTGAAAATAAAAGAAGTCAAAATCAATTCATTAAGGGAGATACGAAAGGCATTACATTTAAAAAATGCTTAGACCAACTACCAGTTGGTAGCTGTAAAGAATAACCATAAATTTAGCTTTAAGCTTCTGGTACTCAAAGCAACCAAGGAAATTGTTGCAAACTTTGATTAATTTTAAGAAGCTATGTGACCTTAGAAAAGTCATGTAACCTATTAAGTACCTCAGTTTCTCCACTGACAGAATGGGAGTTAAAATAATATCTACCTTATCTATCTTATATAGATCTTGTGAGGGTTAAATAAATATATATGAAATGTTTAGAAAAGTGAGGACACATACTAACTGTTACAGGTGTTATTATTATTATTGTATTATTATTCCATCATCATCGATGGATGTTTTTTTTTGGTCCCTAAACACTGAAAAAAAAATATAATACAAGATATTCCTGGTAGCAATTCTCCAAAAAAATACAGACATGCTCCACAAATAGCTATTTCTTAGATTAAATCTCTTTTTATAACCACTTTTTAAAAGTGAAGTATAGTTAATTTACAATGTTGTGCTAGTTTCAGGTGTACAGCAAAGTGATTTACATATATATGTGTATATATATATATATATGTATATATATTCTTTTTCAGATTCTTTTCCATTATAGGTTATTACAAGATATTAAATATAGTTTCCTATGCTATACAGTAGGTCCTTGTTGTTTACCTATTTTACATATATAGTACTGTGTATATGTTAATCCCAAACTCCTAATTTATCTCCCCCTCCCAGCATTAGATTAAATCTTTATACAGCCATGAATATACAGTTTAATTTATTTAATGATTCCTCAATTTTTTCTATTATTTTCCAGAAATAGTCCTCTCTTTGTTGGATAAGAGGACTTCTACTGCATTTCTTTATTACAGATGAAGAAACTGATACTCAGAAAGGTAAAGTAGATGCACTTAATTGACTCTCCCTGGGATCTCTAACTAAGGGAAAGAGGGAAGCAACTGTAGAGCATAAAACCCATAATGGAATGTCACAGCTGGGGCAGTAGACTAACAGGAGACATTAGCACCTGGCAGTGTAAGGAAAGACAGTCCAAAAGTGGAGTGGAGACTCAAGAATCTGACGGTATAATTTTCCTCTGTTGCTCGATCTAGGACTGATCCTACCTTAAGCTAAGAAGAAATGAGAGATCTCAGAGGCCTACATCAAGGGATCCACAGAAATATGGGTAGTGGGTAAAAAATCTGAGGAGGGTACAAACTACTGAAAAAGAACTACTGTTTCAGGAAGTAGTCAGCTCTTACAAAGAACACAGAAGACTAGATGTTTCTGTTCTTTAGTTCAAATGGGATTGAGGAGTGGAACACTGATCAGGTAAACTATTTTAACAACTAACTACTGAGACTTTCAGAGCCATACAGAACATGAGACTAATGACAGGGCTTCCCTTTAGTGGAAGACTACTGAGATATGTTCACTCATTTACATGGAAGAGTCATTTCCAGTCAGTGGATTCCTGGCAGCCATGAATTTCTTCTGTAGGATCCTGTGCTAGTTGGAGAGGAGAAGGATCCAGCTGTAGTATCAGGGTCACCTGGTGGTAACTCAGCCTAGGGATAAAATGACTTTTGCCTTTCTACAGGAATACCTGAACTGATCATGTGAGGCAAAGGAACAAAATAACGAGAAAAAAAAAAAAAGCACCTTAAATAGTGGGAAAGCAGTAGCAGAGTAAGTTTAAGAAGAGATAGAAACAACAGAATTTTGTAGTGGTTTAGGAGAGGAACCAAAGAAATTTCTTTTTAAAAAATAATTACCTCGTCCTTCCTCTGCCTGCTTTCCTTTCTTTCACTGAGACTGAAAACAAATGGCGTATTTAGCCAATGGAAATGAGAGCCCTGTAGGATCTGGGGGTGGCTTCAAGGAGAGGGAGTGTGGCACAATGACTTCTCTGGGTTTAACTGGCTTTGAAACCTCTTTGTATGGCTGCCAAAGTTCCACCTAGCAAACAAGCATGTGCCTGCTTTTCAAGACCAACGAAAATGTAAGAAAAGTCAAGTGCTTTTGAAAGTGAAGACCTTCTCCCTGCAGGCGACATTCTCCCTACTGTGGTCTAACTCCAATGGCAATTAATTCAGCTGGAAGCCCTAGGCTGCTGCTTTTCTTCCTTCTCCCCCTTTGGCACCCCTAGGACCCCAATAAATGTGGAATAGAGAAGTCTGGATTGAAGCATATTGATGCTGGTATTTCCTCCCACAACTGCTGACGCTTTATTTTTAAAAATTAAATATATGACAAAGCCAGAGAAAATTTAATTCGAGGGAATAGAAACCTAAAGACAATTGAAAAGCCTTAGTAAGTAAATCAATGCCAAAAACCCACTAATGTTTCTCATGTAGGTATACATGTACATTTATTTTTCTTCAAAGGACTACAATTATATTTGGTGGAATTAAATACAGGTAAAAGAACTAAAAGCAGGACAGGCCTTCACATACCCATGTTTTCCTTTGATAAGGCATCATCTGAACAAACATTTTCAAAAGATGATTTTAAAACAGTTTTCCTAGAAAAAGAATTTGACAGATTTATTTTCAAAAGATCAAGCATGTATATTTAAATGACCGTTCATGCATATTCATTGGTAACTGTAAATTATGGGTATATATTTCCTACCTTGGGGTACTTTTTCTTGGTTGTTGTACACAGTAAGTAAGGCAGTGAAAAGCCCAAGGGTAATAATACTGATCTGAGCTCTCACTAAGTGAAAACCACTAATAATCTACCCAGCACCTTACACAGCCTTTTTTGTGTAATCCTCCCTCCAAAAACCTACCAAGTAATTGTTACTCTCATTTTGAGCATAAAGAAAATGATGCTCAGAGAAACTAAGAAATTTGACAACATAGGAAAATGGCTGAACGTGACAGTACTAAATTCTGTCAGACTGCAAAATCCATGCTTTTCCCACTACACCATGTTGCTGATTTAGAGTCAGAAAACATTTGTTCAAACGCATTTTCTCTAACCAGAAGATCTTGAGAAAGTCACTTAACTTCTCTAAGGCACAAATTCTTCATCTTTTAGATGGAGATAATTATGATATACCCGTATCTATTTGATGGGGCTACTGTGAAGTGTCAAGATTAGGAAGTGAAAGTCCTTTTTAAAAATTTAATTATTCATCTTCTAAAAAAGGACAAAGAAGAAGAGAAGGACTATCATATTAGGCCAGTCTTTGTCTTTGAGTAGGACTCCTTTTCACATAACACTGATTACTATCCATTAAAAAAATAAATAACCGGTATGGCTGGTTCAGTGATAAACACTAAAACTTCTCATCACTGACTTATTATAAAGGCTTATTTCTGGTTTGCATTACCTATTTTTAAACTAAAAACCTGCTTCTTATCTGGTTGCTCACATGATATTAATCTTTGAAACTTATAGTTCAACACATTTGTACCAACATAAAACTTTCTCCATACTTCTAAGACTACTACTTATCATTTTATTAATTCTTTTAGAAAATTTAAAACGTATTTCCCTAGAGAAACAAAATTAAGAACCGGGGGGAAATGTCATATAAAAATTAAACCCAATATATATATTTCAATTTTATCATAATAGTTTTTAATTTAAAAAAGCATACCTTTTCCTTTTTCTAAATTTGGGCTTTTTCTTTTTAGTATTATTTTTGGAAACTTGCATCTGTAAAATAACAACAACAAAAAGATCAGTTAGTTCATATGGGATACGATGAGTTCAGCATAATAATGGATCCTACATGGTCTGAGTAAGTTAGCCCAGAAGAAAAACTCTGGCCCCCAGCCCTAAACAACACATGTAATTCTAAGTCAGCCACTTCATCATCACTGCAATGCCACTGACCTGCTCAACTTCTAGGAATGGTCGACTCATCCAGTACGAATGCCTACCCCCTATATCCACTCTCCCTTCCTCACCTTCCACAAATACACAAAAATACTAAGTAAAACTACTTTTAAATTTTAATACATATATGATCTTTAAAGAAAGAAAAAGAAATATTCAGATGCCAGAAACATGTGGAATGCAAAGCTATACAGGTGGGAACTGACATGGTGAAGACCCACAGAGAATTTATACCAGAAAAGGGCCAAAAGGGCTTGGGACTGGGGTTTTAATGCCTAAGCAAGGACAAGATGAAGGATGTAGAGGAATTGGAACCCTCGTACATTGCTGGTGGGAATGTGAAATGGTGGAGCCATTTTGGAATACTGTTTGACAGTTCTTCAATATGTTAAATGTAGAGTTACCCCATGATGCAGCAATTCCACTTCTAGGTATATGTCGAAGAGAAATGAAAACATACGTCCATGTAAAAAATTATGTTTGGTCATAATTATGAAACTATGAATGTGCATAACAGCATTATTCATAATAGCCAAAAAAGTAGAAACTACCCAAATATCCATTAATGGATAGATAATATGTGATATATCCATGTAATGAAATATTACTCAGCCTTTAAAAATAGTGAAGTACTGACACATATACTACAACCTGGATGAATCTTGAAATCATTATGGTAAGTGAAAAGTTAAAAAAAAGTCAGACACAAAACGCCACATGTTGTATGATTTCATTTATCTGAAATGTCCAGAAAAGGCAAATCCATAGAGACAGCAGTAGATTAGTGATTGCCAGGGACTGAGGGGATGTAGAAATGGGCAGCGATTCCTAATGAATATCAGGTTCCCTTTTGGTGGTATGAAAAAGTGTTCTGAAATTAGATAGTGGTATTGGTTGACAACTGTGAATATACTAAGAAACACTGGATTTTACAATTTAAAGGACTGAATAAGTTATATCTCAATGAAGGTAAAAAATTTTTTTAAATGCAGTGACATGAAAAATTGAAAGTAAGGAGATAGATACAATATATCAATGATTATTAACAAAGGGAATACTGCTACAGTATTACTGGTAGAAAAAAGCAGATATTAAGGCAAAAAGCAAAATCAGAGATAAAAAGGTTATTACTTAATGCTAAAAGAAACAATCTACCCCCAAAATATAATAGTCCTGAACCTGTATGTACCAAAATCTTAGCCTTAAAATATACACAGAGAAACAGAATTACAACTAGAAACTGATGAATTTACAGTTAAACGGGGATATTTTAATTTACTTCTCATAAAAAAATTATATCCTAATAATCACTCAGGGGAAGTTTGTATGAAACATTCAGGGAATTCATATTATTATGATGCTAAAGAGTAAATGATCTTCTTTTTGTGATCTTCAGCCTCAAGGTAATATTCAAATAGTTTTTCCAGGACTGTTATATATCTATATGGTAAAAAATATGTATAGAAATATTGTTGTCTAAATCATTGAACTACATCTCCAAAGACAATGTAACGCTATTATTTCTATCTTGTTATTAAGGATCAGCTTATATTACATGCATATTTGAGTATGAATTGAAAGGCTGGTCACAAGTGGAAATGAAATTCAGGTAACAAAGTGCAAACTGCTTTATAGGTACTAATAGAAAGAAATACTGCTAGACGACTACCATAAATTACAGTGAGTTGTGCTGGTCATAATAAATTCCTTTTCTCCTTTGTTAAATACTCCATAGCAGCCAAAATGGACTAGTCAGTATTTGCCAAACGCCCTGTGCTTTCCTGCTCCAGCCTTTGACAACATATGATGGATGGAGAAGGGCACTGTATCTGGAAGGAGAGGGTCTGGATCTGGACGCTGACTTCGGCACCTACAAGCGGGATCACCTTTGGTAAGTCACTGACTTCTCTAACATCCAGCAAGAGCCTGGCATAAAGTAGACACTTAATAAATATTTTCTGACTAAATGACCATTCTGCATTTCAGGGTCTTCTTTTGTTAAATAATGCTAAAAAAATAACTACCTGAAGGCATTTGAGGGAAGATTAATTACATAACATGCCAGGAAGTATCCAACAGTGTCTGGCAATTAGTTGATGTTCAGTCACTGTTTCATTGTTATACTAGTCCACCAGGTCAGTGTCAGAACTCTACCCTTTTTCCTTAGACCATACGACAGAGGGAACTTGGCACTTTGATATGGCTGGACTTTGGTAGTGTATTAGTTTCCCAAATCTGCCATAACAAATTACCACAGATTTGGTAAAGCATCAGAAAATTATTGTCTTACAGTTCTGAAGGATAGATGTCTGTCTCATAAGAACACTTACCATTGGATTGAGGGCCCACATTATCCAGGATGAGCTCATCTCAAAATCCTTACCCAAAGGATTTGCAAAGATCCTTATTTCAAATAAGGTCACATTCTGAGGTTCCTGGTGGACATATCTTTTGGAGGCTACTATCCAACCCAGTACAAGTAGACACTAAAGATTACTTTATCTAATCTATCTCTTCTCCTTCTCTTCCTGTGTTGCACAGCTGATTCTCCTATGTTGTCCAGTCCAATGCTATTCAGAACAAGAGCCACGACATGACAGAATCAGCAACACCTGAGAGCTTGTTAGAAATGCAAATACTCACGCCCATCCCATGCCTACCAAATCAGAAACTCTGGGGGTGGGGCCTGGAATCTGTACTTAAATAAGCTCTTCAGGTGACTCTAAAGTTTTCCAGGCACTGATCTAGCCCACACCCATCCACACAAATATATTGCTATACAAGTGTCACTGATTTTAAAGAAAACAAAGCAAGTATTAGTTCTTTTCTTGTTGGATATAAAAACAAAGAGTTGTATGTATAGAGGGCATATGCCATTTACTGAAAAAAAAAAATTAGCATTGCGGACTAGAATGGCAAATGAGAGAACTGCCTTTTACTGCAAAGGACAGAAAATCTATAAGAATTGTGTTTACATCAGATTAATATAATCTGCATAAACTGACTTGATATTGCCCATTTCCTTAAGCCACTATTCATCTAAATTAAAAACTTTTTTTTTTTTTTTTTAAGCCGTGTGGCATGCGGGATCTTAGTTCCCCAACCAGGGATCGAACCCACGCCCCCTGCAGTGGAGGCATGGAGTCTTAACCACTGGACCTCCAGGGAAGTCCCAAGATTAAAAATCTTTTTAAGCAAGAAGAACAAGTTTGTTAGCTGTGCTAAATCTGAGGGTGTAAAATTTTGATCAGCATTTTATGCTCATAGAAGACATAAATATGTTTTATAACCTTTTGAGAATAATTGTCAGTCAGTAATCACTAAAGAGCTGCCTACTTTGACAGAAGAATGAATGTGTACCTTGAATAATGTATATAAACTCCTTGTCAAAAGTCATCATATAGAAGGAAAAGCCAATATTCTCATTCCCCTTTGGTAAATCTGCTGGGAAATATATGCTTGGAAAAGGATGAAAACTGGTTTCATGTAACATTGTAAAAGATGGTTATTACTTAATCTGAGTATCTGGAGAGTACCAATAATAGAGTTAAGTCTTCGGGTCCAGATAATATTTGTTTTTAACACTTCTTTGAAAAGGAGGGAAGGTTGAAATGATCATTTTCTAGCCCTATTTAAACATGATTTCAACAGATCATCTACAAATCCAGTGTTTCTTACATAGATGTCTGCCAATGACCAATGCTTCCCTCTGGTCAATCTTCAGTAGACGGGTATTCCTGTGAGATTTGGACAATATCAGAGACCAGTCCCTGGCAACATGACTTACAAACATCTAGTTGTCCCTTGCACTCTCTTCAGCCATGTGTAAGTTCACACTAAAGCACTGTGGATTTCTCTGCTTTGAGGAGCTTACTAGAAAAAATACCGGAGTGTGTGGTCAAGCAGTGAGCTGAGACACAGGAGAATATTTTCCGCTAAAATAGAAATTGACCACTAGACCACCTTAAACAGAAGGCATGAAAAGGCCTTCTATTAACACCTCCCAGTCTTGGCTGAGGACAGAAGTAACAGGACACCTCAAGGAACTATATGACTATGTACTTCACTGATAAATTTTAAAGTCTTGCACTTGATTTTTTTTTTTAACAGTCTTTGACCATCTAGCTATACCAGTGATAGAACACAGAAATTCAGGAAGTTTTTTTTTTTAAATAGCACAGATTGCACTCATATTTATACAGAGCTTCAGAATACTAAGGACTAACGGGAACAGGGTGTCCAGAGAGGAAAGAGTTCCATGGAAATCAGAAGAAAGCAGAACTTATATCAGTTGTTTATCCGATTGAATGAAGCTGGTAAGTTAGATTATTTGACTTGCAATTGGACACTGTCTAAAAATCCAAGTCTGTTGAAAACAATTCCTATTTGTGTATAGTTTTTCCGAAGTCATTGGATATTTTAGCAAGAGGAATGTTGGGAAAAGATAAGGTTTCTCAGGAAGAACTTCTAGAATCTACATATTTCAATTAAATTCTAAAAAGCTGATGTACAGAGAATATTCAATGATTATAGTACCCATATTACACCATTCTTTCTGGACCAAAGAACAAATTTTGAGACCTTCATTATCTATTTTACCACTTTTCTCTCCATCAACTTGAGTAGTAAGGATAATTGGCCTGATTCTTTAACCCACGATCACTGTCAAATTCTGAACATTAATCCTCAGCAACATGCAAAAGAAGATGATCTCTCCTACAAAGGAATAGACAGACTCTGCACAACAGCACAATTTTTTTTTTTTAAAAAAAAGACTGTTCTTGGGATTAACCAAGATGGCGGAGTAGAAGGACGTGCTCTCACTCCCTCTTGCGAGAGCACCAGAATCACAACTGGCTGCTGGACAATCATCGACAGGAAGACACTGGACTTCACCAAGGAGGATACCCCACGTCCAAGGACAGAGGAGAAGCCACAGTGAGACGGTAGGAGGGGCGCAATCAGAGTAAAGTCAAATCCCATAACTGCTGGGTGGGTGACTCACAGACTGGCGAGCACTTATACCACAGAAGTCCACCCACTGGAGTGAACGTTCTGAGCCCCACGTCAGGCTTCCCAACCTGGGGGTCCGGCAATGGGAGGAGGAATTCATAGAGAATCAGACTTTGAAGCCTAGTGGGAATTGATTGCAGGACTTCGACAGGACTGGGGGAAACAGAGACCCCACTCTTGGAGGGCGCACACAAAATAGTGTGTGCATCGGGACCCAGGGGAAGGAGCAGTGACCCTGGGGGAGACTGAACCAGACCTACCTGCTGGTGTTGGGCGGTCTCCTGCAGAGGCGGGGGCTGGCTCTGTTTCACCGTGGGGACAAGGACACTGGCAGCGGAGGTTCTGGGAAGTACTCCTTGGCGTGAGCCCTCCAAGAGTCTGTCATTAGCCCCACCAATGACAGTGTTGGGTTGCCTCAGGCAAAACAACCAACAGGGAGGGAACCCAGCCCCACCCATCAACAGTCAAGTGGATTAAAGTTTTACGGAGCTCTGACCGCCACAGCAACAGTCAGCTCTACCCACCTCCAGAGCCTCCCATCAAGCCTCTTAGATAGCCTCAACCACCAGAGGGCAGACAGCAGAAGCAAGAAAAACTACAGTCCTGCAGCCTGTGGAACAGAAACCACATTTACAGAAAGACAGACAAGATGAAAAGGCAGAGGGCTATATACCAGATGAAGGAACAAGAACAAACACCAGAAAAACAACTAAATGAAGTGGAGATAGGCAACCTTCCAGAAAAAGAATTCAGAATAATGATAGTGAAGATGATCCAGGACCTCGGAATAAGAATGGAGGCAAAGATTGAGAAGATGCAAGAAATGATTAACAAAGACCTAGAAGAATTAAAGAACAAACAAACAGAGATGACCAATACAATAACTGAAATGAAAACTACACTACAAGGAATCAATAGTAGAATAACTGAGGCAGAAGAACGGATAAGTGACCTGGAAGACAGAATGGTGGAATTCACTGCTGCGGAACAGACTACAGAAAAAAGAATGAAAAGAAATGAAGACAGCCTAAGAGACCTCTGGGACAACATTAAATGCAACAACATTCGCATTATAGGGGTCCCAGAAGGAGAAGAGAGAGAGAAAGGACCAGAGAAAATATTTGAAGAGATTATAGTCGAAAACTTCCCTAACATGGGAAAGGAAATAGCCACCCAAGTCCAGGAAGCGCAGAGAGTCCCATACAGGATAAACCCAAGGAGAAGCACGCCGAGACACATAGTAATCAAAGTGGCAAAAATTAAAGACAAAGAAAAATTATTGAAAGCAGCAAGGGAAAAACGACAAATAACATACAAGGGAACTCCCATAAGGTTAACAGCTGATTTCTCAGCAGAAACTCTACAAGCCAGAAGGGAGTGGCATGATATACTTAAAGTGATGAAAGGGAAGAACCTACAACCAAGATTACTCTACCCGGCAAGGATCTCATTTAGATTTGATGGAGAAATCAAAAGCTTTACAGACAAGCAAAAGCTAAGAGAATTCAGCACCACCAAACCAGCTCTACAACAAATGGTAAAGGAACTTCTCTAAGTGGGAAACACAAGAGAAGAAAGGGACCTACAAAAACAAACCCAAAACAATTAAGAAAATGGTCATAGGAACATACATATCGATAATTACCTTAAACGTGAATGGATTAAATGCTCCAGCCAAAAGACACAGGCTTGCTGAATGGATACAAAAACAAGACCCATATATATGCTGTCTACAAGAGACCCACTTTAGACCTAGGGACACATACAGACTGAAAGTGAGGGGATGGAAAAGGATATTCCATGCAAATGGAAATCAAAAGAAAGCTGGAGTAGCTATACTCGTATCAAATAAAATAGACTTTAAAATAAAGAATGTTACAAGAGACAAGGAAGGACACTACATAATGATCAAGGGATCAATCCAAGAAGAAGATATAACAATTATAAATATATATGCACCCAACATAGGAGCACCTCAATACATAAGGCAACTGCTAACAGCTATAAAAGAGGAAATTGACAGTAACACAATAATAGTGGGGGACTTTAACACCTCACTTACACCAATGGACAGATCATCCAAAATGAAAATAAATAAGGAAACAGAAGCTTTAAATGACACAATAGACCAGATAGATTTAATTGATATTTATAGGACATTCCATCCAAAAACAGCAGATTACACGTTCTTCTCAAGTGCGCACGGAACATTCTCCAAGATAGATCACATCTTGGGTCACAAATCAAGCCTCAGTAAATTTAAGAAAATTGAAATCATATCAAGCATCTTTTCTGACCACAACGCTATGAGATTAGAAATGAATTACAGGGGAAAAAACGTAAAAAACACAAACACATGGAGGCTAAACAATACGTTACTAAATAACCAAGATATCACTGAAGAAATCAAAGAGGAAATCAAAAAATACCTAGAGACAAATGACAATGAAAACACGACGACCCAAAACCTATGGGATGCAGCAAAAGCAGTTCTAAGAGGGAAGTTTATAGCTGTACAAGCCTACCTAAAGAAACAAGAAAAATCTCAAGTAAACAAACTAACCTTACACCTAAAGAAACTAGAGAAAGAAGAACAAACAAAATCCAAAGTTAGCAGAAGGAAAGAAATCATAAAGATCAGATCAGAAATAAATGAAATAGAAACAAAGAAAACAATAGCAAAGATCAATAAAACTAAAAGCTGGTTCTTTGAGAAGATAAACAAAATTGATAAACCATTAGCCAGACTCATCAAGAAAAAGAGGGAGAGGACTCAAATCAATAAAATCAGAAATGAAAAAGGAGAAGTTACAACAGACACCGCAGAAATACAAAGCATCCTAAGAGACTACTACAAGCAACTTTATGCCAATAAAATGGACAACCTGGAAGAAATGGACAAATTCTTAGAAAGGTATAACCTTCCAAGACTGAACCAGGAAGAAGCAGAAAATATGAACAAACCAATCACAAGTAATGAAATTGAAACTGTGATTAACAATCTTCCAACAAACAAAAGTCCAGGACCAGATGGCTTCACAGGTGAATTCTATCAAACATTTAGAGAAGAGCTAACACCTATCCTTCTCAAACTCTTCCAAAAAATTGCAGAGGAAGGAACACTCCCAAATTCATTCTATGAGGCCACCATCACCCTGATACCAAAACCAGACAAAGACACTACAAAAAAAGAAAATTACAGACCAATATCACTGATGAATATAGATGCAAAAATCCTCAACAAAATACTAGCAAACAGAATCCAACAACACATTAAAAGGATCATACACCACGATCAAGTGGGATTTATCCCAGGGATGCAAGGATTCTTCAATATACGCAAATCAATCAATGTGATACACCATATTAACAAATTGAAGAATAAAAACCATATGATCATCTCAATAGATGCAGAAAAAGCTTTTGACAAAATTCAACACCCATTTATGATAAAAACTCTCCAGAAAGTGGGCATAGAGGGAACCTACCTCAACATAATAAAGGCCATATACGACAAACCCACAGCAAACATCATTCTCAACGGTGAAAAACTGAAAGCATTTCCTCTAAGATCAGGAACGAGACAAGGATGTCCACTCTCACCACTATTATTCAACATAGTTTTGGAAGTCCTAGCCACGGCAATCAGAGAAGAAAAAGAAATAAAAGGAATACAAATTGGAAAACAAGAAGTAAAACTGTCACTGTTTGCAGATGACATGATACTATACATAGAGAATCCTAAAAATGCCACCAGAAAACTACTAGAGCTAATCAATGAATTCGGTAAATTTGCAGGATACAAAATTAATGCACAGAAATCTCTTGCATTCCTATACACTAATGATGAAAAATCTGAAAGAGAAATTATGGAAACACTCCCATTTACCACTGCAACAAAAAGAATAAAATACTTAGGAATAAAGCTACCTAGGGAGCCAAAAGACCTGTATGCAGAAAACTATAAGACACTGATGAAAGAAATTAAAGATGATACCAACAGACGGAGAGATATACCATGTTCTTGGATTGGACGAATCAATATTGTGAAAATGACTATACTACCCAAAGCAATCTACAGATTCAATGCAATCCTTATCAAATTACCAATGGCATTTTTTAAGGAACTAGAACAAATCATCTTAAAATTTGTATGGAGACACAAAAGACCCCGAATAGCCAAAGCAGTCTTGAGGGAAAAAAACGGAGCTGGAGGAATCAGGCTCCTGGACTTCAGACTATACTACAAAGCTACAGTAATCAAGACAATATGGTACTGGCACAAAAACAGAAACATAGATCAATGGAACAAGATAGAAAGCCCAGAGATAAACCCACGCACCTATGGTCAACTAATCTATGACAAAGGAGGCAAGGATATACAATGGAGAAAAGACAGTCTCTTCAATAAGTGGTGCTGGGAAAACTGGACAGCTACGTGTAAAAGAATGAAATTAGAATACTCCCTAACACCATACACAGAAATAAACTCAAAATGGATTCGAGACCTAAATGTAAGACCGGACACTATAAAACTCTTAGAGGACATACAGACGGCCACGAAGCACATGAAAAGATGCTCAACATCACTAATTATTAGAGAAATGCAAATCAAAACTACAATGAGGTATCACCTCACACCAGTTAGAATGGGCATCATCAGAAAATCTACAAACAACAAATGCTGGAGAGGGTGTGGAGAAAAGGGAACCCTCTTGCACTGTTGGTGGGAATGTAAACTGATACAGCCACTATGGAGAACAATATGGAGGTTCCTTACAAAACTAAAAATAGAATTACCATATGACCCAGCAATCCCACTACTGGGCATATACCCAGAGAAAACCATAATTCAAAAAGACGCATGCACCCCAATGTTCATTGCAGCACTATTTACAATAGCCAGGTCATGGAAGCAACCTAAATGCCCGTCAACAGACGAATGGATAAAGAAGTTGTGGCACATATATACAATGGAATATTACTCAGCCATAGAAAGGAACGAAACTGAGTCATTTGTTGAGACGTGGATGGATCTAGAGACTGTCATACAGAGTGAAGTAACTCAGAAAGAGAAGAACAACTATCGTATATTAACGCATGTATGTGGAACCTAGAAAAATGGTACAGATGAGCCGGTTTGCAGGGCAGAAGTTGAGACACAGATGTAGAGAACAGACATATGGACACCAAGGGGGGAAAACTGCGGTGGGGTGGGGATGGTGGTGTGCTGAATTGGGCGATTGGGATTGACATGTATACACTGATGTGTATAAAATTGATGACTAATAAGAACCTGCAGTATAAACAAACAAACAAAACCACTAATACTAAACTTTCATTGGGTTATTTGTATGGAAATATGTTAATATAAATGTTTCAGACATTACATGAAATTTCTAAAAATCTTATATGTTCTGGTATAATGTTGTAAGTCATAATCCTAGTTATTACTTTAAAATGTATATCTCAGAAATAACTAATTGTCTTGTCAACTGCATTATTATGAACTTTCATCAAATCTTTAACCGTGGTCATTTTTAAGTCTTTTGTCATTTACAGACAGTTCTGGGTGTACTCTGATGCTTTTGTAAATATGTTCCTATAAAAGGGTTTCATCTTCAGGAAATTCATGGAAAAGACTCTGACAAGTACAGGTTTCTGGTACCTGACTGTACTGTTGAACTGAATGAATAAGCATTTTCAGAACTCTAATGAAAAACTGATGAGCTCATAAAAGTGCTAACAAAAGATCAAGATGAAAAAAAAAATTAATTACATGGGACTGAGTGAACTGATGAGGATGAGTATAATTTTTGTGACTTTCTGTTTGAATTTAAAAAAAGAAAAAATCCCACAAGGACTCAGAGGCAAAGAATATACAAATCAATTTTCACTGCAAAGTAAAGGAGCTGTTACAGTGGAGGATTACTGGACTGAATGTCAATATTATAACATAGTATGAGTGTGTTTCATGTTTGGTAATTGCAATCATTGTTGCTTTTGTTGTGGTCATCCATGTACAATGCTTGGTGTCAGTCTATTTATCTCTTGTAAAAATAAAATACAGTGTGTGTGAGAAAAAAAAAAAAAAAAGACTATTCTTTAAAATATTTTATCTGGATCCAAGTCTTTACATCAGCTCTCTGAGGATCCCAGAGGTTGAAATGAAAGACATTTTTGAGCCTAGATTCCTGGAAGGATATGCAAGATACACCTCTGTTTGTTTGATCTGGGTGACTGTGTTCCCAGTATGTGGGGGAGTACAGATTTAAGATGTGTACCTAATATACCTATTTCATAACAAATTATTTTTGAAGCAAAGGTATTAGTACATTAAAAAAAAAAAAGAAAAGGGCTTCCCTGGCGGCGCAGTGGTTGAGAATCTGCCTGCTAATGCAGGGGACACGGGTTCGCGTCCTGGTCTGGGAAGATCCCACATGCCACGGAGCAACTAAGCCCGTGAGCCACAACTACTGAGCCTGCGCGTCTGGAGCCTGTGCTCTGCAAAAAAAGAGGCCACAATAGTGGGAGGCCTGCGCACCGCGATGAAGAGTGGCCCCCGCTTGCTGCAACTACAGAAAGCCCTAGCACAGAAACGAAGACCCAACATAGCAATCAATCAATAAATAAATCTTTAAAAAAAAAAAAAAAAAAAAAAAGTCCTAGTGATGAGTAAGAAATCGGACTATTCCTATAAAAAAAAAAAAAAAAAAAAGAAAAATATCACCCCAAAGTCATTACAATTTTAAAGAATTTAAAAGTAATAATTTATAGGTCTTCAAAGAAAAGAAATAGTAGGCTTGTGTTGTCTAATATAAATAAAAAGTTTGAAGAAGCTCTTATGGGCAGAAGCCAAATGTTTATAAATTTAAAATTATAGATTCATTCTAGTAAGTTATATGTAAATTCTACTAATTTTCACTGGCATATTTTTTCCAATGATAACAATTTCCCTTTGCAAACAGGAAAACAATAGCTATTTCTATTAGACATAGAAAGATCATTTTTAATATCTAGTGCAATAGCTACATTCAAATTCCTTTTGTATGTTATATCCACTTTTATTTTATTTTATTTTTTAAAATTTTATTTATTTATTTATTTTTGGCTGTGTTGGGTCTTCGTTTCTGTGCGGGGGCTTTCTCTGGTTGCGGCAAGCCGGGGCCACTCTTCATCGCGGTGCGCGGGCCTCTCACTATCGCAGCCTCTCTTGTTGCGGAGCACAGGCTCCAGACGCGCAGGCTCAGTAGTTGTGGCTCACGGGCCCAGTTGCTCCGTGGCATGTGGGATCTTCCCAGACCAGGGCTCGAACCCGTGTCCCCTGCATTAGCAGGCAGATTCTCAACCACTGCGCCACCAGGGAAGCCCTACTTTTATTATCTTTATTGTTTTATTCCTTTTGTATGTTACATCCACTTTTCTATGGATTAGTAAGATTGGTTTTGGTTTTAATGGAATGGGATGAGGAAGGTGATGGTGAATGAGAAATATCCCAAACTTTGGAAGAAACCCAGATTCATCATGTGTGTAGCTTGATGTTGGAGTCATAATTTGGGTGTCCGGATGAGAGAAAGGACTATACTTGTAATGAATATAACTAACAAAACTGAAGAAAGCTGCATAATACAACCTTTAGTCCCAAATAACAAAGGACAACACCTGCTCTTCATGTGATTAGTAGGACTCAAGTTGAAAAGGTTTTTGTATCTTAACAAAAGAGCAATCACATTTTGTAGAATTCTTTTTATTGCCTTCCGGCTCAAAGTTAAAATATAGAATAGAAAACGTGGAGAGTTATGGTTGAAAAGTTTTGAATTTCTGGAATCTGTGTCACTAGATTTTAACTATTACTAAACTTGAATTCCAAGTGAATTAATACCTTGAGTGAATTTTCAAATGGGCGTAATGTGTAGAGAAACAAAAATTAATGCAATCTTCTATTATTATAAATGGTGACATTTTAAAAATGATATTTTGTTTTTTAGTAATTAGGATGCAAACAATTCTTAAAAGTTAAGAGAGGATATTACTGATAGAGATGAATTTCTGTTTACCAAGTACCAGGTCTGCATAACTAAACTTTGAATTTTCTCAGATAAATCAGTGCACTGGGACAAGTCATCGGATTAGGATACCCCCACCACTTCCACCTCCCAAAGCACTCCCCTTCGGACCTGAAATCCCTGAAAACAAGAGACGCCTAGCAGCCCTGTGGGTGGAAAACCTACCTTTTGTAAGCTGTAAGCCGGCTGCTGGACAACAACCTGAGAGCTTGGAGACCAGTGTAGCCCTCACACTAGGATGCTGTCATTTTACTTCCAGGGAAGAAAAACAAAGGGATTTTCACGCCTGCTATACTCACCCCTATGCCCACTTCCCCTCTATCCCAGCTCCTCCCATTCCCACTGCCCATCTTAAGAAAACTACAAGAAGGTCAGTTTGGTTGAAGTCAGATCCATAAACTGAAAGTCAAGTCAAAAACAGGGGTAAGCAAATATGTAAATCCCATAGTAGACTTTTCTATTTAAGAAACAAATATAATCATCCACACTAGAAAAGAGGTACTCTAAATCAAGGGGTCTTTGCTTGTTCTCATAAATGGTATATAAAAGTCTCTGGATATCAACAATTAATCCATTTTGTCTAATTTTACTACTTTCCTACTAATAGTTATCCTACAGAATTCCTATAGATTTTAATTCAAGATAAAAGAGGTAAAGCTTGCAACCTAATCAGGCAGGTTTACTTTTTAAGTTACTAAAGAATATCTTGTTAAAAATCACTCCCCTGGAAGGCTGTTTCATAATACTGCCATAGAGTGGCACAGAGTTTGAGAACAGGGAAACCGCAATTAGTACAAAAAGAACTTTCTATGTGAAGGTTTCCACTGATGATTTAAAGTGATAAATGGACAATTTTCTATATTAATATATATTTATTTATATATTTGAAAATGCAACTCACATCAAAAGAGTACATTTACATCTTAAAATTTTGGTTAGGAAACTTTTTGGGGTAATGAAAATGTTCTCTATTTTAATCTGGAATGGTAGTTACATGGGTGTATACACTTAAGAAAAACTCATCAAACTCCACCCTTAAGATCTGTGCATTTCACGGTGTTTAAATTTTACCTCAATAAAAAAATTAAATTACTAAAAAGGTTAATGAAATGAAAGAAAACTATAGTAACTAACAGCACAGAAAATGGCAAAATGATGATGGAATACCTGAATGATTCAAGTTTTGGGAACACTGGTCTATGGAAAGGTGAAGAAAAGTAAAATCCAAAAGGATATTAAATGAGTTTTGAAACCTGACTGTGACTCTTCCCAAGGGGTTCCTCTACTTACTATTCTTTCCTGAGGTATCTCTCTGCCTGGTGCTAGAAACCAGCAGTAGAGATCTATTATAATATTTATCTTTGTGGAAAGATGCATATAAAGCTAAGTGAATCAAGTGAGTTCCAGTACATGAATTCTGTGTTAATAAGCAAGCTTATTAATTAGCACAAATATCCAGACATCTACTCATAAAATGTAAGTGACTTCTGCAATTGGGCTAATGAAATTTTCCTGCTTATTATGAAGAATTTTTGCAATAATTTGGGGGAAAATTTTTTTTATCAGAAAATATAATAGCTTGAATTCTTCATACGTAAATGTATAAATCAAGAAAGTGGTCATTAATTTTGTCTTTCAAGAGGTATAAGTTAAACTGTTGGCATTAATAAAAATAAAGTGTTAGAAAAAAAGATATGCATACATACATACTTTCTATATATAAGCTAAAAAAATTTAGAGGGGGCTTCCTGGTGGCACAGTGGTTAAGAATCCACCTGCCAATGCAGGGGACAAGGGTTCGATCCCTGGTCCGGGAAGATCCTACATGCCATGCAGCAACTAAGCCCGTGCATCACAACTACTGAGCCTGCACTCTAGGGCCCATGTGCCGCAACTACTGAGCCTGCGTGCTGCAACTACTGAAGCCCGCACGCCTGGAACCCAAGCTCTGCAACGAGAAGCCACTGTAATGAGAAGCCCACGCACCGCAACAAAGAGTCGTCCCCGCTCGCCACAACTAGAGAAAGCCCACGCACAGCAACGAAGACCCAACGCAGCCATAAATAAATAAATAAATAAATAAATAAATGGTTTCTTTTTTAATTAGAAAGAATAAAAAAGAGATCCTTTTCCAATTAGTAACAAATACGTGGGAAGGCCTTAGTTAGAAATATGTAAAATTCTACATTGAAAAAAACTAAAGAAAAAATGATAAAGAGACATATTTCTACGTGTGTGCATTCACTTTATAAACATGTTAATTTCTCTCCAAATTAATACATAGATTTTCTACAATACCAATCATCACCTCAACAGAATTTTTCTTGGGAGACTTAACTAAATATTTCTAAAGTTCATCTGTGTGTTGTTAAAACTATTTAAATTGTGCCTTTATTGAGGCTTCCATGCGAAAGGAAAGGTAGGGTAGGGTAAACAGTTTAGGACTGGCTACTTTGAATAATTCTGGAAGGCTTTGGTCTAGAGGGGTGGTCTCCATTGGCTGGAACCTGGCCCTGGGATAATTTAGGGCAGGGGCAATAGTGGCTTGGTATTTGAGAATTTGATAAGAAGGTAGTTGGGTGATGTGGGTTTGGAATTGGTTGGTGCGTATGAAAGATGCACCCTGTGCCATCTAGAAGAACTGGCTAGTCTTGGGAGGGACAGTCCCTCCCTAGACAGAAAGGGTTTTTAAAATGTCAATTCATCATAATATACATACATACATACAATCTGAAAAACTAAACAGGCAAGAACTATGAAAACAATTTTTGAAAAAGCAGGGTAATGAAGGTTCACCAATCCACACATTAAAGAAAAGATAGAGAAACAATAATTACAGCAATTTAGAATTCTTTTTAAGACTAGATACATGATAGATATAGAAACAGATATTCTGACATGTTAAATGCTGTATGTTATATTATGAAGAAGGTATACTGTATACTATAAAGAAGATAACAAAAGAAAAACAGTAAAGTAAAGAAGGGAAAGATTATTTATTAGTCAATAAATGGTATTCGGATAACTGGTTTTAGTGTAGGGGAGGAAAAATGTCTCTTTCCTCTATCCTTCTAAGCGCTTGGTTGGGGCCTCTGTAACAAAAGATAGATTAAAAAGAGAAAAGCACACAAATTTATCTAAGGTAAGTTTTATGTGACAGGGGAGCCTTCATAAGGAAATGAAGATTCAAAGAAGCAGTTCAACCTATAAATCAATCAATCAAAGTAAAAAAAGCCCATGAAAGAAATGGGCAAGGATATGCATAGGCAGTTTTCAGAAGAAATATGTCCAATAAATATATGAAAAATGCTCAACCTCGCTAAAATAAAAGAACAAATAACAGCAGACTGAAATAACAATGGCATATTTTTCTCCTTTCAAATATTGGCAAATATGTAAAAATTGGTGATATCTAAAGCTGGCAAGGGAGTGGGAAAAGCACTGGTAGTGGTGGACACAAGGAGAGAAACTACTATTCGAGAATATTGCCACTTAAGGAGACTGTCAAGGCTCAACCTATCCCAATCACAGTTTTGACAGTAACTAGAGTTAAACATATCTCCACACACAATGTATATAGAATGACATGTTAAATTTTTAAAATTCTTTTAAAATGCTATTAACTTTACAAATTTTCTTTAAAAAGGTTCATACAAATGTCTGATATTGTTCTCTACTTAACTTTAAGGTAAAGTCCATATTAAGCTGTGAATTTTAATTATTTGAATTTTCTATGAAGATTGCATACATTATAATAACATGACATATTAAAAACATTTTAGTATATGAGAGTATGTACAAATAAAAGTAATTGTTTATTTGTTAACTTACAATTTTCTATTATTCTAATATTTGATAATTCTATAACACTGATATAAGTAACCATAAATATTAAATTCCTAGTGTCAACTAACATTTAGAAGAAAAATTTGATTATATGTCATTTTGATTTAAAATATTAATTTAATTTTCATTTAAAAATAGTGTTAATCAGATTGAATTTGCAGTCTGTATATTTGATTTAATAAAACATGATCTTACCCTTTTCTTGGCCACCACAGCAACTTTGCCATCTGCTTTGGATTTGTCTGTAAGATAATAAGGTATGGCTGCTTCACAAAAGTAAACTACACTCCTGTTCAAATAAATGCAACATTACACAGTTAGAATTTTCTACTTTCTCATACCATGATATGTGTTTTCAGTGGTTCTTTTGATCAAAATGCTAACAAACTCAGCTCCCAGAGTTGAGTAAAACGAAGTAATCCAAAAGTAATAACATCAGGGATTGGAATACGTATTTGACAAACCTCCTCCCTTAAATCTGATGGCTGGTTGGATGTCCACCAGCTAGCATCTAGTGTATCTTATTTCTAGACTCTGGTCAGCTTATGTGCTCTAGAGTATGTAGGATCTGGAATTAAATCCCAGCTACCTCTACGTGTACATCTATTGGGCTGGCCAAAAAGTTTGGAAAAACCCTAACAAACTTTTTGGCCAATCCTATACTACCAGCCAGACATGTAATAAAGACTTCATAGAGACAATATCTTATTTAATCCTCGTGATAGTTTTAAAAGGGGCGTACTCCATCTGCACTTCACAGCATGAGGTCATGCAGTGGGGGCAGATCCATTCGACTACAAGACCCTAAGCTTTATACCTGCTGCCTCCATCTGGGGCCCCTGAGCTGCCAACAGTGCCTCAGAGAAAGACTCAGCAAGAATGAAGAGTCTAATCAAATAGAGAACAGATGACCTTTGAACAGCATGGGGGTTAAAAGTGCCGACCCCTTGCACAGTGAAAAATCCACATATAATTTTTGACTACCCTAAAACTTAACAACTAATAGCCTACTGTTGACTGGAAGCCTTAGTGATAACATAAACAGTCGAGTAACACATATTTTGTATGTTGTATGTATTATACACTGTATTCTTATAATAAAGTAAGCCAGAGAAAAGAAAATGTTATTAAGCAAATAGTAAGAGAAAAAACATTTACTGTATTGTACTGTATATATCAATGCTGTAAGTTATCTGTTTACAAGATGAATCATCTGCCTGTCAGTACCTACAGCAATAATGTCTTCTATGATACAAAACACTGTAGATGTCATACGTATTACTAACACTAGACATCAAAAATTAAAAGAAATTCATGTTTAACAAAGAAACAGCAACATGACTGCTTTATGGTTGCCTAGTGTAATCGATATGATTGTTTCACAGTAGCCTTTCCTATACACTAATGAATGAATGGTTGTCACATTTTTATGGCATAGAGTAGTACAGTCATACTCTTAAGACAGGATGGGAAACACTGTTACATTTTGTTAAAAACCCCTTGCCTGTGATGATAGGTTGATATGCAGTATCTCCAATTATGAGAGAGAGAAAGAGAGACATACTGTATGGTAATATAATTCTTTGAAAGCGAAGTTATAAGACAGTAAGAAAACTAACATGTTATTACTTTTATGTTAAATATCACTCACCTTATGCCTATATAAGGTTAGGCTATCCACTTCAATACACCCCTTGCACACATGATGAATACTTGGGCGCTGATGATGATGAGGACACAAAAAGTCTCATACAGTACTTACCATACAGGTATTCGATTTTCACACGAAGATATTCTCATAATACACAACAGATAAGTTTATTAACTGTATGGCAAGATGATTATTTACTATTCATTGAGTAGAAGTGGATCATCATAAAGGTCTTCATCCTCGTCAACTTCACGCTGACTAGGCCGAGGAGAAGGAAGAGGAGGAGGGGTTGGACTTGCTGTCTCAGGGGTGGCAGAGGCAGACAAAGTGGAGGAGATGGAAGGGGAGACAGGAGAGGCAGGCACATTTGGTGTAGCTTTACAGAAATACATCTTAATTTCTGTCTGACTTTTTTGCTTTTTCATTTCTCCAAAAATGTTTCTATATGGTACCAACCCTTCTTCCACCGTTTGCTTTAGTTTCAGTGCCTGTATCGTAGAAGGGTTCCTGTTGTTTTGCTTTAGCCTATATCATAGAAAAGTCCATGTTGTAAAAAGTCAAAACCCGTCTTGAATATTCGGAAACCTTCTGCCAGCTTGTCTGATGTCAATTTGTTTTCTGGCACTGCTTCTTCTACATCTTATTCCTCATCTAGCCCTGGTTCAGAAGCACTCATCTGTTAATTCCTCTGGTGTGGTGTCTCTTAGCTCTTGAATTTCTCCAAGATCCATATCTTGAAACTCTTCACCCCCTACCCTTTTTGCCTTATCCACAATCTCTTTCATGATTTCCTTGATTGGCTCCATCGTAAATCCTGTGAAGTCATGCACAACATCTGGTCACAGTCTTCTCCAGCAGGGATTTATTGTTTCAGGCTTGATGGCTCTCACAACATTTTCTATAACAACAATGGCATCCTCAATGGTATAATGCTTCCAGACTTTCACGACGTTCTATCAGGATTCTCTTCCACAGTGTTGACAATCCTTTCCATAGAGCACTGTGAGTAATGAGCCTTACAAGGTCCTTATGACCCCTGAATTAGAGACGTTGTGTTTGGGGGGCAAGTAGGCCACTTTGATGCCTTCAGTGTTGAACTCATGGGGTTTTGGGTGGCCAGGGGCATTGTCTAATATCAGAAGAACTTTAAAAGGCAGTCCCTTCCTGGCAAAGTACTTCCTGACTTCAGTGACAAAGCACAGATGAAACCAATCCAGAAAAAGGCTTCTTGTCATCCAGGCCTTCTTCTTGTAGTACAACCAAAAGACTGGCAGCTGCTGTTTATCTTTTCCCTTCAAGTCTTATGGGTTCGCAGCTTTATGGATAAGGGCAGTTCTGATCATAAACCCAACTGCATTTGCACAAAACCATACAGTTAGCCTATTCCTTCCTGCTTTAAATCCTGATACTCGCTTCTTTTCCTTACTAACAAATATCCTTTGCAGCATTTTTTTTCCAGAATGCACTTTCGTTTGCATTAAAAATCTGTTCAGGCAGACATCCTTTCTCCTCAGTGACTTAATGGTGTCTGGGAACTTGTCTCCTGCCTCTTGGTCAGCAGAAGCTGCTTCTCCTGTTATCTTGGTCAGCAGAAGCTGCTTCTCCTGTTATCTTGACATTTAAGCCAAACCTCTTTCTAAAATTATCAAACCATCCTTTGCAGGCATTAAATTCTCCAACTTTAGATCCTTCACCTTCTATTTGCTTTAAGTTGTCAAATAATGACCTCACTTTTCCTTGAATCATATTAGAGTCTAAGGTATGTCCTTCTGATAGCAAACCTGCACCCACATTAAGGCCACATCTTCAATTCAAGATAAAAAGGTACTGCACAAAAAGTGCAAGGTTTTTGCACATGCTGGTGTAACCACAGTGACGGCTTCACAAATTTCCTTTCCTTCTCTTTTTTTTTTTTAAACAATGGTTGGATTCATCCATCTTGAAATGGTGGCAACTTCAGCTGCAGACCTCAATCTATGGTACATACCAAGCATGACTTATTTCTTGGGAGCACTTCCAACATCACGAGTGGCACTTTGTGGGTCCCATGGTGCTATTCAGGGTTTATGGTATTGCACTGAATATTATGGAAAATATTGGGCTGGCCAAAAAATTCGTTCAGTTAGTGAATACATTGTTCAATAAAATTCTGGTAAAAATGAAAAACGCGTCTTTTATTTTTACTTAAAACCGAACGAACTTTTTGGCCAACTGAATACATGAGAACCGCAAGAAAGAACTTTCTACTGTGATATGCCACTTAGTGGAAAGACAAAGTGCTCATGCAGAGGTGACTGGTGTCACAGCGTTTTAAGCAGATGTGCACTACATTTGGGCTCACTGCTACAGCAGCAGGAAATGGCTAGGAAAGTATTACTGTAGTACAGTGTGTATCACAGTTATCTTTATGCAATCATGGTTTAATACTGCATCTTTATGCTTGTTTACATTTCTCTCGACTATGAATGGTTCCACATACAATCTGTGTTTGCACACATTTTGGTAAATTTTAACTTTTTATAATAGATTTGCGCATATTTCATGGTAGTAAATGATAAAATAGACTAGTATCTACATATATTTTAATCATTCATGACATACCTTTTTCTTAATTTTTTCAATATTTCTAGGCTATGCAGTTCATCTGTGAATTTTTTCAAGTTGTCACAAATCTCCCCCAAATTTTCCATATATTTATTAAGTGAATTCGTTGAAATCTGCGTGTAAGTGGACTCACGCAGTTCCAACTCATGTTGTTCAAGGGTCAACTGTATAGAAAATTATTTCAAGACATCATTTTGATATGAGCAGAAGTATATATGTGTGTGTATTAGTAAAAATCACTGGCACAACTGTTGGATTTTTAAAAAATGTTCAATCTGGAATTCCATAATTGAATAGATTATATGTAAATATTTATTCATAGATATGTTTTAGAAACCTTAATATTGTGGTAATGAAAAATGGAAAGAGCTATGGACATTAATTGTAAAGTTTTAGGGTTACATTTAACATTAAAGAAAAATGCATAGAAATTTAATTTACAATATAGGATTATAATTCACAATGAACAAGTAAAACAAAAAGGATAAATACCCAAGACTATAAGAGAAAATAAATGCTTGCTATCTAAAAGAAAATTTTGTAGTAAAAAAATTATTTTCATAAAACATAGAAATCTAGAGAAGCAAGTTATTATATTTATACCTACAACTGGCTGGCCACATGTAAACTGCCCTTTTTCCTGTGCTCAGCTGTGTGCTTGAAATAATCCTTTCTTCTGGAGTACACATTTTCCCTACTGATGAACGTACAAGACCATCTACCAACACAGATGATTCTTCAACTAGGAGAAATTCCCACCTCTTTTGCAAATCCATAGTCACCTTAGGCCATAGAACTTTCTAACTTGTATTGATATTATGGTTACTTCTATATATGTGTAAGCACTCTGCAAGGCTAAGATATGCCTCAGGGCAGGGACCATTTTTCATATGCACAGGTGCTCAATTTTTTTATACTTAATTAAATGTATATGTATTGTATTCAAAATATTATATGGATCTGAAATATACATTGTACCTGAACAAATTAATATAATTTATTAATTGAAATACATAGAATATTTACATGGCATAAGTTACTATACTAGACAGTGTAAAATATAAAACACTGTATGTTCTCAGACCTTCAGTTTCTTTACTGATAACCCAGGAGTAATATATTGGTATATTGTGAGATTTAAATAATATAATCTACATAAATAAAGCTCTTAAAACAATGTCTGGTGGATTTTAGATAATCAAAAATGTTCTCTTTCATTTTAGCTAATTGGTATGTGTGTTAGAGAAAGAGAGAGACCTCCTTGTAGTACTAGGAAAAATAGTTCATTGATGATATATTTCACTATTGTCTCTTTTTAAGTTATTCCATCATCATTCCATTTAAATAATTATTTGCCTTTCAAACATAGTTGGGAATAATTGATGAGTAATGATAAAATAGCAAAATGTTTCAAAAGAGAGGAAAAAATAAGATCGTGGCCCAGTGAAACCTGATAGCAGTTACAAGATAGAATAAGTTTAGTTGTATCTAAAAATTTTTTTCTCCCTGTTCTTTTGAAGACCTCTGATAACAATAAAAATCACAATGAAACATTAATCTGTACAAATAGCTAAAACTGCACAAAAAGAAACACAGAAACTAAAATTGGATCCAAAGGACCCTGATCATATATTGAGAGTTAATGATAACAGAATAGAAATTTATGTTTCTCCTCAAAACGTAAGTCACTCTTATGTAAAATTTCCAGTAGGGAGATGAATTGGGAACAGAAATATCCAAACTGTTGTTCAAGGAACTTTTTATGCTCAAAAGTTGCAGAATCGTCTTCCAATGCAAGAGAACCACTCTAATTTCAAATGCCAAAGGGAAATTCTGATGTAATACTTAAAAACATAACAATCACTAGCCGTTTCTCTGATAGTAACAGTAGGTCCATGTTCGACTTCAGCAGCATTAACTACTTTCTAAGAGCTGCATTCTCCCTAGTGAGAAAGGTTTAATTTCCTCCCTTCAGAAATCTCTGCATGTAAGGACCCTCACATACAGAGTGAAAAGCAGTTAACAGGAAATGTAGATTTGGATAATTAAGAGGGCTTCTTCTGAGCTACATCCAAATCATATTTTTAAAGTATAAAAGAGAAGCTGCAGGTAGAAAATGAAAATGTTCCAAATGAGTAAGGATGGTTATGCCTCATGATCCATAACAGATGTTAAGAATTTTTATTTACAACCATATTAGAGAGAGGTACACATATTAATATAAATCAATGGCTTCTCTTCTTTAAATAATTTTTCTAAAGCTTGTCCATTCACGGCCTCAGAAAAACTGTCAGTATGTTCTTCTTTAAACATGACAGCTGAGAGCATTTTCTTAAAAACAAAAAGGACAGTCCAGTTTCCTGTCTGGCAGTAAAGAGCTTGGAAGTCACCACTCCGTCCTAACAACAAGTAAAAAGATGAACAGACTGAAAATCAATAACTCTTCTTAGATCCCTCAGGGAGTGAGTTCACAGGGCAAACCACTGCCCCCAAATTTGGAGAGACAAATTGCTTACTGGCAAATTAAAAGAACCACAATTTACTAGAGTTGAAACCTCGCCAAGAGCCAATGCCTGGGAGGGAAATAGGAACTGAAATCCACGAAGTGCTGGAGGCTCAGTGTGAACAAGCCTGAGAGAGAAAAACCCCAGAGGGATCCAGTCCTGGGGGAGGGAGATGTACTTTGGTGAATTTACCTCCAGGAGCTCCATCAAGTTCGCACAGTGCCAACTGGGAAAATAATTCCCTGTGCTTCAGGCAGTGGGAGGAAAAAAGTAACCGTTCTGAAATATGCCAGAGCTTTCAATTCTTCTAACAAGGCCTGCCCTCAAGAGAAACTATTTTACCAGAACCTAACCTACTGGGGTTTTTTCAGAGCCTAACCAGCCTGGGGTAAGGGAAACGCCCAAATCCAGCCTGCTGTAGCCTTCCATGTGGGGGAAGGGAATTCCAACTCCAGCCCCCTTTAGCCATCATGGACCACCTAAGCAGTAAAAAAAAAATGAGAAGCACTCATGAAACTCAAAGCCCAGGACTGAGACCTAATCACAGGACTACAAAATGCCTCCCCTACCCCACACACCTTACCACTGCACTAGTAAAGGCCTCTTTACCACAGTTCTTTTTACCTAGTACATCATGTTCACCTTTCCACAAAAAATTACAAGGCATACTAAAAGGGAAATCACAGTTTGAAGTGACAGAGCAAGCGCTGGAAGCAGACCCAGATATGGCATAGATGTTGGAATTATCAGACTGTGAATTTAAAGCAACTACAGTTAATATACCAAGGGCTCTAACGTTAAAAGTAGACAACTTGCAAGAACAGGTGCGCAATGTAAGCAGAGATATAGAAATTCTAAGAAATAATAAAAAAGAAACACTAGAGATCAAAACACTGTAACAGAAACGAAGAATGCCTTTGATGGGCTCATCAGTAGACTGGACGCAGCTGAGAAAAGACTCTCTGACCTTGAGGATACATCAATTGAAACTTCTAAAACTGATAAAGCAAAGAGAAAAAAGACTGAAAAAAAAAAACTGAACAGAATACCCAAGATCTATGGGACAACTACAAAAGTGTAACATGCGTGTAATGGGAATACCAGAAGGAAAAGAGAGAAAGGGACAGAAGAAATGTCTGAATTAATAATGACTGACAATTTCCCCAAATTAATGTCAGACACCAAACCATAGCCCCAGGAAGCTCAGAGAACACCAAGCAGGACAAATGCCAATAAAAACTACACTTAGGCATGTCCTATTTAAACTGCAGAAAATAAAAAATAAAGAAAATTCTTGAAAGAAGCCAGAGAGGGGAAATTCTTATCTTTGCTCCTTACCTATAAAGGAGGGAAGATAAGAATTTCATCCAATTCCTTTCAGAAACCATGCAAGCAAGAGGAGAGTGGAGTGAAATATTTAAAGTGTTGAGAGAAAAACCCCACAAAATTAGAATTCTGTACCCTGTAAAATTATTCTTCAAAAGTAAAGGAATATACAAATTGTGAGACAAAGAAAAATTGAGGGAATTTATTGCTGGAAGTCCTGCCTTACAAGAAATGTTAAAAGAGAGATAGAGGGACTTCCCTGGTGGTGCAGTGGTTAAGAATCTGCCTGCCAATGCAGGGGACACGGGTTCGAGCCCTGGTCTGGGAAGATCCCACATGCCATGAAGCAACAAAACCCGTGCACCACAACTACTGAGCCTGCACTCTAGAGCCTGTGTGCCTAGAGCCCGTGCTCTGCAACAAGAGAAGTCACTGCAATGAGAAGCCCATGCACCACAACGGAGAGTAGCTCCCGCGCACTGCAACTAGAGAAAGCCCACGAGCAGAAATGAAGACCCAACACAGCCAAAAATAAATAAATAAAAATAAATAAATCTATAAAAAAAATTATAAAAGAGAGATAGAAAATGGTATAAACCAGAAATTTGGATCTACATAAAGGAAAAGCAGCAGAGAATGACTAAGTAAAGGTAAAAACTTTTATTTTTCTCATTCTTAATGTATCTAACAGAAAATACTTTGTTCAAAATGATAGCAACAATATATTCAATTATATATTGTGTGTGTGTGTGTGTGTATGTATGAAATGAATGACAACAATGATACAACAGACAGAAGAGGAATCAGGAAATTTTTGTTAATATAAGGTACATTCATTACTCATGAATTTATAAAGTGTTACTTGAAAGTGGACTTGGATAACTGTAAATGAATATTGCAAACTGTAGGAAACCACTAGAAAAATTAAAAAGAAAGTATAATTGATATGCTAAGAAAGGAGAGAAAACAGAATTATATGAAGTGCTCAATTAACACTACAAAAGGCAGAGCAGACTATAGACTACTTCATTTAACAACAGCAGATACACATTCTTCTCAAGCTTGCTTGGAACATTCACCATGATAGACTACATTCTGGGCCATAAAACATACCTTAAAAAGTTAAAGAAATAGATATCATATAGGGTTGGCCAAAAAGTTCGCTCGGGTTTTTCCATAAGATGTTTCGGCAAAACCCGAACGAACTTTTTGACCAATCCAATCCAATAATCTGCTCTCATATCACAACGGAATAAAAGTAGAAATCAAAAACAGAAGGATAACTGGAAGATCCCCAAATACTTGGAGCTTTAACAACACATTTCTAAATAACATATGGGTCAAAAAAAATCTCAAAAGAAATTTTAAAATATTTTGAATGAGATGAAAAAATAAATATGGCTTATCAAAATTTGTGAGATACAGTGAAAGCAGTGTTTAGAGGGGAATTTATAGCATTAAATGCATATATTATGAAAGACCAGAGATCTAAAACCAGTATGCCAAGCTTCCACCTTAGGAAGCTAGAAAAAGAAGAGCCAGTTAAATCTAAAGTAAACATGAGAAAAGAAATAAAAATTAGAGGAGAAACAAATGAAATTGGAAACAGGAAATCAATAGAGAATATTAATAAAACCAAAAGCTGTTTCTTTGAAAAATCAATAAAATCAGTAAGCCTCTAGCCAGGCTAACTAAGAAAAGAGAAAACATAAATACTAGTTTCAAAAAATGAAAGAGGGGGCATCACTACAGATCCCATGGACTTTAAAAGGATAATAAATAAATGTTATGAATAACTCCATGCCCACAAATTTGAGAACTTAGATGAAATGGACAAATTCCTTGAAAAACACAATCTGCCAAAAGTCACACAGGAGAAATAGACAATCTGAAGAGCCTGTATCTGTTTAAAAATTGAATCAATATAATAAACTTCCAAAACAGAAAGCATCAAGCCCAGGTGAGTTCTCTGGTGAATTCTATCAAACGTTTAAGGAAGAAACTATACCCATTCTCTATAAACTCTTTCAGAAGGTAGAAGCGAACAGAATACTTCCTAATTCATTCAATGAAGCCAGTATTACCTGAAATACCCAAACCACATAAAGACATTACATGAAAACTACAGAGCAATCAATATTTCTCATGAACATAGATGTAAAAATCCTCAACAAAATATTAGCAAACCAAATCCACCAATGTATAAAAAAGAATTACACACCACAATCAAGTGGGATTTATTCCAGGTATACGAGGCTGGTTCAACATTCAAAATCAATTAATGTAATCCATGACATCAATAGGCTAAAGAAGAAAAGTCACATGATCATATCAATAGAAGCAGATAGAGCACTTGACAAAATCCAACACTCATTCATGATAAAAACTCACAGCAAACTAGGAATAGAGGGAAACTTCCTCAATTTGAGGAGAATCTACAAAAAATCTACAGCTAACATCATCCTTAATGGTGAGAAATGCAAAGCTTTCCCACTAAGATCAGGAGCAAGTCAAAGACGTTCCCTCCTCACCACTCTTTTCAATATTGTACTGGAACTCCCAACTAATGCAACAGGACAATAAAAGAAATAAAAGATACAAATTGAGAAGAAATAAATAAAACTATCTTTGTTTGCAGATAACATGATCATCTAAGTAGAAAATCCAAAAGAATCAAGGAAAATACTCCTGGAAGAAATAAGTGATTAGAGCAAAGTTGCAGGATACAAGGTTAATATTAACACAAAAGTCAACTGTTTTCCTATTTACCAGCAACGAACAAGTGGAATTTGAAATTGAAAACACATTACCATTTATGTAGACACCCCCCAAAATGAAATACTTAGCCATAAATCTAGCAAAATATGGACAAGATCTATACCAGGGAAGCTATAAAACTCTGATGAAAAATGAAAGAAGATCTAAATAAATGGAGAGATATTCCATGTTCATGGATAGGAAAACTCAATATTGTCAAGATCTCTGTTCTTCCAAACTTGATCTATAGATTCAGTGCAATCTCAATCAAAATCTCAAGTTATTTTGCGGATATCAAGCTGATTCTAAAGTTTTTATGGAGAGACAAAGACCCAGAAAAGCTAACACAATATTGAAGAAGGGCAAAGTTGAAGAACTGATCCCACCTGACTTCAAGACTTACTAAAAAGCTACAATGATCAAGACAGTATAATATTGGGAAAAGAATAAAAATAGATCAATGGAACAGAATACAGAGCCCAGAAACAGACCCAACAAATACAGTCAACTGATCTTTGACAAAGGAGCAAAGACAATATAATGGAGAAAAGCTAATGTTTTCAACAAATGATGTCGGAACAACTAAATATCCACATGGCGTGCACACACACACATATACACACACACAAGAATCTAGACACAGACCTTACACCTTTCACAAAAATTAACTCAAAATAGACCACACATCTAAATGTAAAATGCAAAACTATAAAACTCCTAGAGAGTAACATAGGAGAAAATCTAGATGATTTTGGACATGCTGATAACTTTTTAGATATAATACCAAAGGCAAGATGCATGAAAGAAATAACTGACAAGCTGGATTTCATTAAAATTAAAAACTTCTATTCTACAAAGAACACTCTCAAGAGAATAAGACAATCCACAGAGTGAGAGAAAATATTTACAAAATACATATCTGATAAAGGACTGCTATTCAAAATATACAAAAAATCTTAAAACTCAACAATAAGAAAATGAACAACTGGATTACAAAATGAGCAATAAACAGACAACTCACAAAAGAAGATTCAAAGGTGGCAAATAAGTATATGAAAGGATATTCATCATCATATGTCATTAGAGAACTGCAATTAAAACAATAAGATACCTCTACACACCTATTAGAATGGCCCACACCAAGGATGTGGAGCAACAGGAATTTTCATTTATTGCTGGTGGGAATGCAAAATGGTACAGCCACTTTGGAAGATACTTTGACAGTTTCTTACACTAAACATATTCTTACTATGTAATCCAGCAACTGCACTCCCTAGTATTTGCTCATTTACTCAAGTGAGCTGAAAACTTATGCCCACACAAAATCCTGCACATGGATGTTTACAGCAGCTTTATTAATAATCGCCAAAACATGGAAGCAACCAGGATATCCTTCAGTGGGTGAATGGATAAATGAACTGTGGTACATACAAACAATGGAATATAATTCAGTGCTTAAAAAAGAGCTATAAAGATACGGGGAAACATAAATGCATATTACTAAGTGAAAGAAGCCAATGTGAAAAGCTACATACCATATGATTCCAACTATATCACATTCCAGAAAAGGCAAAACTATGGTGACAGTAAAAAGAACAGTAGAGGAGTCAAGATGGTGGAATAGGAGGACATGGAATTCGTCGCTCCTCACAAGTACATCAAGAATACACCTACAAATGGAACAATTCTCACAGAGCACCTGCTGAACATGAGCGGAAGATTTCAGACACCTAAAAGGACAAGAAAAATCCCCTCAACAACCGGGTAGGATGAAAGAAAGAAGAAAAAAAGAAAAGAGGAATCAAAAAAGGGACCAGCAGCCCTGGCCGAAAGCTGAAGGTGAGGGGAGGTTCCCACACTCAGAAAAACTCCCTCATGGTGGGGAAATCAGCTGGGACAGAAAAGGAACTTCGGGGGATCAAAGGAGAATGCAGTGGATGGTTTGTGGAAGACAGGACAAAGTAAGAACTGCATGCATGATCTACACCACAGCTCTGCGCATTCCAGTCTGAGTCATGAGTCGCCAGTTGCAAAGTGGGGCTGGGTGCTGGAAAGTGGGATTTGGAGCGTGGACCCAGGGAGGGGACAGCTGTTGGCTGTGAAAAGATAGCCAGAAGGGACAGGAGTAAGGAGCTCCACAACAAGGAAAGTCTGCGGAAAAAGCCCGGGACACCACAGAAGCAAGGCGTATTGTTGAGTGGTGCGCAAGGAGCAGAGCCGCCATTACAACCCCTTTCCCCACCTACCGGCTTCTTCAGCCTCTGGGGGCACTGGGAGGGGCTCCCATCTAAGTGGGCCTGCCTGCCCCTCGGGCCAGGGTCTCCTTCGCCTGTGTGGGTTCTGGGGGCCCGAGCGCTGCCCATCCCAAAGCCTCCTTGGGAATCAGCCCTGGGCACCCCTGCCTGGGACAACAGTCTGCCGATGGTGGCGGAGGCTGAGTGCTAAAGTGAGGGGTTGGTAGAATGGATATGGGGAGAGGAGCACTGTTGGCTGTGCAGATACAGCAGAGGGGACAGGAGTGAGGGGATGCATGGCCAGGAATGCCCCTAGAAGAAGTGTGGCCTGCCTGGAAAGCGAGGCGCCATAGTTGAGAGGCACGTGGGGGGCAGGGCCACCACCGCCCACACACATCAGTGCCTGCCTCCGTGGGCACTGGGAGGGATTTCCACCAGAACGAGTGCGCCACAGTCTGTTGCAACTGCCTGCTGGTCCACGCCGCTGCAGGCAACTCATGCACAACCCAATTGTAGCTGCCGTACCCCTCCCCAGCCTGAGTGAGTAAGTGTGCCCCAAGGAGCCGCTGCTTTTGCTCCCTCTTGCCTGGGCAAGGAATAGATGCCTGAGGGTGGCCCACATACAGAGGTGGGGCCAAAACCAAAGCTGAGTCCCAGGGGTGGTGTGACTAAGGAAGAGGAATGAAAATCTCTCTGTGCAGATACACAAGCTGCGGATTAAATCTCGGAGAACGGCTTGGTATCCTGCGTCTGTGGAATACCTGAATAGACGAGTGTTCCCACAATTGAGACCAATCTAGCCTTCGCAGCAGTGGACTTTAGGGGCAAGTACACGCGGGAGTTGGGCGAGGTCAGAGTCTGAGCTGGCCCCACGGTGCCCAAAGCAGGTCCAGACCTACCTAGAAGTACTGGAAGGCCGCTTGGGGAGGTGGGGGATGGCTCTGGCTCACGGTGGGAGCAAGGACACTGACAGAGAAGGCCCCAGGAAAATATTATTATTAGTTATTTTTTTCTTCTTTGCTTCGTTTTGTTCAGTTGTTGGTATTGTTCCTTTTATTCTTTATCTTTTAATTATTTTTCTTTTTTTAATATATATTTTTTACTTTTCTATTTTTACTTCACTTTTTTGCTGTTTTGTGGTTTTTCTTGTTGTTTTTTTCTTTATTTTTGATTGTTTTTATGTGTATATTTTATGTTTTCTTTGCTTCTTTTGTTGTTTGTTTGCTTTCTGTTCTTGTTTCATTTTTCATTTTTTGTTTTCGTTAGTTTAGTCCTTATTGACTGTTCTCATTTTTGAAATCTTTTGTTTGTTTGTTCTCTTGTTTTATTTATTTATTTATTTATTTATTCTGTGTCTGTGTGTTGCTGCTGTTTGTTTGCTGTTGTTTTTGGTATTTGTCTTGGGTTTTGTTTGTCTGTTTGCTTTCTTTTTCTTTTCTTTTCTTTCATTTCTCTCTGGCTGCAATGTGCAGCTTGCGGGCTCTTGGTTCCCTGGCCAGGGGTTGGGCCTGGGCCTTTTGGGTGGGAGTGCCAAGTCCAGGATGCTGGACCACCAGAGAATTCCCGGGCCCAGGGAAGATTAATCGGCATGTGCACTCCTGGAGGTATCCATATCAACACCAAGAGCTGGTCCCACACAACTGCCTGCAGGTTCCAGTGCTGGACACCTCACAACAAACAACCAGCAAGACAGTAACACAGCCCCACCCATCAGCAGACAGGCTGCCTAAAGTCGCAGTAAGCTCACAAACACCCCAAACACCACCTGACACGGCCCTGCCCTTCAGAGGGAAAAGATTCAGCTTCACCCACCAGAGTGCACGCACCCGCCCTTCCACCAGGAAGCCTACACGAGCCCCCAGACCAACCTCACTCACGAGGCGGCAGACAGCAGACGCAAAGGAACTACAACCCTGCAGCCTGCAGAAAGGAGACCATAAACACAGTAGGTTAGATAAAATGAGATGACAGAGAAATATGTTGCAGATGAAGGAGCAAAGTAAAATCTCACAAGACCAAATAAATGAAGAGGAAATAGGCAATCTACCTGACAAAGAATTCAGGGTAATGAAAGTAAAGATGATCCAAGATCTTGGAAACAGAATGGAGGCATGGATCCAGAAAATACAAGAAATGTTTAACAAGCACTTAGAAGAACTAAAGAACAAAAAGTGATATACAATACAATAACTGAAATGAAAAATACACTAGAAGGAATCAAGAGCAGAATAACTGAGGCAGAAGAATGGATAAGTGAGCTGGAAGATAGAATGGTGGAAATAACTGCCGAGGAGCAGAATAAAGAAAAAAGAATGAAAAGAAATGAGGACAGTCTCAGAGACCTCTGGGACAACATTAAACACACCAACATTCGAATTATTGGGGTCCAGAAGAAGAAGAGAAAGGGAAAGGGCCTGGGAAAATATTTGAAGAGATTATAGTTGAAAACTTCCCTAACATGGGAAAGAAAATAGTCAATCAAATCCAGGAAGTGCAGACAGCCCTATACAGGATAAACCCAAGTAGAAACATGCCAAGACATATATTAATCAAACTAACAAAAATTAAATACACAGAAAAAAATACTAAAAGCAGCAAGGAAAAATCAAAAAATAACCTACAAGGGGATCCCCATAAGGTGATCAGCTGATTTTTCAGCAGAAACTCTGCAGGCCAGAAAGGAGTGGCAGGAGGACATATTTAAAGTGATGAAAGGGAAAAACCTACAACCAAGGTTACTCTACCCAGCAAGGATCTCATTCAGATTTGACAGAGAAATCAAAAGCTTTACAGACAAGCAAAAACTCAGAGAATTCAGCACCACCAAACCAGCTTTACAGCAAATGCTAAAGGAACTTCTCTAGGCAGGAAACACAAGATAAGGAAAAGACCAACAATAACAAACCCAAAATAATTAAGAAGATGATAACAGGAACATACATATTGATAATTACCTTAAATGTAAATGGATTAAATGCTCCAACCAAAAGACAAAGACTAGCTGAATGGATACAAAAACAAGACCAATATATATGCTGTCTACAACAGACCCACTTCAGACCTAGGGACACATACAGACTGAAAGTGAGGGGATGGAAAAAGATATTCCATGCAAATGGGAATCAAAAGAAAGCTGGAATAGCAATACTCATATCAGACAAAATAGACTTTAAAATAAAGACTATTACAAGAGACAACGATCATATGGCTATTACAATCATAACGATCAAGGGATCAATCCAAGAAGAAGATATCACAATTGTAAACATTTATGCACCTTAACATAGGGGCACTTGAATACATAAGACAAATGCTAACAGCCTTAAAAGAGGAAATCGACAGTAACACAATAAGAGTGGAGGACATTAACACCCCACTTACACCAATGGACAGGTCATCCAGGCAGAAAATAAATAAGGTAACACAAGCTGTAAATGACACAATAGACCAAATAGACTTAATTGATATTTATAGGACATTCCACCAGAAAGCGGAAGAATACACTTTCTTCTCAAGTGCTTATGGAACATTCTCCAGGATAGATGGACATCTTGGGTCACAAATCAAGCTTCGGTAAGTTTTAGAAAATTGAAATTGTATCAAGCATCTTTTCCAACCACAACGCTATGAGATTAGAAATAAATTACAGGAAAAAAACTGTGAAAAATATAAAAACATGGAGGCTAAACAATACGCTACTAAATAACCAAGAGATCACTGAAGAAATCAAAGAGGAAATAAAAAAATACCTAGAAACAAATGACAATGAAAACACAGTGACCCAAAACGTTTGGGATGCAGCAAAAGCAGCTCTAAGAGGGAAGTTTATAGCAATACATTCCTACCTCAAAAAATAAGAAAAATTTCAAATAAACAACCTAACCTTACACTTAAAGCAACTAAAGAAAGAAGACCAAACAAAACCCAAAGACAGTAGAAGGAAAGAAATCATAAAGGTCAGAGCAGAAATAAATGAAACAGAAATGAAGAAAATAATACCAAAGATCAATAAAACTAAAAGCTGGTTCTTTGAAAAGATAAACAAAATTGATAAACCTTTAGCAGACTCATCAAGAAAAAAGGGAGAGGACTTAAATCAATAAAATTAGAAATGAAAAGTAAGTTACAACTGACATCACAGAAATACAAAGGATCATAAGAGACTACTCCAAGCAATTATATGCCAATAAAATGGACAACCTGTAAGAAATGGACAAATTCTTAGAAAAGTACAAACTTCCAAGGCTGAAACAGGAAGAAATAGAAAATATGAACTGACCAATCAGAAGTAATGAAATTGAAACTGTGATTAAAATCTTCCAGTGAATAAAAGTCCAGGACCAGATGGCTTCCCAGGTGAATTCTATCAAACATTTAGAGAAGAGCTAACACCTATCCTTCTCAAACTCATCCAAAAAATTGCAAAGGGTGGAACATTCACAAACTCATTCTACGAGGCCACCATCACCCGGATACCAAAACCAGACAAAGATACTACAAAAAAAGACAACAACAAGCCAATATCACTGATGAACATAGTTGCAAAAATCCTCAACAAAATACTAGCAAACAGAATCCAACAACACATTAAAAGGATCATACACCATGATCAAGTAGGATTTATCCTAGAGATGCAAGGATTCTTCAATATATGCATATCAATCAATCTGATACTCCATATTAACAAATTGAAGAATAAAAACATATGATCATCTCAATAGATAATCCAACACACATTTATGATAAAAACTCTCCAGAAAGTGGGCATAGAGGGAACCTAGATCAACATAATAAAGGCCATATATGACAAACCCACAGCAAACATTATTCTCAATGGTGAAAAACTGAAAGCATCTCCTCTAAGATCAGGAACAAGACAAGGGTGTCCACTCTCGCCATTATTATTCAACATAGTTTTGGAAGTCCTAGCCACGGCAATCAGAAAAGAAAAAGAAATAAAAGGAATCCAAATTGGAAAAGAAGAAGTACAACTGTCATTGTCTGCAGATGACATGATACTATACACAGAAAATCCTAAAGATACCACCAGAAAAGTACTAAAGCTAATCAATGAATTTAGTAAAGTTGCAGGATACAAAATTAATACACAGAAATTTCTTACATTCTTATACATTAACAGCAAAAGATCAGAAAGAGAAATTAAGGAAACAATTCCATTTACCACTGCACCAAAAAGAATAAAATAACTAGGAACAAACCTACCTAAGGAAGCAAAAACCTGTATGCAGAAAACTATAAGAAACTGATGAAAGAATTCAAAGGCAACACAAACAGATGGAGAGCGATACCTTGTTCTTGAATTAGAAGAATCAATATTGTGAAAATGACTATACTTCCCAAAGCAATCTCGAAATTCAATGCAATCCCTATCAAATTGCCCATGGCATTTTTCACAGAACTAGAACAGAAAATTTTAAGATTTGTATGGAAACACAAAAGACCCTAAATAGCCAAAGCAATCTTGAGAAAGAAAAACGGAGCTGGAGGAATCAGGCTCCCTGACTTTAGACTATACTACAAAGCTACAGTAATCAAGACAGTATGGTACTGGCACAAAAATAGAAGATCAATGGAACAGGATAGAAAGCCCAAAGATAAACCCATGCACCTATGGTCACCTAAGGTATGACAAAGGAGGCAAGAATGGAGAAAAGACAGCCTCTTCAATAAGTGGTGCTGGGAAAACTGGACAGCTACATGTAAAAGAATGAAATTAGAACACTCCCTAACACCACACACAAAAATAAACTCAAAATGGATTAAAGACCTAAATGTAAGGCCAGACACTATAAAACTCTTAGAGGAAAACGTAGACAGAACATTCTTTGACATAAATTGCAGTAAGATCTTCTTTGAACCACCTCCTAGAGTAATGAAAATAAAAAATGAAAATAAAAACAAAAATAAACAAATGGGACCTAATGAAACTCAAAAGCTTTTGTGCAGCAAAGGAAACCATGAACAAGACAAAAAGACAACCCTCAGAATGGGAGAAAATATTTGAAAATGAAGCAACTGACAAAGGATTAATCTCTAAAATATACAAGCAGCACATAGAGCTCAATATCAAAAAAACAAGCAACCCAATCCAAAAACGGGCAGAAGACCTAAATAGACATTTCTCCAAAGAAGACATACAGATGGCCAAGAAGCACATGAAAAGATGCTCAACATCACTAATTATTAGAGAAATACAAATCAAAACTACAATGAGGTCTCACCTCACACCGGTCAGAATGGCCATCATCAAAAAATCTACAAACAATAAATGCTGGAGAGGGTGTGGAGAAAAGGGAACCCTCCTATGCTGTTGGTGGGAATGTAAATTGATACAGCCACTATGGAGAACATTATGGAGGTTCCTTAAAAAACTAAAAATGGAACTACCATATGACCCATCAATCCCACCACTGGGCATATACCCAGAGAAAACCATAATTCAAAAAGACACATGCACCCCAATGTTCACTGCAGCACTATCTACCATAGTCAGGACATGGAAGCAACCTAAATGCCCATCAACAGAGGAATGGATAAAGAAGATGTGGTACATATATAAAATAGAATATTACTCTGCCATAAAAAGGAATGAAATTGGGTCATTTGTAGAGATGTGGATAGACCTAGAGAGTATCATCCAGAGTGAAGTCAGAAAGAGAAAAACAAATATCGTGTATTAGCACATATATGTGGAATCTAGAAAAATGGTATAGATGATGTTATTTGCAAAGCAGAAATAGAGATACAGAAGTAAAGAACAAATGTATGGATACCAAGGGGGAAAGGGTGGTGTGTGTGGGAGGAATGGGTAGACTGGGATTGATCATAGACGCTACTGATACCATGTATAAAATAGACAACAAATGAGAACGTAATGTATAGCACAGGGAACTCTACTTTATGCTCTGTGGTGACCTAAGTGGGAAGGAAATCCAAAAAAGAGGGGGTATATGTATATGCATAGCTGATTCATTTTGCTGTACAGTAGAAACTAACACAACATTGTAAAGCAACTATACTCCAATAAAAATAAATTTGGACCAAAAAAAAAAAAAGGACAGTAGTTGCCAATCAGAGGGGTAGGGATTGGGCTGGGAGAGGAATGAATAGGTGGAACACAGGGGATTTTTAGAACAATGAAACAATTCTGTATGATACTAAAGTGGTAGATACATGTCACTGTATATATTTGTCAAAATCCATAGAATGTCCAACACCAAGAGTGAACCCTAATGTAAACTATGGACTTTGGGTTATAATGATGTGTCAGTGTTGGTCCATAGATTGTAACAAATGAACCACTGTGGTGCAGGATGTTGACAGTGAGTGATGTTATGTGTGTGTAGGGCAGGGGGTATATGGGAACTCTGTACTTTCTGCTTAATCTTGTTATGAACATAAAAGTGCTCTAAAAAATTAGTATATTTAAAAATAAATAATTCTGAGAAACAAAGGTAGAGATAAGGACATCTACTCTAAAATGTAGAATATATAAAAAATATTCATCCTACAAATAATACAAAATCCTAAGGCTAAATTATGAAGAGACTATATGAGTAATACCCTATTCATTTAAAAAATACAACTGAAAATAAAAAATAATGAATTTCCTATATAAGAAGAAGTTTTCTAGACCCAACAGAAGAATCACTGATTTGGAGTAATAGTTAATACAACAAAAACACGGTAACCAAATCATGTGTATAGGACATGGAATTTTGTTATACTATGACTGGGTCTATATTTATGTATCATTTACTGACCCTGTAGATTTCAACAATGAAACAATTGCATCAAACATAATAGTGGGCCAATTTCTGCAGGGTAGGAAGAATTTAGGCCAAAAAAATTCGTAGTAATTATTTCTGGGTTGGAAGAATGAATTTTGGGGGTAAAGAAATCCTCAAAGTTGCTGGAATGAAATAAATGGTTTGCCTCTAAGCAACTAACCTTTTGTAAAATATCTGAATAATGGTTAATTACCTCTCAAAACTACTTTGAATACAGTAAGAAGCTGAATACGTCCTAGAATCCACCCTGGAAGCTAAGCAGGCACAGGACTAAACTGCTTATTTTGGAGACAGTGAAGAGTGAGTATGCAGTGAGCGAGCCCGTGATGGTAAAGACTGAGCTTCTGGAAGTCTGTTCGTGCCCGTCAATTTGGGCTACTTCAGGCACAAAATGACAGTCCTTAGGCATATGGCTCTCTATAATCAGACCGAATTACACAAATTCTGCATGCAAAAATCATCAGACTTTCAGCTAGAAAATGGTCTGTTCCTGCAAAACCGATCAGATATAACCCAGCTCGAGAGTCTCTGGACAAGTAAGAATGCCAAAGGACCCAGACATAAACGCCCTGGCACACACAACAACGGCAACGGCATAGTTCCATAACTTATTGAGAAAGCAGGATATTGCTAGTGTAAAATGGCTGTAATATAACTTTCAAAAGTAACAGATTATATTACTTCAAAATATTAATGTTTTAAAAAACTAAATATTTCAAAGTTTACTCTGGTTACACAAGAGAAATGTATAGCCCATGCAAAGTGTAAAATTGTATTTGCGACAGTAAAGTGAGTTCAACCTTTATGGCTAATAAACAGAGACATTATATTTTCAGCACAAGGAATAAAATCACATTTGTGGTAATAAATGTCTTTTGACCAGAGTAGTTTGCTTTTCATTCTTTTTCCACTCTTTTTAAACCTATTTATATGCTTTAAAATCTAAACTTAGGTGGCTAGGTTAACACTTAAACTTTTTTTCAAGTAAAATGTTTTTACATATAAGTTTTTAAAATATATATATTAAACTTTTCCACAGGATAAAAAATATCACTCTTACTTTAAAATTCAGTTAGCACCAAAGACCAGATCCTCCCATAGAATAATCTGTTTTAGAACTTAAGGTGGATAAAATGAGAAGGGGCCTTGTAAGATAAAAAAATTCTTATGATCACTAAGCAGAAAAAAATTTTAATATATTTGTTTATTGAAAAATCATTTCCATGCAACTATCACATTCTTTTTAGAGTTAAAAATGTGTTCTACCTGCTATATGTCTTATGCTCAATTCACTAAAAAAGCTATCCATAAACCATAATATTTATGATTCAAGAGAACTTTCCTTGAAAATGACTTGAAATATTATCATATTTTTTCACCTAATTAAAAAAGTTGAAGATTATTTTTCTATCTCTGCCTTGAACTTACTTAAAAATAAAACATTTGGAAAAATACTTTGTTCTGAAATAATATAGCACATCCAAGTAAAAGTTTCACTCCAGGAATATATTTTAAAGCCATGGCTTCTAATTTTGAAATACATGCTTTGAAATACACAAGAGGACCTATGTAGAAAGGCTGAGAACAAAGATGACAGAGCACTAATTAAAACACCTACATTTAAATAGAGTGCATGTTTAGTCATGGAAAATAGTTTCAGAAGGCAAAAATGCATACTATTAACCAATATAAGAATGATTTTTCATTGGACAAAGATATACTATTTTCCTATGAAAAGGAGAGAGAAATTTTTAAATGTGCAAACATATTCTGGAAAGCATGCACCTGAATAAATCCTTATTTTGAGGTGGTAAAGAATAAAAAATCACATGTACCCTGTTTTGATAGGCAGCACCTTTCCAGTCTTTGCTCATGAGAGTATCCATAGAGGAGGTATGCTTCTTGTAGTGCACTTTTATACCACTTCTTTTTATTCTTACATTTTCCTGGCTAAAGAAAAACAGAAAAATAATAAGATTCATGTTTAAGCATATAATTTTGTTTTAACATCGACTTGATTTAGCTGTTGAGCTGGAACTAAATCTAAGCATTGTACAATATATTCCTTAGATTTTGTTATCTAATTATTATTTTATTAGTATTTTAGAATATAGCAAAGTTGTGGAAATTTTGCATGTTAATAGCCAAAAGGGTCAGAGTCTTAATTCACTAAGATAATATTTTAATATGATTTATCTCATATTTAGAAAGTTACAAAAAGTTAAGACCACCAGTGTAACAAAGTAGTGAATATTAATCTATTTTATCAGAATAATGTTGATTCCCTTTTAAGTAACATAGCAATGATAATGAAGTGATGAAAACTGAAAAGCCTAGTTTCTTATTGTAGTAAATAAAATTAATTCCATTCACATCTAATAAATGACTGTTTTCAGGCATAGTAAGCGCTCAATAAATGTTATTCTACTTGAATACGGTACTTTTTCTAAATGTTTATTTAGTTTTTTTTTTTTAGCTCTCTTTTTATTTTTTAAACTTTTTATTTTATATTGGAGTACAGTTGATTAACAATGTTGTGTTAGTTTCAGGTGTACAACAAAGTGATTCAGTTATACATATACATGCATCTATTCTTTTTCAAATTCTTTTCCCAATTAGGTTGTTACAGAACATTGAGCAGAGTTCCCTGTGCTATACAGTTGGTCCTTGTTGGTTATTCACTTTAAGTATAGCAGTGTGTACATGTCAATCCCAAACTCCCTAACTATCCCTCCCCCCCACCTTCCCGGTAACCATAAGTTCATTCTCTAAGTCTGTGAATTTGTTTCTGTTTTGTAAATAAGATCATTTTTATCATTTTTTTAAAAAAATATAATTTGAAAAGAAAAACAGAGTCAGAGAATCTCTAGGTTAAAAATGACTATAAAAATTATCTGGCCCAGTAATTTTGCCAATGTTATTTTAGAGCTTGCCCCAAAAAGGTTTTTATAATGTTTATAAATGTTACAATTTATAAAATACATGCCACCATTTTCTTTTTGAAAACTGCACCATCAAAAAGAATACAGGTGTTACACTGCATGTGGTCCTGGACACTAATTTATTTGGCATAAAAGCAATGAAAAAAACTTATCAAACAAAAACCTAGTTTTGTATACAGAATATTTAAATTTCATTTATTAAGTTATTTCTTAGGAAAAAGAAAAGACAGGCGGATACAATTCAATAAACATTAGAAAATTTAAACTAATTTAAGAATATCTAAGCTAACATTTACAGATTTAAGACATTTCTGCAACTCAAATGTTATAATGATGCTAAGAATTAATGGGTAGTGAAAAATCACCTATAAGCTGTTATAGCACTAAACAACTGAAGTTAAGGAAATTTCTTGAGGAAAACCAATGTGATACATTGCTAAAATAAACTAGCAAGTTTGGGGAACTAAAAAGCATTTTTTAAACCTGTGTCTCTGAATCTTTAAGAATTTATCAGTAAGTATGTGCCACCTAGTGGTAGTAATACAATTAAACATCTTCTAAGGAACTCAAAAAGTTAAAAGACTCTTGCTTTATAAAGAATTTTGAATTCCAGAATAAGGCTCAGCTATGCATTGTATTTTTTCCAACTAGTTTGTTCTTTAATTGAAGTGATTCTAAAAGTGTAGAATGTGACTCCCTATCCATCCCTAGTACTGAGTGTTTCTCCCAAAGACACCCAATATTACCAGTTTCTTTCACAGTCTTCCAGAGACAATGTACCTATAGGCATTTACATCATTTAAATATCTGCTTTTACAGACTGCTATGAATTGTTATATACTTTGAGTTTTTCTATTTGTCTTTCAGATTGCTTCATTTATGGATTTATTCAACATATTCTAGACCCTTGGGATCAATCACTGAAGAAAACAGACAAAGCTTACATTCTAACCAGTGAAACAGACAATCCACAATAAGCATAACAAATAAGTTAAGGCTACAGTTTAAGAGGTTATAAATACTATGTAATAAAGAAAAGATGAGGCAATAAAGTGGTCAGGGTAACTGTCATTGAAAAAGTGACATCTGAGCGAAGACCTAAAGGAGGTCAAGGAGTTAGCCCTGTAGATGTCCAAGGAAAGAGCACTGCAGGCGGAGAAAATAGGCTTTAAGATGGGAGAATACAAGTTTATTCAAGAGGCATCAAAGAAGGGAAGGTGGTTGTGGGTGAATGAGGAAGCGAGTGGGTAATAGGGAATGATGTCCAATAAATTAACAGGGGCCAGGTCATGGAGGTCCTTGCAGGCCATTGTAGGGATTTGGGCTTTTACTCTGAGTGAAATGGGAGCCATTACAGAGTTCTGAGCAGAAGAATAACATTTGATTTGATTTAACATTTTACAACAATCACTCTGCTTGCTTTGATGAGAACAGATTATACAAAGGCAAGTGTAGATGTGGATGACTGGCTACTGCAATCATCCAGGCAAGAAATAATGGTGGTATAGATCAGGTCATAGCAGCCACTGTGGTGAAAAGTGGTAGGATTCTGGATATAATCTGAAGGTAGAGCAAAAATAATTTCTTGACCAACTGAAGATTGGTTAAGAGAGAAAGAGAGGATGACTCTAAGGCTTTGGGACTGAGCAACAGGAGGATGTGATTTGCCATCCACTGAGATGGGGAAGGCTGTCAAGGAAGTGAAATGGGAGGGGGGTGGAGATCAAGAGTTCAGACATGCTGAGTACGCATTATGACACCCAAGCGAAGATACCAAGTAGCAGTTTGGTAAGGGAATTCGGGAGAGAGAACTGAACTGCAGATAAAATGTAGGAAACATAGACACACACACACACATGCACACCATATTTAAAGGCAAGAATTTAGATGAGAAAACCAAGGGAATGAGGATATAGATGTATGTATATCCAAATACGTAGTATGGCATGTACCATTATTTATTTTACAAACACCCTTGTGATGGATTTAAGTTTTTTCTAATATTTTGCAATATGAAACAATGCTGCAATAAAAATTTTTTTTGTCTGTATGTCTCTTTACCCATGTGAAAGTGTATTGAAGCATAAATTCCTAAGATGTTGAATGACAGGTTTATACATATTTTAAATTTTGGAAGCTTTTGTGAAATCACTCTTGAGTGAGGTGGTCAAAATTTACAATGCCATGAACAAATGCTTCCTCACACTCTGGAGAACACTTCCGTTACCAAACTTAGATCTCTGCCAATATTTTTAAGGAAAAAATTGGTATTTCCTTTTTATTATCATTTTCATTTTTTGAATTCTGTAATATGAGCAATTTTTCATATATTTTCCAGCTTTACTGAGATATAATTGACAAATAACTGTGTAAACTTAAGGAGTACTACACAATGACTTGATACACATATACATTGGGAAATGATTACCATATAGGGTTAGTTAACATATCCATTAGCTCACATTAAAACCTTTATTTGTGTGTGTGGTGAGAACATTTAAGATCTACTCTCTTAGCAACTTTCAAGTATATAACACAGTAATTAATGTTAACTATAGTCACCGTGCTGTACATTAGTTTCCCTAGAACTTATTCATCAATTTTTCATATTTTAAAAAGCCATTTATATTTTCTTTTCTATGGAATGACTGTTCAAATCCTGTGTTAATATTTATATTGCTTGTTTTCTCATTGATTTGTAAGAGATTTTCGTGTATTAAAAAATGGCCCTTTGCTATATGTATTGAGAATATCTTCTCCTGTTAATAGTTTATCTTTTAGTATGTTTGTATTTTCTTTTTTGTTCATTTAAATTTTTCATCCTTCTAGAACTAATTTGGATGTGAGGTGTGAGGTATAGCTTCTACTTCATTTTTTCCCAAGTAGCTAGCCATTTGTACATACATAATTTATTAAACAATACAACTTTTCTTTAATTATTTGAATACAACCTTATCATTAACTATTTTCAAGTACTTTTGGACTGTATATTGTTCTATTAATCTATCAAATAACTTAATATCAAACTGCTTTAACTACTAGAGTATTACTATAATTTTATATTTTATAGGTCTAACTCCCTCTTCTATGTTTTATTTTCTTACAAATGTTAGAATTTGACCCTTGAACAACATAGGTTTGAACTCTGCAGCTCCATTTATATGTGGAGTTTTTCACTAAATAGGTACTGCTGTACTACACAGTCCACAGTTGGTTAAATCTGTGGGTGCAGAACAGGTGAACTTTGATGGCCACTGTGAAATTACTGCAAAGTTACAGGTGGATTTTCGACTGCAAAGGGGGTTGGCATCCCTAACGCCCAGGTTGTTCATGGGGTCAACTGTAGGGGGGTTTTAAGTCCTTTTTAATGGATGTGGTACATATATACAATAGAATATTACTCAGACTTTAAAAAGAATGAAATAATGCCATTTGCAGCAACATGGATGGACCTAGAGATTATCATATTAAGTGAAGTCAGACAGAGAAAGACAAATATCATATGATATTGCTTATATGCGGAATCTTAAAAAATGATACAAACGAACTTATTTACAAAACAGAAACAGACTCACAGACTCAGAGAACAAACTTATGGTTACCGGTTGGGGAAAGCGGGGGATGACAGACTGGGAGTTTGCGATTGACATGTATACACTGCTATATATAAAATAGATAACCAACAAGGACCTACTGTATAGCACAGGGAACTCTGCTCAATACTCTGTAATAACTTAAATAGGAAAAGAATTTGAAAAAGAATAGATCCATGTATATGTATAACTGAATCACTCTGCTGTACACCTGAAACAACACAACATTGTTAATCAACTATACTCCAATATAAAATAAAATTTTAAAAAATAAAAATAGATAAAAATTGAGATTGCATTAAAATTAATATAGGGAGAATGGACATCCTTCCATATTAAATCTTCCAAACCAAGAGAGGATTATATTTTTCCATTTCCTTAAGTTTTATTTTCTGTCTCTTGGTAGCATTTAAAGTTTTATTCATATAGATCTTGTACGTGCTCCTTAAACTTACTCCAGTACATTATAAATGCTTTGTTGCTATTATAAATGCTATTTATCCCTTCATATTTTCACATTTGTTACTGCTTTAGAGTAATTTTACAACTGCCACATAACTGAATCTCCCTATTGTTTGTAACAGTTCTTCTGTTGTTTATAATAGTTTTATTTATAATAGTTTTTCCATTTGAGTTCTACAGGTTTTCCAGGTAAACAATAATAACAAAACAAAACACAGACAAGCTTTTAAATATACCTGTTTAAGAAGGAAATCTTCAAGGCGGCTCTGTAACAGATTTCCAAGGAGCTAAAAGCTTATGAAGTCAAGGATTAAGATCAATGACTTCAGATGAGACTATAGGAAGGGCTGGGCATTCTTCAAATTCCAGTAAATTCTTTGATCCCAAGAGAGAATATCAGGGACTTTCCTGGTGGTCCAGTGGTTAAGAATCCATCTTGCAATGCAGGGGACGCTGTTCTATCCCTGGTCAGGGAACTAAGATCCCACACGCTGCAGAGCAACTAAGCCTGCGTGCCGCAACTACAGAGCCCACGTGCTCTGGAGCCTGCATGCCACAATTACAGAGCCCACATGCTCTGGAGCCTGCATGCCACAACTAGAGAGCCCACGTGCTCTGGAGCCTGCATGTCACAACTAGAGAGCCCACGTGCTCTGGACGCTGCGCGCCACAACTAGAGAGCCTGTGTGCCCCAAGTAATGAGCCCGTGCGCTCTGGAGCCCGCGTTCACGACTAGAGAGAACCCCACGCATCACAACTACAGAGGAGCCCCTGCTCTGCAATGAAGAGCCCGCGTGCTGCAAAGATCCCGTGTGCCGCAACTAAGACCTGACACAGCCAAAAAAATGATAAAATAAATAAATTTTTTTTAAAAAAGAGGGAATATCATATCTTTCATTATGTTTATATTGCTTTGGCAACTTGAGTTTTCTCAGTTTTATTAAATTTAGGGTAGAGGGGGAAAATAATCATCATAGAAAGAGAAGGAAGACATATAGTCTAAAAATTTGTGTGAATTTATGAGCATAAATAATTCTTGATAGATGTGTTCTTGATAGATGAATAAGCATGTAAATATTTGGAGTAAGGATGAGGTTTGAGACTAAACAGATGGTTAGGCTGGGAAAGATAGTACCTTATGTCTGAGAAAATTCCTAGCTATATTCAAAATTGAAGTTTGTAAACTACTTTCCTACGTGATCTTGTTCCAATCAAGTATCACTGGCTAACTGAGAGCCTCAGTACCGTTTTCACATTTCCTAGGGTCTGAGTAGGAAGCTGAATGTCCCTTCTCAGTAACTTCCAACTCACTGAGCATGCTGTGTGCTATCACCATATACTAATATGAAGTGACACATTCAAAGAAAAGAATACCTATGTATTTGTCCACCCAGTAAGGCCAGTAAAAAGAAATCTGCAATCTGGCAGAAATTCATATCATCTGTTGCTTTCTATTTTAAGATTGCTTCTCCACATAAAAATTAATCAAACCATTACAGATGATATGAATTTCTGCCAGATTGCAGATTTCTTTTTACTGGCCTTACTGGGTGGACAAATACATATGTATATGTATAACTGATTCACTTTGTTATAAAGCAGAAGCTAACACACCATTGTAAAGCAATTATACTTCAATAAAGATGTTTAAAAAAAAAAATTAATCAAGATATAATCATCTGGAGCTGTAGCAGGATAAGTTTCACTTCTCAAACTCAAATGTGTGAGCAATATCACATTACCTTCTTTTTGCTAAATAAAATTGAATGTGACAGCCGTTGTCCAACAAGGATAAGAAATTTGATCTTGCTCATTTTTGGGCCACCCCTTACTTTCTCTAGGTTCCTGTAAATTGGAAGGGACTACACGGTGCCCGAAGAGCGAGGACAGATCATTACTCCTCAACCCATAAGGCTTTCACGAATAACATCTTTGTTCAAGTCCCTTGAAGTCAGGTAATCGAACAGCTTCCTTGCCATGCCTGGTCCAAAGGATCCTTTCCAAGGCTGGGAACCTTGCCAGCGTGGCTTCAACCTCCTGGTGCACCTCGTGCTCTTCTTCTCCAAGGTGCTCCACTCCCCAGGGCACCGGCAGACCTCTATCCTCTTCCATGTCTGAGGGAATCTCTTCCCTGCCTAGCTGCTCCTGCCTGCCCCGTTCCCATTACTGCCCACCCTCAGGGAACTCAGGTCAAGAAGACAGGTAAGCTCTGCTTTAGATCCCAACAGAAAATGCCCCTGAGACATAAGAACATGAGGGGCCTGACCACTTTTTGGAATAAGTGAAAGGGAAAAATATAATCAAAACAAGAATTATTATCAACCAACCACTGGTATCTGGCTGGCTGTGGGGAAGGATTTCCTAGCGCATGGGCTCTGCAGGTGGAGTCTTTCCTCCCCACCCCTGGGCACCCTGCTCCTTCACTCTACCTGCCTATTGCTCTCCCTTCATTTCTCCCCATGGCACTCGTCAACAACTAACATACCATATCTTTTTTTAAAAAATTTACTTGTTAACTACGTGTCTCATCCCACTAATTTAAGTCTCGTGACAGCATTTAAATTTTGTCTGTTTTGATCACTTCAGAGCCTAGAATTGGTAGAAATAATAGGAGCTCAGTAAATATTTTGGGTATTATAAATAGACATTTTTTATTCAGGGTGGCATGGGGAAAGCCCAGACAGGAAATTGGGGATGAAACAAAGGCTGGGCTACAATCCTGAATTATGTTATTACCCCTAGAAAGGTAAAAGAAAAATGTATAAGCATGATGACTATCTAGCATTATAATATGGTGATATTACTTCTAAGATGATATTAAACATTTTTTATAAGAATGCAGATCTTTAAAGTACTTCATGAGCCACTGATTTATCCTATGATATTAGCGGTATTTTTTTCTTGAAAAAAAAAAAGTGGGCATAATTTCAAGTACTTTGAATGTTATGTAAAAAATAGTACTTAATTTTAAAACTAAATTCAATCAAATGCTTAATATGACCTATTTGGGGGGACAATAGAGCCTCACTAAAATCCTGTAGGTACAATATAGCATTTACTATCCAAAATTATCAATTCAAATTTTGATTATATAGACATAAAAGTTAGCTGCAAATAAAAGTATTTACAATTTAGAAAATTTATCTTTCAGACATAATGTTGAGCATATATTAAAAATCTGGAAAACTGGAATCATAAGTACCTAGATTGCTTTATTGGGCTTCATAAATTCATTGAAATGGCTTCAAATATTGACCATTACTTTAAGTTATTTCATTACTTTAAGTTACAATATGCCTTTAGGAACATGGGGAGATTAGTCACAGATTTCATAACCTAAAGAAATACAAAATAATTTTCCTTCGTAATGCATCTCTCCTAAATGTTTGAGGATCAACACCACCACCTATTATAAAGTCCTCTGCCTGGGGATTCGTGTTGACTGCTGCTATTTATACATTCAAGCTTCCAGTGCACCTCGCTGGCTCTACCCATGATGCACCCTTCTAAATATTTACTATCGGGCCAAAGCTATCGTTTTCACTTAAAGCAATCCAATAGAAAGTTAATAACAAGGCTATTCTGTCTTCCTTAAATTGGATTTCTGCAACAGCAACCAGTAATCTCGACAGTAAGAACATTCCCATTCCTTTGATGCCAACTAGAAGATAGTCACAGCCACCCCTGTGCACGACACACGCCTGGGCTTCCTAACACCTGTCTCCCTTCTCACCTGCTGTCTTTAACACAGGTTCTGGATTATTTAGACAGCTCATTCAAATTATTGAACACTTGAAGCAATAATGCTTTCGAAATCATAAATAGGAACTTGCTTACTCTAACTCAGCAGGATTTTAAGATCAAAATAACTTAGGTCCCCCGCTTCCTACACCACTAGAAAGTGTGAACCAGTTAAGTTGACCCCCCCCAACCCCCAATAAAGTTCTAGCTCTGTTTAGTCTGATCCTTTACATCAATTTGAAAGATAATACCAAGAATGCAATGAGTACTAGGAGAGAAATTAGGCAGAAAATAAAGAATAAGAAAATGTGAGAGTCAAATCTTTACAGTGTGACTCCATTACTTGGCTTGAAACACTGGGAATTACCAATGCCAGGGCCTGAGCATACGCTGAACCTTAATGTGGGGAAGGGGAAGGAAGCCAAGCAGTTTTAGGTAAAACAGCCCCAATGGACAAATCAGAAAAATCACAGGCTACTAGATAAGCTCTTTATTAACCTAGACTTTAACATGTTTTCTAAGTATTTTGAATATCTAAGTTCTTTTCCTACCAAGATGGATAAACAACCACTGCATGTTGATTTTAAAGAAGCCCTAGTCTAACATTTTAGGCTGGTCTGTTATCATTTAGAAAACAATTTTTATACAACCAATACATTTGTCATTTAGTGTGTGGACCTGAAACCAGATTTTGAGAGAAGGAGAGAAAGAAAGAGGGCTCCAGATATCACAGCAGGGAGACAATCAGTCACCACCAAAGAGAGGCACTAATTAAAGGGACGGGGAATCTAACATCACAATTTTGCTAAAGATTTGCGTGGCTTCTTTAGCACCACAAACTCATAAATACATTCATAAATTTCACAAAGTAAACATAGTAAAATAATGTATGTTTCATATATCTCTTTTTTAGCTAATTCTAGTAAACCAGAAAATAGGTATTATGGTGAGAAAATCTGCTATACAGTGGTTCTTAAGATTCACTGAGGAACTGTAGAGATTCTCAGAACACTCCCCAGTATGCAGGTTCAGGAATATATATTTTTAAAGAGCTCTATGGGAGAATGTGATGATGAGCAAGTTTGGGAACCAAAAACAGAGTAAAACAAAAATCAAAACAAACCCTGGCATCAGGAAACCAACGTTAATAATAACCAATTACTTCTAAGAGAATTACAAGGGAATGAAATAAGAAATACTAGGTTTTAATGACAGCCACGAAGAGGCCCAAAATCTATGGCTGGGAATCAATGCACTAAACGTGGAGAGAGCTTTCACGTCTTTGTCCAACTTTGAAAAGCCCTGGTTAAAGGTTAAGTTAATTAATCAAGCTGACTGAATTAACAACAGGAGACCAATAAGAAGGGCTTTGTGATTTTCCAGTTTATAGATGAGAGCTTATTATGAATTTGGTATGCTTATGAAGATTAGAAACAGATGGTCCAATGTAAGCCTCAAGCAGGCTGACATATAATGTAAAAGCCTGGAGCTTGCAGTCAGAAGACCTGGGCTTCAGTCCCAGTTCTGCTGCTATGTGACCTCAGGCAAGTCACTTAACCTGAGCCCTAACTTTCTTAACAATAAATGAAGATCACATGAGATAGCATATGTAAGAGGTACTTTATAAAATGTAAAGCATTTTCAAATGTTGGTTATCAATGTCATAAATGATCAGAATATTAACATTTATCATTTAGTCTCTGCAGTCCAAGAAAATGAGACAGAAACTCTCTATAATAGGGAGGAGTTGACTGTGTACTTTATGTCCAAAGGAATTCTACTATTAGAGTCCATTGTTATTTTTATTTACTAACTTAGCCAATGCTTATATAGTACTAAGTGTCAGGCACAGTCTGAAGCACTTTACAAACAACTTTTTTTACTTCCCAACAAGCTTACAAGGTAGGTACTATTATTATCCTCATTTTACACATAAAGAAACTGAGGCACTGAGTTCAGACATTGCCCAAGTTCATACAGCCAGTAAGTGATAGAGCTGGGATTCATACACAGGCAACCTGGCTCCAGAATTCACGGGCTCAATGACTATAAAATGATATTTCACTAAAAGGCATTCTGTTGCACAAATCTCCAGGATGGTGTTATGAAGAGCTTGTAGGTCATTATCATAAGAAATAAATTGTGTTCAAAATGATAGGAAACTACCATCTGGCATTTTCTCTATCAGGTCATAGTTACATTGCTTAGGAAAATTTTTTCTAGGATTATTAATCAGCCGTTAAAAACTTAAATCACTACTGGATATACGGTTAAAATGGTAAATTTTATGTTACACATATTTTAGCACAATTAAAAAAATAAAAAACCTTAATTTTATTTATTGTGTACAGTTTAAAGTATTTTACATATTTTGATTTCAAGCTGTAGAATTTTTATTTTGCAAAACTGAATATATCATTAAGTCTGCAACAAGAAATTATTTCATTGTTCTGTAAAAGTATTAGTAATATATTGATGAAATAAAGCACAGGAAGCAAGTGAGCACTGGGTCAGTAGATAATTTTTAAGGCCCGTGCTTATCTCCAGGGCTGCTGTCTCCCACAGCTCTAGCCAGGCTGCCTGCTCCACCTGGGGATGTTAAATAGAAGTGAGAGATGGGTTTAAATCAGCCATGTGCTCATTTGCTCTGAGCCTTACAAAAGTCAGGATTGGCTTAAAGGATTTTAAGTAACGGTATGAATGGATATCAAGACCTGAGCCTAAATGACAGTTAACATACTTGGCTGCTATTTTCTACTCCACATTTGCTTGTTTTTTAGGGAATATGCGTTTATGGGAAAACAAATGTATTTATTACAGACAGATGCTTGGATTCTGTTTAAAAATAGAATCATACAAGCAGGTGGGAGAGCCAGGAGAAGAGGACAGTTAAATATGTGACACAATCAGTTCATATCCTGTGAGCTGAACAAAATGGTGAGGAAGTGGCAATTCTGGAATTTATTTTCAAAGTCAGTTCAATCTGCATTGTTTAGGGTTTTGCCTGAATCACAGACTGTTCCTGGTAATTGGTTAAAAGAAATTTTTTTTTAAAGTGGAGAAATTAAAGAAAAGAACAGTTAATATATCAATTGTAGACTTTCAGTTATATGGCTCTGAGTTTTGGACGTCATCGTTCCCTAATGGAAGAATGTACCAGAAAGTTACTCTGCAACTGTTTATTAATTTAAGAACCTCAACATAGAAGACTCATTATATAAGAAAGCCTTACTCATAAGGGATATGACCCTGAAGGCAATTTAGTGAGCCTTGTATTTTGGCTTAAAGACAATGATCTGACTCTGGTTTCTTTAACAGAAAATAAGCACTTCTAGAAAGTTGAGAAGGCTATATAAGGCTAAATGTTTCTAGGAAAGATTATTGTTTTTCCACTGAGGAGTCAATATGAGAAATCTAGCTGGCTTAATACATTTTTCATGCATTTGATGATGGGAAAGGTAGCCACCTGTTCCTTCCTTTATCAGCTGAGTAAAGTTGGTCATATTATTTGGATTTTTGGACTTTTAACTTCAATACAAGTTCAGATATCTAAATTCATAAGAGATTAAGTCGAGAGATGACAGAGGTAAATTCAAGAATTTATTTGGAGCAGCAAAGTCAGCATATACAAATATAAGTAAATCGAAAAGACAGAAGACAAATACAGAAGAAAACTGGTTTTATTCAGTTGCAAAGAACTTGAAAGATAATATTTCCTAGTCTCTTCCAAATTCCATCAAAGAAATTTAAAGTATCTTGAGGCATTGCTGATATTAGGGACTATTCATTCACCAAGGAGTCAGATTAAGAAGGCTCTAACCTATCTCCTACTTTCAAAAGGTCTTAGCACTTCTGCTTACACTAAACTAGAAAAGCATGGCAGCAATGGCCACTCAATTTCTGGGAGCAACGTATTGGCTGATAAAAAAAACAATAAAATCATGTCATTTTTCACATATAATCTTAGTCAAAAGAAAATATATTATTATCCACCTGATTGTTATTGGTTTTTTTGTTTTTTTTTTTTTTTGGTACTCTCTCCTGTAGATGTGGGTTTCTAGGAAGAGGAAATAAGTAATGTAACTATATATTTCTCCTGTACTCCCAATGACAGTATGAACTATTACTATTATTATTAAGAGCCTACTATATGACAAGCACTGTGCTAAGTGCTTTACATGTATAACCTCAGTTAAACCTGTAACAACTCTATGAGGCATATACTATCATAACCTCCATTTTAAGATGAGGTGTGTGGGATTTGTAACGGGTAAGTGACTTCCCTCAGGTCAAATGTCTAGTAAGTAGCACAGCCAACCTTCAAACCCAAAGAACCTGGTTCTAGAGCCTGCCTTTTTAAATCACTATGACAACTTCACTCTTTTCCTAATACATTACTACAAAAGTTTCCTTGGCAGGTTATCCACAAACAGTTCAGTTATAAAAACATGTTCTAATTCCCTTAAACTTTCTTCAGGCCAAAACTAAAGGATGCTTAGAAAACAACCAAACAAACAAAAAAACTCAATCCAATAATACCAAAATTATAGCAAATTTTATACCAAATATGGAATTGGTATGATAAAAATTTACTGAGAGGTTGGTAGCTATACAGATTATTTGCCAGCAGGAACATGGTACAAAAACACACACATATATACATATATACACTTTTTTTTTGGCAAATGTGATTTTCCACTGAGAGTTGGCTCAATAGATTTGTATCCAGTTTCACTTCATTACTCTAAGAGTGAAATGTTGCCTGATAATATAGTTATAAGCTAATTTGCTAATCCTTATTATAGACTACATTCTTAGAATTTGGATCCTAATAAATCTTAGAAGCAAAACACTTGCTCAGATAGATGTTAATCCAGACACTTGTCAAACGACTTGTCAAACGACTACTGCAAATGTAATTTGAAAACATCAAGAGTTCTGCTTGGTCACGAGTCCTCCTCCAAAGGGGAACATCAAGCAGTAAATAAAAAACAAGTCTACCAGAAACTGCCATCATTCAACATGTATATTAGAATTAAAAGGTGAAAATGTTCCTCATTTCAATGTGGAAAAACATTCAACAATAAATTAGACTATTGCTTATGTATATGTAAATTGGCAAGGTATAAAAGAGAAGAATTGGACCTTGGGGTTAGACATCCTGATTCTAATCATTGCCCCATCACTTAGCAGCTGATTGACCTTGGGCTAGACATGAAGCCTGAATCACAGTTTCTTCCATATGTCAATAGTGATGATGGCTATCTTCATGGGGCTGCTATGAGACTTTAAATATTATATTTATTATATTATATATACATATTATATATTATTGTGTTATATTATTATAAAAGGATCTACCCAATCCTTGGCCTGTAGCAGGGGTTCAATTACATGATTGCTATTTATAGGCTTGTTTAGTTATTGTAGTCACTGCAGTGCATATTGACAATCAGAGCCCTTTGCTGGAGGATATTTACTGGACCAAATTTAGATTCAATGTGTCATCAACGCTGGTAATTTCTATCATATGTTTATCATAATACATAAAAGAAATCAACTTATTTGATAAATTACTATAGGTTGTGTTAGTTCTACTTACAGACTAGAAAAATTAAGAGTAATGTGATCTCAGTCGTTTGGCCGTATTCTGAAGAGTACTGAAGCTTTAGGAACGGTCCTGCTAAAGATACAGGTTACAAAGAACTGTAACATCCTCTGTACTATCATTAGTGTATCTGTTAGAATAATCCTAGGGGCTTAAAGTGAGGCCTATATCTTCTTCATGTTGCAGATCTGTTATTTGTAGGCAGTGGGGGCCTTTGCTAAGAGTGATCAAGGGATCTGGGCTGAGAGAGTAGCAAACCAAAATTTCAATTATCAGTCACAGAGCCACAGAGAAAGAGAGAACTCTGGAGGATGCTGCACTGGACACATTCATATACTCAGATATTCATCACTCACTCACAACTCATTGGCCTCACCCCACCACAAGAGTATCAAATGTGCATCTCTACTTTATAACAGGAAGGCAGTAACCTGCAACATTTTGGTGAACAGTATTAATGACCACCCCAATTAGGAAGCAGAATTCTAGGAATTGCAGAGCTCAAGTTTAGCAATACAGCATTGCTCCCTTTTCATCTCCCTGGAAAATAGAGACAGCTCCATAATACAATGGGTAAATACCCAAATGACATCCGGTACCCAAAGAAATGCTTACACATCTACAGGTACATCCTCCATACAGTAGTGAGCAGATTGTTAAAATACATAGACAAAAAAATCCACTCACATCATGGACCAAAAAAAACCTAAATTTTACCACAGGAGTCTCCTAGCATCAGGGGTGAACTACTTACATTTTCTTGGCAGTATAAAGAACTAGAAAATTGTAGGCCAAGCGATCACTGGTTGGAGTACATAATTTATGTCCAATAAAAATTATAATGACTCTATATATAACTTATAAGATAGATGATCAACTAAAACATGCTATACATATTACATTTAAATTATACATCAGCTTTATCAGCAATATCTATAAATTATGTATAATGTTGAATGACAAGATTGACTTTAAAGCTGTGTTCAGGGAAACTCTTACTTCTGGGTTAGACATGTGAACCTATGGCAGTCAGCATCATCTCCAGGCAAACCAGAGTGAAAGACTAACAAAGGAAGTAGTAGAAAGGCGTCGTGAAACAGTGAGCCATGACCACAGTTACATTACTGCACTAGTAGAGATAAACCAACAAAAGTCTGACGCCTCAAGTTGAGAAAACTTACTCAGTGGTTCTCTCTCTCTGGGATACACACAGATTCATTTAAGGGACTTAGAAATGCTGAGGCCTGGTCCTACTCCAAGAGCTTCTAATTTAATTGATCCAGTAGAGTACAGCCCAGGCATTGCTGTGTTTTGGTTGCTGTCATTGCTTTATAAAGCCTTCTAATGCAAAGCCAGGCTTAAGAAATACTAAACTAAGTCATGTAGTCTATCAAGCAAAAAAATAAACTTGCAAATAATGGATTCTGCAGACATGTACCTACTAAATATAAAAGAAACAACATTTGTGCTAACTAGGGAAAGAATTGTACTCCATGCATCAACTCTTAAATAGCTATCTAGCACGTGTTCACGTCTATTTTCTCTAAGTAATTACCAGAGTGACATGTATTTTGAATATATACCATAAGAGAATCAAGGTTTCTTTAAAAGGGGAAGGGAATTTCAGCTATCTTTATACTACTGATTTTATAGTAAATGAAAAAATAAAATGTATGAGTAAACTAATATAAATTACAAATACAAAATCTAAATATTGCCTTCAACTTTTTTCTAAACTATATCCCAATTTACTGATGAGTAACTTTATTTACTGGGGAAAAGCTTATCACCTGTATATTCATATACATATTCATCCACAGTGACAGAGCTCTGTTGTGCTGTCAACAAGAAAATTAATAAGTCACTGGTCCCATAAACATATCAATTTTTCAGTGACTACTAACAAAAATAAAGGAAAAAAACTAGACAAACATGAACTAAAAGACTTAACATTTTCAGAATCTAAAACTAAAAAATATTTTATTTTTTCATAAATGCATATAATGTCTTTCTAGAAGAGCTTATTTCTCTCCCACAGTAAAACACACACTGCAAAATATAGTCCACAGTCAGTGAAAACTCTGAAATATTATTTAATCATTTATTAAACTAAGCTTACACAAAGTAGGAGAAAGTAATGTTGAAATAATATATGAAGTAAGATATAGTCAGCTTAAACAGTGAGAGCTGTATATGCCTATCATTTTGTGTCTACTTTTAGAAAATGAGCTCAGACAACAGGTGCAACGTGCAACCATTCTCCATCTCTTCCACAAAAATCTTTAAGAAGGTCTACATTGTCTAATACACATTATTTATTTTTGTGTAAGTGATATTTTTATGGGGGCAGGGGTGTGAATTTAATATCTGGATCAACCTGGTACAGTGTAGAGGCAGTATTTGAGGAAGTAGGAGCTCCAGTGCAGAGAGGACCATAACAGATTAAATTCCTGGGACGTCTAGGCAATTGAACTGCACGTTGCAGTCAATACTATCTCCATCTCCAAGGGATATAGTTTGATATTATTCATTTTCAAACAATTTCTCATATGTACCATTTTTGACCATTTTTCTATCTTGGTTGTCAGTTGACCTCTTTGCTTTCTGTTTCTTGACTTCTCATTGGGGCAATGAGGCTTTAATCATCTGTGAGTTTCCTTCCTGGCAAGTGGAGATTCTTAGATAGCCAGGAGTAGGGAATCGGAGCATAGCAGGGCAGCCGGCATGTGCCAGCTGAATCTGAGGTAAAGGGGAACTAAAATTTCAGCCTTGAATGAAGAGACCCACAGAAGAAGGCATCCCTATTATATTAGCTCCAAGAGAGGAAGTGAAGAAAAAGATACAAACAAGAAGAGTAAGAGACACGAGCCTGTAGGTAGACACCGTGAATGACAGTAGAGGAGAGAGCCTGTCCCAGAGCCTGTGGTCACCCAGTGAGTTATCCACCCAGAGCACCCAGCCAGCTGGGGGAGTAGGGGACAGAAGAGGTGAAACAAATGCTTTATTTTTTTCTGTTCTCATTCTTGCTTTAGGAGCCTATTTAATTTAAGCAGCCCTGAATTCCTGGTCTTTGCAAGAATTTCTGTTTGTTTTAATGCTTTCAGAAGGTTAAAACCTTATGGCTCCTGATTCTTGAGTTTAGTTTTGTTTTGCATCAGATTTTTTCCTTGTCTCAGGGATTAATGGTATGCTCACTGGAATCAGACTATTCAAATTTATCCTGACAGAACTCAAATCCTGAGAGTAACATTACTTCAGACAACTTAAAAATACACTTTGATTTTTTATGTACGTTTAAATACAATTTCTTAAGAATGCCCTGCTCTTTTTCACACTGTCAAATATTTAAGATTCTAATTTCTGCCTCATGAGAAGCTAGGTTTCCATATCTTTTAGAAAAGGGGAGGGGCACATAAGGGAGAACACTCCTTCCTATCTTCTGCGGTTGCCAGCAGAAGTGCCCAGGGACACATCCGAAATGTCCGAGCAGAGAAGGTGCCTCATACTAAAATGACTGGCTCACAACTACCATGAAATGAATGTATGTGATGTTATTCCATACTTAAATATTTCTACCTAAACAGCCTTCCCTTCCAGCTGCTTTCAAGCTGAATGGAACAAAGGTACTGTTTATGCCAGAGAAATAGTAGAAGTCCATCTGCAAGTAACTCAGATTTCCACAGATTTACTTATACTGTGGATTAAATGGCATGCCTTAAATGTACATACGTGTATATGTATATTTGAATATATATATACTTCTCACTCTAAAATAGGAACCATCCAAATTGAGTCAAAGGCATTCACATTTTTGACATCTACTTTTTAATCAGATTTCTAATGAAAGCATGGTTTGCAGATGAAAAGTTTCAATATTAGAATACAGATACAGATAACTGAATTAATTTATAACAATTAAACCAAACCCATGAAAACAGGTCCAATTCACTTACTCTCATCAACTTGAGAATTGTCTATTCATTAATTGTAGTGTGTGATTTAAAGTTTAAAAAGAATCAAAAAATACTGAAGGAGTTAGTATAATGAAATACTGTTTGAAATTTGAAAAATCTGGTTGCATTCCGTAATTAATCTTCCCTGTGAGCTAGGGCTATAACTTAGAATCTTCTCAAGAGAATTAAAAAATTACCAAATGATGGAATCGTAAAACTGTTTCAAAAGGCAAATTATGGGGGCTTCCCTGGTGGCGCAGTGGTTGAGGGTCTGCCTGCCAATGCAGGGGGACACGGGTTCGAGCCCTGGTCTGGGAAGATCCCACATGCAGCGGAGCAACTAGGCCCGTGAGCCACAATTGCTGAGCCTGTGCGTCTGGAGCCTGTGCTCCGCAACAAGAGAGGCCGCGATAGTGAGAGGCCTGCGCACCGCGATGAGGAGTGGCCCCCACTTGCCGCAACTGGAGAGGGCCCTCGCACAGAAACGAAGACCCAGCACAGCCATAAATAAATAAATAAATAATTTTAAAAAAAAAAAGGCAATTATGGAGAGTCCTCAGTTGATTTATACTATATTGCCATTAGAGAAATAAAATTTAAAACTACCTTGTGGCTATTTTTATATCCATACTTCCTTTGAGAAAGCTGCTTTAAAAATACAAATATTTGCGTTTAAACAAATAGTACATACTATTTTGTTTATATAAATATAAAAGTAAAAAATTATATATCGTTTAGGATCTGAGACAAAATGGCCATAATTAAAAACAAGTGCAAGAGGAACAAAGTTTTGATGTTACTGTACCTACCTTTAATGTGATACTATAATGTCCAACAAACGTTGCATTTATCCATGATCTTGAATGGGGATCACCCAGGAATTCTATGTGATACTGTTCAACATCTCCATCCAGGTCATAGGTCACATATTTCCCTTTAAAAGGATCAGGGCAAAGTATCCCTGGCCAACTTTCAAAAGAAAATATTTTTATTATTTTGATGCTTTAAAAAAGGTAGACATTAATATATCTGTCACAATCATCTGTCAAACTTTGCCCTTTGAATTTTAATAACTGTTTTACACATTTTAAACATATTCATATCTTTTAAAAGTAGGATATTCAATTGATGCAAGTAATCATTTGTATCTTTGTAGATATAGAAAGCTTTGAAACAGTCACATACTCGAGACATTCATAAGATATGAGGAGAAAGAATCATAAGACAAAAGAATGATTTCCAGGGTCTATAAGAGACATTTAGGCACTGCTAATAGGAAAGATAAGAGAAAAAAGAGTCATCAGATTCATGGCAGGCTTGAATCAACTCTCACCAATCAGAATGATTAACTACTAAAATGTTAACCCACTGACAGGGCTTCTGCTGGGGTAGGAGAGAGCTAGTGATTCGTGAACCAGGACTGCCAAAGTGGTTCGGGCTGTTCTGACACTGAACTTTGTAACAACTGTGAGAAAAGTAGAAATAGAGTCAGCGGTTCTGTGTTATCCCTCCCCCACCACATCTGTTCCACTGGCAGTGACCAAATGGCTAAAAATCCTCAGTACTGCAAATAAGGTTTATTCTTTACTAAAAATAAATCTTAGGGGAATGTACAGCAGAAATCTGACTGAATTTTACAGATCAAGATCCAAAATATGCGTATCTAATATACCCAAGCATTCAAAAATCTGTACAATTATCAAGTTCTATTATTTATAATAATTATCTGTACAATTATCAAGTTCAATTATCTTTACAATTAACAAGTTCAGTTTGCAGTACCACAGAGCAAAAAAGGTAGAGAAGTTCAAATTAGAAGGCCCAGGTTCTGGTTCTGCCTTCTACCAGACCGGAGGCCTCAAGCAGGTAACTAGGCCTCACTGTAACTCTGGTTCCTCAATGCGCTGTTTCAAAGTTCAAACGAACATGTGCTTTACACATTTTTGGTTTCTGGCAAATTAAAATACTGTAAAGCGCCATCATTATGGGCTGAATTATGTCATCCCACCAACCCACATTCATATGTCGAAGTCCTGACCGCCAGTACCTCAGAATGTGACTGTATTTGGAGAGGGGGTCTTTAAGGAAGTAACTAAGTTAAAAGGTGAGCCCCAATCCAACATGACTAGTTTCCTTATAAAAAGAGAAGATTAGGACCCAGACACACACAGAGGGAAGACCATGAGAAGACACAAAAAGAGAGACCCACCTACAAGCCAAGGAGAGGCCTGAGAAGAAATCAACCCTCTGACACCCTGACCTCAGAATTTTAGCCCCCAGAACCGTGGGAAAATAAGGGCTAGAGATTAAAAATTGAATCAGACAATCAGTAAGCCAAAGAAGAACTGGAAATGATAATGGAAAGTCAAGTGAAAGTTCAGGACCTAAATGAAGAGGACCATCTGGTTGTTATCAGGCTCACATCACGGTATCTTATTGCTATTTGGTGACTCTTACTGGGCTATGCTTGAGAGTTAAACTTGAGTGCAGTTTATCTTTTAAATCTACAATGGAAATCTACATTGCTGAGGGAACACACTCAAAAGAAGGGGACTTCAACAGGCAAATGAGTGACTAAGAATGAGTGGTAGCTGCAATGGAGACCCCCAACTTATCAGAAGTCAAGGAACAAGTGGGTCCTTCAATATGATCAATAGCTATTTTAAAAACAACCAAACTATGATTGTTACATTATATTTGTTTAAACTGTTTATAAAAGGTAAGGGGCTCATGTTTAATACTAGGTGATTTGCACTTCACAGCAATTTTAATAAGGATTACTGTCAACCCAATACCAATTTATGAGCAGTACCTACTCCATTCAGTGTAAGACAGTCTCACAAAATGGATTTCTGATATTTAACACATGAAAGAAAGATTCTGCAGTTATTATGTGTAAGATGAGCTGCTACTTTTCTGACACAAATTCTGATATAACTATTTTTTAAGTGGAACCTATTGGGTCCCAGAGTATTCAATTTAAATTATTACTCAATAAAATATAAACAAAAAGAGATGACTCCTAAAAAGAATTAGATACCAAAAAAAGAAAAAAGCTTCTGTTCATTATTTAAAACATATTTTATTACAGAAAATAGTATTGCATACTGATTTAAAGATGAATTATGAAAAGTATTATGAAATGTCCAAATAACTGGGGTACTTTCAGGTGGTGCAAAGGAATTGTCTGACTCCTAGTCTGTACATATCAGCTAAAACAGAATGTACCAAACTACAGGAAAAGCTGAGCAGAGGCAATACATGTAGAAAACATGATTACTTCTCTCCAGCTGCTACATCCATCATTGTCTCTGACTTCCTGTGATTGAAGAAAGAAGTTGATGTCCATTTTTTGCCCTCACTCTGACCTCAATTTGAGTTCCCAAACTGTCAATGATGATAGTGCATTGTGCATTTCTACTTCCTGATTTTTCACTTTCATATTGAGGAGAAATTCTGAGTGTTGTTTGGGGGCTTAAAGGTGGAGAGGGACAGTAAGAATAGGCCACCCAATGGAAGGGTGTCAGAATTACAAGGAAAGTGTATGGTCAATCTCAGAACCTGTGGGTGGTGGAAGGTAAAATGTACAAACACAACAAGGTCAAATAGACATCAGGTGTTGAAATCCATTTGCAGGAGGAAATGGAAATTTTGGCAGGACAAGAAACTTCAAAGGAAAGTGAAAATACATTACAAAGAAACTGATGTCTTACACATTCCTTATCCAGTGGAAATGATCTTTAATGAGTTGGCTACTGCCTTCAATAAGTTGAAGCTTAAGCATTATAACAGCTGCCATGTATTTATACCGAATGAGAAGAAATATATAACTTTTATTTTCAAACTGTGGTCTGGATGTTTAAGAAGGTAGCAGATTTACTTGGGCCTCATTCTTAATCTGTGGGAAACAAAATGGATGAGTTGGAATCATCACTAACTTAATGTCATACTTTCCAAGAAATCTCTTTGCTATACCTAACTGCAGGGACCGTTGGGAAGAGGAAATTTCTCATCCACACACATATAAATCCACAGGCAAAAGTATGCAAATGAGAAGTAATCAACTACTATTTTATAATACTGAAAGGATCTAGTAGAAACCTCAATTTATAAATGTATATACTATATCTAAAAAGTATCACTGGATTGGTTTGTTAACTTAAAGGCATATTTGATTACTAACCTGTTTAGACTACAGTATTTAAAATGCAAATATATTTTCTATAAATTAATTTTCATACTTATGAGAAATCATTGTAAAATGTCTGTGTAAATATGCCTAGTTTCTGCTTGATACTGTATTTTCCTATACTAAGTGAAAGATGCACTGTTATTTTTTACTTTTAATTTCTTTGCTCTTTCTAGCTAAATACAATGTATTTGATCAATCTTTAAAAATCAAGACTTCTTAAACATTATAGAGATAGTTTTTCTCTTCCTAGTAATGCAGACAGCCCCACCCTCAAGCTCACATAAGCACTACTCAAAGGCAAGAGGCTGCATAAGTATTTTATAAGTACGTAAGTGTGTGCTATCTTACAATGTGGTGATAAATATAACTATTATAATTTGATTTTCCATGGAGCTTGACTATAGACAAAGAAAATGATATTCTCTTAACTATTATTTATTTTTATTATATAAAGATTAAACAGGCATTTCTTGACCCTGTATTAGTCTCTCTTTAGCTTTTTAGCTTTACTGGAAAGTATGAACTCTTCTGGGAAAGAATAACTCTGGGATGTTGATAAGATTGAATTTCTGAGCCTTCAAAAGCTACGTGTAAGGACACGGGCTAACAAGAATTGACCCAGATAATGCTACACTGTTAAGCGTCTCTGTAGCCAGCTGACTGGTCTTCCCACTTGAAATTTCAGGGTCTATAACATTTCTTAATTAAGAACTGATGTTTGGCTGTTTTTAGTAGGCTAATTCAGCTTTATATTCTACTACTGCAATTGATCTTGTTATCATCTTTCTATTGTATTTATGGAAATGAATAAGCAATACAGCAACAGATTTGAGTTTCTTAATCTGTATTTTAAGTCTGTGCTCATTTGTACTTAGCTTATAAAAAAAAATATATGTGACTACATGCCAAATGCGTTCTACTCTTTCCAAACAACAAGAAGGTAGTTACAGCTGTATTCTGCAGCATTTTGACGGTCCTAATCACAGACTGGAGATAATTTAGGGACTAGATTAAAACATGCTTCATTTGTATTTCAAATCCTAACCCTCAGCTACAAGTACAAAACTGCAAAAGAAATTCCTAATCAAATCTCTAACATAATATTTCAGATATAGTGACAAGATGCAAACCCATTTCTTGAATGAGAATTATTGAAACTTCAGAATTTCCAGTAGAAAATACAAACGCTCTGCTTTCAAAATGTTAGAGATATAAAAAATGACAATGAGACTACAAATACCTTCATAAGTAACTTCAAAAATGAGTGTTCGTATACATAACCATCTATTTCCTCTTCATGCCCATCCTAATTACACAGAAGTCAATTAATATACATATCTTTTTACAACATTTCATATTTTATCCTTAGAAAAACTCTCAGTAACAAAAGGTTACTCAGAGTTGATGTGTAACATTCCAAATCTCTCTGAGATGTGGAAATCTCTCTGAGGTAGATATTAAGTGTATTGGTTGAATCTCTCTGCAAAGATATTAAGTGTATTGGTTTGCTAAGGTTGCCATAGGAAAATACCACAGACTGGGTGGCTTAAACAACAGGAACTTATTTTCTCACAGTTTTAAAGGCTAGAAGTCCAAGATCAAGGTCAGCAGGTCTGGTTTCTCTTGAGGTCTCTCCCTGGCCAGCAGACTGCTGCCCTTGTGCTCTGTCTTCGCATGGTCTTTACTCTGTGCACATGCACCCCTGGTGTCTCCCCGTGTATCCAAATTTTCTCTTCTTACAAGAACACCAGTCAGATTGGATTAGGGCTCACTCTAATGGCCTCTTTTAACTTAATCACCTCTTTAAAGGCCCTTAGTCCAAATACAGTCACATTCTGAGGTTAGAGTTTTAACTTATGACCTTTGGGGGAACACAATTCAGCCCACAACGGTAAGTGACAGAGCAAGAGCACAAATCTAGGTACTGACTTGAAGGCCTCTCATGTGTGTTCTGTGTGTGTGTTACATAAGCCCATCACAGTCTCCCAATGAAAGCAAACATCTGATATTTTTCATGGAGAATAGTTGAATATAAATGAAAACAAGATGACGGGAGAAAAGGAAAAGGAGGGAGAGGACCTTCAAGACGGCAGAGGAGTAAGACGTGGAGATCAACTTCCTCCCCACAAATACATCAGAAATACATCTACATGTGGAAAAACTCCTACAGAACACCTACTGACGCTGGCAGAAGACTTCAGACCTCCCAAAAGGCAAGAAAATCCCCACGTACCTGGGTAGGGCAAAAGAAAAAAGAAAAAACAAAGACAAAAGAAAAGGGACGGGACCTGCACCAGTGCAAGGGAGCTGTGAAGGAAGAAAAGTTTCTACACACTAGGAAGCCCCTTCACTGGCGGAGACAGGGGCCGGGCGTGGGGGGGGGGGCGGGGGGGGAAGGCTTCAGAGCCAAAGAGGAGAGCACAGCAACAGGGGTGCAGAGGGCAAAGCGGAGAGATTCCCGCACAGAGGATCGGTGCCAACCAGCACTCACCAGCCTGAGAGGCTTGTCTGCTCACCCACCAGGGCGGGTGAGGGCTGGGAGCTGAGGTTCGGGCTTCAGAGGTCAGACCTCAGGGAGAGGACTGGCGTTGGCTGCATGAACACAGCCTGAAGGGGGCTAGAGCGCCACAGCTAGCCAGGAGGGAGTCCTGGAAAAAGTCTGGACCTTCCTAAGAGGCAAGAGACTACTGTTTCGGGGTGCGTGAGGAGAGGAGGTACAGAACACCGCCTAAACAAGCTTCAGAGAAGGGCGTGAGCCACAGCTATCAGTGCGGACACCAGAGACGGGCATGAAACGCTAACACTGCTGCTGCAGCCACCAAGAAGCCTGTGTGCAAGCACAGGTCACTATCCACACCTCCCCTCCCAGGAGCCTGTGCAGCCCGCCACTGCCAGGGTCCTGTGATCCAGGGACAGCTTCCCCAGGGGAAAACATGGCATGCCTCAGGCTGTTGCAACGTCACCCCAGCCTCTGCCACTGCAGGCTTGCCCCGCATTCCATACCCTCCCTCCCCCTGGCCTGAGTGAGCCAGTACCCCTTAAACAGCCACTCCTCTAACCCCGTCCTGTCTGGGTGAAGAACAGATGCCAGAGGACGACCTACACACAGACGTGGGGCCAAATCCAAAGCTGAACCCCAGGAGCTGTGCGAACAAAGAAGAGAAAGGGAAATTTCTCCGTGCAGTCACAGGAGCAGTGGATTAAATCTCTAAAATCAACTTGATGAACCCTGCATCTGTGGAATACCTGAATAGACAACAAATCATCCCAAAACTGAGGCTGTGGACTTTGGGAGCAACTGTAGACTTGGGGTTTGCTGTATGCAACTTGATTAGTTTCTGAAATTTATGTATATCTTAGTATAGTTTTAGCACTTGTTATCATTGGTGGATTTGTTTATTGGTTTGGTTGCTCTCCTCTTTTTTTTTATTACTTTTTTATGTTTTTATTTTAATAATATTGTTTTTATTTTTTACTTTAATAACTTATTTATTGTATTTTATTTTACTTTTTTCTTTCTTTCTTTCTTTCTTTTCTCCCTTTTCTTCTGAGCCATGTGGCTGACAGGATCTTGGTGCTCCAGCTGGGTGTCAGTACTGAGCCTCTGAGGTGGGAAAGCCGAGTTCAGTACATTGGACTACTGGAGACCTCCTAGCTCCATGTAATATCAATTGGTGAGAGCTCTCCCAGAGATCTCCGTCTCAATGCTAAGACCCAGCTCCACTCAACGACCAGCAAGCTCCAGTGCTGGACGGCCCATGCCAAACAACTAACAACACAGGAACACAACCCCACTCATTAGCAGAGAGACTGCCTAAAATCATACTAAGTCCACAGACACCCCAAAACACACAATTGGACGCGATCCTCCCCTCCAGAAAGACAAGATCCAGCCTCATCCACCAGAACACAAGCACCAGTCCCCTCAACCAGGAAGCCTATACAACCCACCGAACCAACTTTACCCACTGGCGGCAGACACCAAAAACAACAGGAACTATGAACGTGCAGGCTGTGAAAAGGAGACGCCAAACACAGTAAGTTAAGCAAAACGAGAAGACAGAGAAATACGCAGCAGATGAAGGAGCAAAGTAAAATCCCACCAGACCAAAGAAATGGAAAGGAAATAGCTACATGAAAAAGAATTCAGAGTAATGATAGTAAAGATGATGCAAAATCTTGGAAACAGAATGGAGAAAACACAAGAAACGTTTAACAAGGACCTAGAAGCACTAAGGAGCAAATAAACAATGATGAACAACACAATAAATGAAATTAAAAATTCTCTACAAGGCATCAATAGCAGCATAACTAATAAGTGACCTGGAAGATAAAATAGTGGAAATAACTACTGCAGAGCAGGCTAAAGAAAAAAGAATGAGAAGAATTGAGGACAGTCTCAGAGACCTCTGGGAGAACATTAAATGCATCAACATTCAAATTATAGGGGTCCAGGAAGAAGAAGAAAAAAGAAAGCGACTGAGAAAATATTTGAAGAGATTATCATTGAAAACTTCCCTAATATGGGAAAGGAAATAGTCAGTCAACTCCAGGAAGACCAGAGAGTCCCATACAGGATAAATCTAAGGAGAAACACGCCAAGACACATATTAATCAAACCATCAAAAATTAAATACAAAGAAAAAATATTAAAAGCAGCAAGGGAAAAGCAATGAATAACATACAAGGGAATTGCCATAAGGTTAACAGCTGATCTTTCAGCAGAAACTCTGCAAGCCAGAAGGGAGTGGCATGACGTATCTAAAGTGATGAAAGGGAAAAACCTACAACAAAGATTACTCTACTCAGCACGGATGTCATTCAGATTCGACGGAGAAATTAAAACCTATACAGAGAAGCAAAAGCTAAGAGAATTCAGCACCACCAGACCAGCTTTACAACAAACGCTAAAGGAACTTCTCTAGGCAGGAAAGAAAAGAGAAGGAAAACACCCACAATAACAAGCACAAAACAATTAAGAAAATGGTAATAGGAACATGCATATCGATAATTACCTTAAATGTAAATGGATGAAACGCTCCAACCAAAAGGAACAGACTGGCTTATGGATACAAAAAAACGACCCGTATATATGCTGTCTACAAGAGATCCACTTCAGACCTAGGGACACATACAGACTGAAAGTGAGAGGATGGAAAAAGATATTCCAAGCAAATGGAAATCAAATGAAAGCTGGAGAAGCAACTCTCATATCAGAAAAAACAGACTTTAAAATAAAGACTATTACAAGAGACAAAGAAAGACACTACATAATGATCAAGGGTTCAATCCAAGAAGAAGATATAACAAGTGTAACTATTTATGAACCAAAAATAGGAGCACCTCAATACATAAGGCAAATGCTAACAGCCATAAAAGGGGAAATCAACAGTAATACAATCATAGTAGGGGACTTTAACACCCCACTTTCACCAATGACAGATCATCCAAAATGAAAATAAATAAGGAAACACAAGCTTTAAGTGATACATTAAACAAGATGGACTTAATTGATACTTATAGGACATTCCATCCAAAACAACAAAATAAACTTTCTTCTCAAGTGCTCATGAAACATTCTTCAGGATAGATCATACCTTGAGCCACAGATCAAGCCTTGGTAAATTTAAGAAAATTGAAATTGTATCAAGTATCTTTTCCGACCAAAACGCTATGAGACTAGAAATCAATTACAGAAAAAAAACTGTAAAACATATAAACACATGGAAGCTAAACAATATGCTATTAAATAACCAAGAGATCACTGAAGAAATCAAAGAGGAAAGCAAAAAATACTCAAAAACAAATGACAATGAAAACACGACGACCTAAAACCTATGGGATGCAGCAAAAGCAGTTCTAAGAGGGAAGTTTATAGCAATACAATCCTACCTCAAGAAACAAGAAACATCTCAAATAAACAACCTAACTTTACACCTAAAGCAATTAGAGACAAAAGAACAAAAAACCCCAAAGTTAGCAGAAGGAAAAAAATCATAAAGATCAAATCAGGGGGCTTCCCTGGTGGCGCAGTGGTTGAGAATCTGCCTGCCAATGCAGGGGACACGGGTTCGAGCCCTGGTCTGGGAAGATCCCACATGCCGCGGAGCAACTAGGCCCGTGAGCCACAACTACTGAGCCTGCGCGTCTGGAGCCTGTGCTCCGCAACAAGAGAGGCCACGACAGTGAGAGGCCCGCGCACCGCGATGAAGAGTGGCCCCCGCTTGCCGCAACTACAGAAAGCCCTCGCACAGAAACGAAGACCCAACACAGCCATAAATAAATAAATAAATAAATAAATAAAGGAGTTCCTTTAAAAAAAAAAAAAAAAAAAAAGATCAAATCAGAAATAAATGAAAAAGAAATGAAGGAAACGATAGCAAAGATCAATAAAACTAAAAGCTGGTTCTTTGAGAAGATAAACAAAATTGATAAACCATTAGCCAGACTCATCACGAAAAAAAGGGAGAAGACTGAAATCAACAGAATTAGAAATGAAAAAGGAGAAGTAACAACTGACACTGCAGAAATACAAAGGATCATGAGAGATTACTACAAGCAACAATATGCCAAAAAAATAGACAACCTGGAAGAAACGGACAAATTCTTACAAAAGCACAACCTTCTGAGACTAAACCAGGAAGAAATAGAAAATACAAACAGACCAATCAGAAGGACTGAAATTGAGACTGATTAAAAATCTTCCAACAAACAAAAGCCGAGGACCACATGGCTTCCCAGGTGAAATCTATCAAACATTTAGAGAAGAGCTAACACCTATCCTACTCAAACTCTTCCAAAATATAGCAGAGGGAGGAACACTACCAAACTCATTCTCTGAGGCCACCATCATCACCCTGATACCAAAACCAGACAAAGATGTCACAAAAAAAGAAAACTACAGGCCAATATCACTAATGAACATAGATGCAAAAATTCTCAACACAATACTAGCAAACAGATTCTAACAGCACATTAAAAGGATCATACAATATGATCAAGTGGGGTTTATCCCAGAAATGCAAGGATTCTTCACTATACGCAAATCAATCAATGTGATACACCTTATTAACAAATTGAAGAACAAAAACCATATGAAACGCTCAATAGATGCCGAAAAAGCTTTCAACAAAAGCTTACACCTATTTATGATAAAAACCCTCCAGAAAGTAGGAATACAGGGGACTTACCTCAACCTAATAAAGGCCATATATGACAAACCCACAGCCAACATTGTTCTCAATGGTGAAAAACTGAAACCATATCCACTAAGATAAGGAACAATACAAGGTTGCCCACTCTCACCACTATTATTCAACATAGTTTTGGAAGTGTTAGCCACAGCAATCAGAGAAGAAAAAGAAATAAAAAGAATCCAAATCGTCAAAGAAGAAGTAAAGCTGTCACTGTGTGCAGATGACATGGTACTATGCATAGAGAATCCTAAAGATGCTACCAGAAAACTACTAGAGCTAATCAATGAATCTGGTAACGTAGCAGGATACAAATTGATGCACAGAAATCTCTTGCATTCCTGTACACTAATGATGAAAAATCTGAAAGAGAAATTAAGGAAACACTCCCATTTACCACTGCAACAAAAAGAATAAAATACCTAGGAATAAACCTACTTAAGGAGACAAAAGACCTGTATGCAGAAAATTATAAGACACTGATGAAAGAAATTAAAGATGATAAAAACAGATGCAGAGATATACCATGTTCTTGGATTGGAAGAATCAATATTGTGAAAATGACTATACTACACAAAACAATCTACAGATTCAATGCAATTCTTATCAAACTACCAATGGCATTTTTCACAGAACTAGAACAGAAAATTTCACAATTTATATGGAAACAGAAAAAACCCCAAATAGCCAAAGCAATCTTGAGAAAGAAAAACGGAGCTGGAGGAATCAGGCTTCCTGACTTCAGATTATACTACAAAGCTACAGTAATCAAGACAGTATGGTACTGGCACAAAAACAGAAATATAAATCAATGGAACAGGAAAGAAAGCCCAGAGATAAACCCATGCACATACGGTCACCTTATGTTTGAGAAAGGAGGCAAGAATATACAATGGAGAAAAGACAGTGCTTTCAATAAGTGGTGCTGGAAAAACTGGACAGCTACATGTAAAAGAATGAAAATAGAACACTCCCTAACACCATACACAAAAATAAACTCTAAATGGATTAAAGACATAAATGTAAGGCTAGACACTATAAAACTCTTAGGGGAAAACATAGGAAGAACACTCTTTGACATAAATCACAGCAACATCCGTTTTGACCCACCTCCTAAAGAAATGGAAATAAAAACAAAAATAAACAAGTGGGACCTTATGAGACTTAAAAGCTTTTGCACAGCAAAGGAAACCATAAACAAGACGAAAAGACAACCCTCAGAATGGGAGAAAATACTTGCAAACGAAGCAACTGACAAAGGATTAATCTCCAAAATTTACAAGCAGCTCATCCAGCTCAATATCAAAAAAACAAACAACCCAGTACAAAAATGGGCAGAAGACCTAAATAGACATTTCTCCAAAGATGATATACAGATGGCCAACAAACACATGAAAGGATGCTCAACATCACTAATCATGAGAGAAATGCAAATGAAAACTACAATGAGGTATCACCTCACACCAGTCAGATTGGCCATCATCAAAAAATCCATAAACAATAAGTGCTGGTGTGGAGAAAAAGGAACCCTCTTGCACTGTTGGTGGGAATGTAAACTGATACAGCCACTATGGAGAACAGTATGGAGGTTCCTTAAAAAACTAAAAATAGAAGTACCATATGACCCAGCAATCCCACTACTGGGCATATACCCTGAGAAAACCATAATTCAGAAAGAGTCACATACCACGATGTTCATTGCAGCACTATTTACAATAAGCAAGACATGGAAGCAACCTAAGTGTCTACTGACAGATGAATGGATAAAGAAGATGTGGCACACATATATACAATGGAATATTACTCAGCCGTAAAAAGAAATAAAATTGAGTTATTTGTAGTGAGGTGGATGGACCTAGAGTCTGTCATACAGAGTGAAATAAGTCAGAAAAAGAAAAACAAATATCGCATGCTAACACATATATACAGAATCTAAAAAAAAAAAAAAAGGTTCTGAACAATCTAAGGGCAGGACAGGAATAAAGATGCAGACATAGAGAATGGACGTGAGAACATGGGGAGGGGGAAGGGTAAGCTAGGAAGAAGTGAGCGAGTGGCACTGACATATATACACTACCAAATGTAAAACAGATAGCTAGCGGGAAGCAGCTGCACAGCACAGGGAGATCACCCTGGTGCTTTGTTAGCACCTAGAGGGGTGGGATATGGAGGGTGGGAGGGAGATGCGAGAGGGAGTGCATATGGGGATATATGTATACGTAGAGCTGATTTACTTTGTTATACAGCAAAAACTAACACAACATTGTAAAGCAATTATACTCCAGTAAAGATGTTTAAAATAATTTAAAAATTAAGAAAAATAAAAAGAGAAGCAGCAAAACTCATGAAAGAAATTATAAAGTTTTCAATAAAGACTAAACTGGAAGGAACACAAAAAATAAGCTCAATTTGTAACTCCTTCAGAAAAATAAAAGATGGAAAGGGAAAAATATTTAAATTAAAAAAATGAAAAGACGATAACAGTGGAAGAAAAAAGTAATACCAAAGCTAACCAAAGAAGATTCACTATCAGTACTACAGAAGTCCCAAAATAAAATCAAAGCAATGCAACTGAATAAACTGATTAAAATTTCAAAAAAATGTTATTGAAATAAAAAATTTGAAACCATACACTGAAAATGCACATTGCATACTTGGGAAATAAACTCAGAACAGGAAAAACTGAGCCATAGAGCAGTAAATATACAAATATCTAAAGAAAAAGAAAAAAATCTTTTAGGTATCTAGGCAACAGTTACAGAATATAAATTTTTTTCAGGACAGGTCATCCTGTGCCATAAATCAAGATTCAATGAAACAGACTATAACAGTTAAATTAGGAATCAATAACAATAAGACATTTTTAGAATCCTGCATATTTTATAATTTAAAAACACACTTCTAATAACTCATTTTGAAGAAGAAATCACAAACTGAATAGTAATAAAATACAACATATTAAAATTTGTGAGATATAACTGAAGTAGTACTTAATAAGAGAAATTTATAGCTTTAATTGCTCATATAAGGAGGGAAACAGATATGAGTCAGTTATCTAAGTTTCCAGTTTAAGAAACTAGAAAAAGAAGAATTAAACCCAAAGAAGTCAGGAAAAGAATAACAATGGATCAAAAAATAATAAGAAGTTAGACAACAATAGGGAAGAAGTTGATTCTTTGAAAAGTTTGGAAGTTAATAAACTTAGCAAGACTATACCTCAATAGTTTATTATAAAACAGCAACAAAAATCTTACCTTGGCCAAGTCTGTAATTTTACCAAAACCAGGCTTCCAAGAGGGAGCTGTGAATAGACGATCTTAAATCCACTTTGATGAAGCTGAGACTCTTCAGGAAAGTCTTCTTCAGAAACAGAGCACTTATTGTACCTTAAATCAGTGTTCATGAAGCAGTACCATGGTTCATTGTGATCAACTTTGGCTGCATCCTCACTTGACAACAATCTCCATTTCAAACAACTTTCATTCTCACACTGAACCCACACTTTGTTTACATACATGCTGTTTTCCACTGAGGAATCCAGTGCCGTATTACAATATTCTGCTATCATCTTACTATTCAACTTTCCTTTTTCCATAAATGCATTTAATCTGGAAAATAAATAACAGGAAAATAAAAGAATACGATTTGAGTGTATAAGGAGAGAAAGTTCAACCCAAAATCCGAGAAGTAGCTCTTTTATATCTTTTTTGCACACCTCTTCTCTGTACATGTTGAACATGTTATGTTTCCACCTACCCAGAAACAAAGGAACAAAACAGAAGCATCAATCACTCTGGTTATAAAATGCTCCAAAATTAAAAATAAGAAAAGTATGATGGAACAGAAGTGGAGTAGAGGTTTACTATAATATCTATTCTATTATCAGTCAGTACATATCTGATATATATCCAGTACTTTTGCCAGCTAAGTTTTATTTTTATTTTTTTTATATTTTATATTTTATATTTTATATATATATAAATTTATATATATATATATATATATATATATATAATATATATATATATATATATAAATATATATATAATATATATATATATTATATATATATTATATATATATAAATATATATATATATATATTTTATATATATATAAAATAAAATATAATATTTTATATTTATTTTTAACAGCTAAGTTTTATTCAGTGCTGACTATGAGCCAAATACTATTCTAAGTGCCTTATGCACACAGCGTATGTAGTCTTCCCAACAACCTCAGTATGAGCACTTTTAGAGAGAAAAGGAAAGCTTAGAAAAGTAAAGTAATTTATTTAAAGTCCCAGAGCTACTACAGTTTTCTCCCTAATTGTATGGTCTTATCCACTAGGCTGTACTGCCCCTTTGGTATATGGTGGACATAGTGTGACTTGATCCCTTTTTCTAATTCTGAGGAAAACCAAAGGCAGCAAAATATTTCACCATGTGAAAATTTGAAATTTATTTTTAAAAAATTAAAGGACTCTTTTGCTTATATAGCTTTGCCTTTTAACCATTATTAATTCAAGTGATTTGAAAATAATTTCTCAGAGGTTTTTTATCATGAAAATTTTAAACATATAAAACGTTAGAATTATATGAGTTAGCCCCTGATTTCTAGCTTCAGTAATAATAGTTACGTGTACACTAAAAAATAAGTAATATAGCTAAAATACAAGTAAAACCATCAGCAACTTATTTTGTAATACAAAACCTAGTTTTTTAAAAAAAGACTTACATATACCATATTAATAAATTAGTAGAACAACCACTATCGAATATAAGCACCATTTAAAGAAGCTCTTAATCCAAGAGTTAATTGTATAATCAGAAACACACTTATAATCATATACCTTTCCATGATCACTACAAATCGCTTTAGAATAAAATTTGCCAATATATTTCAATAGCCATAGCCACAATTTTTGACCTATTAATCCCACTCATTTGAATGTATACAAATAAAATAAACTTAAAAGACACTAACCTAACGAAGAAAACAATAGCAAAGATGAATAAAACTAAAAGCTGGTTCTTTGAGAAGATAAACAAAATTGATAAACCTTTAGCCAGACTCATCAAGAAAAGAAGGGAGAGGACTCAAATCAAAAAAAATAGAAATGAAAAAGGAGAAGTTACAACTAACATCACAGAAATACAAGGAATTATAAGAGACTTCTACAAGCAACTATATGCTAGTAAAATGGACAACCTGGAAGAAATGGACAAATTCTTAGAAAAGTACAACCTTGAACAATGAATCAAGAAGAAACAGAAAATACGAACTGACCAATCAGAAGTAATGAAATTGAAACTGTAATTAAAAATCTTCCAACAAACGGAAGTCCAGCACGAGATGGCTTTCCAGGCGAATTCTATCAATCATTTAGAGAAGAGCTAATGCCTATCCTGCTCAAACTGTTCCAAACAATTGCAGAGAGTGCAACACTCCCATACTCATTCTATGAGGCCACCATCATCCTGATACCAAAACCAGACAAAGATATCACAAAAAGGAAAACTGCAGGCCAATATCACTGATGAACATAGATGCAAAAACCCTCAACAAAATACCAGCAAACAGAATCCAACAACACATTAAAAGGATCACACACCATGATCAAGTGGGATTTATCCCAGGGATGCAAGGATTCTTCAATATATGCAAATCAATCAATGTGATACACCATATTAACAAATTGAAGAATAAAAACCATATGATCATCTCAATAGATGCAGAAAAAGCTTTCGACAAAATTCGACACCGATATATGATAAAAACTCTCCAGAAAGTAGGCAGAGAGGGAACCTAGCTCAACATAATAAAGGCCACATATGGAAAACCCACAGCAAACGTTATTCTCAATGGTGAAAAACTGAAAGCATTTCCTCTAAGATCAGGAACAAGACAAGGGTATCCACTTTCACGGCTGTTATTCAACATAGTCTTGGAAGTGCTAGCCACGGCAATCAGAAAAGAAAAAGAAATAAAAGGAACCCAAATTGGAAAAGAAGAAGTACAACTGTCACTGTTTGCAGATGACATGATACTATATACATAGAAAGCCCTAAAGATGCTACCAGAAAACTACTAGAGCTAATCAATAAATTTAGTAAAGTTGCAGGATACAAAATTAACACATAAAAATCTATTGCATTCTTATACACTAACAATGAAAGATCAAAAAGAGAAATTAAGAAAACAATCCTATTTACGATTGCAACAAAAAGAATAAAATACCCAGGAATAAACCTACCTGAGGAGGCAAAAGACCTGTACTCAGAAAATTATAAGATGCCGATGAAAGAAATCAAAGATGACAGAAACAGACAGAGAGATATACCATGTTCTTGGATTGGAAGAATCAATTTTGTGAAAATAACTATACTACCAAAAGCAATCTACAGATTCAATGCAATCCCTATCAAATTACCAATGGCATTTTCCACAGAACTAGAACAGAAAATTTTACGATATTTATGGAAACGCAAAAGACCCCGAATAGCCAAAGCAATCTTGAGAAAGAAAAACGGAGCTGGAGGAATCAGGCTCCCTGACTTAAGACTATACTACAAAGCTACAGTAATCAAGACAGCATAGTACTGGCACAAAAACAGAAATATAGATCAATGGAACAGGATAGAAAGCCCAGAGATAAACCCAGGCACCTATGGTCACCTAAGCTATTACAAAGGAGGCAAGAATATACAATGGAGAAAAAACAGCCTCTTCGATAAGTGGTGCTCAGAAAACTGGACAGCTCCACGTTAAAGAATGAAATTAGAACACTCCCTAACACCATACACAAAAATAAACTCAAAATGGATTAAAGACCTAAATGTAAGGCCAGACACTATAAAACTCTTAGAGGAAAACATAGGCACAACACTCTTTGACATAAATTGCAGCAAGATCTTCTTCGATCCACCTCCTGGAATAATGAAAACAAAAACAAAAATAAACAAATGGGACCTAATTAAAAGCTTTGCACAGCAAAGGAAACCATTAGCAAGACGAAAAGACTACCCTCAGAATGGGAGAAAATATTTGCAAATGAAGCAACTGACAAAGAATTAATCTCCAAAATATACAAGCAGCTCAATTAAATAATGGGCGGAAGACCTTAATAGACATTTCTCCAAAGAAGACATACAGATGGCCAACAAACACATGAAAAAATGCTCAACATTACTAATTATTAGAGAAATGAAAATCAAAACTACAACCAGGTATCACCTCGTACCAGTCAGAATGGCCATCATTAACAAATCTACAAACAATAAATGCTGGAGAGGGTGTGGAGAAAAGGGAACCTTCCTATGTTGTTTGTGGGAATGTAAATTGATACAGCCACTATGGAGAACAGTATGGAGGTTCCTTAAAAAACTAAAAATAGAACTACCATACAACCCAGCAATCCTACTACTGGGCATATACCCTGAGAAAACGATAATTCAAAAAGAGTCATGTACCAAAATGTTCATTGCAGCTCTATTTACAATAGACAGGACATGGAAGCAACCTAAGTGCCCATCAACAGAGGAATAAAGAAGATGTGGTACATATATAAAATGGAATATTACTCAGCCACAAAAAGGAATGAAATTGGGTCATTTGTAGAGATGTGGATGGACCTAGAGAGTGTCATACAGAGTGAACTAAGTCAGAAAGAGAATAACAAATATCGTATATTAACGCATATATGTGGAATCTAGAATAATGGTATATATGATCTTATTTGCAAAACAGAAATAGAGACACAGACATAGAGAACGAACGTATGGACACCAAGGGGGGAAGTGGGGGTGGAATGAATTGGGAGATTGGGATTGACATATTTACACTATTGATACTATGTATAAAATAGATAACTGATGAGAACACACTGTATAGCTCAGGGAACTCTACTCAGTGCTCTGTGCTGACCTAAGTGGGAAGGAAATCCAAAAAAGAGGGGATATATGTATATGTATAGCTGATTCACTTTGCTATACAGTAGAAACTAATACAATGTTGTAAAGCATCTGTACTCCAATAAAAATTATAAAATATAAAAATTAAAAAAAAATTTTAAAGTGACTAACTTATACATACAAAGATCAAGAATATTCACTGTGAACTGTTTATCATATTGAAAGAGTGGAAAAAAATCTAAAAACAAGAAGAACAAAATCTAAAGAAAGATTATGAAATGTTGCTGAAATATATATATATACACACATATATATTAATTTGGGTAATACTTTGGCAAGGAAATTTATGAGGAATAATACTGCATTTTGTATTACAGTTGAAGTGGGTCACTAGACAGTAGATTAGAAGTTGTTGACTCCAGACTTTGGACCCAAATGAAATGTGAATTCCTGGCTCTGCTGCTCACCAGCTCTATATCCTTGGGCAAGGCATTGTTTTGCATTTCACTTCACATTTGGTGTACTTTCTCGTGTTTGTGTGTGTGTGTATGATAGCTTTCTATTTCTTTCTCTATTTCCAATCCTTATGTCTTCTTTTATTATGCTGGCTAGGACAGATATAATATTGAATAGAAGACATTATTGTGACTTTTTTTCTAATTTTAAAGAGAATGATTCTACTATTTGACTATAAAGTCAAACATATATGTATTTTTTTGGTAGAAACCATTGAAAGGTAACAAAAAATTGTTTTCCTTCTGTTACCAGTTAATGAAGAGAATTTTTGTTGTTGTTGTTGTTAAACCTGAAGTGGTGTTGAATTTTATCAAAGGCTTTTCTGTATACTGAGGTGAACATAAGGTTTTTCTTTTTAAATATGTGAATTGAGTAGGTTGTATTAATGGATTTAATTAATGATAAACCATATTTGCATTCTGGGTTCACGTCGTAAGATTTTTTTCTTTAAGATATGTTGTTGCATTCAGTTTATTAATAATTGTTAAGATTGGTTCATGTATGTGTTTACAGATGAGATTGCTCTACAACTTTCATTTCTACTTTTGTCTTTGTCTGTTTTTGACATCAAGATTAAAACAGCCTCATAAAGCAAAATATAGAATGTTCTCCTTTTTTGGAAAGTTTGCCTAAGGGCAGATTTTCCAATTTTGTCAAATATTTAAGAATTCTAAAGAGGCACAAACTACTATGTGTAAAGTAAATAAGCTACAAGGATATATTATACAGCACATGGAATATAGCTAATATTTTATAGTAATTTAAAAGGACTGTTATCTATAAAAATACTGAATCACTATGTTGTATATCTAAAATAATAAAATATTGTAAATCAACTTTACTTCTTAAAAAAATGAAGCAACCAGAAGCAAATAGAATAAAATGTTAATGTCCACTAAGTCCAGGCAATGAGTACATAGGTATTTCATTTTTTCTCTAAATGGGAAATTTCTCATAATTAAAAAACAAAAAATTGAAAATATTATTTAACAAAAACATAAATGAGTAGTAAAATTGATAGAAAATTATGAATCATGTAGAAGCATTCTATATAAGTTTTGCACAAATACAAATTTGTTGCTTATTTTCTACAATTCATCATGAAACAAACAGAATTTTTCTTGTAATAAATTTCAAATTTGTAAATAATAAAAGTGAGAATACAAAAAAAAGAATTCTAGTGCATCTACTATATTTCTCATTATGTTTCTTTTACTCTTAATTTGTTTATACTTTTTTCCCCTCATTTATCTTGTCAGGGCTTTTTAAACAACCAGAGCTTGAGTCTTCTCTTTTATTCTTTTGAATTCTGTATAATTGATAGCAGCACTTTAATCTTTCCTTTCTTCTACTTTCTTTGGGCATTCTTTGTTGAGTTAATCCTTCTCTTCTTGAGTTGATGCTTAGTTAATTCATTTTCAGTCTTTTTTTTTTGGCTGCGTTGGGTCTCCATTGCTGTGCGCAGGCTTTCTCTAGTTGCAGAGTGGGGGCTACTCTTTGTTACAGTGCACGGGCTTCTCATAATGGTGGCGTCTCTTGTTGTGGAGCACAGGCTCTAGGCCTGAGGGCTTCAGTAGTTGTGGCACACAGTGGCTCAGCAGTTGTGGCTCACAGGCCCTAGAGCACAGGCTCAGTAGTTGTGGTGCATGGGTTTAGTTGCTCCGTGGCATGTGGGATCTTCCCGGACCAGGGCTTGAACCCATGTCCCCTGTGTTGGCAGGCGGATTCTTAACCATTGCGCCACCAGGGAAGTCCATTTTCAGTCTTTTTTTTAAAAAAAACTTTATTAATTTTTTTATATTGTGGTAAGAATACTTAACATGAGATCTACCCTCTTGACAATTTTTTAAAGTGCATAATAGAGTATTATTGACTATAGGTACAATACTGTAGAGTAGATCTCTATTATTTACTCATCTTTCTTCATTAAAACTTTATGCCTGCTAATTTATAACTCCCCACTTCACCATCTCCCTTGCCCCTGGAAACCATTCCATTCTTTGATGCTATGAATATGACTACTGTAGATACCACATATAAGTGGAATCACACAGTATTTGTCTTTCTGTGACTGGCTTCTTTCACTTAGCATAATGTCCTCCAGGTTCATCCATGTTGTTGCATATTGCAGAACTTCCTTCTTATTTAAGGCTGAATAGTATTCCATTATACATTTTCTTTATCTATTCAAACATCAATGGACACATGTTGTTTCCATATCTTGGCTATTGTGAATAGTGCTGCTATAAACGTGGGAGTACTAATGTGTCTTTGAGATCCTGATTTCAGTTCTCTTGGATAAATACCCAGAAGTGGGATGGCTGAGTCATATGGTGGTTCTATATGGTGGCTCTATTTTTATTTTTTGAAGAACCTCCATACTGTTTCCCATAGCAGCTGCATCATTTTGCATTCCCACCTACAGTGTACAAGTTTCCAGTGTATCTACATCCTCACCAACATCTATTATCTTTTGACTTTTGATAAAAGCCATCCTAACAGGTGTGAAGTGATAGACAGTTAACTGTGGTTTTGATTTACATTTCCCTGATGATTAGTGAGGTGAAGGATCTTTTCATATATCCGATGGCCACACATTTTATTTAGAAAAACTTCACATTTTTAACTTAAACCTTTTTATTGGCTGTTAGTTGTAAGAGTTCCTTACATATTTTGGACATTAACTGCTTATTGGATCTATGTTTACAAATATTTTCTCCAATTCTGTAGGCTGCCTTTCATTTTATTGTCTCCCTTGCTATGCAGAAACAATTTAGTTTGATGTAGCCCTACTTCTTCATTTTTACTCTCGTTGCCTCTGCTTTTGGTGTCAGATCCAAAAAAAAATCATTGACAAGATCAATCTTAAGGAACTTTTCCTCTATGTTTTCTTCCAGAAGTTTTACAGTTTCAGGTCTTACATTTAAGTCTTTAATCCATTTTGAGTTGATTTTTGTGTATGGTGTGAGTTAAGGATCCAATTTCATTTTTTGCATGTGGACATCTAGTTTTCCAAGACAATTTACTGAAGAGACTATCCTTTTCGCATTGTGTATTCTTGATGCCTTTGTTTAAGATTAGTTGAGGGGGTCTGAGCAAGATGGCGGAAGAGTAAGATGCAGAGAACACCTTCCTTCCCACAGATACATTAGAAATACATCTACATGTGGAACTGCTCCTACAGAACATCCACTGAACGCTGGCAGAAGACGTCAGACCTCCCAAAAGGCAAGAAACTCCCCACGTACTCGGGTAGGGCGAAAGAAAAAAGAAATAACAGAGACAAAAGAATAGGGACAGGACATGCACCAGTGGGAGGGAGCTGTGAAGGAGGAAAGGTTTCCACACACTAGGAAGCCCCTTCGCGGGCGGAGACTGCGGGTGGCAGAGGGGGGAAGCTTCGGAGCCGCGGAGGAGAGCGCAGCCACAGGGGTGCAGAGGGCAAAGTGGAGAGATTCCCGCACAGTGGATCGATGCCGAGCAGCACTCACCAGCCCGAGAGGCTTGTCTGCTCACCCGCTGGGGCGGGCGGGGGCTGGGAGCTGAGGTTCGGGCTTCGGTTGGATCACAGGGAGAGGACTGGGGTTGGCGCCGTGAACACACCCTGAAGGGGTTAGCTGCACCACAGCTAGCCGGGAGGGAGTCCGGGAAAAACTGCAGCTGCCGAAAAGGCAAGAGACTTTTTCTTGCCTCTTTGTTTCGCGGCGCACAAGGAGAGGGGATTCAAAGCGCCGCCTAAACGAGCTCCAGAGACGGGCGCGAGCCGCGGCTATCAGCGCAGACCCCAAAGACGGGCATGAGACGCTAAGGCTGCTGCCGCCACCAAGAAGCCTGTGTGCCAGCACAGGTCACTATCCACACCCCCCTCCCGGGAGCCTGTGCAGCCCGCCACTGCCAGGGTCCCGTGATCCAGGGACAACTTATCCGGGAGAACGCACGGCGCACCTCAGGCTGCTGCAATGTCATGCCAGCCTCTGCCACCGCAGGCTCACCCCGCATCCGTACCCCTCCCTCCCCTGGCCTGAGTGAGGCAGAGTCCCCGAAGCAGCTGTTCCTTTAACCCCGTCCTGTGTGAGCGAAGAACAGAGGCCCTCAGGTGACCTACATGCAGAGGCGGGTCCAAATCCAAAGCTGAACCCCGGGAGCTGTACGAACAAAGAACAGAAAGTGAAGTTTCTCCCAGCAGCCTCAGAAGCAGCGGATTACAGCTCCACAAAAAACTTGATGTACCTGCATCTGTTGAATACCTGAATAGATAATGATTCATCCCAAATTCAGGAGGTGGCTTTGGGAGCAGGATATATTAATTTTTCCCCTTTTCCTTTTTTTGTGAGTGTATATGTGTATGTTTCTGGGTGAGATTTTGTCTGTATAGCTTTGCTTTCACCATTTATCCTAGGGTTCGGTCCATCCATTTTTTTTTTTTTAACTTAAAAAATTTTTTTCTTCATAATTTTTTCCTTATTTTTTCTTTTAAAAAATTAAAAAATGTTTTTTCTTAATAATTTTTTTATTTAAAAAAATTAAAAAATATTTTTTTCTTAATAAATTTCATTCTTACTTTTTATTATAATAGCTTTATTTGATTTCATTTGATTTGATTTTATCCTCTTTCTTTCTTTCTATTTTTTCTCCCTTTTATTCTGAGCCATGTGGATGAAAGGCTCTTGGTGCTCCAGCCAGGCATCAGGGCTGTGCCTCTGAGGTGGGAGAGCCAACTTCAGGACACTGGTCCACGAGAGACCTCCCAGCTCCACGTAATACCACACGGCGAAAATCTCTCAGAGATCTCCATCTCAACATCAAGACCCAGCTTCACTCAACGACCAGCAAGCTACAGTGCTGGACACCCTATGCCAAACAACTAGCAAGACAGGAACACAGCCCCATCCATTAGCAGAGAGGCTGCCTAAAATCATAATAAGGCCACAGACACCCCAAAACACACCACCAGATGTGGACGTGCCCACCAGAAAGACAAGATCCAGCCTCATCCACCAGAACACAGGCACTAGTCCCCTCCACCAGGAAGCCTACACAACCCACTGAACCAACCTTAGCCACTAGGGACAGATACCAAAAACAACGGGAACTACAAACCTGCAGCCTGTGAAAAGGAGACCCCAAACACAGTAAGATAAGCAAAATGAGAAGACAGAAAAACACACAGCAGGTGAAGGAGCAGGGTCAAAACACACCAGACCTAACAAATGAAGAGGAAATAGGCAGTCTACCTGAAAAAGAATTCAGAATAATGATAGTAAAGATGATCCAAAATCTTGGAAATAGAATAGACAAAATGCAAGAAACATTTAACAACGACGTAGAAGAAATAAAGAGGAACCAAGCAATGATGAAAAACACAGTAAGTGAAATTAAAAATACTCTAGACGGGATCAATAGCAGAATAACTGAGGCAGAAGAACGGATAAGTGACCTGGAAGATAAGACAGTGGAAATAACTACTGCAGAGCAGAATAAAGAAAAAAGAATGAAAAGAACTGAAGACAGTCTCAGAGACCTCTGGGACAACATTAAACGCACCAACATTCTAATTATAGGGGTCCCACAAGAAGAAGAGAAAAAGAAAGGGACTGAGAAAATATTTGAAGAGATTATAGTTGAAAACTTCCCTAATATGGGAAAGGAAATAGTTAATCAAGTCCTGGAAGCACAGAGAGTCCCATACAGGATAAATCCAAGGAGAAACACGCCAAGACACACATTAATCAAACTATCAAAAATTAAATATAAAGAAAACATATTAAAAGCAGCAAGGGAAAAACAACAAATAACACACAAGGGAATCCCCATAAGGTTAACAGCTGATCTTTCAGCAGAAACTCTGCAAGCCAGAAGGGAGTGGCAGGATATACTTAAAGTGATGAAGGAGAAAAACCTACAACCAAGATTACTCTACCCAGCAAGGATCTCATTCAGATTTGATGGAGAAATTAAAACCTTTACAGACAAGCAAAAGCTGAGAGAGTTCAGCACCACCAAACCAGCTTTACAACAAATGCTAAAGGAACTTCTCTAGGCAAGAAACACAAGAGAAGGAAAACACCTACAATAACAAACCCAAAACATTTAAGAAAATGGGAATAGGAACATACATATCGATAATTAACTTAAATGTAAATGGATTAAATGCTCCCACCAAAAGACACAGACTGGCTGAATGGATACAAAAACAAGACCCGTATATATGCTGTCTACAAGAGACCCACTTCAGACCTAGGGACACATACAGACTGAAAGTGAGGGGATGGAAAAAGATATTCCATGCAAATGGAAATCAAAAGAAAGCTGGAGTAGCAATTCTCATATCAGACAAAATATATTTTAAAATAAACAGTATTACAAGAGACAAAGAAGGACACTATATAATGATCAAGGGATCGATCCAAGAAGAAGGTATAACAATTGTAAATATTTATGAACCCAACATAGGAGCACCTCAATACATAAGGCAAATACTAACAGCCATAAAAAGGGAAATCGACAGTAACACAATCATAGTAGGGGACTTTAACACCCCACTTTCACCAATGGACAGATCATCCAAAATGAAAATAAATAAGGAAACACAAGCTTTAAATGATATATTAAACAACATGGGCTTAATTGATATTTACAGGACATTCCACCCAAAAACAACAAAATAAACTTTTTTCTCAAGTGCTCATGGAACATTCCCCAGGATAGATCATATCCTGGGTCACAAATGAAGCCTTGGTAAATTTAAGAAAATTGAAATCATATCAAGTATCTTTTCCGACCACAACGCTATGAGACTAGATATCAATTACAGGAAAAGATCTGTAAAAAATAAAACACATAGAGGCTACACAATACACTACTTAATAACGAAGTGATCACTGAAGAAATCAAATAGGAAATCAATAAATACCTAGAAACAAATGACAATGGAGACACGACGACCCAAAACCTATGAGATGCAGCAAAAGCAGTTCTAAGAAGGGAAGTTTATAACAATACAATCCTACCTCAAGAAACAGGAAAAATCTCGAATAAACAACCTAACCTTGCACCTAAAGCAATTAGAGAAAGAAGAAAAAAAAAAACCCAAACCTAGCAGAAGGAAAGAAATCATAAAGATCAGAGCAGAAATAAATGAAAAAGAAATGAAAGAGACAATAGCAAAGATAAATAAAACTAAAAGCTGGTTCTTTGAGAAGATAAACAAAATTGATAAACCATTAGCCAGACTCATCAAGAGAAAAGGAAAAAGACTCAAATCAATAGAATTAGAAATGAAAAAGGAGAAGTAACAACTGACACTGCAGAAACACAAACGATCATGAGAGATTACTACAAGCAACTCTATGCCAATAAAATGGACAACCTGGAAGAAATGGACAGATTCTTAGAAATGCACAACCTGCCGAGACTGAACCAGGAAGAAATAGAAAATATGAACAGACCAACCACAAGCACTGAAATTGAAACTGGGATTAAAAATCTTCCAACAAACAAAAGCCCAGGACCAGATGGCTTCACAGGCGAATTCTATCAAACATTTAGAGAACAGCTAACACCTATCCTTCTCAAACTCTTCCAAAATATTGCAGAGGGAGGAACACTCCTCAACTCATTTTACGAGGCCACCATCACCCTGATACCAAAACCAGACAAAGATGTCACAAAGAAAGAAAACTACAGGCCAATATCCCTGATGAACATAGATGCAAAAATCCTCAACAAAATACTAGCAAACAGAATCCAACAGCACATTAAAAGGATCATACACCATGATCAAGTGGGGTTTATTCCAGGAATGCAAGGATTCTTCAATATATGCAAATCAATCAACGTGATACATCATATTAACAAATTGAAGGAGAAAAACCATATGATCATCTCAATAGATGCAGAGAAAGCTTTTGACAAAATTCAACATCCATTTATGATAAAAGCCCTGCAGAAAGTAGGCATAGAGGGAACTTTCCTCAACATAATAAAGGCCATATATGACAAACCCACAGCCAACACTGTTCTCAATGGTGAAGAACTGAAACCATTTCCACTAAGATCAGGAACAAGACAAGGTTGCCCACTCTCACCACTATCATTCAACATAGTTTTGGAAGTGTTAGCCACAGCAATCAGAGAAGAAAAAGAAATAAAAGGAATCCAAATCAGAAAAGAAAAAGTAAAGCTTTCACTGTTTGCAGATGATATGATACTATACATAGAGAATCCTAAAGATGCTACCAGAAAACTACTAGAGCTAATCAATGTATTTGGTAAAGTAGCAGGATACAAAATTAATGCATAGAAATCTCTTGCATTCCTATACACTAATGATGAAAAATCTGAAAGTGAAACTAAGAAAACACTCCCATTTACCATTGCAACAAAAAGAATAAAATATCTAGGAATAAACCTACCTAAGGAGACAAAAGACCTGTATGCAAAAAATTATAAGACACTGATGAAAGAAACTAAAGATGATACAGATAGATGGAGAGATATACCATGTTCTTGGATTGGAAGAATCAACATTGTGAAAATGACTCTACTACCCAAAGCAATCTACAGATTCAATGCAATCCCTATCAAACTACCACTGGCATTTTTCACAGAACTAGAACAAAAAATTTCACAATTTGTATGGAAACACAAAAGACCCCGAATAACCAAAGCAATCTTGAGAACGAAAAATGGAGCTGGAGGAATCAGGTTCCCTGACTTCGGACTATATTACAAAGCTACAGTAATCAAGACAGTTTGGTACCGGCACAAAAACAGAAACACAGATCAATGGAACAGGATAGAAAGTCCAGAGATAAACCCACGCACATATGGTCACCTTATCTTTGATAAAGGAGGCAAGCATATACAGTGGAAAAAAGACAGCCTCTTCAGTAAGTGGTGCTGGGAAAACTGGACAGGTACATGTAAAAGTATGAAATTAGAACACTCCCTAACACCATACACAAAAATAAACTCAAAATGGATTAAAGACCTAAATGTAAGGCCAGACACTATCAAACTCTTAGAGGAAAACATACGAAGAACACTCTGACATAAATCACAGCAAGATCCTTTTTGACCCAACTCCTAGAGAAATGGAAATAAAAACAAAAATAAACAAATGGGACCTAATGAAACTTAAAAGCTTTTGCACAGCAAAGGAAACCATAAACAAGACCAAAAGACAACCCTCAGAATGGGAGAAAATATTTGCAAATGAAGCAACTGACAAAGGATTAATCTCCAAGATTTACAAGCAGCTCATGCAGCTCAATAACAAAAAAACAAACAACCCAATCCCAACATGGGCAGAAGACCTAAATAGACATTTCTCCAAAGAAGATATACAGATTGCCAACAGACACATAAAAGAATGCTCAACATCATTAATCATTAGAGGAATGCAAATCAAAACTACAATGAGATAGCATCTCACAACGGTCAGAATGGCCATCATCAGAAAATCTAGAAATAATACATGCTGGAGAGGGTGTGGAGAAAAGGGAACCCTCTTGCACTGTCGGTGGGAATGTAAATTGATACAGCCACTATGGAGAACAGTATGGAGGTTCCTTAAAAAACTAAAAATAGAACTACCATACGACGCAGCAATCCCACTACTGGGCATATACCCTGAGAAAACCATAATTCAAAAAGAGTCATGTACCAAAATGTTCATTGCAGCTCTATTTACAATAGCCAGGACATGGAAGCAACCTAAGTGTCCATCATAGGATGAATGGATAAAGAAGATGTGGCACATATATACAATGGAATATTACTCAGCCATAAAAAGAAATGAAATGGAGGTATTTGTAATGAGGTGGATGGAGTTAGAGTCTGTCATACAGAGTGAAGTCAGAAAGAGAAAAACAAATACAGTATGCTAACACATATATATGGAATCTAAGGGAAAATAAAGGTCATGAAGAACCTAGTGGCAAGACGGGAATAAAGACACAGACCTACTAGAGAATGGACTTGAGGATATGGGGAGGGGGAGGGGTAAGATGTGACAGGGTGAGAGAGTGGCATGGACATATATACACTACCACATGTAAAACAGATAGCTAGTGGGAAGCAGCCACATAGCACAGGGAGATCAGCTCGGTGCTTTGTGACCTCCTAGAGGGGTGGGATAGGGAGGGTGGGAGGGAGGGAGACACAAGAGGGAAGAGATATGGGAACATATGTATATGTATAATGGATTCACTTTGTTATAAAGCAGAAACCAACACACCATTGTAAAGCAATTATACTTCAATAAAGATGTTAAAAAAAAAAAAGAATACAAAGGAATACAAAAAAATAAAAGATTAGTTGACCCATATATATGTAGGTTCATTTCTGGTCTCCTTATTCTGTTCCATTGATCTGTGTCTGTTTTTATGTCAATACCATACCATTTTGATCACTATAGTTTTGTAAGATAGTTTGAAATTAGGAAGTAGAATGCCTCCAACTTTGCTCTTCTTGCTCAAGACTGCTTAGCTATTCGGGGTTTCATATGATTCCACACAAATTTTAGGGTTATTTTTTCTATTTCTGTGAAAAATGCCATTGGAATTTTGATAGGGATTGCATTGAATCTACAGATTATTTTGGTTTGTATGGATATTTTAACAATACTAATTCTAATCCATGAACATGGAATATCTTTCCACTTACTTGTGTCTTCTTCAATTCCTTTCATCAATGTTTTATAGTTTTAAGTTTACAGATCTTTCACCTCCTAGGTTAAATTTATTACGTAGCATTTTATTAACACAACTGTAAATTAGATTGTTTTCTTAATTTCTTTTCCAGAGAGTTTGTAGTCAATGTATAGAAATGCAACTCATTTCTCTTTGTTGATTTTGTATCTTGCAACTTTACTGATTTCTTAACAATTTTTTGATGGCATTCTCAGGGTTTTCTATATATGAGATCATGTATTCTGCAGAGACAATTTTACTTCTTCGTTTCTGATATGGATGCTTTTATTTATCTTCCTTGCCTAACTGCCCTGGCTAGAACTTCCAGTACTATGTTGAATGAAAGTGGTGAGAGTGGCTACCCTTGTCTTATTCCTGATCCTAGATGAAAAGCTTTCAGTTTTCACTAGTGAGTATGCTGTTAACTGTGAGCTTGTTATATATGGCTATCATTTTGTTGACCTACATTCCTTCCATACCCAATTTGTCAAGAGCTTTTGTCATCAAAGGGTACTGCCTTTTGTCAAATTCTTTCTCTACATCTATTGAGATGATAACATGATTATTTTCCCCTTCATTATGGTGTATCATGTTTATTGATTTGACTATAAATGTCAAATCAATGGATGGTTTATGTTAAACCATCCATGCATCTCGTGAATAAATTCCACTTGATCCTGGTATATGATCCTTTTTAATGTGCTGTTGATTCTGTTTGCTAGTATTTTTGTTGAGGATTTTTGCATATATGTTCATCAGGGATATTGGCCTGTACTTTCCTTTTCAGTAATGTTCTTTTCTGATCTTGGTATCAGGTAATCCTGGGCTTGTAAAATGAGTTTGGAATTGTTCTCTCCTCTTCAGCTTTTTGAAAGAGTTTGAGAAGGAATTACCACTAATTATTCTTTAAATGCTTGGTAGAATTCATCAGTAAAGCCATCTGGTCCTAGACTTTTCTTTGTTGGGGGAATTTTTGATTACCGATTCAATCACCTTACTTGTTATTGGTCTGCTCAAATTTTCTATTTCTTCACAATTCAGTCTTGGAAGGTTGTATGTTTCTAGCAATTTCTCCAACCTTCTATGTTATCCAATTTGGGGGCATATAATTGTTCACAGTAGTCTCTTATGATCCTTTGTATTTCTGAGGCATCAGTTTTAATCAGTTGTAAATTTTCCTCTTTCATTTCTGATTTTGAGTCTTCTTTTTTTCTGTTAGTCTAGTTAAAGGTTTGTCAATTTTGTTTATCTTTTCAAAAAAAACAACTCTTAGTTTCATTGATCTTTTCTATTATCTTTCTAGTCCCTCATTTATTTCTGCTCTGATCTGTGTTATTTCCTCCTACTAAATTTAGGCTTAGTAGTTCTTTTTTTTCTAGTTTTTTCTGGAGTAAAGTTAGTTTGTTTGAGATCTTTCTTCTTAATGTAGACATTTATCACTATAAACTTCCCTCTTAGAATCACTTTTGCTGTATGCTATAATTTTATTATGTTACGTTTCATTTTCATTTGTCTCAAGACATTTTTTGACTTCTCTTTTGATTTCTTCTTTGACCAACTGTTTGTTCAGGAGCATGTTGTTTATTCTCCACATATTTGTGAATTTTCCAGTTTTTCTCCTGCAATTGATTTCTAGTTTCATACCATTACTGTCAGAAAAGATGCTTGATATGATTTCAATCTTCTTATATTTGTTAAGACTAGTTTTGTGGTCTAACATATGATCTATCCTGGAAGATGTTCCATGTACATTTGAGAAGAATGTGCATTCTGCTGCTGTTAGATGGATGTTCTGTATATGTCTGTGAGATTCTTTTCATCTAAAGTATAATTTAAGTCCAGTGTTTCCTTATTTTCTGTCTGATCTATTCATTGTTCAAAGTGGACTACCGAGATCCCCTATTATTATTGTATTGCTGTCTATTTCTCCCTTCAAATCTGTTAATATTTGCTTTATAAATTTAGACACTCCAATATTGAGTGCATAAATACTTTCAACTGCTAAATTCTCTTGATGAACTGACCTCTTTATCATTATATAACAACCTTGACTCTTTTTACAGTTTTTTTACTTCAATTCTATTTTGTCTGATACAAGAATAGCTATTGCTGCTCTCTTTTGCTTTCCACTTGTGTGGAATATCTTTTCCCATCCCTTCACTTTCAGTCTACAACTAGAGAATTAGTCCATTTACATTTGAAGTAATTTTTAACAAGTAAAGACTTACTATTGCTCTTTTGTTAATTCTTTTCTGGGTGTTTTGTAGGTCCTTTGTTCCTATTTTCTTCTCTTTCTCTCATCTTTTATGATTTGATGATTTTCTGTGGTACACTTTGATTCTTTTCACATTATCTTTTGTATATCTACTATACATTTTTACTTTGAGGCTTGCCTAAAACATCCTATAGTTATAACAGTCCATTTTAAGCTGATAACTTCAATAACATACAAAAGCTCCACACATTTACTCTCTGTTCCCACATTTTATGTTTTTGATGTCATAATTCCATCTTTTTCTATTACGTGTCCATTAAAAAAGTATTGGAGCTATAGAGATTTTAAATACTTTTTTCTTTTAACCTTTATACCAGATTTATATGTGATTTACACACCACCATCATTATTAGAGTATTTTGAATACAACTTTATATTTACTTTTACCAGACAGTTTTATACCTTTATGTTTTCATATTCCTAATTAGCATCCTTTCATTTCAGCTTAAAGAACTCCTTTAGCATTTCTTGTAATGCAGGTTTACTGGGGATGAATTCCTTCAGCTTTCGTTTGTTTAAGAATATCTTTATTTCCCCTTCAATTCTGAAGGACAACTTTGCCAGAAACAGTATTCTTGGTTGGTAGTTTTCTTTCTTTCATAAGTTCTTTTAGAACTTTGAATATATCATCCCACTCCATATTTTCACTCTTTTTTGTTCTTTTTGCTTTTTGCTCCTCCGATTGGATGAGTTCCAGTGAGTTATCTTCAAGCTCATTGATCCTTTCTTCTGTTTGATTGAGTCTATTGTTGAACTGCTCTTTTGAGTTTTTCACTTCACTTATTCTTCAGCTCTACAATTTCTTTTTAGTATTTTTATATTTCCTCTTTCGGTTAAAATTCTCACTTTGCTCATGCGTTGCTCTCTTGACCTCAGTGAGCATCTTGATGACAAGCATTTTGAATTACCTGACATGTAAATCACTTATCTCCTTTGGTTTTATCACTGGGGTAAGGCAGGAGAAGAAGGCACAGGAAGTTTCCACACGTCCATTCAGGGTCCCACAGAACTTTTAATTATGTGCTCCAACAGCTCCCAGATGCAGGTTAATCAGAACCATTAGGCAGCAGCCAAAAAAGAATATATTTAAATCCCTTCCAGGTAAAAACTGAGACTTGTGTTTTTGCCTGCTCCCTCTGTGATGAGCCTGGGGAGACAATGGCAGGAAGTGCTCACACATCTGTAGGAAATTGCCTACTAGTTTTCTGTGGTGAATGGGGACTTGTGAGTGCCAAGCCCTTTTGGCTCTCTAAGCTAGGTGATTTGGGAGCCAGTCCTTTGAGTGGCAGTCATAAAAGTTGGGGTGCTAGATGCACGGACAAGCTCCTTCCAGGAAGAAGCTGGACACTCACTTTTATCATTGGAGTGAGTGAGGGGAGAGACGGGGAGGGAAGTGCTCACAGCACTTTCAGGCTCCTGGAGGAGCACAATCAGCTTCCAGACACAAGCTGATTAGAAACTCTCAATCCTTGGGCAGCAACTAGAAAAGTATGCAGTCAAACTCATACTGAGAGTATCAGGGAGAAACTAATAACCTTGTGCTTTATCCTGTTCCCTCTGTGTTGAGCCCAGGGGTATAGCCATGGTAAGTACTTACACTTCTGTTTAAAACCACCTGTTTGTTTAATGTGGTCCTGGGGGACTCACAAATGCTGATCCCCACTGGCTCTCAGAGCTAGGTAATTTGGGAGCCAGTTCCTTAGGTAGCAGCCACAAAAGTTGAGGATCTAGCCATGTGGTCCAAACCCTCTACTCCCTAGGGAGAAGCTGGTAGTTGGGGGTTCCCTCCTGATTGCAAGAAGAAGGTTTACAGCATGAATGTATCTTAGCTTTCTTACTCATTTCAATGTAGGTATTTTCTCAGTCACCCAATGTGTAGAGTAACTCAATTAGTTTTTATTTAATTTATTTAATTTATTTATTTATTTTTGGCTGCATTGGGTCTTCATTGCTGCACACATGCTTTCTCTATTTGCGTCAAGTGGGGGCTACTCTTCGTTGCAGTGTGCGGGTTTCTCATTGCGGTGGCTTCTCTTGTTGTGGAGCACAGGCTCTAGGCATGCAGGCTTCAGTAGTTGTGGCACGCGGGCTTGGTAGTTGTGGTTCGTGGGCTCTACAGCACAGGCTCAGTAGTTGTGGCATGCAGGCTTAGTTGCTCTGCGACATGTGGGATCTTCCCGGAGCAGAGCTCAAACCTGTGTCCCCTGCATTGGCAGGCAGATTCTTAACCACTGTGTCACCAGGGAAGTCCCTCAATTAGTTTATATATTTCTCTCCAAAGGAATTGATTTGCATGTAGCTGTTCATTCAGTGCATCTGTGGGAGGCAGAAAAGTCAGAAGCCTCATATTCTGCTATCTTGCTGATGTCCTTTGTATTTTGTTTTCTTTATTTTTAATTAGCTCCAGGAAAATATTAAACAATAGTACTAATAGCAGACATCTTTATCTTGTGACGTTGACAAAACTGAAAAACAACAGTACTAATAGCAGACATCTTGTGACTTTGACAAAACTGAAACATAGATCTGGTCATCAAAAATGGAAGAAATTAAAGTTATCTTTGTCAAGGCTTTCCTTTAGTTTTATGTTCCAGAACACTATCACACCGTCATCCATCCTCCATGAGCCCCCACTGTGCGCTGCAAACAATGTAGTAGTAGGAGGAGATATGTTGGCCACTGGCCAAAACTCAAATATAAAGAGAGATGAGGGAGATTCTAAGTCCAAGGCAGGTATTGGGGAGAACTAAGCTGAGGGTACGGAGTTGGGGTACAGTTCTACAAACAGTGAAATTATCCATTACATGTTCATTCAAGAACCTTCTATTTATATTTATTATTTAATAAGAAAAATAGGCCTTATTAGTATTTAATATCAAATGACACAAGAATCCTCACTCAGACCACATATAAGTAGGTCATATGCCCTAAACAGGACATGAGGTCTCCTGCTCAAAAGGTGGGAGGTACCACAATGCAGAGTGTTTCACAGAGGTGCCCTTCATTTATCCGTTTATTTTTACCATATTGAAGTTATATTTAACTAGTTAAACAAATTTATGGATTATATTATATAGATTAACTATTCCCCACAAAATGAAGTCACTTTAAAATATTTCTACAAAGAAACATCATATTGAAGAGAATACTAATAATACAAATAATTAAAGTAGAAGAGATATAAAAGAAAGCAAAGCATTACTATCTGTTACTCAACTGCCTAGGAGTCTGTCCATCTTGGAACCATTGGAGAAAACACTCTTAAGTTCACTGGCACCTGCATCAATGGAAAGCTTAGGAAAATCCATTATGATAGCCTATTATAAAATGTTAAGGGGATTAAAAGATTACTTTTAAATGGTAGATAAAGTTTTCAGATTTTCTTAGGAAGTTAGGTCTCACAGTGGATAATACTGAGAAGATAAATTAACACCAAGAAAATGTCATTATTACTTAAATAGTGATACTCATTTTCAATTGTATCGAACTTAAACCTCTTGGTATTTTAGATTTGACACAGTTTATCCAGGCTAATAGAATTTATAATACAGATTATAAAATACTTATTCTTTTCAAACCAGATTCTCATTATTTCTATTACCTTTTCTCCAACACTTGGTTGGTTTTCAAAATTACTGCCACATCCAGAAGGTGCAAATGAAGAGGAGAAAGAGAATGTGGTCAAGAGAGTGCTAGAATCTTTGAGGGGGGTCCCTATAAAATCATGCCTTAAGTTAATAACCAAGTAGGGGACATAAATACATGCCTATTGACAAAAGCAAAGCTGTGCTAAGTAAACTTGCTTTACTCAGCTTCTGTTTTTAATTTTTTATTTCATAACTTAGCTAACATATTAAACTAGAGAATTCAGAAGAAAATTTAAAAATTACATTTGGAAAATAGAAAACATTGAATGTTTATTCAAAATCATACAGGCAAAAGTTTAGACTATACATTAGTTTATTTATTCATTCATTTAATGCAATAATTATGAATGGTTATAGACACTCAATTTTCAGTCAGACAGCACTACCACTTTTTACTTCACAAATTAGTTAACTGCTTCTCTGGGGATAATAAGAGTACCACCACTCTGGAACCTCTTTTATAAGGATACTAATCCCATTCATAAAGGCTCTGACTTTATGATTTAATCACCACCCAATGGCTCTACCTCCGAATGCCATCACACCGGGTGTTAGGTTTCAGTAGGAATTTGAGGGGACACAAATATTCAGTCTACAGCATTCCATCTCTGGCCCCCCACAATTCATGTTCCTCTCACATGAAAAATACACTTATTCCATTCCCAACAACTCCCAAAAGTCTTAACTCCTTCCAATATCAACTCAAAAATCTAAAGTCCAAAGTCTCATCTAAATATCACCTAAATCAGATATGAGTGAGACTGAAGGCAGGATTCATCCTGAGGCAAATTCCTCTCCAGCTGTGAACCTGTGAAATCAAATGTGTTCCGTGCTTCCAAAATACAACGGTGGGACAGGCATAGGATACTCATTCCCCCTCCAAAGGGAGAAATAAGAAAGAAAGGAGTGACAGGTCCTGAGCAAGTCTAAACATTAATGCTGGATAATAACCTTCTTTGACTCTGTGCTCTGCCCTCTAGGCACAATGGGCTGTGGACCCCTTCCAGACCCACTGGGGCTTGGGTCCCACCCCCACAGTTTTGCCAGGTAGGGGTTGGGCCTCCTAGGCTATAGGTGGCCTTACCCCTTGGCTTTGAGCAGCCCACACAGTAGCTCTCACAGGTTAGAGTCAGGTGCCTGTGGCTCAGCTGGGCTTTACTGGCCTGGTGTCATGAGGGCGGCTCCAACCCACAGCTCCACTGGGCAATGGAGATAAGTCAAGAAAACTTACTTAGTCAAGAGAGGCTAAGCTGTACCTTCAAAACTTTGCTTAGATATTTCCTCAGCCAAATATCCACTTTCATTACAAGTTCCACCTTCCAGGAAACACTAGACATGAACACAAATCAGCCAAGTTTTTGCCACTTTATAACAAGGATCACCTTTTCTCCATTGTTCAATAACATGTTCCTCATTTCCATATGAGACCTTATCAGAATGCCCCCTTTGCATCCACATTTCTATCAAAATTCTGTTCAATATTACTTAGGTATTCTCCAAGAAGACTGAAGCTTTTCTACAGTTCTCGCCTTTTCTTTCTGGGCTCTCATCAGAATTGCCCTTAATGGTCCATCCATTCATGGCAATGTAGGCTTTTTCTAGCATGAAACTCAAGACTCTTCCAGCCTCTACCCATCACCCAGTTCCAAAGCCACTTCCACATTTTTAGGTATTTATTACCCTCACTTCCCAGTACCTATTTCTAACTTTGTCTGTTTGGGCTGCTATAACAAAAATACCAGACCAGGTGACATATAAACAAAGTGACTTATAAACAACAGAAATTTATTTCTCACAGGTCTGGAGGCTGGGAAGTCCAAGATCAAGGCACTGACATATTTGGTGTCTGGTAAGAACCCACGTGCTGGTTCATAGATGGCCGCCTTTTTGTGGTAACCTCATTCGGAGGAGGGGGCAGGGTACTTTCCGGGCTCTCTCTTATAAGTGTATTAATTCCATTCATGAGAGCTCTGCCCTCACTATATAATCATCTCCCAAAGGCTCCACCTCCTAATACCATCACATTTTAGGGGGACACAAACATTCAGTCTATAGCAATAATCAATCAAACACATGTTGGTTTTGAAAGAGAGGGGAAGGTTCTTAGTGGTAAGGGGAGATGGTGGCAGATCAATTTTAGATTTCCATTTTGGGCAAATGAGCGAACAGTGGAGTTAATAACCAAGTAGGGGACATAAATACAGAGCAAGCTTGGGGTTTGGGGAACAGAAATAATATGTTCTTTTTGGTCTTGAGTTTAAAATACTTGTGAGTCTGCTAGATAGGCAATATGAAATATGGGTCTATTCCTCTAGAGAAAAATTCTAGAGTCACACAATAGAAAGTCAGAGTATAAACTGGGTACAAGAAACCCTAGGCAACTATTCAATTCTTAAATGCCTGACCATCTGGTTTTTACCAAATGTTTCTCTCAAAGGAGACCAAAGATTTTCTAATCACATAATCCAAAGGCTTATTCTTAAACTTCTAACCACTACTGATTCCTTTACTGGTTGCTCTTTCTCTCCCTAGTCCCTGAATGTAGGCCTTTCCAAGGTTCTGTCTTCAAACTTCTCTTTTTACATTCTCTTCCTTGGGGACTTCACTCAAATAGCTTTGACCCTCTCTTCCATGCAAATAGCTGCCAAATCTCCATCTCTCATCCCTGAACTCCATCTCAAGTCTCACAATCACCTACATTTCAAATAATTTTGACACCTGGATTTACTCAAGCACAGTGAACTTGGGCCAAATTGGGTTCTCTTTTCCTTCAAAACAGTTTCTCTTCCCCAATACTGTTACCTAGACTCAAATTTCACCCAGGGTCAACTTTGACACTGCCTACTTCCTCATCCCCTCCATTTAAATGGTTGTCATTTTGTTACAAGTTACAAAACTAAAAAGGTTTCTGTGCTGTGTTCCCACCTTTCCAATCTTATTGCTACCAACCCAGCTCAGTTCCTCATCAGTTCATTTAGACTGCTATAAACAGCCTACTAACCATCTGTCTACTTTCTCTCTCCCCATATTCTTTCAACTCATTGATAACAGATTAATCTTATAAACTCCCAATAATTGGTCCTCTTGCTAAAAAAATATTGTTTGACATTGCTAACATAATTGGAAGTAAGTTCCCCACTTTGGTTTTGAATTCTCCACAATGTAACTCTATAGTGAAGTAGTTAAGAGTACAGATTTTATTACCAGTCAGACCTAGATTAAGATCTAAGAACATCAACTTAACAGCTGTATCATCTTGGGCAAATCATTTAATATCTTTTCATCTGGAAAGTAGGAATAATACTAGCACCATCTCAGAGTGTTCTGAAAGCTCAATAAAATAATGCATGCAGGGTACGTGACAAGAAGCACAGCATGCAGTAGGTGCTCATTAAATGGTTGCTAGCATTACTTTCTTCTCTTCATCTTCCAAACAGCATCAACTTAAATTATTTGATATTTCCCAAACATATCCAATGTATTCTGTCTCTATACCTTTGCTCCTGTTTTTCTCCTTACTCTATCATAACCTATAAATTACCTACTTTCAAGACCCACTTCAGATACCATGTCTTTCAAGAAGTCTTCCTGGATATCCTAAACCAGTTGCAATTTTTCCCTGCTTGACGTTCATGTCCTCTCAACTTCTGGTATTTACAACATTCTCCGACATTATATAATGAAGTTTACTGCCTAATTCCCACCACTAGACTGTAACCTCTCTGAGGACAGAGATACTATTTTTGAATCTCCAGCAATAAATGAGTTCATGATGGAAACATGGTTCTCTGTCTGTTGATCCCCAAATGCCTAAATAGTACTTTACATGCAGGAATCATTCATATCACTTCCCTAATTTTGCTCAATTTCTTCTATGTGTCTGTGGAGCATCTGGAACTGGTTAAATATACTAACGGATGGGAAAGGGGTTAGTGAGCCATTTTTTATCTATAACAATACATTACAATGCATTACTAGTTAAATGGAATTTATTAAAGAGAACACCAAGGTCTGTAGAACCCCACTAAACAGTTCTAAATAACTTAATATAGTATAATTATTATAGATATTTGTAACATTAAAGTGAAATTCATGAGCTAAATACAGATTTTATATAAATTCTCCAAAGATTTCTGTATTTCATGAATGCTATTTTAGAATGTTATAGCAGAGTCTGAAAAAAATTAGAAAATAAGATCAATTCTTCTTGAACTGAAATATCACACAGTTCCATTGTTCAACAGAACAAATGTCTTAAAGATGGAGTATAGCCAATGTGAATTCTTATGAAGCATCACTTATTACAATGTATATGTACTTTATGACTGATGTATCCCAGATGGTAGAATTACAACATATCCAAGGAGTTCTGAATAATCTCAGAATTTAATAAGACAGTGTGAATAAATAAATACAGAATAGGAAAGAAGATAAATGGCTACTTATAATAGAAATTGTTTTGTTTGTATGTGAATGAGAAAAATGACTGTTCCTTCAAACAAAAAAACTTGCCATTCTTCTTTTGTTCTCCAACATTGTTGTTACAGGAAGTGCATATATTTTTAACCACAGACTAACCCAGATGATGCAACTCTTTTTGGTTTGAGAAAAGTATCTGTATCACTATCTTCAGAGTTGGGGTGTTTCAGCATTAACATTTCAATTTTCATCATTCCCATTTCTAACCAATAATTGAATGACTACAACACTGAACCTGCCTACTTCCAAAAAGAATTTGAAGTGAAAGTAAGATAATTTTAATATTATGGACTAAAATTTCATAATATTCAAGAGACAGTAGAAAAAGATCAGGACTTAAGAGTCAAAAATGTAGTTTCTAATCTTGACTATGCAACTTCCTAGCTCTATAATTTCAAGAGGGCCTCAATGTTCTTATCTGTAAGGTAAAGAGAGTAGGGCTAGATGATCTCTAAAAATTTGTCCTGCTTTCATATTTCTTGATTTTTCCATTCTGATTGTTCTTCGTCGAAAGTCCTCTACTCCTCTTGTTGGATTATCAGCTACTCTGCTATATTCTTTTCAGCCATGTATCAGAGTCCAAATTTCACCAGCCACCCTTTCATCACATTTGTGTTATGTCTTGTCAGCTCTGAAGATTTGTTAAACCTTTTTAGCTTTGCAGTATGTGCTGGTTTTCAGTGTTTATTCTGTCTTCAGATCACATACAATCTCCCTTAACTTAGCAATCATATTAGTCTAAAAGCTGTATTTCTTGTCCATCATTAACATCCAACACTCTTCATCACTTTCAATTCCCATCTGGAGTCTTCAGTCTGATATCTTCCATCATCTTTCATGAAAGATGCTTTGATCACTATCTTCAAGACAATTAAATATGGCAGATATGAATTCCCTTTGGCAAATGTGCATAACGTGTTTCACTGTCCTTCCCACCTAAGCAGCCCAATATAATGTTATCAGCTCTGAAGCCAGGCAGTCTAAAAGGAGTCCAGAATCTACCAATTACTACTTTTATAACTTTGGGAAAGACATTTAACCTCTTATAATTTTATCTGTAAAATTATTATTTTATACAGAGGTTACAAAAAAAATTTTTTTTAAATTAGTATATGTAATAAAGAACAGTGATAGTAACAAAAGTGCTTTTGTGCTAGGGACAGTCAAGTTTGGAAGTCCCCCCAATACTTCCAGAGTTGTAAATTTTTTCTTTTTCATTCTTTGGAAGATTCCATGAAAAAAACCCGAAATACAGAGAAGGAAGTTAAGATCTATAGTAGCAAAAAAGGATAGGAGTTCTACTGGGATGAATCTGAAGACACTATATATCAACCTAGCAAAGTTGAAAACTATTTAAGTCTACAATTTTAAGATGGTAAAGAATTATTTGAAATTCTCATATACTACTGACAAAAGTGTAAATTGGTAGAAACTTTGGGAGGGAAATTTTGAAATATGTAACAAGAGCCTTTAAAATGTATCCATATAGTAACAGTATTTCATCAAAGTAAATTGCTGATTTGGATAACTACATTATAGTCATGTAATAATAAAAATAATTCCTTGTTTTTGGAAATAGCATACTGAAGTATCAACTGGTATACTGAAGTATCAAGTGGTAGAGAAAGATCGATTCTGCAACTTACTCTTTGTAAAGATTGTATTCTTTGCTGTGTGTGGTCAGCCCCTCTGGCACCAACACGCTGCACATGCAAGCTGCCATTCCTATGGCACCTGTGATCTGGGAATGGGGGATAGTGGCTGGGTGTTAAAACTAACCATCGTTAGTTTTATGTGTCAGCTTGGCTGGGTCAGGGTACCTAGATATTTGGTCAAATATTATTCTGGATGTTGCTGTGAAGGAGTGTTTTTTAAATGAGATTAACATTTAAATTGATGGGCTTTGAGTAAAGCAGATTACCCTTCACAATATGGATGGATCTCATCTAATCAAAGACCTTAATAGAAAAAAACTGACCTCTCCCAAGCAAGAAGGAATTTTGCCAGCAGAACTGCCTTTGGACTTGAAATGCAACTCTCCCCTGAGTCTCTAGCCTGCTGGCCTACCCCATCAGATTTTGGACTTATTAAGATACCACAATCATATGAGCCAGCTCCTTAAAATAAATCTTTCTCTCTCTCTCTGTATACACACACACACACACACACACACACACAAACACACACACACACATCCTGTTGGTTCTGTTCCTCCAGAATTACCCTAACACGTGGGAAAGTAAAAACATCACATAACTCACTTACTGAAATTTAGCAGCTGCTTTCTTTAGTAAGCACTCTTCTGGGTATTGTCAAGTTTTTATTAGACTCCAAAATTAGATTCCAGAGATCCAAAAAAGTTAATTCTAACAGTTTTTTCCAGTTTAATCATTGCTTTAGTGCCATTTTCAGTAATATCACCACAACTTACTCTTAAATGATTCAATATATATTTCCAAATATATATTGAATATATATTCCCAAATCATTATTTTCAAATGTTAACATTGAGAATATTTGGGAAATCTGCGTGTAAAGCAACTGGAAATTCTTTCTTATATTCTTGAAACTTTTCTATGAGTCTGAAATTAAATAAAAATAAAATGGTTTTTAAAAATGTAGCTATCTTGGTGACTGGTTCAAGATGGAAGACTGAATACATGCCAGAGTCTTCTCATGCCACCCCAGGTGCCAGGAAATTACAGAAGAGTATATATCCTAAAAGATGTAATTAAAAAAAAAAAAGCAAGCAGTACCCCCATGTCTCCAGAAACTATGAGGAAGCCTTTCATGAAAGAAAATAGATGGGAATGAAGAGAAGGAAGCCACAGCCCCAAACACCCACAGAAAAAAACTCCCACAAAGATGGAAGCTGGTCCAAGGCTGTGCTAAGATAATGAATGCATGAGGGGTCTGGGAAAACTAAGAGAGTGACTGGCTGGAGTACTAAAGTAGAGCATACAGGGTCACCTCTCTTTGGGCCAGGCTTTACGCAACAGACACGTCTATCGTCAGGTAAAGCGGAGATAGCTAATCCTGGGGTGAAGGGGTAAAACAGAAGCTTCAGGAGGCTAGCAACACCCAGGAAAAATAGAGAGTTCTCACTACCCAGAAGAAGCCACTGGCTCACCCCATCCAGGAGCTTTGTCTTAACCACTCTTCCTTCCATATTTGGAGAAAAGCTAAAGTAAACAGAATTCATAAACAATCTCAAGTACGCAGTTGAGCACTCAATCACAATAATCAAAGACAAAATCCAATAATGAGAGAGAGGAAACAAACCTAACAAAAGGAAAAATTCATTACCTATAAAACACAAGTTTAATAAATTAAATAGGATGGCATTTTAGAATATCTACTAACTTCAGAAAGATATGAAAGGATATTCATTTCTTAAAAGAATCAACAGAATATCATGGAAATTTAAATTTTGACCACTGAAATTTTAAAAAATCAATTGATACACTATCAAAATGGTCAAAATAAAAATAAATGAACTGTAAGATTGAGCCAAGGGTTTTTCAAAGAATGCAACCCATTCTTTAAAAATGATGTGTAAGGGACTTCCCTGGTGGCACAGTGGTTAAGAATCCGCCTGCCAGTGCAGGGGACACAGGTTCGAGCCTTGGTCTGGGAAGATCCCACATGCTGTGGAGAACTAAGCCACAACTACTGAGCCTGCGCTCTAGAGCCACAACTACTGAAGCCCACGCATCTAGAGCCCATGCTCCGCAATGAGAGAAGCCACCACAATGAGAAGCCCCCTTCATGCCAGGGAAGGGGATGGTGCTAACCCAGTCGTATATACTGGTGTGGCCCACTGTGAGTTAGGCATGGCAATCCTACGGCTAACTTGCAGCATCTTACAACTGTAACCACCAGTCTTAGATTTCCCTTCAACCTTGAATGCCATGCTGTCAGGACAATGCTAGAATCAAAGTTTTGCCACATCTTATTACTACTATAGTCTGGTCCCTGATCATGCCAGGGGAAATCATGGTGCTTCTCTAATTATTCATTAAAAGTTCCATAGTTCAACAGTCAAGGGCCCTCTAATGGCATTTGCCCTATGGCCTGAATAGATTGTGCTATGCTCTGCTTCAGAGTGGAATGAGGCAGTGGAGGTTCACCATTAAGTTACTGACTCCATCCATGTGAGCGTTCTCTAGTAAACATTGCTGCAGCAAGTCTGATATGTGGGCTGCTTGGCCACTTGCATTGTTTGCATGACATGTCACATTACAGATCAGAGAAGGAAAACCATTACGATCATCTTAATATTTAAGATGATCCCCAAAACATGTGAGAAATTTAACAGTCACTCATGATTTTTACAATAAAAAATAAAGTTCAACCTCAACCCAGCACCATTTATAAAAATAAATTCCAGACTGACTAAACACTAAGGTAAAAAATATCAAACAACATATATAGCATTGAAGTAAAAATGCATTTGTACATAAAATACAAAAAAGTCATAAAAGATTGATAATCTTGAACATGTTGAGATTAAATGTTCTGTGTAACTAAAACTAAAAACAAGTTAAAACCATAAAATAAGTTGAAAGGCAAGAAAAAGACAAGGATGAAATATTTTCAATACATAGACATAGGGATTAATATTCAGAATACATACAGAATGTACTTGGCAGAACAGCTTCATGAAAACAGGGAAGCCTCAAGGGTGCTTTTCTGTTTACATTGTTTTTAAAATTTTGTAATAAGACTAAATGCATTTAATATCCTAGTAAAAGTCTGAGTATCAGTATCTAACAACATAAAAAGCACAAAACAGATTTGTGATTTCTAATATATGATTACAAATTGTATGACCATATACAGTACATTCCACAAGTCAAAAGAGGTAGAAAGGGGGAAAGAAGACCGTGGTTGGGTCTAGTAACAAATAAATACAGAAATAGAGATGATCCACATTAGAGTATATTCTACCAATACCAAGACCAGCCAAAATATACAAAATAAAACTCAAATATTACTCAGGAGAGAGAAGATAATAGCTAAGATTCCTATACTATATCTCAACGGTTACGGGAGCGCCCACCCAACTTCACCATGTAGTTTGTGTGTACTGTGACATGTAGTATGTAGGCTTTTTCAAAAGGACGAAGTATAGAATTTTAATTTTAGATTAATAATTATAAAATTATAGTATACCCATAAAAATGGCTCACTGCTTGTTATTTGTACTAATTTTTAAATCTAGTTTTAAACTTAAGCACTGAGTCACATTTTTATAAGGTAGGCAAAATATTCTTCCCTCATCAGAAAAAGTCTGAACTGGAGACCTTTTTTCCTTGAACTTTTAGAAAAGCTGAAATGAGACGCTTTAAATGAAGATTTTAGAATTGAAGAGCTAGACTTTCAGGATTCACTAATTACCTAATTTCTAATCTCAATGTTTAGAAAGCCTCACTAAAAGAAGTCATCCCCAAACCAGCCCACTCAGGATTAATACATACCTCTTTTCTTCTAATAGAATTTCTTTAATATAAAATGAAAATAAAATCCTAATAGGTTAAAACAAGCCAAATGCCCACTCTGCATGGGTAAATACTTCACAAAGTCAACTGAATCCAGAGCTAAGCCTGAATTGGGCAGGTTCTCAGTGAAGTCATCAGTCATACAATACTAACAAAAGTCAACTATTTACATATTTAGTAAGCCCTCTAAGAAATGTACCCCAAGAGGCAGTAACCTGTATTTTGTGCCATCTTGAAGACATGCACATTTTATTTTTTCATATAGTGTAACATTTCAATAGAATTCATTAGCTACTAGGTGATAATGCTTTGGTACTATTCATACAGGATCCCTTATCTTAAATGATGTTTTCCCAAAGAGGAGCTTTCTTCTCCTCTTTAGAGCTTTCTTCTCCTCTTCTCCTCTTTCCTCTTCCTGCTTTAGAAGTCTCATATAAATTAAACACCCTATCAAATAGTAACACAGAGGGAGGTGACACAGGATGCAAGTCACCTCTCTGTATATTTATTACATTCTCCTTCAAGGCATTTACACTAGAAAGCTTAGTGTGGCTTGATTAATATTTCAGTGGTAAAAGTCTGAGTGATCAGAACCTTGGCAAAACCTGAATTCAAAATTGTTAACAAATACTTCTAGTGACAAGCCTAAGAAATTATTACAAGTTTATTATTATGAGGGAAAACAATCATCTTTGAAAGATGCCTCAACCACTGCTTCTCAATATAGAAGGATAAAACTACATAATTAACCCTATCTCTGTCCCCTGAAATTTCCCTAATTTCATTCATTAGAAGGGGATTTAAAGACTTTTAAGAGCACTTTATAGCAGCATTCGGCTTCCTATGAAATACTCAGTATCTTAAATATTACGTATACTTTTTTCTCTTTTAGTAAACTCAACACTGGCTTTAGAGCTTGTGGAAATGGAGAAAAGAAGAACCAATTCAATACCATCTTAGAAATTGTCTTTTGGCAGAATAGCAAATATCCAAATCAAAAACTGGATAGGAACTGTTAGGGGCTAAATTGTCTCCCTTGACCCCCAATTTACATGTTGAAGTCCTAAACTCCAGTACCTCAGAATAAAACTGTATTTAGAGACAGGGTCTTTAACGAGGTAACTAAATTAAAATGAAGTCATTAGGGTGGGTCTTCATCCAGTCTGAATGGTGTCCTTATCACAAGAGGAAATTTGGACACAGACAAGCACAGAGGGAAGACAATGTGAAGACAGAGGGAGAAGACAAACATCTAGAAAATGAGGAACAGAACCTGACCTCCAGGATCTCAGAAGGAACCAACCCTGCCAACACCTTGATTTCAGACTTCTAGCTTCCAGAACTGTGAGAAAATAAGTTTCTGTTGTTTAAGGCACTTAGTCTGTAGTACTTTGTTATGGCAGCTCTAGAAAACGAATACAGCCACTTCTGTCTTTCCAAAATTTAAATAGATTTTTGTTCCCCGTCTCTATAAGCCTCAGTCATCACCCCTCAGTGGAAATGGGTGGAGGCTCTGGCCCTGCTCCTCCAGCTTCTCAGATGCTGCTTTCTTATTGTTGCAGTAAGGCTTAAACAGATGGGCGTTAAGGAGGACTTCCCCAAAATGCCTTTAGAAATAAACCCACAACATATTTTCTGCCTTTTCCCACACGCGAGATTGAAAGGGAAAGACAGTTGTCTTGTCAAAACCAGAAGCCATATCCATATCAGAGCTGTCGTCTTGAGTGGTAACCGCACGAAAAGGAAGGGCTGGAGAAGTGCTTGATGTGGGGCTGTGGGCATCGGAGTCGAGAGACTGAGGTTCTTCCTGCAGTTTACTGATCTGGTGGCTTCTTTATCCCTTTCCATATACAGTTTCCACTTTTCTTTGGCTTCAAGATAGAGTCTAGACTGGGGATTGCCCTTTTACCTACCATGTGACTCTAGTTTGTTTGTTTTCTATCCTGCTGGCAGCTTTTCCTGTCTTTTCACAAGTAGCACTCAGCCACTGCAGAAGTGCTCTGAAGGAGTCTCCTGGAACTGCAAATAGCTCTAGAAGTCCTTTCAGCATTTACCGTCACTAAAGTGAGAACCGAAGAACCTAGCTCTGCAAATACGGCAGCCTTCTATACTTCAGTACATCTTTGGCTTGTAAAAGTCAACATCTTTTCTTCTAGAAATAGTCTTCCAAAAGCAGCCATTCCATCCTCAGTAACATTCTTGAGGTGTGGCGTGTACACCAGGACATTCCCGACCGCACATCCAGGTCCTCCCTCCTCAACTGCCTTATCTAGGGAGACTGTCTTCTGCAGCTGGTTCTCCATGAGAGTTTTTGGTTTTGCTTCTAACAAAGAAGCAGCACACAGCAGAGCTTCAAAAGCGAGGAAGGGGCAGACTCCATGGCTGTGGGGGAGGTAACTGGAATTACAAGGCGCTGAAGAATGTTTAGTATCTAAATGCATTCTGGACACTTGGTGGGACATATAGGATAAGGAAATAAAGATTAAACATATGGCTTCATCTTCATCTAATAGATTTTTACTGGATTCCTTAGGATTTTCTATTTACAAAATCATGTCATCTGCAAACAAGAGATAATTTTACTTTTCCATTTCCAATCTAAATACCTTTAATTTCAATTTCTTGCCTAACTGCCCTTGTTAGAACCTTCAGTACAATGTTGAATACAACTGGGAAGAGTGGACATTCTTGTTTTGTTTCTTATTTTAAGGGAAACACTCTCATTCTTTCATCATTAAGTATGGTATTATCTGTGAGTTTTGTGTAGGTGCCCTTTCAGACTGAGGACGTTCCCTTCTATTCCTAGTTTGTTGAATTTCTTTTTAAATCAGGAAAATGTGTTGGATTTTGTCAAATGCTTTTTCTGCATCTATTGAAATGATCATGTGGTTTTCTTTATTGTATTGATATACTACATTAATTAATTTTCAGATGTTTAACTTTAAATTCCTAGGACAAATTTCTTTAGTCATTATGTATAATGTTTTTTATACGCTGCTGGATTCGGTTTGCTAGTATTTTGTGGAGAATTTTTGTGTCTACATTTATAAAAGATAATGTTATGTCTGGTTTTGGTATCAAGGCAGACTGATTTGATTTTAAATTCTATGGTGACAAACCTCAAAAGGATACTCAACACTTCTCCATAATCCTACCACAGTTCCCTTTAAATTTACTTTCCCACTCACCCAGACAATTTCTGTCTTGAAAACACTTTTCTGCCTCCCCACCTTAGCAAATGACCCCAGATAGGAAGTATTTCCATGCATTCAATTATTGTTTTCATCTAGGATCAATCATAAGCACACAAACATACACACACACAAAGATTTGAGCTTAGCTCACAGGCTAGGTTAATGCTAAGATATACAAATTTAAGCCTCTTGTGGTGAAAACAGAACTGTTCATCTTCCTTTTATTATATTTCCTGTGCTGTATTTTCCAATATTCTGTATAATGCCATCACAATGCCAAGCTATCAGGGAGTCTTCTGCTCTTACATGCAAAATATACTTGAAATATATTTATCATGTATATTATACAATTATCTGAACCTGGCATTAAAGATACAAATTTTAAAATAGTTTGATTAATAAAAAAATTACAGTAGACTAAACTTTACTAGTATTGTGGCTATTTAATGTTTGTGAGTCTTAACTTTAAATACTTAACATCATAGGTAATGTATTGTTAGAATATGTATCCTGTTAATATGTCCATAATATGGTAAGTTAACAGAAATAGGAAGATTAATATATAAAATAATAATACAATATGCAATTTTTAATACCTCTTTACAATTTTAGACATGATTTAATTGGCATTCTTATAATTACTAATGGCCATAATTAGTGTTATGTAAATTTAAAACTATTCTAAATATTGTTCTATAAAAACTGAATAGTCTATGTTCAAAACTATAACTTTTTATTAAAACAAAACGAGACAGGTATTATTTCAAAGTCTACAGCAACAATAGCCTACTACTGTATAATGAACTGCAACAATTGAGAACTAATTTTTTTAATATAAATTATTTCTGGTAAGTCAAAAGAAAATGTGACACACAAAAAAGGCTTGCAGCTTTTAACTTGACATGACTAAAGTAAAAGTTGCTGAATTCCAGAAAAGAAAGCAGCACAAAAAAATGTCAACAAAAGCATTTACTTGTAGTTTGACTAGATACATTATTGAAGAAAAAAATTTTTAAGAGACAGTTTTCTTGCATTTTCAAACACTGAACATTCTGATAGGCAAATGAACTCTCAAAAACGAAATGGAAACGTTATAAAAATATATATATTAACGCATGTATGTGGAACCTAGAAAAATGGTACAGATGAACCGGGTTGCAGGGCAGAAATTGAGACACAGATGTAGAGAACAAACGTATGGACACCAAGGGGGGAAAACTGCGGTGGGGTGGGGATGGTGGTGTGTTGAATTGGGCGATTGGGATTGACATGTATAAAGTGATGTGTATAAAATTGATGACTGATTAAAAAAAAAAAGTTATAAAAAAATTTATATTGCAATAAGAATCTAAAGGATCTAGAGACATATAATAATGAGAATATAAAGTTGATATTTATATCTTTAAAAACTGCAAATTATTAACAGATGTTAATTTTAAAATGTCAATCTTATATTTATATATCCAGATTAAATATTATGAGGGCGAAAGCAAGATTATAAATGCATATGATGCTATGATTGAAACTATACTGTATCAGCTAGGATTCATTTTGTTGCAACTGACAGCTTAAGCCAAAAAATTAAAAATTAAAAAGGAAAGAAAAAAAACTATTGGCTCATATACCAAAAGTGAGAAGTATGGCTGACATGAGGCATAGCTAAATTCAGGACTAAATCAACACAGAAAAATCAGTAGCATTTCTTTACACCAACAACAAACTATCCAAAAAGGAAACCAAGAAAACGATTTCATTTACAATTGCATCAAAAATAATAAAATACTTAGAAATAAATTTAACCAAGTAAGTAAAAGACCTGTAAAATGAAAACTATAAAACACTGTTGAAAGAAATGGAAGACGACACAAATAAATGAAAAGATATTCAGTGTTCATGGACTGGAAGAACACTGTTAAAATGTCCATATTATGCAAAGTGAGTTACAGATTCAATGCAATCACTATTAAACCCCTGTAACACTTTTTACAAAAATAGAAAAAAAAATTCTAAAATTCATAGAGAACCACAAAAGACCCCAAATAGCCAAAGCAATCTTAAGAAGAACAAGTTAAAGGCCTCACACTTCCTGATGTAAAAAATACATTACAAAGCTACAGTAATCAAAACATTATGCTGCTTGAACAAAGAAAGATATACAGATCAACTGAACAGAACAGAGATATATCCACACATATATGGTCAACTAATCTTCAACAAGGGCATCAAGAATAGATAATGAGGAAAGGACAGTCCCTCCAATAAGTGGGGTTGGGAAACTGAATATCCACATGTAAAAGAATGGCATTGGGCCATTATCTTATGCCATACACAAAAATTAACTCAAAATGGATTAAAGCCTTAAACATAACACCAGAAACTAGAACTTCTAGAAGACAATAGGGGAAAAGCTTCATGACATTAGTCTTGGCAATGATTTCACGGATATAAGCAAAGGCAATAAAAGCAAAAATAGACAAGTAGGACTGTATCAAACTAAAAAACTTTGCACAGCAAAGGAAACAATAAAGTGAAAAGGCAACCTGTGGAATGGGAGAAAATATCTACAAACCATACATCTGATAAGGGATTAATATCCAAAATATATAAGGAGTTCCTACAGCTCAATACCAAAAAAACAAATAACCCGATCAAGAAATGGGCAAAGGACCAGAATAGACATTTTTCCAAAGAAGACATACAAATGGCCAGCAAGTATATGAAAAAATGCTCAATGTCACCAACCATCAGGGAAATGCAAATCAAAACCACAATGAGATATCATTTCACACCTGTTAGGATGGTTATTATCAAAAAGTTAAAGGATGACAAGTGTTGACAAGGATGTGGAGGAAAAGGATATCCTTATACACTGTTGGTGGGAATATATATTGGTCCAGCTATTATGGAAAACAATATGAAGGTTCCTCAAAAAATTAAAAATAGAAGTACCATATAATCCAACAATCCCACTTCTGGATATATATCCAAAGGAAATAAAAGCCTTATCTCAAAGAGGTATCTGCACTCCCATGTCCATTGCAGCATTATCACAATAGCCAAGAAACAGAAACCACTGATGGATGAACGGATAAAGAAATACTGATATATATATAAAGAAATAGTGACATATATAAAAAAGAATTACTGGACTTCCTTGGTGGCCCAGTGGTTAGGAATCCGCCTGCCAATGCAGGGGACATGGGTTTGAGCCCTGATCTGGGAGATCCCACATGCCGTGGAGCAACTAAGCCCGTGCACCGCAACTACTGACCCTGCACTCTAGAGCCCGTGAGCCACAACTACTGAGCCCGCATGCCACAACTACTGAAGCCCGTGCACCTAGAGCCCGTACTCTGCAACAAGAGAAGCTACCACGATGAGAAGCCTGCGCACCGCAACAAAGAGTAGCTCCCACTCGCCACTAGAGAAAGCCCATGCACAGCAATGAAGACCCAATGCAGCCAAAATAAGATAAAGAAAGAAATGAATTTATTTAAAAAAAGAAGAATTATTATTCAGCCTTTAAAAAGGAGGAAATCCTGTCATTTGTGACAACATGAATGAACCCAGAAAGGCATTGTGCTGAATGAAATAAGTCAGGTGCAAAAAGAAAAATACCATATGATCTTGCTTAATTTGAAAAAAGTCAGAATCATAGAAGCAGAGAGAATGGTGGTTACCAGAAGTGGGGTAGGGAGAGGAAAATGGGGATATTTTCGTCAAAGGGCACAAAGTTTCAGTTATGTGGGATGACTAAGTTCTAGAGACCTAATGTACACTGTGACTATAGTTAATAATACTGTATTGTATACTTGAAATCTGCTGAGAGTAAATTTTTTTAAACAATAGAAACATTGCTTGCAATCTCCAAATATTAGATAGAAGATAAATATTCTTTTCTTAAATTTACATAGAATTCTTTTTATTTTTGTCTATTTAATCCTCCTATATTTAATTTTTATTTTATTAAATTATAGTTGATTTACAATATTATATTAGTTTCAGATGTATAACATAGTGACTCAATATTTTTATAGCTTATACTCTTTAAAGTTATTATAAAATATTGGCTATTTTCCCAGTGCTCTACAATATAGTCTTAATTCTTTTTTTTTGGCAGCATGTGGGCTCTTAGTTCCCCGACCAGGGATCAAACCCATGCCCCCTGCATTGAGAGTGAGGAGTCTTAACCAGTGGACCGCCAGGGAAGTCCCATTATATCCTTATAGCTTACTTATTTTATACATAGTAGTTTGCTCCTCTTAATCATCTACCCCATCTTGCCCCTCCCCCATTCTTCTCCCCACTGGTAACCACTAATTTGTTCTCTGTATCTGAGTTTGTTTCTGTTTTGTTATATTAATTCATTTGTTTTATTTTTTACATTCCACATAAGTGGTAACATACAGTATTTGTCTTTTAATAGAGTAAATCTTAAGTGGTCTCACCACATACACACACACACACACACACACACAAAAGGCAACTATGCGAGGTGATGGATATGTTGATAAGCTTGACTATAGTAACCATTTCATAATGTACGTCAAAACATCTTGTTATACATCTTAAATATAGACAATTCTTATAAAAATAAACTGATTAATTCAGGATCAAAATGGATTACAGACCTAAATGTAAGACTGGACACTATAAAACTCTTAGAGGAAAACATAGGAAGAACACTCTTTGACATAAATCACAGCAAGATCTTTTTTGATCCACCTCCTAGAGTAATGGAAATAAAAACAAAAATAAACAAATGGGACCTAATGAAACTTCAAAGCTTTTGCACAGCAAAGGAAACCATAAACAAGACGAAAAGACAACCCTCGGAATGGGAGAAAATATTTGCAAACGAATCAACGGACAAAGGATTAATCTCCAAAATATATAAACAGCTCATTCAGCTCAATATTAAAGAAACAAACACCCCAATCCAAAAATGGGCAGAAGACCTAAATAGACATTTCTCCAAAGAAGACATACAGACGGCCAAGAAGCACATGAAAAGATGCTCAACATCACTAATTATTAGAGAAATGCAAATCAAAACTACAATGAGGTATCACCTCACACCAATTAGAATGGGCATCATCAGAAAATCTACAAACAACAAATGCTGGAGAGGGTGTGGAGAAAAGGGAACCCTCTTGCACTGTTGGTGGGAATGTAAATTGATACAGCCACTATGGAGAACAATATGGAGGTTCCTTAAAAAACTAAAAATAGAATTACCATATGACCCAGCAATCCCACTACTGGGCATATACCCAGAGAAAACCGTAATTCAAAAAGACACATGCACCCGAATGTTCATTGCAGCACTATTTACAATAGCCAGGTCATGGAAGCAACCTAAATGCCCATCAACAGACGAATGGATAAAGAAGTTGTGGTACATATATACAATGGAATATTACTCAGCCATAAAAAGGAACGAAATTGAGTCATTTGTTGAGACGTGGATGAATCTAGAGACTGTCATACAGAGTGAAGTAAGTCAGAAAGAGAAAAACAAATATCGTATATTAACGCATGTATGTGGAACCTAGAAAAATGGTACAGATGAGCCGGTTTGCAGGGCAGAAGTTGAGACACAGATGTAGAGAACAGACATATGGACACCAAGGGGGGAAAACTGCGGTGGGGTGGGGATAGTGGTGTGCTGAATTGGGCGATTGGGATTGACATGTATACACTGATGTGTATAAAATTGATGACTAATAAGAACCTGCAGTATAAACAAACAAACAAAACAACTAATACTAAACTTTCATTGGGTTATTTGTATGGAAATATGTTAATATAAATGTTTCAGACATTACATGAAATTTCTAAAAATCTTATATGTTCTGGTATAATGTTATAAATCATAATCCTAGTTATTACTTTAAAATGTATATCTCAGAAATAACTAATTTTCTTGTCAACTGCATTATTATGAACTTTCATCAAATCTTTAACCGTGGTCATTTTTAAGTCTTTTGTCATTTACAGACAGTTCTGGGTGTACTCTGATGCTTTTGTAAATATGTTCCTATAAAAGGGTTTCATCTTCAGGAAATTCATGGAAAAGACTCTGACAAGTACAGGTTTCTGGTACCTGACTGTACTGCTGAACTGAATGAATAAGCATTTTCAGAACTCTAATGAAAAACTGATGAGCTCATAAAAGTGCTAACAAAAGATCAAGATGAAAAAAAAAAAAATTAATTACATGGGACTGAGTGAACTGATGAGGATGAGTATAATTTTTGTGACTTTCTGGTTGAATTTAAAAAAAGAAAAAATCCCACAAGAACTCAGAGGCAAAGAACATACAAATCAATTTTCACTGCAAAGTAAAGGAGCTGTTGCAGTGGAGGATTACTTGACTGAATGTCAATATTATGACATAGTATGAGTGTGTTTCATGTTTGGTAATTGCAATCATTGTTGCTTTTGTTGTGGTCATCCATGTACAATGCTTGGTGTCAGTCTATTTATCTCTTGTAAAAATAAAATACAGTGTGTGTGGAAAAAAAAAAAAACCATAAAAAAAAAAATTTTCAACTCAAGAAAAAAAAAAATCTTGTTATACATCTTAAATATAGACAATTCTTATAAAAATAAACTGATTAATTCAGGATTGATTTCATCAGGACTTGGTTTCCCTTAGTTTCTCTACTTTGCCTCCTTCTGCATTAGGTTCAGTCTTAGGTTCCATGTGAAAGAAGATGGCAGCAAGTTCAAGTCCAGTGTGAAAGGAGTGTCTCTTCTCCAGGAGTGTCTCTTCTCCAGGAGTCCACAAAAAACTCAGGGCATCACACTGGTTCTAAGTGGGCATATGTCTATCCCAGTGTCAGTGACTATAGCTAGTGAATATCATATGCTAATTTTTAGGCATAGGTCACATACCCATCTCTGGAGCAAGATGTAGAGACCACCCCACCCAAAATACAGTGGAGGAGGAAGATTTTCCAGAGGTAAATTGGGGTGGAAGACAAAAAGAATAGGTATCTATGCGATATTTGAAAATATATACACCAGAGACAAAAACTGGAAGAAAATATAGAAAATAAAAGTCTTATGGTGATAAGATTATGAATTGTTTTCTCCTCTATCTTCCAAAATTTTTAAATGCAAATTTAAAAATTGTATTATTTCATGTAATTATACAATCCTCATTATTTGCAGATTCCATATTTGCAATTTTGCCTACTCACTATAAATTATTTGTAACCTCCAATATCAATATTTGCTGCGTGTTTGCAAGGTAACACTCTGCCTTCTTGCTTCAGCTCTCATACTGTAAACAAGTGTCCATTTCGTGGTCTATTCAGGGCTAATATAAATGTAAAATTACAAAATTAACATTTAAAAGTTATTTCTCAAAGATATTTTAGCAACATAACAGTACCTATCTTTGAAATAAACATTTTGAAAAAACGTATTTTGTATCAGACCTACATATATCAAAATGGTGACGAACTGCAGAAAATTTTGAATACTACTAATTTATCAGATTTAGTATTATTTTCTATACATTTTATTCATAATTACAGCTTATATATCAGACTTTCAATTAAAATCAGTTATTGAAAATTCTAGAGAACTTTTAAAATATGAAAACAGATTTCCAAATAAACCACCAAACTATAAATTTTCAATAAAAATGGTTTCAATCTCCATTGTCTCTTTAAACACTTGTGTACCCAAAGTCTTAGTTTTTGATAAATTGTAACTTCTTGTTGCAAAAGTTAAATTGTAAAAATGTTTTATACACTTGTAAATTTTAGAATTGTAAAGCTGCATCAGGTAATATGCCAATAATGGCTACTTTTACAGTTACCTTGGAAAATGAAGATAATTAAGGGTTCAATAATCTTAGTCTCTAGGAATGTAATTATAATGTATATAAGAAAGGTCAAACAATATTCCTAGTTCAAGAAAATTGACCTTAACCTACAAAAGCATATATTCCTTTGGAATAAAAATCTGGTTTTCTTTAAATATAGCAATATGGACAATACCTCAAACTAGATATTAATTTGTTCCTTCACTCATTCATTTTTTTAAACAGATAATTTACTGTGTACCTCTCACATGTTGCACAAAAGTTCTAGGTGCTAGGGAAACACCAGTGAATAAAAACAGACACAGCAGGCATGAGTTAACATTCCAGTTAGAGGGGAAATACACAGTATATATAAGCAAACCAATAAATAAATAATGTTAGATATTGATAAATACTAAAGGGAAATATAGTGTGATATGATAGGAAGGTGTGTGTGTTGGAGGAGGTTTGGTTGAGGAAGGTTTATATGGATGTATGACATTTGGGCCGAGACTTGAAAATTAAAGACACAGCCCATAAAGAGCCTTGAAAAGAGGAAATTTTTGGCCTATTTGAAGGGCAAAAATGAGGCCAGTGTGACAGGTAATAAGTGCAGGGAAGACTTCCTGTCCAGATCTACTATCAATTAGGAAAAAATCAGAGAACCAAATAGAAAAATAGCCAACAGACTTGAACAGATACTTCACAAAAGAGGCAATCTAAATGACCAACAAATATGAAAAGGTCCTCAAACTTAAGAGTTGTAAAGGAGAGGGCTTCCCTGGTGGCGCAGTGGTTGGGAGTCCGCCTGCCAATGCAGGGGACACGGGTTCGAGCCCTGGTCTGGGAGGATCCCACATGCCGCAGAGCAACTAGGCCCGTGAGCCACAACTACTGAGCCTGCGCGTCTGGAGCCTGTGCTCTGCAACGGGAGAGGCCGTGACAGTGAGAGGCCCGCGCACCACGATGAAGAGTGGTCCCCGCTTGCCTCAACTAGAGAAGGCCCTCGCACAGAAATGAAGACCCAACACAGCCAAAAATAAATAAATAAATTAATTAATTAAAAAAAAATTGTAAAGGAAATGCAGATTAAACCTACAATGAGATACCACAACACACCAGCAATGCCAGTGTTAGAAAGACAGACAATGCCAAGTGTTGGCAAAGATATAAACAGACTGGAACTCTCATACACAGTTGGTTGAGTTGCCAGTTAGTATTATCATTGGCAAATTTGCCTTTCATTATCTACTAAATTTGAACATACTTCTAAGTACATACATACCAAATATCTATATCTAATATCTATATCTATCTCAAGGTATGTACAAAAACATTCATACCCAAAACCTGTAAACAATTCAAATATTTATAACCTGTAGAACAGAAATGAAATGTGGTATACTCATACAGTGGAATACTACATAGCAAGAAGAATGAACAAACTCTTGAGACACAAAACTTGAGTGAATCTCAGAAACATATTGAATAAAAAAAGCCAGATATAAGAATACACACTACATGATACCATGTATGTGTATATACATCTATACATACGTATATTTAAAACACATGGAACTAATTTGTGGTGTTAAAAGTTAGAATGGCAGTTAGCTTTGGGTCAAGGGAGTATAGTGATTGAGAGGGGCCATGAGGTAGCTTCTGTGGGGCTGGCAATGCTCTTCTAGGGTCCAGACAACTATGACAGGTAATATGTGAGGGGAAGAGATTCATCCTTAACCTGAATGTGGTTATACAAGTGTATTTACTTGTAATAATTTTTGAGCTTGTCATCTATAATTTTTGTATATAAGGTATAGTTCAACAAAGTATATATTTTAAAAATATATGACAGTATAAAGAATATATTTGAGTAGGGAGACGATGTTTTGGCCCTGGGTAGAAATAAGGCTCTGAAGAAAAATGGACTTATTCCATGCATGTTTTAGAGGTATAACAGGTAAGACTCATTGCTGTATTGCCTATAGGGAATAAGGGAAAGATAGGGATCAAGATTGACTACTAAGTTTTCAGCTTTAGTAACTAGATCAAAGTTAATGACACTTATGTTTCCAGAAAGACAGAATGGTTGATTGCATTAGATGCTGTTTAGAATTTCAGTCGTGAGGACAGAGAAGTTGCCACTGGATTTAAACATGGAAGTCATTGATGATCTGAGAGCAATGTTAGGTTAATGCTGGGGATGAAGTCCTGATTGGAGCATGCCGAACTGTAACTATGAAGTAAGGAAATGAAGAAAAAATTTTAGGTAACTCTTTGAGTAGTTGTTTTTGCTTTCTTGTGAATGGGGAGAAGAGATATGCAAAGAGAGGAGAAAGCTTGAAAGCACTGGGGATCAGAGCAAGTTACGACATGTATATTATGCAGGTGGTTGAGGAGACAGAGCCTGGTATAAAGAAATGAATTTGACTTACCTAATAATTTTGGTGGAAGATTAGGATCCAATACAATTCACCTTATCCTCTACCCCAATACCAGAAAGCTACTTCCTAAGAATCTTCTTTATTGCAAATGGTCAAATTTTTCTATTCTTTAAGTTTTGCTATGTTTGGGGGCAGGGGGGGAGTTCCCATTTTTCTTCTCACTTCTTTTGCTTTAACAGCTTTGAGATATAATTCACATACTACAGGATTCACCCGTTTAAAGTATACTATCATTTCTTTTTATGTCCTGGGTTCCTTAATGATGTTCAAGTGTTCATTTGTGTCAGTAGCATTCAGCATAAAACAAAAAAAGGTTTTGGAAACAACAAAGAGATATTTTCCTTCTAAACTTTTATTTCAACAATCAATTTTAATATAAAAAGCATTTATTGTACAAAACAAGATTTCAGAAAAAAAGAAAACCCATTTCCAATTGTTGATATTCAGGAAAGATCTCATAGTAACATTCTGGAACTGCTATTTTTGTTGTTGTTGCAGTTTTTAACTTTAGGAATCTTACCCTCATTCTATATTACCTGCTCTTCTGGATATGTGAGGAAATAAACCTTTACCTGTTTAAACCACTATCGCTTGTCTTCCCAATTAGTTGAGGCCAGAAGCATTCTTAAAGAATACAGGCTTAAGGATTAATCTCCAAAATATATAAACATCTCATGCAGCTCAATATTAAAAAAACAAAAAACCCAATCAAAAAATGAGCAGAAAACCTAAATAGACATTTCTCCAAAGAAGACATACAGATGGCCAAGAGGCACATGAAAAGCTGCTCAACATTAATAATTATTACAGAAATGCAAATCAAAACTACAGTGAGGTATCACCTCACACCGGTTAGAATGGGCATCATCTGAAAATCTACAAACAACAAATGCTGGAGAGAGTGTGGAGAAGAGGGAACCTCCTTGCACTGTTGGTGGGAATGTAAATTGATACAGCCACTATGGAGAACAGTATGGAGGTTCCTTAAAACACTAAACTATAGAATTACCATATGACCCAGCAATCCTACTACTGGGCATATACCCAGAGAAAACCATAATTCAAAAAGACACATGCGGGGGACCTTCAAGATGGCGGAGGAGGTCAGATCCCAGGGAGAGGACTGGGGTTGGCTGCATGAACACAGCCTGAAGGGGGCTAGTGCGCCACAGCTGGCCGGGTGGGAGTCCAGAAAAACTTTGGACCTGCCTAAGGCAAGAGACCACTGTTTCGGGGTGCAAGAGGAGAGTGGATTTCTTCCCTGTCTGCCCACAGAAGGCAGAACACTGCCTAAACAAGCTCCAGAGATGGGAGCGAGCCGCAGCTATCAGCTCAGACCCCAGAGACAGGCATGAAACACTAATGCTGCTGCTGCAGCCACCGAGAATCCTGTGTGCAAGCACAGGTCACTATCCACACGCCCCACCCCAGGAGCCTGTGCCACACACCACTGTCAGGATCCTGTGATCCAGGGACAACTTCCCTGGGAGAACACATGGGGTGCCTCAGGCTGTTGCAACGTCACGCCAGCCTCTGCCGCCACAGACTCGCCCGGCATTCCAATTATAACTGCCATACCCCTCCCTTCGCCCTGGCATGAGTGACCCAGAGCCCCTAATCAGCCGGTGCTTTAACCCCGGCCTGTCAGGGAAGGAACAGAAGCCTGAGGGCAACCTACATGCAGAGGCAGGGCCAAAACCAAAGCTGTACCCCAGGAGCTGTGAGAACAAGGAAGAGAAAGGGAAATTTCTCCATGCAGCCTCAAGAGCAGCGGATTAAATCCCCACAATAAACCTGAGGTACCCGGCATCTGTGGAATACCAGAAAAGACAACGAATCAACCCAAAATTGAAGTGGTGGATTTGGGGAGCAACTGTAGGTGAGGGGTTTGCTGTCTGTGACTGACTTGTTTCTGATTTTTATGTTTACCTTAGTATAGTTTTTACTGCTTGTTGTCAATGGTGAATTTGTTTATCACTTTGGTTGCTCTCTTTTTTTTTAATATTTTTTAATTTTTAAAATTTTTTTCTCCCTTTTCTTCTGAGCTGTGTGACTGACAGGGTCCTGGTGCTCTGGCCTGCTGTCACGCCTGAGCCTCTGAGGTGGGAGAGCCGAGTTCAGAACATTGGACCACCAGAGGCCTCCCAGGCCCACGTAATATCAATCAACGAGAGCTCTGCCACAGATCTCCATCTCAATGCTAAGACCCAGTTCCATACAATGACCAGCAAGCTCCAGTGCTGGACACCCCATGTCAAACAACTAGCAAGACAGGAACACAACTCTACCTATTAGCAGAGAGGCTACCTAAAATCATACTAAGTTCACAGACATCCCGGAACACACCACTGGACGCAGCCCTGTCCACCAGAAAGACAGGATCCAGCTGCACCAACTAGAACACAGGCATCAGTCCCCTCCGCCAGGAAGCCTACACAACCCACTGAACCAACCGTACCCACTGTGGGCAGACACCAAAAACAAAGGGAACGACGAACCTGCAGGCTGCAAAAAGTAGACCCCAAACACAGTAAGTTAAGCAAAATGGGAAGACAAAGAAATATGTAGCAGATGAAGGAGCAAGGTAAAAACCCACCAGACCAAACATATGAAGAGGAAATAGGCAGTCTACCTGAAAAAGAATTCAGAGTAATGATAGTAAAGATGATACAAAATCTTGCAAATAGAATAGAGAAAATACAAGAAACGTTTAACAAGGACCTCGAAGAACTAAAGAGCAAACAAACAATGACGAACAACACAATGAATGAAATTAAAAATTCTCTAAAAGAAAACAATAGCAGAATAACTGAGGCAGAGAACGGATAAGTGACCTGGAAAATAAAATAGTGGAAATAACTGCCACAGAGTAGAATAAACAAAAAAAATGAAAAGAATTGAAGACAGTCTCAGAGACTTCTGGGACAACATTAAACGCACCAACATGCGAATTAAGGGGTCCCAGAAGAAGACGAGAAAAAGAAAGGGTCTGAGAAAATATTTGAGGAGATTATTGTTGAAAACTTCCCTAATATGGGAAAGGAAGTCCAGGAAGCACAGAGAGTCCCATACAGGATAAATCCAAGGAGAAACACACCAAGACACATATTAATCAAACTATCAAAAATTAAATGCAAACAAAAAATATTAAAAGCAGCAAGGAAAAAACAACAAATAACATACAAGGGAATCCCCATAAGGTTGACAGCTGATCTCTCAGCAGAAACTCTGCAAGCCAGAAAGGAGTGGAAGGATATATTTAAAGAGATGAAAAGGAAAAACCTACAACCAAGATTACTCTACCCAGCAAGGATCTCATTCAGATTCGATGGAGAAATTAAAACCTTTACAAACAAGCAAAAGCTAAGAGAATTCAGCACCACCAAACCAGCTCTACAACAAATGCTAAAGGAACTTCTCTAGGTAGGAAACACAAGAGAAGGAAAACCAGCTTTACAACAAATGCTAAAGGAACTTCTCTAGGCAGGAAACACAAGAGAAGGAAACACAAGAGAAGCACCTACAAAAACAAACCCAAAACAATTAAGAAAATGGTAATAGGAACAGACATATTGATAATTATCTTAAACGTAAATGGATTACATGTTCCAACAAAGACTGGCTAAATGGATATAAAAACACCACCAATATATATGTTGCGTACAAGAGACCCACTTCAGACCTAGGGACAAATACAGACTAAAAGTGAGGGGATGGAAAAAGATATTCCATGCAAATGGAAATCAAAAGAAAGCTGGAGTAGCAATTCTCATATCAGAAAAGACAGACTTTAAAATAAAGACTATTACAAGAGACAAAGAAGGACACTACATAATGATCAAGGGATCAATCCAAGAAGAAGATATAACAATTGTAAATATTTATGCACCTAACATAGGAGCACCTCAATACATAAGACAAATGCTAATAGCCATAAAAAGGGAAATTGACAGTAACACAATCATAGTAGGGGACTTTAACACCCCACTTTCACCAATGGACAGATCATCCAAAATGAAAATAAGTAAGAAAACAAGTTTAAATGATACATTAAACAAGATTGATTTAATTGATGTTTATAGGGCATTCCATCCAAAAACAACAGAATAATCTTTTATCTCAAGTGCTCAAGGAACATTCTCCAGGATCATATCTTGGGTCACAAATCAAGCCTTGGTAAATTTTAAAAAATTGAAATTGTATCAAGTACCTTTTCTGACCACAGCGCTATGAGACTAGATACCAATTACAAGAAAAAAAAATGTAAAAAATACAAACACATGGAGGCTAAATAATATGCTACTAAATAATCAAGAGATCACTGAAGAAATCAGAGAGGAAATCAAGAATACATAGAAACAAATGACAATGAAAACACAATGACCCAAAACCAATGTGATGCAGCAAAAGCAGTTCTAAGAGGGAAGTTTATAGCAATAAAATCCTACCTCAAGGAACAAGAAAAATCTCAAATAAACAACCTAACCTTACATCTAAAGCAATTAGAGAAAGAAAAACAAAAAACCCCCAAAGTTAGCAGAAGGAAAGAAATCATAAAGATCAGATAAGAAATAAATGAAAAAGAAATGAAGGAAACGATAGCAAAGATCAATAAAACTAAAAATAAAACCTGGTTCTTTGAGAAGATAAACAAAATTGATAAGCCATTAGCCAGACTCATCAAGAAAAAAAGGGAGAAGACTCAAATCAACAGAATTAGAAATGAAAAAGGATAAGTAACAACTGACACTGCAGAAACACAAAGATTCATGAGGGATTACTACAAGCAACTATATGCCAATAAAATGGACAACCTGGAAGAAATGGACAAATTCTTAGAAAAGCACAGCCTTCCAAGACTGAACCAGGAAGAAACAGAAAATATAAAGAGACCAATCCCAAGCACTGAAATTGAAACTGTGATTTAAAATCTTCCAACAAACAAAAGCCCAGGACCAGAGGCTTCCCAGGTGAAGACTATCAAACATTTAGAGAAGAGCTAACACGTATACTTCTCAAACTCTTCCAAAATATAGCAGAGGGAGGAACACTCCTAATTTCATTCTACAAGGCCACCATCACCTTAATACCAAAAGCAGACAAAGACGTCACAAAAAAAGAAAACTACAGGCCAATATCACTGATGAACATAGATGCAAAAATACTTAACAAAATACTAGCAAACAGAATCCAACAGGACATTGAAAGGATCATTCATCATGATCAAGTGGGGTTTATCCCAGAAATGCAAGGATTCTTCAGTATACACAAATCAATCAATGTGATAAACCCTATTAACAAACTGAAAGTTAAAGACGATATGATCATCTCAATAGATGCAGAAAAAGCTTCTGACAAAATTCAACAGCCATTTATGATAAAAACTCTCCAGAAAGTAGGCATAGAGGGAACTTACCTCAACATAATAAGGGCCATATATGACAAACCCACAGCCAACACTGTTCTCAATGGTGAAGAACTGAAACCATTTCCTCTAAAATCAGAAACAAAACAAGGATGCCCACTCTCACCACTGTTATTCAACCTAGTTTTGGAAGTTTTAGCCACAGCAATCAGAGAAGAAAAAGAAATAAAGGGAATCCAAATCGGAAAAGAAGAAGTAAAACTGTCACTGTTTGCAGATGCCATGATACTATACATAGAGAATCTTAAAGATGCCACCAGAAAACTACTAGAGCTAATCAATGACTTTGGTAAAGTAGCAGGATACAAAATTAATGCACAGAAATCTCTCACATTCCTATACACTAATGATGAAAAATCTAGAACAGAAATTAAGGAAACACTCCCATTTACCATTGCAACAAAAAGAATAAACTACCTAGGAATAAACCTACCTAGGCAGACAAAAACCTGTATGCAAAAAACTATAAGACACTGATGAAAGAAATTAAAGATGATACAAACAGATGGAGAGATATACCACATTCTTAGATTGGAAGAATCAACATTGTAAAAATGACTATACTACCCAAAGCAATCTACAGGTTCAATGCAATCCCTATTAAACTACCAATGGCATTTTTCACAGAACTAGAACAAAAAAATTTCACCATCTGTATGGAAACACAAAAGACCCCGAATAGTCAAAGCAATTTTGAGAAAGAAAAACGGAGTTGGAGGAATCAGGTTTCCTGACTTCAGACTATACCACAAAGCTACAGTAATCAAGACAGCATGGTACTGGCACAAAAACAGAAATATAGATCAATGGAACAGGACAGAAAGCCCAGAGACAAACCCACACACATATGATCATCTTATCTTTGATAAAGGAAGCAAGAATATACAATGGAGAAAAGACACTCTCTTCAATAAGTGGTGCTGGGAAAACTGGACAGCTACATGTAAAAGAATGAAATTAGAACACGCCCTAACACCATGCACAAAAATAAACTCTAAATGGATTAAAGACATAAATGTAAGGCCAGACACTATCAAACTCTTAGAGGAAAACATACGAAGAACACTTTTTGACATAAATCACAGAAAGATCCTTTTTGACCCACCTCCTAGAGAAATGGAAATAAAAACAAAAATAAACAAATGGGACCTAATGAAACTTAAAAGCTTTTGCACAGCAAAGGAAACCATAAACAAGACAAAAAGACAATGACATAAATCACAGAAAGATCCTTTTTGACCCACTTCCTAGAGAAATGGAAATAAAAACAAAAATAAACAAATGGGACCTAATGAAACTTAAAAGCTTTTGCACAGCAAAGGAAACCATAAACAAGACAAAAAGACAATGACATTAATCACAGAAAGATCCTTTTTGACCAACCTCCTAGAGAAATGGAAATAAAAACAAAAACAAATGGGACCTAATGAAACTTAAAAGCTTTTGCACAGCAAAGGAAACCATAAACAAGACCAAAAGACAACCCTCAGAATGGGAGAAAATATTTGCAAACGAAGCAACTGACAAAGGATTAATCGCCAAAATATACAAGCAGCTCATGCAGCTCAATATCAAAAAAACAAACAATCCAATACAAAAATGGGCAGAAGACCTAAATAGACATTTCTCCAAAGAAGATATACAGATTGCCAACAAACACATGGAAGGATGCTCAACATAACTAATCATCAGAGAAATGCAAACCAAAACCACAATGAGGTATCACCTCACACCGGTCAGAGTGGCCATCACCAAAAAGTCTACAAACAATAAATGCTGGAGAGGGTGTGGAGAAAAGGGAACCCTCTTGCACTGTTGGTGGGAATGTAAATTGATACAGCCACTGTGGAGAACAGTATGGAGGCTCCTTAAAAAACTAAAAATAGAACTACCATACAACCCAGCACTCCCACTACTGGGCATATACCCTGAGAAAACCATAATTCAAAAAGAGTCAAGTACCACAATATTCATTGCAGCACTATTTATAATAGCCAGGACATGGAAGCAACCTAAGTGTCCATCGACAGATGAATGGATAAAGAAGATGTGGCACATATATACAATGGAATATTACTCAGCCATAAAAAGAAACAAAATTGAGTTATTTGTAGTGAGGTGGATGGACCTAGAGTCTGTCATACTGAGTGAAGTAAGTCAGAAAGAGAAAAACAAATACTGTATGCTAACACATATATATGGAATCTAAAAAAAAAAAAATGTTTCTGATGAACCTAGGGGTAGGGCAGGAATAAAGACGCAGACGTAGAGAATGGACTTGAGGACACAGGGAGGGGGAAAGGTAAGCTGGGACAAAGTGAAAGAGTAGCACTGACATATATACACTACCAAATGTAAAATAGATAGCTAGTGGGAAGCAGCTGCATAGCACAGGGAGATCAGCTCGGTGCTTTGTGACCACCTGGAGGGGTGGAATAGGGAGGGAGGGAGGGAGACGCAAGAGGGAGGGGATATGGTAATATATGTATACGTATAGCTGATTCACTTTGTTATACAGCAGAAACTAACACAACATTGTAAAGCAATTATACTCCAAAAAAGATATTAAAAAAAAATAAAGATAAGAGAAAAAAAAAAAAAAACACACATGCACCCCAATTCATTGCAGCACTATTTACAATAACCAGGTCATGGAAGCAACCTAAATGCCCATCGACAGACGAATGGATAAAGAACATGTGGTACATATACACAATGGAATATTAGTCAGCCATAAAAAGGAACAAAATTGGGACATTTGTAGAGACATGGATGGACCTAGAGACTGTCATGGACCTAGAGTGGACCTAGATGGACCTAGAGTGAAGTAAGTCAGAAAGAGAGAAACAAATATCGTATATTAACACATATATGTGGAATCTAGAAAAATGGTACAGATGAACCGGTATGCAAGGCAGAAATAGAGACACAGATGTAGGGAACAAACATATGGACACCAAGGTGGGAAAGCAGGGGGTTGGTGGTGGTGCGGTGAATTGGGAGATTGGGATTGACATATATATGCTAATATGTATAAAATAGATACTAATAAGAATGTGCTACATAAAAAATAATTTAATTTAAAAACAAAGGAATACAGCCTTGGTCGTCGAGGTCTTGAATCTGAGCTGCTGATTCTTGGAGGATATTATGTAGTCATGCCTATTGGTACCACTACAAATTCAGAGACTTCAACCTCAGATGAGCCCTCAGCACATCTTTAAGGCTATCCTTTTTATGTATTCTCTTTCCTCTTGCAATTCTTCAGTGATTATTCTAAACCTTTTTAAATCTCAGACCATTCTCCTCATTCTCAAAAGATAAACTTTCCTCCTACATTACAAGGATAATCTCTGTCATTTCTCAACTCAATACCTAAAGGCTTATCTAAAACTGTTCTCTCACTTCCTTGCTGCTGTTTCAGACCTCAATTCTATTTTCTTTGTTCTAAAATACTTCTTGTGGGTTTGCTATGAGCCAGACAATGCTAAAGGAAAGACAAAATTCCTCTCCTCAAGTAACATTAAGTGCTATTATGAGACCAATGCAGAATGATTTGGAAGTGTATGGGGCACACCTGAGACTTCCAGGTAGGGGGTGTGTCAGGCTACTGAGAAGAGGTGATGTCTAAGCCAATCTGAAAAATTACTGAGTAAGAGTCAATGCCCCTACTGTGTGCCCCCAGCAATCTCTACCCCCTCTCCATGCTGCTCAACACATTGTATTATAGTTTATTTAATGAGGTCCTCTACAAGACAAGGAAAATCCACTGGCAAGTCAATCTATCTTGTTAACCACTGTATCCCTAGCACTTAAAAGAATACTTGCCAAAGAGAAGCACTGAGTGAATATTTATATTATGAAATAATGAAAATAGTATGAACTTCAGCGTTAAGGCTGTCCTAAATAGTACCGATATTCAAATTATTTAAAAACTAGTATGGCTGTGTGCGTATCAGTTGAATATGATTCGTAGCTCTGGATTTAAATTTTGGCTCCATTTCCTATGAGATTTTTAAATTAAGGCAAACCAGTTAAATAATCTATCATTTTATCATCTGTACATGTTGATGGTAATAATAGTATAATTCATAGAATGGTTTTAATGATGAAATGAAACAGCATATGAAAAAACCCATTTCAGTGCTGGTACACTAAATACATATAATAAGTGTTTGACTTCCTTTCTAGACTGCTTTTAAATGAGCTATATTTATAGTTAGATAAGAAAATTAAAATATGCAGAAACCAATGCATAATGAGAGCACTCTATTCTGTCTTTCCTTCATGATTTTTCTCAAGTGCTCAAGTTAACAAATGATTAGGTAGTTTGCTTCTAAACTTAAAATGCATTTATCCTTAATCTTCCCTATAATGTAAATTTAAAATTTGCTGTTCATTCATACCTAATTAACCAATTTGTGCCTGTATGTCAACCTTAGATTATATTTAACAATTCAACAGGAATTTAAGAGCCTATTATTCTGTGCAAAGTTGTAATTTATCTTTATCATTCAGGGACTACTTTATGCAGATACTGCTGGGTAGCTTCTAGCTCAATAAATGCTCCAAGATGCTTATTATTTTCTTTTCTTTTTTTGTTTTAATAATGAGGATAACTGATGGATTTCACCCAAAATAAGAAATCAAAGTATTGATAGAATGGAAAGAAACAGCTTACTGGCATATTTAAAGGATGGTATCTTTTGCAGCTTTAAATTGTTTCCAGGAAAAAGTTAACAAATAAGTAGAAATCTGATAAATTGTGCTAAATGCCAACTTTAAACCTTAGTAATCAGTTTATATGCTTTATGTCTATATTGGATGGCTGCAAGAATCCCAGTATTTTGTATTATTCAGTATATTGAGACTTGTGAGAATAAAAGAACAGATCGAACAAGAATAATTAAGTTCTTCAGGGTGGCTACCAAATGCAATACTGTTATAAAAAGATTAGAATTGTATCAGTAGGTTGAACAAGGAGAGTATTAATTTCAGAGCAGCTTAGTTATTTCTCCCTACATGTGCCCATTCTCAATTGACCTTTATCTAAGCTATATTGTCATGTAAGTCACACAGCTGATTTGCTTAAAGGTAAAATTTCTTCCACTAATATTGCAGAAGAATAGTCTTCAATTAAGTTGACCATGTCCTTTAAATCACAAGACATGGAAACAGAATCTGAAGCTAATTTAATTAGAGAATTTCAACTTGCCATTCAAAATTATTTATATATTATATTATTTATATATTGTCAGTTATTTTCCTCATTTCAGAAATGTGGCATAATTCTAATTAAAAAAAGAGTGATAACTTTTTTACTCTGGGTTCTAGTAACTATATAATTAATGTTTCAAAAGTCACTACACAAATGTTAAGAAAAGGAATCTATCAATAAAGAGTTTTAAAATGAGAATGTGAAAATGGAATTAACTTAAATTGCATAATACAAAACTAAGAGTATGCTTCTTCTACATATCACATCTAAAATCGCAAAGTAAGCATAACACACTGAGAACAGGAGTAAGTTGGAATTCCTACCCTGGAAAGAAACAAACTAAAGGCTTTTCCCACTTTGTCTAATTTTCTTTTCAATTTCTTTGGAGAGGGTCCTCTCCGCCTTTGTTCTGAGAGGAGAGCCTGGACGGCTTGTCTTTGTGCATGAGACGGGGAAGACAAAAAAGCAAATTAGTTTCATGAAAGACTTCCAAAAATGTCATATCCATTCTCCATCTTTCATTTAGGGCCTTCAGGGCCTCATCATGATCTTTCTGGGAGGGTTGATTCCTATCTCCACTGTGGACTCTTCTCCAGTATATTCTGTGCTAAAGCTTCCTGGGTTCCACTTCATTTCCTGAGAGGTTCATACCTGGTTTCTCTCAGAATATTTGTTGAAATCCTTTGTCCTCTGATGACTCCCCACCTCTTTCTTTTTCTGTTATGTGTATATATTTTTTACTCTTTAACTCCAATCTTAATGGAAGGAAAAGATATAAATAAATCAGTCTGTAATCTCAAACAGAACTCAACAATTTGCTTTCTTAACAACATATTGTGAACATTTCCTCATATCATTAAATGTCTACACTATTTAAGCATAGGCATTATTTTAGTTTTGAAGCTAAAATTATATTTTAAAAAAATTTTTAAATGTTTATTTGTCTGCATTGGATCTTAGTTGTGGCATGCGGTATCTTTCATTGTGGCGTGCGGACTCTCTAGTTGTGGTGTGCAGGCTCCAGGCGCGCAGGCTCAGTAGTTGCGGCATGCGGGCTCTAGAGCGCACAGGCTTAGTTGCCCTGCAGCATGTGGGGTCTTAGTTCCCCGACCAGGGATTGAACCTGCGTCCCCTGCATTGGAAGGCAGATTCTTAACCACTGGATCACCAGGGAAGTCCCTAAAATTATATTCTTTATTTACTCTTCAATTATGAATTAGACAATTCTAATGAAATTCAGAGTAAAGATCACAGTATTTGTCCAATATTGGAGTCACTAGATAATGATTTTTTAATATTTTATTAGTGATTGATTTAGAGACCTTTAGTTACCCATTTTTTCTTTTGTTGCCTATGCTTTTGGTGTCACATCCAAGAAACTGCCAAATCTAATGTCATGAAGCCCTCCCCCTATTTTTCTTCTAAGTGTGTTATAGTTTTAGCTGTTACATTTAGGTCTTTGATCCATTTTGATTTAATTTTTACAGTGTGAGGTAAGGGTCAAACTTCATTGTTTTGCATACGAATATTCAGTTTTCCCAACCACATTTCCACATGGGATGGTCTTGGCACATCTGTTGAAAATCATATATGTGAAGATCTTTTTGTGCTCTCCATTCTATTCCATTGGTCTATATGTATGTCTTTACACCAGTACCATGTTTTGATTCTGCAGCTTTGTAATATGTTTTGAGGTCAGCAAATGGGAAGCCTCCAGCTTTGTTCTTCTTTCTCAAGATTGTTTTGACTATTTAAGTTCCCTTGAGATTCCATATTAATTTTAAGATGAATATTTTCCATTTTGGTTTTATTTCTGATAATAGCCATCCTAATGAGTGTGATGCTAATAATTTTATTCAATCATCTATTTCCTTAATGTATTTTTTTTTATTCTATGAGTTAGGGAAGCATGTTAAAATCTTCCAATATTGTGGGCATGTCTCCTAGTTCTGTCTAGTTTTGCTTCATATGTTCTGAAGCTGATATCCATTATCTGAAGATATAGGATCCTCTTTTAAATGTGATATCATTTTAGGACAAGTAAGAAGTAGAGCCATAATTCTCACACTAATGTTGAAAATTTTTTCGGGAGTTCCTCAATTCTCTGAGAATTTTTAAATTTAGAAAAGATGTCAAATGATAATCTAAGAAAGTAAATATTCTAAAATCATAATCAGGGTTAACTGAATGAAAACTTATAAAGGAGTAAAGATATCCAATTTCAATGTCTGAGCTGGCAGTGTTTATAGAAGCTGGTGACATTCAAAACAAGCTAAGGAGTCATTCCAGGAGTTTAAGAGGAGAAACGTAATGGTAAGATTTACATTTTTAAAAGACCATTTAGCTATCCATATAAAGAATTACTTGGAAACTAAAAAACAAAAAGTTAGAACTAATTAAAGGAAACTATTATAATAGATGGATAGGAAACTGTGGCATAGTAGAGACTATGAAAAAGATCCAAAAGATTAGCTAAACGGTAAAATCTACAAAATCAGGTGAACAGACTGGCTATGGGATGAGAGGGAGGGGGGTTATTAAAGCCAAAAGGGAATGATATAAAATGACTGTCAAGAGAAAATGATTAACAAAATATAAGTGAATTAAAAAAAAACACACATCTTTTTGTTTTTGGACTTTTAAGAATCAACTGACTATTCATAGACAACTGAAAAACCTACAGTTGGAAATTATGTCTGTAATTTTGCAAATGTTACAAAGTCAATGATTTCACTTTTATATCATGTGAGCTGTGAAATGGGTTTGGAAATTTTCCCTCTCTTCTGCTACATAGTCTACTTGAAAAATCTAATTTAATTTCTTTCTATAGATCTTACTGAAGTTTAATGTCATCCTTTCATTGTTGTTTATTTGGTAGCTTTATAAAAATGTCTTTCCTCTGAAAAGCTGACTTTATCTTCTTGGTTTTTATAGTGTATATGTGACAGTCACAAAATAGAATTATTTCTTCCTCTCTTCCCATTTTAAACAGGGGAAACAGTTTATTTTCTTCATAGGCATATATAGAAACTGTCATGAAAAAAAATTAATGGGAAGTAATTTCTCATCATGTTAAATTTCACATAGGTCTTGACTATGTGACTGATTTCTCTGTGATAGATTTTACTTCTTCATACATTAAAAAGCTATTTTGCCCGTTTCATCTCAGTGCCTAAAACAATGACACATGGTAAGTTCTGAATGAGTATTTGTTAAGTATTGAATAAACTAATTAATTCATATCTCAGATAGTAAGAGTGTAAGTATCAAGACTCAGAGAAGGGTTGCTCTTACTTCATTTAGTAAGAAGTGTAAAATTCCCCTTACTGGATCTTTTTTCCTTCTCTGTACAATCTTCCAACACCATCCTGGGGTCTCTGCTGCTGGTCTTCTGTTAGCTCTTCTCATATTTCTTCTCCCTACTCCTTACATCAAAGGCTTTCTAAGACTATTAAATTTTTCTTCACCTACGTATGTTTCCAAAAGAAAGTCACTGCATTTAGTTTCCATGCATATAGTTATGACATTCATGTTTATTTCTTAAAAAATGAAAGCTGTCAGAAGCTAATTCCTACTGACTGCAAACATTTCAAGTCAAAAAGTTATTATGAAGCACAGACTGCCTATCCAGGACAAGGCTAGCTGCTAGAGACAGTAGGATATATCCCTTTTATAAATGGAATGTAAATGCCATAGTAATTTGATATCTACTATCAACCCATCCATTTGAAAAGCACATGAATAAGATCTCCTTCCACAGGTAGGAAACTGATATTATTCCTTTTCTCCTTGAATTCATATTATCTCACTTCCTCCACACAAGCTTATTGCAACATATTTTAGTGCTTGAAAATACTTTAAATTGATCATATTTCTCTACACAAAAGAGTATATTTTAAAATTCCTGAGAACATAAATTATAAAAATTGTCATCAGTATTGTGTTATCATTAATTTACTAGCGCATTACTGATCAAATGAGAAACTCAATACAAATTATGATCATTATAAAATACTGTAAGTCAGCTTTTATTGGAAATGCATTTCATACAGAAATGGATAGCACCTTCTCCCCCCATTTAGGTCGTGTATCCAGAATGAATATTATCTGTTGTTAGAAAGAAACAGGGTTCAAGCTGATCCTATTCTTGTATTTTGTGTTCTTCCATTCCAAATATTTGGGAGCAGAAGGATTTCTGGTTATAGCAATAATCATTCTTCTGAACTACTAAGCTATGTACCAAAAATCACATGGGGTATGTCATAAAATTATTTTTAATTATCAGCTGACAACTCAATTGAGTTCTTCTGAAGCATTTTCAAAAGCCATTGGAAATTACTACTCTTGTGAAACAATTAGCTACCCAGTTATTAGAATCATTTACTTTCTAAACAAGACTTAGTTCAGATTAAAGGTATTGCTTTAATTGTAGAGTGGGAAAGGGACAATTACAAAAGAGGAAAGAGGAAAGCTGCCCTGGTTTAGGCACACTCTGAGGCAGATCAATTTTAGGAAAGAAACATGCAAGTAAACAGCGTGAAAATTAATAACCCTAAACTATCATTTACATAACCCTCTGGAAAACCTTCATGTACTTTCCAATGTTAAGGGTTAGGGATCCATGACGCCCAGTTTGCCTGCTGCTTCAGGCATACTCACAGATTCAGATACACATAGTGTAACAGAAATCATGAACTTTGATTCTGCAATTCACGACATTCTGTGTGTGTATGTGTATGTGTTTTGGTGGGGGGGTAGCGGTATGAGCAATGAGGTATGGGAGGAAAGAAGGAAAACAGACTATGTAGGCTCAGATACCAGATTTTTCATTATTGGTAGTATTTTTGAAACTGTTTTCTATCTCTGCCACTGAAACCATTCCCTTACCCTAAGGCTTTTAACCTGGATATGTGATAGGTGGGGGAGAAGAGAGGAAGAATGCTTCTAAGACATTAATGGATGAAATGACATTGAAGCTGATTTTAATATGAAAAGTGACATTGCTATTTCAACTTAAAGGTTTTGACATCTTAATTCTGTTCTGCTGACACTGCAGAGCCACACATACACAGTACTCACAAAACACAGGGCAGAGACACAGAAAACATGATCCCTAGGATGGTATGATTTAATCAAATTAAACTAATATAAAATTTAAATCACTAACCCAAAACTCGCTTTACAAATTTTCCTCAAAAGGTGTATTCTCTTTCCTCTAACAGTAAATATTCGTCACAGCTTAGAAATATATAGCTCCCATTAAAAAAACAAAACACAACAGCACTTTTTTTCGTTGTTTTAACATAGTGCCTAATTAAACAAAAAATAAGATTTGAAGCAGCTCTAAAGATGCACAATTGCCTAAAAACAGGAGAAGGAGGCTGAGCCACAGTCAAAGAGTTGTGCCAGGACCCATATTCTTTGTTCAGATATTGCTTTGAAATCCAACCTACCCCAGGGAAAAAGGGAACCTCACTGAAGCCAGTCCTCACTCTATCCTTCAGGAGCAGCTCCTGATGAAAAATATCAGGACCTTGGTGATAGGATGGGAGAAGGTGGGATGAGGTGGGGGAGAATCTCTTGTGTTACCTATTTTTTTGTTTATTACAACCTGTAAAACAGGACCTTTTAAAAAGTGCCTTGTGTCAAATACATGTTTATGAAGACCTGAATCGTTTTGAAAATTTCAGACTGCATTTGTAGTTATAGAAGATGTAATAATGGTTTTTAAAAAATTGTCCCAAACCTGGCCGGTACAGATGTTTTTTTGGACGACTGTAATTCACAACTCCTCTCTTGCGGTGAAATGAACATTCCTGAAAAAAAGCCTAAGCAACCTTCCAATAAACTTTAATGGAATTAAGAATTGCTCTGGAAAACCATCCACTCACCTAAGCAGCTGACTACTAGTTAAGAGTCTAAGGACCCCCAAATTCCTTTTTTTCTGTTATCTACTTTAATGATAATTATCTAACCATTTTCTTTTCCCATAAAATGTCCCTACCAAGACTGTATCTTTCATTTGACTTATCGGAGGTCTTTTTCCTTACAGCAAGATTGTAATAAAACTTCAACTTATGCTTATAACAAAGCATAAGTGTGGCAAGTTTTCTTTAATTATTCATTTGCTAAAATTAATTAAAGCGGATGCATAGGTGGATAGAAAATGACCATTTCCAGCTCAATTTAACAAATATCTGGATTACATTTTGTCATAACCTACCGGGCGTCCCACTCTCCCCGCCCCCATTCCCTGGCAAAAAAAATTAGGATGGGGGGCTTCCCTGGTGGCGCAGTGGTTGAGAATCTGCCTGCCAATGCAGGGGACACGGGTTCGAGCCCTGGTCTGGAAGGATCCCACATGCCGCGGAGCAACTAGGCCCGTGAGCCACAACTACTGAGCCTGCGCAACTGGAGCCTGTGCTCCGCAACAAGAGGCCGCGACAGTGAGAGGCCCGCGCACTGCGATGAAGAGCGGCCCCCGCTTGCCACAACTAGAGAAAGCCCTCGCACAGAAACGAAGACCCAACACAGTCAAAAATAAATAAATAAATAAATAAAAATTAAAAAAAAAATTAGGATGTTTTACTTGACTAAATTGATAAGCTTATGCATTCTGAAAAAGCAAAGAGTATTGTTAATAAGACCCTTTTTCATTATTATAATAGGGAAGTGTGCATTTTAAAACGAAAACAGACTGATCACATATAGTAAAATACTGAGCTAAGTCATCTTATTTACTCAGAGAGAAACGATAAAAATGAATTTCCCTTCTTTTTCAACAAGTCTCAAATTATTCTAAATTGTGAGTAAAGATTCAACATTTCCAGATCAACAAATCAGAAACCAGATTATCATTTTATTTTTGATGATTTTGGGGTGCCTCAATAGATTGTTAGCATTCTTCAAAAACGAGGCAAAACATACCTCTTGGTGGTTTGCTTTTATTCTGTAAAGCGCATTTCCGAGCCAGAAAAAGGATTCTTGTCCAAAATATTAAAAACACTGCTCTTATGTCCCAGCCTGATAAACTGAAGTGAATGGATCTTTCTAAATGATTACATTAATATAGATTTAAAAATATTTTTTAAATGTCATGTTAACTTTAAGTTGTGCTCTTTGTTCATAACAGCTGTGAATTTTCACTTAAATCTAAAGCAAAAAGAGAGGCTTAATAACAATAGAAAAATATTTTAAAGTAAACCCTAGAGCTGAATACATCCTTGATGAGCTGACTGTTGGTTGATGAATTAGAACTGCGACGCAGGGCTTCCCTGGTGGCAGAGTGGTTAAGAATCCACCTGCCAATGCAGTGGACACGGGTTCAAGCCCTGGTCCGGGAAGATCCCATATGCCGCGGAGCAACTAAGCCTGTGCACCACAACTACTGAGCCTGCACTCTACAGCCCAAGAGTCACAGCTACTGAGCCTGCATGCCACAACTACTGAAGCCCACGCACCTAAAGACCGTGCTCTGCAACAAGAGAAGCCACCGCCATGAGACGCCCGCGCACCGCAACGAAAAGTTGCCCCCGCTCGCCGCAACTAGAGAAAGCCCGGATGCAACAACGAAGACCCAACGCAGCCAAAAATAAATAAATAGAATAAATTAATTAAAAAAAAAAACGCGATGCAAAAACATCTTCCAACAGAACACTGACTTCAACGATATTTAAGTCCTTAGTTGACAAAACACTTCGAAAGGGCTGGGGAGGAGCATCACTGTTGCTAACTGGCAGTCAGTAAGGATAAATGCCCTATAAATACCATTTTCTCTTTATTCGTTTAATCAAAAATAGGCCTACAGCTAGAGGGGTTCTGTATGCCTGCGACCTCCAAGGACGGCCCCCAACTCAACTACTCGTGACCCCACAGCTCAGGCCTGTCCATCCTCTACCTGGCGCAGCCGGGTACACCCCCCACCCCCGAAGTCAACAGCTTCCACAATGTTAACAAGAGCTGTGTGCCGAATAACTAGGGGACCCGGAGCAACGCCCCGAAACTAGTCGGGTTGTTAACGGCTCCCCCGCAGGCGCGAATCGTCACGGGTCCCCAGTTCCCGGCCACGGCGAGGCGAGAACTAGAAACCCACAAGAGCGCTACTAAGCGGAGCCAACACGCGCTACAACGTTCGGGGACCCCCAAGCGGACGCTGAGGGAAAAAGACGGCGCTGTAGTAGGCCAGCGACTCAACCTCCGCCACGGCGGTTAACGTCTTACCACACTGCGCCACCGCCTCCGCCTCCCGCGTTGCCGGGGCCCCGCCCGTCCAGTCGCGGGAGCTTACAATACACGTAGTACGCCGCGGCCCCGCCCACCCTGCTGCGTATGCTCACGAGACACGTAGCACGCCGCGGCCCCGCCCACCCCGCGGCGGAGGCTCACGGGACGCGTAGTACGCCGCGCCCTCCTTTTCTGCGCACCTCTCCCCTACTCTGCCCCAGCACTGGCTTGGCGAACGCCCTCCCATCTCCCTCCGGCCTGACTTCCGGTTTGCTCGCGCGGCCCAGGCGCCGAGCCGTGGATTACTGGACGTCCCGTTTCCGGTCGTGAGCCGCTCGCCCTCCTAGCCAGCCCCGTTGCGGCGCTCCCCCTGCGCGGCGCGGGGCTAGGGCGGGCGCTGACGGGGCCGGGTAATCGGCCTTCTCCGGCGGCGGCTCGGCCCTCGGCCTTGGCTCGGCCCTCTTTCCAGAGCCTCCCGGGCCGCAGCCGACTGGCCGGCCGTGCCGGCCCTGGCGCCGCCGAGGCGGGAGAAATGGGAGTCCCTTCGCGGCGTTCCCGGAGCTGCTGCCTTTGCCGGGGAAGCGGCGCTGTCTTTGAGGAAACAGGAAGCCCGCGGTGACCCCTAGCGACCCGGTTTGTTTTCGGTCCGTTTCCAAAAGCTGGGGAATCGAAACTCGGCGGCGCTGGGGGCGGCCCCACGGATCCTGTGTTCAGGGTGAGTGACCCGCTTTGGCCGGCCCGGGGGCGCGGGCGGTGCCGGGACCGCCCTCTGCTGCCGTCGTCGGTGCGGAGAGACGTGTCATTTCTCCAAACCTTGGACCAGGGAGCGGCCCGCCCGGCATCCTCGACCGCGTCTACTCGCGCGAAACGGGTCGGGCCCCGCTTGGTCCTCGGTTATCCCTAGTGCTGGTTTTCTTACCGTGCTCTGGTTTACCGGGGCGTCTGCAGTTTTATTTCATTCATTGGGGCTGCATTTAAATCGGAAACCAAAGGGGCGTATGGTTAGGACGGTCCTGCTTGGGGCGATGTAAATCGACCCCTGTACGTCACCGAGGGCTAACAGTAATGTTAGGTTTTTTCAGGATGGTTTTCCATCATTTGTTGAGTGGCTACTACATGCCAGGTAGGCTGAGTCCCTCTCCCTACAAACAAGGAACTCAGATACTCAGAAGTGAGAGAAAATACAGAAACTGTAATACAGATGAAAACAAATTGCTCCAGGATATATTGGAGATATGCTGAGATGATCAAAGACAACCTACTAGGATTGAAATTGATCCTTGCCTCTTAAACATAGAAAACGCTTGCTTTTTTATTTTTAGAGCTTTAAATTTGATTGAACAAGATCTCAAGACGTGGTTTACATTACAGTTATCTAAACTTACCGTGTCTAATTTACCATCCTGTTGTGATCACTCCTTACATCGTCTGTAAGTTAGGAATGGTACATCCTTCACAGGGTTGTTAAATTTTAATGCTATGTTTTTGTAAGATGGAAAGTTGTACACAAATGTAAGGATATAAGGAAATTCTTGCTCACCTCGCAGGTCTTATGTAGATTTAATGAATTGTTATGGAGAACAAATGAGCTAGTTCCCCTAAAAGTCAAAGCACACTGCCTGATATGCCAACACAAAGCATTGTCATGATTATTAAATAAGAAGATGTGATGAAGTACTTCATAATCCTTGAAGTAATGAAACCAGTGTAATTTAATTTCTTTTGGTACCTATATTTTGGATTAAAATACAGTTGTATCACTATTAGAGAATAATTAACACTAATACCAGTAACATTTAGTGTGTGAAGATGTTCAGTTGCATTGAGGTGTATTATTTATGAAAGGAATGCAAAGAAGTAGACTGCTTTTCATACCTGTGCTAACCCAGAAAGAGTCTTACGATTCTGTGGCCATACAAACTGATTTCTGGACTAAGGCAGTTAGTGAGATAACTCGGTGAGGGTTATAAAAATGAAAATGGGGTTTTTCATACTGTGTATCTGGTGCTGAGTACATTTTTGGGCACTCACTGAATGATAGGGCATTTGAGTGCTGAGGTACATAGTATCTTGAAAAAAGGCACTCGACGATCCCTTCTTTATAAACCAGTTAGCTCATTCCTGCCCTTAATTATTTCATTAAAAAAAGGGAAAGAGAAGTAGGTGTTGGTTTCTCTTTGTAAGACTTAATCCTTATTCCATAGAAGTGGGTACAGGGATAGTCTGGCTTTTGAAGGGTAGAAAGATGGTGAAAATGCTAGATAAGATTCAATTCAGGAGGCAATGTAAAGTCGAGGAAAGAGCCTATTAAATAGGCCTTGATTCAGACCCCAGCTCTGTCACATACTGCCAGTGTGATTATAGACAAATTTGCCTCACTTCTTTGAGCCTCTGTTTGCTCATCTGTGGTGACAATACCTTTCTAGTCAAGTTTGGTGTTGTCATAATATGTGTACTATATCTGTTACTCAGTTCCTGGTAAAACTGAATTCCCTTCTATCTGTTTAGGTTGCCATACTGTATTCGCATTAAAAGTTTGCCTTCACAATATAGGAAGGGCAGCATCTCAGTGATGTAGTTCAACCCTGGCGTTTTATTAGTGGGAAAACTTAGATCTGGAGAGGTAAACTAATCAATAATCAAGGTGGCAGATCTTAGACTAGAGTCTGGGTTTCTGAATCTCAGGCCATTGTTCTTTCTACCACTGAGTTCTGCCTTGTCCGGATTCTTATTGGGAAAATAAGAATCAATTTTGTGTTGTCTCTCAGAATGTGGTATTAAAAGCATAAATTTGGAAGATGGCTTCTCTGGGTTCACATTCCCACCTTTGCTGCTGATTCTTTATGTAGGTGTAGGTAAGGTATTTTAATTTTTCTAAGATTTGTTTATAAATTAGGAAAATAATACCTACTTGAGAAGTAGGAAAATGCATGCTGTCCAGAAGAAATTTTCCTCTACTTTAATATTATTGGAGCCAACCTGAGGATTATAATCCAGGAGACAGTCTTCAAGAAAGCTCTAAAGACTGTTCCGCCCCTTAGAGGTCAAAGCATAGTTATATATAAGTTTTTGAGACAAAGGATTATATGTCAAGTGACATATTTTTGACAGTTTACACAATCCAGATCTAAATGTACAAAGTGAGTAATGAGTCATGGGTCATTGTGGCCTCTTACGAGATTAAGAAGGTGGTTATCTCCTAAGGAGGTCTGGTTAATGCAGATGCACAACACACACCAAAGGGAAGGGAGGAGGCCCAAAAGGGTAGAGAAAAATTTTGTTTAAATTTTTCTTGTCTTGCCATAAAATATGAATTTTATCTCATCAGTTCCCCCTTTTGATCTTTAATCTTTTGATAGCATTAGGTGATCAAATATTTGGCTGCCTTATGCCAGGGTGGTTGCTTACGTGCCCTGGGTCCATCATGTCCTTTGGTGTTGGGTCTTAATAACTTCTTTTAGGGAGTTGTACTACTGAGATGTCTGTCAAGGACTAACGGGCAATTCCAGTTGTCCAATAGGACTTATGCCAATTCTACCTTGCAGGTGCATTGTGCATGTTCATTAATTTATAGAGAGCTATATAGGATTGACAATAGGAGTAACAGTGTCAGTAGTAAACGTTTAAGCCAAGATCCTCCTAAATCAAAACATTTTCCTAGTATTTTTTCTAAACTGGGAAGAGGAGCATTCAGAGTGGAAATCTGACTCTTCTTATGTGTTATGAGTTAACAAATATCTCGGCCAAATGGTCATACTATTGGAAAAGTGATAGAAACCCAGCACACTAGCATTAAAGGCAAATTTGCAGCGGCTGTTTCCAAGGCTACCCATAGGTGACCTTTAGCCCAAGGGAAACCATTTGCACATCTTTCTAACCATCCTGGAGAGAGCCAAGGCCATAAACTTGTTCCATGAGTCCATTAGGTCCCATTAGGAGCTACCCAATATCTTTTCATCTAGTGAAAAGGAGTGCTTATGGGCACGTTCAGAACAGGTGTCATTAATTGGCCAGGTAAGAGGGTCCCACTTAGTGATATTGAAGGTAATGGGTAGCTTGCACAATATTAGAGTTTCTTCTAAAATAAAATAAGGGCCATCCAGTTAGAGCCTTGGAGAGGAGAAATCCTCCAAGGAAATCTAGGAGTACTGGACATAGGTCCACAAATCTATGGTTTGTTTGGATTGATTTTTTGAAACTTGCAAATGATTGAGCCCAGGAAAGAAATACTTTGGATTCATAAACAGAAGTGTGAGCAATTGTCAAAGAATAGTATGCAGGCCTGGGTCATCTTGCATCAGCTGTCTACTTAAGATGTCATTGTCTTCTTGTTCTGGTCTGGTAGTGCTGGTCCTAGTTAGTCGAAGTCGGGTGTCAGAGACAGGAGTTACAGTTCATTCAGGAGAGGAAGCCTGATATGGCCCATCCAACATGGCTGTAAAGGGTCTTTTATCTGATGTTTTTTCCAGTGTGCATAATCTCCTGGTTGCAGGTCATGGTGAATCTGATCTTCATCCAAAAATAGATTATTGTGATCAGCTTTAGAAACAAACTAGAATGTTGTTTTAATAATTCAATTAAACTTTACAGTAATAAAGCATAACAACAAGGAGCCATCTAAGAAGTGAGTCTTAGGCGGTAAATATTAAAAAAAAAAAGCCTCATTTAGCAAAATTAGAATTTAAAATCCACTGAAGCATAATCTTTTTCTCTCTAAAATTACCCTTATTTCTACCAAATATAGCCATATTAATTTGTTTGCGAAATAAGTCTGTAATTGACCACGTAGACTCATAAATTGGCTGTGTTGGAAGTTTTCATAAGGAATCTTAGATTAAACCTTTAAAAGACCTCTCAAGGCCAGATAAATTACACCAAAGGCTTGCCACAGATTCTGCCTGCAATATCTATAGATTTGGGTGAAGTTCTCTCTTTTTGAGATCCCCAAAATACCTTGAGATTCCTGTACTTATCAGGAGGTGGTCTTCCTTATTTACCTGATAAAGGTGCTGGGAACCTAAGAGTTTCCAATTTCTGGAGGGAACGGTTGGATAGAGAGAAAAGATAAATGTTTCAATTCTACTTACAAAGGTGTAATTTACCAAATTGCTGTAAGTCATAATTAGCTCGAGGGGAAAGGTTTCCTTGTACCTGGAAAGCACAGATTAAAAGAAATAAAGGAATCCAAATCAGAAAAGAAGAAGTAAAACTGTCACTCTTTGCAGATGACATGATATTATACATAGAGAATCCTAAAGATGCTACCAGAAAACTACTAGAGCTAATCAATGAATTTGGTAAAGTAGCAGGATACAAAATTAATGCACAGAAATCTCTTGCATTCCTATACACTAATGATGAAAAATCTGAAAGAGAAATTAAGAAAACACTCCCATTTACCATTGCAACAAAAAGAATAAAATATCTAGGAGTAAACCTACCTAAGGAGACAAAAGACCTGTATGCAGAAAATTACAAGACACTGTTGAAAGAAATTAAAGATGATACAAATAGATGGAGAGATATACCCTGTTCTTGGATTGGAAGAATCAACATTGTGAAAATGACTCTACTACCCAAAGCAATCTACAGATTCAATGCAATCCCTATCAAACTACCATTAGCATTTTTCACAGAACTAGAACAAAAAATTTCACAATCTGTATGGAAACACAAAAGACCCTGAATAGCCAAAGCAATCTTGAGAACGAAAAATGGAGCTGGAGGAATCAGGCTCCCTGCCTTCAGACTATACTACAAAGCTACAGTCATCAAGACAGTATGGTACTGGCACAAAAACAGAAATATAGATCCATGGAACAGGATAGAAAGCCCAGAGATAAACCCACGCACATATGGTCACCTCATCTTTGATGAAGGAGGCAAGCATATACAGTGGAGAAAAGACAGCCTCTTCAATAAGTGGTGCTGGGAAAACTGGACAGGTACATGTAAAAGAATGAAATTAGAACACTCCCTAACACCATACACAAAAATAAACTCAAAATGGATTAAAGACCTAAATGTAAGGCCAGACACTATCAAACTCTTAGAGGAAAACGTAGGCAGAACACTCTATGACATAAATCACAGCAAGATCCTTTTTGACCCAGCTCCTAGAAAAATGGAAATAAAAACAACAAATAAACAAATGGGACCTAATGAAACTTAAAAGCTTTTGCACAGCAAAGGAAACCATAAACAAGACCAAAAGACAACCCTCAGAATGGAGAAAATATTTGCAAATGAAGCAACTGACAAAGGATTAATCTCCAAGATTTACAAGCAGCTCATGCAGCTCAATAACAAAAAAAACAACCCAATCCAAAAATGGGCAGAAGACCTAAACAGACATTTCTCCAAAGAAGATATACAGATTGCCAACAGACACATGAAAGAATGCTCAACATCATTAATCATTAGAGAAATGCAAATCAAAACTACAATGAGATATCATCTCACACCAGTCAGAATGGCCATCATCAAAAAATCTAGGAACAATAAATGCTGGAGAGGGTGTGTAGAAAAGGGAACCCTCTTGCACTGTTGGTGGGAATGTAAATTGATGCAGCCACTATGGAGAACAGTATGGAGGTTCCTTAAAAAACTAAAAATAGAACTACCATACGACCCAGCAATCCCACTACTGGGCATATACCCTGAGAAAACCATAATTCAAAAAGAGTCAAAAAAAAAAGAGTCATGTACCAAAATGTTCATTGCAGCTCTATTTACAATAGCCAGGACATGGAAGCAATCTAAGTGTCCATCATAGGATGAATGGATAAAGAAGATGTGGCACATATATACAATGGAGTATTACTCAGCCATAAAAAGAAACGAAATTGAGTTATTTGTAGTGAGGTGGATGGAGTTAGAGTCTGTCATACAGAGTGAAGTAAGTCAGAAAGAGAAAAACAAATACAGTATGCTAACACATATATATGGAGTCTAAGGAAAAAAAAAAAGTCATGAAGAACCTAGTGGCAAGACGGGAATAAAGACACAGACCTACTAGAGAATGGACTTGAGGATATGGGAAGGGGGAAGGGTAAGATGTGACAAAGTGAGAGAGTGGCGTGGACATATATACACTACCAAACGTAAAATAGATAGCTAGTGGGAATCAACCACATAGCACAGGGAGATCAGCTCTGTGCTTTGTGACCACCTAGAGGGGTGGGATAGGGAGGGTGGGAGGGAGGGAGATGCAAGAGGGAAGAGATATGGGAATGTATGTATATGTATAACTGATTCACTTTGTTATAAAGCAGAAACTAACCACTGTAAAGCAATTATACTCCAATAAAGATGTTAAAAAAAAAAAGTGGTATTTTAGCCAAAAACCAAAGGGAGGTTTTGGGAGTGGTAAAAGGACTGGTGGGCTTTAAATTGTGGAGCCACGCCTCTGGTTCTGTAAAGACTGGATTTGTAATTAAAAAAAAAAAAAAAGACAGCTGTTTTTAATTCCTCAAAGAATTGGATGGCCACAGCAATGATATCTAGACCTACCCATCCACCTATGTTGGAATGTTCTTTCCCTCACTGAGCTTAGAGGAGAACACCAAAAAAAAAAAAAAAATCCTATCAGGCTCTGAATATCAGCTCTGGTCAGTTTAGTCAAACCAGTGGCCTCGAATCTTGGTAATCCATTTACAGAAACTTTTGAGGAGCCTCCCTGGGTTTAATTCTTTAACTATGGCCCTCAGTTGGCCTCTGATCTGAACAGGCTCACTTACAGCCTCAGGTGATTCCATTTCTAATGGTAACCACTTAATAGTGTCTTCAGAGTGGAAGGCAATTCAGACAGAGGATTACTAGAATGAGTACTTGAAGGAGATTAGAGGGGAGCAGTAGTTATGTTAGTCTTTTTTTTTTTTTGGCCATGCTGCACAGCATGCGGGATCTTAGTTCCCGACCAGGGATCATCAGTCTTAAAGGATTTTTTTTTGTTTATTTTAGGTACTTGTTATAACATTAATATTTCATTAGCTTTCTACAACAAATCTTTCAGTGAAGCTGTTTTGGCATTTTGAAGCCTTCTGGGGCTTCTGCATACCAATTAAAATAGATAAAATAGTTTAAGATGAGAGCTCTCTAAAATTTCAACAATTTACAAGTCTTTCTAATTCAAAGGAACTGAGGAGCTAGCCCTACAAATATTTTCTCATGCTAATCTAATTTTAGAATCGGGAAAAACTCTTACCACTCTTGTTTCCAGTAGACCCTGTAGGCAGTGTTCCAGGAGACTGACTGACAGGGTAAGAACTTAGCTTCTGCTGGCTTTCTCTAACTGTGCATGCAAAAATCAGTTTTGGAAAGCCAAAAAAGAGCCCCATCTTGGCTGTTTCAGGGCAGGATATCCTTTAATTCTCAATTAAGTAAGCACTTGCAAGCATACATAAACCCAGCTGGCATCCCCGTAGGTGGCAGTCTGTCTAGGAGCTGTTTGGCCTTTAAGGCACAGTTTCCCATTATGAATTTGGTAGTCTAATTCAGATATGAGATATGCTCTGAACAACTTTCTGAGGATAGAAAGGTGGATGGGATGTGTGCTGCTTCTGTCTCGCTCCCTGAAGAGTTACTCTTGGATTAGTTCTACTCTTCTGCGTGTCTCGGTTTCTCCCTCCCCCAGTAAAGCCTCTGAGAGTGCTCAGAGTGAAACTGAGCAGGACACTGTGGGGCTCCTGGGCACGGAAGCCTTCCTGTACCCTGTTTCTTAACTCCAGTCTCCATGACTCTCCCTGAGTTCCAAATGGCAGATTCGAACAGTTACTAATCCAGGAAGGGAGGGGTTGCAGAGACAAGGGAGGAGCAGCCAAGAAACAATTGTGCAGCCTTGGGGCAGGGTCCTGGTTCCACCTCAAGGGATACACAGAACAATGTCTTTAAGCTCTTTAAGATGTCAGCATTCTTCATACCAGAGAAAGATCACCTGAGACTACATTAAAGGAACCAGAGAAGCTCATTAAGCAGATTACCTGAGACCAGATTAGAGGAGCGCAGGCCCTGCGCACACCCTAATCTTATCAGCAACCCCACCCTTGAACCATTGCTATAAAACTCCTCATCATATTCTCCCAGGTCAGGACACACAGTTTTTTGGGGCAGGAGTCTGCTTTGTTCCCCTTTGCCTGGCAAAGCAATAAAGCTATTCTTTCCTACTTCACCCAAAACACTGTCTCCGAGATTTGATTTGGCACTGGTGCACAGGAGGCCGAGTTTTCAGCATCAAGAGCACAAGACAATCAATCAGTCTTTCTAGCGTGTGCCTCTGGAAGAGCAGTATTTAATGGTTGTAGTGGGTTCCCATGTAGGACTGCGACATCACGAGGGTTGATCCTCAGATACTTCCACTAGGTTCTCAGTCACTTGAGAATACCTTGTGGCTGGAAGGAGCAGATGTCCCTTGTTCTTCAGACCTGAATTAATTCAGTTTCTCATTTCACTAGCAAAAGTTTTGTTCAGACCATATATTGACTTGTCTTTTAAAATTTAAATCTAACAAAAACCCAGCCACCTATGTTTCCCTGGGCCTCCTGCCCAGCCCAGATCCCCTTAGGTCCCCTGCCTAGGAAATGCACTGGTTACCCTTAAGACTCCAAGTCTTAAGTAAAAGCAGCCTGAATAAAATGTTTAGGATCATCACTTAAAAGTAATGAGATCTGAATATCAGAACTCACCAGAACATCTGAGTTGGTGGGGCTTAATGAGCCCATGCTGGTACTGAGCACTGGTTCACAGTAGACGCCAGGTGTCCTCTGGTGGTAAGACATGCATGTCAACAGAAAGATTAATCAATAGTCTATCTAAGAAAGAAATGGGAAATATTATTTGAGCCAACCTGGTGATTGTACTGGGAGACAGTCTTTTAGAATGCTCTGAGGACTGCTCCACCCATTAGAGGTCAAAGCACAGTTACATGTTTTTGAGACAAAGGGTTATACTCTAAATGATGTGTTATTGACAGTTTATACAATCCAGATCTGCCAGTACAAAGTGAGTAGTGGGTCATGGGGTCATCGTGGCCCCTTACAAGATTAAGAAGGAAGTTATCTCCTAAGGAGGTCTGGTTAATGCGGATGCACAACACACACTAAAGGGGAGGGAGGAGGTCCAAAGGGGTAGAGAAAACTTTTATGTTTAAATTTTTCTTGTCTTGCCATAAAATATGAAGTTTATCTTATCACCTTCCAGGTTCCTTTGGCTGGTCTAAGAATTAAATTGACATGAGGGTAGGTTAACAGGAGAAAATGAAACAAAAGTTTACTAATACATATACATGGGAGAGACCCTGGAGAACTGAGTAACTTGCCAAAATGGTCAAAGCTCTCCTCAGCTAAAGACAAAAGGGAATGTTAAGGGTAGGGAAGAGTCAGTTATGGGAGGTTCCTAGAATAAGCACAGTAAACAAGGATAAGGTTGTTATAAGAGTTTCTAGACATTTGGTCATCCTCCGCTTTCTGGAAGAGAGAGGGAAACACCCTTACAGATGGATATTTCCCTTATAAATGTGAATGTTTCTTACAAAACGGTAACTCCTACTTGGTCTTTGCAGTTTTTCGCCACCTCTCTTGTTTCTTAGAACATAACCAAAGAGACATATTTTGGGGGGGTGAATTCTCCCCTACTATGCAGAAGCACTAGTACCTGTCATATGCTTAGTGAGCAATAAATAGGAAATGTTAAGATGATTAAATACAACAGGATAATCATTTTTTTCCTAGAAAAAAGACTAATCTGGTGTCAGAAAATAATTCTATGTTTTCTAGTCTCTCAACCCCAGTATGTATAGCATACCTCAACTGAGGGTCCTCTCAATGTTGATTGTAGAAAAGACTGAAATTTAAGGTCTCCTAAGATGAATTCTGATTAATAATGTTTGAATTTTTTTCTTCTTCTTTTTACATCTCTTCCCTAGCCTTCAGCAACTGCTGTTCTCTTTTCTACCCACCTCATCTGGCAGATTGTGCCCATCTTTCTCCATTAATATTGTGATATTGTGATTTGTAAGAAAAACATGTGGTCACTCAGCTGACCAAAATATATTTCTCATATACATTTGGTCTTCATCTATGGTTCCTTGGCCTACAGCTCCCCAAACCCTTGGAATTACCTGAGGGATAAGAGCCATGGGAGCATCTTTTGCCATAATATTTGGTCTCTTGTCCTCAGTTTCTGACACCTTTTCAGAGCCATCAAGGTGACATAAATGGATATCTTGTTACTTATAACAAGAGACTTTCCACCTTGACTGGATTTATGTTAATGAGGTGACTTTTGGAAAGCACTGCAGGATGGGGGCTGGTTGCCAGGGGAACTCACCAGATGATTAGAGGATTAGAACTTTCAGTCCCATTGACCTGGGGGATGGAGGGTGGGGGGTGAGATATGTTGAATCAGTTGCCAGTGATTTAATCAATCATGCCTATGTAATGAGGCCTCCATAAAAACCCAAAGAGGAGAGGGTTTAGAGAGCTTCCAGGTTGGTGAACCAGAACATTTCCACATGCCACTATGCTGGCCCCAAACTCCAGGAGGCCAGAAGCTCCTTTGTTCAGCACCTGGCCCTGTGTATCTCTACATGTGGCTGTTGATTCATACCCTTTAATATCCTTCGTAATAAACAGTAATCAAGTGAGTAAATGGGTTTCTTTGGTTCTCTAAGCTGCTCTAGCAAATTAATCAAATTCAAGAAGGTTGTGGGAACCTCTGATTTACAGCCAGTTGATCAGAAGTACAGGTAACAACCTGGATTTGGTGATCGGCATCCTGAATTGGAGGGAATCATTGGAACCTCCAGTTTGCAGCTGGTCCCTCAGAAGTACAGGTAGCAACCTGGGCTTGCCATTGGCTTCTGAAGTAGAGGGAAGTCTTGTGAGACTGAGCCCTTTACGCGTGGAATCCCATGCCATCTCTAGGTAGATAGTGTCAGAATTGAGTTGAATTGTAGGGCACCCAGCTGGTGTCCAGAGCATTGCTTGCTGATGGTGTGGAAATGCCTCCTCCCCCACACTGGAATTGGGTGATCACAACAACTTTTAATCGTTCTTGGGAATTTCATTGTTCTCAGCAATTGTCAACATCTTTCACCTCAGTCCTTTGTAATTCTCTTTTAATTTGTACTTCTCTTATGTAAACCTCTGAAAAGAAACAAAATCTAATTGCCAAATATATAAAATGTTTTCATGATTATATATAGATTTATTTGTCTATAGATAAATATATCTGACCCTCCTTTACTATTGTGGTGAGATGAAATGATGAATATGAAGTAACTTTCTGTAATAAGAACAAAATCTCCATGCAAAAGTTAGGTGATGACACTGTTGTAAAGCAATTATACTCCAATAAAGATGTTCAAAAAAAAAAAAAGAAAAGTTAGGTGATGTTTACCAACTGATAACATAGAACTAACCATGCCCACAAATGTTTAAGAGTACTAGTTATAATCAGGATTCTGTAAATCACGTAGTATCCACTTAGCTCTGTTTCCACTACAGTGGCGGTCCTTAAATTGGAATGGGACTTAAAGTCACATGGACTGATTACTGACAGTTCAGTTTGATGTTTTTCACCCCAACATTCTGATTTGCATAGATCTGCACTGGAGCCTAGCAATCAGTAGTTTTGAAGAGAACTCTAAATGATTCTAAGGCAGTTGTCCATTCCTCACTTTGCAAACACTGCTCTAGGTCAGCTCCAGTTTCTTAGAATATTCTTGTAAAAGACCATTTTTTGTGTTGCATGTTCCTGTAGGATACATTTATCATTGACTTTCATGATTGAGAGAGGCCCACTTAATCTTGTCTTGGGATAATATTTTTGACATTTGTTATGTTTTAAAAATTAATATTATCAATTCCTGATAGGCTATTTAAAATACTATCTAATCTTTTGATCATTCTAATCTTTGATAATAATATTCTGCTCATGGCACTCACTTTTTAAAGATTAAAGTAAACACAGGTTTGTTATTTTAAGATAATTTAAGTTATGGTAAATAAGTTTAGATACAGTATAAATTTTCGCAAATGTTAAAGCTAGCTCGGTCTAGTTTAAGCATAATAAGAGCCAATTAGGCTTTTACCATTTATCCAGAAAATCAAATTTTCCGGGCCAGATACTTTGGATACCCATGAAGAGGCATTTCATCACAAAGTATATAAAACTGAATCTTACTTTACTGTGAGGTAGGCTATTGCAGCTCCCTTTACTTCTCTGTAGAAATAAGGTTGAGGAAGGATGCTTGCGTAAGCAATAAAGCCAAAGGTTACACATAGCCTATTTTGTTACTTTGCTAGCAGTTTTCCTTTCAGTATAGTAATAAATACAGTGGGATATCTGCCTTCTATTATTTGGTACCTTTCTGAGATCTCATTTTCCCTGGCCCTGCAGCTTTTAATCTCCAGAAGTTGGGTGTGTATGGAGTAATATGATAAACATTAATATTTCTGATACTTATGTGATTTTATATTTATTTTTGCAAGGATAGAAATTAAATTTTTCATTTTCATTTCATAACAAATTTAAATGATAACTATTAAAACAAAATTTGATGCGTATCTGTGATGCAAGTGGATTTTCTCTTTGGTGTGCTTGTCTATTTCTCATATACTTTTTAAGACAGATAGGCAATTTTTTAGGACAGTGCATTCCAAGTCATGTTTATAGTATATAGAATAATGATATAAAACTTGAAAAAAGCTTTTTTAGGCAAATAATGTTTTCTTGTATTTAGAGAGAGAGACCATATGCAACTTTGGGTGATTTATAAATAAAATAGGCAACAGATATACGTATATAAAATAAGCAATCTGACTACGCATTTTATCCTAAAAATCACCAGTTATCATACTTTATAAAATGTGACATTGTTAAATCATTACACTCCCTTCCATATAAGGTACTTAAAAACCTTCCAAAAGGTTCCTGCTTTTGTAGTTCTTGATGAATTTAGTGTGTAAAAGATTCATTGGGGAGGGAAAAGTACTAATAGTTCAGACTCTGAAATCCAAGTTTTTGTGCTGATCTTGGTTAAACTTCATAACCTTTATGGGTCCCAGTTTTTCCGTCTGTGAAATGGGTGTAATAAGATTTTCCTACCTCATAGGGTAATCATGAGAGTTAATGGGGATAACATTTGTAAAACACTTAGCACAATACTAAGTAGTTCATTTGATTACGAATATATTTTATAGTTGTTGTATAAGTATTCTTCACATTCTTGAATCATGTCCACGTTTTTCTTAAATTCCACAGAATAGGGACCAAATCCTATAGTCTCTTTATCGTAAAGGACGATCTCCATTGGTCTCCATTCTGTTTTTCCAATCTCATCTCTTGTCATTCCCCTCCTCATTCTTTTTCCGCATACTCTTTCAGGCCCTTGAACTCGTTACCCCTGCTGGAAGTTAGCAAACTGTTAAAGTTTAAGTACAGAAAGTACAATAAAAATAACCACGCTCTTCACCTAAGAATGCAGGGTTAAGAGTCATTTGATCTTTCCCGGTACCTTCTTTAAAAACTCCTCCTCCTCCCCACCCCTCAATCCTCATAGCATTCTGTATTATCTCAAATATATTACGTCCCTTTATGGCATAACAATTATTTTACTGCACAGCCGTCTCCCACATTGGGTTTTCCTTGCTGAGTAAATGATTGTTTCATGATAAAAATGAATGAGTAGGAAGTCGCACTGCTGACCTAGTTAGAACTTTGTGTAAAGCAAGAGCATATAGGTTTGGATCCTCAAACTGCACAAATTGTGGGACACCATCTGTTTCAACTCTGTAGAGCAGTTTGGTTTTCAACTGTCTTTAGGGAAAAAAAGAATGATTCCAGTTGAATAAATCCTCCATTTGGTTGGATATTAAGACACTTTAAGTCAGATGTCTAAGATAGGCACAATTTTACTTCTCCTTAAGCTAGACTGCATCCTATCACTTAACTGCCCATGTGCTCTTATTCTGCTTGTTCCTCTTTTAAGATAAAATGTGTGTGTGAAAGAGTCTTAGATAGAGATACATATGCCTACTTGAGGTTTGCAGTATGGGAATAACCCATACTTTCCTTTTGGAAAGGAAATATGAGGATTTCAACTACTAGCAATATGATTCGAATGATGTTTACTGTTATTTTGGAACAGAGTTGAATCCAGAGAGGAAAAAGTAAACCCTTCAGAGGAAGAAAACTTTACTCTTTATCCATCATTAGGAGAAAGTGCAGTTTTGTACTGGAAGCAGCAGGAGTTAATTATGGTTATGAGGATCTGCCACTTTGGGGGGATATTGTAGGATATTGGGGTATTTTTCGACTTTCTTGATAAACTGGCAAATAATCTAACTTAAGGAGTTGTCCTACATGGTTAGAAATTTTTAAATTGGTGTTGGTGAAGAATGACTGAATCATAGGTTTCAACTACTCAGATTTGTAGTAAACACATTTATTTTTGCCTAACTTTCCTATAATCCTAGATATAAACAAATCACTGGACATGCCAAACTCTGACTTTAGTTGAGAGCAATTGGAAGCTTTCAGTTATAAAATCAGAAAAGCAAATAGACAATGATGGAAGACCTGACCCTGAAAACAACAAACAAAACCTTCCCTTAGTATTCATGTTGTCTGAAATAAAGCAAAACAAACGTTACAGGCATATGTGTGTGTGTGTGTGTGTGTGTGCGCGCATATTATATATACATAAACTGAATCACTGTGCTGTATACCTGAAACTAACAGAACATTGTAAATCAACTATACTTAAGTAAAAAACAAAATTTTTTTAAATAAAATATACAATGGAGAAAAGACAGTCTCTTCAATAACTGGTGCTGGGAAAACTGGACAGTTCATGTAAAAGAATGAAATTAGAACATTCTCTAACAAGATATACAAAAATAAACTCAAAATGGATTAAAGACTTAAATGTAAGACCTGAAACCATAAAGAAGAGAACAGTCGGAACGCTCTTTGACATAATTCATAGCAGTATTTTTTTTTTGGATCTATCTCCTAAAGCAAAGGAAACAAAAGCAGAAATTCACAAATGAGACCTAAATAAACTTAAAAGCTTTTTCACAGCAAAGGAAAAAAATCCGTAAAATGAAAAGACAACCTACTGAATGGGAGAAAATATTTCCAAATGTTATGACCGATAAGGGGTTAATATCCAAAATACGTAAACACCTCATACAACTCAACATCAAAAAAACAAACAACCTGATTAAAAAATGGACAGAAGACCTGAATAGACATTTTTCCAAATACAGATGGCCAACAGACACAGGAAAAGATGCTCAACATCATTAATCGTCAGAAATGCAAATTCAGACTACAGTGAGATATCATCTCACATCTGTCAGAATGGCTATCATCAAGAAGCCATTGGTGCAGCTACTGTGGAAAAGAGTATGAAGGTTTCTCAAAAAACTAAAAATAGAGTTACCATATGACCCAGCAAGTTCACTCCTGGTTATATATCCAAAAAAGTAAAAACACTAATTCAGAAAGATACATGCACCCCAGTGTTCATAGCACTATTTACAATAGTCAAGATGTGGAAGCAACCTAAGTGTCCATCGACAGATGAATGGAGAAAAAAAGATGTGGTATATATGTACAATGGAATGAATACTACTCAGCCATAAAAAAGAATGAAATTTTGCCATTTGCAACAACATGGATGGATTTGGAGGGTATTATGCTTAGTGAAATACGTCAGACAGAGGAAGACAAATACTGTATGGTATCACTTATATGTGAAATCTAAAAAATAAACTAGTGAATATAACAAAGAAACAGACTCACAGGTATAGAGAACAAACTAGTGGTTACCAGTGAGGAGAGGGAATGGGGGGGGGCAAGATAGGGGTAGGAGGTTAAGAGGTACAAACTACTATATAAAATAAATAATCTACAAGGATAATTGTATAGCACAGGGAATATAGCTAATACTTTATAATAATTATAAATGGAATATAATCTTTAAAATTGTGAATCACTGTGTTGTACACCTGAAACTTACATAGTATTATACATCAACTGTATCTCAATAAAAAATGAAAAAGAAATAGGAGTTTTTAAACATTTCCCCAATATTCACATTATTCTAAATATACCTTCTTTTTTCTGCTCATTGATTCAATGAGACATTCTATTTTATGTTTTTAAATAGCTGTCATGGATGCACTGGTAGAAGATGATATCTGCATTCTGAATCATGAAAAAGCCCATAGGAGAGATACAGTGACTCCAGTCTCAATATATTCAGGAGATGAATCTGTTGCTTCACATTTTGCCCTTGTCACTGCATATGAAGACATCAAAAAACGACTTAAGGATTCAGAGAAAGAGAACTCTTTCTTAAAAAAAAGAATAAGAGTTTTGGAAGAAAAGGTAATTTATCTATTTATCTTCATTATGTTTGTGACTTAATAATTCAAAGCATTTGAAATTTTAAATACTTTTCTGCTCTGTCTTCCATGAGTGTACCAAATTTCTAAGGATAACTCACTGCTAATCTCAAAACCCTGGGCATTTTACTTAGCCTACTGTGTTTCACATATCATAGTGCTTGGTGAATATTTGCAGAATAGGATTAACAACATGAAGGGATTAAAGTTCAAATATTTTTCTTACCTCTTTTTTTCAGATTGCCTTACCTTCATAGCTGTATGTATTTTATTCAGGATTTTTAAAGATGTGCAAAAAATTATATACCAACAAAGGAAATGAAGTGTCAAAAGGAAGAAATTCCTGGAACATTGTTCTGATATGTTTAATAACGTTTTTGTCAATACTGAAATTTTACCAGGACTGACATCTTCTTTACCTCAACATTCTCCTTTAATGCATTTAACTGATGAATTAATGTTTTCTGTTTACACCTTTTAATGCAGAAACTTATAGAATACATAAGCAAGGTAGCTGATTCAATTATAAATCATCAGATCTACTTAGCTTATTGGGAAATCTTCCTCACTCATCCATTTATTGAGAAATCTTCCTCACGCATCCATTTATTTTTAAAGTTTAACTAAGTTCATTTTTCTTCAGATCATAGTTTATGATCCTTAGATCTTCAGTGTAGTGGTACATTACAGACAGCAGCTTCCACAAAGGTGGAAGGAAATGATCTAGTTATTAAAACTTAAGGATAGGGCTTGGTGGAGTTTCACTCATTTGGAGGAAGTAAGAAAAGAGGACTCAGTTGTAAAAATAATCAATTTCTTTGTATTCGTATGAATTTTCTTAATGACTATTAAATAAAATTGTGACATACTGGATAGAGTGACAAAAGGTAACATTTTGGAGCTTGTAGTTAGGTTTATTTTAAGAGTCAATAGAAAAATGTGATTTGGTATAAGTAACATTGGAAATATTTCTGTACTTTGTGACCAACAATCCTAATAATTTCTCTTCTGGAATAATACAGGACTTGAACTAACACGTCTATTCCTTAAAATGTCAAGTACACACTAACTTGATACTTTTCTGATGATGGAAATTAAATACTGTGTGCTGGCTTGGAAAACACATAAGCACTATAAAAGAATGATGTACTGTGTTTAGTATGACGAATTAATACTATAAATAGTTACTACAAAGTATAAGATACTGATTAAGTAAAAGCCTGAAAGAAGAGTTTTAAAAATATCTGTTCTGTACTTTTTACTTTCTTAATCAGTAAAGCTTAATTGTGTGGAAGTGAAATGTTCACTTAATTGTAGTCCAGGCTTTATTCTCTGCATTACAGTAATTAAGGTAAGTTGTGGAGCCATAGAAGACTGACTTATTTTCTTACGTAGAATATCCTCTTAAGCTTTGTCTTCTAATTTTATACCATTAGCTTATAGGAGCTCGAAAGGATGAAGAAACAAGTTCTGTGGGACGAGAACAAGTAAATAAGGCCTATCATGCATATCGAGAGGTTTGCATTGACAGAGATAATTTGAAGAGCAAATTGGATAAAATGGTAAGTTGGTTTGAAAAGGATGGTATCTGTATATTGCAAATGAGTTTTCTCCTTCAAGAGGTTAAAATTAGAAATGAGAGATATTTACACTTATTAGATAAGAAATTTGCATGCTCAAGGCAAAAATAGAAAATTTTGATAGGAATATTTGTAAGTTATTTCTATACAAAATAAGTACTCAATATGTAATGATGTTTAGGTCTTTTTTTTTTTTTTTTTGATGTTTAGGTCTTAAGTACATCTAACACCACTAACTTCTTTTGAAAAATCATGACTTAGTAGAGTTTATCACTGTTGTTTTAAAAAAGCCAGTGAATAATATGTCCTAAGTTAGAAAAAGAGATTAGTGAAAAACTGAGTTCATTTCCCACCTTGCTTTTCAAAGGCTAGAATCAGTTTTTTCAGCATCTACCTGAAAATTAATATATAATATAATACCAACCTATAGATTTTATTGAATGTAATTTGGCATTTTCCCTACTTAACTAGAATAAAGACAACTCTGAATCTTTGAAAGTATTGAATGAACAGCTACAATCTAAAGAAGTAGAACTCCTCCAGCTGAGGACAGAGGTGGAAACTCAGCAGGGTAGGCCACTTAAACTTGTTATAATTATTCTAACGCAATTAATACATTTTTCCATTCCTGTGTTATATCCGTGATCAGTTTTCTATATCTGTATCCTAAGGACTTATTTTTTAATTTTTAGGCTTATATTAATTGCTCTGCTTTTACAAAATATCAACTCCTTTTAACTTTTCCTTGGATATAAATTGTACTTTTCCTAGAGAAAATTTGATGGTTTTTATTCAGGGCTAGTTTGCAGTGAAGTAGATGAAGAAAGGAGTAGAACCCCATCCTCTCCAAAGCCTCTTGCCCACTGTTAGATGCCCTGTCATTGAGTAGTTACAGTTGCTTCCCCTCCCTCCCCGCCAATTTCTAAAGGTTGTTACAATGTGCAGATGAGATGCTATGTTGAAAAGTTAAGAGTGGGGGATGTGGGTATTAGCCTGCTCCCATGCATATTCACTCTGATGAGACAAGCTGACGGTAGGCCTCTGAGAGACCTTTTAATGGGAGGTTGAGGTGAGATCTCTCATGGCAGCTGATTGGGGCTTTTTCTCTGTACAGAGCCTAAGGAACCAAGTCAAGGGTTAGTCCGTATCCAGTGGTATTGAGTTTGTACAGTGGAATGTTTATGAATAAAATTGTTTGGAAGTTATCTTCTAGGCCTGATGGTCAAACTTTATACTTTCTAAAGGGACTAGATGGAGTGATGAGCTGAGTGAGCATCAGTTTACTCACTTCATTTAATTCTTATCACTCTTAACCTTGACATATATAGATTATTCATCCATCTATAATTTCAGCATATGCTTGATATGTGTTGTATATTTTAGAGTTTCAGGCTGACAAATTTGCTCTTTAACCTAAACCAAAAATCAGGGATAGGGGTGATTAATACATTCTAAAATAAGATTGCTAGGTTTCTTATTAGCATAGATACTTGAAAGTAATTACTGTTTTTCAGAAACTTAGTAATTGTGCATGTTTTATATTGGTTTTTCTTTTAACCTGCATTTTATTAGCATAATCTTTTTCGAATTGCAACCAATGTAGAAGTCAGAAATAACAATTTTAATGTCCGTCCTTTTTGTAGTGATAAGAAATTTAAATCCACCTTCATCCAACTGGGAGGTGGAAAAGTTGAGCTGTGACCTGAAGATCCATGGTTTGGAACAAGAACTGGAACTGATGAGGAAAGAATGTAGAGATCTCAAAATAGAGCTACAAAATGCCAAACAAATGGTATTACAGAATTATTAAATTGAGAAATTCAGCATGCTGTGTGCATCATATGTAGGATTTATAACTAAGTATTAAATCATAGAGTTGACATAAATTATAACTACTTAAGAGAGTTACATTATCTGAAAATTTGCCTTTATCTTCCCCTTTAATCATTTTTGCTAAATATGATAACTGTATACTTTTAGCATAATCCCAGAACTATATGATTTTGTTGTTTAAAAGCTAATTTTTAAAAACCTTATTAGTTTATTAATTTATTAAAGCTGTTCTTTCAGACTTCCTTTCCTTCAATTTCCTTAAGTCATTTTTTTCTCTGTAAAGTTTAAAGAGAACTCAGGTTTTAAGTTTCCCACTTCATTTAATGTAATAATTTGATTAATTTAGACATGACAGGAGACTTGATTTTTAGAATTATTAAAACAAAACTTTACAGCATCCACTAATTCTCAGAAGTCTAATACTTTTGGAGCAACTTTAATTTTCAGCAAATAGCTGAGAAGGCAAGAATTGGGGTTGGCGGAGTTGGGGGGTGGGGGTGGGGAGCAAAACAAAAACCCTGCTGAGCTGCTAAAGTGTGGTTAGCCTGAAGTCATCCACTGGAACACAAGTTGCCTCTCAGGTCCTCACCCAGAGTCTGTCTACTAATACAGTGATCCCTGGACAATGGGGTTGTGACCCGTGGAGGTCTGCTTATACAAGAATTGTTTTCAGTAAGTATACAGTCGGTCTTTAGTATCTGTGGGTTCCACATCTGTGGATCGAGGCCACCGCAGGTTGTAGACTACGCTATCCATTGTTGGTTGAATCCACGGATGCTGACCCGAGGATACAGAGGGCCAACTGTGGGACTTGAACATACGCAGATTTTGGTACCCACTGCGGATCCTAGAACCAGTGTCCCATGGATAGGATACTGAGGGACAACTTTACATTGGGTTCAGAAAAGCTTGGATAAATGTTTTCAATGTCATGACAATGCTGAGAATAAAAAGAAGGAATGATAGAGAAGCAGAGCAGTGTGGGAGCAATGCTCCAAACACAAAGTTTAAAATAGTTATTACAAGAAATTGAAAAGTTTAATAGTCTGGAGTTCAATAGCCATTATATACATTCTATACACTATGTATTTCAAACTAAGGTAGCCACTTAGATAATTATTTCTCAGGTCAACATTTTGCCCACAGAGTATCCAGGTGGCTGCTGTTCTTCTGAGCAGCCACCACCTGAAAGAGGAGCTCCGCCCACGCTTCCTGACTGCCAGCCAGCACTCTGCCCTGAGTCCCAAGTGTCCTTAGATGAGCCGACAGGTCTCTCGTCTGTAATGTGGTCTTTACTGAAGATGACCACTGGTTAAGAATGAGACAGGCATTAAGAATAATATAGCATCCTGCCTTGGTCTTTACCCCATGAACTCCTCTGAACTGGACAGTGAGAACTTGGGAGCCCCCAGGTCTGATAAAGGGGAAACACCCACTATAAAAATTACTATCAACTCCCATTAGAGCCAAAAAAAATTGTTTTTCCTACTTGACATCTGAAGTTGATTTTCCTAGCTTTGCACCCGTGATCACATGCACAATTCCTTCAGCAGCTTCCAGCATCCTGTCCTGCAAGCCCAGTTGCCGTAGTAGCCCTTGAGAGGCTTCTTTTAAAAAGATGTGCTTGCAGGAAAAGATCTGCATCTTGAAGCTCTGAATTACAATTGTCAGTATATACTTTCTACTTGAAATGATTTGATAGCTTTTATAAATAATGGATATCTCCTTATAGAGTAGGAAGCAGAACCATGGAATCATAAAAACTTGGTTCATGATTGTGTTGCTTATTGTGACATTAGCAAACTCATTTAACTGAACTTTTTTTCTATAAACTTGACATTAAATATCTAAGCAGCATGGTGCCTAGTACATAGGGTATTCAATAAGTGAATGTGTTTCAAAAAATTTAATTAGGGTAATCGAGAAAAGCAGCGCTTCAGGGGTGTATATGTGTATATGTGTTAATACAGTTCAGTTCTTATTATTTGTTTTCCACTAGGTGGTGCTAGAGGATAAATTTGCTTTTAGTTTAATTCATCTTTCACAAATCACAGAAACAGACTTGAAGGTAGAAGAAACTTTAGAAATCACTTGTTTTATTGCTGATGAAATTGAATCTGAGAGACTAAGAAACTTTAAGAGTTGAAGGTGAGGTAAGGGAGGAATTTTTTTTTGAAAAGGGGATTTAAGACACGGTCCCTTCTTCATAGGAATTTATTTGGTTGGGGGAGGGGAGATTTAAAGTCAAAAATGCTTACAACTAATATAAAGATATGAACCAGGGAAAGATGGAGTGGAGATTTATCAGTTTATCAAGGGTTCCAAGTTTAAATCTTGGTATTGTGGGATGTGTACATTTCAGTCTTGTTTCAAAGGTGTTACTGGTCAGAGTCCTCTTGGATATGGGAGTCAAAGAGCAAGCTATGGACAGAAAATTTATGTTCCCAATAATCTTATATCTACTGTAGCCATACTTACAAATATTTTTAAGATGGTATTTTCTGTGAAACATATTTTATAACACCTGCTGAAGTGTGAAATAGCATCCTACATGGACAGAATAGTGGGGCTTTGGGGGCTTTGCTTTTTTTTTTTTAAAGTACTTAGTGAACTCAGTTGATTGAGTGTTTGGTATTAATGAGGTCAAGGTTCCAGGGTCAGTTCCACTATGGGCCTTTTTTACTTTCTGTATCCTCCAGTTTTCCAGCCACTTATATTCAGAACAGTGGCTTCTTTGAGAAAAACAGACACTAGGACCGAAGCGTAGGAAACACTGGCTCAGTAAATGGAGTTGGTGTAGATGCCTAAGGTAGCCAATAACAGCCTCTTTAGAGATGCACAGTGTGCTGTGTGTACTAAAGGTTCTGAGCAGTCCTGAAGTACAGGAACCTATTTAACTTGAACAGTGTTTCCCAGGATTTTGTAGCTATGGGCCCATTTATGTGAAACTCCAACATCAGATGGCACAAGTTGGGAAGCAGATCCATTACTGCCTTTAGAACATGGCAAACTGATGACTGGCCAGGGATAGGGTCTTTGAGTATTAGAGACAATTCCTTTGTGCTTTTTGCTAATTTATGTTAGATTTTCTGAATTGTTAGGTGGTAGCTGGAGAAATACTTCACCAAGCAAAACTGTTAGGTGTTTTGTTTTGTTTACTGTCATTGGCTTTAAAAACAAGGAAGGTTTCCATTGTGCATATATGTATAAGTATACACTAATTAAAATGTATATTTTTAATTAATTATACAGAGAAACGATAAGTGACTTGATCTGATTCCTTCATTTCCTGTGAGGAACAGGAAAGGAAAATGTCCAAGGTTATGTGCTTTGTTAGTGGTCAGACTTCCTCTGACTTGTGGGCCAGTTCTGTTTCCCCTCTCCACAGGGCTCCCTGAGATGCAACTAAATCATTTACAGTATTTAGTTGGTATTTTCTGAACAATCAGATCCAAAGACACTTTAACTTCTGTAGTACATTTTGATATTTTACACTCCCAAACTCAGAGGACTCATGAAGTCCTTTTGTGGCTTTTTAGTGTTCCACTTTAAAAAATATCATTTAGATTATATAAATAAGAAATGGTAAAGTTAAATTTTGTTCTCTTAGTTTATACTGGCCATTTCTGCTAATAGAATTAGTGCCTGTGATAGTCATTTTAATTTGTTATAGACCCTGAATTGAATGCATTGCAAACAAGTGTGTTACAGAGTTATCTTAAATGCATTAAGTCCACTTTTAAATATCTTTTATAGGTTCTTTTTGTCATCTATAACCTAAACTACTAAAACTTGGAAGTATATAAGGACTTTATGAAGTCCTTTCCCTGTCATTTTTTTGTGGAAAGAGGAAATTTATGTTAATCTTTTTAAACAATAACCTGTTAAATTTTGGTACTTCTTTGTAATAATACCAAAAAGTGAAATACCAATAAACTTCCATTTTCTGGTGGAATTCACTCAGCTATACCTGAAGAAACAGTAATTTGATAAATTTGTTACCCTTTTTTGAATATAGATTTCAGATTGGTATCATCAGAAATACATTTTGTAAGACTCCAAGGTCTTTTATGTGAGAGCAAGTGTATTTTTTCAAGAAAATTAAAGCATTAATGACTTTAAATAATTGGAAATGATTTAGAAATATCTGGTATAGATTTGGAGTTATTTCATTAAAATTGAATATAAGATACTAGTTTTATGCTGTACAGTTACAGATGTATTCTGTAAAAGCTGAAGCACGTGTAGGGTAATAAAGTTTTCAGAATAAATAGAAGATAACAATTACAACTTTTAAACTGTTTTTTAAACAATGACAGTATCCATCTCAGGAAGACAATCTGAAGAGCAGAGATCTCCAAAGACTAAGCATTTCAAGGTATGAACATCCTTCAACATTCAATAATAATACATTATATAACAATAATAATTATTCTGTAGGCCACTTTGTATAGGTACTTAGATTTCTGTTATGATTTAACCTTAAAAACAGATTGACACTATTTGGGTACTGCATGTAATTTCTGATCACAATGTATTTATAAAAAATATTTAACTGTTCCTTAACAACAGGCTTGAACTTGAGCAGTAGAAAGGTGCATATTGTGATGCCTTAGATAAAATTTTTGAACATTCAATAATATTTTAGATAGGATTTTAGGGAGCTAGTTGTGCAGAAGTATTCTGTAATCCTGATTTTTACATGAAGAATTACGCATTTCCATACACAGCAATATCACTTTGTCTTAAGGGCAAACTTGGACAGCCTTAGTCTTTGATATGACATGAATTTTAAGAGAACTATCCTCTTCGGGTAAGAATAAAAGTAGCTATCAGAGTTCATGTATGTTACTTCGGCCCTTTTTTTCCTCAAATATATATATCATTTTTATTTAAGTAACATAAGTGCATTGTTTTATCTGATAATTTTTGTTCTGCTATGTTAGCATCCCCTCTCTCCATGGATACTTCCACCCAATGAAACATACTCATTTGACTTCATTGTTTGCTCGTTTGGCTTCCAAAATTTACTGAATTATCTCATACCTATTCCTCCTATCAAAAATCTAATGGAGAGAAACGCTCAGTTGGGGAAAACAGTATGAGGAAACACAGTGCAGCCCCTCTTCCAGATCCAGGGGCAGCCCCTCTTCCTGTGTGAAGGGCCAGCAGTAAGTATTATAGGCGTCATGGGCCAGAGTCTCTATTGCAGCTACTCAGCCCTGCCATTCAAACAGTAGCTCACTTATGCCTTCAACTTTCATCTAAATATACAGCAAGGAAGTTTTTCCTTTCTTTAAAACATGTGTCTAGTATAGCGTCCATGTGAATTATTTTTCCAAGCTGTCTTCTATGTCAGTTACCTTCTTTCTTCCTGTCAACCTAGGTTTCCCCTTATTAATTTTGTTGTATTTGTCATTTTTACAAGCCTTCTTAAACCATTTTTGGAAAGAAGCATGTTAGAATCAGAGTAGGTCAAATAAAAGGGCTTATATAAATAGTTTATTAGAAGTACATGGTATAGAACAGGGCTTCTGCTTCCATTCATGGGCATTGTTACATAATTTGGATCACTTCTTTTGAGAGTAACTTGAAAAGTTGTCCGCCACCCACCAAAAAGATGTGTGTTTGAAGGCATCATATAACTAAAAAGATAGTGAAGGATCTCTAGGCCAGGATTTGGAGGAGGAGGAAGGCCCCAAGAGATGAGTCTGGTTTCTGAGGCTGAGAACTATGTAATTGTGGCTTCGAAGTACAGTTTTGAATTCTCTAAAGCTCAGTATCAATTCAGGGTATCAACTGAGAGAAACAGATTTTAGAATGAAGTTCAGTCTAAGAGTTTCTGTATGTTAAAGAACTGTGTAATTAAAGCGGGTCCTAATGGCTCCCCAGTGCTCAAGTACATTTCTGTGTTTGCAAACCCATAGCAGTGTGGATTGCAGAACTGATTAGCTCTCCCTCTTCTGGTTAGCAACTAGAAAATTAATAATCAAACTTGTAGCTTACCCTTGGTAAACTTTATATCATGCATTTTTATGTTAGCCTCATTCCTGACTGCATTTTATCTTGTTTTTCCTTTACCTTATCATTTATACCTATTTACAGTTTATAGTCCTATGTTTTATTAGTCTTTAAGTTACGTCATCCACTTCTAAATAGAACAATTCAGATGATAAATTAAGTTTACTATATTAGGAGAAAAGTACATAGGAATGTTTCCATAAAACCATTAACTAAAAGTTTAGGTATTTTTAATGATTATTTTCCAGTTATTTGGAAAACTCTCCTTTTTGGAACACCTCCTTTTTTGCATTTCCTCCATCATATTGCCAGGGGAACGAGGTGGTACCATATTGTTTCCTGAGTGAACATTTTAATTACTGGAGGCCTTTTATATGTTCCTCATTGTATACAATATCATTTAACAATAACAGCCCTGCCCATCAGAAACTTGGCCAGTGCCCTGCTAGTGTACTAGTTGGGGTTACCTTTAGGTTGTTGCCTTCAGTTCTTAAGCCAGATCTAGGTATGGGGTAACTTCTTCAGATGCAAATTCTTGGTTTAGAAAATAGGGATTAGGTTAGTGTTTTTCACACTGTGCTGTGTTGCCTTAGTTGATCATGAAATTTTGTGAGTTAAGACAAGCATTTTAAAAATAAGAAATAAAACAGAATAGAACATAACAGAATATGGGTTGCAGTGTAAAATGATTGCCTGCTGTGCCTTACAATTAAAAATACTTGAGGGGGCTTCCCTGGTGGCGCAGTGGTTGAGAATCTGCCTGCCAATGCAGGGGACACGGGTTCGAGCCCTGGTCTGGGAAGATCCCACATGCCGCGGAGCAACTAGGCCCGTGAGCCACAATTACTGAGCCTGCGCGTCTGGAGCCTGTGCTTCGCAACAAGAGAGGCCGCGATAATGAGAGGCCCGCGCACCGCGATGAAGAGCGGCCCCCACTTGCCACAACTAGAGAAAGCCCTCGCACAGAAACGAAGACCCAACACAGCCATAAATAAATTAATTAATTAATTTAAAAAAAAATACTTGAAAGATGCTTGTTTGAAGAAATCACAGTTGTCAAGATATACCATACTTTCATTTTAATTCCTCTGGGGAATGTAATGGTTCAATAAATTTTCAAAAGCTAAAGAAAAATAGGGCTGAAGTTAAAAAAAAATTCAAGTAGATTTTTCTTATACAAAGGAACATTCATTTCAGTATTAAAGAGTTGAACGTACAGTGTCAATTAAGAAAACTGAGCTTTTACACAGTTTTTACCATGTAAGCTGGACATGTGCCCCCTTCTTGAGATGTGGATAAGCAGGTTTCATTACGTTTAAAATTTAGAGGTGTGGAATTTTATACTGGGATGAAGAAGGTTGTGTTGGAAGTCAGTGGTTGGTAAATATGTGATGAAGCTGAAGGTTATGATGATTTGAAAAATGTTACCCACGAAGGGCAGCAGTCAGTCACAGGACTGGATAGCTAAAAGGCAGCTTTGAACAGCAGCTTGTTAGAGTCAGGAAGTTCTCCTGCACCTGCTTCCTTGTGTGTGAAGTGAGCTCCCAGGTTGCTGCGTTTGTGTGAGAACGGGGTGAGGTGCCTGTCTAGCACATAGTACGTGCTCAACCACCGTTATCTTATTGTCTCATCTGTCTTATTTCTTAGGGTTCTCATTTGGGGTGCTCTGGTGCTGCATCTCAGTGTTCAAGTAGCTTTATGAGTTCTTTGTACACAACTATATATATCATTAGGATTTTGCTTGTATGGTTTAAAGCAAAACTTAACTAATTTATATTCTCAGCTGGTGGGAGGTAGAAGGGGAACAGTTTATAGTCTCAAAAATACCTGGATAAGTAAAGGTTAGCTGGAGCTCTGCTAAAGATCTGTGGATGACAACTGTCCAGTCTTACTTAAGCAATGATTTAAACATTTTGTTCAAGTAGAATTTTAAAAATTTTAACACACTTTGAAGACTATAGCACTTTAATATAAATGGTGAAGTGTAAAGTAACTGCCATTACTTTGTTATCCACAAGAGGGAGAGCTTATACTTAGTAATAATTTTAGTTTTTTATATCTGTAGTTTTCAATTCAGGTGACATTAAGGGCAAAAGAAAAAGATTAGACATATGTTAAACTAGGTGACCTAGTTTTTGGTGTCACCTAATTTATAAGCAGTCTTCATTAAATTGAATTGGAAAATGTGTATTAGTGCTGCATTAACACCTCTATTATAATTTTCTCTTATTTTATATGGGTAGCTATTTTGAATGATGAAATGTTTGATATTCTAGTATCCAAACACTGTCTTGAATACTGTATTTGCTTTTCTCCAAGTCAGGTACTGATTTACCATCTCAAGCCACTGTTTTTAATCTGTATGATTCATATCATGACTGTCTGCATGAATTAGCACATGTACAGTGTTTACACTTAGCTGCTACATAATGTGAGTAACTCTTTTTGGGAAGCATGCTGAATGCCCAGAATTGCACCAAGGAATCACTGACTCTTCACACTTCAGACAGTTCCTATGTGAGACACTCATTGTAGCACACAGCTCAGATGTTGACTGCCGAAGCAGAGGTGGTTAACTAATTTTTGTGAAGTAATTATTTCACACCTATCAAAAACTTGCAAAAATCCCTGTGTTTTTTAATAGACTACTGGTTAACAAATGACGTTACAACAGATTAAAACAAGTAGATTTTTCTCAAAAGCAGTATAAAGTTTATTCTCCTGCTCCTATTGAAAGAATTATAGTCTGAGTGGAATGGGAATATTTTGACAAAAAAGGAATGTCATAATTCAAAATAACTGTTTTTGAATATATCTGTTGTTTCCATAATTAGAATATTAGATATAGATATGAAGAGTGTTATCCTTGTAGTTTGTTTAAAGGTTTTTGTTTATAGCTAGACAAAAATTGAAGCATGACGTGACATGTTTGTTTAATTTGATTTCATTATTACTAAAATTACACTAGTATCTTTAACAGGTAGTAGGGGTTGTTTGAACACTATGAGATCAGTTGTTCTTACATATGTGTTGAAGATTTTATTTAGTTGGCAACTAAGAACCTAAAAAAAAAAATCATGAATATGCAAATAAGAATGCTTAATGGAAACTCAATAAAATTAGGTTTAAAATAACTGATTTATAACTTCTCAGATAATTGAGGTAAAATACTTTTAATTATGAGAGGTATTTGTGAAGTTTTTATTTCTGTTTCATATAATCCTCTCTCCAGCTCCTTTTCCCTTACCAGGAAATCAGCTGGCTCTTCATGTCTTGTGCTGTCATGTCACATTGGTTTAGAACCAACAATATGAGACAGCCCAGTCAAACATAAAAGACTGGAATGCATGAAACCTAAATTTTATTTTAATGTGGGCTTTGGTGTACATTCAGAATTGATAACAGCATTTCAATTCACAACATCAGAACAATCAAAAGATAAATACAAATTTAAAATCCATCCATGAATGAATGTCACTTTATTCTTCATCAGATTTGCAAGTGAAGACCATATTCCTTACTATTAAATATATTAACGCCACTGCACATCGTAGGCTATCATAAAATCTCAGTCCTGAGAAGAGAACTATTAAACTCGTTGGTTAGAACACTTTTTATAATACCCTTCTGTTTAATATAGTTCAGTTAATTGATTAAAATTAGGTCAATGTTATTGTGAATAAGATTTTTTCACTTGTTATAATGCTCTATTTAAATATTTTAATTATTTAATGAGGAAGTTTTATTTAATTTGTATTATTTCACAACGATTTGAGCAGAAATGCAGATAAGCTCATTTCTATTTTAAAGTTATCCCCTTCTCTCCACAGAGAATAATAACCATTAACTTTTTTTTTTTAAAAAAAACCCTGTATTTCAGTGATAATATGCAAAGTGCATACTGGGAACTGAAGAGAGAAATGTCTAATTTACATCTGGTGACTCAAGTACAAGCTGAACTGCTAAGAAAGCTGAAAACCCCAACTGCAATCAAGAAAGGCAAGTCAGGGTTTGCCGGAAACCACTGATTCCAGCCAAACTGCTCAAAGAGCAACTCGCTATCGTATCTTATCGAAATCTCATCAAATGAGTTTGATAAGCCAAAGTATATGTAGTCTATTCACAGCCACCCATTCTCTGCTCTGGCTTCAGCCTCATACTGGTCAACTTCACACATAAAGGTGTTGCTGATGTGTGTTTCTTCAGTACTGTATTCTTTTCCCCTTGTGGCTTTTTTCTCAGCCAAGTGTTGCTTATGTGTTCAAGGCTGAGGTGTTAAGTTTTGCTCTAGTTGACCTTTTACCACAACTACTTCATATATTAAAAAAAAAAAAAAAAAAGACACCAAGACACCAAAAGCTACTTTCATTCCAGTGCTACAGAATACACCAAAGACGTAGCTCTTTAAATTGTTTTTAAAGAGAGAACTCTGATTCGTTATTTGGTTATTTTCATTTTTTGTAAACTTAGTTTTTCTTTCCTTAAAGGATAGATTGTTTTGAATAGAGACTAGATGCTATTCACTTAGCCCTTTCAACCAAACAAAAATTTTCATTGCTTTGCTTTTCATATTTAACTGCTTGGCTGATTAAACCTTTTCTTGAGTTTTGTGTTAACTAGTAGTGGCTACTTTGCCAAAGCTGTTTCTATACCTCAGAAAAAAAATCAGTGCATTTGTATCTTTTATTACGTAATGGTTGTATTCCTGTAAAGTTGTGTAATGTAAATTTGAATGCCGTAAACTTTATTTTTAAAGGACTGAGATGTGACTTACTTTTTAAAAAATCATTAATTTAAAATTGTCATTTGCACCTCAAATTGTCCCTAAAGAGGGCACAAGAGATTTTATAAATAGTTCTCCTCAGGAAGGTTTCCTGTGGGGCGGGGGATGTTGCACGTTGGGACAGAAAGCTAAATTCAGAATTGCCTTTCCGTTTCTAGGGTTAGTTACTTATGAACCAGGCAAAACAATAAGGTGCTTTGGCACGCCCCAACTTAGTTTACGGTTCATTTTGTCCTCAGGTTTTCCAGTGGCCAGGGTTACGTATGAGACAACTTTAAGTTGATGGTAGAAATAAGACCTCTCTTAAACGAGACTCATGGAGTAATTTTTCAGTGAGTTTTCAGTGTGCCTCTTATATACTAAATAGAACTTCCAAAAAATAATTAAGGAGAAATGCTCTCTTCTCATTTGGAAATGCTTATTGTCGTGTCCCTTCTGAGCTGGTGAATGATCAATCTTTTCCTGCTTTGAACCGTAAGTTTCTAGCACGTTTCCTACGACAGTGCCAGGCCCGGGGCCACCACTCTCCACAAAGAACTGAAGCTGAGCACTGTCACCTCCTCCCAAGAAAAGGGGCAATGAGCTTATTTTTTAATGTGGTTCAGTTTCTTTCTCCTTTAAAACTAGAGTCAAGCCTTGGTTGCACTTGGTATCCGTCTTGGGCTGAGGGTGAATTTGTCTTTGCTGCCTGGGGAAAGGGAATGCAGAGAGAGGGAAGCACACCCTTGCTTTGTGTCGTCTGTGGCTGAACAGCAGCTGGAGAGCGGTCTGTTTTCTAAGCCATTACAGGTTACTAAACTTTTTTTTTGCTTTTTTTTTTTTTTTTTTTGACCTATATTGTGCCCATAGCAGAATTTACATTTACCATTATATATATTTGACAAGAAATGAGATGATTTTATAGCTTTTAATTTAAATTGTTTTATCCATAAAAGCCTTTTAATATATATTAAATTTCAGTTGGGTCTCACCAATTCACAATGTAGTTATTTCTGGAAAAATTTACTTTTGGACCACCTGTGGAAAACAGATTTGACTAAGCTAAGGAATATTATATCTAACAAAATTATTAAAACTTAAGAACAGCTTTCTTAGTCTCCACTGACACACAAACAACATTCTGCAAGCCTTCTCCAGCCATATTAAAAGCCAGGAACAGGGTCTTTACTTGTATTTTAACTGAATTGGTTTCCAGCTTTTTAAAATAGGAATTTCTTCATGTTCACTGTGATATGGGTGGGACAAGATTCCTGTGTCCATTTTGCAGACGAGAGAAGTGACACCTGGAGCAGTCAAGTGTCACCCTGTCAGTAAATAGCAGATCCAGGATTAGAACTGAGATCATCTGTCAACTTCAAGTCACACTGCCGCAGTGATCGTACTAACTTGGAAATGTCCATTTCCAGTTCTAGAATCAACCAAATTAACAAAATGTTTGTTTACTGTTTTCTGATCATAAATACCAGGACAGCTGATGCTTAGCCTGTGCTTTCTTTTCAGCTTGCGCCCCAGCAGGATGCATGGAAGACCTTGGGAAAGACAGCACAAAACTGCACTTGACGAATTTTACTGCAACGTACAAAAGACAGGCCCCTCTCTCACCAAACGGCAAAACTCTTTGTCATGCCACGTCTTCCCCTTTACCAGGAGATGCAAAGGTTTTATCAGAGAAAGCAGCTCTCCAGTCATGGACAGATCATGAGCGATCCATTCCTCACGATGGCACAAACTTTCAGGAACACAATTCTTATGGCAGAAATTCTCTAGAAGATAATTCTTGGGTATTCCCAAGCCCTCCTAAATCAAGTGAGACAACATTTGGGGAAACTAAAAATAAACCTTTGCCTTTACCCAACCTGCCACCACTGCATTACTTGGATCAACATAATCAAAACTGCCATTATAAAAATAATTAATTATGAAGAGATTTATGATGTTCTCACGAGGTTGCTGTATCTCCCTCAGTGGTTTTCTTGGGAAATCATTAACAAACTGAAAGCAGATTTTGATGAAACTTTTGCAGAGTTCTTCAGTATTTACATTTGCACATAATGTACCGTATTATGTAGTTGATTTTTCAGTATGAAAGAACACCCTCCAGCTCCATATTCTGGCTAAGAATCAGATATGTGTTACTAATTAATAAACCTAAGGTGTTTCACAATGACAACTCTACCTTTGATGACAATTGTACATTTCTGCCCCTCACATGAAGAATGGAATTGAAAGTTTTCAGACATGGTTTTACAAAGCATGTGAAATGCCTAACTCATAAAAATAAAGGATACCATTGTATCAGAGAAAAAGCATGTTAAGTTGCTTTAAGTTGCATAAAGGAGTAAAATGGCAATGTGACTTAGGTTATATTTCTGCTGACCTTATAATGCGTAAGGATAAGGAAATTACAGTGGAACGATATTATCTGGGTTATTGCATCTATATGTGCTATTATGTCTCAAAGTATAAGATTTAAAGTCATTTTTTAATGATGTTGATAAAATTTAAAGTACAATTTGGATTTTAAGACTTGAAATGATCTGCTCGTTGAAGCCAACTCTGTCCTGGTACATCCCTCAAGTCTTAATTGAAAAAAAGTGATGAAATAGTTGAAAAACCATGTGGTGTGTGAATAAACTATTACAGTCATATACGTTATCCAGTTAGAAGTAGGAATAGTATCACAAAGGCTTCAGTCTAATCTGTCCTTCAGTGCTATAGTGAAAATCCCAATGGGTGTGTAACTATATAAAGCCGTTTTCTTCAAAGGGTCTACACCTGCTTGTTACGTAGAGCAGCTTATTAACTGGTTAAACTTTGTTTTGAAATGTAATTTTACTTATTGAGAAAGTGGTTTTTAATTAATTAGAAATTATAATCCTAGAAACCAAATTCTGTGCTGTATTGATATATGATATAGTATAATCATGAAATGTCCCCCAACGCTTTGATTCTAAGAGCCTGTCATTTATAAACAAGTAACAAGGATGGCTTCATACGGAAATTTCTCTGTATCCTTTCAGGATGGTGGTATTAAGAATATTAGTAATATATGCCTCCGTTCCTACATCTTTTGCCTGAGATAAAGTGTTTCATGTAGAAGGCCTTTATCCTTTTTGATAGACAGCTCCAAACCCCTTGGACTCAAAAGAATATTTCAAATCTCTTCTGCATTAACTGAATAGCATACATATATAAACAGTGTTCACCATTCACCAGATATTTGTCTTTCTATTATCTTACTCACTTATTCAAGCTTGTCTATGATTGATGGAGTTGGTGTCAGATGCTGGAATTTATTCTGACCAATGAACACAGCTGACTCGAGGGAGTACGATCTCCTGCCAAGTAATAGAACAAAACCCAATATGCATAAAACAAATACAAGACTCCAGGCTTTAGCTGAAGGAAGCAACTACCTGTGTAATAAAGCAGCAGAAACTATTTGTCATGTGGCTGCATAGGCTGTACATTATATCTAATCTCTAATGTAGCTTACTGGTTTGTCTTTTTTAAAACCAAGATTGAGCATTTTCTTGGTAAAGAAAATAAGTCGTATGACATAGTGGCTTGATTAATGTTTTGAACAATGCCAAGACATTACTTAAAATAAATTATTTTTGTTTGAAATTGAAGTGGAAATATTGTCCTTGCCTAAATATTCCAGGGTCATGTACCAATTATAGGTTGTTAACCTGATTCATGTAACACATTTGTCTTGTTAAACCAACTTCTGAATAGAGACAATGCTTTTGCATCTGAACAATAGGGTAGCTATCAAACAGGTATGCTAGAAAATAAGGGGTTGATGTTCTTGACAGTTTAAAGTGCTAAACAAATGATGTAAAACTATTTAGGAAAGAATAACCAAAAGAAATTTTCCCAGTCATAAATTTTTAAATGTATTTTATGATCATTTCTGTTATTAGTAAGATTCAAAGAGAAGTGAGAGAATGGCCCATCTGTAGCTTATTTAAAATGGAAAATTTCGTTGACTTGTTTCATACTAGCTGAAGCTTGCTCCAAAGGACTTCCCTTGAAAATTTCTTTAACCTCCAGATTTTTATATGGATAACCCAATTCAGCACATCCATAACTCAACAGAGTGAAAAGAACACGGATAACAACAACAAAAGCCTCTCAATCCTCCCCATTAGCTAAAATAGAAGTTACATCTCTAAAAGGAAACTGAGGTTCTGCTAAAATGGAACCTAATTCATAAGTAGAGCAGGGATGTACCTCTGTGGAACAGAAGAACCAAAGTAGAGGGGAGAGTTCAGGCTTCAAGCACTAAAGGACTGAATCCTGTGAAAACAGTCATGGTCTCATGCAGAAGTGCTGTCTGGAGAAGGCAGATCGTACTGGTAGAAGATCTGTGGCCTGTCACTGGACAGGAGAGTGTCAGCAGAGGTGCAGGGGTGCCAGCCAGAGGAAGAGCCGAGTGGACGGGGACGGATTCCCCAGAGTACCATGCATGCAGTGGACATTTTTATACTCTATAACCTAGTCTGTCTAGTACCTGTGGGGAAGGGACATCTACGTAGATGAATTTTCCACATAAAAATGAAGCTGGCCCCTCTAATTCTAATTAAAATTATAAAATAACCACAAGTTGTATATTTTTAGTAGCTTTTTAAAGTGACCATTTTGCTCTTTCTTCACTTAAGTCATTAAAAACAAACTAATTCCTGTGCTCTAGGAAATGCACCAATATCGAAAGGCCCCCAGAGGAGCGTGGGCTTGTTTACCCCCATGCCATGTGGTCTCTGTGGCTGTATCTGCTTTGCTTGTCTGCTCCTGTTGTCTCCCTCCTTTTGATCTGTATACCTGGAAAATGTGGTCTCTCTGGGTTTCAAGTAAGAGTCAAGTAGTTCCTTTGAGTGGTCTACTCAAGAGCAAAGTGTGGAACCTGAACATCGCATGGTTCTTTAGGGTCCTATTTACTTTTAACTCGATCTCAGATCTATTTCATGAGATTGGGGCCTAAGTTAAATCTTGTCCTAGTAGGCAGGAATTTCTATTTGTGATTTTAATAAAAACTATGTAAATACATATAAATTTTACTTACCTGGAAACTAGTTGCAATGGCTATGGTGAAGAGTTAACAGCTCATAGGAAAAAAAGAGCAACTTTTAATATAAAAGCTCAACCTGGGATCAAATTATTACGTCGCGACAGAAATTTTTTACACTAGTTCCTGAAACCACTACTATGTTACAAAATGGTCATTCATCCTTATAAAGACGACTTTTTAAAAGATTAAAATATTTTCAGTAGCAGAATTAACAGGTCAAGGAATGCCACTACATTTTAGGAAATTTTCTATTAAAGATGTAAGTAAAACTAATTCATGTATAAGCACTTATCTCGTCATCTATGTTTCCAAATAAGCCTTTACTTCTACTAATAACCATTAAAGCACATTTACCACGTCCAAGACTCCGTCCTACATACTCTACTTACCTACTCAGTTAATCCTCAGTGGTGGAGCCAGGTTCATGACCATCCTGCTATACTGCCAAGTTATTAACTCCTTTGAAGGCTGTCCATTCCTGCTTTCCTTTAGTTACTTCTGGCCCCATGATTAGTCTATAGATTGATGAGTAAGATTCATGTGGAAACCTAAAAATCGGATCACTGTTAGAGAACTATAGCTGTTCTCTATATGAAAAACCCCATTACAACCCAGGCAAACCATGTCCCATTTCCCTACTTATTCCTATGCCATTCAATAAACTCAACTTTGAAGTTTAAAAAAAAATCTTTATTTCAGATAAAATTATTTCCATAATTAAGGATAAACCCATTATGCCCAGGTAAACCATGTTCCAATTCCCCACTTACTCCTATCCCATTCAATAAACTCAACTTTGAAGTTTAAAAAAAAATCTTTATTTCAGATAAAATTATTTCCATAATTAAGGATAAAGCAAACACTTCTTTGAGTCCATCATTTCAGGTGACTGTGATTTCCATGAACATTGGCGTTACTGAGTATCATTTGAATATTTGCCTACATGCTTGTGGGAAGCTTCTGCAGCCTTTTCTTGGTAGGAATTCCAGTTTTTCTGAATTCTTCCCTTTCCTTCAGGTATTCCATTTTGCATTCTTCATAAAAGGTTGGATCATTATAGCTACGAGAAAGAAAATGAAAATATTTTAAAGTGAATCACTTTGCAAGCACATAAGCTTACTTTAACAATAAATTCAGACATCCGGTTCATCAGGCACAATCTTTAGAAGCAGGTTTTTAGTAATGGTCATAAATTCATTGTAAACATTAGGCTACCAAATTAAAGAAAAAAAAAGACCTAATGGTTCTTTTTTGAATAGCAGTGTCCCAGGATAGGACAATGGGAAGTCAGAGCACCCATCCTCAGGGACCCATGAGAGCAGACAAGACTGCATCACAATTATGTACACAAAGTACTACGGCAGTTGTGGCCTGAAACATGGGGCAGAGTGGAGAAAGGGGAGCTGTCAGGGGGAGACGTTTGAGTTGCATTTTGAAGGACCAACAGAAACCCACATAGAAGGCACATGTGGAAAATCCCATAGATGAGGAAAAACTGTGATGCATGAAGAAGTACAAGTAGATTAGTACCACCATAGCAGATCATGTGCAGGAGAAAGGGCCTGAGATGCTGGAATGGGGAGGGCCAAATCATGGCGATCCATTCATGCCCCACTGGGAAGTCAAATCTACCCTGAACGGGCACTATTCACAAAGCAACTGTAAGATCAGTTCTGTGCCTTAGATCGGGGGCCCCCAACCCCTGGGCCACGGACCGGTACCGGTCCGTGGCCTGTTAGGAACTGCGCTGCACAGCAGGAGGTGAGCGACGGGCAAGGAGCAAAGCTTCATCTGCCGCTCCCCACTGCTCGCATTACCGCCTGAACCATCCCCTCCCCGCCCCCACCGTGGAAAAACTGTCTTCCACGAAACTGGTCCCTCGTGCCAAAAAGGTTGGGGACCACTGCCTTAGATGAATCTGACAGCATGTGGCAGATAGGCTAAAGGTGGGCAGCAAGAGGGTCCAATAAATAAGCTATCACAATAATCCAGACAAGAAATGAGGAGGACCTAAGCCAAAGGAAGCACAGTTCTGATGAAAAGGATGAAGTGGATCTGGGGGAGATTGAGGAGATGAAATCAACAGTTAGGAGACCAGGAAGATTCTAGATCCGAGACAACTAGAATTCACAAAGACACGAGGCAGGAGTCAAAGGAGCTCAGTTCGGTTTCGGACCGGCAGAGGGAAGTGGAGAAATGCCATGACCCATAGGAAGCAGCTGAATTCCACGGGTGCAAACTGAGCTTTCTCAGATTTAAAACGGAGAAGAGAACCTGGGGAACCAGCTTTAAGGAAGACGTTAAGGAAGAAAAGGTGGAGAAGAAATAGGTAGAGATGCTGAGGAGACAGGAAAGAGCGTAAAGAGGGAAGCCAGATGGAAGGGACTTCCAGGGGTTTCCAGAGAGGGGTCAAGTATCAGAGAAAAGATGGAAAAGACACTCACTGGAACCTCCAGGAAAAGCAGTTCCAGGGGAGTGAGGGCAGAAGCCAGACTGCAGTTTATTGAGGGATGAGTGAGAAGAGACAGGGAGAAATAATAGAACACAAAACTGTTTCAGGGTGTCACCAGGCGGAGATGAGAGAGGGTAGTGGTTCCACCCATGGAATGTCGACAGTAAGTAAAGCAGAGCCCCCACTTAAGCAAAGACAAAAAAAGCAGTATTTCTTAGAGCATGTTGAGACTTGAGGTCAAGTAGAATTCTTCCTAATAGCTCTCATTTCTTTCCCACAAATGTCAGTCACTCCTCTTGGTTTGCTCCCCTCTCTTCTAAGCAGGCACAGCCTCCCCCTGCCCCCCAGGATGGACTGGGACCTGTTATCTTCTCCTCCATCTCTAGGGGGCGAGAGATGGCAGGATACGCCAATGATTAATATCCAGATAACAAAAGCTAACAAATAACACAAACTTTTAAAAAGAGCTAACAATTACTGAGTACATAGTATCTCCTATGTGCCAGCGCTGGGGTGACGTGTTTCCACGTGAGGAATAATCACCCCACCTGACAGTGAGGACCCTGCATGGGTTGCAGAGGGAGCTACGCCCCGGGGGACCCAGGAGACACCAGCCCGCTGCCTTCCCCACGGTCCCTGCTCCTGGCTCCAGTGCTGTCCTCTCCCAACTAAGAATAATGAGTCCCTATGATATGATGACTGAAACCGAGGTGTCAAAATCCTTTAATTAATGTACAAAAGGGGAATTTAACAAATTCAGTCACACAAATGTGAAAGAGGTTCATCTATTCATTCAATATCTCTTGGGAGCTCTAGGGACCAGAACTCTTACTTCTCCACAGTTAAACACTTAGTGCAGGTCTGGGCTCATAAAAAAGAGCAGCTATTAGAATTGTTTATTGACTTGAGAAAAGACATGCAGACTTGGAATATGTTTCCTCATCTATAAATGTAGAGATTCAGTATTCTAAAAGAGTCTATAAATTCATGTGTACATTATTTGTTATCAAAAAAGAAAACAATTTAAGATTCAGATAATCACCACTTTTTATGTAATTGCCTAAGACGTATCAAATCATCCTGACATAGATGCTTCACAGGCTAGGGGAGCAGAGTACAGAAGGAAGTAAGCGTTCACCAAAACTAAGATCTCACGGACAACTACCAACTCCCTACTCACTAAAGCACTGTATCCACAACACTGCCTGTCAATAATGTGGGTGATAAAACATGTGGGGAGATGAGCAGAAAGCAGCTGCATTCAAAGACCTCTGCATATTTTTACTTTAAGATTCAAGGAACTACAACAGAATATCAGTGAACATGATATTTAAGAATTATTTTTCTAAGTAATTTAACTTCAAAAATCTAAATTTAGGGCTTCCCTGGTGGTGCAGTGGTTGAGAGTCCGCCTGCCAATGCAGGGGACACGGGTTCGAGCCCTGGTCTGGGAGGATCCCACATGCCGCGGAGCAACTGGGCCCGTGAGCCACAACTACTGAGCCTGCGCGTCTGGAGCTTGTGCTCCGCAACAAGAGAGGCCGCGATAGTGAGAGGCCTGCGCACCGCGATGAAGAGTGGCCCGCGCTCGCCGCAACTAGAGAAAGCCCTCGCACAGAAATGAAGACCCAACACAGCCAAAAAAAAAAAAAATCTAAATTTACCTTTGTAGCCTTCATTTGATTTATTGCAACTCTCCTAGAAGTTAAATTACATTAGTCCAAAAGATCCCAAGGCTGGCAAAAGTACCTTTTCATTAGAAGAGATAAACATAAACCCATCTATAATATATTCTATTTTCTGTTCATGAAAAGGAATTTATTAAATCATATGAAAAATCATGTATTTTAATCAGATAAAATGCTGACAAACACACAAAACTTGAAAAGACCCTTCATAAATATGTTGTATCGTTTTTCTTAGAAGAATCTTTAACAAATTAAAATTTTAGACTCAGCCAACTATATGACAAATTTGTTGGGGAGAAGTAAAGAATATATTACATGTAATGAGTTAAATAACATACTCTTATCTACTACACATACTACACACACACATATCACAGGAGCAAAAACGCTGAGGTAACTACTTACTAAGCAGTTAGACATTCTTTCAATGCAGAATTTTCTTTGCGGCATTTTACTACCATAAGGATTCCAGAGTCCTTGCAACATTTAGTGAAATCTGAAATTAAAAATTTGGAAGAAAAAAAATGACTTGTAATTACATCACTATAATTGTTAACAGCTCTAAAATATTCACTCATTTAACATCTATTACCTAGACTGTGCTTGGCACACGGGACATGCTCCACAAAAGACGTGTACATGAATAAAAAGCAGAATAAAAGTCCTTTACTCTGTAGATTTGAAAGGGGGGCGAGGAGACCTATGAGGTGAAGAGTGAGGTGGCTTCACAAAGGCACGCAGAATGTAGAGATTAAGTAGGATTTCTAATTCAGACATACTTCATTGTACTGCATTTTACTACTGTGCAGACACTGCGTTTTTTTTACAAATTGAAGGTTTGTGGCAACACTCCTTCGAGCAAGTCTATCGGCACCATTTTTCCAACAGCATTTGCTCACTTCACGTCTGTGTCATATTTTGATAATTCTTGAAATATTTCAAACTTTGTCAGTATTAATATAATTGTTATGGTGACCTGTGATCAGTGATCTCTGATGTTACTATTGTAACTGCCAACACAGAGAAGATAGCGAGAGAACTGGAACTGGAAGTGGAGCCTGAAGATGGGACTGAATTGCTGCATCTCCTGATAAAACTTGAACAGAGGGGAAGTCGCTTCTTATGGATGAGCAAAGACAGTGGTCTTGAGCTGGAATCTACTCCTGGTGAAGATGCTATAAAACTTGTTGAAATGACAACAAAGGACTTAGAATATTATATAAACTTAGTTGATAAGGCAGCGGCAGGGTTTGAGTGGACTAACTCCAGTTTTGAAAGCAGTTCTACTGTGGGCAAAATGCTATCACATAGCACTGCAGGCTACAGAGAAATCATTCATGAAAGGAAGAGTCCTTCGATGCGACAAACTTCATTGTTGTCTTATTTTAAGAAATTCACCCCAACCTTCAGCAACCCCACCCTGATCAGTCAGCAGCCACCAACATCAAAGCCAGATCCTCCATCAGCAAAAAGATTACGACTCGCTGAAGGCTCAAATGATGGTTATCTTTTTTTAGCAATAAAGTATTGTTTAGTTAAGGCATGTACATTCTTTTTTTGGACATAAGGCTATTGCACACTTTAATATAGTGTGAGCATAACTTTTAAATGCACCAGGAGACCAAAGAATTTGTGTAACTCGCTCTATTGTGATATTTACTGTATTGTAGTGGTCTGGAACCAAACCTGCAGCATCTCCAAGGTCTCCCTATAGAGAAAAAGAGTATATTCTATGGATGAACAACAAGGTTCTACTGTATAACGCAGAGAACTATATTCAAAATCCTGTGATAAACCATAATGAAAAAGAGTATTAAAAAAAGAATGTATATATATGTATAACTGAATCACTTTGCTGTACAGCAGAAATTAACACATTGTAAATCAACTATACTTCAATTAAAAAAGAGTATATTCTAGAAGAAATGAATAGGAAGAGTAAAAGGGGAGTTGTGTCCAGACACAGGCCTCTGGGGGCCAGTTTCTGTGTGTCTTCTGATGGCATCAAGTTACCCTCTTTCTTTCAGACAACCTGCCATGGTCCTTCACTTCTGATAATAGGGCTCCCATCCCATTCCTGAGTCAACTCTGAAATGCTCCAGAAAATCCAAATGGCTTTCTATCACATTTCCATTCTGGTAGTTTCCCTTTTAAATTGTACTGGCCCCTTGGCATCCTGCCTTCTCAGGACCACCAACCCAGAAAACCCAGGTGCCAGAGGCCAGCCACAGCAGGGCCCCCTGCTTCTCTACTGGGTCTGCTTTGGGTCAGACCAGGTCCCTCCTCAGCCCTTCCTCAGGACAGTGCGCGGGGTTCCCCTGCTTTGGCAGCGACTCTCCTGAACTCTTCTGGTCCTTCTCCTACCCACTGGGGTCTCAGTCCCAGCCCCGGCCGCCTCCAGTCTGTAACCAACCATGTCCATGTCAGACCTTAAAATACAACATCATCCTCACAGAGAAGCTGGAGAATAGCTTTTATAACTCTTTTAGTACAAAATTATCAGGATTCCCCTCTTTTCTTGAGCTCGGTATTACCCTTTCAGCTACTAAGAAATAAAATTTATAATCATCTTAAAGGAAGCAGGTAATTTCAGGAGCCTCCATGAAGACACAAAATGTGTAACAAAAGTGGTTTTAAACCACAAGCAAACTGAAAATGATTGAGATTTGTAAATGCACAAGAAACTCCTTCGAGGGGCTGTGCCAGACCAAGAAGCCTATGGCACGGACGTCCAAGTCCACTGCACAGTCTGCAGGATGAGGGGCGATGGGAGCGAGGACAGCTGATGTGGGAGAGGACCTGACTTCAAACGGTGTGCGTGTCTGGTCACACACAGCGGGGCAGGGATGCTCCAGCTCAGAGCATGGGCTCCTTCAGCTTGCTGTTGACCAGTCTCAGAACTGCCACTGTTTACTGAGTCCTAAACCGAATCAGGCATCTTTTTCACTCAACTACAAATGTTCTTGTCGTCTCTTCACTGATGAGCTGGGCACGTGGGCCAAATCAGAGCAAGGGGACTTCCTGTGTCCTTTGATGAGGATCCCCTATGACTCAAAAAGGCAGAGCAGACTTACAATCAGCTCGTTCTCATCAGAGGTCCTAATGGCAGGCCACAAGGTTATTGAAAAGTCCACTAACTTCCACTCTGGAAAGCCATTAGCATCCCTACATGTTAACTGCTCTTCGTACAGCCTGATGTTAAGACCTGCCTTTCTAGAGGCAAGGGTTATGATCCTAAATAAGAATTAAGACAGGAGCAACCCTCAAAAGGAATGTGAACATGGTTAATCCAGAAGTGACTAAATGTTAGACGGTGGTGACAAACCATGGGCTGACTCTTCGCAGCCTCACCATCACTCAGAGACCTGGATCAACCAGCACACTCAAATATCATCTACAGAAAGGTCATGAGCATCATGAACTTTACCTCATGAACATATGCTAGTTGACCAAACCCCAGTCCCTTGCAGGAAAACATGAATACAAGGGCTATTACCAAAAGTACACTTTCTGAATTTAACACACCCAATACTTCTACACTTGACAAATTCACAACAGAAGGCTTAGGCATTGAATTATGTTAACATTTGTTTTCCCTAATATGACTAAAAATGTCCTCAAGTAGGGAATTGACTCCAGATAGCATTTATGTGTTCTGATTACAATAAAGGTACAGTCTCTGTATTTTCACACTTGTCCAGATCTCTTCAGGAGTAACTGTGACTGGCCTGAAGCCTCAAGCTGTTTGTAAGGTTTCTGTCACTTGTTTAGCAACAAGATTTTAATGAGGATTCTTCTTTCAAACCACATTAGCAAACATTCATATAACAGTGATGTTGCCAGATTCCTAGGATGGTATTCTAAAACAAGACCAATTTAAATCGCTTCTGTCTCTCAATATTAAGTGTTAAAGAGCTTGTATACCTGTATATAAATAAATTATTCACCACTAAAGACTATGAAAATGAACTTTCATTCACTTACGTATATCTTAAGGTAATGCAAATAAATATCAATAAACAGTGAGAGAGATGATTAAAAGTTATTCCAAACTTTAAGGAAATGTGCTTAAAGATAGCATTCAAGACTTTTTTCTTCAAAATATCAAGAACATGAAATTCTATCCTTCTTCTGTAAACACTCATTTCTCTGAAAGAAACCACTTAATAAATAAACTATGGGTAAAAATATTCTGTGGGCATGATAAAATTTGGATCAAGTGAAGCTAGGGAAAACGGAAAGAGATAAAGTCTTCTATTAGTCTAGGATAATGGGCAAAATAATCATACTGTAATTAAGTACAAGAAGTCTATATAATTTCCAGTTTATATAAGAAAGAACTTGGGGAACCTCCATATAAAAGCAGTAAGAGAAAGAAATGGTTTGGAATTCATTGCTTTTCACACATTTAATTTATGGAACTTTTGAATGTATTTTAATATTTAAATAACCGCCAATAATAAGGTTTCCTGATTAAGCCAAGGATGAAGGGCAAGGCTGTGCGTGGGAGCAGAAACACTTACCTTCCACACTTTTCATTTAGTCAGTTTCAAGCAACGTATTATTTTGCAAATGCAGTCATACAGGTAGAACTAAAGCATTCAATGAGAAACAACAATTTAAAAACATACAAGATTAAAAGAAGTAATTCCAATGTTTCATATCTCTGACCAGAACCACTCCTTTTATGATTCCACTAACATATTTTCTAAAAAATCCCGAGCTTATGAATTTTTACACAACCATCTTTAGACATAGCACTTACTTCTAACTTTCTAGTACTTTTATTTCCTCAATCAGTAAAGTACTTATAGAGTACCTATTTTGTTTCCAGCATTACAAAAAGCAGAGCTCTATTTGGGTACCAACGTAATTTAGAATGTTAACATATAAGCTCTGTGTAATATTTCCATGACTACACCACCATCTTGATGGTTTCACTTTTAAATCTGGAACATCAATTTAATCTAAAGGAAAGACATTTAGGAGGTCTTGCTTATTAAAGAAATGTAGTAGGCAGATTTTTAAATCACCCTAAATTCAAAACATATCATCAACTCTACAACTGGAAACCTTAAGCATAAAACGGCTTCCTTATAATGAGCTAGATAATAAAAACAGAGATGTACTTGATACAATGCATAAATGATCTGTTGACCAATTACTGAATCAGAAGAGGTTTTTAAATGATACAATTTGGGGAGAGTCTAGGTAGGTGTCAACTTTTCTTAAGATTTCACTTCAGACAAAGGTGTCAGTGAGTTTTAGATTTATAATAGAAATTGAAATCTAAAGCTAATTTTCCCAGGAGAAGCTATCTTCTAAGTGAAGGCCTGTGTGCAGAGCCTCCTCAAGCTGTGGGGGCAAAGGGCCCTGGGTGCTCAGCTCACCAGCGTCTCATGCAGGGGTGAAGACCTGAACCAAGGCATGTGTCCTCTCCCTCCTAATGGCTGCTCAGCAAGGGCAGCCATGGCCACAGGCCACAAAGCACATTATCTATATAATCAACAGTATTTCATGAAGTTCATGGGAAATAGTTTGTAAACAGCTCTGACTTTATAAATACATTTGTTTATAAAATTTAGTAATGAAACTATATATTCTCTTCATAACCTTTGAGTCTGGAAAGAATTCAATCCAATCCAACCTACAAAAAAGCCAAATATTATAAATAATTCTAGACTGGGTGGGAAGCTACTTAGGACAAGTTCAATTTAGTTGCAAAAAGTGTACTAGTGAGTATCTGCCAGCAAACATTGTAACAACAACAAAATGCCATAGACAATTTTTCAAGAGATCCATAAAACTAACCCTTCAATGGAAAACATAACACGCAGAAGCCACCTCATCTTTTATGAGACACATTCACTGAAACACTGGTTCCTTCACTGCACTCACACCTTCAAAATGTTTCCGTTTCCAAAGGTAAATCGAAAATACTGCAGATGGGAAATCACCAAATCATGCCATCACCTTAATGTTTAAGAAGAGATCCAACTGCAAATATTTCATTTATTTTTTTTCTTCGTTTTTTATTTTTTATTTTATATTGGAATATAGTTGATTTACAATGTTGTGTTAGTTTCAGGTGTACAGCAAAGTGAATCAGTTATACATATACATGTATTCATTCTTTTTCAGATTCTTTTCCCATACAGGTTATTACAGAGTACTGAGTAGAGTTCCCTGTGCTACACAGTAGCTATACAGGTCCTTGTTGGTTACCTAAATATAGTAGTGTATATATGTTAATCCCAAATCATTTATTTTTTTCTTAAATTATCAGAGTAGAATGAAAAAGAAAAAAGTCATTTACATTCCGGCCTCATAATAGTAACAACAACAATAATAGCTAACATTGTACTTATTACATCCCAGGCACTATCCAATGAGTTAATTCAGGCTTTCACAGTTATTAACTGATTCAATAAATTAAAATTTTAAATTTTTTCAAATATTCTTTCAGTACTTATCCCATAGGCTCATAAAATATCAGTCATTCATTCATTCAACAAACATTTTCCAAGTACTTACTACATGCCCAGCACTATGCTAGGTCGTGTGGTTTCCATGCTGAACAAGACAGAGGGAACCAACAGTCCCTGAGGAGGACAGACAATTAAAAAGTGCTATCAGGCGAGTGTGGTACCCACTCAGACAGGGGAAGGCAGGGAGGGTGCTGTGGAAGCACAGAATTGGGACTCCAAACCCATCCAAGAGGGGCTTACCATCCTTGTAAGCTATGATCTACACTGAGTCAGCTGGTGGACGGGAGGTGGAGGAGGACAGGCATGTACCACTGTGACCAGCAGGCAGTGCTCAGTGTTTAGGCTCTGTCCTGAGGGGAATGGAAATCCTTAGAAGGGTTTTACACAGTGGAATGGCACCATCAGATTTTCTTCTGCAGAGAACTAGAAGAGCTGGCAGGGAGGCAGGAGTGGGAATAACAGGAAAAGTGGTTAAGATGTGAGTACAATAATCCGAGCAAGAGATGGCAAGGGGGTAAAAGGCAGAGGAGTAGAAGCATCAGTTCAGGGGGTAACAGACAAGGAGTCAGGGATAATGCGTAACACCAGGGGTCCGCAACCCCTGGGCCGTGCCTGGGCCTCACAGCAGGAGGTGAGCAGCGGGCGGGCGAGCGAAGCTTCATCTGCTGCTCCCCATCGCTCGCATTACCGCCTGAACCATCACATCCCCACCCCACCCCCCACCTCCCCCCAGCCCGTGGAAAAATTGTCTTCCACGAAACCGGTCCCTGGTGCCAAAAAGGTTGGGGACCGCTGGCCTACACTTCTCACTGGGAGCAGACGGCGCAGTCTGATAACTCAAAAACACCAGAAAAGAAACACATATGACACTGTTCTGTTTTGGCTGCAGCCCGTGGAGGGAGATGGGGAACAGATGAGGCCGAGTTTCAGACACATCCAGCTGGGGGACCTTTGAAATATCCAAGTAGACTCTCCAGAAAGTACTCAGCTCTACGGGGCTGAGGCAAGTTGGAAGACACTGTTTTGACAGTAGTAACTTATTAAAAATAATGAAAAGTAAAGACGCCCTGGGTAACCACTGGGCTGCCAATATTTAAGGGTCCAGCAGAGAAAGAGAGGAGACTGGAAGACAAAAGGACCTCGGGGCATCACAGAAGGCAAGGGTACCAAGACACTGACCCTCTGTATAGAGATCAGGGTCCACTGGACCCAATTTTAATTTCTGAGTTTCTTTCATGAGTAGCTCTAACCAATATTTTAAAGATATTTCATGATTTTCATTTTTTCTTAGAGGCCTTCCAAAAAACCACAGAAAACAGACATATTTTGCAATACAATAAAACTCATTTCTATCTTGCAATTATCATATAGGTTCATTGCATCTTTGTATAAGGCTAAGACACAATATAGACTCTTAATGATCTTAATGAAACATTTTACTATATTATCCTAGAACTTATTTCATCATGACTCAGCAATTATTCCCAACTATGCTAAAAAAGGCTAAAATAATATGAAAACAAAATGATGGAATCACCTAGAAAAATGATGCCACAGTGAAAATAAACCATTATTTTATCAGTTTTCTTATTGTACTGCTTGATGTATTACATCATCATTCATGAATACATAAAAGTAGTCTTTTGGTTTTTGCTTTCCTTGAACACAGTTGAGATTTGAGATTTTTTTTCACTTTCTGATTATGTTAGATAGAATAGCCCCCCAAAATGTCCAAATCCTAATCCCTGGAACCTGTGAATATGTTAGGTTACATGGCAAAGGGGAATTAAGGTTACTAAGCAGCTGACCTTCAAATAAGGAGATTATCCTGGATTATCCGGGTGGGGCCCAAGTAATCACAAGGGTCCTGGAAAGTTGAAGAGGGAGGCACAGATGAAGAGAAAGAGACGTGATGATGGAGGTAGGGTCAGAGGGAGGTTATCCTGCTGGCTGTAACGATGGAAACGATGGAAAAAGAGGAATGCCAGTCAAAAAACTGGGTGCCTCGTAACAGACTGAATGTTGGTGTCCCCATAAAATCCATGTGCTGAAACCCCACTGCGCCCCCACTACCCTGTCATGTGATGATATTAGGAGGTGGGGCCTTTGGGAGGTAGTTAGGATGAGATACGGTCAGGAGGGTGGTGTCCTCATAAATGGGGTTAACGTCCTGTTAAGAGTCAAGGGAGAGCTGGCTTGCTCTCTGCTCTCCACCATGTGAGGACACAAAGGTCTGCAGCCCGGAAGAGGAACCCAACTGTGCTGGCACCCTAATCTAGGACTTCCAGCCTCTAAAGCTGTGAGAAATGAAGTTTTGTTGTTCATGAGTCATCCATTTATGTTATTTTTGTTAGAGCAGCTCGAGCTAAGACAGGCCTCTAGAAACTGAAAAAGGCAAAGAAATGGAGGTTCCCATAGAGCCTCCAGAAGGGAATGCAGCTCTGCCAACATCTTTTCTTTTCTTTAATATTTTATTTATTTATTTATTTATTTATTTATTTTATTTTATTTTACTTTTTATTTTTTTGGCTGCATCGGGTCTTAGCTGCGGCGTGCGGGCTCTTCATCATGGCTCTCGGGCTTCTCTCTAGTTGTGGCGTGTGGGTTTTCTCTTCTCTAGTTGTGGTATGCAGGCTCCAGGCCGCGTGAGCTCTGCAGTTTGCAGCACATGGGCTCTCTAGTTGAGGCGCATGAGCTCAGTAGTTGTGTGGCGCAGGCTTAGTTGCCCCGCGGCATGTGGGATCTTAGTTCCCCGACTAGGGATCGAACCTGCATCCCCTGCATTGGAAGGCGGATTCTTCACCACTGGACAACCAGGGAAGTCCCTCTGCCAACATCTTGATGTTAACCCAGGAAGACCTGCGTCACACTTCTGAACTACAGACTGTAATGTAACAAATTTGTGCTGTTTTAGGTTACTAAATGTTTATAATTTGTTACAGCAGTGATAGTAAACTAATACACTGCCTGTAGTAGAAGAAAGAAAACTGACAAAAAGATGATTCCCACGTATTAGATGAATCAGAAGATGAATGCGAAGAACTGAAAGCAGCACTCCAGACTCTGATGACGGTGGTGAAATGGATCTATAAACAAAACCACAGACTAGTATCTTCAGATGACAGTATCCCAGGTGAACTTTCTCAAAATCAGGACCTGATGAGTAAATAACATACTTTGAAGGACAAAAAGGAAATATGGCATACTCACCCCATCAGTCATTTGACAAGAGGGACGTCTCATGCACGTGGCATCCTGTAACAAGAACCTGTACATCCCACGTGCTAGGGACACATGGCAGTGTACTCCCCCATCTTTTATGCTGAAGTGTATGTGACCCAAATGCCTAAGGCTGGCTTATAAACAAAGATGACTAGAAGGAAACAGTATTTATGGGATGTATAAGTCAAAAAACTAAAAATTTTTGAAATTATGGAGCAAAAAACATGACTATCCTCTCATCAAAAAAAATTAGTAACCATCAAAGTTTTCAAAAACGTCGTATTTTATGGATGCAAGTATAAGAACCAGGATTGCAGGTGCAGGGGGACTGACTGGAGGTGTGCTGGAATCTGGAGCAATACTGACAAGATAGGTGTGTTCCAGGTCCACAATGAACAGTTAGTTTCATTCAAACACATTGATTATAAAACTTCGAGTTTTATGAATATGAATTTCAAGTATAAAACTTTCATAACAGGGAAACACAGAATAAAAATTGGGACTTGCTATGTTTAATTATTATTAAAATTTCTAAGGTCACTCTCCCTTTGTTCTTCTGCAAATTTTTTTGAATATGATTTTTAAATATAAAAATAAATAAATAAAAGGTATCCACAAATGACTATCTTTTCTGGGACAGTTTGGATTAAAGAAGGCATGGTCATTATTGTTGAATGCTAAGATGAGGAGTGAAAATCACCTATTGGTTTTTATGTTAACATTTTATGAAATTCTGCTATCCAGAAATATCTTTGATTCACATAAGGTCAGAGAGAGGATTAGAACAAATAAAAATCATTGCTCCTTATCACTGATGCATTAAACATAGCTTTTATTTCCAACTTTTACTTCCAGGACAGTTATTTCTTTAATCAGGTGTTCATTAAATACAAAATAGGGTCCCTAACTTCAATGTGTTTATAATATAGTGATAGATGCACAAAGCAATTCAATAATACCAAACAGTTGTGTCTTCACTGGGTAAACTTGGGTTTGTAACCCTCTAAACCCTGCACACGTGGCTACCAAGCAAGGTTTGAAATGTGCCTACTCCTAATTTTGGCGTTCTGTTGGTGTAAAAGACATACTGGATTGTGGGAGCTTAGGATGGAAAAAGTAACATAAACTATCTTGTTCACAGTTTTTATATTGATTGCATGTTAAGTAGATAATATTTATTTACTATATAGATTAAATAAAATATTAAAATTACTTTTACTTTTTAAAATTAATGTCACATTTTAAAAATGTGGCTACTGTAAGTTTAAAATTATAAATATAGTTCACGTTATATTTCTATGGTCCAGTAAAACTTCCTGCAATGATGCAAATGTTCTCTGCACTTTCCAATAGTGTAGCCACTAGCCACAGGGGACTACTGAGCACTTGAAATGTGGCTGATGCAACTGAGGAACTGAATTTTTCTTTTTAATTAAGTTAATTAAAGTGACATGTGCACAGTGGCTGCCATTTTGAACAAGGCAGCCCTGGACATGTTTAGTTCCCTGTACTTCAGGTGAGTCGCAGACAGGCAGCTGGTGATGAGCCGCTCAGATTCTTTATCTCCATTTACTGGAAGGGAAGTTCAATGGGAATAAAATGTGATTCCGACCAGGAGCCCTTAGTATGTAGCACTTGGAACAGAGATGATCTCTGTTTATGGAGAACAAAGGGCAATAATACATTAATGCTGAGCCGGGTCTATATCTCCATTAGAATGAACTATTTCAGGTGGCCTTTTTTTGTTTTTCCATTTTCCTATGTGATTTCATGATTTTTTCTTGCAAGGTATTTAAAGATGTTAATAGTAATAGCAATAAAATCAAAATAATAATGGCCACTGATATATACTGAGTATTTATTATACACCAGACACGAGTACTTTATGTTTATTAGCTCACGTGAATTTTTACAAATAACAGATAAGCACTATTATTATCTTCATTTACCAGACAAGGAAGCCTGAGCTTTGAGTAGGTGACGTCACACATTTCCAAGACACACAGTGTGACAAGGACTGGCCTGGAGCCAGGCCTCTTTAATTCCTGAAAAATACTTGTAACGACTATGGAATCCCACTTACTCCTTTCCACAATCAGAACACAGGAAAATCCTCCACACCCAGCAGAAATCCTCAGGGTCACAGGAGAGCTGTAAGCCCCACCAGTCACCTCACATGAGGTCACAACTGGGACCGGGAAGTGAGTGGGGATGGCTCAGCCCCTCCAGTCACCACCACGGGGAAAAAAATTAAGCTACAGCTTATGGCTCTGATTTCTTGCTCCTGAGCAATCACCTAAAATAAAATAACACCGGATACCTCACCCTCTGGCTCCACACCTCCTTTTCCAGAATGCCTATAAAAGATATTTAAATATTTAAAATAAAACTTTTAAATATTTAAAACAAAACTTTTAAATATATAAAACATATTTAAATATTTCAAATAAAACATTTAAATATTCAAAATAAGGATTTTACACATTAGAAAGTGGCTTCTCTGAACAGTAGACAATGAAATGCTAAATTCTGTGCTTGGGATTCTAAGTGCTATCAGAATTGGAAAGGTAGATGTTAGCACAGCCTAGTGTGCCCAAGGAAAGCACCAAATCACCCCAACTCCTAAAAAAAACTGCACGTGAGAAAGGCTTTCAGTCTCCCCAGATAGGAAAATCCATGAGTATTATTAACAATGACAGAGGGGGAGGATTTAGAAAGTGACAACCAAGAGAAATTAAGTGAATGAGTCTGGTTTACACCACACATTTTTGCTACATGTTCCCTCTTTGCCCGCCCCCCAGCCTCCAAAGTTAAAAGACCTATTCATGAATACACACCCATCAGAGCAACCAACAAGGAAGCCAGCCCCTTTCTGAACATGGAGCCTTCCGGGCTTCCTTGCCATCCCCTAATAAGAAGCAGGATTACACAGCAGCAGTATCAATGCTGTAAGTAACGCAAGTAATGCAAGCAATAAACCAGCCTGCTGTACTTTCCCATTCTAGGAGGTGGCTTTACAGACTATTCTGGGGATAAGCATGGGTCAATGGGGACCATTCACCACCACTCATGGAGGGTCCAGGAAAGGACCTTGTTCTAGACTTCCGGGGTGGAAATGGCCAGAGGAGGAAGGACTTAGAAACCGTAAACCCTTCCTCAATTCAGAAAGTCCTTTCTAATCATCTCACTGTGTAAACACTGTGGGGACAGAAAACTCCTTATCTCACAAGGTAGCCAGTTTCATTGGGGTGTGTGTGTGCATGGAGGGGGTTATTTATAGCCTGGAAAACTAGAGTTAAGTCTCCTGCTGCTGCCTTCCCATCAAATACTACAGACAATAGCATTCCTATCGCTTCCTTTTCCTGGCTCAGAGCCAATGTGAACACTGCTCCCTCCTTGTTGGATGTGGTTTCCAGACTATTGACAAAACCTGCTCACCCTCTTCCTAGTCTGCTGGTTTGTCAAATTTACTGATGTATCTAACACCTTTGCTTTGCTCCAAAAAAGGATTTGAAACAGCTTGGCATTTCCCTTAAGACACAGCATTTGAAAAGACAGTAAGTTCTTCATATCCAAACACAGGAGACAACTAAAACATAAAAATTACTATGGCTATGCCTTTTTTCGAATTTTTGAATTTTATTTTATTTTTTTTATACAGCAGATTCTTATTAGTTATCCATTTTATACATATAAGTGTATATATGTCAGTCCCAATCTCCCAATTCATCACACCAGGCTATGTCTTTCTTAATGAAAATAAATACATAAATAAATACATAACAAAAATCATTTGCACAGAATCATTAAAAGAATGGCATATCACTAGCCATTCCTCATCCTGTGTTCTCTTAGCTGAGGCAAAAAATACCTTCACATAAGTAAAAAATAGCATTTGGCACCATTCAAAGCCACTTATCAGCTTTCTTTTAATCTAACAGTCACACCAACAGCCAGAGTAGAAATACTAAACCACAAAGCACTATCTGGCCGCTAAAGAAAGTGCACTGATCGGGGATGATCTCCAAGACTCAAAGTGCAAATAGCAAGGACACACACACACACATATGTGTACACATGTGCACCTATACAGACAGATGCTTGTGTAACACAGAACGGCTGGGCGGGTTGCGGGGAGGATATGAAAGAGACTGGTGGTGGTGGTCGTCTTAGGAGGAAACCTGGGGCCTGGGGGGAGAACTGCAGAAACACGTTCCTACTGTATTTTGGTAGTTTGTCGATGTGCCAACCTTACAAAATGTAATTTAAACAAAAGAAAGAGAAGAAAGTAATACCTTTGGGTAGAGGAGAGCGGAGAAAGGAGCTTTGACTTTGATGCGCAGAGTGAAAGGTCATCTCTTGATTTTTTTCTTAAACAACCCTTTTCCCTTTTCCCGGAATTGCTGCTTAGCGACAACAGGGTGGGGACCCCTCTTTCTCTAACCAAGAAGACCCCGTTCATCACACTCAGACGGATACTTCTGCCTGGATGGCTTAATTTCATTAGATGCTAACTGTTCTCAAATACAAATGTGGTCATTCCTTTTTGCAAAATATAGAGCTGCAGAGATCCGACTATTTCCATCCCACGAATGACAAGTGAAGCAGTCGTCCAAGGTAAAATGACACCATCAAAAGTCACACTGCTGGTTTTATTTTAATTTAACACAGTCACACCAACTGCCAAAATGGAAGAAATCCGACACTGAAAACACGTGCTCCCTTGCTAATAAATCGGTCCCAATTCTCAGTTTTAAAGAGGAAAAAAAGAATAGAAGACATGTGATGCTAAATTTAATTAGGCATTTAATAAGTGTAGTATTCCTAGTTAACAAGGCAAATCCATCCTTTCCGTTCTGGCTGCAGTTTATTTAAAGACTTTACAATTTTACTACTTAAGGGCGAGTCCTATGGAGGTGTTATCTCACCATTTATATTTTCACAACACTTATGATATTGCTATCGCACTCTTAAAATAAATAAAAAGCCCATGCCATGTCGTAGACCAATATAATGCTACATACTCTATTTTTATTTCTGGAAATAAACATTAAAATTTTTCTGTATTGCTCACTTGATTCTTGCAATGTTGAATATTTAAAAAAAAAAAGAGTAAAGCTAAGATTTTTTTTTAAGTCCCACGTATTACTTGAAAAGCAGAGGTTTTATCACTTGGTTTTTTAAATTAGGTACTAGAAAATATATCATTAGAAAATTCTGACAACAATAGCATTTTATGACAAAATTATTATGCTTTTAATTTTCTATTAAATTGTGATTTATTAGCTTGCTACTTTAAACATTAGACTGGGTACAGAATGAATTTAGTGGTGCATTTAATGAGACAAGCAGGTAGAGGATGAACATGGAAAGATGATTTAACATGGTGGTGCATGAGCTATTTGATAATTCTAACATAGTACGAAAGAAAGCTTCTCTCTAGATTGACCATGGTTCGCTTAACATCACTGAATATCTAATACCTCCAACTCAATTAATTCTCACCTGATTAAGATCAGACTGATATTCAAACTAAATCATCTCTCCAGTCAAGTAGAAATCAATATTTCTGATTTTACTTTTAAATTACAATAGAAATAAAATGTGCACGTCTTCAATATGCCAAGAGTAGCTTTTCTATTCTAGTCTACCATGGCATGGATGACACAGTTGATTAAAGAATTATTCTAATTTGAGCACCAATATGTAGTCAGAATCTGATTAATTTGAACACAGAGATGGAATAAAGTAATTAAATATATCTTATACAGGGCAAATAGAAAATTGACATAAAGTAAACTTGACTTCTTTAAAACAAACTTCACTATTTATCATCTCAAATAGTTAGGAATGTGCTTTTATTACAGACTGATTGCTCTCGGAGGGGAGTCTTGTTTCGGGCACAGATATTTACAAGGTGGGCAAAGAAAAGAAACAGTTCTTTTCAGGTCATCCTCTTTCCATGACAGCCACCTCCAAAAAGCATGCACACACCTAAAAACAACCAGATTACTTTTATGACTTTTCTAGAAAAAGCAGGATGTACTGAGCAGGGTAAAAATGAGTGAATCCTAAAATGACAAAAGACTGACACATCTGTAACTTACACAACTAAAGAGAAAACGAGATAGATCCTCCTCCCCTTTCACTCTTGAACACTCTTCAAATCCAAGACAGGAGAAGAGGAAAGCCCATTTGTTGGGTCAACTGAACAGAAAGTATTGTTTTGTTTGTTAGCAAACTCAACAATTCAGATGAAAACGACAGAAAAATTGCAAATTTTAAACAATACATTTAAGAAAGCAAAATCACAGCTAAATGTACTATTTATTAGAACTGAAAATAATATGATTTAGAGTACTTAAGGCATGTCAAACACTGCTCATTATATACATTATGTTATATATAATATGTAAAATATTTTATTAGAAAGATTTTATATAAAATATATGAAGTATATATTTATTATCTATTATATTTAAACCTCACAAAATAGGTTATTACTACGTACTAAATAATTCATAGGTATTACTTACCTTAGGTGTACCTTTTCTCGTGTCTTAGATACCATGTCATAGGAAAGAATTTGAGGAACCAAAGAACTATGTAAATTAACCTGGAAATTTATATTTCCAAAATTCATATCCCATGAGAAACAGCCAAACAAGTTACTTATAGACCCCAACTAGGGGCATGAAAACCAAAATTTGTTAAGATATGACACTCTCCAAAGACTTGTAGAATTTGAGGCTGCGGCTGCCTGTGCAGCATGGAAGGTGGACCATCTGCATGTCAGACACAAAAGAATATTCTTGACTTTCATGAAAGACTCTGTCCTATTTTTCTTGAACCACACAGACATCTCAGTTGGATTTTCTTACAACTGAAGCGTATTTTCAGAGAAATATTTTTCTAATATAAACATTATATACATATAATGTATTATATATGTATAATATCAAACAGTATATTTATAATATATTTCATATGTATATAAAATCACAGTGCAAGCACAAAGACTACTAAACCAGTGTACATGCCCCACGTTTAAAGGGGCAGCTGTTGCTTTATTCCAGATACTGTCTGCCTTGCAGGAATGGCAACAGCATCCCAGATCTGAGGATTCATGTTTTTTTAAAGCTAGAATTTTTGTTTTATGTAAAATCTCACAATTTTAAGTAGCTCGGTTAACTTTGTTTTCTAAGACACCATGCACAGGAAACACAAAATACAAAACATGTATGTCGGCATAGTGGCTCCTGGTGAAGGCTGATGGTCTGTGTCACCAGCTTGAAAGACTCTTATGAACACTTCAACTCCAGAGTAAATACGCACACGTGGTAATCCCCTCAAATCCTACCATCACTCATTCAACAATCACTAAAGCAGAAGTCTCCTACTAATGCTAAATAGCATCGCAGCCCTAGAAACAGAGGAATTAACTAACTCCCCCACCTCCTATTCTACAGACCTCAGCCTTTCTACGGTCCCGCAAGGCCATGATGGATGGAGAGCATTCCTTTTGGGAACCAACAACAGGGCATCGAAATGGGCCCTTCACTGAAAGTCTACATTCCCTCCAAGCCTGGGCTGGAGGGATTCCGTGTGGGTTGCTGAACCTCTCTGACTGTGAGCTCCAAGAAGCACCTGAGCTAAGAAGCGTGCTTCATTTGGACGGACACTACTTTATAAAATAAATATGGGGATTCTTTTCGTCCTCTATTATATTACCAGACATTTAGTAAGCTAATGAGTAGTTTGTTTGCTGTCCTCCAGAAGTTTCCAATGAAGCAGCAGAGCAATGACATGTAAAACTAAACAGCAATTATGGAAAAATACAACAAACATCACATGGCAGTGGTGATCGCCCAGGAGGGCAAGTGCACTGACTATAATAAGAGTCTGAAGGGCTGAGGGAGCCCTCACCACGACTACAGAGAAGAAGCAGGAAATTTAAAGGGCTGTCTCCACGTTTGCAAAGATGGATGGAAGAGTCCCAAGAAATGCAAAACTACAATCTTTACCTTTCTTCTCCTACTAAATAGTCTATTAAACAGTCTGTGAGTACAAATGATGAAATGAATAATTATTTTAAATATTTCTAATAATTTTACATTGTCAGAATCCAATATAATAGCTGTTCATTATATTCATGCATTATGGCAAAATCTAACAGGTCAAATACATGGGGCTTGGTCTTAAGAAGCTACTTTACATAAGATACTGCTAAATAAGACTTTTACTTTTGGTCTATATCTTATTAGTAACTTTCATTAAAATAATAAAAATAAACAGTAAAAATTAAAGTAAAATATAAAATATTTGAAGTATAAAAATAAAGAATTTGGTAATTTTCTGTCATAGGAACAGAAGAAAGTAGAGAAAGTGGCTGTCACAGAGTTGTATTCGTTAAATTCCACAAAGAATATTTTTAATTTTAAAATAGAATGTCAACAGGGTTGATTGAAATAAAGAGAAATAAATTAATGCTAAATAATTACTAAGGAAGTTTTGTTTATGGAAATGAATAATTCAGTGTTTTGCAAAGTAAATTCAAACAGCAGCTGCTTTGCTGACATTAAGCTAAAAAGAGCTTTCGCAAAATGTACAAACTTTAAAACTAGAGAATCATCATATTTTTTAATGTCAAATAGAAAGAGTTATTTCCTGGGTCTTCTGGTTTTAGTGTAAAATATTACACAGTTACAATGGTAATCGACCAACCATTTAAGGAGTCTCCCCATTACATTTTTCGTGGGGCGTATCTGTCACATTCTAGTTAACTGAATATATGCATAATTCCTGGCCTGTTGAGTCTTGGGACAGCTGGGGGAGATAGGAATTCAGATTTCTAACAGTCTGTTCCTAACCCACTTGGTCCTGGATTCTATTCAGATCTCAAAATGAATCTATCATTGCTTTTCACTCCACAGCAGTTTCATTTCTGTCTCCGAACTACTGGCTCCGTTTATGGGGAAGGAACTCTTCCTCCTTCAAAAAGAAATGAACCCAAACGTAAAACAACAAACACACTTGAGAGGAACTGCACATATTACAAATTAAGTTCATTTTTACTAAATAATTTATCCATGGTTTTTTAAGAATCAGTTTCTCAAAACAGCAGGTAATATAGAAACATGAAAAATACTCTTAAGGACCAATTTGAAATGAAAACAAAACACTTCCAAACAGTCACGTAAGACAAAGGGAAAACCAGGTTCTACTTACATAAAAATTTTTTAGGTTTATCTATTGCCTAACGCAAACTGAAGTCTGTATCCCTTTAGTGGATCATGAAAATTTAGCAGACTGCAAACAACATTTGTTTTTAAAAATGAAAGAGAAGAGGAAATAATGTATGCCGTGCATTTCGTCTATATAAACACATACATAAACACAAAAGTGCATACGTATGTATACACTGGGTTGTACTTTAAAATGTATTTCTTACCATCAGCCGGGTGAAAAAATATTTTGAAAGCCACTGGCCATGCTAATTCTTATCCTCTACAACAGTAGAAAAAGAACTCAGAACTTTAACCTTTAAAAAGGTTAAAGACCTTTTAAAAAAAAAAAATCACTAACTTTACATTTATTTTACCCAATTTTTTTTAAGATGTGGACAATATTTTATTTCAGCTTATGAATATGTAGAATTATTTTACCCAATCAAAATTAGATCTTAAAAACAAATTATTCTCTTCCCTTAGTTGAAATCCACACAGTTCAAATTTAATCATACGTACAAAATATAAAAGGTCTTAGGGAAAAAATGAACACAGATTTTACAGGACTCAAAACAGGGTTTTGAGTTAAGAAAAAGAATACTTTGAAAAGGTGTATGTTTTGTTTTAAAGCCTTGTTGTAATGCCTTACATTAGAAACCTAAGACTAAAGCAAATTTCTGCTAAAAGCTGGGTATCTTGCTGGATATGTCACAACCATCTACCTCAGACCTAAGGCGTCCAAGTTCACTGCTTCTGGCGAATCATTTGAAACCAAACTTTCATAAGTGTCATCAGGCTTCTCTTCAGGGGCCTCTTCAATCACCAATTCCTGCTAATGTCTCCTCTGATTAAAGGTGAAATTTCTGGGCTTCCCTGGTGGCGCAGTGGTTGAGAATCTGCCTGCCAATGCAGGGGACACGGGTTCGAGCCCTGGTCTGGGAAGATCCCACATGCCGCGGAGCAACTAGGCCTGTGAGCCACAATTACTGAGCCTGCGCGTCTGGAGCCTGTGCTCCGCAACAAGAGAGGCTGCAATAGTGAGAGGCCCGCGCACCGCGATGAACAGTGGCCCCCACTTGCCACAACTAGAGAAAGCCCTCGCACAGAAACGAAGACCCAACACAGCCATAAATAAATAAATAAATAATTTTAAAAAAACAAAACATCTACAGTTAAGGAAATCTTGTAAAAAAAACAAAAAAAGGTGAAATTTCTCAGGAATAAATACAAATTCCTGCATTTACATTTTAAAACAACATTCAAATTTTAGAAAAGAATGACAGATAAAGTCAATGTGATCCCATGATATGAAAAACGACAGGACACCTGGACCACTCGTATTAATATCAGTGTCACAATCGCAGTGGCAGCTCACAGCCTCTCTGTTCTCTTCTCTGGGGACCACACATTGAGATGGATCTGGACAAATGAGCGTGTTCCTAGAGAAAGGGATCAGAAGACTGGGAGGTCTAAAAACCGCGGGGGTACACATGCCATGTTATGAACTGGCCACATCTTGGAAACCGACCCAGGGTATGTATGGGAAACTGGAAATACTTAAATTTCGCCAGAGCCAAAGCTCAAGAAAAAAAGCAAGACTGTGACTAGTAGAGCAGGCTTAAGTAACATCCTGGAAGACCTTAAATGTAAGAGTTTAGACTGGACCCTACAGGCAGTGGAGAATGACATGGACCAAACCGTACACTTCAGCAAGCTCTACCCAGCAGCAACACTTAGGGTAAAGTTGGGGAAGGAAAGGAAATTTTCTAGATAGAGAAATCTAGTCTATACGCTAAGAAAACAATTCAGGCAACAGATACTGAGGATAGTTCTGGCTACAAATTGCAGGATATTTCAAGCTCATAAACCCTTCCTCAAAAAAAGTAAACAAAAGTAGTTTAAAAAAAGGAAACATTGGCTACCTTCCACAATAAAGAAAAAAGGTATAGCTATGGTCTTATACCATAATTTAAAAAGGAATAGTTTAGAAAGAAAGAAAAGACTCTGGCAAGGCTCAGCTCAGCTTCCACCCCCACTCTACCCCCAGAACACACTGTGCAGAGAAAATGAGCTACGAAAGTCCTGAGAATTCGCACTACTAGCACCCCTCATCCTTGAGAGAAGCAGACTAAGGGTATAAACGGGAATCCTAGAGAAAAGGAAAAAAACAAAACAAAACCTCTAGAATAAAAGCCTTCAGCCCCTCAGAGGACCCAGCAGGGGAAGAAGAACCCCCAGGGCTGCCATTCCCCAGGCTCCTCACTTAACAGAGATGGGCACCCAGAGGCAACCCCACAGGAAAGAGGACACAGCCCCAAGGGTTATTTAACAGAAACACTGCACTGGCCTGCGAGCCCCTTCTCCCCTCCCTCCAGGCTCCCACGAGGGACGAGAAACATCAAAAAAAGGTGGCAGGAGTGTTACAGAGAATTAACCCACAACTTCTCAGAGAAACAGCAGGGCAACTCTGCAAACACACCCTAAGGAAAAGAAGATTCATCTCAGATGTCACACTACATAAGAACTTCATAAAACATAAATTCAAGAAAGCTAGACTTCAAGGAATGGCTGATAAAAGAGTGAGATGAAAGAGATAAAAATATAAACTGAAGACCAAAACAAACCCATAATAGTGGTAATAAATAATAGGGAATAGAATAGACACAGCTAAAATTCAAGTGAGAGATTTTACAAGAATGACTTAGGATAATCATCATAAATACAGAGGAAAATTTTAAAAGGTCATGCAAAGGTAGAGAAAACCAAGGTGTGGTAGGCAATTACTGTAGGCAGCTTCTAAGGTGGCCTAGAAAGATCCCAGCCTCCTGGCACCCACGCCCTGTTTGAGTCCTGACCCACAGAAACTGAGAGATGATAAATGTGTGCTGTTTGGGGCCACTGAGTTTGGCGTAATCTGTGATGCAGCAAATAACATCAAGTGTTAATCCCATGTCAAAGTTCCAAGGATGACTGGCATCTTAGAGGTAGAGAATTCAAAAAAGGAAAAGAAAAAAAGATATTTTAAATGACAATTTAAGAAAAGTTCTGTGACATGAAGAATTGAATCTACAAAGCAAAAGGATACAGTATATTCCAGAAAGAACTGATACAGAGCAATAAACACCTAAGATGCCAAACTCAGGGATAAAGAAAGAATTTTTCTACTATCCAAACACAAAAAATCAAATCATCTATGGCAAGATGGTTGCAAGGTGGGGCGGGGACCAAAGTCAGGCTGGCCTCTGACTTCTCAGAGCAACATCCAATGTCATAAAACATGAATGCAACATGTACAAAGTTCTGAGGGGAAAAACATGACCCAACAATTTTACACCCACCCTACATGTCACACACGTATAAGGCAACAAATAGTCATTTCCAAACATGATAGTAAGGATTCTAGAACCCAAAGATTCTTCTTAAATAAACTATGTGACAATGAAATCCAGCCCATCAAGCAATGGATCAAAACAAAGAAATACAACGAGGAGAAGATGTGGTGAGCACTGAATTCATAGTTATAGAAAAGAAGTATTATAAATTGAGACCATGTAAAAATATAACTTACAAAAACCGGGACCCTAAAAGTCAGGATGTGGAGGGAGTATAATAATATTTTCAATACTGTTCATAATTAGAATATGAAATTTAAAAAACACAATGACAAGTTTATTAATGGTTTTTATATAATCTTTTCTTAATATCTGAGGCAAATTTGGAAGTAATACATTTTTTAATCCAGAAAATTTTACCTGAACTTCAGCAAATCTTTCAGTTTAGTTTTGTTTTGCTAAATTCAACTTTTAAAAATCATGTATTTTCTGTAACCCTTCCATATATGTTCACAGAGAGATACCTGTATTTGTGAATGTTGACATTTAGGGTAATTTTGTGGAGGGGGTTTCATACTTTCTATATTCCTTACATTATATAAATTGAGAATTTATAATTTTTATTAAAAGAATGATGTTTTCTAAAAAACTAACAATCAGATGCAGGAGGAGGTAAATAGTAAAAGTCTGAACTGGGGCAGAACTATCGAAAACGGAAAGTCTCATATATTGTTGGAAAGATTCCTGAACTGGGACTAGTTAACCTCAAAAGCTCCATCTAATGCTAAGTTTCTAAGATCACAGAATTTCCCTAAATAAAAAGCTTTGCTACATGGAAATCCCTGTTTTCTATTATATTAGGTCTAGACTTTTTTGCTAGGCTTTCAAGGAGCACCAAAACAGGGTCCTAAGCTAGTCTTATAATTAGGCTAATCTCTGGTCACTGTCTCAAAAAATGCTGCATTGTATTCAGCTTTCATGTTTTAACGCCTATTCGGGATACCTTCTAAATAGGTTATTTAGATGTTACCCGTTTATAGGCTATTTCTTCCCTAATAGTTAATAAGATAAACAAACGGAGTTTAGAAAGAAAGAAAAAAAAAAAAAGCTATCTAAATCTAACCTAGCTTAAAAGTCTATTTGTTGCATAAAATTCTTCCTAAATTCTTGGAATTTAACTAAAATTTTCTTTCAGAATTCCTAGAGCATTCATACTTTCCCATATAAAAACTTAACTCTAAATTAATGTTGCTTTGTAAATTATATTAGTTAACTAAAAAAAAAACACTTAAGCTAAAAGAATATAAAAATTAAGAATATTAGGTTAAATATAATCTGTTAAAAATTTTTTTAAGAAATATTTTTTAACTATTTAATTTAAAAAATTTTAAATAAATCTGATTCAAATAAATCTGATTTAAAAGTATGTTCTTAAACCTTTGATATTTCATATTAGGATTTAAAAAGATAATTTTATGTATTTATATGGAATGCTATAGTTTACAAATTGTTTTAATGCTCATTTTTAAATTTACTTCCAAAAATAATTTTACAATGATAATTATCCACAAAACCGCTGAGTACATTCAAAAACTAGAAACTTTAAAAATCAAAAGTATTTTTTAAAAAACTATGTGGCAGTAAGAAACAATTCATGAAACTTCATAGATTTATCACAGAAACATATTTACCATAATCCTCTTTAACAACAAAAACTACATCTGCACATAAGCAGCTAAAGCTCTCGTATTTGTTTTTCTCTCAACCATGACTAAAATGTTTGTATTCTTTGTTTTAATATTCCAACATATTCGAATGGCAGCTGTAGTTCTGGATTTCCCCCTTAATAGTAATTATAAACTCTAAAATTATTTTTAACTGGCTCCTTGAATAAGACCTAAAACTTTGTTAATAAACACTTAATTCATTTACAGTAATGAGAAAGAGCAGGGTAAGTCAATGTAAAGATGTATACAGTTTAACTATATTCTTAAGAACAGGATTTCCATATATTTCTACCACAAGATGGAGATAAAGTAGATATATTTACATATTTCAAAAATATATAATTTTTATTACAGCATTTGATATCACTTAGCTTGTAATAAAGGCTGATCTTTAAGATAAATAGAAAGGTAAAAGTATTTCATGTGTGATCCGTTTCAATTACAGTTATTTCCAAAATATTCTTTTGATTAAAGAGAAGGAAATATAAAGGCATATAATGTTTATACATTTCAGTTCATTTTACACAGGTAACTACCAGTATTAAGATGTTTTAAAAAATACACTGAAGAAGATGATTCATATATCTATACCGCTGTTGTCCCATAAAACTTTCTGCAGTGGTGGTGATGATGATTAGTGTCTGGATTATACAATATGGCAGCCACAGTCCACATGTGGTTAGTGAGCATGTGAAGTGTGGGTAATGTCACTAAGAAAAATGAAGTAGCTCCTGTGACTAGTGACTACTAAACTGGACGGCACAAATCTACACCACAGCCAATTTAGTATTTTAATATATATCAAAATCCAATGAGTTTTCAGGTATTAAAATAATTAACAGATAAAACCTGAACTTTAAAAATAATTACAAATTAATGATAAAAAATAGGTTCTGACAGTTAGTAATCAAGGTTTTTCCATAACCATGAGAAAAAGAATGGAGAATCTCAATATAACTACAGAGGTGAAAAATATATATTTAAAGGAGTAAAGTTTTATAGCACCCTTCAAAGGGAATCAAAGAGCATTATTAAAACATACACGCACACACACACACAATACACCCTAACGTGTTAAAAATATATCAATAACCATGTGAATTTTTATATTTGATATACAAATGTGCTGAAATATACAAAACATTTAAATATCTACACACAAAATAAATTCCATATTTACCATTTACTCAAGTCCAAGTTCAGTTAACATTTTCAATAATGGAAAAAAAAAATTGCTCCCACTTTCTAAACAGTAAAGAGCCTAACTCTACAATTACACCATAGAGCACTTTGTGCCAGAGACAGAGTCCGAAGAGAACTGGACCTCAAGCAATGTAAAGCTGGGCACCATTTAGGCTGGAGACGCAGTCCACAAAGATGCCACTCAAATCTCATTATCACATCCTGAGAGAATAAAGATTCACAATTAAACCACCTCACTGGGGTCTGCGCTGGGTCTGGGCAGAAGAGGGAAGGCAGCTGACCTACAAGTGCTTAAGAGGTGACACTGAGGAGGCAAAGGAGCATCAGAAAAGAATTCGTGGATCAATCACCAAATAATTCTTGAAAATACGTTGATGGTTGGATTAGTCTGGCACACATGCTCTGACTTTAAAAGCAAACCAAAAAATCCCAAAAAGGATGTTTGATTAAACTGCCTGTAGGTTACAAAATCGGGACATTCTCCTTTTCACTAGCAAAGTCAGCTTGCTCTGACTAGTCACACAACACAGAAAATGAACAGACTCCCCATTCAGCAGATGGACCCCTCCCCCAAAGATCTCATTACTTATTTCAAAATGTGTTGTGTTAAAACTGAACCCCTAGAGGGCAACTCAGCTTCAATTTTTACTCCATAGTATACGTCAGTTCCTAACCAGTTTACAGATGCCATGACCTTGGAACTTTTCCTTTAAAATGAAAGGGAAATAGAAGAAAACTGAGATATTCCATCCACTACTGAAAAATATCATTATGGAATGTATTCTTTAACAGTGATAATTTGAAGATGAAGAATATGGTATATTTTTATTAGACATATTCCCGAATAAACCCCATCATAAATGAATATTTGAATATTAACACTCTCAGTAGGAACGATGTAGCAGATAGGAAAGACATACTTAACAAGTCGATTTAATATGAATGCTTTGCATAACTTTACATTCATTAAATGGCACGTTAAAATGTGTAGGGAAAAAGGTGAAGAATCCAATCTCAACAATAATTAACCCTATAAATTACCCACTATAACCCACTACTCATAGGAAAACCAACGTTCCTTCAAGGTCAAAAACATGAAGAGGTTTCCCCGCTGCCCATCTTAACTGACTCTGCATTGTGAGGCAGAAGTGTTTATATTCAAATAGGCCCACTCAAAACACTGACATAGCAAAAAAAGAGTCATTGTATCAATGTGAAAAGAATATTACCTACCAAGGACACTAACCTATACAACTCAACAATGGTATATTGGACTCAGCCTCTTTTTAGTGAAACTCAGAAACTGGGCATATACGAGTCTAATATACATATATGACCAGAGTTAACAGAATGAACTGAGAATTTCCCTGGACGATATACAGGATTACAATAATAACGTAATAACTTGATAAGTCATATATGTGTGTTTTTTAATACAAATAAGATTTTTAAAGGACCAACTCTCATGCTTGTATATATACCTTAAAATACATACTCGCTAACTAGAACAAAATTTTAACTCAATTTGTAGACAGTTTTTTTTTTTTAACATTTTTACTGGAGTATAATTGCTTTACAATGGTGTGTTAGTTTCTGCTTTATAACAAAGTGAATCAGTTATACATATATCCCCATATCTCCTCCCTCTTTCATCTCCCTCCCACCCTCTCTATCCAACCCTTCTACCTGGTCACAAAGCACCAAGCTGATCTCCCTGTGCTATGTGACTGCTTCCCACTAGCTATCTATTTTACATTTGGTAGTGTATATATGTCCATATATACACTACCACTCTCTCACTTTGTCCCAGCTTACCCTTCCCCCTCCCCGTGTCCTCAAGTCCATTCTCTAGTAGGTCTCTGTCTTTATTCCCGCCTTGCCCGTGGGTTCTTCATGACCTTTTCTTTTTTTAGATGCCATATATATGTGTTAGCATACGGTATTTGTTTTTCTCTCTCTGACATACTTCACTCTGTATGACAGACTCTAGGTCCATCCACCTCACTACAAATAACTCAATTTCATTTCTTTTTATGGCTGAGTAATATTCCATTATATATATGTGCCACATCTTCTTTATCTATTCATCTGCCGACAGGACACTTAGGTTGCTTCCATGTCCTGGCTATTGTAAACAGAGCTGCAATGAACATTGTGGTACATGACTCTTTTTGAATTATGGTTTTCTCAGGGTATATGCACAGTAGTGGGATTGCTGGGTCGTATGGTAGTTCTATTTTTAGTTTTTTAAGGAACCTCCATACTGTTCTCCATAGTGGCTGTATCAATTTACATTCCCACCAACAGTGCAAGAGGGTTCCTTTATTTCCACACTCTCTCCAGCATTTGTTTGTAGATTTTTTTTTCTTTTTTTTGTTTGTAGATTTTTTGATGATGCCCATTCCAACAGGTGTGAGGTGATATCACATTGTAGTTTTGATTTGCATTTCTCTAATGATTAATGACGTTGAGCATCGTTTCATGTGTTTGTTGGCAATCTGTATATATTCTTTGGAGAAATATCTATTTAGATCTTCTGCCCATTTTTGTATTGGGTTGTTTGTTTTTTTGATATTGAGCTGCATGAGCTGCTTGTAAATTCTGGAGATTAATCCTCTGTCAGTTGCTTCATTTGCAAATATTTTCTCCCATTCTGAGGGTTGTCTTTTGGCCTTGTTTATGGTTGCCTTTGCTGTGCAAAAGCTTTTCAGTTTCACTAGGTCCCATTTGTTTATTTTTGTTTTTATTTCCATTTCTCTAGGAGCTGGGTCAAAAAGGATTTTGCTGTGATTTATGTCATAGAGTGCTCTGCCTATGTTTTCCTCTAAGAGTTTGATAGTGTCTGGCCTTACATTTAGGTCTTTAACCCATTTTGAGTTTATTTTTGTATATGGTGTTAGGGAGTGTTCTAATTTCATTCTTTTACATGTAGCTGTCCAGTTTTCCCAGCACCACTTATTGAGGAGGCTGTCTTTTCTCCATTGTATATTCTTGCCTCCTTTATCAAAGATAAGGTGACCATATGGGCGTGGGTTTATCTCTGGGCTTTCTATCCTGTTCCATTGATCTATATTTCTGTTTTTGTGCCAGTACCATACTGTCTGGATTACTGTAGCTTTGTAGTATACTCTGAAGGCACGGAGCCTGATTCCCCCAGCTCCGTTTTTCTTTCTCAAGATTGCTTTGGCTATTCAGGTCTTTTGTGTTTCCATACAAATTGTGAAATTTTTTGTTCTAGTTCTGTGAAAAATGCCAGTGGTAGTTTGATAGGGATTGCATTGAATCTGTAGATTGCTTTGGGTAGTGGAGTGATTTTCAGAATGTTGATTCATCCAATCCAAGAACATGGTATATCTCTCCATCTATTTGTATCATCTTTAATTTCTTTCATCAGTGTCTTATAATTTTCTGCATACAGGTCTTTTGTCTCCTTAGGTAGGTTTATTCCTAGGTATTTTATTCTTTTTGTTGCAATGGTAAACGGGAGTGTTTTCTTAATTTCACTTTCAGACTTTTCATCATTAGTATATAGGAATGCAAGAGATTTCTGTGCATTAATTTTGTATCCTGCTACTTTACCAAATTCATTGATTAGCTCTAGTAGTTTTCTGGTAGCATCTTTAGGATTCTCTATGTATACTATCATATCATCTGCAAACAGTGACAGCTTTACTTCTTCCTTTCCAATTTGGACTCCTTTTATTTCTTTTTCTTCTCTGACTGCTGTGGCTAACACTTCCAAAACTATGTTGAATAATAGTGGTGAGAGTGGACAACCTTGTCTTGTTCCTGATCTTAGTGGAAATGGTTTCAGTTTTTCACAATTGAGGATGATGTTGGCTGTGGGTTTGTCATATATGACCTTTATTAGGGTGAGGTAAGTCCCCTCTATGCCTACTTTCTGGAGGGTTTTTATCATAAATGGGTGTTGAATTTTGTCAAAAGCTTTCTCTGCATCTATTGAGATGATCATATGGTTTGTCTCCTTCAATTTGTTAATATGGTGTACCACATTGATTGATTTGCGTATACTGAAGAATCCTTGCATTCCTGGGATAAACCCCACTTGATCATGATGAATGATCCTTTCAATGTCCTGTTGGATTCTGTTTGCTAGTATTTTGTTAAGTATTTTTGCATCTATGTTCATCAGTGATATTGGCCTGTAGTTTTCTTTTTTTGTGTGACATCTTTGTCTGCTTTTGGTATTAAGGTGATGGTGGCCTTGTAGAATGAAATTAGGAGTGTTCCTCCCTCTGCTATATTTTGGAAGAGTCTGAGAAGTATATGTGTTAGCTCTTCTCTAAATGTTTGATAGAATTCACCTGGGAAGCCTCTGGTCCTGGGCTTTTGTTTGTTGGAAGATTTTTAATCACAGTTTCAATTTCAGTGCTTGTGATTGGTCTGTTCATATTTTCTATTTCTTCCTGGTTCAGTCTTGGAAGGTTGTGCTTTTCTAACAATTTGTCCATTTCTTCCAGGTTGTCCATTTTACTGGCATAGAGTTGCTTGTAGTAATCTCTCATGATCCTTTGTATTTCTGCAGGGTCAGTTGTTACTTCTCATTTTTCATTTCTAATTCTATTGGTTTGAGTCTTCTCCCTTTTTTTCTTGATGAGTCTGGCTAATGGTTTATCAATTTTGTTTATCTTCTCAAAGAACCAGCTTTTAGTTTTATTGATCTTTGCTACTGTTTCCTTCATTTCTTTTTCATTTATTTCTGATCTGATCTTTATGATTTCTTTCCTCCTGCTAACTTTGGGGGTTTTTTGTTCTTCTTTCTCTAATTTCTTTAGGTGTAAGGTTAGGTTGTTTATTTGAGATGTTTCTTGTTTCTTAAGGTAGGACTGTATTGCTATAAACTTCCCTCTTAGAACTGCTTTTGCTGCATCCCATGGTTTTGGGTTGTCGTGTTTTCATTGTCATTTGTTTTTAGGTATTTTTTGATTTCCTCTTTGATTTCTTCAGTGATCTCTTGGTTATTAAGTAGTGTACTGTTTAGCCTCCATGTGTTTGTATTTTTTACAGATTTGTTCTTGTAATTGTTATCTAGTCTCATAGCATTGTGGTCAGAAAAGATCCTTGATACGATTTCAATTTTCTTAAAATTTACCAAGGCTTAATTTGTGACCCAAGATATGATCTATCCTGGAGAATGTTCCATGAGCACTTGAGAATAGTGTATTCTGTTGTTTTTGGATGGTGTGTCCTATAAATATCAAGTCCATCTTGTTAATGTATCATTTAAAGCTTGTGTTTCCTTATTTATCTTCATTTTGGATGATCTGTCCATTGGTGAAAGTGGGGTGTTAAAGTCCCCTACTATTATTGTGTTACTGTCAATTTCCCCTTTTATGGCTATTAAAATTTGCCTTATGTATTGAGGTGCTCCTATGTTGGGTGCATAAATATTTACAATTGTTATATCTTCTTCTTGGATTGATCCCTTGATCATTATGTAGTGTCCTTCTTTGTCTCTTGTAATAGTCTTTGTTTTAAAGTATACTTTGTCTGATATGAGAATTGCTACTCCAGCTTTCTTTTGATTTCCATTTGCATGGAATATCTTTTTCCATCCCCTCACTTTCAGTCTGTATGTGTTTCTAGGTCTGAAGTGGGTCTCTTGTAGACAGCATATATACGGGTCTTGTCTTTCTATCCATTCAGCCAGTCTATGTCGTTTGGTTGGAGCATGTAATCCATTTACATTTAAGCTAATTATCGATATGTATGTTCCTATTATCATTTTTTTAATTGTTTTGGGTTTGTTATTGTAGGTCTTTACCTTCTCTTGTGTTTGCTGCCTAGAGAAGCTCCTTTAGCATTTGTTGTAAAGCTGGTTTGGTGGTGCTGAATTCTCTTAGCTTTTGCTTGTCTGTAAAGGTTTTAATTTCTCCATCAAATCTGAATGAGATCCTTGCTGGGTAGAGTAATCTTGGTTGTAGGTTTTTCTACTTCATCACTTTAAATGTGTCCTGCCACTCCTTTCTGGCTTGCAGAGTTTCTGCTGAAAGATCAGCTGTTAACCTTATGGGGATTCCCTTGCATGTTATTTGTTGTTTTTCCCTTGTTGCTTTTAATATTTTTTCTTTGTATTTAATTTTTGATAGTTTGATTAATATGTGTCTTGGTGTGTTTCTCCTTGGATTTATCCTGTATGGGACTCTCTGTGCTTCCAGGACTTGATTAACTATTTCCTTTCCCATATTAGGGAAGTTTTCAACTATAATCTCTTCAAATATTTTCCACACCCTTTCTTTTTCTCTTCTTCTTCTGGGACCCCTATAATTCGAATGTTGGCGTGTTTAATATTCTCCCAGAGGTCTCTGAGACTGTCCTCAGTTCTTTTCATTCTTTTTTCTTTATTCTGCTCTGCAGTAGTTATTTCCACTATTTTATCTTCCAGGTCACTTATCCGTTCTTCTGCCTCAGTTATTCTGCTATTGATTCCTTCTAGAGAATTTTTGATTTCATTTATTGTGTTGTTCATGATTGTCTGTTTTCTCTTTAGTTCTTCTAGGTCCTTATTAAAACGTTTCTTGTATTTCCTCCATTCTATTTCCAAGATTTTGGATCATCTTTACTATCATTATTCTGAATTCTTTTTCAGGTAGACTGCCTATTTCCTCTTCATTTGTTAGGTCTGGTGGGTTTTTACCTTGCTCCTTCCTCTGCTGTGTTTCTCTGTCTTCTCATTTTGCTTAACTTACTGTGTTTGGGGTCTCCTTTTGCAGGCTGCAGGTTCGTAGTTCCCGTTGTTTTTGGTGTCTGCCCCCAGTGGCTAAAGTTGGTTCAGTGGGTTGTGTAGGCTTCCTGGTGGAGGGGACTAGTGTCTGTGTTCTGGTGGATGAGGCTGGATCCTGTCCTTCTGGTGGGCAGGTCCACGTCTGGTGGTGTGTTTTGGGGTGTCTGTGACCTTATTATGATTTTAGGCAGACTCTCTTCTAATGGGTGGGGATGTGTTCCTGTCTTGCTAGTTGTTTGGCATACAGTGCCCAGCACTGTAGCTTCCTGGTCATTGAGTGGAGCTGAGTTTTGGCTTTGGGATGGAGACCTCTGGGATATTTTTGCCACTTGATATTACGTGGAGCTGGTAGGTCTCTGGTGGACGAATGTCCTGAACTTGGCTCTCCCACCTCAGAGGCACAGCCCTGATGCCTGGCTGGAGCACCAAGAGCCTGTCATCCACATGGCTTAGAATAAAAGGGAGAAGGAAGGAAGGAAGGGAGGGAGGGAGGGAGGGAGGGAGGGAGGAAAAGGTAAAATAAAATAAAAAAGTTATTAAAATAAAAAACAAAATAATTATTAAAAAAAATTTTTTAAGTATTTAATAAAAAAGAAAGTAAGAAAGAAGAGAACAACCAAACCAAAAAAACAAATCCACCAATGATAACAAGCGCTGAAAAGTATACTAAAAAAGAAAGAAAAAAAAAAAAAACGGAAAGACAGAATCCTAGGACAAATGGTAAAAGCAAAGTTATACAGACAAAATCATACAGAGAAGCATACGCATACACACTCACAAAAACAGAAAAAGGGGGAAAATATATATATATATCGTTGCTCCCGAAGTCCACCTCCTCAATTTGGGATGATTTGTTGTCTATTCAGGTATTCCACAGATGCAGGGCACATCAAGTTGATTGTGGAGATTTAATCCGCTGCTCCTGAGGCTGCTGGGAGAAATTTCCCTTTCTCTTCTTTGTTCGCACAGCTCCCGGGGTTCAGCTTTGGATTTGGACCCGCCTCTGCGTGTAGGTCGCCTGAGGGCGTCTGTCCTTCGCTCAGACAGGACGGGGTGAAAGGAGCAGCTGCTTCGGGGGCTCTGGCTCACTCAGGCTGTGGGGAGGGAGGGGTACAGAGTGTGGGGCGAGACTGCGGCGGCAGAGGTCAGCATGACATTGCACCAGCCTGAGGCACGCCGTGTGTTCTCCTGGGGAAGTTGTCCCTGGATCACGGGACCCTGGCAGTGGCGGGCTGCACAGGCTCCCGGGAGAGGAGGTGTGGACAGTGACCTGTGCTTGCACACAGGCTTCTTGGTGGCTGCAGTAGCAGCCTTAGCGTCTCATGCCCGTCTCTGGGGTCTGCGCTGATAGCCGCAGCTCACGCCGGTGTCTGGAGCTCCTTTAAGCAGTGGTCTTAATCTCCTCTCCTTGTGCACCAGGAAATAAAGAGGCAAGAAGAAGTTTCTTGCCTCTTCGGCAGTTCCACACTTTTTCCCGGACTGCCTCCGGGCTAGCTGTGGCGCACTAGCCCCCTTCAGGCTGTGTTCACACCGCCAACCCCAGTCCTCTCCCTGCGATCTAACCGAAGCCGGAGCCTCAGCTCCCAGCCCCCACCCGTCCCAGCGGGTGAGCAGACAAGCCTCTCGGGCTGGTGAGTGCTGGTCGGCACCGATCCTCTGTGCGGGAATCTCTCTGCTTTGCCCTCTGCACCCCTGCTGCTAAGCTCTCCTCTGTGGCTCCGAAGTTTCCCCCCGCCACCCCCTGTCTCCGCCAGTGAAGGGGCTTCCTAGTGTGCGGAAACCTTTCCTCCTTCACAGTTCCCTCTCACTGGTGCAGGTCCCATCCCTATTCTTTTGTCTCTTGTTTTTTCTTTTTTCTTTTGCCCTACCCAGGTACGTGGGGAGTTTCTTGCCTTTTGGGAGGTCTGACGTCTTCTGCCAGCGTTCAGCAGGTGTTCTGTAGGAGGTGTTCCACATGTAGATGTATTTTTGATGTAACTGTGGGGAGGAAGGTGATCTCCACGTCTTACTCTTCCGCCATCTTGAAGCTCCTCCTGTAGAGTTTTTGAGTGTAAATGTGTCGCCACACAAGGCCAGCCTTCCAGCAGGGCATCACCAGGGGCCCCTCACCTGCTGTGCTCAGGGCCAGGACCACCACAGTGGGGAGGGCAGAGGACAGGCACAGGTTGGTTAAGGACTGCATCTCCAAGTCACAATAACTGTCTTAACTGAAGTTGTAAACTCATTACTCACATGATATCCTGTGAATTCAGGGATCTGAGACAACCACAAATCAAATCTCTGCTCACGTAGATTAGAATCTAGATTTGAAATTTGACAAACCAAAGACTGTGCTGATGAAACACAGAGAGACCATTACAGAGGGTGAAGTTTGTGTGCCATGAGGTTAGCGATTTTCTTAACAGGAAAGAGGGAAAAGGGGTAGCCATGTAATTTACAGGATAAAAGGGGATAGGGGTTGAAGACTGCAAAAGTATACTTGGGTTTATCACTTCCTAAGACGAGTTTGCTAAGAATCTTTGGCGCTCTGGAAAAGAATTTGAACGCTGGCCTACATAATTTGGGGCTTAACCTCCATGGTGGAAATAAGGGAAATAAAGATTCAGGAAACAGAAAACATACACACAAAAACTAAGAATAGCTACAACAACAGAACAACCAAAACATATATCGTTAATACGAAAAAGAGTACCCCGGGCAGTGAAGTAGGTAATTTTAATATATTCAAAATGACCTGAGAACGGAATAAAACCCATATGGCTCATTACTATACGCTGCTTTAAGGGGCAAGTCTGTGCCTTTGGCTAATCCCTGTTTCTCAACCTTGGCTGCACATTGAAATCACCTTGGGAGCTTTTAAAAAAAAAACAAAAACAAAACAAAACTAACACCTTTCTTTGAAGAGAGAAACCTGTGCACTGGTATTTTAAAAAAGATTCCCAGATAATTCTGATGTACAGCAGGCGTTGAGGACCACTGATCTGGCCTATGTGAGAGATGAAGACCAAATGCACTTCAATCAGCAGGGCAGAGCAGAGGTTCCACTGTAAGAATGTGATGAGTTGAATTTCATCATCTGAATAGATCTGACCAGGGAAGATGTGGAAGAAAAAGATAACACAGAAGAAATCGCATGAAGCCTTTATCACTGAGGCACTGGACAAATAGGTCCACTCTGAAAATCACGGGGTACTAACAAAGAGTTCCTTAATACATTCAACAATATGGTCTGCTGAGGCCAAAATAAGAGAAAAACAAACAGTTCAGATTTTTCACAGTAGTATATCCAAAAGTATGGATATTTGTTACATTTGATATTTTAAATCACCAATATACCCAACACTCAGAAACAACTTCTGTTAACATTTCTTCATAGCTCTCTCTCTCCATACTATTAGTCATAATTTTGGTTTAAACATTTATTTCGTAACTATCCCCCCTACCATACTTAAACTCCATAAGGATGCAGACTGACTTGGTTTCAACTGACTTGGTTTCAAAATTAACTAATTATGGAATTAGTTACTTTTGGTAAGCTCTTCTGTATTTTTTTAAAACTTAATTTAATTAAACTAGGGATCAGGAAATTTTTTCAGTAAAGAGGCACATGGTGAATATTTTAGGCTTTGTGAGCTATGTTGTCTCTGTTGCAACTACTCACATCTACTACAGCAGCATGAGAGCAGCCACAGGCAACACCTAGGTAAATGGCCATGGCTGTGCTCCAATAAAAGAGAGACAGGCAGAGGGAAGGATTTGACCACTGTAGACCATCAACCCTGGATGAAAATGATATATTATGCTAGTCTCTCATATCAATAATGCATCATTATTGTCACAAATTTGTGTATATCATCATTTCTAGTACCATAATTTTTAAAATCAATCAGACTCTGTTGACATCTAAGTTTTTGACAATATTTTATATTATATACAATGCTATGTCACATCTCTGATAATTTCCTTAAGACACATTCCTACCAATAGAGTTGCTAGGTGAAGCAGTAGCTACATTTATGAATTTTTGTTAATTATTTAAAATACTCACAAACCCCTTTCCTGACATCATGCTCATCTATATTCCAAGCCAGCAGTGTAAATATCTGCTTCTCCAAAGCCTCATCAACATTATATATCATATATGTTTTCTCACCCACAAATACTTTATTATGCACACGATTAGAGTTCTATATTTACTTTTTCTTATTAGATGACATTTATATACAGTGAAATAAACAAATCTTAAATACAGCACTCAACAAAAGCATACACCTGTGCAACACAAATCAACAAAATACAGAACATTAAAATCATTCCAGAAAGTTCCTTTAAAGTCCCTTTCCAATCAGTACCTGTCCCACTAGCACCCCAACAGTGCCACCGTCGTTTGGATTAGTGGAGCCTATTCTAGAGCACCATGTAAATGTTGCCTGTTCTAAAATATAATATTTTTTAAAAGTATGTACTCTATTTCTTTCATATTTACGTTCCACCCAGAGAGACAGTTTTGAGATTCATCTCTGTTATTAACACTATAACACTAGTTTATTCCATTTTACTGCTGACTAGTATCCACTACATGAGTATACCACAGTCTACCCCCTTCTCCTTTGGAAAGATACCTGGGTTATTTTCAATTTTTGGCTATTTCAATAAGCTACTATAAGTATTAATTGTACAGAAATGAAACATAAGTTTCATTTCTTCTGGGTAGAGTTGCTGGGTCAGCGGGCAGGTGTATGTTTAGTGAATGCTATCAGTGTTTTCATGGTAGCCATTCTGGTAGATATGCAATTCCAATTACGTAAAGGTTACTATCTTTATATTTTCCTACAGATCCCTGCAATTCTGTTCATTTTGAATCTTTTTTTCTCTGTTCTTTAGATTGACTATTTCTATTGATCTGTCTCTAGATTCATGACTCCTTCTGCCATTTTTATTCTAAAGTTTTTACACCAGATATTGTATATTTTCAGTTCTAGAATTTTGATTTGGGTCTTTTTTATTGTTTCAGATTCTCTTAAGATTTCTTGTCTTTTTATTCACTGCAATCATATTTTCCTTTACATTCTTAAACAATTACAATGTCTGAGATAAAATCCTTGCCTGCTAATTCCAACATCTTAGTAATCTTGAAGTTAGCCTCTGATGATTTTTTTTTAAGAATGGGCCATATTTTCCTGTTTCTGTGTACACTGAATAATTTGGCATTGATCATGAATATTGTGAATGATACCATGTAAAAAGTCTGGATTCTGTTGTTTCTCAAGAATTTTTTTTCCTTTTTCACTTAAGCAGTCAATTTTCTTTGCTGAACTCAAATGCAGAAACCTGTCTCCCTGGCAATAATGTATAGTGGGTAGCAGCTCAATTTTTGGTTCAGTTCTTTTAGCCTTAACTAAGCTACCTGTCATGTGCCCCATATGTACTTTAGGACTGAGCCAGGGTTTATGCACAGAATTTGATGCTCCTCTTCTCTGGCTTGATCCTTGTTGGGATTTATGCTCTTCCCCTTCCCTCCATGTATAAAAATGTATAAATAAACTGCCAGGGCCTGCAGTTACACCAAACCCTGTGCTTGGTTCTTCAAACCATCAAGACCAACTTGTTTTTGTTTTTGTTTTGGTCAGAGTCTCAGCCGCCCTACAGGGCAGAGAGTCACCCAGTCCTACTCCTTTCCTTCAATGTTTGACTGCCCTCTGATTTCCATCTGCTTTTGTTTACCCTCCAATACCTTCAGGTAGTTGTCTTTAATATATTGTTTTCTACAGAAGGATGTGTGTGATAAGAGCTAGTAGGCCAGGCCAGAAGCAGAAAGTCTCCATTACGAATTTTTAAATCATATCAAGTTTACAGGTTACATATAGTAATACTGGGTGTGGTTTGCAATTAACCCACTGAAAGTGAGAGCATGTTTAATAATACACTTAATAATATGTAATTTATCAGAAATGTATATGTAATTTATCAGGAAGAAACTTTGTGTCCTTTGCTCATTTTTTAAACTGGATATTCACTGATTCCTTACAGATAGTAAGTATTTATATACTAAGGATATCAAATCTTTGTCACATATGTTAGAAATACTTTCCTAGTTTGTGATCTTTCTTTCTATTATGTTTATAGAATGTAACACACAGAAAAATTTACCTTTTCTATATTTATAGTTTTGTTGTTTTATAAAATATAACATGATTCTTTATAGGTTTATTTTTTAAAGAAATATATGTTCATTATAGAGAACAATCTATAAAAATAAAAAAAATCACCCATAATCCACATTCTTCCTCCCATATCCCTTTATGGTTGTTTTTAAAAGTTGGGTACATGTGCTTCCAGTCATTTGGAAGTTTGCTTAACATTATCTGCTGAAGCTGAAATTATACACATCATATGACCCAGAAATCCCATTATTAAGTACATAAACAACAGAAATGCATGCACACAGGTACCAAAGACCATGAACAAGAATGGTTATAGGGGCATTATTTGTATAAAACCGGAAACGACCTAAATATCCATCACAGCAGAATGGATGAATAGCACATTTCTATCATGGCACTACGTGACAATGAAAATGAAGGAACTGTTACTACATGCAAGAACATGGATGAATCTCACAAAGTTGAGTAAAAGAAGTCAGACACAAGAGCACATACCATATGACTCCATTTAAATTAAAAAACAGGCAAACTAATCTATGCAGTTTGTAGTTTTCCTCCTTTTGGGAGGAGGAAAAGGACAGTGTTTGGGAGGGAACACAAAGAAGGCTGGCTTCTGGTCATTTGTTTCTTGACCTCAATAGTGGTTACACAGATACGTTTACTCTGTCATAATTCATCAAGCTATGTACTTATAATTTGCACATACAGGACATATAAAAAGCTTATTTCAAGAAAGTAATGTTTTCATTTTGGAGAATATGAAAAAAAACTACATGTAGGAAAAGAAATAACCTATGATCCACCTTTTTCCTTCCCACATTTCCAGGTATTATTATTAAATTTTGAATGTATTTTTTTCCCTATATGAATCTATCATTTTGTTATAATTAGGATTAATACTAGGTATACAATTTTATATCATGCTTTTTTAAACTCAGCATTATGAACGTGTCCAGATTTGTTAATGATCCTTCATAAAATCAACTAGTAATTACCACATAATATTTTGAGTGTATTTTTCATAAGATTAACAAGGTAATAAAAATCAAGAAGACTTTCAATTTCACTAAAAACTAAACATCAAAAAGTATTGTTTTTTTTTTAATTGGGGTATAGTTGTTTCACAATGTTGTGTTAGTTCCTACTGTACAGCGAAGTGAATCAGCTATATGTAGACATATATCCCCTCTTTTTCAGATTTCCTTCCCATTTAGGTCACCACTGAGCACTGAGTAGAGTTCTCTGTGTTATACAGCAGGTTCTTATTAGTTATCTATTTTATACATATTAGTGTATATATGTCAATCCCAATCTCCCAATTCATCCCGCCCCCCCCCCCTCCCCGCTTGGTGTCCATACGTTTGTTCTCTACTTCTGCCTCGCAAACAGGTTCATCTGTACCATTTTTCTAGATTCCACATGTATGCGTTAATATACGATATTTGTTTTTCTCTCTCTTACTTCACTCTGTATGACAGTCTCTAGGTCCATCCACATCTCTACAAATGACCCAATTTCATTCCTTTTTATGGCTGAGTAATATTCCATTGTATATATGTACCACATCTTTATCCATTCATCTGTCGATGGGCATTTAGGTTGCTTCCATGACCTGGCTATCATAAATAGTGCTGCAATGAACGTTGGGGTGCATGTGTCTTTTTGAATTATGGTTTCCTCCGGGTATGTAACCAGTAGTGGGATTGCTGGGTCATATGGTAATTCTATTTTTAGTTTTTTTAGGAACCTCCATACTGTTCTCCATAGTGGCTGTATCAATTTACATTCCCACCAACAGTGCAAGAGGGTTCCTTTTCTCCACACCCTCTCCAGCATTTATTGTTTGTAGATTTTCTGATAATGGCCATTCTGACCGGCGTGAGGTGGTACCTCATTGTCGTTTTGTAAATTATAAAAATAAACATTTAAGTTCAACATGTACCTCAAATTATTATGCTATGTGAGTATGACCACATTTTTAATGAGTGAATGGTCTACAGTGTATATATGTTAGGGCTACAGCCCCCAAAAAGAGTGTTACAGAAAACAGCATTAGAGGTGTTCCCAGAAAATGAAGTGAATAATAAAAACTGCTTAAGCTATTGGAAGAAAGTAACTTTTCAATCTAGGTGAAGGCAGGGATAAATAATACATAGCAAACAAGATCCGTAACTAAAAAGCAGTTAACTACAAATAAACTAGCACGTAGGCCAAAAGGACAAGTACTAGACAAAGCATATCATCACCTACCAAATCCACCACTCATGTCTGACACAGCACCAGTGTGCTGGGCAGCCACTTCCAACTCATCAGAGTCAGCACAGAGAAACGGTATTTGCTGCCTTTGACCACTCGTCATTTTATACAAATGGCTAATTTAGCCTCTTCACTGTGGTGTGAGACCAGGTACCCAGCACCAGATACTGCAGCCAGCAGTACTGAAGGACAGTTTGATGAATTAACAAATCAGTGTAATCATGATTTAATTCTGGAATGAAAGTGGTCCAGGTGGAACCTTAAAACCAAGGAACAAAAATGTCAGTCTTTATCACTGTCCAAATCGACGTGTATCAAACGCACACCAAGAGAATTGACACTTACACAAAAATATTAGAAAAATACCAGAACCACCACAATTGCATAAACATTCGCCTCCTTTGTTTCCCTTGAAAAGAGTGACGAATTTTTACTACCGTCCAATACAGTGGCTTCAAACTTAGACGTCTACCAGACACCTCAAAGTTCATGTCCAGAACTAGACTCCTGATCTATCGATCGCCAAAAACGAAAGTAAAATAATAAAATTTCTCCACACACAGGCTTCCCCATCTCTGTTAACCACAACTCCATCCATTACTTGCTCAGGACAAGTAACAGGGAGTCGTCTTTTTCTCTCTTAACTCTGTCTTCAAAATACACCCTGGGTGCGCTCATTCTCACCATCTCCACCGTTACCACCCCTCCACTTCACCACCCTCTATCAGCTGGACCATCACAGTCACATCCCTAAACTGGCGTCCCTGGTCTGCCCTTGCCCCATCCCATCTACTCTTAACGCAGCGGCGAGTGATGCTAGCACATCGCAGATCAGACCCCGTCTCCTTCCACTGCTCTAAGCCATCACTACCTTTCATTTGGCTCCTCAGTGCCCACAAGACCCTGATTCTATCCACTGTCACCCTCCTGAACGCTCACTTCCCGCTCTCCTCCTCACTCATCCCACCCTAACCACAGGGACCTTTCTGGTGCTCCTCAAACATGCCAGCCGCATCCAGTGCCTCAGCATCTTTTCACGTGCTACTCCTGTTCACATGATTCCTCCCAGAGATACTGCACCTCACTCCTTCACCTCCTACAAGAATTCTGTTCAAATGTCACCGTCTTAGTGAGACCCATGCTGACCACCTACTAAAAACTGCAGCCCCTTCTAACACCAGCACCCTCCCCACTGCCTTACCCAACTTTATTATTCTCCAGGTCACTTATATTTACTTATAATAACTTACAATATTTATCTCCCTCCTTCACTGAAATCTAAGGGCTATCACGGCAAATATCTTTGTCTGTTTTATTTACTGTTCATATAATGGTGACTACTAAGTGGGAAATACTCAGTAAATGGTTTTGAATGACCACGTTCCATATAACCCTAAGGGTCCATTCAAGTGCCTAAGAGAATCTGAAAATTCCGTTTTGGCTTTGTAAAAATATATTTTTACTCATGTAATAATTGACCAACACTAAAACATATGCAAATAGTATTATCAAATGCTAACACTTTGGAGACAGCCAATATAATAAAATATGATGCCAGAAAAACTTGCTTATGGGCCTCAGAACAAAATTTCTATTATATCTATTTAATTGAACAATACTCTGAAAATCTGAGTAAATCATAAGAAATCATTACTATTTAAAACTACTTCCTTATGTGATTTAGGATTTACTCTATATTTTGCATCCCTCAAAAAACTGAACCACAAAAATTAACTGGGAGATACATACTAGGCAACAACTGTTATAACATGTGATTTCAAATTTGCTTCCTGAAAATAATAATTGTTTTCATGTACTGACTCTGTAAATGTAACAAAATCAGTAACTTGTAATAATACAAAAAAAAATACTGCTTTTATCTGTTTTAGATATTACAGTTTGAAACAAATTCTAGCCCTATCCCAAAAAGAACTGATTATTTTTTAAATAGTTCTAAACCTACCAATCTAGTGCATTCCAGGGTTCTGTACAAACCAAACTTCCCCTTTATTTTCCACAGGCATACAAGATTTCTGTAAGAATGTATTTAGTAAAAATATAACTATTTGTGTGTATTTGCAAGAAGTTTACCAGTCACAGGCTATGATTAGAATCCCAATCACAACTCAAGGATCATCAGATAGCTTAAATGAAGTGTGATCTCGTACTCAGATTTTACATACAAGGGCATGGTACTGTTTAAAGACGATACTTAGTTTTGGATTAATTGCTCATAAGATGAAAAGATTTAAGTCTATTACAGCAAAATAATTGAAAGTTGAATAGCCAGGAAACTAGGAAAATAATACAAACTTGTTAATACTGATAGAAGTTATAACTCACATTTTTATTAATAATATTTACTCATTTTAACAATATTTCTAAGTTTCAAGCCATGTAATTTTTTGGTTTTGTGTTCAAATGTAGACTTTTCACTCTTATACCTTCAGAGATGAGTTGCATAAATCAGTTGTTAAAAACACTAGATTCATCTGCTCTGACAATATTCCCTGCTAATTTAGTCAATTAAAGATTTAGCTGAAAGTGGGGGGTGGGTGGGTGATGAACTGGGAAATTGGGATTGACATATATACACTAATATGTATAAAATGGATAACTAATAAGAACCTGTTGTATAAAAAAATAAATAAAATAAAATTCAAAAAAAAAAATCTAACTTAACTTCTAAAACTAAAACATACTGCACCTTTCTTTGTGAAAGAAGAACTAGCCATTTTATTCAAGAGGAGTACTAACATCCAATTACAGATAATTTTATTACAAAATTGCCATTATTCAGAAACAAGACCAATAAGTCAAGACAATCATTAAGTCCTACAACAGAAGTGTGAATTAATAAATGTAACTGAGAACTACTAAGTCAATGAGCAATGACCGTATCATATACTTTGCTCAGTTGTTTTAAAAATCATTCAGCTGTACTTGTGACTGACAGAGGTCTATTATTCATGATGCCACTGGCATGACAACAGGCCCAACAGACATACATAATAACTTTGATTGAACACATAATTATTTAATTAAGTATTATAAAGTTATTAAATACATAATAACTTTTACTGTGTCCATGTGCAGAAAAGAGTTACCATGGCAGGCCTGACACCGCTCTCCTTAGAAAGGCCTGCTTACAAGGCTGGCCCTTAGCTGGCGTCAGAACCTGGTTTGGGGAGCGTTCCCACCATTCCCTAATTGATGAGAGCTGCTCACTGCGCCTAAACTGTCTGGGTAAACCACGTGGTTTGTGTTCAACACCTGCTTTCCTTCTGGGAGTCTGGAATTTTGGTACATACTATGCAGAGGCTGCCACGTGACCGACTCCCAGTTAAAAGTCTGAGGACCGAGTCTCTAACGAGTTCCCCCGGAGACAACATTTCACGCGTTGTCACAATTCAGCCATGGTGGAATTAAGCTCATGCTGAGTGACTCTAGCAGGAGAGAACTCTAGGAAGCTTGCACCTGGTTTCCTCTGGACTTCGTCCCATGTCCCTTTTCCCTTTGCTGGTTTTGCTCTAATAAATCTTAGCCATCAGTCTGACTATATGCTTAGTACTATGAGTCTTTGTAGGAAATCACCAAACTCAGGGGTGGTCTTGGGGACCCTGACACAGTCCAGTGTAGGTCCAAAGAAGAGGACTTGTGCCTTAAATCGCTTTATATTTCTTAGAATATATAACATACTCTTATACATAAAAGATACTCATATTTTGTGATTTTATATATTATCCTCCTAACACATCCAAACCAGTCTAAAGATGTGTTGAATCTCTACTTCAGTGTGACTTAACATTGGTGAACCTGTTAAATGGCAAAAATACATGTGATAATACACATACAATTCAAACAACAAATGAAAAGTTTTGGGCAGGTTCAAGTAACAGAGTTGGATAGAAGATTGATTACTTTGACCATTTACAGTCTGCAGCCCTCCAATTTGTTTTAATGATGTCTTGATAGTTCTCTGCCTGCAAATATCCTAAAGAATATCCTAAGCATTCTTAATTTGAATTTCTTTTTTTGTTAATTCATCCATCTTTGGAATTTAGCAAAATATAACATATTTCAGTTGTGTTTGACTGATAAAGACGGCAGGCATTTTATCAAGCTTCTGTGTTATTTAACGACAGTTCTGTGATGTGTCAAATAAACAATCCATGCTTCCTTATACTTTATACAATTCCTTTAGAACCAATCCTACCTATTGGCCAGTAGATCAAAAAGACTGCCACAGAAAACACTGATACAAAAGAAACATTGAAATATGATAAAAGAAGGCCCAAGTGATGAAAGGAGTGAGTTGGAGAATATATCCAGGTTAAAGAAAGTTCCAGGCCACCCCTGATGTCAAAGTACTTTTCTGGTCTTGATCTGTCATAACAAAAAGAAAAAAGGGTTCTTCCTATTTTTAAGGCAAACTTCTTTACTCAGCATAGAGATGTTATATCAAATGCCAATTATGCATTTCAAAAAAGCAAAGAAATACAATGAATTTTTACAAAACACAGCAATTCAGTGACTCTTTTTCTTATGAAGGCTCTATTTCCAGAAAAAAAAAAAAACTTATAGCACTAGAATGCATACTTTACCATTATGTATGACAAACTATTTTTAAAAATATTCCTAACATAGAAAATATAAATCATTAAATTAGTGAAGAATCAAATGCATGGGAAAAGTCACAGAGTGGGAAGTAGCCTCCAGAGGTCATCAAACCATCCTCCTAAAACACCACACATTGGTAAGTCCCTGATTCAAGAAACAGCAATGATTCCACCATCACACTTGATGGAAGGGGACTTCTGTTTTGGCTTTTGGGAAGTGGGAGGACTGAGGGGAGAAAGGCAGAGACTGGCCATTCTAGAATTTTTCTTCCGTTCCATTCCCAGTGTATTCAGCATTCATTGTGTTACTTTGGTCGTTTATTTTAGTGGCTCTACTCACTGCCACTAATACCACTGGCAAAGGAAGAACATTATGAAGTTTTCTATTTAAATCCATTGTTCAATTGCCTTTCCTTTGATGTATGCTTTACCAACAGAGTTTATAATCTTGTGAAAGTTTATGTAGTAGTGAGATCCAGATTCTCAATTCTGTATCTAATCCCCAAGTCACGCCATCTTTACTCATCAAATCAAAACTAAGTTATAAAGGAAAAAGTGATGAGCATTCTTTTTCTCTTCAAAAGGAAACAAAAAAAATCTATTTTATAAAGACAAAGATTCTAAAGTTGACACCAGTTTAATACAAACACTGCTTAACTGTCACCCAAAAGCTGAGATTTTCTTGTTTCAGGTTATAATTTTCATTACATGGAAATGGCAAAGTTACCATGACTTCATAAAAATTAACTGTAGAATCAGAATCATGTAATTATAGATAAAAGTTAAATTTCAGAAGTATCAGGGGATATAACAATGAAACATTCTAAACATTATCCACTACTTAAGACAAATTTTAAGTGTGTTTAAACATAAGGTGAAATGTGCAATGCAGACTAAATCAGTGTAGAGTAAAACCCAATAGTGTACATATAGATAATGAAGGGATCAGGGAAGCTGGTTAAAACTTATAATGAAGAGAGAACTAGTAAGAATATAGCAACCTGGCTGAAATTGATATTCATTAGGGTACTCTTCACATCAATAGGGAGCATTTGGATGCTGTGGTCTTTATCAGTGTCCCAGCTGGTAATGGTTGAAGGTTAATGCCTTACCCCATTCTGTTCAATTTTCTATCCTAATTAGCCCTCCAAATCTATAGCTGTGAGCACCAAGTGTCTGTGCTCAAAAGAAACTAATTAATGCTAGCAAATTAGATCAAGTCCAAAGATCCAACAGCCAAACTCTTAGTTAAATGCTCCTTGTTAATAGGAAGTGTAGCTGTCAATAACTGCTGTTGGTGACTATAATGAGGCATCTTTTTTTTCATTGAAAGTGATTTCATTTCTCTTTGTCACTGGAAAAGCTGTTCCATTCCCTTCACAAACCTAAGTTGCTGGCAGCCTGACCCAATTCTTATGATCAGCCAGGTTGAAATGACATGGAAAAAAAAAAAAAAAAAAATCAAACAGAAAAGCTTTCCTACATAATCATGTTTCAGGCATTTAGCAGAAAATCAGATCACTTATTAGAATTCCTGTATCTTTACTCAAGAACTGTACAATTAGGATGCATAATGCTTTTATGTAAAATCCTATAATTATTTAATAAAACGAAGGCTATAAATAGTAAATAAACCACAATGGAAGTGTTCTGATTCTAAATTCTGTCTTATTGTTCAGTTTAAATGTAGCTGTTCTGCTCCCACTTGAGCAATGCCAGTTTATGTTCTCTCCTAATTCACATGGTTAAACAGGAAGATCATTCTTTTATAAAATAATCTATTTTAGATTCTAAAACACTGTTTTGGACCATATGGCCTGACAAAAAATCAATATATGATTATCTATAAAAATTCAAATACTCAAAGATCATTTGTTATAACGTGTTCTAGTAGGGACAAATGCATTGAAATAACTCAAATGGATCTCAAATTTTAAGATGCTTTCAGTCTTCAGAAGATTTTAAGTATGGTAAAAAAAAAAAGTCAACATCCTAAGCAACTTAAGTTTTTATAAAGAAGCAAAAACTAAACATTTTCTTTTCTGTACCATTACAAAGTAACAGGTGTGTAACACAAATATTTTAAAGTTATACTCTATTTCTTTCATTTCAAAGACCAAAAACAAAGTTTCATTGTCTAAGAGCAAAGCAAAGGTAGTTCTGAAACCCAAACTCGACCATTTCACATTTTGATCTGAATCATGTAAGAAGTCTATAATTGAGTTATCTAGCTTTCTTTCATTCTAGATATCAGAATAATGTGTTACAAAACCCTATAATTTTATTATCCATTTTTAAGTTTTATCCTCCCTCACCTGAATCAGGATATTTTTTTAAAGTCCTATGAGGCAGGTGGAGGGTTACCTCTTGAGACCATCAGCATGACACCCGCTGATGCCAGGTGTGCACTGAACCCTCCCTGCAGGTGCCAATGGAGTAACTTCTCCTGACATCTGGGGGTGGGGGAAAGGAAGGTGCTCTGATTATATAACTAATTCATAATGAAAGCAAGACCATCAAATGATACTAATAAATTACTGATAACTTGTTAATAAATTTATTTACAGATGGATTTAATTCAAACCTAATTTTATAGGTGGATTTAAAATGGGAATAGCTCATAATAAATCATTTAAGAAAAAGAAATGACCATCACACAATGTCAATTCTGAGGAACTATTCTTTTATTGCCTTTGTCCATCAGTCCCAGAGGTCATTCTCTAAGGAGATAGCATCTAAGGGACAGAAATGTGCCTAGCACCCAAATGTTACTGACACAGTCCCCAAACTACAGCTGACACAGCCTGGCTTCCCGCAGAGAAACTTGCAGGGGACTGCAGCCCATCAGCCCCACTAAGCATTACTGTGGTCCCTCAACGAAGGCTACAACGGATGCCGGGAAAACGGTCCACGTCAGCACAATATTACCACTGTTTCTTTGCCATGGGCATTCCAAGAGGAAGATTTTTATTAAAAGACATTTCTACAATAATACTGCTATCTGCTTTTCTAATTACCCATCATTTATGGCCTCATTTTTCATCTTCTATGCCTTTGTTTATATTTTTCACTATAATATTACATATTAATCAATATATCTCTAGATTTATAGAATACAGGCGTATTTTATATTAAAAAAACATTTTTCAAAGAATACATGCATATGTGGGTGCCTAGTGCATGCATTTACATAAATATCTTCTGCTCAGAAATGTAAAATATAGAAAAATTTTAAAAAAGACTTGTAAGTACTACTGAGATTCCATTAACAATTCAGTAATAGACAAAGATGCCAAAGAAAATCATCTTAGACTATATTCCTATATGAATATGTTGATAGAGGAAAAACAGGCACACATTACATTTGATGTTTCTTCTTTCCCTATCAGAATCACCAGAATAACTTGTTTCTCCAAAATACGAATGCAAGTTTTTCTCTCTATATAACTGTACATCTGGGAAAAAATGCTTTTTACTAGGAATTTCGGAGAATATTTTTAAATTGTAAATGAATTGAACACTGCCTGGAAGTTCTGAAAGCTGAAATACTGGTATCTGAGTGAAAGGGTAAGAAGCAATTCATACATATTAATTCATTGACTACTTGATTACAAGGCTAAGGATTAAATTCAGATCATGTTATAAAAAACGTATTTGATCTTCATACGAATATTTGAATCTTACCTTCAACTTGTTCAGAACATCTCTCTCGGGCCTTTTCTCTCATTATTTTGGGGATCAAAACATCTTTTTCGACATGTCTGAGATGCTGCTCTGAAAAAAAAAAAAAAGATATTCCTTTAATATAGTAAAGTCTCAGGTAAATCACCAGTTTAGGGGAAAAATAAGCACTCTGGTCTACTTAAAAGCCTATGCAAATATATTAAAAAGTGACTCTTCTATGACCTCATGAAATTGTGATTCTTTAGTCTCTGAAAATCACTCTAAATATTGTTTTATATACAAAAGAAAAATATGTGAGGGTGTAGGCAACATCCTTCTAAAACATTCTGCAAACTATGTTGCAACACTTTTATTTGATAACACATTCCATGTAGTCTTGGCAAAATTAAAGTCATAAAGTGTTATAATTTTTTAATTCATATAATCCACAAAAAGAGGATTTTTAGCAATACAGTACTGAGATCCAAGGATAGATGAAGAGATCCAAGATTAAGAGACATGTGAGTAGTTTCTCTACCCAGTAACAGGAGTAGCTTAAGAAAGAGCTGGCAGAAGAAGAAAAAGTGGAACTCATGTGCATAGAAAAACAAACTACAGGAGGTTTCTGTGCACTTTAAATAGAACTACCTCAGTTAGACTAACACAGCAGCCGGAGCACCTGCTCCAAACTCCCACCTGCTCCTCAAATTCCTAGAGAACCCGGAAATCCAAAGGGGTAAGTATCCTCCAAATGATCAGGAATTCTGAAAGGCAAAAGGCAGATGAGATCAGATTAAAGGAGGCAATCTTATCCCCAGAGTTTTTTCCCAGGAAAAAACTGATACCAAAAGTAGGAAGCATGCTCCATGCTCTGAAGCAGCAGAAACGGGGAGAAGGAGACATCCCTAGAGGAAACCAAAGCATTAGTGGTCGAAATACTGCAGCAGGAGCCAAAGGAGGTCACTCTTCTGCTGCCTTCAGACCACAGGTAAAATAAGTAAATACAGGCACTTACCCCCAAAAGATCAGAAAGTCTCTCAGTATCTATCTAGTGACACTTAAGACCAGGAACCCCCTAAGCTTTCCCTGGTTCCCAACAACCTTTGGATGCAGCTATGAAGTGATACAGTATTTGTAGAGAGGGTAAGAAGGCATCTCAAAAAGCAAACAAATCAGCAACAACCAAACAGCCAAGAATTACCTAAATTTGTTGAAGGACAACACAGTGAAAGGGAGAACCCAACTGTAATTAATCAAGAAGTAAACAACTCCTAAGAGGGTGAAAAGAGTAAAGAAAATAAAATTTTCAAATAAATGTAATATACTGAAGCAAATAAAAAGACATGAGTCCTCAGAAAGAAACAAATCATAGGTCACCTAAATGCACTTTGATGAAATATATGAAGCTCAAAAATCCTAAAAGCTTCAAAAGGGAAAAAAAAAATCACCACACAGAGGAACAAGGACCAGATTTACATCGTGTTTCACGGGCAAGACGTGGATGCAAGAAGATAATGATGAAATAACATCAAAGTTCTGAGAAAGAATTACTTTATATCCAAGAATTCCAGAGCCAATTAAGAGTGAAATTAAAGATATTTTCAGATATGTAGGAACTGAAAAGTTTATCTCTTTCAACCCCACCGAAAAAGAAGTGATCTTTATCATAGTGCGACAAACCAAGCCACCAATCCAATGTGGTGATGGAAAACAAGAACCCTTCTGTATGCACAGGGAGCCCATGGGCAGGAGTTCAGGCAGGTAGAGCAGAAATGACTCCTCTGCTTCTGTGTCTGGGGCTCATCTGGGAAGACTCCAGCCACAGGCCCTGACTTCAACAGCCGCAAAAGCTGGGGCTGGAGGATTTACTGCCAAGAAGACTTCTTTCTTCACATATTTATCTGATATGCGGACTGGAAAGGCCAAATCACCTACACAGGGTACAGCGGGTAAGCGGCCTTTTCTGAACCTGTCGTGGAAGCCATGCAGCCTTGTTCCCGCTACCTTATGTTGATTTCAAGTCACTGGGCTCAGACTACACTCCAGTGGAGGGAGGGCCACATCACACAGAGCCTGAGGGAGGGAAGATACTGTTGTAACCTTCTTTGTAAAATAAAATCTGCCACAAGAAATAACAGAGAATATATTCTGATCAAATAAAATGAATCCATGATGTACAAGTGTAAATATATAAGGCATATTAGAAAACATACATTTAAATTTACATGTTAAAACTGTAGAGTACTTGAACAACATTATCAACTAACTTGACCTAATGTTTATAGAATACTCCACTCAATAACAGCTGAATATTTACCAAGATAAACTACAGTCTGGGCTATGAAACAAATCTTAATAAGTGTAAAAGAATTCAAATCATACAAAGTATGTTCCCTGACACCAGTGTATTTAAAGTAGAAATCAGTAACAAAAGGATCTCTTGACACTAAATAACACACTTTAAAATAACCTATGGGTCTAGGAAGAAATGAAAAGGGAAATTAAAAAGTATTTTGAAATGAAAGAAAATATAACATATCAAAATTTGTGTGATGCAGCTAAAACAGTACTGATAGAAAAATTTATAGCACTAAAAGTTTACATTGGAAAAAAAGGATGGTCTTAATCTTCCACCTTGAGAAATTAGAAAAAGAATAAAGAAACACAAAGCAAAGAAAAGAAATAATAAAGATCTAAGCATAAATCAATGAAATAGAAACCAAAACAAACAAGCAAAATGATAGGGAAAAGAAATGAAACCACAACTGGTTCTTTGAAAACATTATTAAAACTGATAAACCACCTTGCCAGGAAAAAAGGGAGGTCACAAAGATCAAAAATGATACACATTTTTATATAATAATAATGTATTTAAGTGATTTTTAAATGTAGGTCAATAAATTTGACAACAAAGATGAAGTGGACAAATTCCTTGAAAAAACACAAATAACCAAACCTAACTCAAAAGGACATATAACCAGTATAGCCCTATATCTATTAAGAAAATTGAATCTGTAGTTAAAAGCTTTCTCACAAAAGAATTCCAGACCCAGAGAGCCTCACTGGTGAATGTGGCCAAACATTTAAGAAAGAAATAATATCAATTCCATACAAACTCTTTCAGAAAACTGCTCTGCAGCCAGCATTACCCTGATATCAAAAGCAGATAAAGACATTACAAGAAAACTACAGTCCAATATCCCATCATGAATACAGATGTAAAACTCTTTACAAAAGATGAGCAAATTGAATTCAACAATACAAAAAAGTATAATACTTCATGACTAGGTGGGGTCTATCCCAGGATTGCAAGCTTCATTTAATATTCAAAAGTCAAGAAATGTAATTCATCATATTAAAAAACTAAAGAAGGAAAGACACATGGTTATGACAACAAGCCACAGAAAATACATTTGACAAAAACCTAATATCCATTCCTAATTAAAACCCTCAGTAAAGCAGGAACAGAAGGAAACTTCCTCAACAGGATAAATGGCATCTAAAGAAAAACCCACTGCTGATATCATATTTAATGGTGAAACACTGAATGTTTTCCTCCTAAAACAGGGAACAAAAGATAAAGAAGTCTGCTCTTACCATTTCTATTCAGCATTATACTGGAAGTTCTAGCCAGTGCAATAAGGCAAGAAAAATAAAAGGCTTCCAGATTGAAAAGGAAAAAATAAAACCATAGTTACTCAAAGATCATATAATCGTCTATATAGAAAATCCAATAGAATCTACAAAAAGTTACTAGAACTAGTACGTGAGTTTAGCAAGGCTTCCAGATACAAGATTAATATACAAAAATCAAATGGAAATGACATAATAAAAAGTCAGAGGACTAGAAAATAATTCAATAATAACTTTCCAATCTATAAAATAGAAAATGGCTTTTTAAAAATGAACTGGGGCTCAGGAACCTGCAAGACAAGAAAAGATCTAACATTGATTTTACCACAGTCTCAGAGAAAGAGGTAAAAAGAATGCAGGGCTGAAAAAATATTTGAAGAAATGACAGACACCTTTCCAAACTAGTCAAAAGACAAAAAACTATCAATTCAAGAAAACAGTTAAAAACCTAAAGAAATACACACCCAGACAAATCATAATCATACTTTGGAAAATGAGAAAGAAAAATCTTCAAGGTGCAGGGCAGAAGTTGAGACACAGATGTAGAGAACAAAGGTATGGACACCAAGGGAGGAAAAGCCGTGGTGGGGAGGGGATGGTGGTGTGCTGAATTGGGCGATTGGGACTGACATGTATACACTGATGTGTATAAAATTGATGACTAATAAGAAACTGCTGTATACAAAAATTTAAAAAAAAGTCTTCAAGGCATCAGAGAGAAATATAGCGGAACAATAATTCAAAAGACAAAGGCTTTCTCTTCAGAAACCACAGAGGCCAGAAGGAAGTGTCACAGTATTTTCGAATACTAAAAGAAAACACCTGTCAATCAAAAATTCTATAACCAGAAAAAATGTTTTTCAGGATTGAAGACAAAATAAAGATAACTCAGAGGAAAGGAAGCTAAGGTAATTTCTTGCCAGCAGACCTGCTGTAAAAGAATGGCTAGAGGAAGTTATTCAGACAGGAAGGAAATATTAAAAGGAAACTCAGAACAACAGGAATGAAGAAAGGGCAACACAAAGGATAAATGTAATAAACTATTCTTTTCTTGAATTTTAAAAATTACTTTTGACAGAAGCAAAAATTATAGCATTCTCAATGTATATAGAGATAATATTAAAGATGACTTCATGATAAAGGAAAGAGGATAAAGCAACTTTGGTGGTAGTAAGATATCTACATTCTATTTGAAAGATACAATGTGGATGCTAGTAGACTGTGATAAACTATGTATGCATAATGTAATCTTTAGAACAACCACTTAAAAGAACTAAGAAATAAATACAGAAACCCTACAGATAAATCAAATGGAATGGAGTTAACTAAACAGTAGTAACAGAAAGATAGCAGGAAAACTTCCTGACACCTGGAAATTAAATGACACACTTCTAAATAATTCATAAGTCAAAAGAGGAAGTAAAAGAATACACTGACCTGAATAAAAATGAAAGCATAACATATCAAATTTTGTAAGACAAAGCTGAAGCAGTGCTTATAGGGAAATATATAGCAATAAATGCTCATATTTAAAGTCTCAAACCAATACAGTTGACCCTTGAACAACACGGGTTTGAACTGTGAGGGTCCACTTATACACAGACTTTTTCCAATACATGGGTACTACAGTATTACACAATGGCAGTTGGTTGAATCCACCACATTTTATTAGGGCAGCATTACTCAGATACCAAAAGCAAAGCAATATTAAAAAAAAAAAAAAACCTAATATCCTTCATGAATACAGATGCAAAAATCCTCAACAAAATATTAGCAAATCAAATCTGGCAATATATAAAAAGAAAAATACACCACACCAAATGAGCTTTATTCCAAGGATACAAGGTTGGTTCACTATTTGAAAAACAATCAATGTGATCTATCATATTAACAGTGTAAAAAAGGAAAGCCGTAAGATCGCATCAATTGACACAGAAAAAAAACACATAAAATTCAACACTATTCATTAAAAATCAACAAACAAAACTCAGTAAACTAGGACTAGAAAGGAACTTCTTCAATCTAACAAAGAATCTGCAAATAATCTATAGCTAACATCATACTTAATGGTAAAAGACTGAATGCTTTCCCTTTAAGAACAGGAACATGGAGTAAAACTGCATAGAACCACACACACAAACATATGCATGTATATAAAAACTGGTGAAAACCGAAAAGGTCTACTGTCTAGTTAACAGTATTGTACCAACGTCAAGTTTCCTGCTTTTGATATTTGTACTACAGTTACATAAGATTTCACTGTTGAAGGAAGCAGGGTGAAGGGCACAAGAGACTCTACACATTAGTATTTTTTATAACTTCTGTGAGTCTGTAATTATTTCAAAATAAAAAGTTATGGAAAAAAAACTTCTAGAAGAAATCATAGGAGAAGATCTTTATGTATTTGCAGAATATTTAGACTTGCTTACCCTCGACCATAAGAAAACAATCCAATTAGAAATGGGCAAAATATATGTATCTGACAAAGGACTTGACACTAGAATATATTAAAAAACTCCTATCAATAACAAAAATACAAACAACCCAATAAAAAAGAGGCAAAAGGCTACAGTGGACACTTCAAAAAGAAGATACACAAAACTGTAAATATATACATGAAAAGGTGCTCAAAATCATTAGTCATTAAGAAAATGCAAATGAAACCTATGATGTCATTTCACACCCACCAGAATGACTAAAATGAAAAACACTAATGACACCAAATGTAAGGAAGAAACATGGAGCAACTGGAACTTTCATACATGCAGGCGGGAGTGTGAGATGATAAACTTCTTTGGAAACCTGCTTGTTAAGCTATAAAGTTAAATATACACCCAGCCTATTTTCCACTCCCTAGGTGTTCATTTACCCAAGATAAACGAAAATATATGTCCAGAAAACAACCTGTACAAGTCAGTTTATAGACGCATTATTCATGATAGCCCCAAACTGGAAACAACCTAAATGTCCACTGAATACTACTTAGCACTACAAAAGGATGAACTACTGGCTTACTCAACTTGGGTGAATCTCAAAAATTCTGTTGAGAAAAAGAAGCCAGACACAAGAGTACATACCATAGGATTCAAGAACATGCAAAACTAATCTACAATGATAAAAATCAGAACACTAGTTATCCATGGGCATTGAGACGGATATTCTCTGAGGGATGTCCTGTTTGGGGTGTATGCATTTATCAAAACTCACAATCTGTAAATTTCACTGTAGATATATTTTACTTCAATTGATAATATGTTAACTTTAAAACATGATACAAACCTATACTCACAGTGGGTGATTTTAACACGTTAACTATCAGAAATTAAATAATTAAGTAGACAAGAAGTTTTATAACTTTCTCCTTCAAGATACTATTCATCTTTTATTAGATCTATTTCTATCAGGAAAGGTATTTTTTCATAAATAATATGTAATTATTTATTGCTGGTATGTAGGTTCAACTAAATTTTTTATATTGTCCTTATAACCAATACAACCTTACTTAATTCTCATTAATTCTAATACTCTGCCAATAGATTCTCTTCCAATTTCTTTTTTTTTTTATAAATTTATTAATTTTTGGCTGCCTTGGGTCTTCATTGCTGCTCGCGGGCTTTATCTAGTTGCGGCAAGCAACGGCTACTCTTCGTTGTGGTGCGTGGTCTCTAGGCGTGCAGGCTTCAGTAGTTGTGGCACACAGGCTCAGTAGTTGTGGCGCATGGGCTTAGTTGCTCTGCAGCATGTGGGATCTTCCCGGACCAGGGCTCAAACCTGTTTCCCCTGCATTGGCAGGCGGATTCTTAACCACTGCGCCACCAGGGAAGTCCTCCAATTTCTATATAGACAATCATCAGGAAAGCTCTGTACCTTTCTTTTTCAATTCTATGTCTTTTAGAAAAACAGTGAGTAGTAACCAGCAGCACCTGTCTTGAGTGCTCAAATTTTGCTTAGAATCTTTGAAGTTATCTTCATGTTGAGATCTGCCTGTGACTTTACTCTCCTATCTTTGTGTTGTTTTGGTATCAAAGTCACATTATTTAAACAATACATTAGGGACTTCGTTTTGCATTCTCTGGACCCCTTTGTATAAAAATCAAGATTATTACCAGTCCTTTGAAAGTTTGGTAGAAACCACCTGTGATGGTCAGCTTTATGGGTCAATTTGGTGAGGTGCTAGTCCCCAGGTATTCACACAAACACTAATCCAGCTGTTGCTGGGAAGGTATTTTGCAGATGTGATTAACGTCTTTAATCAGTTGACTTTAGGAAGATCATCCTAGAAAATCTGAGTGGGCCTGATTCAATCAGTTGAAAAGCCTTCAGAGCACACCTGAGATTTTCCTGAAGAATTCCACCTGCAGACCACAGCTTTGCCTCATGACCAAGAGTTCCAGGGCTGCCCTTCCTGACACCCTGCCCTACACATTTCAGACCTGCCCAAAAGTCAATCACATAAGCCAATATCCTGCCATGTATACGTGTATATGTGTGTATGTACCTGGTTTAGTCAGGGTTTGGGAGTATGTATGTGTGTGGGAGAGACACAAAGAGAGTTTTAACTACTGATCCAATTTTCTAAGGGCTTTCTATTTATTCTTGAGTCAGCTGCAGTTTTTAGTAAGTTTGTATTTCTCAAGGAAACTATCCATTTCATCTAAAATTTCAAAATAATGATATGAAGACGTTCACATGACTTTTTCCTCTTTACTACACCTATAACTGTATCCCAATTTTCACTACCTACGCCAGGGGGTCAACAAACTTTTTCTGTTAAGGACCAGAGTGTAAATACTTAAAGCTTTGTAGGCTACAAACCATCTCAGTCATGTATACTCCTTTTATTTATTTATTCTTTTTTAACAACCCTTTGAAAATGTTACTAACCATTCACAGCCTACAGGCCTTACCAGATTCTGCCCAGGGTATAGATTGCTGAACTCTGGCCTACACTATTGATTTATGCCTTCTCTTTTCCTTAGCTTTGCCAGAGCTGCTATAAGATGAGAAAAAGAACACTAGCATACAGAAGGAACTGCAAGTATGGGTGGAGAAAAAAGGACAGATTGAGAGGGAGGCTCTGGAGGAGTGGTGGGACCTGAGGGGACTAAGGAACCAGGATGAGTCAAGGAGAGCTTCCCAGTTTTCTGGCTCCAAATGAAATGATGTGACCACTCACTGAGACAGGGAGACAAAAGAAACCCCAGGTGGGAGGGTGATTCAGGGTAGACAAGCTGAATTTGAAGTGTCTGTGACACATCCTGTGAGTGGAAAGCTGGTATCTATTTGGAGGGAAGACAATAAAACTGGGGCAGTCTCCACACACTTCTCCTTGTCTACAGTGCAAACCATATTTAGGCATCAGTAATTAACAGTATTATTACTGAACAGATTAGAAGAAATACTGTGATATGCTGATCTACTTTATATAATCAATTTCAGAATGTGAGCTCTTCCTTTCACTCATACAGTTTTAATCTATACAACTCACCTATAATGTGTCCTGATGAATCCACTCTTTCTCTACACATCTTGCAGTGGTCTTAGATAAAGCACTGATTTTTTAAATTACCTCCCTGAATAAAGACATAGCTTTGTGGTACTGAACCATTTTTTCCATAAGTAAATTATAATATTGATTACCTAAATTTACCTACATTATAAATTCTAGATTATAATATTCCTCCGGACACATTTTTAAAATGGCTTGCAAGAACTCCTTCTGGGGCTTCCCTGGTGGCGCAGTGGTTGAGAGTCTGCCTGCCAATGCAGGGGACACGGGTTCGAGCCCTGGTCTGGGAAGATCCCACATGCCGCGGCGCAACTAGGCCCGTGAGCCACAACTACTGAGCCTGCGCGTCTGGATCCTGTGCTCCGCAACAAGAGAGGCCGCGACAGTGAGAGGCCCGCGCACCGCGATGAAGAGTGGCCCCCGCTCGCCACAACTAGAGAAAGCCCTCACACAGAAACGAAGACCCAACACAGCCATAAACAAAATAAAATAAATAAAATTAAAAAAAAAAAAAAAAAGAACTCCTTCTGATCGTTCTTCTAAAACCTCCTATGGCAAAGAAAATTCTAGAATCATATAAATATTGATTTAGATTTTCTACACTCTTGGTGTTAAATCAGAAATAACAGATTTGAGCATTCCCTGGAGGTCCAGTGGTTAGGACTCTGCGCTTCCACTGCAGGGGGCACAGGTTCTATCCCTGATCAGAGAACTAAGATCCTGCATGCCATGCAGCCCAAAAAAAAAAAAAAAGAAAAAGAAAAAACAAACCAGACTTAAAAATATATAATTAATTCTGATACCACTTGGTAGCATACCGATTATTAAATGTCAATTTTTAATTAATTATGATTTTATACATATTTCAAAGTTTCCTTCAACACTACAAATATTATAGATATGGCACTTTTTATTCACAAAATTACAGGGTGATTCCCTCAATGTCAATATGATGCATATGTTATACATTTGCACCAAAGCCTACAAAAAAAATCAAATTTTGAGAATTTGCTACTCTATAGTCACATGAATTTATACTGAGATGAAGAATCAGGATAACACCACCGGGGAAAATTTCCAAAGCTCTAACTTCTCAACATTCTATCATCACCTGAAAGTCAATTTTCACCTTTTTCACTGGCTGACTTTGTTAGTTCAGACTTTGCTCTGGGGCTCACATGTTCCTGCAACATGCCATCCTCAATTACAAGGCAAATGACAGCAGCACTTGCCATGAATCCACAAAGATAACAGTGACGCAACTCAGAGCATCACAGAATCTTCCACTGGAAAGAAGTGACACCGGAAGGGCAAGGAATACCTTTTCAACACTGAAAATGTTCTAATGTAATTAATTTAATTGTTATTCAGATAATGCCACTTTTTTGTCTTTTTTGGAACCTCCTAGTTGCACTTACTTGTTCCCGCAGACATTTCCATGCTACTGTTTACTCTGGAGGAAAAATAAGAAAAATGCTTGTAGTAGATATGCAAAACTGCTCTTATTAGCAACGGTTTCTACTTTAAGTCCCTCTTCTATACCAGCTACCAAGAGTCTCCAAATGAAGGGCCCAGGCAGACAGCATTGTGTACAATACAGCAGGACCAGAGCTCTCCACTGGTACCTTTGCACTGCGTGCTTCACACCAGGAGCCCAGGAGGACTCCGGTCTCAGTGCTCAAAGACACTGATGCCCCAACCAGACTTCCCTGTGTCTGCCAGGTCGGTCATACCCACTTCTACAGCGACAGTGTAATATGAAGAAGGGGTGGGCAGGCAGGGGTACGGAGACTGGGAAAACGAACACAGGGAAGATCAGTGTCCCTTTCCCACCGTCTTCCCTTCAAGCCACACTTGAATTGACAAAACAAAGAAAATCCATAGCAGGAAAGATTTTCCTCCCAACAGTCCAGCAGCCTCTGGCTATGAAACCTCAAGATGAAGGCCAGGAACACCCTTTAGTCTTCTTAAAGCCCCCTCAGGTTAAGTATTTGGATTCTGTTTTGCACATAAAAACATGGAGACTCAAAGAGGGGAAATAACCCAGGCCTCTGATAAAAGGGCAGGCCCCAAATCTTCTTCCACAACCCGACCCCTCACCTGGGGCAGTGGCCTATTTCAGGGGACTTCAGCAAACAAGGTCCCGTGAGCTTCCAAAGTCACGGTGAAGCCTGAAAGAACCCTTGGACAAAAAGATTGTTGGTTTCAGAAGCATCGTTTTGAACAAGCAAAATTAAAAACTTCACATTTCTTGATCAGAAAGTAAAGCTAAATGATTCTGACCATGAAGAAATTTAGAAAAAAAAAAAAGCAAAAGGACTGATTTGTCAGTTGGCTGAAAAGTACCTTCACAGAGAATAAACATCAAATATCAGGTCAGTCAGTGACAATAGAATCTTTTTATAAGCTCAAACTTACAAAACCCAGAAAGCACATCAATGAAGCAGATGTGCCTATTTCTGCTCTGCTTCTGGGTCACACACCACGGACTTCCCACAATCATTGTGCTACATTTGTACTCCTCTGTCCTATCAGCTTCCACTGGTAGTAACCACCTCGTTCACACCACATGTGCCCATTTCCCCAAAGCACCTATTTCTTGGACCTCAGATTCTGCAGATTGCTAGGTGTGAAAACTTCCTCTTCCACCCACATTGCTTTAACCAAGATGAGGCCAGAAAAGGACAAGACTAAAAGTATACCAAAGCAGGAAATCGACTTATGCAAGAAGACATGCCAATTTTAGAAAAGCACTGCAATCTCCATTGTGGCCATAATGTCTGAAATGAAAAGGCTTCACATTTACTTTATTTGGTAAAACTTCAAGACTGTCTTTTGCTACAAGCACAATTTCCCATTGATATCTAATAGAAAATCAGCCGTGTTATTACGGGAAACAGAAGGAATAAATGACAGCATGCCTGGGCCTCCCAGCAACACACCCCTGATTTATTTTTCCCTCCGCTGTCCGTCTGGAACACAGTGGGCTACTTGCATCCTTACGAATGCTCCTCAATGCCTCTGGCCACACTAGCTCTACCAGTTCTTCCCCTCCATCTTGTAAGAGTTCATAAAATTTAACAAAACACATGGACCACTTTGACAACACAGCAAGGGAATTATTTTTATATTGAGACCTTATTCACTTATTTCAAAGATTCAACCCTTGCTCAAATCACTGACATCTTTCTCAGGATGGCCTTCAGAGCCAGTCTGAGTTCTGAGTTAAAACCAGTTCCACAATACAACTTTCTTCCTACCACCTTCACCAGACTGCCTCTGGTTAACCTTGGCTGAAATTCAAGTTCACCTTCAGGACAAAAATTTACCAAAATGAGGATATTAAGATAAATAATTAAGATATTAAGATATGTGTACTGTAGAGGCTGAAGGCAAATTCTAAAGGAGTCTCAAAAATATTCTGAACTATGGTAATACTGAAAAAAGTATAAACACTCCCTAGGTAAGCTCTGCTCCTATTCCTCCCGCGGCAATCCCACAAGGCTCCACCTTAAAAATGGTACTTTTTATGCTGTGTTCTCAGTGCTTGTCTACATCTCCAAATCTACTCGGCCCACATTTTCAAGTATCTGTTAGTAATTCCCAAGTCCCACCAGCATCAGAATTTCACCTTAAAATTTCTATAGTTTAAATCTTTATTCTGCCACCCCAGTGGTTATATTATCCTTCTTAGCTTAAAAAAAAAAGTCAGCTTAGATTTATATAGTACACAGAAAAAGCACAATAAATATTTTCAGAAGGAAGGAAAAAGTGGTGGTAGAAGGGATAATTTTACAAACACCATCACAGGCAGGAGCAGGCGTTATGAACCTGAGGCTTACAAAGCTCAAAGCGATCTTGCATCACCACCCAGCAAATCACTAGTCAAGTCAAACTCAAGCTCAATCTTCTGTCTTTATTTTCCATCTCCTACCTCTTATTTCCTTACCAAAGTTTACTTATTTAACATCACACTCAACTCTTGTTCTACCCAAAGTGCTCCCTGACCCCAGCACCTGAAAGCGAATTCTCCACCCTCTAACCCCACAGTGTTTCATGCACAAACGCTATGGCTCTAATCACACGTGGACTTAGAACACAGCACAGCACACTACCTACGAAATCTTCTCCTGCTAGATCAATGGTTGCTACGGACTGAACTGTGTCCCCACCACCACCATTTTCATGTTGAAGCCCTAAACCCAAAATAACTGTAGTTGGAGAGGTGATTAAAGTTAAATGAGCTCATATGGGTAGGGCCCTAATCTGATAGGTGGCCTTGTAAAGAAGGGGAAGAACCAGTAGACAAATCGGTCCGCACCTTGACTTCGGACTCCCAGCCTCCCAAACTGCGAGAAAGTAAATGTTCACTGTTTAAGCCACCGAGTCTATGGAATGTTATTATGGCAGCCCAAGCAGACTAAGACAGGGTTTGGTACCAGAAGTTTTCAATTCTGGCTGCATCTAACAACCACACCTGAGAGGGCTTTTAAAAATTGTGATGTCTGGGTCCCACCCTAGACCAGTTAAAACAGAGATGCTGGGGTAACACCCAGGCATTGGTATTTTTAAAAGCTCCCCAAATAATTCGAATATCAGATTCTAGATTAAGAACCACTGCACGGGGCTTCCCTGGTGGCACAGTGGTTGGGAATCCACCTGCCAATTCAGGGGACATGGGTTCGAGCCCTGGTCCGGGAAGATCCCACATGCTGTGGAGCAACTAAGCCTGTGCGCCACAACTATTGAGCCTGCGCTTAGAGCCTGCAAGCCACCACTACTGAGCCCGTGCGCCTAGAGCCCGTGCTCTGCAACAAAAGAAGCCACCGCACCGCAACAAAGAGTAGCCCCCGCTCACCACAACTAGCGAAGGCCCGCGCGCAGCAACGAAGACCCAACGCAGCCAAAAATTTTAAAAATAAAATAAATAAATTTTAAAAAAGAAAGAAAACGGGCGTATCATGCCAGACACCCAAGGGTTAAGGGGCATAGCCCAAGACCCCTTCCCTCACCTGGCTGCCCAGCCTAAGTGACTGGAAGATATAAAAAAATAATAATAAAAAAAAAAACACTGTACGAAACTTAAGTACAATGAGGTCAGAGACCATGTCTCATTAACTTCCATAACTCCCTCTAACTCCTAGCATATGGTAAACATGCAATAAAACTATTTAATAAATGACACATGTATTTAAATTTTCTATATTTGATAATCATTATACTAACAAATAGTTGAAAAAAATATATTCATTCATTTGATATTCATTCTGTAAAACATTTATCAGGCACCTACTATGTACCAAGCAACATGCTAAGGATTGTTTATACACTGATGTACCTTACTCTGCAGCATAAACATTTAAAACTCTTTCAATTAATCATATTTAGTTAATTAACAAATCCTTTAATCTGGAAAACCTCCCAGTAACAGTTCTTTAGCAAAAACACAATGCAGGATAGTAAACACCACGTTCTTAAAAATGTTTTCCATCAATCTCTTTACTTACAAATGTAAAGGTATAATGGGGGCTGGTGGGGGGAGAAGGTTAATTTGGGAATCAACGGTCTTATTTGGGCACATTTTGTGTGGCCCACTTCTATCAAGTCTAAGGTACTTGCGTTTTTGACATCTATACACCTAGAGATTACTACAAATATAGCATTAACACCCCTAAAGATAAATAACCATACTAATCGAGTCAATGAAACATGAACTTTCTGTGCTGAGTCAAGAACCCCTTGAGACCAGCTGGAAGTATTTAAAAACATACAAGTTTAAGGCTTGAAGCAGCCTCAGCTTCTGATACATCGTACTCTCTCTGCCCCTCATCCTCAAATCTCAGATTATGCCGTTCATAATTCTTAAAGGACCTGAGGTTACTGGCAAAGTCTGAAACAAGTCAGTCCTACTCATTCCCAAATTCAATTCGGTGTTAACTGCATAACAGTACACTGCCTCCTGGGGCTGGTGGAGAATGTCTTGCAGTCTAGGTGTAATTAACTGGCCTATGCTTTCTAATCATCCTTTCGCTAATATAGTTAAAGATATGGAACGATATGAAAGACATTTACTGGTCACCACACAAGTAAATATTCCCATTTTCACATCAGATTTTTCTTCATCTCTCAAGTTATATGATACATATAGACATACCCCGTCTATAGGTTTCATTCTATTTCGCAAGGAAAAAACTCTAGATTAGAATGAAAGAAACTCCATACCCAGGTTATTTGAAATTTTGGTGGTTTTTAAAATTCCAAATATCAAAAAAAAAAATTTGCAGAAGACTGGAGGGTGGTAACCATCAGGGAAAGCATCCTCTGAAATTGATTTTTTTAAAAAAATGAACAAGACTTAGACAGGTGTGGTGGTGGGGCAGAAAGGGAAAAATTCCAAAAAGAAGGAACAGCATGTCAAATGGCCTAGAGGAAAAACAAAAACAAAAACAATTTGGCATATGTTAGGTACATTTAAACTTTTTTACCACAACCCTGAGATACTTTACACCTGGATGCAGTACACACATCTATGTGTATTTACGTATGTGTGCAAGGGTACCCCTTCCTACCTGACCTGCCTACCTGATCCAAGCTCTCACTACCCAAACTAAGGTTCCTAACAGACTCACATAAGTTATTTTTAGGATGGAGCTGGTGTCCCTCCCGTGGCGGGGAACACAGGTGCCTCCTGGAGGAGAGAACCTGAAACATCACACCTGCAACCTTCCCAGCACCGCCCTGGGGCATGGGAGCACTTGGCAGTTTTCCTTCTCCCGGTCCCCTCTCCCTACCCCTGCAGCGGGCTTGGGCTGATAGGCATCACAAAGCCCAGCTCCCTTGCCTCCAAAGCAGGACAAGCCCTGCAGCACACCCTTACTCAGCCTCCTCCTCTCCTGCTCCTGTTCCCCTCCCTCCCTGGCAGGTTTTTCCTAAAAACACTCCATGAATAAATCACCTGCACATAAAACACCCAAGTGGTGCCCAGGTGCCCGAATCTCGTTCCTCAATACCGTGCCCAAGTAAAGGAACCAGGGCTTGTCTGAGAAATGAGTAATTCTATGGCTGGGCCAGGGGAGGTCCTAGAGGAGCCAGAGATATTGTGTGAGAAAAAAAGGAAATGCTCAAAAAATGATGGGAGCACGTCCCAAGGACCCAGAAGCTGGTTTGAACGAACTCTCACTGGCCAAATCTGAGAAAACGTGAGTACCAAAATAATTACACACAGTAACAAATGATGAACCATGGAGAAGATAGAAATTCATGAGTCCACACCAATAACAAATCTATAAATAAGAAACAAAATGGTTTCTTGTCTACAGCAAAATGTCAACAACCATCTAATAAACATGGAGAGAGCACTGGAGGCAGAAAACCATCATTCTGTAACCATCATAGGAAAGACTGAATCGGGCAAAAATCATCAATGGAGGCTCAATCAAAGGGGGATTTTTGATGAGGAATGAACATCTGCATGGTCTTCAATGGTCTCCCCACAGATTACTTATTAATTACAAGATAGGAAAAACATAGCAAAGAAATGGGACAAGACCTTGGCCGGGTGTCAAAATTACAACCACCCACAAGAGACAGACCTCCCATGCCTCCAGGTGTGATGCCCCAATGCAGATGGTTCAGCTGAGATCTCGCTCGGGATCTGATCAAAAGTCAGATCAACACACAATGAAGGAAAGTTCTACCTGTCACTCTCTTGCACTTGCAGTGTCTCCCTGTTATTCTTGGATAAAATTCAAACTCCACCGACGGGTTTAGGAGACATTTCATGATCACAGTCCAAACCCCACAGGGCCTCCAAACACATCCCTCTTTGACTTCAATGCTTCTCTCTCTCCTGTGCTCTCTGCTAATGCCAGCGTTTTTAAATTTTGGAGAACAGAGGACTTCCCTGTCAGTCCAGTGGTTAAGAATCCGCCTTCCAATGCAGGGGACTCGGGTTAGATCCCTGGTCAGGCAACTAAGCTCGTGGGCCACAACTACTGAGCTCATGTGCTCTAGAGCCCGCTCGCCGCAATGAAAGATCCTGCATGCCGCAACGAAGATCCCACGTGTCGAAATAAATAAATTTTAAAAATAAATAAATAAATTTCAGAGAACAATTTCAGGCTGTTAATCTAATGAGACAAAAGCAATATATTTTCTAGTGCAAACATGATTTGAGCTTAGCAATACATAAAACGTGGGAAGTCAGATTTTTAGCTCTCAACTTGAATATAATTTGTGTGTAACCAGATACTGTGAAAACACAGAAGCAATAACAAAATAAAAAATTTTCTAAATCAACTACATTATAGTATTTTTCCATATTAATCACACAATGCTCAGAAAAAAAAAAAGATTCTCCCAACCGTTTAGATGTCTAACTTGAAAAGCAGAATCTTCCAGTGACTGAGGGTGCTGGTATACCTAAAGCTCATCTACCTCCATCTCCATGGGAACCACTAAAAGAACCCATGCAACCTAAGTATTCCAAGAGCTGCCATAATGCCATCCTCCCAAGATACACACATCTTACTCATGGAATGTCATGAAATTCCTGAGCCCACTTCCCACCCCTGAGCCCGCTCACTACCACGTTCTTCCCCTTATTAGATTTCTGGAAGAAAACACCCATGGAGGGAGACACACGCACACACTTAAGGGAACTTCTCTCCTGCTGCCCCCACTGTGAACCCACCCTAATAGACGGGGCAGGGAAACTACCTACCCTGCTCAAAGAGGAAAAGGTAGAAGAAAAACAGAGGAGAAGGGAATCTCTTCCAGTTATTAGAAAAAGTAAGAAATCAAACTTCTCAGGCCCAGGTTCCTGTGAGTTGTCATCTGGGAATATAATCATGTCAGATGATTTCTCTGGACTCTGGAAGCAGCAAAGGCTTAATTGGGTGTCCTTTCAGGACAGCACTGGGCTGGACTTCCCATGACTGGGCTATTTTACAACTTGTTAGGAGCAGAGGTTAAATTCTAGAACTTTGTCCAACAGAGACAGAAATAATATCTGACCAGTGGGAAAGATAACCCCCAAAATGACAGTTTATGGCCCTATTTAAATTAACCAGCTTTTATCTAAGCCAACAATCTATGACATATTCTAGTATCTACCTCTCAATGCTTTTTGGAGTGTTTTTTACATTTTACTGGTTCCCTTACTAATTACTGAGTTGAAGAAAATCTTCAATACATATTCACTTTGTATTAGCATAAGTAATCATTTTACCTTTTTGGAAATTCTACTTCAACAAGCACCACTTCTAACACCCTTTCTATAGGTGATCAATAAACAACCTCTAAAATTTCAATCACCTAAGTTTGACTGGATTTTTAAAATAAATACAATACTTGCAGAAAGAGTTATAAATTGGTAAAGTTATAACTTGGAATAAGACTAACTGCTTAAGTCCTTTTATAGGAGAATGAACTATACTGTATATTTCTTGAATCATTACTATGTGATCAAAGGTCCTGTTTACAGCTACAGATGTAGGGAGAACTTCCCTAGGAGCAGGGAGATTAGGTTGATAAGAAAACAAAGCTGAAGATCAAGTCATTAAACCTGGGAGATTTCAGAGCCGTGTTTCTCCTCTGCATATTAGAACTGCCCGTTGACTATTTTAAACCGCCAGAGGCTTGGGCAAAGTAATTCTGAACATCTGCAAGTGCAAACAGCAACTAGTATTTTTTTAAAATTTCTCTCTCCCTCACACTTTCCCTCGGTGTTTTGGACTCTCCAGCTTTTTCTCTTTGCACTCAAATAGTAAGAGAAAATAGGGAACGTAATTATGGCTGATAAGCTTCCAAAGAGTGCTGGTATTACCTCTACATTCACAGAAAGGAAAATTCCTTAAATAAAACTACATATAAAAGTATGCAACCTGCATTTCATTGTTGGGTTCAGAATTTCTTGAGGAAAATGGACTGTTAGTTAAAATGGCAGTTAGTTAAAAGCCGCTGCCAAATGAAAATCAAACTTGTATAAAGATTTTTTAAAACCTAACATAAACCAATGAGAAAACAGATTTTGCTATATAAGCTTCATTTGGCATATCTACTCAGAAACATACCACTGTGTACAGTAAGAAGCAAGAGGAATATCAAAATATGAACTTATGTTTCAACCTATGAACCAAACAAAAATTAAGTTTAAAAACAAAAAAGCTGACTTCAATACATTTGTATCCTGATAATTAAACAAAGAAATATTTAAATCATCCTACTTGCTGAGTCCACTTTCTTACTTTCCATTCCAATCTTGTTTCCATGTCTGCTTTCATCTGAATTTCCAATGAGCATCGTGTTGTTAGACTGGATCATCACCAGCCACCCAGCTGAAATCAAGAGCCTAGGAATTACTCTTCATGCCTCCCTTTCGCTCACCACTCTTATTCAATGCAACAGCAAGTCCTGTCAATTTCTCCTCCAAAACATCTTCCGAAGCTTTGTCTTTCTTTCCATTTCTTCCTAATACCAGCCCAGGCCAATACATACCAACATATCTGGCCTGGACTGCTGCTACCATCTTAACCTTCCTCTCAGGGCCCCTCTACAATGCTACCACTGCTACCAGGGTAGTAAAGGCATAACGTATCATATTATGTCACTGCCCTCTTTAAAACCCTCCACACGTTTTTGATAACATCAGGAAAAGTCCAAATGCTTACTTATCACCGCTCAAGCCCTGCGGCATCTAGGTTCTGCCTACTTTCCCAGCATCTTTCCTGACAGATCTCCACACTCTGGCCCTCACTCCAATAAAATCGTTTAAGCACTTGCACCTTGGAGCGCCTTAGCATACTGGTTCCTTACCTCTTTACAGGACTGCTTCCTCTGGTCCTTCAGATGCCAATTCACATGACACTTCCTCCTAGAGCTCTTCACTGACCCTTCCACCTAAAGTGGTCCTCGCTTTACCATCTACCTCTGTCACCGCTTATTTTCTTCATGTTTACCACAGTCTGTAAAAGTGTGTACGGGGAGAGGGGTGCTGTCTTCTTTCTTCCACCACTAGAACACAAGATCTAGACAGAGCAGGGACTTTCTGTCCTATACACTAGTTTCCTAGGTCCTAGAACAAGACACGACACACAGTGAGGTGGCAACAAGTATCTGTTTACTCCATAAGGACTCAAACGGCAGCCCGGCCTGCAGCCCGGCCGGCAGCCCGGCCTGCAGCCCGGGCTGGACGTGGGATTCTGAGTCTCACCCGGACTCGGCTCGCCCAGCCACGAGACTTGTCAACTACACGTCTATTTCCTTCTCCCTGAGTCACCAACAGGGCTGTTTTACTTCTGGCTCTCCAAAGGTTGTAAGCCATTCCTCCTCCCACTGTCTTGAGTTTTCACATCCATAAAACGAAGGGAATGTCCTAAAGCCAATCAGCACTCCCCCCAGACCCGCAACTCTGCGAGCATCCTCCGCGCCGGGTACCGCAGGGGACCCCCGAGGACGGCGTCGGAGGCGGGCACTGACACGCCGCGCAGCACCAGGAGGGCGCGCCTAAGTCAGGGGACGGGACCGGGAGTCTGGGGACACTTTCCAGAGAAACGGGCCCTCGTCCTGACCGGTGTGTTCAAGTCGGACCACAGATATTTAAAGGAGCCTGTGCCCCAAACTGTGTAAAGAGCATGATGACAAGGAGGCAGGCGCTAGGGGGGAAAACGTCCGCAAGCCACAGTTGGACCGCCATCCCCGAACCCTCTCGCCGAGGGCCGGCGGGCCGGGCGCCGGGGACGCGGGAGGGCGGGGCGGCCTCAGCGCCGCACCACCTCCAGCCCGCCCCCTGCCCCACGCCCGCCGCACGCCCCCGAGGCTCCGCAACCCCCGCCTCCCGCCCCGTACCTGTAGGGTCGAGGGCCATGTCCGCGCGCGGGAGGTGGCAGCCGCGTGGCCGCCTGCACAGGTGGGGCGGGGCTGCGCCCCACGTGAGACAGGGTGGGCGGCACGCGGGAGCAGGAGGAGGAGCGCGCGGCCCTTCGCAAAGCGGGGCGGCCCCTGCCCCTCTGACTTCCTGGTCGCGACTTCCGCCGCCCACTGCGCCTGCGCACTCCTAACCCCGCGCTCAACCCCGTGACCCGAGTGGGAGGACTTGTTGGAGGGAAGGACCGGGGAGGGGGCGTCACTGCGCGCCCGGGGTGGGGGCCGCCTGGACCGCGCAGGCGCGCTGGGGGTCAAAGGGAGTGCCTGCCGGCCCACCCTGTAAGCGGAGTGCCCGGGGGATGCGCGTCCCGGGACGACTCGGTTCAAGTCCAAGCCTCTCCCTGCACTCCCGCCTTCCAACCAAAGGAAGCAGACTGCTCCTTTGTTTTTTCTTCGTTAACGTTCATTCATTCTTAAGTGTCTATTTCATGCCTGCCAGGTTCCAGCCACGGTTCTGAATACTAGGGTGAAATAACTGGATAAAAATAAGGTCCTTAAGTCCCGAGGCGCACAGTGTTGGCGGGGAACCCGGGTATAGGCAGCACGCTGCTAAATGCGGCGAGCGGCACTTAAAGGCGGTGCAGCATCCTTGTACTGTGTGTAGCATCCTGATTCCCCCTCCCCCACATCGGAAGCCTGTGCCTCCCCCGGAGGTTACAATTAGGAAGTGCGCGTTAGGGGTACCTCTGTCTCGTATCCTAATGATAGGATATCATTTCGTATATCCGAAATGATATCCTCAGGACGCACAGTCCGACCTGGGTGATGCTACAAATCCCCACTCTGGCAATTAAAGCTGCATGTTTGTGAGAAAAAAATGAAGGAAGGTGATAGCCATCGTCCTCAAGAACCCCAACTGTCCCCTTCTCAGTAGAAGAAACTTTCTGAGTAGCAATGATGCTCATACCCACTCACCAACCAGCCTTCAGAAAGGCTCCCTTGTCGTATCTACGTGTAGCTAGCTCCAGCCCCCGAAGGGTGAGGTGAAGGGTGAGGTGCGGATGGGGACAGATGCGGATGGGGACAGATGGGACAGATGTTAGAAAAACAAGGAGCAGCTGCTTCTTCCCTGTGAGGGATTTAAGGCTTTCCAAACGATCCCCTCCCCACCTACATGCAGGCCTTCCTCCCCTGCTGCTGCTTCCGCCTGGTCAGTTGGCAGAGAAGCTGACGAGGTGGAGCAGGGCTGGGAAAGTGGGTCTCTGCTCAGCAGGTCTTCCGTTTAAGGGCCTATTTGGGCATAACGGCCATTATTACAGCTGTAGGATGAGGTGCCAAGCTGGAGAATTAATGTTTCACTCAGCCAGGCAGGAAATTGGGTATGTTTATAAATGTGTTTAGAAGCACACCAAATTCATTCTGGAGGTGAAGAATTTAATGTACAAAGTAACTCTTTTTGAGGAGATGAGGTGAGGTATAAAAACACAAGTCAGACACACACTTAAGTAGTTAAACGAAATCTTCCTTATACAAACGGGTGTCATGGTAAAGGCGGATCCTTGGAGAGCATCAGAGACCTAAATGCCTCCACCTGAATCCTGCTTCATGACCCGTTAGCTTTCTAGGTTAGCTAAGTCCCAACGTTTCTCTTGACTTTAGTTTCTAATTTGCAAGGTTGTTGTGAGAAATAAATGTAATACCATCTAACACTCTTTCAGTCATTCAAGGACCACTTCCACAGTTTTTGCCATCACTGAGTATCACTTGAACCATTATTATTTAATGTTTTTTTATTTAAATCAACTCACTTAAAAAAAAAACTTAAATGAATACTCTCTACTTTAGCCTTATCCTAAGCAAGAATATCTGTAAAATCATGCGTTTTGCGTGCCCCATAAATCAGTGTATGGTCAGGTCACTCAAGATGGCTGTTCTCTTGCTCTCTGTACATCCCCTGCCCGGCCAGTGCCTGCCTCACCTACACCCTACTCACATGACTGACCTTCCTATGTACTTGCCCCAGGCCCCAGATAGTGACTGTTATCAAAGGGGTGGTGTGGGACGTGCCCCTCTGCTACTTTCCATGATAATCGATAAGCCAACCTGACATCTCCACCTGCCCCCGGGAGCAAAGACTGCCACCACGTCCTGCCTGCCGTCTGCCACACACGGTGGGATGTTGGTCCAGGACCTTGCTTCAGACACGTAAGCTCTCTCATCCATTAAACCATTGATGTCTCTGTTGCCGACTCCAGGCTCTTTCTTGGGTCTTGAAGCTCTTCCTGCAACAGACTGCTAGACCATCACACTAGGAGCACTGGCAAAAACAGCACATCACTGCCTGGTACACGATAGTGCATTCCTCTCCTCCCTCATATGAAACTAGGTCGTGTGGGGGCAAAGTCTTTACAATCTGCATGGGAAAGAGAAGTCATTTTTTTTTAAGTTAAATCATAAAAAGGCAATTGGCAATTCAAAACAGAAGAAATTTCCTAAGGGATCACACTATGAATAGACAATTTGGGGGCGCTCACCGCCATAGGAACAGAAGAGGGAGGAGGGTCCGTAGTCCTGGGAATGAGCAGCGATTGTTATCCAGCCACAATCCTGGGATTCAGGCATCCAGACCCTAACGGCCCCACAGTTGCTGTCACAGAAGATTGAGTGCCAGGACGGTTAGAAAAGACGTCAAAGATGAGGAGAAATTAAGGTTGGCCTTGAAAGATGGGTGGCACGGGTAGGCAGAGAAGAAGGCTTGTCATGCTAGGAGAAGAATGAGCAAAAGTGTCTGGGGTTCGAGCTGTACTTGAAAGGGCGTGGAAAAGGAGCGAGGGAAGAGAGGGAAGGACGCACAAGAGCAGGAGCGCAGGGGGAGCTCAAGGCTGCACTGCGGCTCGGGGGTGGGCGATGCCCGAAACCACATTGATGAACATGGGGAAGCGAGGATGGTTATAAATAAGACTGAAAATATTAGAAAACCCAGATTCCCAAAGCCTTAAACATTAAGTTACAGAGGATTTGAATGTGTTGAACGCTAACAAGTAGAAAAATGGCATTGCAGTCAAAGTGATGTTTTTCAAAGATTTTTCTGTAGGACAGATTTCGGGGGTGCGGAGAGAGCTAGGAGTTGAGCACAACAGTAAGGAGGCTATTGCAGTCGTTGAGGCAGAATCAGATGACAACCTGAACTGAGGTGTGTGAAATGTACAAAGAAAGGGTGAGTGTGAGAGTAATTGCAAAGGGAGAATCTATACTTCTTAATTGTACTTAGTAGAAAAGGAGTCGAGAAGGATTTCCAGGTGATTCCATTCCTTGACAAATGTGTACAGACCAATGAGAAAGTCATGGTGATTTATTCCTCAAGTGATCTGCCCTTGACCCTCATTACTGGGGCGCAATACTGAGACCAAGGGGAAGTCAGGGAGAAGATGCAGGACACAAGGGAGCAACGACAGTGGCTGAACCATGGCAGAGCATGTGAGGTGTGTAGACTAAACGTCTGTGTATGTGCATATATATATGTATACATATATATTTATTTTTTAGTCTAATACCCAAGGAATGTGCAAGTACAAACAAATATCTTGTTTATCAAGTCAATTCTGACTGGATCTAGCATTCCTTTTTGCTCTAAGTTGAAATCCAATTATTTTTTTGAAATTGAAATGGTTAGTCAGCCCTGGCTTGCTTCTAACTGCCTAGCTTCTGAATCAAAGACGATACCTTTTTGTGTGTGTGATTTTTTTTTTTATTGAAGTACAGTTGATTTACAACATTGTTTTAATTTCTGCTGTACAGCAAAGTGATTCAGTTATACATTCTTTTTTAATATTCTTCTCCATTATGCTTTATCATAGGATACTGAATACAGTCCTCTATGCTATCAGTAGGACCTTGTTGTTTATCCATTCCATATATAATAGCTTACATCTGCTAACCCCAAACTCCTACTCCATCCCTCCCCCAACACACACCCCCTTGGCAACCACCAGTCTGTTCTCTATGTCCGTGATTCTGTTTCTGTTTTGTAGATAGGTTCATTTGTGTCATATTTTAGATCCTACATATAAGTGGTATCATACGGTATTTGTCTTTCTCTTTCTGACTTACTTCACTTAGTATGACAATCTCTAGTTTCATCTATGTTGCTGCAAATGGCATTATTTCCTTCTTTTTTAATGGCTGAGTGGTATTCCATTGTATATATGTACCACATCTTCTTTATCCATTCATCTGTTGATGGACATTTAGGTTGTTTCCATGAAAGACCATACTTTTTAATCCACCTATAGCTCTGCTCTGCCCGATCTTTGAGCCATTGAGAATTAAATTTGGAAGAATATTAGAAGCCCTGTTCCTACCAGTAGACAGACTTTGGAACTAGTTCTTGGTTAGAAGATCTCTATCCGAGGGTCGCTGGTGGCCCTATCCACTTTCTGAGCTGTGATTTAGCTCCCAGAACACCACGGCCTGTGCCCTCTCTGATTTGAATGGCCTGAAGTCCAGGTTGGCACTTGTACTAGTTCACTAGGGCTGCCATTACGAAGTACCACAGGCTGGGTGGCTTAAACAACAGACATTTATATTCTTACAGTTGGAGGCTAGAAGCCCAAGATCAAGGTGCTGGCAGGGTTGGCTTCTGCTGAGGCCTCTCTTCCTGGCTGTAGATGCCGTCTTCTCCCTGTGTCTTCACATGGTCTTCCCTCAATGTATGTCTGTGTCCAAATTTCCTTTTCTCATCAGGAGACCAGTCGTACTGGATTTGGGCCCACCCTAATGAACTTACTTTAACTTAATTACCTCTTGAAAGACCGTATCTCCAAGTAAAGTCACATTCTGAGGTACTGGGGCTCAGGAATTCAACATATTAATCTGGTGGGGACACAATTCAGCCCATAACAGCTCTTCCCTGAATCCCAAATTACTTGGCTGGAGCCCTGACAACCTGCCTAGTGTTAGCCTCTCCCCAGAGGAATATACTTTGTCCCTGTTTCCCTGGTGGTTAAACAGGACCCCCTTCACTTGGGATCAGCCCTCTGAGCCTCTTCAGAGCTCCTGTCCGCCCCTCATTGCCCACATCCAACTGATCACAACTTCCACTCAACCGATCTTTATTTCTTCTACAACCACACTGTCATCACTCTTAGTCCAAGATCACATTTGCAGAGATGATGACAACAGCTTTCTACCTCGCTTTCTGTCCCCAGGCCTTTCCTCCACCCACCCATCCATCCTCTCTAATCCATTTCACCCTCAAAGTCAAATATGATCGTAAAACTTGTCATATCAAATCCTTCAGTGGTTCCCTGTACAAATAAAACCGTTTCCTTTAACGAGCTCACAAAACTCTTTATAAACTAGTCCCAGCTACTATATCATCCTTTCATAATCATTCCTGTACTCTGCAATTTCTGCTATATAAACTTATTTGCATTTGTTTATTAAAGTATCTGTGAGACTATTCTGTGAACTATCCCAGGAAAATGGGTCAGATTCTGTGTTGAACATAAACATTTGAAACATTGCAGAAAGAGTATGTAGTAGAAGGAGAGGGCCTTTGGAACTAAACAGAGGTGAATTCTAATTCCATTTCCCCTTCTTTTTAACTTTTTTATTGAGATATATACAGAAAAGGGCACAAATATTTGTGCAGCTGAATGAGTTTTTAACATATTTCCATACTTTTGAACCACCATCCATGTCAAGATATAAAACATTTCTCATCATCTAGAAGGTTCCCTGATACTCCATCGTATCCAAACCCCACCCCACAAAAGTAACTACTCTCTTGACTTCTATGAGGATTTATTAGTTTTTCCTGCTTTTGAACTTTAATAAATGTAATAATACAGTGTGTAGTCTTTCATATCTGGCTCTTGTTCAACTTGAAAGCTGAGAGACTCATTCACATGTTGAATGGACCTACCCATCTCCTCTCCTATGTCTAATTTCCATTTGATAAGTCATTCTCCACCTGAGCCTCAGTTTTCTCAATAAGACTATCCCTGCATGACTGATGTGAGCGTTAGATGACCTATATCAAACCTTACTGGTGCTTTCTGCCACAAAGCAGGCTGTTCCTGAATTCTAGCTATTGTTACTGTGATGAGTATCTTTTACTTTTAGAAAATGGATCTTTTGAACTATTATTGCACTATATTCAGTTTTTTTGTTTTTGTTCTTGTTTTTTTGATAGAGTAGTTCAGAGCTACTTTGCCTTCAGGACTGAAATCTAGGTAACAATATGTTTAAATCAAGATTATGTGAAACACCCTTCAAAGGAGATTTAACAGTGTGCCCTATCACTTACCAGGTGAGAAAAGAAAAGTGTGAAAAAATCACCTCTCACCTCTGCAGAAGGCTTTCCGTATTTTATGTTTTATTTTTACTGTGTATCGTTTTTGGTGTGGCCTCCTATGAGAGAGACCACAATTTTCTCTGGGGTCAGAGACTCTTATTCCTAAAAATTACGATAATAATAAAGATCATGATAATATACAACATGACTTACACTGGAGATCTCCTACGTTGGTCTCCTGCAGATGCTATGATCTTTGGAAACTTTTTTACAGGAGCTGACAAACTTGACAAACAAACAACAGTAGTGCTTTTTGTTGTACACTGAGTCTGAAATATCAATGACATCCTAGTTAGCTGCAATGAAAACATCTCAAGGATCTTTTGCTTATTTAGAGGGAATAAGCAGTGAGAACTTTAGTGACGTACACCAAATAGCTCTGCATTGTTAACCTGACAAGGACAAACTTGCTGAATTCATTATCTATTTCTCCCCCAAACTGGAGAACCTACTATGTACCATGCACCATGCTAGTCCTGGGGAAACAAAGAGAAATAAGATGAAGTCCCTACCCTCAAGAAACTCAGAGTCTAGAGGGAGAGAGACAAACACATCAACAAATAATTACAGCCCAACATGAGAGAAGGTGATGTGGGAGCCTGGAGGAGGGAGAAATTAATTTGAATACCGAAGACTTTATATAAATGCTTATACTTGAATACCAGTGTCCTCATGTCCTGACATGACACCTCTCTTTAAGGTGCCTGACCTTGAATAAGTCAATGAAGCTTTGCCTCACGACATATTAGATACGGGTCTAATTACATCAGTTTATTTCCTGAGGATGAAATTGTAAGATGCAAAATGTAGAAGCCATTAAGAGACAAGTTTTCTATCATGTAGAGAAAAGGTGATGCCTCTTTTCAGCCAAAGAGATACAGACATTTGAGACTGAGAAAATCCAGATGAACTGGAACCTCTGGTTATTTTCACTGAGGTTCAGCTCTATTCCTGCCTTTCTGGGTCTTTGCTCTTCTTTGAGCCACAAAGACTTGTGTATGGGACACATCTGGTACACCCTCTCAGCCCCAGCTCCTGCTGTGGCCACCAGCGCTTTGTAGGTTTCAACCATCGTCAGGTGCAACCTGGTGGCACCTCGTGCGTCTCACTCACTCCTCTGACACCTTGGAGTGGAGCATCCACGGGCTCTCTCAGCTGTCACACACACAACAACTTGCAGAGGGAGTTAGTGCCCAGGGGCCCACCTTGATCAAGGGTGTGTGGGATCCAGTGGATAAATATGTCCTGCTTTCTATTCCTTGGGCAGACGTTCTGAAGCACACTTTATAAGACACCTCGAAGTCCCCGTGGTATCCAGCCCCAGTGACCTGTAACGTGGGTCCATGTATTATCCTTCCCTCCTCCCCCGCTTCATTCTTCCCTCTCACTCCTGCTCCTGGGATTGTACTCGAAGACAATCCACTTGTACATGATCTAGGCTACAAGAGCACTTGCTGATTGCTTACCACTTTTTGTTTAACCTAATTCAAGTTGGTTGTCCTAATAAATACAAACACCTGCAATGGTTCCCTCACTGCCCACAGAATAATATCATAAAGCAGCAGAACTGAAAGGGAACCCATGGAAATCCCACCCAGAGTTTACATTCTTAACTTCTCTGCTGCTGTGTGAATCTGTCACCCTTTCCGCAACCATCAAATTCTCTCTAACTATGCAAAATGCCATTGGAAATACATAAAAATCCAGGCACAAAAGAACAGACTACCGTCCCCAGCCCACTATTTGCCTGCTCTTTTCCTATTGTGACCTGAGTCTACATACCACACTTTATTTCACTGTTTAGTGTTGAAGTTTTAGGTTGTTTCTCATTTTTTGTTTAAAATTAACACTGAGATAAATATTCTAAAAATAAAGCTTTCATCTCTAGCTCTGTTTATCTCTGAAGGATAATTCCTAGAAGTGGAATTACTGTGCCAATTACTGTGGATAAACTGTCAACAATAGGTAAAGTTATTTAAATATATTGGCTAAATTGATACAAACAGGCATGTTGTTACAGCTTATTGAGTCTCATTAGCAGTGATAAATATTTTGAATGCTTTTATTGTCCGCCTATGAATTGTGCATATTCCTTCCCATTTAAAATTAGGCTGTCACTATTTTCCTTACTGATTTATATATTATCTTTCTATATGAAGCCTTTTTCTATCCTGTTTGTGGCATTTACTGTAATAGTTTTCCTTTTACTTAAAGTAATTTGACAGACTTACACACATATGGAGTATTTTTCTGTGTTGTTTATCCCATTATTTAATTCTTAGCGAGAGATAACTCATTCTCTCCTCTATGTTTCTTCTGTTTTCTGTTGGTTAAAAAATAGATTTCTATTTTACATCTATTTCTTTTCTTCCTCTTTATTTTTTCTTATTACAGTAGGAATTGAATATCTAACTTGACTGCTTTTTCCAAATAACAAACCCACTTTCCTAACACTATTTTCCCAGAAGTAGTTACTGAATAACCTCTCTTTTCCTTTTCAGGTCTATCTTATCTAGGATCTATTTCTAGGCTATTCATCCTGTCCATCTCTCTGCCTATTTCTGTGACTGCTGTTACTGTCATAGTCTTTTCATTTTTCAACTGACTCAAGCTCTGGATAGGTAATGCAAAAGGGGCCACCTGTGAAATATCGCTAATGACAGCCTCTTCAATTTACCATTAAGAGGGCAACATAAGCTGGATTTTCAGAAGGTATGAATAACCCAACTCTTAGTTAATTATACTGGAAGTATATAGTATCCCAATTATAAAAAGTATTAGCCATGAAAAATTGCATGCCCTGTTTACTTTCAGGGTAAAAAACACCTTCCTGAATTTGTAGATTGGTTTTGCTTTGTAGGTTGGGTTTAAGAATAAATGATAGTATATTTCTCCCATAAACTAAATAGGTTAAAAACAAAGAAGAAACTGTCAACTTCTGTAAACCAGATACAAGAGATAACAGCTAAGCCACTATGTCAAATTTAAAATGAAAAGTTTTAACTGGGACAAAGAAATTGAAAACAAAACATTCCTTACTCACAGAAATTATGGTATTATATAAGAAGCTCAATTTTATCACAACTAGATGAAATTCCCTATAATTTGTAATTTCAAATTATTGGTAACAAACAAGAACAATGGGCGATGGGAGTCAGGGCAAGATGGCGGAAGAATAAGACGCGGAGATCACCTTCCTTCCCACAGATACAGTAGAAATAAATCTACACGTGGAACTGCTCCTACAGAACACCCACTAAACGCTGGCAGAAGACGTCAGACCTCCCAAAAGGCAAGAAAATCGCCACGTACTTGGGTAGGGCAAAAGAAAAGAAATAACAGAGACAAAAGAATAGGGACGGGACCTGCACCAGTGGGAGGGAGCTGTGAAGGAGGAAAGGTTTCCAAACACTAGGAAGCCCCTTCGTGGGCAGAGACTGCGGGTGGCAGAGGGGGGAAGCTTCGGAGCCACGGAGGAAAGCGCGGCCGCGGGGTGCGGAGGGCAAAGCGGAGAGATTCCCGCACAGAGGATTGGCGCCAAGCAGCACTCACCAGCCCGAGAGGCTTGTCTGCTGAGCCGCCAGGGAGGGCGGGGGCTGGGAGCTGAGGCTCGGGCTTCGGTCGGATCGCAGGGAGAGGACTGGGGTTGGCGGCGTGAACACAGCCTGAAGGGGCTGGCGCACCACAACTAGCCGGGAGGGTGCCCGAGAAAAAGTCTGCAGCTGCCGAAGAGGCAAGAGACTTTTTCTTGCCTCTTTGTTTTGCGGCGCGCAAGGAGAGGGGATTCAGAGCGCCGCCTAAATGAGCTCCAGAGACGGGCGCGAGCCGCGGCTATCAGCGTGGACCCCAGAGGCGGGCATGGGACGCTAAGGCTGCTGCTGCCGCCACCAAGAAGCCTGTGTGCGAGCACAGGTCACTCTCCACACCGCCCCTCCCAGGAGCCAGTGCAGCCCGCCACGGCCAGGTTCCCGTGATCCGGGGACAACTTCCCCGGGAGAACGCATGGCGCGCCTCAGGCTGCTGCAACGTCACGCCAGCTTCTGCCGCCGCAGTCTCGCCCCGCCTCCTCCGTACCGCTCCCTCCCCCCGGCCTGACTGAGCCAGAGCCCCTGAATCAGCTGCTCCTTTAACCCCATTCTGTCTGGGCGGGGAACAGACGCCCTCAGGCGACCTACATGCAGAGGCGGGTCCAAATCCAAAGCTAAACCCCGGGAGCTGTACGAACAAAGAAGAGAAAGGGAAATCTCTCCCAGCAGCCTCAGAAGCAGCGGATTAAAGCTCCACAAACAACTTGATGTGCCTGCATCTGTTGAATACCTGAAAAGACAACGAACCATCCCAAATTTAGGAGGTGGACTTGGGAGCAGGATATATTAATTTTTCCCCTTTTCCTTTTTTTGTGAGTGTATATGTGTATGCTTCTGGGTGAGATTTTGTCTGTATAGCTTTGCTCTCACCCTTAGTCCTAGGGTTAGGCCCGTCCTTTTTTTTTTTTTTTTTTTTTTTACTTAAAAAATTTTTTTTCTTTTTTCCCTAATAAATGTTTTCTTAATAATTTTTTCCTTATTTTCTATTTTTAAAAAATTTTTAAAAAAATTTTTTACTAAGTTTTTTCATATTTTTTATTTTAAAAAATTAAAAAATTTTTTCTTAATAAATTTTTTTCTTAATATTTTTTCTTATTTTGTATTATAAAAAATTAATAAATCTATTTTAAAAATTAAAAAAAAATTTTTCTTAATAAATTTATTGTTAATAATTTTTTTTCTTATTTTTTATTATAATAGCTTTATTTTATTTTATTTTATCCTCTTTCTTTCTTTCTATTTTTTCTCCCTTTTATTCTGAACCGTGTGGATGAAAGGCTCTTGGTGCTCCAGCCAGGCATCAGGGCTGTGCCTCTGAGGTGGGAGAGCCAACTACAGGACACTGGTCCACAAGAGACCTCCCAGCTCCACGTAATACCACACGGCGAAAATCTCTCAGAGATCTCCATCTCAACATCAAGACCCAGCTTCACTCAATGACCAGCAAGCTACAGTGCTGGACACCCTATGCCAAACAACTAGCAAGACAGGAACACAGCCCCATCCATTAACAGAGAGGCTGCCTAAAATCATAATAAGGCCACAGACACCCCAAAACACACCACCAGACGTGGACGTGCCCACCAGAAAGACAAGATCCAGCCTCATCCACCAGAACACAGGCACTAGTTCCCTCCACCAGGAAACCTACACAACCCACTGAACCAACCTTAGCCACTGGGGACAGATACCAAAAACAACGGGAACTACGAACCTGCAGCCTGTGAAAAGGAGACCCCAAACACATTAAGATAAGCAAAATGAGAAGACAGAAAAACACACAGCAGGTGAAGGAGCAGGGTCAAAACACACCAGACCTAACAAATGAAGAGGAAATAGGCAGTCTACCTGAAAAAGAATTCAGAATAATGATAGTAAGGATGATCCAAAATCTTGGAAATAGAATAGACAAAATGCAAGAAACATTTAACAAGGACGTAGAAGAACAAAAGAGGAACCAAGCAACGATGAAAAGCACAATAAATGAAATTAAAAATACTCTAGATGGGATCAATAGCAGAATAACTGAGGCAGAAGAACGGATAAGTGACCTGGAAGATAAAATGGTGGAAATAACTACTTCAGAGCAGAATAAAGAAAAAAGAATGAAAAGAACTGAGGACAGTCTCAGAGACCTCTGGGACAACATTAAACGCACCAACATTCGAATTATAGGGGTCCCAGAAGAAGAAGAGAAAAAGAAAGGGACTGAGAAAATATTTGAAGAGATTATAGTTGAAAACTTCCCTAATATGGGAAAAGAAATAGTTAATCAAGTCCTGGAAGCACAGAGAGTCCCATACAGGATAAATCCAAGGAGAAACACACCAAGACACATATTAATCAAACTATCAAAAATTAAATATAAAGAAAACATATTAAAAGCAGCAAGGGAAAAACAACAAATAACACACAAGGGCATCCCCATAAGGTTAACAGCTGATCTTTCAGCAGAAACTCTGCAAGCCAGAAGGGAGTGGCAGGATATACTTAAAGTGATGAAGGAGAAAAACCTACAACCAAGATTACTCTACCCAGCAAGGATCTCATTCAGATTTGATGGAGAAATTAAAACCTTTACAGACAAGCAAAAGCTGAGAGAGTTCAGCACCACCAAACCAGCTTTACAACAAATGCTAAAGGAACTTCTCTAGGCAAGAAACACAAGAGAAGGAAAACACCTACAATAACAAACCCAAAACATTTAAGAAAATGGGAATAGGAACATACATATCGATAATTACCTTCAATGGAAATGGATTAAATGCTCCCACCAAAAAACACAGACTGGCTGAATGGATACAAAAACAAGACCCATATATATGCTGTCTACAAGAGACCCACTTCAGACCTAGAGACACATACAGACTGAAAGTGAGGGGATGGAAAAAGATATTCCATGCAAATGGAAATCAAAAGAAAGCTGGAGTAGCAATTCTCATATCAGACAAAATAGACTTTAAAATAAAGACTATTACAAGAGACAAAGAAGGACACTATATAATGATCAAGGGATCGATCCAAGAGGAAGGTATAACAATTGTAAATATTTATGCACCCAACATAGGAGCACCTCAATACATAAGGCAAATACTAACAGCCATAAAAGGGGAAATCGACAGCAACACAATCATAGTAGGGGACTTTAACACCCCACTTTCACCAATGGACAGATCATCCAAAATGAAAATAAATAAGGAAACACAAGCTTTAAATGATACATTAAACAAGATGGACTTAATTGATATTTATACGACATTCCACCCAAAAGCAACAGAATACACATTTTTCTCAAGTGCTCATGGAACATTCTCCAGGATAGATCATATCTTGGGTCACAAATCAAGCCTTAGTAAATTAAAAAAAATTGAAATCGTATCAAGTATCTTTTCCGACCACAACGCTATGAGACTAGATATCAATTACAGGAAAAGATCTGTAAAAAATACAAACACATGGAGGCTACACAATACACTACTTAATAACGAAGTGATCATTGAAGAAATCAAAGGGGAAATCAAAAATACCTAGAAACAAATGACAATGGAGACACGACGACCCAAAACCTATAGGATGCAGCAAAAGCAGTTCTAAGAGGGAATTTTACAGCAATACAAGCCTACCTCAAGAAACAGGAAACATCTCGAATAAACAACCTAACCTTGCACCTAAAGCAATTAGAGAAAGAAGAACAAAAAAACCCCAAAGCTAGCAGAAGGAAAGAAATCATAAAGATCAGATCAGAAATAAATGAAAAAGAAATGAAGGAAACAATAGCAAAAATCAATGAAACTAAAAGCTGGTTCTTTGAGAAGATAAACAAAATTGATAAACCATTAGCCAGACTCATCAAGAGAAAAAGGGAGAAGACTCAAATCAATAGAATTAGAAATGAAAAAGGAGAAGTAACCACTGACACTGCAGAAATACAAACGATCATGAGAGATTACTACAAGCAACTCTATGCCAATAAAATGGACAACCTGAAAGAAATGGACAGATTCTTAGAAATGCACAACCTGCCGAGACTGAACCAGGAAGAAATAGAAAATATGAACAGACCAATCACAAGCACTGAAATTGAAACTGTGATTAAAAATCTTCCAACACACAAAAGCCCAGGACCAGATGGCTTCACAGGCGAATTCTATCAAACATTTAGAGAAGAGCTAACACCTATCCTTCTCAAACTCTTCCAAAATATTGCAGAGGGAGGAACACTCCCCAACTCATTCTACGAGGCCACCATCACCCTGATACCAAAACCAGACAAAGATGTCACAAAGAAAGAAAACTACAGGCCAATATCACTGATGAACATAGATGCAAAAATCCTCAACAAAATACTAGCAAACAGAATCCAACAGCACATTAAAGGATTATACACCATGATCAAGTGGGGTTGATTCCAGGAATGCAAGGATTCTTCAATATATGCAAATCAATCAATGTGATACATCATATTAACAAATTGAAGGAGAAAAACCATATGATCATCTCAATAGATGCAGAGAAAGCTTTCGACAAAATTCAACACCCATTTATGATAAAAGCCCTGCAGAAAGTAAGCATAGAGGGAACTTTCCTCAACATAATAAAGGCCATATATGACAAACCCACAGCCAACATTGTCCTCAATGGTGAAAAACTGAAACCATTTCCACTAAGATCAGGAACAAGACAAGGTTGCCCACTCTCACCACTATTATTCAACATAGTTTTGGAAGTGTTAGCCACAGCAATCAGAGAAGAAAAAGAAATAAAAGGAATCCAAATCGGAAAAGAAGAAGTAAAGCTTTCACTGTTTGCAGATGACATGATACTATACATAGAGAATCCTAAAGATGCTACCAGAAAACTACTAGAGCTAATCAATGAATTTGGTAAAGTAGCAGGATACAAAATTAATGCACAGAAATCTCTTGCATTCCTATATACTAATGATGAAAAATCTGAAAGTGAAATTAAGAAAACACTCCCGTTTACCATTGCAACAAAAAGAATAAAATATCTAGGAATAAACCTACCTAAGGAGACAAAAGACCTGTATGCAGAAAATTATAGGACACTGATGAAAGAAATTAAAGATGATACAAATAGATGGAGAGATATACCATGTTCTTGGATTGGAAGAATCAACATTGTGAAAATGACTCTGCTACCCAAAGCAATCTACAGATTCAATGCAATCCCTATCAAAGTACCACTGGCATTTTTCACAGAACTAGAACAAAAAATTTCACAGTTTGTATGGAAACACAGAAGACCCCGAATAGCCAAAGCAATCTTGAGAACGAAAAATGGAGCTGGAGGAATCAGGCTCCCTGACTTCAGACTATATTACAAAGCTACAGTAATCAAGACAGTTTGGTACTGGCACAAAAACAGAAATATAGATCAATGGAACAGGATAGAAAGCCCAGAGATAAGCCCACACACATATGGTCACCTTATCTTTGATAAAGGAGGCAAGCATATACAGTGGAGAAAAGACAGCCTCTTCAATAAGTGGTGCTGGGAAAATTGGACAGGTACATGTAAAAGTATGAAATTAGAACACTCCCTGACACCATACACAAAAATAAACTCAAAATGGATTAAAGACCTAAGTGTAAGGCCAGACACTATCAAACTCTTAGAGGAAAACATAGGCAGAACACTCTATGACATAAATCACAGCAAGATCCTTTTTGACCCAGCTCCTAGAGAAATGGAAATAAAAACACAAATAAACAAATGGGACCTAATGAAACTTAAAAGCTTTTGCACAGCAAAGGAAACCATAAACAAGACCAAAAGACAACCCTCAGAATGGGAGAAAATATTTGCAAATGAAGCAACTGACAAAGGATTAATCTCCAAGATTTACACGCAGCTCATGCAGCTCAATAACAAAAAAACAAACAACCCAATCCAAAAATGGGCAGAAGACCTAAATAGACATTTCTCCAAAGAAGATATACAGATTGCCAACAGACACATGAAAGAATGCTCAACATCATTAATCATTAGAGAAATGCAAATCAAAACTACAATGAGGTATCATCTCACACCGGTCAGAATGGCCATCATCAAAAAATCTAGAAACAATAAATGCTGGAGAGGGTGTGGAGAAAAGGGAACACTCTTGCACTGTTGGTGGGAATGTAAATTGATACAGCCACTATGGAGAACAGTATGGAGGTTCCTTAAAAAACTAAAAATAGAACTACCATATGACCCAGCAATCCCACTACTGGGCATATACCCTGAGAAAACCATAATTCAGAAAGAGTCATGTACCAAAATGTTCATTGCAGCTCTATTTACAATAGCCAGGACATGGAAGCAACCTAGGTGTCCATCATCGGATGAATGGATAAAGAAGATGTGGCACATATATACAATGGAATATTACTCAGCCATAAAAAGAAATGAAATGGAGGTATTTGTAATGAGGTGGATGGAGTTAGAGTCTGTCATACAGAGTGAAGTAAGTCAGAAAGAGAAAAAGAAATACAGTATGCTAACACATATATATGGAATCTAAGGGAAAAAAAAAAAAAAAAAGGTCATGAAGAACCTAGTGGCAAGACGGGAATAAAGGCAGAGACCTACTATAGAACGGACTGGAGGATATGGGGAGGGGGAGGGGTGAGATGTGACAGGGTGAGAGAGTGTCATGGACATATATACACTACCAAATGTAAAATAGATAGCTAGTGGGAAGCAGCCGCATAGCACAGGGAGATCAGCTCGGTGCTTTGTGACCACCTAGAGGGGTGGGATAGGCAGGGTGGGAGGGAGGGAGATGCAAGAGGGAAGAGATATGGGGACATATGTATATGTATAACTGATTCACTTTGTTATAAAGCAGAAAGTAACACACCATTGTAAAGCAATTATACTTCAATAAAGATGTTTAAAAAAAAAAAAAAAGAACAATGGGCGATGTATGGCCTGATAAGCATTATTCTCTAGTGCTGATGCTTTTCTGATTTTGATTCTTTGATCTCTTGGTCCAAGAGTGGCCCATTTTCTCAGTTTCGAAAGAGATATTCCCTTCCACTACAAGGCAAATAAAACAACCTTGGGAGGCCACTCCAAAAAATGGGGAACAATAATTCCCAATAATGTCCAGTGTGCAATATTGTCAATATTAAATAAAGAAACAATGTTGGAAATGCTAGCCAATGTATGACATACAATTGGTAGTCAATAAATGTTAGATGTCCTATAATAGTACTTTTGCAACCTGTGAATCCCAGAAATACCTTAGGCATCGATGAGCTTACCCTTAGGAAATAGAAATGGCCATAAGCGATCACATTTTCTGGTCAAGAGAGTGAGTTGCTCTTGTAGTGGTCCTGAGAAGACTGTTGAAACACATGAGTACCCAATTAGACACCTGGTGTTCTAGAAAGGCTATTGGAGGGGAGAAGGAGTAGCTCTGCCCCTTGGGGGAGGTACATTTTCCACTATGCAGAATAGAATCACATTCCCTAAGAGGAGGTTTACTGTCAAGGGATGAGAGAAGTAGGAAATCATTAAAGGTGCTGCTTCCATAAATGGGTGCAGAAGCATTCTCAGCTCCTCTGAGGCATCCAACGCTGTTGCCTACCCCCATCTGTCCTTTTAGAAAACCTTTTATCTCAATAAGATTGATACTATACTCACCTACTTCTCCCATGAATTCTGCTTTTTTTTTTAAAGGAATTCCTTTATTTTTTTAATTTTTTATTTATTTATTTATGGCTGTGCTGGGTCTTCATCTCTGTGTGAGGGCTTTCTCCAGTTGCGGCAAGCGGGGGCCACTCTTCATCGCGGTGCGCGGGCCACTCACCATCGCGGCCTCTCCCGTTGCAGAGCACAGGCTCCAGACGCGCAGGCTCAGCAGTTGTGGCTCATGGGCCCAGTTGCTCCGCGGCATGTGGGATCCTCCCAGACCAGGGCTCGAACCCGTGTCCCCTGCACTGGCAGGCGGATTCCCAACCACTGCGCCACCAGGGAAGCCCTCTGCTCTTTTTTTTGTTCTTTGACTAACCCTCTTCCATTTTAAAATTTTTGGCTTTCCCATTATGTTCAATTTTGAGAGCTCTGGCCTTCTCTGTGGCCTTTCTCTTAGAAAAGTGATCCATTCTCAGGGATGCAACTGTTGCATTCTATGTGGAGGGTTCCCAAATGTTACTTGAGTTCTAATTTCTCAAGTTACAGGCTTGCATCCCCAGCTCTCTACTGAATAGTTCTGATGTCTTACAGATAACCTCAAACTCAGCACATTAGAAAAGACTTACCTTCTGTCATCCCTATTTCAATCAATATTGTCAGAGCTCAGCCAGTACTTAACATCTGAATCATCTTTGAATGGGAAGTTCTGTATTTCACTCCCTAAATCCAAACTATGTTGTGTAACTTCCTGGAAAACCATGCATCTTTCTTTCCTCACAGTCAGTGTATCTGTGCAGACCCATACCCCTTCCTAGCCAGACTATTTCTGTAGCCTCCCAACTGCTTCAGACCTGCAGGTTTTCTTCTCTCCCATTCATTCTGTGCACCTCAACTACATGATGCTTTGTAAAACCATTTTCTATCTCATCATGTCATTGTTTCCTGCAAGCCCTTTAATGACCCCAGATTTTCCACAGGCTAATTTCCAAATTACCAGGCCTACCTCTGGCCTGATCTGAGTTTATAATCCCACTCCTTCCCCCTTATCTCCATCCCTCTGGAGCCCCAGTTCATTCCATTTATAGGAAGTTTCAGAAAGGCAGTTACTCTTTAAAGAAAGGGTGAAACAGAGCCCTAAAACCTTTCTGAGATACTTTGTATTCTGTCCAGGACACCTCCTTATGATTATAAACCCCTTCTTTAGAGACCCAATTTGATTCCACAAATTCAAAGTAGCACTAGTGTTCTAGAAGTCACCCCAATAAGCACCTTTTGACACTCCCCTTATAATCCGAACACTGAGAACACGTAATTTTCCCAAGTTTTTTCTTCATTCATACAAAGATCATAAAAAGAAATAGATGCTTCAATGTTTGTATTTTCATCACTTTAGGTTTATTTTTATTATAAAATATTTTAAGTAAAAAGTATAATAGGTAGCCCTGTACCATCACCAGATTTATTAGATGGGAAAGGTCAAAAGACATATTTACTGCAGGTCACTTTAGAAAATGTTTTCTACTTTGGTACATTCTACTAGTGAATGTTTGCTCATTGACAACTATTAATGATTGGATATTATAATTTTAATCTGTTGATTAAGAAGCAAATAAACTTGCATTGATTTCTTTGGCAGTGTCTCAGGGATCACAGGATACAATGAGTGCTGTGACCCAAACTTCTAGTTCACCTGAAGCTCTATAAATTAATACTGTGGCAATGACCCAGAAGATACAAAATACAGTGAAATTTGTGTAATGTTTGTGTTAAATGTTGTCTATGGCTTGATGGGAATGGAAAAAGAGTCTGTCTAGGAAAGAACAAATCTGTAGGTATTCTTTTATTAGACTCAGAACTAAGTTACCCAGTGAGTTTCCCATCATGTCTTAACTACCAGAAAACTTGCAGTATTTTAATTGCTAAGTTTCATAAATTAACTCATCCCAGGTCCCTGATACATCTGTTATTCTCCTCTTTTTCAACATGTTTTTGTACTTTTAATTCTTAATTGTCTTATTTACATGCTTTAAAAAATGAATTTAATCATTTATTGAACATGTGGGTATTTTTAAAAAAACACAGAAACATACTAATGTGACATACTGATGAAAATCAGAGAATTCCAAGATACAATTTTTCACCTCAAATTTAATCAAGTTTCTTATAGATATGACATTGATAGTTACTTGTTTAAAAGAGAATAACAAAGCCTAATTTTCATGAAATCCACAGTAATCTAAAAGCTTTAGTTTCATTTTACCATCCACTTTCTCTTAAACACCAAACTTTTTACCCAAGCTAGTAGCAAAAGAATTGATGAAGATGTATCAACTTTTCTTGCCATTTTGATAACATAGTCAAGGACTCAAATTGAAATTTTAAAAAATGGAAAGAGAAATAAGATCGCTGAATTATTTACAAATGGAGAACTATGTTGCCCACTGAAGTCCCTCATTGTAAAAGTGAGGCATCTCAGTCTCTGTTCATGGTCCACAGATCAGTCTGGCCACTGTATTCATTGAAGCAAAGCAATGGGAAGAAGCTACAGGACTTCAAGGAGAAGGATCAGTAGATCTTAAATGATTGCCCAATGGAAAAAAGTCCGGTCTAGAACCCAGCTTTCCTGACAGGCATACCTGGGATCATTAAACCTGGTTTGTGTAATGTTTCATGTTGAGGCATTCCTGTTTTCAGCAACAGTATTATAAGCCTATCGTTGGCTAAAGTAAACACTGTTAAAGGTCAGGATTTATTTGACTGTGTAAATTCTCTCATATCTGTTGAATAGCTATGTCCACTGTTGAATCTCTCATTAATATCCTGGGCATTGACATAGGTGTTGATTCAGTGGTGAATAAAACAGTGCTTGTGGCCCTCAAGAGGCTTATGTCTACAAGTAAGTTTTTAATGATCATAATGATCTCGAGAAGTAGTGAGGCTTTATGGGGACTGGGTTGTATGTGCACAGGAGGGCTGCCTTATTCAGCCCTGCTTGTCTCATCATTTACTGTTTAGCACTGATTCTGTAGAAAAGGATGTATACTTAGTATAAAGCACTGGGCTAATTTGGGGTGGGGTAATGAATCAGCTAAGTAGCTGGATTTCAAGGCATTACAAGAGGGTTAATATGTCTTTCAAATACCACACTATGAGGCAACAAGTGATATGTGCCACAAATATGCACTTTGGCTTTAAAATATAAACATAGATAAATATTTTTATCTAAAGACTTTACTACAATGAACATGGAATATTGGTCTTAAACCTCCAATTATTAGATCTACATTCCTCCTAAAGTATCACTGCCTTTTCTCAATTATTATTTCTTAAAGAGAACACACAGATACACTTAGAAAATTAACAAAACGATGAAGACGAAGCCTATCTCTCAATTTGGTTTTTATGCATCTATCAAAAAAGGACTTGCTGTGATAGACTAGATGTTTAATTGCCTATTCAGATTAGTCTGCATTTTAAATGGAAATGACGAAGTCCAGAGGAAAAAAATAACTGACTATTCACTCAAATATGATTCTCTTTTCTTGGCTCTTCCCTGTTTATGGTCCTGAACTATACCTCTCTTTCCCTTTTTAACCTCGTGTATTTAAAAATGCTATGGTAGCTCTACTTTTAATTTTTTGAGGATCCTCCATACTGTTTTCCAAATTGGCTGTACCAATTTACATTCCCACCAACAGTGCACTAGGTTTTCTCCATGTTCACATCAGCATTTGTTATCACTTGTCTTTTTGATGATGGCCATTCTTATAGGTATGAGGTAATATCTCATTATGGTTTTAATTTGCTTTTCTCTAATGACTAGTGATGTTAAACATCTTTTCATGTACCTGATGACCTTCTGTGTATCTTCTTTGGAGAAACGGCTGTTCAGGTTCTTTGTCCATATTTTAAACTGGGTCATTTGTTTTTTTTGCTATTGAGTTGTATGCATCTTTGTATATTTTGGCTATTAACCCTTTATCAGATATATGGTTTGCAAATATTTTTTCCCATTCCATAGGTTGTCTTTTCACTTTGTTGATGGTTTCTTTTGCTGTACAGAAGCTTTTTACTTTGATGTAGTCACACTTCTTTATTTTTGATTTTGTTCATTGTGCTTTAGGTGTCATATCGAAAAAATCATAGCTAAGACCTATGTCAAGGGGTTTTACTCTTATGTTTTCTTCTAGGAATGTTATGGTTTCAGGTCTTACATTCAAGTCTTTAATCCATTTCGAGCTAATTTTTGTGAGTGGTGTAAGATATGGATCTAGTTTTATTCTTTTACATGGACTTTTCAATTATCCCCAGTATCATTTACTGAAAAGATTATCTTTTCTCCATCGAGTATTCTTGGGTCCCTTGTCAAATATTAGTTGACTGTATATGCTCAGGTTTATTTCTGAACTCTTGATTCTGTCCCATTGGTCTATTTGTCTGTTTTTATGCCAGTATCATACTGTTTCAAAGACTATTATCTTCATAGGATAGCTTGAAATCAGGAAGTGTGATGCCTCCTGCTCTGCTCTTCTTTCTCAGGATTTCTTTGTCTATTTGCGGTCTTTTGTGGTTCCATATAAATTTTAGGAGTGTTTTTTCTACTTCTTTAAAAAATTGCCTTTGGAATCTTGATAGGGATTGGACTGAATCTATAGATGTCTTTTGGTAGTGTTGACATTTTAACAATATTAATTCTTCCAATCCATGAACACAGGATACCTTTCCATTTATTTGTGTCTTCAATTTCTCTCATCAATGTCTTGTAGTTTTCAGAGTAGGGATCTTTCACTTCCTTGGTTGAGTTTATTCCTAAGTTTTTTATTGTTTTTGATGCTGTTGTAAATGGGATTGATTTCTTTATTTCGCTTTCAGAAAATTTGTTGTTAGTGTATAAAAATGCTACTGATTTTTGCATGTTAATTTTGTATACAGCAACTTTACTAAATTCATTGATTTGATCTAACAGTTTTTTGGTTGAGTTGTTAGAATTTCTATACACAAAATCATGTCATCTGCAAATAAAGATAACTTCACTTCTTCCTTTCCAATTCTGATACTTTTTATCTCTCTTTCTTGCCTGACTGCTCTAGCTAGGACTTCTACTACTATGTTGAATAGGAGTGGTGAGAGTGAGCACCCTTGTCTTGTTCCTGATTTTAGAGGAAGAGGTTTCAACATTTCACCATTGAGTATGATATTAGCTGTGGGCCTGTCATATACGGCCTTTATGATGTTGAGATATGTTCCTTCTATGTCTAATTTCTTAACAGTTTTTTTATCTTGAATGGATGTTGAATTTTGTCAAATGCTTTTCCTCCATCTATTGAGATGATTATAGGATTCTTTTCTTTCATTCTGTTAATGTGATGTATCCCAGTGATTAATTTGTATATGTTGAATAATCCATGCATTGCAAGGATAAATCCCACTTGATCATGGTGAATGACCTTTTTAATGTGCTGCTGAATTTTGTTTGCTAGCATTTTACTGAGAATTTTTGTATCTTTGCTCATCAGGAACATTGTCCTGTAGCTTTATTTGTTTCTAATTTTGGTATCAGGATGATGCTAGTCTTGAAAAATGAGTTTGGGAGTGTTCCCTCCTCTTTCATTTTTTCAGTCCTTGAGAAGGATTGGTATTAATTCTTCTTTAAATGTTTGGTAAAATTCACCAGTGAAGCCATCTGGTCCTGGGCTTTTCTTTGTTGGGAGATTTTTGATTGCCAGTTCAATCTCCTAGTAATTGGTCTATTCAGATTTTCTATTTCTTTCAGATTCAGTCTTGGTAAGTTGTATGTTTCTAAGAATTTTTCATTTCTTTTAGGTTGTCTTGTTTGTTAGCATACAGTTGATCATAATAGCCTCTTATGATCCTTTGAATTTCTATGGTATCCACTGTAATGTCTCCTTTTTCCTTTATAATTTGATTGATTTGGGTTCTTTCTCTTTTTCCCTTGGTTAGTCTAGCTAAGTATTTGTCAATTTTGTCCATCTTTTCAGAGAACCAACTCTTAGTTTGGTTAACCTTTTCTATTGTTTTTCTGTTCTCTATTTCATTTATTTCTGCTCTAATCTTTATCATTTCCTTTCTTCTGCTAACTTTGGACTCTTCTTTTTTTAGCTCCTTAAGGCATAGTGTTAGGTTGTTTGTCAGGGATATTTCTTGCTTCTTAATGTAGTGTTTATTGCTGTGAACTTCCCTCTTAGAACTGCTTTGCTGCATCCTACAAGTTCTGGTATGTTGTGTTTCCCTTTTCATTTATGTCAGAAATTTTTAATTTCTCCTTCAATTTCTTCTTTGATCCATTGGTTGTTAAAAATTAAAAATAGAACTACCATATGATCCAGCAATTCCACTTTGGGAATATAACCAAAAGAAAAGAAAGCACTAACTCAAAAAGATATCTGCATCCCCATTCATAGCAGCATTATTTACAATAGCCAAGACATGGAAGCAACCCAAGTGTTCATCGATGGATGAATAGATAAAGAAATTGTGGCATATGTTTGCAATGGAATATTACTCAGCCATAAAAAAAATGAAGAAATCTTACCATTCACAACAACATGGATGGACCTTGAAGGCATCATGCTAAGTGAAATAAGTCAGAGAAAGACAAGTACTGTATGATCTCACTTATATGAGGAATCTAAAAAAAACCAAGAAAACAAAATTATAGAAAAAGGAATCAGACTTGTGGTTATCATAGGTGGAGGGTGAGAGGAAAGAGAATTGGAGGAAGGTAGTCAAAAGGAGCAAACCTCCAGTTACAAGATGAATAAGTACTAGGGATGTAATGTATAACATGATGACTATAGCTACACTGCTGTATGACATATAGGAAAACTGTTTAGAGAGTAAATCCTAAGAATTCACATCACAAGGAGAATTTTTTTTCCTTTCTTTTCTTTTATTGTATCTATATGAGAAGATGGATGTTAAATGAGCCTATTGTGGTAATCACAATATATGTAAATCAAACCATTCTGCTGTATGCCTTAAACTTATACAGTGATGTATATCAATTATTTACTCATAAAACTGGAAAAAATGCTTAATTAGGGAAGGATCTGAAATTTTCTTCCTTCTTTTTTGAGGAGTCATGCAATTAAAAAGTTGAGAATCTGCTTAGATGTTTGAGGAGCACAGATTATATTGAACAATCTACCCTTAAAAATGAAATAGAATGTTATAATCATAAATAGCTCTGCCTTGCAGTCATTTCTGTAATTCTGTCTAACATTCATATTGTCACTTGATTAGTTAATCATCCATTTTCAAAGGTGTGAATGTGTTTTCACACTTCTGCTAAGACAGTGTTAACTATGAAACTATAGATAGCAATAGAGATTAATTACCTATTGCACAAGTTCCCACACCTTGTGCTTACCAGATAGAGGAAGAGAGTGCATGTCAATACAGGTGTGATTTCAAAAAATGGAAAAAAAATACTTGGTCAAATGAGTTCAAGGCGTACTTTCAATTGCCATATCTTTAAAATGTTAACCGCATTTACACTTTTAATTTTATTTCATAAAACAATTGATCTCCCATGTGTAACAAGATTTGTTTCCTGAGTGAATTGATGCATCTCTTCCTTTACAAAGGAGTGAAGTAGAGGCTTTTTATACATGAATTAGTCTTTCATGGAATTAGAAAAGGGAACAGAACTCTTTATCAGATTTAACAATGGTTGTAACTTCAGTAAGACAAAACTAGAAATTTTAAACGTGTCCTCTGAAATTGAGACTTCTGAGCCCTCTGGTAACTCAAAACAATAACAATAACTATGATTAAAATTATAATAGTCGATTTTGCCACTGCTCTCTGACCCTAATGATGAGATCTGTTAATTTAGAGTCTGGTTCCCCATCTCTTTGGGGTCTTGATTTTTCTATCTCTGTGACTCATTAGTTTTGATGTGTAGATATCAAGACTGAGAAGAGGGACTAAGGGACAGAAGTTTATCTGTAACCCCTTCTTTTTGGAAGTAAATATATGTTCAAATTTTAACCCATTATGAGAGATCATACTCCCTCAGTACTAGAGCAATATTAGCTTTGGCCCTACACTAAAGTGGTACAATTGATCATTAATATCCTAATAGCCTTCTTTAGGCTGGAACCCAACTACTGAAAATGAACACAAATTTACTTTCCTCATTCAGAAGATGTCTCTTCCATCTCATATGCTGGCTTCTTTCTTCCAAAGTGTGGGTGAAACCAGCTCCCAGGCCTGTTCTGTGTGGACACTCAGACAAAACTGCAGACCTCAGAGCACCAACCTTGTTCTTTAAGTGCCTCCAGCTTTAAATACACAGCTCCAAATTGCTTCTTCTTTCTTGGTTTGTTTATAACAGCAAGCAAGGAAATGCCAAACCATTAGGGTTTTGGGTAGCAGGAAAATGAGTTAAAAAACAAATAACATTGGTTTGTTTTGGACAAAGTAGCATAATATTCCAATATTTCTAACCAGTTGAATAGTATCATACCATGTTGCATCACTGCAAGTGGGATGGTCAATTCATATTTAGTTCCTCTTCCTTAATAAAGTCCCAGCTCTACACTAATGTACTTTCCACTGAGTGAATCAGAATTGCCATCATTTATCACCATGGCCCCACTTAGATTTAGGACACTTTTGTTCTCAGACTTATTCTGACCTTCTGGAAGGCCTGAGTTAGCCAGGCAACACCTGAGAAAGCTTAGCCCTGGCAGCATCACTGACGATTTGGCAACCTCCCAACAGTAACATATGGGAGAAAATTGGTAGAAAAGAAGAAAGTGAGATGTGACCAAGGCCGGAGACTTGTTCTTGTAAATGAGATTCCAGAAAAGTAAGCTTCATCTTCATTGGGCATGCCCTCCAAAGAAGGAGAGCGCTATGCCCTCAGGGGCGTATTCCAACCTTACTGCTTGCCCATCTGCAGACCTAACAGAGAGAAAACACAAGTGGGTTGAAAGAGAGGGGAGTTTGGGATGTGGGAAACCTCAGATCTTAAGGTTTAAGATTTTGAATGTTTTGACCAGCTCCAAATGTGCTCATTAGAGCCATACATTGGCCAGCCTTATTGTCTATATGCCCTCTAATTTGGGGCAAAAAATAAAATAACTGAAGTTTCTCTTGAATTCAGAGTTGGTTCTGAAACAGAATGATTCTCTGGGACGTGAAGCAGGTGACCTCCCCCATTCTTTGGAGTAGTCTAAGCCAGAGAGGGTCTTGTGGATGACAATAATCTCCTTATCATTCCTGGCTTTGGGGACATGCTCCAGAATCATCTTGAGACATACCAGAGCCACAAAGAGATTTAGAAGTATGTCAGTATTGACATGTGTCAATGCCCTTCCAGTTTTCTGCTTGGCATTTAGAGATAAGTTTTATAGATATCTAAGGTTCAACAATAAAATACAATCATTTCAATTAACAGGTCATAGTACTTTCTCTGTGTGTGTTTGTTTTTTTCTTTATTAGTTGTTACAAATAATTCCTTTGCAATAGGATTCTTATAGGAACAGGGACTAAAAATATTAAATATTTATATTATTATGCCTAATATTTACTATGTGCTAGACCCTCAGCTAAGCACTTTATGATGTCAATTAAATCATCACAACAAATTTACAAAGTATAACAAATAAGGCAAATAAAATACAGAAATGTTAAATAATGTACTTAAGACTACAAACACAGAGAAGATTCATAATAACTAAAAAGTAGGGCATGCTTATTTGCTAGTTGGATAAGGAACAGTGACATTACAATGATTCTTCTTAGTCTTCAAGTGACATCCTACTTTTGTTCCATATATGCTAACAAGTCTCCAAAGATGATCCTGCAGTGAACCACACCTCTTGGCTCCCTCCCAGGACCTGTGACTTACTCAGAGCTATTAGAATGTGGTAGAAGTGGCACATTGTGTGACTTCCAAGATTAGGTCAGAGGAAGCTTAGTATATTCTGCTTTGGTCCCATGGAACACACTCTCTGGGACTGCTGATGTGCTTTCTCAGAGTTTGATATCCTGAGACCATCATGCTAGAGAAGCCACGTGTGGGTACTGCAGTTAAGCCCAGACTTCCAGCCATCCCACCCGAGTGCTTCAGACATGCAGAGAGGTTGTCTTGGACCCTCCAAACCAACCCACATGCCACAGCTGAATACCATTAAGTGACCTCAGTCAGTGTCACAGGGAGCAGAAGAATCACTCTGGAGATCCCTGCCTGATCCCTAACCCACAAAATAATGAGTATAATTACATGGCTATTGTTGAAGCCATTACATTTTGGTGTAAATGGTACCTGGAAAGAGGGTGCTCCATAACCCAAATCTTAAATATGTGACAGTGGCTTTGGGACGGGCAGTGGGTGGATGCTGGTAGCGCTTCAAGAATATTGTAAATTCAAACGCCTCAAGAGGCCACTGATGAGGACTCATATGACAGTGAGGGAAGTGTTATTTGAAGATGGGGAAGCAGGAATCCTTGTTATGTAGCGGCACACAGTTTGGCAATTTTGTTGCCTATGGAGACTTGGAAAATAGAAAGGGTACTTGAAATACTCATGGGCTTGACTGTGGAGATTTCCAGGCAGAATGCAGAAAGTGCCAACTGGCTTCTTCTACTGATTACAATAACTTACAAGAAGAAAGAGGGATGAAATAAGGAAGGAACTGTTAACTTTTTCAGTCAAATTTAGAGGAATCACAATATATTCAGGATTCGTTGGGCTTGAAAATAAAACTGTTTTCCATCCCCAGTGTCTCCCAGTAAAAGATTTTCAAAATAATAAATGGCAAGACCAAATCCAGAGCTATCACTAGAACATGGCCTTAAGGTAAATATCTCAAGTATGCAGTTGTAAGATACTTTGTTAGGATCTCAGAAAGATTTACGGGCAGACTTTTATAAACTCTCTCAGTAACAATAAGGCTTTTAAGAATTTTAAGGGTTTTGTCCCATAGCATCCATACATGTGGCCCAGATATGGAAGGACTTGTCTCAGAAAGAAATGTGGGTGTGGCTTTGTTTATTGAGGATATTATAAATTGATACAAGAAAACCACAAAATTGGTAAGGGAATCAAAACAGCTTGGAATGAAAGGGACAGAGATAGTATAAAAAATTAATTTCTATATGCAGGAAGCAGGCTAAGAAAGCTACCTTGCTGCAAGCACAGACTTTTTTTATGGAAGAGAAAACATGATTCAGAAGGAGGAGCCAAGAGCCCAAAGGTCAAAGCCAAGAGCCAAGAATAACGCACGTGCAGGGTGAGAATTGGGCCTCAATCAAGGGGAGGTGGCATGAGCCTGGTGGATTTCAGATTTGCTACAGACCTATGACTGCTCTGTACCTTCTGTTCCTTCTCTTTTTGGAGGGGACTGTCTGTTATGGTAATCCAATCTCTGTCTCACCATTTTGGGTTGAGAAACACTTCTGTTTAATTCACAGGTCTTATGATCAACAGGAACTTGATGACATATAAAACATATGAACAGATGAAAATATATGGACCCTTCTAAAGAATGCTCGCAGTAGCCTCAATCATTATGATCTCAAAATTGAAACAATGCAAATATCATTCAACAATGAAAGAAGCCAGACACAAAAGACTACATATTGTATGATTCTGTTTATATTAAGCTCAAGAACATATGAATTAAGCTATGATGATAGGAGTTGCAGGAGAGGCTGGCTACCTCTAGGGGAAGAGGAATTGACTGGAAAATGTCATAAGGAAATCTTCTAAGGTGATGCAATATTGCAAAGCTTGGTCTGGGTGATAGCTACATGGCTGGATACATATGTAAAATTAATTGTGCTATACAATTAAGGTTTGTGTATTTTTACTGTGTCAATTATATCACAATTTAAACTAAGTAAATTGGCATTGTCCTGGGAGATCCAGATGTAGTAAACACACATGCACAGAGAGAATTTTCTTAGCGATGCACTGCTCTCTGGGTCAGTCATTAGTAGGGTTTAATAGGGCATCCCTTTCTTCCTTTTCTCCAAATATTAGCTAAGAAGGAACTTCATTTTAGTATCAGTGAATCCTGACACCAATTATGATTTAATCAGTGCTATTGTACTTCTTGTTTTCTGTTAGAATATTCTTTCATTTTTAATCATTCTCTTTGGAGGTTCTCGCATTAATTTTGCCCTTGGTATTTCACTTTTGACTTATCCCGATATTGGAATCCATCACTTTTCATCATCACTTTAATTTAATGTCTTTCAATGTCAGTAGTTCCTAAATCAGTCTTCATATCACAGGCTAACAATTCATAAGCCATTAGAGCCGTATTTGTTCATAACTCTCATTGGTATTGTGCAAATCACCTCCCCGATAGTTTTTATCACTAGGAGAAGGAACATTACTTTGCATATTAAATTATATTTTGTTTTCTGATGCGTAATCCGGTTTTGTTCTTCCCTTTTTTCTCCCTTCGCTTGAGATAAATTCACTGCTTCTTGCGTGTTCCAAATTTAAACCTGACACCTAGATAGAAAACTGACAAACAGGAAATGACTGAAGGAAGAGGCTCTTCCTACCATGTTTGATACCATCAAACAGACACTGTTTGTAAAATCTTTTTCTATTCTTTTGTTTGGGCACAAAGGAGTGGGACAGTAATAGCATCAGTTTATACACTTATCCCTTTGTGCCTATGTTAATAATAAAAAAGTGATTGTACAATTAGTACAGTCTCTTCCAGTTCTCGCTATGTAATTTGGTCTGGATCAACAAATTCTTGCCTAAGATTTGGTCTAGATTATTTAGCTCAATACCCTTTGCCTGAAGAGTTACAAACCAATAATGATAATAAAATGCAATGTGTCCCTTTTGGGGCATTCTCCCTAACCCTTAGAGAAGAGTAATTGTGTGTTCCTATTTCTTTCATTCCTCATGAATGGAGGCTGTCCTCTGCTGACTCAGTGCATGAACTTCAAGCCAATCTCTTAGATAAAAGGCTTCCATCTTCTAAACAAAAGTGATACTGGAAATAGGCCATGGTTTAGGTGTGAAATTCAGGATGTTTTGTAACTAACCATGTAGGCCAACCTTGGATTAACTTTTTAAATTAGGCTTTCAATCATAAGGTTAGTACGGGCTCATTATGACCATTGAAACTGTGCAGAAGCATATTTTCTAAAAAAGTAAGTCTCCCCTGCCCTCTGCCTCCCACCTTCACTCCCTTCCCCACAAAGTAACCATCATCACCAGTCTGCAGGGATCTTTCTCTTTCCATGAATTTCCACTTAAATACCTCATGTATCTATATAACGGTTTTTGTCTCTCTCTTTACCTAAATGAAGTTGTACTGGACAGAATGACCCAAAATTTAGTTTGTTCACTTAAAAATATAATGTGGATATCTCATCTTATTACGAAGAGTAATTTATCTCTTCAAACATTTTGAAATAAAAAATTTTGTGGTTAATTTTAAAAATTATTCTTACTTTTTACAAATAATATACTGTCTTGATAGAAATTAAAATATTACAGATGGGGCTGAAGTTCCTTTGAATCCCTGCTTTGATTTCTGTCCCACCCTCAACACTCCCTGGGTCACCACTGTGAGCAGCTTTGTAAATGTCCTTCCAGACCTTATTCTTCACATTTACATACCATTATTTACAAATTCATAACAATTTATAGTAGTGTTTTGTATATGTGTTTAACGTAAATAGTTTTCCACTGTATGTAATGTTCTACCTTGTTTTTTTTTTACTCAGCAACTTGGAGACCAGTTCATGTGAATACACACAAATCTACCCCCATTCTTTTAACTAGAGTACATTTTGCTTACCACCTCCGTTATTAATGATTATTTTAGTTGTCTCTATTTTTGCATGCTTATAAAGAATGCTGTATAACTCTTGTAACTTTAAATGTAGTTCCTTATATCATAATTATACAAAATATATACATTTATTAATGCATTAAAAGCAATACTCGCCTACCAAAATTTGTAGTTTATGACTAGAATTTTATTTAACTGGTAAAATTTTATTTAACTGATAATAATTTTATTTAACTGATAATATTTAATTTTATTTAACTGATAATAAATTTTATTTAACTGATAATAAAAAATGCAGTAAAATATGTGACTTTGTCAATAATTTTGACAACATCAAAATGCTTCCTTTTGCACAGGAACAAAGGAAGTTAGTGTGAAGTGGAATTACTGGGTCACAGAGGTATGTATTTTTGTTTGTTTGTTTCAATAAATACCACTGAATTGGCCTCAGAACTGTCTGTACCAATTTCAGTTCCCCTTCCTTCACACTATCACTAACACTTGATATTGTCAGGTTTTAAAATTTTTATCAATCTGATAGGTAAAGAATGGATTGTAATTTGCAATGCCCTGATTATTAGTGAGGTTTAGCATCTTTTCTTAGTCATTTGTGTTTTTATTTCTGTAAATGACTTGTTTATATCCCTTGTCTATTTTGCTCTCATGTGTTTTATCTTTGTTTATTGACTTGTAGAAATACTTTGTATAATTTGGATATTGATCCATGTTGTATTTACATATGATACAAATATCTTTTTCCAAATTTGTCACTTCACTTTGAACTTTGTTCATGGTATTTTGTAATAGAGATTTATTTAAATTTTGATATTGTCAAATTTATTGGCAAGGTTGTGGGCATATTCTTCTAAATTTTCTTTACTAGCACTTAAATAAAGTATCAAGGTTACTAGCTTTGATGGGTAATTTTATTTGTGAACTTGACTGGGCCATGACATGCCCAGATAGCTGGTTAAACATTATCTCTGGGTGTGTCTGTGAGGGTGTTTTTGGAAGAGATTAGCAGTTGAATAAAGCATAAAGCCCTTCCCAATATGGGTGGGCATCATCCAATCCACTGTGAGCCTGAATAGCACAAAAATGTGGAAGAAGATTCAGTTAACTGGGCTTGACTGCTTGGGCTGCAACATCAATCTCTCTTGCCATTGGTGCTCCTGTTTCCAGGCCTTGAGACCCGGATTGGAGTCTACACCATCAGCTCTCTGACTCTCAACTCTTTGAGCTACATCACCAGCTTTCCTGGGCCTCCAGCTTGCAGACAGCAGATAGTGGGGCTTCTCAGTGTCCATAACTGCATGAGCCAATATATTGTAATTAACCTCTCTCTCTCTCTATATATATACATATATATGTATATATATATACTCACACACACAGACACACACACAAAACAGAAAATTATAATATATAAAACAAAATTTTAATATATATAATTTTATATATGTTATATATATAACAACAGTATATATAAATATAACATATAATATATATAATTTTTATACATATAAATATCTGAAGATTTATCAGGGAAGAGATTCATTCTTTGAAGGATAAATGAAGAGGTTTACATATACAAATTATGTATTTTGTAGACAGACTTTTTTAACGTACTGATAAAATTAACATATTTTGGTATAACCATTCTATACCAAGACTGTGCTAAAGGTCGCAAGGTTTACATACAGGGGCAAGGTGTAATGTCATGGGAGTTTAAGAGAGAAATTTGATCTCTCTGCTGTTGGTGGTGGCAATGGTGTATTTGGGGGAGAGCAGGATTACAGAGGGTCTGGTGGTATTTAAGATATTTCTTGATTTTATGCAAGATTACAAGTGGCCACAAATTATTTGACACTGTTCCCATTGAACACGGACTGGCCTGTGACTGCTTTCATAAGCAGAGATTGCCACTAGTGACACCCGGCCACATTTGGACCTACCTTTTCAGAGGACTACTAGCAGCTTCCGCTTTGGTTTCTGGGCACCCTCAGTCGCCATGATGACCTTGGGTTAGCAAGAGAGGAGCCAAAGTGAGCCCAGCCCTCCCGTTGCTCCTGCCAAGGCACCAGGACATAAGTAAAGCCATCTTGGAGCTTCCAGATATGTTTAGCAACCTTGAACATCACCCAGCATCCCTTTTGATCCCATGTGCCTGAATTCCTGATCCAGGAAATAGTGACATGTAGTAAACCAGCTTATGTTTTCAATCACTGGGTTTTGCGGTGATTTGTTATGCAGCAATAAATAATTGGAACAAAAGCCAATATAAGAGCATGATCTAAAAAGAAAGAAAATGCTGCAGTTGTAGTTTAAGTCTCAAGATGACAGAGCTTGCAACATGAATTCCTTGCAATTTAAATCTTTCACTTATTTTACAATAACAGAGTGCCATTCTTTCATACATATTTTTGTGGTATACCCACAGACTTCTCACAGAGCAAACACAAACCCTAACAGAATCATCTAGAAATAAATTCCAATGTCTGCCCTTGAAACAATTAGGTGTTTTTGGTACTGTCAGTCTAGTGCAAAGTATGAGCACTGTGGCTTGATTCAGTGTGGGATCTGCATTGTAAGTATCAGGACAGGAGAGGATGGGGGGTCAGCAGGCACCATTTTCTTATTTTACACTTGACAAACTGTGCCTGAGAGAGACTGAGTGACCTGGCTAAGGACTCATAGGGATTAGTGGCAGAACCTAGAACAGACTTTGGATTCCTGACCCTTCTGGAGCCTTTTGCTGTACTGCATTGCCAGCCCCAAGCACATGTGTGGGCATGTATGCACAGACCCACTGGGCACCAAAAGATTATTTGGTCTTAAAATTGTATAACTCATTAATTTAAAAACTATGTTACAATCTGATTTCTAGGACCAAACAATCATTTTAACCACCAGTGTATACAGTAGTGTGCTAGAAAATGTTTAACAACTGCTTCTCTGAAAACAAAAGAAGTCCTAATTTGTAGCATTTGCTAAATGCTGTGGTGTAGGTGATCCCAGTGTGGCCAAATTCAAGCTACCATTGCAAGGTTATCTGACATGAACTTGGGAGTTGGGTAGAGAAGTACAGGGGCGAGCTGGCCCAGCATGCCAAGGAGGATACCACTTCAGGAAAAGTCAACATAAACACGCCTGTCTTAATTTGAAAGAGACACATCTGAAGTGATTACTCACAAAAGACTCTTTAAGAAATGAGTCACTGTATTGCTTCTTTGAAGAGCTGGAACTTTTAAGTACATTTAAATATTATTGGGGGAACAGTATTTCAATTTACTTATAACATATAAGTAATGAATCATTGCCAAAAACATTGATAGCCCTTGTGGACAATACTCACCAAATATTCCCCATGCCCCTCACATTTCCCAGACTCCCTTGCCATTGGGTCAGACCCACGTGACAAGTTTAGACCAATGGCTTATGAATTGAAGTGATGTGCGTAACCTCTGGACCAAGGTAGTCAAGGGCTGTGAGTTCTTTGTCCTGCACAAAGCCCGGAGGCCAGAGGCTGAAGTGGCGGCATCACAGAATGAAGGGAGCCTGAATTCTTGAATCAATAAATGGAAGACAACGCTGCTGACCCTCCAGACTTTGCAAGAACAAGAAAAAATTTTATGTGTCTAAAGCCATTGAGATTTGGGGGGTTGCTACTATACCACAGCAAGGATTATCTTGACTAATAAAGTTATAAAATCAACTTGAGAGCCAACTTCCTTTTCAAGGTACTTTTCATATATTTAAACTGGTGGAAACAAGAAAAAGACATGACTTAGAAACAGAAGAATGAAAATGAGATAAAAATGAGCCTCCAATTTCCTATTAACCAGCAACTGTTTCTGATGCTTTTTAATATGGGAATAAGGCTCATAGACTATTAGGAAGCCTTTTACATATAACATTAATTTTTTTAATATAATTTTTATTTTTTTATTTTTATTTATTTTTTAGTAAATTATTTATTTATATTTGGCTGTGTTAAGCCTTCGTTGCTGCACACGGGCTTTCTCTAGTTGCAGCGAGCGGGGGCTACTCTGTTGTGGTGCATGGGCTTCTCATTGCGGTGGCTTCTCTTGTTGCAGAGCACAGGCTCTAGGCACGCAGGCTTCAGTAGTTGTGGCATGCGGGCTTAGTTGCTCCACAGCATGTGGGGTCTTCCCGGACCAGGAATCAAACCCGTGTCCCAGGCATTGGCAGGTGGATTCTTAACCACTGCACCACCGGGGAAGTCCTTATAGCATTAATTTTTATTTGGAGGCCTAACCAATTAAAATTATAACAATAATGTTTATATGTCTCTTTTAGAGCTATCAAATCATTTTCATATCCTATATGAATTAGTTACTTCATTCATTTATTTATTCATTAAACAACTATTTATTGAATGTTTGTGATATTCTGGTGTGAGATGCTGGGAATATAATGGTGAGAAAAAAACAGCAGAGACTCTGCCCTCACAGAAGTTGGAATCTGGGGGGTTACACAGAAGTTAATCAAATAATCTAACAGTTTTAAGAGCTTTGAAGGAAAAGCATGGGATGTTGTGAAAATGTAACAGGGGCATTTCTTTGATGAGTTAGTGGTTGAAGTGGTAAGACAAATGACATTCCTTTCCCTGAGGGAAGTGATATTTGAATGGAAATATGAAAGATCAATAAGAATGAAAATAAAGAGAGGAATAAGTAGGAAGAGAGTATTAGTTTCTTATGGCTGCTGTAACAAATTACCACAAACAGTGACATACATGAACACAATTTATTATCTTACAGTTCTGGGGTTCAGAAGTCTAAAATGGGGTCAGCAAGGCTTCATTCCTTCTGGAGGCTTCAGGGCAGAACCTGTTTAAGGGAAGGATTGTCTCTTCCAGATTCTAGCGCCCACCACGTGCCTTGGCTCCTGGCCGTCTACCAACAACAGCATTGCCCTGCTTCTGTGGTGTTGACTCAGAACCTCCTGCCTTCCTCTTATAACGACCCTGTGGGCCATCTGGATAATCCAGATAATCTTCCCATCTCAGGATCCTTAACTTAGTTACACTTATAAAGTCCCCTTTGTCGTATCAAGTAACATATAGACAGGTTTTGGGGATTATGATATGGACATCTTTGGGGGCCATTATTTTGTCTACCAGAGTGTGTGAGACAGAGGGAACAGCATTTATGAAAACCCAGAAGTATAGGGAGCTTGTCTCATTGCAGAAACAGAATAAAGCACTGTGACCAGAGTGTCACAGTGAGCGGGGGACACTGATCTGAGATTGGCCTGGAAAGAGATGCCAGGCTGGGTCCTGCAGAAACTTGGCACCTTAGCCAGCTCAGGCTGCTGTAACAAAATGCCATAGACTAGGTGGCTTAAACCACAGACAGTTATTTCTCACAGTCCTGGAGGTGGTGAGTCAAGATCAAGGTGCTGGCCTATTTGGTTCCTGGTGAGGCCTCTTCCTGGCTTTCCCAGATGACTATCTTCTTGCTGTGTCCTCATGTGGTGCAGAGAACAAGAGCAAGCTCTCTGGTCTCTTCCTATAGGGACACTAATCTCACCATGAGGGTCCCACCCTCACAATCTCACCTAAACCTAATCACCTCTAAATACCATCACACCAGGGGTTAGAGCTTCAACATATGAATTCTGGGAGGGACCCAATTCCCTTCATAGCATCTGTAAACTACTTCAAAGGTTTGGGTCTATGATTATCCTAGAACACCTGGAAACATCTCTGTTTACCAAGAAGAGATCACCTACATGAACTTTCAAGACTGTTTCTAGCCCTGAAGTGCTGTGGAATCCAAAATGTACCAATTAAAATTCATAATAATTCAATCTTGTAAAATGCAGATAATATTAGTATCTGCAACACAGAGTTGATGTGAAGACAGAAAAAAAACCTCATGTAAAGCATTTTTAACAGTGTCGGGCACATAAGAAGCACTATATAAATATTAGCAATTATTCCCTAACTATGCAAAATGAAGTCTTATGGATCTATAAGGATCTATATTAGAGTTACCTGTCTCTGTGGGATTTTTAAATGAAAGATGAGTGAGTTGGGGTGGGTGGAGGATGAGGAAGCAACACAATTCAGACTGAAAAAGAAATGGCAAGCTAGGGAGTATGAAACAACAACAAAAAACCCAAATAAAGTGGCTATCTAATTGTGTCCCTGGTGAATCCAGTTCAAAGGGACAAGACAGACTGAGTGCATAATAGAACAAATGAAGCACAGTTTGAAAATCTCTGGGAATTCTGAGACGTCTTAGGCTTCCCTTGATGGAGCTGAAAATTGTAGTGAGCAGAATGCCGGACCCACGGTGTATTATCAAAGGACAGGGACCACTTATTCAAGCTAGACACTTAGTGCTGTCACACTGATGTGACAGAGAGTGGCACTCAAGCACAGACGTGGGGCCATTTTAGTCAAGATAAATATTCCTCTGTGTTGTAGTATATTCTGGGTTGAAATCTGCTAAGGCATACAGACATTGTTTTTAAGTTAGTCCAGAATGACAAATTTTCTACACAGCTTGTAAGAAGTACTGTACTGCTGACTAGTAGGTAGGGCTTAATGTTGTTTGACTTTATACTGTCTTGGGTTGGGTTTCCCCAGAACAGACATTGGGACAAGGATTTGAGTGTAAGTAGCTTATTTGGGAGGAGATCCCAGGAACTGAAGTGAGGCAGGGAAGGGAAATCAGCCAGTACGGAGTTGGGGGGCGGGGCGGGTGGGGGGAGCTAAAGAGCAGATTTCTGCTGTGGGCACTGGGACCCAGACCCCTGGAGCTCTCAGGATGGCACAGAAACCTCCTTAGGGTTGCCCTCTCCCCAGGGTATGTACACTCCCATCTATCGTTGGCTGAGGACTGCTTGGGGGAGGGGAGGCCAACATTTGGGGGCCAAACCTTCTCTTCCAGTCCGAGAAAGGCCTCCTGCTGTGCTTGAGGTAGAAGCTGTAAGCATCTACCTACCGGACAGAAAGTGCCAAGAGGATACGGCCCCTGCTGTGTGGATCTCAAACTTAACATTCTTGGCATCTATGAAATATATTGAAATGTACACAGCATGACTCAGACCTCTCTTGCCTACCCATGGATATCACTCTAACAATTTTCTCCTCTCTCCTCTGCATCATCAAAATTTCCCTCTCAGCTGGATATGGTTTTGCATAATTATAAAAACATGCCCTGTCATTTTTCCATCATGATTCCACTTCTCCCTCTAGTTGATGCCAGATTCCTCTCTTTCCATTTACAGAAATCTCATTGAAAAAATTTTTGTACTCTATGTCTATAATTATTTTCCTTTACTTCTGGAATCAATTAGAAACATTTTTGCCCCAAAAATAGATTTTCAAAAGATCACCTGTGAAAATCAACAAAAAATAAGTAACATTGTATTTGGTTTGTTTAGTTTTGGTTGTTTTAACAGAGAAAGTAATGGTGTTGGTAATACACATAAGACCAGTCTCTTGCTGTTAAGTTTATACTGTATTTAGCAACTTATAGATAGATAAGTCAAGGTCATCAGTACCTTTCATGACAGCAAACCAAATGATCAATTCTCAATCCTATTTTACTAGGTTTGTTTGACACAGTTTTATATTCTCTCTTTTTTGATAAAATTTTTTTCCACTTGGACATCACATTCTCTTGGTTCCTCCCCCTGACTTATTTGTTTCTTTTGCTGAAACTTTGCTGGTTCCTCCTTATCTCTCTGACTTCAAAATACTGGTGCATCCCCACCCTTAATCTCATCCCTTTGACATCTTCTCTTTTCCATCTACTCTTTGGTGATATTTATTGGTTTAATGACTTCAAATACCATCTTTATGCTAATGACTCCCAAATTTATCAGCTCAGGATTGTCTTCATAACTTGTTTCCATTCAAGTGGTTCTTACCTCAGGATGGTTATACCCCCCCACTCCCACTTTGAAAGATATTTAGCAATGACTGCAGACATTTTTGGTTGTTACCACTGGGGGGATGGGTGCTACTTGCACCCAGTGGGTAGAGGCCAGGGATGTGGCTAAACATCTAACAATGCACAGGACGCCCCACAACAATGAGTAATCCAGACTCAGACATCCACAGTGCTGATGGGGAGGACCTGCTCCATTCTCACTCATACAACAGCCATTTAAGATATCCATGGGATGTCTAACCAACATCTCAAACTTAACAGCTCCAAGACTCAGCTCTGACCAATGCATCCTTCCCCAGTTCAATTAAAGGCATCTCTACCTTTAGAATTGCTCAAGCAGAAAAAGTTGGAGTCATCCTTGGCAACTCTCCCAGCCCACAGCCAGTCCATCAGCAAGCTCTATGGCTCAATCTTGAAATCTCCTTACCTTTATGCTATTACCCAGGTTCAGACCAACACCATCTGCTACCTGAATTATTGCCTGCATTTCCAAATATTCCACCCCCCCCCCAGGTCTCCTGTAGTCTATCTGCAACCTGAAAGACAGTGGTACACTTAAAATACATGTGGAGTCAGGTCACACTTCTGCTCAACATCTTCCAATAACCTCTGGTGTCACTTAGAGTAAAAGTCAACATCCTCTCAAATTAATTAAAGGTACATTAGGCTCATCGGCAAAACATGGAGCAAGAAGAAGACTTGCACACAGTTTCTAAGAGCATCAAATGGCAGAGCCACTTTGGAAAATCACTAGACATTATCTGGTGAAGGTGCAAATTAACACATCCTACAGTCCAGCAATTTCACTCCTAGGTATACACCTGGAGCTGAGAAATTCCTGCTCCTGTGTACAGCAAGTTGCTCATAACAAAAACTGAAGACAAGCTAAATATACATAGATAGGAGAGTGGATAACCAAGTTCAAGTACAATAAAACATGAATGAATTCCAGCTATATCTGCAACATTGATGAATCTCAAAATAATATTGAGAAACAAAAGCAAGTTGCAGATGAATTTATATATATACACACATACATATATACATGAAGTATATATGAGTGAAGTGCAAAGGCATTTAAAAACTAAACGATATATATATATCTCAACAGATATAGTTGATAACTGACAACAAAAGGTAAGAGAGTGAACAACACAAAATAGTGGATACTGGTTACCTGGCTGGGGAGGCAAGAAAATAGGCTTTTAGATGAACACCCAGGGAGTTAACATCAAAGGTTTTTGTAATATTCAGTTTTTTGAGCTGGGTGGCAGGTCCTCATGATACTATAATTTTTTAAACTATACATATATTGTATATTGTGCCACATGCAAATATTTTGTGTACATTTTACTAGTATCAATTTCTATGGAATTAAAAGCAAAAGACTCTTGCATGTATAACCCTTATATATTGGGTTAGCCAAAAAGTTCGTTCGGGTTTTTCTGTAACATCTTCCGTAACATTAATACTGTATCCTTCTAACCCAGAGAAAAGTCAACTGGTGAGTTTTAAACAACAAAAACCCAATACCACTACACACTTCTGCACGTATTAGCTGTTACTTCCTTTGTAGCTATCATGTGACTTGGAAATGAATACAGGGAAGGCGTTTAAAAATGGGACAGCAGTGGTAAAAAAAATTTTTTTTTATAGTTAGTGTGTAGATGGTTTATGAGTCAGGGTTTGGGGAGGAAAATTGCACTGTTTTAGTTACCTATTACTGTGTAACAAGTTACCAAACACTTAGCAGCTTAAGATAACATGCCTGTATTATTTCAGTTTCTATGGATCAGGAATCTTGCCAAACCTTAGATCCTCTGCTTAGGGTCTCACAGGGCTGGAATCAAGGTGTGGACTGGGCTGTGTTTTCATTTGGGGACTCAACTGGGGAGAATCCCTTTGAAGCTCAGAGTTCATTTCCCCATGGCTGCAGGGTTGGGTTTTAGCTCTTGCTGGTTGTTAGCTGGAGACTGTGTGCACACCCAGAGGCTGCTTGCAGTCCTGGTCACACGGTCACTTCTTCTACGTGGCCACTTCCCTCATCAAGGAGAGGCTCTAGAATGCACCTGTTTTAGCGAGAAGAGTCTTACACAACATAATGCAACCACAGGAGTGATATCCCAACACTTTTGCCACATTCTCAAGGGGAGAAGATTGCACACAGGCAAGAACACCAGGAGGGGGGATCGTGGGGGGCCACCTTAGAGTCTGCCCACTGCACGCACACATGAAAAAAGATGATTGATGAGAGTTTAATGAAGGGTCTATTTACAAAGAAAGGTATGGGCAAGATTAAGAGTTGCCAGCAGGGGATCTGAAGCACCCCAGGGCTACCAACACCAGGGAGACTTTATCACTCCCAGGCTCAGGAGAGGGCTAGGGGCTGGGAATACAATGGACAGAGAGGGCTGGATGCCCAACAGCGGGTGCAGCTCTGACCAGGGGGCACAACCACTGCCAACTTGTAGCCTAGAAAGGAGAGGGCAGGGGCATATATAGTCCAACCAGCAGTTTTCAAAGTGTGGTGTGGGGATTCCTTGGTGTCCCCAAGCCCTTTCATAGCTATTTTCAAAAGTATTTTCGTAATAATACTGAGATATTTGTGTTGTTTTCTCTAATTTTCTCTTGAGTATACAGTAGAGTTTTTCAGGGACTACATAATGTGATATGGCAACAGATTGAATGCAGAAGCAGATATGAGAATCCAGCTGCCCTCTATTAAGCCAGCTATTAAGGAGATTTGCAAAAATGTAAACCTGTCAGTTTTATCACTAATTATTGTTTGTTTGGAAAAATATATTTTTCATAAAACATTTTAATTACTTTAATGTACTATGGAATTATTGTTATTTTTCAAGTACATTAATAAGTTAATGTAAAAATTTCCAATAGATGTAATTTTTCTCTATATCATTTTCTATATCAATCTATTTTATCATATATCTATGTCAACAGATACAAGTTTTTCAGTTTTAATTTCTAACATGGTAAAATCAATAGATACAATTTTTGTGTTAATTTCTAATATCAATAGATACAGTTTTTATCTTTTAAGAGTGTAAATGAGTCCCAAGACCAAAATGTTTGAGGCCCGTTGCCAAAATCCCATCCTTCCTCCACTTTCTGCTGTCCTGAGGGTGGTTCACATTGGCTGAACAAAAGTGGAAGCCAGGAGAGAAGCCGTCAGCCTGGTGGATGTAGCCACAAAAGTCAGACTTCCTTTTGACTCTTTGGGTCTTGAGTAACTCCCATCCTTATCTCCCTCCTCACTTCATACAGCTTGGCTCTGGGTCAGCTCTGATCCACTCCAGTGCTTGTTCTGAGTCAGAACCGCAGGTCCTGGAAAAAATATCTTATTCAGACCCCACAGCTCCATCTGCCCAGCATGAACACTTGGATGACATGGAATAAAGTCAGATCACCAGGCTTTGCCCCTGTCTGTATTAAAAACCTTTCAAGACTCTTCCAATTTTTTTCATTTTTTGAATTGAAGTATGGTTGATTTACAATGTTGTGTTAATTTCTGCTGTACAGCAAAGTGATTCAGTTATATATGTGTGTGTGTGTGTATATATATATATATATTATTTTTTATTTTTTAATATTCTTTTCCATTATGGTTTATCATAGGATACTGAGTATAGTCCTCAGTCATTTTTAGTCCATGGTCTTCAAGAAAATTCCTGATAGCTTTTATAAATCCCTTGAGATTGGGAAAGGTTAGAGGGATTTTGACCACACATAAATAATTGACCTACTGATATATATTTATGTCTCCTCTTAGATAGTTGATTTAAGTCAGTGTACAGGGCCTGATTTGTTCTGAGAAAAATGATGAGGCAGAATTTCTGAATCTACACCACTGATCAGAGTTTTCCCTTTAGGTCCCAGGGCTCTCAGTATTGGCCTGCCAACTTCCTCCCTCTCCCATGAAGGTTTGCACACATATGGTGGTTTATCTTAGTTTGTACCTTGCTGTCTTAAGTCTCTCTTTTTTCTAACTTGTTGACTTTGATGACGTGATATTCTGTTCTCTGCATCTTAGAAGAGAAGGATGTTCAGGTGGCATAAGTGACTGCTCTGTCATGAACCAAAAATGGTGCACCACAGGTGATGTGCCAGAATGAATCCAAATCTTGCCTCTTATGATACAATGTTGGACTTCTGCTTTCAGAATTAGACAGCAACTGGAACTTGGTGGAAAAGAAACATAAAGCAGAGATTGTAGAGGGATTGATTGGCTCTCTGTGATGAAGTGATGATGACTCAGATGGTTGAAAGTAGTGCTTTGTAGGTCTAAAGGATCAACTGGGGCCAAAGAATGGGGCTCAAGCCTTTCAACACAACTCTCTGTCAATGAGAACTTGCTGATACCAACCAAGCACTGACTAGACAGTGCTTTCCTTGTTATTTGTAAACTTCAGTGGGTATCAGTCTCACAGATTTTCTCATGGTCTTCACACTCTCTTGATCGTTTTTATCTTGTATATTCCATTCTATGAATCTTTGTATCTGAATCTGACCTTGCTCCTGTTCTTCTGTTTTTTGACTTTTTTTGCCATCTCATATTGATTTATTATTTGGATCTTGGTATTAATAACTCACGGTTAACTGGCTCCATTATAAGGCAACAGTAGAAAAGCAGTTTCTACAGAGACTTATAGCGACAAATCTAGCTTCTAGCTCAAGATTCTAGCATCTAGCTTGTCATTCCACAAATATTTGTTGAATGAATGAATAAATGAATCAAAAATAGCCTTTAAGCTTCCATAACATGCACAAAACCACACATTTTTAGCAATACTCATACATTTTTATAACATAATTATCAGCCATATTAGCTTGAAAAGAGAGCATAAATGTGTATGCGTGGATATTTTTGATATGTTTGAAAATAATATACAAAGCAGAATATATACAAAGCAGAACAATAGTAGGTGACACAGACATCTGCAGGTCAGTGCAAAAAAAAAAAGTGTTACCAGATTAAATGTACAAATGATAAACATTTTAAGTAAAACATTTTAATAATAAAGCATAATGTACATTTAAATTGTACAAGTAATATTGTACATTATATTTAAGAAATGTTTGGGTCAATTTATAGCTTGGCACTCAGAAATGGGTACCTGCCATCTTCAAGATTCAGTTTTTATGGCATGAATTCCAAGAGAAACAAGTATAATTTTATATTTTGTCTCTGTTCTCCTTTTAGTTATAAAATAATTTCTTCCAAAGGGATAGAGAGACATCAAGACTTCCCTTCTTCCAAGTTTTCCTGGCTATAGCAAATGGGTATCTGAGTGGCTAACATCCTTTCCGTGCCTTGGAAGACATCACAGTACTTTTTCCCCTACTGAGCACGGACTTATCAATACAGATTTCCAGGTAGCTCTTTGGCTGAGCTTACCTGACACCTTCAACTTAGGTCATTTCTTACTTGAGAAAAAAATCTCATTTGCCAAATAGCAGCCTCCATTTCATTGCCGTATTTTTTTTTTAAATAAAAGTGACTTTTCTCTTCTAGAGGGCCATTTTACCAAACACTGCCCAGTTCACAGGGTTCCAGTGAGGCCTTTGGAAGAGTTTTCTTTATTTGGGGTTAGTTTAGTTACTGACACTGCCTGATGTCAGGAGTCATTCCTGGCTCCGCTGAGGACCAGAGTCGAGATGTCCACCTGTTGGGGGAGAGAGCAGCAGAAAGAGCACCCAGATGCGGCGACACAGTTTTATCTGGGCCCATACCTGGGTCCACCTTCCTGCTTCTTGCTCTAAAATGCACTCCTGGGCTTCAACTTGCTAGTGATTCTCTTGGTTGCAAGCTTCCCAAAGGCTATGGCCACGTCAGTCCTGCTCACCACTGAATGCTCAGTTCCTAGAAGTGCCTGGAATAGAGTGTGTGCTCATGAATGACAGAGGAAGGAAGGAAGGAAGGAAGAGAGGGAGGGAGGGAGGGAGAGAGGGAGGGAGAGATGAAGGAAGGAAAGAAGAAAGGTTGGTTAGCTGATTCTCCACTCTTGGTGCCCTGTTTCTCTGGTTTGGACATTCTGGATTCCTTTGCCATTATTACTTGGTGAACATAATTCCATCCCCTGTCCACTTCCCCTGAATTGCTTGTCCTGATGTCTGTTTGTCCCCTTCTGGCTCTTGATTCCTGCTCTAGTGGCCATATACTGCCTCTTGACACTCTAAGGATTGTGGGTTTTGTTTTCTCTAGACATAAAAATGTATTAATTAGATGCTTTTTGCCTGGAGTAACAACAAACCCTGGCTCAATTGCTTTAAACAACAGGAATGGCCAATATCTCATGTAACAAGAATTCCAGAGGCAGAGCAGCTCCAGGTGTGATCTGATTAGGGCTCTGCCTCTGCTCTTGCGGTTCTCATGGTTCTGCCTCCTCCGTGTTGGCTCTGCCCTCCCAGTGTCTTCACTGGTCATAACGGAGCCACCTGCTCACGTAGAAGAACCCGAGCCCTGTGCTGGGTCTAGACCAATCAGCACCCCTTTCCTGGGGTGGAGGAGAGACAGCCTCCCTTGAAGCCCATGAACTTGAACTTGAACTTGAAGCTGGGAACTCCAAGAAAATTGAAGTCATGTTAACAAGGAAGAAAGGAATAAGTATTGGGAAGAGAAGCGTCTTAGTTTTGGTTACCCCAGAAGCAGATCCTAAAACAATGTGTAACTAGTTTATTTAGGAGATGAAACCAGGAAACACCAGGGAAGAAGGGAGGGCACATTGTGGATCAAGTTACAAGAATGGTCAGTGAAATTCATCAGGCTGGGGTCAGTGTGGCTATTTCTCAGAGTTACCTCACCAGGTTGTGCTGGGGTTTCCTCCAGGGGTACTTACACCTGGCACTTCCAGTCTGTGCCCCATGAGGCCTAAAGAAAGCCCTCTGGCAGGGAGTTGTAGGTGCTTCCGGTAGAAAAAGTGCCTACAGGATGTGGGAGGAGCGCTGACAGCATCTGCTCCAGCAAACAGCAGACTTTGCCACCGACACCAACTGTTTAAATTTGTAATTTCATCCTTAGACTTCTAGAACAACAGGGCCAGCCCCCAGACTAATCTAAAATAAATGCAATCTTCATCAAACCATGTGCCTTATAAACACGAACAGTTGTTCCAACTGAGCCGCAGAGATTTTTGGAATGAATTCTGTGTTCCTGATTACCCCTGAGACTCAGATGTCAACTTCGAGAACAAGTGGTGGCAGGGGTGGGCCTGTGGGGAGGCCTGCATCAGATGCTTTTTCATTTTTAATTCTTTTTTATAATGCTGTATATTTTTTAACAAGGCATAACGTTTTCAAAGGAAATATCTTTTTAAACAGGAATGACAAGTAGCTCTAAGAACTTTTTAAAAGAATCACTTTTTAAAAATTAAGACGATATCATTAGAGCAGTTTAAGGTTCACAGCAAAATTTAGGGGAAGGTAGAGATTTCCCACGTACCTCTGGCCCCAAGCATACATAGCCTCTCCCATTAAGAAGCCCCCCACACCGAGTGGTACATTTGTCACAATTGATGACTTACACTGACACATCATAGTCACCCCAAGTCCATAGTTCACATTACCACTCACTCTTGGTGTTATACATTCTATGGGCTTGGACAATGATGTATCCATCATTACGGTACACAGAGTATTTTTACTGCTCTGTTCACCTCTTTACCCCTAACTAACCCCTGGCAATCACTGATCTTTTGACTATTTCCATAGCTTTGCCTTTTCCACAATGCCATACAGCTGGAATCATACAATATATATCCTTTTCAAATTTCTTTCACTTAGTAATATGCATTTATGGTTCCTCTATGGCCTTTTCATGGCTTGGTAGCTCATTCCTTTTTACTCCTGAATAATGTTCCATTGTATGGATGAACCACAGTTTATTTATCCATTCACCTCCTGAAGGACATCTTGGTTGCTTCCCGTTTTTAACAATTATGGATTAAGCTACTATAAATATCCACATACAGGTTTTTATTTCAGCTCCTTTGGGTAAATACCAAGAAGGATGATTGCTTAATTTTTTCAGAGTATACTTATTCTTGTAAGAAACTGTCCAAGTGTCTTCTAAAGTGGCTGTTCCATTTTTCATGCCACCAGCTGTGAATGAGAGTTTCTGTTGCTCCACGTCTTCACCAGCATTTGGTGTTGTCAGTGGTCTGGATTTTACTATTCTAATAGCTGTATAGTGGTAGCTCATAGTTTTAATTAGCATTTCCCTGATAACATATGATATGGAGCACCTTCTCATATGCTAATTTGTCATCTATATATGTTCTTTGGTGAGGGGTCTGTTAAGGTCTATGGGTCCATTTTTAAAATCAGTTTGTTTGTTTCTTATTGTTGAGGTTTAAGGGTTGTTTGTATATTTTAGATTACAGTCCTTTATCAGATGTGTCTTTTGCAAATATATTCTCCCAGTCTGTGGCTTGTTTTCTTATTCTCTTGACAACATCTTTCACAGAGCAAAAGGTTTTAATTTTAATGAAGTCTAACTTATCAATTCTTTCTTTCTGGATTGTACCTTTGCTGTTATATCTAAAAAGTCATTTTCATACCCAAGGTCATCTAGGTTTTCTCTTCTATTATCTTCTAGAGTTTTACAGTTTTGCATTTTACATTTAGGTCTACAATCAGTTTTGAATTAATTTTTGTGAAGGGTGTTAAGGTCTGTGTCTAGATCCTTTTTTTTTTTTTTTTGTATGTCCTGTTGTTCCACCACCATTTGTTGAAAGACTATCTTTACTCCATTGTATTGCCTTTGCTCCTTTGTCAAAGATCAGTTGACTATATTTATGTGGGTGTATTTCTGGGCTCTCTATTCTGTTCCATTGATCTAGTTGTCTACTCTTTCCTCAATACCACACTGTTTTTACCACTGTAGCTTTAAAGTAAGACTTGAAGTTGGGTGGGTTTGATATTCCAACTTTGTTCTCTTTCAATATTATGTTGGTTATTCTGGATCTTTTGCCTCTCAATATAAACTTTAGAACCAATTTGTCAATATCCACAAAAAAACGTGCTGGGATTTTGACCAGGACTGCACTGAATATCTAGATCAAGTTGGAACGAAGTGACATCTTGACAATATTGAATCTTCTTACCCATGAACATGGAATATCTCTCCATTTATTTAGTTTTCCTTGATTTTGTTCATCAGAGTTTTATAGTTTTTCTCATATGGCTCATGTACATATTTTGTTAGATTTATACCAAAGTATTTCATTTTGGGGGGTGCTAGTGTAATGGTGTTGTGTTTTTAATTTCAAATTCCACTTGTTTATTGCTGGTATATAAGAAAGTGATTGGCTTTTGTATATTAATCTTGTATCCTTCAACCTTGCTATTATCACTTATTAGTTCCAATAGGTTTTTGTTGATTCTTTTGGATTATTTACACTGACAATCATATCATCTGCAAACAGTTTTAATTTTTCCTTCTCTATATATATCTATATATATTTCCTTTTATTGTCTTATTGCATTGGTTAGAACATCTAGTATAATGTTGAAAAGGAGTGGTGAAAGGAAACATCCTTGTCTTGTACCAGATCTTAGTGGGAAAACTTAGAGTTTTTCACCATGAAACATAGTTATGGATTAAGTATTAGCTATAGATTTTTTATAGATATTCTTTATCGAGTTGGGGAAGCTATCCTTTTGCATTTTTTTAAACTAGAAAAGTTCAAATGGAATCTCTCTGTGGGGAAGGCATAAATAAATGTGAAATAAAGAGGATTCATTTCAGTATTGTGATGGATTGAATTGTATCCACCCCAAATTCATGTTGGTGTCCTAACCCTAGTACCTCAGAGTGTACCCTTATTTGGAAATAGGGTTGTTGCAGGTGTGATTCGGTAGGGTAAAATGAGGTCATTCTGGAGTGGGTGAGCTCCTACTCCAGTATGACTGGTGACCTTATAAAAAGAATAAATGTCCTTATAAAATGAATAAATGTGTGAAGGGACAGACACACACAGCGAGAAGGCCATGTAAACATGAAGACAAAGATGCAGGAGTTAAGTCTGCATCTAAAAGCCTGCATCTATAAGCCAAGGAATGCCAGCAAACTGCCAGGAGCCAGGAGAGAGGCAGGGAGCAAATTCTCCCTCAGAGCCTTCAGAAAGAACCAACCTGCCCATACCTTGATCTTGAACTTCTAGCCTCCAGAACTGTGAGACAATACACTTCCGTTATTTATAGCACTTTGTTATGGTAGGCCTAGAAAACTAATACAATAACTGTGAAATGTTTATGATGGCTTCCTTTTAGAGCTAGTGTAATTGCTACTCAAGATTTCTGAGAAAGGTTGTTCTGTTAGATGTGAACAAGTGTTTGTGGTCCTGGTCTCTTAGCACCAGTGGTAAATCACAAAGATTTGGGTCACCTCATCCTAGTTGCAGGCGTGAAGGAGACCACGTAAATGTATATTTCAGGAATTAGTCAGACTTATCCAGATTTTTCAGGACAAAAATCAGTACAGGAAAAAACTGCTGTAGTGATTGCTGGAGACTTTCAATAATTTTCTTCAATAATTTTCTATTGTAAAGCCAAATAACCCTTTCCTTTGTGTGTCCGATAGTCACTTATAACCTGTTTGTTTAGTGAGGTCAGTTACACTAGGGTTAGAGAAGGGGTGTGAGCGACAGAGGGGAAAGACTTAGTCACCTTGCTGGGAAAATTGGGATACTGAATGGGGAGTGGGGTAGATGGAATTACAATTCTGTGATTCAGCTCAGTTTCTGTTTTAAAAGGAGCCCTTCAACAGTTTTGCAAACATTATTCCAAGCTGCCATTCAATAAATGTTTTTGCAAAATTTCATGTGCATATCAAGTGTGTTACTCTGGAGAGAGAATGCACTGTTTTCAGCAGAGGTTCAAAGCAAACTATAAAAAGTGATGTCGACAATAATTTGAAAAATCACTTTGTCAGGTAAGATTGGCTTTTTGAAATGACATTAAAGAATCTTTATTGTTTATTTTATTTTTATAATATTGAAATACTCTGCACCAGCCAGTGCTTTACATAGCTTATTTTTAATACTTTAAAGGCACCCAGGTGGTTATTATTGTTTCTGTTTTGCAGGTGGCAAATCAAAGGCTTAGAGAGGTTAAGTAATTTGCCTGAGGTCACAAAGCTCATACAGGGTCAGGACTCATATCTGGCTCTGTCTTGCTCCAAAGACTCTGTTCTTCTTATTCTAAGTCTCCCGCCTCTTTATTTGATGGTAGTCTTTTATTTGAGTTTCATTAAAGCCAGTTGTAAGCACCAATTATGTTAGGAGGCATTCTTACATGGTGTAGGACTATAAACAAAGTAAGCTCTAGATTCTTTCCAAATTCCAAGATTCTGCAGTACTGTGAGAAACCCAAGAAATTCTTTGGGTATCAGGGCCTTAAACAGAATGAATGGAAGTCCTTCCCCTTACAGAACGTCTGCCAATTGCAGCCAGAGCAACTTTTCTAAGGCATGAATCCGCGGATCACGTGGTTCCCTTGCTTAAAAGTCCCCAATGGCTTTCACCTGAACTGCAAAATCTAGTCTCCTTGCCCTATTCCATGAGCCTTACAGAAGGAGGGAGGGCGTTATTAATAATTAAATTGGGCAAAAGAGTGGTAACTGGGGTTACTTGGGGCCAACCTGAACGTCTGGTCATTTTCCCTCAAGTTTCTACCTGATCTGTCCTCACCTCTCCCACTTCGTGGCCCTTAAACCTCCCTTCATCCCCCTCTTGGCTGCACGGGCCCAATTTCTGGGTGGTGAACACAAGACTGCTTGTTTCTGTCTCAAGGAGTTGGCTGTCCTTCTGCTTGGAATGCTTTCCCCAGACCCTCACAGGCCTCCTCCTATCTCACTGTTGAGACCTCAATTCAAATATTTCCTCCACAAGAGTGGTCACCGTGCACGACCAGGGTTCCATGTCCCTGCCCCCCACTCATCCTCTCCCATTGCAGCCTCTTTCCTCTTCTTCCTAGCACGTGGCATGTGTATTCTTCTGCAGATTCATTGTCTGAATCCCTCCACCAATAGACAAGCTTCTCCAGGGCGGGGACTTCATCTTGTTCACTGCACAGCATGTAGCAGTTTCTCAAAATACACATGTTGGTTATCTGGCTGCCTTTAAAAGAATGGCAGCTATTAAGATATCTTTCCTGTCTGTAAGAGTAGAGATGCTTTTGTATAGAGCATAAGGATCTGGGCCTGTCCACCTCTCCATCCTCGCTAACCACCCAGCTCCTGCCAGCTCTGGCCTTCTTACAGTGCCGCCTGGTGGGACTTCCCTCCTTCTTTCATCATTTCTTCTTCTTGTCCTGGGCCTGCACCTCCACTGGAATTTCTTCACTTCTCTAGACCATGCCCTCATGGTATCCTACATTTCTATTATCCCAACAGCCATTGCACTTTATAATCTTTATCTGGTTAATTGTTTCTTCTCTGTTAGACTATCAGCTCCACCCAGAAGGGGCCATTTTCTGTATTCTGAAATCTGGGGTGTTGTCCATGGCATTGTACTTGCTTAGTGAATGAATGAATACAAAAACATGCAGATCTCTCAACATATCTGCTTCACTCTGGCACTCTCTTAGACTTTTAAATCTTTGCCTTTATCCTAAAAATATAACAGTTCCACACTCCAGGCATCAGCACCGGATTTATCACCACCTCCTGATTCATCCTCAATTTCTAGATGTTAGGAGATCCTGCTGCCCACAGCATCAGTGCTAAGCTAAAAATCTTCAGCCTCTTATTAGCTCTCAACATCTAATGAGTCACCACATGTGGTACTTGTTTAAAACTGTCTTGCTTTTTTCCATTGCCTGGTGCCAGATATCTGCTCTCTTGTCCCTTTAACAGAAAGTCTCCTTATTGCCATCATTATGGTCAAAATTGGTGAGTACACCTGCTGTCAGATTTTAGTGGATCTCATGGTGTGCAATCAGCTGTTGTTTGAGCTGTCTAATTTCAGCATTAGAATGTTGGTAGATCGCATTCTGCTTGGCACAGGGCAGCAGATATGTGGTTCCAGAAGCAAGTTAGATGCCTCGACTACCTCTGAATTAGTATGATGCTGAAATCAAGATTATGGGCATAAATGTACCCTTAACCTCAGCTAGCTGTACACCAAATGATAGTGGAGGATGCATGTGAAATAGTGAAAACTTTGTCATCACTCTTTCTTATTTGTATTAAGGATAGGGCTTCTAATTCTTTAAGGATGTTTGTATACGCACAGAGACCATCCATCATCATTCCTGTGGAGACGCCGTATAATAGGAGCCCTGGACCAGGACTTCATGAGGTCAGATCTCAGTCCCCACATGCTTGTTATGTGGCCCAGGGTAAGTGTCAGTTTCCTCTACTGCAAAGTGCAGATTATAGGAGTAAACAATTTATAGGGTTGCTGTACATGTGATGTGCTTCCCCTGTACTACGGGTTATATCATCCTACTCCTCCTCTTCATCATCATCATTACATTCTAGTTTCTACCCAGTCAACAAAAGCAGAGAAATATCCATCTGGTAGATCTTTTTTGTGGCAAAACAAATTAAATTTTAATTACTACCAACATCACACTTGTATTTGGCCTAGGACAAATTACATTCGGTGGAGGAAGAAATGATGAAAGTATCTCTTCACATTTTAAAGCTGTTTAAAAAGTCATTACAATAAATTGTCCTGCTATAATTCATGTCCCTGTTCTATTTTTGCTTACCTGTCACCCTTCCTCCACACACTGTTTTGGCAGATCATCATCAACTCGTGGTTTATTGCTACTGCTTATAGGTCTGTACAAAAGGAGGTCTGAACTAAAGGAGGTTTCTGAATACTTTTTCTTTTTAAGAAAACTAGGGAAGTAACACATACTAGTTGTAACAAATTTAAAGAATATAACAGAATAAAAATTATAGCCTGAACAAAACAACAATTAAAAAAAAACCCTTTTCCATTACAATCCTAATTCCCAGAAATTACCATGGATAACATTTTGAAGTATATTGGAGTATATCCTTTTATATCTCTCTGTCTGTCTCTGTCTCTCTGTGTGCTCACCCCTAAAAATCAACACGTCACATTTTATCTGTGACTCAGGGCCCAGTTCAAATGGCATCTTAATTTCCTTGATTGTTCAGATAATTACTTCTGTAAGTAAACCTAGGCTCCCTGAAGTCTTTATATCTATCTTTTAAAAATGCTATTTCTAACTTTATATTTTGTGTTTTGTTTACACACCGATCTTCCCTGTTACACACAAACTTCTTGAAGATAATATATGAGTCAAGACTCATCCTGTTGTAAGAGATAAAATCACAGCTTAAGCAAAACATGATAATGTATTATCTCAGGACGCTGAGTCCAACAGGCTTCAGGCGTGGCTGGTGCAGAGCCTCCATCTCGTTCTCTCCTGAACTTTGCTTTTCTCAACTTGGCCTCATCCTTCTCACAGGCTTTTTTTCACATCATTTTCACTGAACAATTCCTTTTGAAAGAGCACCTCTTTGCTCATAAATCTGGCAAAACAGTTCCAAACAAGAATCTTGCTCATAAATCTGGCAAAACAGTTCCAAACAAGACTCTTCTCTTTTTTTAAAAATTTATTTATTTATTTATTTTTGGCTATGTTGGGTCTTCGTTGCTGCACGGGGGCTTTCTCTAGTTGCGGCGAGCAGGGGCTACTCTTGGTTGCGGTCTGCATGCTTCTCCTTTCGGTGGCCTCTCTTGTTGCGGATGGAGCATGGGATCTAGGCACATGGGTTTCAGTAGTTGTGGCGTAGTTGTGGCTCACGGGCTCTAGAACGCAGGCTCAGTAATTGTGGCACACGGGCTTAGCTGCTCCGCAGCATGTGGGATCTTCCCGGATCAGGGATCGAACCCAAGTCCCCTGCATTGGCAGGCAGATTCTTAACCACTGGGCCACCAGGGAAGCCCCCCAGACAAGACTCTTATTGGTCTATCTTAGGTAACTGATCTGTCCTGAGCCTGTCACACCAGGCAGAAGACAGGAATGTGTTGATTGACCGGCCTGGGTTGTGAGCACTGTCTTGTGCCTGAGTACGTGAAGGAGAAGAAAACAGAAATGGATGCTGGGAATCCAGAGACACGCTGGTGACCAGATCCTCATCTGACTCACCCTTGGGTCCTCGTGGTTCTTAGATGGTGCCTCAGTGTGCACTTGCTCAGTACTCAATAAATATTTGCTGAGTGAAATGACCACATCCTTTAATTACTTTCCACACAGTAGCAGGTGAAGAGGGGGCAGTAACCTTTCTTCAGGTATTTTGAGCTCTTTGAGGTCTGTTAACAGAATTAAGAGGACCAAGTTTTGCTGTTTAGAATTGTTTCCTTAAAAAAGTTCCATGAAACTGATTTTATGTAAAGGGAAAAGAAAGCTTAAGGGGAAGAGATGCCTGTATCTTGTAGCAAAAAGTGGGGAAAGAAAGAGGTATTTATCTGGGTCTCTAAAAAATCAGATTGATTCCCCGTGCCCCTCCTGCTTCCTTGTCCCCTTGCTCTGTGCCAGGATGGCACCAACAGCTTCCTTTGCCCTTTGGTTCCCAGCTGGCTTAGCTAACAAGAAATCAAGGGCAGGAAGTGAGCAGGGTGGGGTGTGTGTTCCTCTAACTTCTGCATTGCCGGTCATTGCGGGTTGGCTGCAAGAAACCAGAGTTTGTTTCATAGATTTTGATAATGCTTCCTTCCTTTTGCCACTTCAGGCCTGTGGATGACAGGGGCTACCAACACTGCATGTTGATGGTTTTCCTAAACCCCTTTCACACCTTTACAAACAGTTAACCCTTGAATAACACATAACATAGTTTGAACTGCATGGGCCCACTTACACACAGATTGTTTTCAATAGTAAATACTACAGTGTTAGGGGTCTGCGGTGGGTTGACTCTGAGGATTTGGAACCGCAGATACCGAGGAACCGCGAAGAGTGAGTTATACTCCGATTTTGACTGTGTGGTGGGTGAGCGCCCCAACCCCTGTGTTGGAGGGTCAACTGTAGTCTGTTTGCTGAACTCTCCTTAAATTGCCACGTGGAGTGTTCTCTGCATTTCCTGTTGGGTCACTGATACTTGCCCAATCAAAATGGAAAACAACAAACAAAGCCTATATTCTGATAAACTTAAAATGTTTATTTCAGGGGGTAGAGTGGGGCGGAAGACAAGTTGGTTTTTGTCAGCTCTGTCTTTGGAAACCTGAGTCTTCATACTTTGTAACATTTGTCCCATTAAAACTGCCTTTGATGGTCATTCTCATGAAATGTATTGGTAAAAAAAACTTTTTTTTTTTTAAGAAATAACATTATTCCAGGCCCAACAGCCAGTCGGTATTTATGAATTTTAATATTTTGAAAGCTAGAGTTTTACTTTTAGATACAAGGAAAGCATAAATCCATTGGTCCTCTTAACTAATGAAATAAGAGGAGGCAGAAAAAACATTTCATTATCACCACTGCATCGAAACTGTTTTAATGAACCGATTTTAAAGGAAATAGCTGAACAATTCCATTTTCGTGTGGCTCAAATGAGAAAACACGCTTAGAGTTTTAAAAAAGAAAAGTGTTTCTCTCCTTCCAATTAAAGAACATTAATATTAAGGTATTTCAAATGACTATCTAAAAGCATTGTGACCAGTTATGTAGTTTCATCATGTTCTTTGGTTTTAAATTGAGTTATTTTTGCAATGAAGGCAAGATGTATTATTCTCCTTTGCTGTGACATTTACTCCCAGCCTGTTTATACCAATGCAGCTGCTGTGAAAGTCAGTGCTTTTTCTTGTTCTTTCTTTTTTCATTCTCTTTTCATTTTAAAGGCATATATGAGAGTCATCTGACCCAGGTTGCACACGAGCTATACAGCGTATGGTTGGGGTAAAGAACATCGTCTTTTGTTCAACAGTTTTTGTATTTCTTTCCAATCTTTTGCTTCTCTGGTTCTCAAATAAGGCTAATTACAAAGGAAAAAAAAAGGTGGGACTGGTGGAAAGGGAGGCTTTAAAACCATTCCTTTTGCAGCAAGGAACAAAAGAGAGTACCAAGGGCATGGCTAGGCCTCAACAAAAAAGAAAAGAGAAAAATCACCTAATGAGGATGTCGAGATAAGTGCTTGTGAAGAAAACTGACAAAAAGGAGCTTTTAGTCTAAAATCCATAAATAAGTGTGCATCAGATGGGTACTAGAACAGTTTTAACAAGACAGGCCATGAAAACTCTATCCCTCTATGCAAGAGCTACACGCCTTACAAAAATCTCCTTTCTTTACAAGATATTTTTCTTTCAAATATTAATTTAAAAAGAAATACTTGAAAATTAAGATGTTTTATTCATGTCTCTGAATCCATTATAGAGTGGGTACCACATAAAGGGTTGTTTTTGAGATATAATTATCAATGCTGCTGGCTTCTTAGAGGTCAAAGGTTTTGCATGAACATATGAAGTTGTTCACGAAGAAAAACTGAAAAGAGGAGATTCTGACCTTGGAGACTTCTGTGGCATTTTCACTTTTCAAATGGAAGAAGTAGCAGATATATTTGAAGTTTGTTAACTCTATATAGCTCTTCTTTCTGTCTTTCCTGATACGTTTGAGTCTTGCCTCCTGTTCTGAAATTAGGAGAATGGTATTGCTGTACTGGAAGCAATGATGGTTCAGACATAGAGTTACGACCTGCCTGCTTTTGGTTGTTCCCTCAGCTGGTGCAGCAATCTTTTCTAGACTGGTGGTTTAACTGGGCAGGTAAACACCTTGGCTCTGAGGTCAAGCAGATTTGGATTCAAATGATGCTCTATTACAGTCCTCCCCCTGTATCCGCAGGGGAGTGGTTCCAGGACCCCTGCGGAAACCAAAATCTGCGGCTGCTCTAGTCCCTTATATAAAATGGCTTAGTGAAGTCGGCTCTCCATATCCATGGATTCTGCACCCCCGGATTCTGCATTCGTGGGTATGGAGTGCCAACTACACTTACTAACTGTATTGGCCAAACTTGTCTCACTTGTAATGACAGAGATAAAAAAATATGCCTATCTGAAAGATTTATTGTGAGAATCAAATGAGAAGATATTTGTAAAGTGATTATCACACTGCTTTGGTGCATGGAAAACAATCAGTAAATGGTAACTATCATTATAATTACGATCTCATTGCTATGCTGAGAACCTGCACTGTCCTAAACAATGTGGTTCACAACCCTCCCAGACTCAGTGCCACAAAGATGAATATCAGCCTCCAGATATTCATAGGCTACAACCCCCACCCCAAAAGAAGCAACCAAAAAACCCTATCTATAAATAAAAAAGAGAGAAAAAGAAAGTAGTATAATGAAAGAGTCACATGTTTACCTAAATTAGAATCCCCACCAGTTGGAAAGCTAAGAAGCTGACTGTCTGGTATTGAAATACCAGAACCAACACTGTAGTTAGGAGCATGATATTTCAAAATAGTAAACATCCTTTGTAAAATTCTGAACAAAACAAAGGATAATCTTCCATGGATTTACATGATAGTTATATTTCTGGAAAAGTCGGTGAATCTAAAAACTGTGCTAAATATACTTGGTGTTAATATGAAAAACAAAGTTATTTTTTCATCATTTTAGCTTTCATCATTATAGCTGACAAGTAACATAACTGAGTGTAATGCAACCTAAGACAGGACATCCAAGAAATAACTACACGCTTACCGAGAGTGGGTCCGGCTGTTCACTGCTCAAAAGCCAATAAAGAGGCAAGGTTGGTGGAAAGGAATGTTTGCTTTATTTCAGAGGCCAGCAACTGGGGGAGGGGAGGGCAGACTCCTGTCCAAAGGCCAACTCCCCTGACTGACAATCAGTGGGTAAGAGCTTTTATAGAGGGAGGGGGCTACATGCAGAAACAGCACAGTCAGCTCTGACATGTACTTCAAGCCAGCAGTGATACACCTCATAAGTAGTTATACTCTGTAACAACTTCATTAGACAATTTTTTTTCATCATGAACATTGGAGTCAAAAGTATGGTTAGAAGTAAAATAATAGCTTTCCATTAGATTAAAAAAAATTTTTTTTTACTAATATTTCTCTCTGAGATGTCTCAGGGGTGCTCTGGAAAACTCAAAGTTAGCTAGAGAAAGAAACTTACAATCTGTTATCAAAAACAGCTCAATATTCCAGGAGAACTTTGTTCTCTTAACACAGAGAGAAAACCAAATTCAGTCTTGCATCAGTTTACTGTTAATAACAAAATTCATTTACCTAATTAAACTCAATCTAATTTTAATCCTGACAATGTACAAAATTCTTTTCTCAAAGTTCGTTTTTCACAAACCTTTTAGCACTTTCTGGATCCATATTAATTTGTCCCTTGTTTTCCCATACAGAAGCAACCAGCCCTAGGACAAAATTATTCTCCTTTTTTTCCCAACAAAAATATCTCACCTTTATACCTTCTCTTGCTGACAACACATATCCTACTTGCTTTATATACTGAAATGCTTCCCTTACCATTTTTACATATTACAGTTTTCAACCTTGAAAACCTTAACAAAACCAAGAAACAAGTAATTGAACTGTTATACCAGCATTTTTTGATTGGCAAACTTAAGAACATATTTCATAACCTCTAAAAACATACATTTTTTTTCATAGCACAATTTCTCTTTAATGGTACGAGATGTTTGTTTAATAAACCTAAGCCCTCTTTCCTCTCTCTCTTTTTTCTTTTTTCTTGGCTTGAAGTTTTACTAATTTACCCAAGGCTGAAGTCTCAGGCAAAGTGGGCTGTGTTTGTATTTTAAAGACATGATAAAAGTTAACTTCAAGCTTTCTCCTAGGCATATTTTTGTTCTCTCAGGGTCAGAATCCTGAAAACAGTATTTTATCAAGCTAGCTTTCTCTAACTGTGTGTGCAAAAAGAACCAGTTTTGGAGTTTCAAAAGAGTTTCATCTTAACCAATTTTCTCCAGAGTCTAAAGAATACTGTTGCCATACATTGGTTAAAAAAAAAAAAAAAAAAAAAAAAAAGAAATCTTTTTCTTTAGTCATAGTTTCATAGCTAAAATTTTTCTTAATGAATTGAACCTGTATTTCCCATTTTACAAAAGGCAACAAGAATACCAATCACACAAATGCAATACACACTCACACACCCGAAGACAGAACTGTCACAAACCCTCCAGAGGATGATGGATACGGAGTCCCAGACAAACACTTCCCAACACAAATGGGCCCTGACGTCAGACACAAGTCAGAACCAATTAGGAATACACCCAAATGACACTCAGTGCTCGCAAAGGGTCCTCAACGTCAGAAACACGTCAGACCAATTGGCAAAATGCCCAAATAGCACCTCATGCTCAAAAGAGAAGTTTGCCGGACGCACACCAGTGCACTTACTCAGTCTTGGAGCTCGTCAGCTCCTCCAGAGGCATCTTTCCATTCCACCAAGGAAAAGCGTACGTTGGCAGCCAGTGCTGAGCAGGGGAGAAACAGGGAGGAACCCTGAAACAAATGGTTTCAGCAGCTGCTAGGAATGTCCCCACCAAACCCCTCTCAGGGCAGGGCCAGTGAGCCACGAGCAGAGGACTCCTCACAGCCTTCCTGGCACATCATCATGGCGCCGCTCTGCTTGGGAAAACCTGGGAGCCAGATATTGCGAGAGCCCAGCCTCACGTTGGGAGCCAAAATCTGTTAGTGAAAGTGGGTCCAGCTGCTCCCGCTCAAAAGCCAATAAAGAGGCAAGGTTGGTGGAAAGGAAAGTTTGCTTTATTTTGGAGGCCGGCAAACGGGGGTGGGGTGGTCAGACTCCTGTCCAAAGGCCAACTCCCCCCACTGACAATCAGGGGCAAGAGCTTTTATAGGCGGAGGGAGGGGGCTACATGCAGAAACAGCACAGTCAGCTCTGACACTCATCTTGAAATTGGTCATCCACCAATGGTCTGACCACCATCATCTTGATTGTTTTAAGTACAGTTAGTCTTTAGTTCCAGGGTTGGTTTGTTCCCGTTTCTTTGAGGCCAGCTCTTGGAATTGTGGCAGCTTATGTCATGGTCATGATGTAGTTAACTTCTTCCACCTGGTTTTAGTCTCTATAAGACAGCTCACAGGATATGGCTCAGAATATTATCTATAGCCCTTGAAAAGGAACTAAAGTCCTTCACTTTGCTTAATGACTAAACTATTATTATTTAGTCTTGTTGGACTGTTCTTCTTTGCTTCTGCATTTCTCACTTCTCTGATTAAACTTATTCTCTGGCTAAAGTTTTTCCACAGACAAAAGGCAGGTGGAGGACATGGAGGGGAGGAAAGACCATAGGATCCTGCTCCATTTCAATCCCACTCCTGGGTGTACATCTGGAAAAGATGAAAAACTCTAATTTGAAAAGATACATGCACCCCAATGTTTATAGCAGCACTATTTACAATAGCCAAGACATGGAAACAACCTAAAAGCCCATCAACAGATGATTGGCTTAAGAAGATGTGGTACATATATACAATGGAATACTATTCAGCCATAAAAAAAGAATGAAATACTGCCATTTGCAGCAACATGAATGGACCTAAGAGTATTATACTTAGTGAAGTAAGTCAGACACAGAAAGACAAATATTATATATCACTTTTTGTGGAATCTAAAAAAAAATACAAATGAATCTATATTCAAAACAGAAACAGACTCACAGACATAGAGAACAGACTTACAGTTACCAAAGAGGAAAGGGACAGGTGGAGGATAAATTAGGAATTTGGGATTAACAGATACACACTAGTATACATGCAATAGATAAGCAACAAGGATTTACTGCAGAGCACAGGAACTGTATTCAATATCTTGTAATAACCTATATGGAAAATAATCTGAAATATATATATATCTGAACCACTTGCTGTACACCTGAAACTAACTATTGTAAATCAACTATACTTCAATAAAAAAAAGTTATGTTGCTGAAAATCAAAATCAAAACCAAAAAAACCTGAATCTGGTGACTTTTAACAGCAGAGGTGTATTCCTTGCTCATCCTTTATGTCATCACAGTTCAGCCGGGGACTCTGCTTCTTACCTCCTTCCTCTGGATCCTTAATAGATGGTACACCCATCATTCCAAAAATGGCTGGGCTCACAGCAGAGAGAATGGAGCTCTGGAGGCCTTGAACTAGCAATTTAATGCTCTAGCCTAGAAGTGACACAAGTTACTTTCACTCATTGGTGACATCCCCTGCCCAACTAAAGGAAGTCAGGCCGTTGTCCAGAAGATTACAGATTGGAATTATTTGATGAATAGCAGCAAAGACTACTGTAGTAGGCTGAATAATGGCCCCCAAAATATAAGGTCCTACTACCTAGAACCTGTGAATGTTACCTTACTGGAAAAGGGCCTTTGCAGATGTGATTAAGCTGAGGATCTTGTGGTAGACCCTAAATGACACAACAGGTGTTCATTTAAGATAGAGAGGTTGTGATATTGTAATTTTTTTTTATTAATTAATTTATTTATTTTTGGCTGTGTTGGGTCTTCATTTCTGTGCGAGGGCTTTCTCTAGTTGCGGCGAGCGGGGGCCACTCTTCATCTCGGTGCGCGGGCCTCTCACTATCGCGGCCTCTCTTGTTGCGGAGCACAGGCTCCAGACGCGCAGGCTCAGTAGTTGTGGCACACGGGCTTAGTTGCTCCGCGGCATGTGGGATCTTCCCAGACCAGGGCTTGAACCCGTGTCCCCTGCATTGGCAGGCAGATTCTCAACCACTGCGCCACCAGGGAAGCCCTGATATTGTAATTTATTATAGGAAATATATATTTCACTTTGGTCCCCTCCCTGGCACAGAGCTCCTAAATAAAATTCTTGGAATTTCCTGTGATGAGAGCTTTAAAGGTGTCTTTTGCTATGTTAACGAGTGACTTTTGGAAAGCCCTCCCACCTAAGGATGGGAGATGGTTGCTGGTGGAGCCAATGCAGTGATGAGAGGGTTGGAGCTTTCAGTCCCACCCCCTGACCTCTGGGGAGGGGAGAGGAGCTGGAGGTGATTTAATCACGGGTGAATCATTACCTGTGGCCAATAGTTTAATCAGTTGTACCAGTGTATTGAGACCTCCATAAAAACCCAAGAGAGCTCCCCTGTTGGTGAACATGTGGGGGTCTGGGGAGGGTGGTGCACTCGCAGAGGGCAGGGAAGCTCCGAGCTCCTTCCCACAGACTTTGCCTGTGTGTCTCTTCCATCTGGCTGTTCCTGAGTTCTATCTTTTCACAATAAACGGGTGACCTAGTAAGTAAAATGTTTCTCTGAGTTTTCTGAACTGCTCTAAAAAATTAATCAGACCCAAGGACGGGGCCAGTCAGAAGTACCTGGACTTGCAGTTAGTGTCTGATGTTGGGGGAGGGGTGAGGATGGCCGTCCTGCAGGACTGAGCCCTTGACTTGTGGGATCTGACACTCCCTCCAGGTAGATTGTGTTAGAGGTGAGTTGAATTGTAGGACACCCTGGTATTAGAGAGGTACTTGGTGGTGTGGAATAAAAACACACATGTTGTAATTGGTGTGGAAATCTTAGAGGCTGAGTGAGATTTGACACATACAGAAGAGGAGGACGCAATGTGACCTTGGAGGCAGAGAGTGGAGGGATGAGGCCACAAGCCAAGGATGCAGGCAGCCGCCAGAAGCAATTCTCCCCTTGAGCCTCCAGAGGGAGCACTGCCATGTTGACACCTTGATTTCTGCCCAGTGATACTGATTTTGGACTTCTGGCCTCCAGAACGTGAGGGAATAAATTCCTGTTGTTCTGCCCCACGAAGTTTGTAGTAATTTGTTACAGCAGCTGTGGGAAACAAATGGAACTAACATATTAGTTATGGTAAATCTGTTTCAGGTTCTCACTTTGGGACAACTAAACTGGTCTCTTTTGCCTAGTCACATGACTATGACCACATGAAAGCCAAGCGAAGATGCTAATCTGCTAAACAAAGAGACACCAGGGGAGAGACCTGGACCTGGGAACTCACAGGACTGAGAGAATCACATAGACATTCTGCCCTGGGTTTGCACTGCACTATCTTCAAGACCTTAGAAAATTCTCATTAAAAGTTATAGTGCTGACTTTGTTAAAAATACCGTGGTCCCAGGGAGCACAGATGCCTGCAAGAAGCTGGCTCAAAATTGGCAAGAAGAGCACAGCAACAAATAGTCCTTGGTCTGTGGTCCAGAGCAAGTCGGGGTCTGAAATGGCAAATGACAACCAGGGAAGATCTAGGAAGGTCTGAGCACTTCTCGGGTGTTCCTGGGGGAAAGAAATAGAGTCAGCATCTGGATTTCCTGAGATCAAACAGAGTGAGACTCAAACTACTGTGATTTGGCATTTAAAGGAAGTGTGACACGAAAACAAACTGAAATTTTTAAATCATAGTCTTTATAAAGCTTGGAAAAACATGCAGCACAATGCCTCATTGTACTAACAAAGGAGCTGAGGCTCACAGGAATCATCAGAGTCTCAGTCTCCCTGTCCTTAAAGTAGGAAAGGTGGACAAGATCTTCTTAAGTAATTCTAAGCGGTGGAGGGAACAGCTGCTCGGGGGGCAGCCAAGTGTTTGTTGCAAATTGTGCTGAGTATCGGCCTGCTTTCCGATAAAATATTCAGGTTGAGAATATTTGCCTCACAGCTAAAATTTACTGTTTGTTTCTGAGGCTTTTGCTGCCTGTGTTTCTGTCACTTCTTTCTTGATTGTACAACAGCCCCAGCCTTCTGACAAGCCTGCTTTGGAAACTGGCCAAGAAATGCTAGCTTGCTCCCAGGGCCGAGTGATGGCATGTCACTTTCTCATCTGGAAAGAACGACTCCAGAAAAGGCCATTTCTCCTTGTATTACCTATTGGTCCACCAGCCACCTTTAGGCCAAATCTGTCAGCCTTCTGTGTGTCTGCTCCAGGACCAGGCCTGAGCCTGAAACTTCTTTTGTACCAGGGAAACTTCCAGATCAGCCCCACACTCCTCACTTGGCTTCTCCGTGGGCAATAAAGCAGCAAGTTCCATCACCGATGTCCAAATGGCAAATGAGAAGTGATGGTTTGAGTAGAAGGTACTGTCTGGAAAAGAAGAGAAAGGCAGCGCTTGTGACAGAGCTGTTCACACTTTCCCTGCACAGCTGGGAGACATTAGCTGGATTTCCCCAGACTGGTCTGCTTTCTGGCACCGGTGAGTTAAAAACCCCCCAGAGCCTCCAAGTTTAGCTGGACTTCTATCATACGCATTTAGCAGCTAAATCACCAAAAGTCGCTTTCAAATATTCATGCAAAGCTGCATCTTTACCCAAGGTCAGGAGTTCAACAGAAGTTAGCAAAAAGAAAAAAAAGGAATGGCAGGCAGAGGGCAAGAAAACAAAGAGAAAATATGGATAGATTACCTCGGTTCAAAAGTTGATTTCTTTTCGAGGGAGTTTGTGCTCAGGAAAGTAGATAGAAGATAGTTCTGCAATAAATAGGGTGGAATATACAGTAGGAGAATGAACACAAATAATATTTCTATGTATGTTGATTTCTACTCCTGCCACCCTATTGAGTGGATGGTAAGAAGGTTAAGCATTTGAAATTTAGTAAACAAATAACCCACATTTCAGGATGCTTTCTTTACTACACTTATATCCAGCAGTCTGGTCTGCCTCTATCAAAGGCTGTCAACTGATTTTATACAAAAGTTATATGTAAAATCTGTTTAAAACAGAATCTGTTTAGTAGCAAAATATGTGGTCTTTTTATTGCTTTTGTCAGAGCTATCTTAAATCAGACACCAGAAAATGTTTTTTATGAATACCTTTTAAATCTTGTGTTATTTGCATAGTGGAAGGGAAAAATCCAAAACAGAGCCTCAGAATAGAAAAGGCTGGATTCCAGCCCTACCTCGCAGCCAAGTAACAATATTTTCAGAGTGTCCTATAACTATGGGGCACAGCATCCTGTTCCCTTCACTTTAATGGGAACTTAATTATGAAAAATTCTACTTTTCTCAATATCAAGTGATCTATTAACAGCTTCTGATTGCATAGTCAGGTGCTATCTCTGGACCTTTTATTTATACCTCACCTTATTCCAGCAGAAATCCCAAGTTGCTCTATGGGCCAGCTTATAGGATTTTGATGTAGCTTTCAGATTTTAAATGTTTTTCTGAATCTATACAGCAATATCAGAATGGATTTTGAAAGTGTCAGTTCTGATTTAAAATGGCTTAAAACAGGATTTTGTCTAGAAATCTTCATTTATAGCTTGTACCTAAATAATTTAATCCTGCTCACTTAAATGATCTATGTATTCCCTTCTGCCCCAATGTATATAAAAATTAAAAAAAGACAAACATCCTTCCACATGTTAATGATATAATCTTAGTATTACAATATAAGAATGGCCTCAAGAGTAATGACACCTGCTGGCAAATTGCCAATTTAAATAAAAAGAAAAAAGAATTCTGTCTCAAAAAAGACAATATTTTAGCATTTAGATCTGTGGTTTCCCTGTTTTCTAGAGTCGGGGGCTCATGAGAGCAGAGCTAGAAAGACTGAGGCAAATGGAAACAGCTCCAGCCCACCCCTCAAAGAGGAGCACTTTCATTGGTGGTGGTTTTATTTATTGGACTTCTACATAAAATTCAATTAAAGAAAAGGATTTCTTTTTAAATTCTTATTTTATGTTGGAGTATAGTTGATTTACAATGTTGTGTTAGTTTCAGGTGTACAGCAAAGTGATTCAGTTATATGTATATATGTATCCATTCTTTTTCAAATTCTTTTCCCATTTCTTGACCAAAAAAAAAGAAAGAAAAACAACCAAAAAAAGCAAACAAACAAAAAACAAGAACAAAAAACAAAAAAGCCTAATCTAGGTGGAAAGAGGCAAACCAGGAGCCATGAGAGCAGATCTTGCCCATGGAGTTTTTTGGCCCATCATTAAATTTTTAAAACCACGTTGCCAATGTTGAAAAACAAGTCATTTTACACAAAAATCTGGATCTCTTGACAACTGGGGAGGTCTGAAAACACTGGGATCCCATTCCCACAGATAACTGAGTCTGGGTAACCCCCTTTAGAAAGTCACACACCCTCCAATTCACCAGGTCCTCACACATCTGTTAACCAGAGTGAAGTATTCTGTAAGTATAGTGTTCTGAGAGTATAGTGAAAGAAAGAATAGAAGATGTGTCCTGACCGTACCAGACAGCACACAGCTCTCTACACTCTGGTGTGTTGCCCAAGATGCATGCCTGCTCAAACTCAAGCTTTGTGACTTAGACAAATCGAGTCTTTAAGGGACAGAACTCAGCAGCTTCCACCAGGGCGTGGTTCAGCTTCAGACAGATTGGGGGTTTGACAGCCTTATCTCCTTGGTAGCATTTTGTGAAGAGAGGCTGGCGCTACCTGGGTTAACTTCAGGTAGAATCAGGAGAGCATCAGTTTCCTATCACATACCTAAGGATGATTGATTGCAACTCTGCTTTTATCTAACAACCCAGACATCTTCCTCCCTTCTCCACCCTACAGCGATCTCAGAATCACAGCTGAGATGAGTCAATACAGGAGGGTTGTGTAAAGAAGAGCTTTTCAAACCTGTTTGTACCATGACCTGCAGTACAGAATGTATTGGGCCACATGTACACACAAACTCACATGCACACAAGTTTTGTGTTCTAGCACTTGCCCTTGCTAAGTAAAAATATCCTATTTTGTATTCAAATTTATTGTTTCATTTTGAAAAGTGCTGTTTCTGACCTAGTGTACTGATTTCACGATCCTTAGTAGGTCATAATCTGAAGTTTGAAAAATATGGTTTAAGAGACATGCTGTTCACTATTTACAATAGCCAAGACATGGAAGCAACCTAAACGTCCATAGACAGTTGAATGGATAATGAAGATGTGGTACATATATACAATGGAATATTACTCAGCCATAAAAAAGTGAAATAATGCCATTTGCAGCAACATGGATGGACCTAGAAATTATCATACTTAAGTGAAGTAAGGCAGACAGAGAAAGACAAATATATGACATCACTCATATGTGGAATCTAATTTTAAAAAAGATACAAATGAACTTATTTACAAACAGAAGCAGACTTATAGATATCAAAAACAAACTTATGGTTACCAAAGGTGAAACGTTGTGGGGAGGGATAAATCAGGAGCTTGGGATTCACATACACACACACTATTATATATGAGATAGATAACCAACAAGGACCTGCTGTATAGCACAGGGAACTCTACTCAGTATTCTGTGATAACCTATATGAGAAAAGAATCTTAAAAAGAATGAATATATGTATATGTATAACTGAATCACTTTGCTGTACACCTGAACTAACACAACACTATAAATCAACTATACTCCAATAAAATTAAAATATTAAAAAAAAAGAGAGACATGCTATCAATTTATCTCCTAGATTTTTAAAGTTCTCTCTCCATGGTAGTGGTCATAAGAAAATAACGTCTTTGTGATATTATTTTAACTCCTTATAGAGATGCTAAAATTGAATTATGAATTAATATTTCACCCTTGTCTTCCATCAAAGGCTGAGATAAGATACAGCCATATTCATGCACAGTGTTCTTTGCAGGGTCATATTCTTGATGTGTTCCTCTCAGAGTTCAAGAAAAATTTTGGTCCTGACTGGTATACAGTATTTTACTAGGTGATTATTATGGAATAGCATCTTTCATTTCCTGTTTTTCCATGACCGTTAGGAAACTTAAAACTTTAATACACGTCTGCTGTAGCTTTTCTTAACCTGGATTTTCTAGTTTGATGATTTCTTCTCCATCTCTCCAAACTCACTGTCTTTGCCATTATCAGTTCTCATCTAAATTACTGCAATAGTTACTAACCACTGTCCCTACTTCCTTTACTTCTTATCCTACTCCACACTGTTCTGGAGTGATTTTTGCAAAACACAGATGTGGTGATCTAAAACACAAAATGACCTCCCCCATGCTTCAAATCTTTCCACAGTGCCCTTCAGGGTCACCTCCAAGGGCTCTGACTGGAAACTAAGTTAGGTAAGTATACTTATATAACATTATAATTCATAGTACTTCAAAAGCATAGGTAGAAAAAGAGAAAAATGTCTAAAGCTCAAGTAAAGAATATGTGGTTCTAGACTGTTTTATTTGTGACTGTATATTATTTTTTAGTAATGTACACATAGAAACACATAAAGTTGATGCTTATAGAACTAGGAATGCTCTGACTTACTCAACAAATGAGAGACATCTAGGTATGGATCTTAAACTGGTGGCTCATAGGCCAAATTCAGCCCTCAGCCAGGCTTAGCTTCTCATGTTCAGCATTTTAAAATTTGCCCCTTGAATACCTTCACATAGACGTGTACTGACTGCTGTACCACTCCCGACTGCCCTACTCATAACCCATCACGTTCATTTCAGTGACCTGCAAGACCCCAATGGCTTTAGAATTTATCATTCTTGGTAGAAAATTAAAAGATCAAGGAGAGGAGATCAAATGGGGTCCTTCTCATCATAATCTAGTTTGTCTCCCAAATACGGGTGTTGCTTCTCCTTCTCATATTCCATCCAGGTTTTATTCTAAATGTGCCTGAAATCCCAGAGGAAAGAACTGTCTTCCTACCAGTCTAAATAAATAAGTAAACAAACAAACAAATAAAACCTTAGGTAATGTAGTGAGCACAGCATCACTGATTAGGTAGTATTTAAGCTGAGACTGAAGCAGGAGGGGTGAGCTATGCAAAGAGCCAGGCAAAGAAAATTCTAAGAGAAGAAACAGCAAGTGCAAAGGGCCTGCAGAAAAAAGAGGCTAGTGTGTTAGGTCAGTGTGACAGAGGCTCAGTCAGAAAGAACGAGAATGGCTGTGATGTTAAAAACATTGCCAAGGTTTGGAATGTGAAACACCTCTAGACCACAGTAAGGAGTCTGGGTTTTATTTAGGCAGTGGTAAGAACCCTTTAAGAGTTTTGAGTAGGGGGTGCTGTAGTATGATTGTAGTTTTGACCACTGGGCAAGAATGAATCATAGGGGAACCAAGCAAAGAAGCTGAGAACACTGCTAGGAGGCCACTGCTGCACACAAGGTGAGGGATGCTGGTAGTTAGACCAGGTGTGGTGGTGGAGGTGGAGAAAGTGGGTGGATGTGCGTGAAACACGTTTGGAGGATGAATTGACGGGAATTGCTGGTTGGCTGGTGGTGAAGGCACTGGAGAAGTAGTGTTCAAGGATGATTCCCAGGTTTCAGGCGTTATTAACTGAGTGGGCGATGGTATGGGAAGGCAGGGGATAAATGAGGTCACTTGGTGGTGAGTGGGAGAAGGGAAGGCCTGACTCCTTCTGTGCATGTCCGGTTTGAAACCTATTAGCCATGCACTGAAATGAGATTCGGAGAAGCTCCTCACTGGAGACAGATCAGCACTGGCTAAAGTTGAAACTTCAAGCCTTAGTCAGAGTGTGGACAGAAAAGAGGAGGAACCCAACTAAAGGTCAGTGATCCGCCAGTAATAGGAGTTGGAGTAAAGCAGGAGGAGCCAGGAAAAAGTCCTGAGGAGGAACAGCTAGACAGGAAGAAAGAGCACAGGGAGAGTGTAACATCACCAGAGCCACACAGGGAGAAGGCGTCGTCACACTGTTGAATGATGCTCAGAAGACAAGGAAGGTGAGGATGAAAAACAGCCATAGGGCGTCACCAAGTGTGGGTCCTTGGTGACCTGAACAGAACAGTTTTGGTGACTGGTGGGGTAGAAGACAGTTGGAAAGAGGTTGAAGAGAAAGTGTGAGGAGAAGAAAATGCTGATGGTGTGAAAAGGGAGTACCTGAGCTTCTCAGTAAGTAGCTCTGCACCTCTGCTGTGAGTTCCTTGGGTAGCTTAAAGCAGCATGAAAATATGAATTTGGGGAATATGGTTTCAGCGTTTGTCTTACCTTCAGGACCCCTTTAAATTTGAGGAAGTCACCCTTTCCCTTGGTTGAGTCACTGCTGATGTTTGTCAACCAGCTACTCTTTTCAGAGACAGTTTTCCAACTTGGCTGTGATCATTCCACTCGTCCGTGTACTTCAGGGCTCGAGGTCATAACAAGATGGTATGTTGGAGTCTATACAAGTTTAATTGATTTAAAACTTGGACTTGGTAAGAGAGTCTCTTGAGATATAACACCTCCCTCCCCCTGGCAGGATTGGGGATGGGAAACAAATCATACACAGCAAATATCATTTACACCATTCTAACATGTTCATAGCACGTTCACAAAATCCTAACGAAGGGATGGAGAATGCACATGTGACAGAGAAGGTCATAACATGGGAAATATACAGTCATTTTAAGAATAGATGATCCAATAAAGAAGTTGTGGGTAAGCTACTGACCCCAGTGTTCATTTTTAACTTGAGGAGATATCAGTATTTAGAATTTCAATATCTAAAACTAAAATGAATTCTGTACCTCTCAACAGGAAAAAAAATTACTATTATTTTGTACTTGTCAGTATCTAAGCAACAATTCTCTTCTCTGTTAATCATGAAGGAATTGCATATCTCATTGCAATTGCAGAGCTGTAATAGTCTTTTCTGTCCTCATTTTAGAAATTCTGGATCCAGCCAGAACATTGCAATTTAGCCCCAAGCACAAATTAAGTCCATTTTAAGCTAAAAGAAGGATCTTGTGTCTTGAGCCTCTAATGGCTGTAGTGTAGAATCATAGAAGCTTCCACTAGAAGGAATCCCAGACTTACCCTTAATGCAAGTGTCCACCTAAATAACAGGGGTCTTTCCAATCCTGCTTGAAAATTGTGTCGATGATGTGCTTACCATCAGAGCCAATATCATTTTGAAACAGATCTCATAGAAAATTACTATGATTTCAACTCTATTCTCATCACAGGTATCACAACACTCAAATATTTAAAGTGCATGACAAAGTCTCTCCATTAAAATATTCTCTCTTCAAGGCAAATAACAATAGCAAATAAGTGTTACCTTCTTGTTGAATATTCACAACGTGTGCCTGTGCAAATTGTTTTACATGTTTTATCCCATTTAACATTCACAGTTCTGGCCTGAGGTGGTTGTAGCCAGCTCTGTCTGTCTCCATCTCTCTTGCCTGCCCTCCTGCCACAGAGGATAGCAAACCAAATGCTCTTTCTCATAACCTCTCTTGCAGCGAGAGAATTGTTTTGGCCAAGGAGACACAGAGGAAAATCTGCCAAGGGGATCCTGGGAAGACATTTCCTCTTTCTTGAAGGGAGAGGGTCATTTTTTGGGGGTTTCCTCTTCCTCATTCCCCTGCCCGCTCTCACTGCTTCCAACTTGAAACTTGGACTTGAAAGTGTGAGAAAGAGCTGTCCGAGGCACTGCTGCCATTTCAACAGGGGTAGGAAAATCAAGGAAGGCACAGAGGACCTGCAAGCCTCCCATCAGGAAGCTGCTGGGGCAGCCCGAGAACTGCTCACCTTTACCTGCAGGCTTTTTCCTGCATGAACAGGTGATGCCTTTATGGACTGAGCCAAGGTTAGCTGTCTCTTCAGTCACCTGAAGCCACTTTCACCCTGACTGATTCAGTGGGCAGGGTTAGTATCCTCCTTTCACAAATGACTTGAAACACACAGGAAGATGAATATCCTGAGGCTGCCCGGAGAGCAGAGGGCAGAACCCTGACTCAATCACATAGATTCAGAACAGAAACATCATCTCCTCCAGTTCCCTGAATCAAAATGTTCAGGTCCTGCTTTATGCAGCCTCATACTGTCATAATTTGTTCTCTCAGTACTGTATCTCTCCTTTGAGATTCTTGTGAATTTCCTGGCAGTTCAGTGGTTAAGACCCTGTGCTTCCACTGCAGGGGGCACAGGTTCAATCCCTGGTCAGGGAACTAAGATCCCGCATGCCCTGCAGCATGGCCAAAAAAAGAAAAAAATTCCTTATTTGTCCTTTGAAATTCTTGGAGCAGGCAGAGCCCCTCCATAATGTGACTAGTGTAGACGTCAGCCATCACATTTGGAACACGCCTATGAACATGGGCTGGAATTTCACAAGCTTCTACTCACCCTCATACTGACTCATGTTAAGATTTATTATTTCTGCAACTTCCCTCTGACCTTCCAATATCTATATAATGGAAATACTTTTAGAGAATTAAAAGGAGTCGTGGAAGAAGCATCTCCTTTCATCATTTGCCTTCCTACATACACACGGGCTAATGTAGAATTCTTTTTTTTCCAGGTTTATTGAGATACAGTTGACATATAACATTGTATAGGTTTCATACACATATATATTGCAAAATGATTACAGCAATCAGGGTCGTTAACACCTCCATCACCTCACATAATTACTGTTTCTTTTTCGAAGTGAGAGCATTTAAGATTACGCTCTAAGCAACTTTGAAGTATATAATACAGTATGAACTATAGCCATCAGGCAGTACATTAGGTGCCCAGAACTCATTCATCTTATAGCTGGAAGTGTACACCGTTTGACCAGCATCTCCCATTTCCCCACACTCAACCCCTGGCAACCACCATTCTGTCTTTTTTTTCTATGATTCAGCTTTTTTAAAAGAATTTTTTAATTTAATTTTTATTTTATATTGGAGTATAGTTGATTTACAATGTTGTGTTACTTTCAGGTGTACAGCAAAGTGATTCAGTTATACATATATATATATCCACTCTTTTTCAGATTTTTTTCCCATATAGGTTATTACAGAATATTGAGTAGAGTTCCCTGCATGATCCAAGTTTTTCAGTTTCCACATATAAATGAGAATATTTAGTATCTGTCTTTCTCTGTCTGACTTTTTTCACTTAGCACAGTGCCCTCAAGGTTCATCCACGTTGTCACAAAAGGCAAGATTTCCTTCTCCTTTATGTCTGAATAATATTCCATTATATATACAGATCTTCCTTGACTTACAGTAGAGTTATGTCCCAATAAACCCATCATAAGTTGAAAATACAGTAAGTCAAAAATGCACTATTTACCATGACACTCCGTCTAACCAGTTATTTTTGGACCCTTAACTGCTGATATGCCCAGAACACATATGACATATGAGTATGTCACACGGGTTAGAATTGAGAGCTATGTTGGAGCCAGTGACCAAGCAGAAGGAAGGAAGGAGTAAAGCCAAGATCTGTTGCAGTTACAATTTCCCTTTGATCACTCAGTCTTTCCTCCTTTCACAGGAGAAGAGCATAGAAGGATATATTTCTAGCCACACCTTTTAGGTTTTTCCCAATACTGAGTTCTCTTTTATATGTTATCCTGATTTCTACTATTTTCATAGGAATCAAAATTAGTCTCTAAGGTCTGGATTTTCTGTTTCCCCTGATAACACATTACTTTTTAAAATCTAAACTTAAAGAATTTCACTAGGTCTCCATGAGTACCTAATTGCCCTGAGATTAGCCATGGGGTCAATTCTTTACATTGGATTTCAGAAGAACCTGTAAGTGTGAATCCATTTACTCTTTATCATCACTTTAATCAACTCTAATGACTTTTGTTTAATTATCCTACTTCTTCTCCCATGAAGAGCCTATTCTAGATTTTGGCTCACTCACTGCAATGATTAGAAAAGCCCTTTAGCCTAAAATTCTAAACAAGTCTGAGATAAGCATGTCTAGAGTTCAGCGTTACCAAAAGAACTTGTCATAGCTAAAACCAGGAAGAGATTCAGGAAATAATGATTTGTAAAGAGCGTTACTATTATCTGAAGTGTGTTCTCTTAACTGGTAAAGATGATGTCAAATAAGGAAAACTATGTTATGAGTTTCTCTGAGAACATATTCAGAAATGTTTTATTGCTCTGAATTTAATCTAATTGAGCATTGTAGAATTTGGACATTGTAGAAATGTATTCTTCATTAATGAGATTTACAACTTGGTTTGCCTCCCCAATAGAAGGAAAAATTGTTACTATTGACCTAGTTGAAGAAGAAACCAGAGTTTGAAGCTACTCCTCTGAAGCCTTAAGCTAATAGAAACACAGGTAACTATGGAAACAAAATGATAGCCCATCATTGTTAGAATATTACTGGCATCATTTATCTTAACATATATTATGAGTTAAAACTCTTAGAAAAGACAAGTGTTACATGCTTTGAAGTTGGTGTTCAGTTTCCAATGGGCCATAGGTGAAGAGATTTATCACAAGACCCACCACCCACTTCCTTCCGATAGACACTCAGATGAACTCTTTGCTGGACATTATTTATTAGAATAATCTCAAACATCTTGATCTAGGCTGCCAGGACTCTGTGCCACCCCAGGAATATAAAATCAAAATCAAGCATTGCCACAAAAGTGAAAACAATTGCCAGTGAGTAGGAAGAATGACCAAGTTCTACTAAATTTTAGCACGAGGCATTAAAGGAGAATAAAAGGTGAGGAAAGTATTGGTTACAGTACTGTGAATTCACTCCCAGTCTTCTTCCAAATAGTGCCAAGTTCCAGGGAAAACCTGTACATTTGCCAGATACAACTCTTACGTATTCTTGAATAGAGTAGAAATTGATGCAACTTCTTTGGAGGACAATTGTGCCAAATTCTTCTAAATTAAAAATCTATACTGCCTTTGAGAATTTCATTTTTAGTAGTCTGTGCAACATATATAATCCACATGTTTTCAAAATTGTATATGACTCATTTATAAGAACAAAAGATTGAAAGCAGTATAAATATGTCAGTGGAGGTTCACTCAATTATGGTACATTCACACAGTGGAAGGCTACCTGTCCTTAAAAAGTGTGAGTTGCAATGAAACAATCTTCAAAATGTTTTAAGTGAACAAATAAAATACATAACTTTCTCCCCCTTCCTGGTATATATTTACATTGAATTTCTCTGGAAGGCGACACATAGACAGATGACTGTGCTTCTAGAAAGGGAAACTGAGGGAGTGGGGAACAGGGCAAGGAGGAAGAATTTCATTCTACCACACAAGAGTTTAGATTTTTAACATGTTTATGTATTGCTAATTTTAAGAATTAATTTTTAAAATGGATGCATTGCTATATTCACGGTATCTGTGACTTTTATCATCAATGGAAATCCCATTTCTTATTATATCACAGTTGTTTCAACTACCTGGAAATTGCGAAGTTTAACAGCATTAGAAATTAGAGTTGTTATTAAATTGGATACTAGATCTTGTTACTTGTGTGCTAATAAACATAGATAACTACCATAAATTGTATTTTAATAACATTTGGTTAACTGTATGTTAATATAAATATTTTCTTTTTATGCCTTTATTTTATTCCTTTAGAAGTGTTATTCTGAGAAGTCTACAGGCTTGACCAGATTTCCAAAAGCTCGAGGGGACAGAAAGATTACGAAAGTCTAGAGTGATGGGCATTTCCTGAAAGATGTGTGACTGATATAGGTCTCTCCTTCCCTCCTCCTCCGCCCCCAAAAAACCCTGGAGGAAACCAGGGCACTGAAAGGACATGCGAATGGGGACCAGGTGGAGGGTGGCCTGCAGTTCAGCCTTGGGAGAGGCGTGTCATCACTGATCCTACTTCTCACCACACAGCCTTGGAAGAGTCATTGCAAGCCTGAGGGCCATTTTGAGATTAGCAGCCACAAAAGAAGCTCAGATGGCTGGCTTGGCCCTAATGCCAAGGTATCAAAAAATTGCTGAAGTGTGGGTGGACTCAGAACCAGAGTGTGGACTCACAATTTTCTCCTGCTCCAAACCAGCAGACCAGTGGGTTACAGCCCCAGACCCATCGGGGTCAGTGGTGATGCCTGGAGGGCTGTGCTCTGGGGCGCCTCCTTCCCCCTGCCTAAATTCACCAGAAAGGGTACCAGCCATGATGTGACCTACACCCCACACAATGCCAGCGTGTTGCCAAACCCCCAGGGGAACAGCCTTCATAGCCCGAAATGCATAGACACTTGAGGAGTGTAGTCACTATAGAAACACACACTGTGTGTGTGAGGCAGATTTATGGACCAATGGATCCATACTTTAAAGTGAGCCTGAAATCCATAGGAATCTGACATAGGATAATGTAGAGTTGAAGTCCCAGTAAGTAGAAGAAAGCTTGCCCACTGTCAACGGTGACAAGTTGGTCAGTAATTTGCTGTAAGTCCATGATGAAAACGGAAATATTGATAAAGTTACTAGTAGTTCTTACGAGGGCCCAGAGTCATAAGAACCAAGTAAGCAACCAACCAAACACCAACAAACAACAGCCACAGTTAGTATCAGTCAGGAAGGGCCTCTTGGAGCAGAGCTTTGAACCAAAGCTTTAAGATGGACAAAAATAAGGTTTGGTAGAGGGGAAGTGAGGACATTCAAGGCAGACAGACAATATGCATGAGGGCACAATATGTTTTCTGGACAGAAAACCCAGACTTGGAAGAAGCAAGCAGATTCATCTGGCTTGAGCTGAGAAAGTGTTTAGAAGCATGAGGAAAGGACAGAAAATTGATGTAGGTTATTGAATAAAAGATTAAGGAGTTTTATATACTAGGCTGAAGGGAGCCACCAGAGATACTTAAGCAGGCAATTGACGGATTTCCATTGTACTACATTGATATGTAGGAGTTTGTAAAATACACATCAAATCACATTCACAGACTTCCTTTTTAAATCTGCCCTCAATAATAACCTAACGTCTTCTGTGCTGTTAAAGTCTGGAGGCATCACCAATGCTCCGATGGATGACCTGGTGGGAAACAGGAGTTTCAGGGTTTCATGATAATGTATTTGGGTTTTTGTAGTCCTTCTTAGCAAATCTCAGTTTCCAGAAAAGTCATCCTGAAAAAGAGTGCTCTTAGGATTTTTATATAATCATTGACACAATAAATGTCGTGGTCAGGATGTTAGGATAACTAGTATTTTTGACAAACTGAACATGAAAAAGTATTCCTTGTCAGTAAATTAGGTTATTTTCTGTGCTTATTAATGATTTCAGGAATCCTTATTGTGAATTCTGAGGGTAAGATTAGAAGTGTGGTTAGAAGTTGTTTTTAACAAGGTACTGTTGTGTTGTATCCATGATGTCTACGTATTTTATGTCTTCAAATCCTCCCATGAAAAGGGGCCCATATACTTATTTACTACTTCATTCACTTCATACAGCTTATAATCTGATATTTCCCAGATTTGAATCCAAAAGTTTATTTGTTTGTTTGTTTGCTTGTTTATTCTTTAAACTGGGATTTTGATAAGAATTGGATGTTAAATAATTTGCAATTATTTTCTTGGATCAGATTTTGTTTTGTTTTAAATTTATTTTTATCCCATAGTACCTACAAATAATTTTAGTTATCAAAGATTTTTTTGTTCAGCAGAACAAAAATCCACCAGTCTCTTGATTCCTCTTTCACAGTTCCTCACAACTGGGCCCACAGTAAATCATTTTCAGCTTTTTTTGTTGTCTCCTCTGACATTTACATCAGTATTTTAATATAATGTATACAGACTTTTTCTCTTGATTCTGGCTAAGAACTAGACAAAATCACTGTTGCCCAAATCATTGTCATTTTAATTCTCATTCTTTTTGACATGACCCATCTTTCTTAAGATCTTTTTTGTCCCTAATGTTTGGACATTTTGCAGTCCTGTGCCAGACTGTAGGTTCTTTCTCATGCATTGTGCTGGCACTCATATTATTCAGCTTGGGGAAATATTCTTGTATTTCTTCAGCATCATTTTCTCTATGCTTCTTTTCCCCCTGGAACTTAGAATATTGGAACTTTAATTTTCTCTTCTTCTATCATCATCTCTTTTTCTTTGTTCAGTTTTGGGAGAGTTCCTCACCTTTGTCTTCCAAAGTTTCCACAGAGTTTATATATTTACTCACATATTTTAAATTGCTTTTCCATTTCCTTTAGTGGTATGCTGTTCTTGTTTTATTTGTGTAATATTCCCTTATATCTCTAATGTTTTCTCCAAGGTTTTCCTCTTCTTGCATTTTCCCTTTTTTTTCCTGTTTCTGCTTTTCCACTTTGCTTATTTCAGCCTCTCTATTTCTTGTTGGAGATAATCCTCAAATACATGGTTATCATTGGCTGTTCTTTTATGTTGAAGAGTGAGGCACTAAAAAATTGCCTGACATCTGTTTGTGCAAGGGGAGGGGGTGTGGGCTGGTGGCTGCATTGCAGGCAATAGAGAGACCGGCTGGCTTTTTAAAGGGACCCCTCTTATCAGTACTAGTATGTCTTCCCTCTGGAGTTGTTTGTTTTCTCCTCAGAAGGAGTTTCCAATCTCCTGTTTAGAAGGTGAGGTGATGACAGAGGAAGATAAAAAACCCAGCTGATGGGTGCTCTGGAACTGGATGGGGAAAGAAGCCAGAAGGTTTCTCAGCAGTCAGGGTGTTGGTATTCACTGGGTGACATTGTTTTCAGTGTGCCACCCCTTCTACTGTCTGTCCTTGTATCTGGTGTCCCTAGTCCTGAACCTGTGGTTAATCTAGAGGATAAAACATGTAGTTTCTTACTAGAGTAAAAGAAGCACTCTGACAGTGCAGGACAGAAGTGAGAAGTAGAAGTCCACATCTCTAGAACTGACCTCCCATTTCTGAGCCTTTTGCAGGTTCTGTAGACACATCTGCTGCTTCTGTGGCCACTCTTCACACACACACACTCAGTTGCTTAGATAGGACCTTCCTTCTACCTTCTACATCATTTATGATTTGTCCATCGTTTTCTGTATATACATTTTATTTGAATTAAACATCTTCCAGTCTCATTGGCAGTGGAATTTGGTTTTTTGTGTCTTGTTCCTGTTATTGTATGGGGATGATCTTTGGAGACAAGAGGTCAAAATACATCTTTATTAGGTTAACCTTGAAATGAAAATCTCCTGGAAAGTGATTGAAGAATAGATCATTTTTGTGATTGACGAGGACTGCATAAATTTTATATTAACACTGTCCAATAAAAATTTTTGAGATGACCAGGAATACTCTCTTCTGGCACCATTCAACAGGGCGATCACCAGCTCATGTGGATACTGAATACTGAAATGTGGCTGAGGAACTGAATTTTTCATTTTATTTAGTTTAAATTAATTTAAACTTTAATGTCTCCAAGTGGCTAGTGGCTATTGTATTGGACAGTGCAATTTTACATGGTAAAAAACTTGAGAAGCCAAACCAAGACTCCAGGCCATATAGATGGCCATTTCCAATATGGCAGTAGATTTAGTCCTTTCTCACTCATAAATAATTAATGCAATTCCCAAATACTATATTCTATATTTTTATGGTATTGTGGAGACTATTTTTTGCTGAAAGTTCTATATGTCATCTATCTACAGTAAATGTCAAGAGTACTCCAATGGAATGTCCAATTATTTTTAAGAGCTTTCAGGAAAAAAACTAGCAGAATCAATTACAAATAGCTCCACCAAAGTACAAATGAACTCTCCTACTGTATGAATGTATTGGCTATGTGTTAATTAAGTTTTAGAAGAGATTTGCTAAAAATAACTTTTTAGTTTGAGAATAATTAATATTCAGTCCTCTTATGGCAGTTATTGAAAAAAATCTTTGTCCTCTGAGGCCCCTCCATATTCACTGTCACAAAAACATGTAACTTGCATACAGAAGGCATATTGCTTGTTCTATTTGTTATAGCCAAGGGGCATTTATCCAGAGCATCCTGGTCATTGGGTCACAGGATGAAAAGAAGGAAAAACAACACAGCTCCATTGCAGCTCGAAGAAACAGACTGTTTCTGTGGAGTCTGAGACTCATACTGGTGTGTCTGGAGCAGGCTTCAGATGTTGTAGTAACTGGGTGTCAGGATGAGTCTTTGCTGAGTAACCCATCATAATTCCTGTTTCTGGAACTAAACACCAAGGAAACTCAGGTGAAAGCTGAGATCCACGTTACATGATGTCTATCAGCTTTCTTCGTGGGATGAAGAGTGATGGGGAGAGAGCCGTTCCCAGGCTCACTTCCCTGTGTAAACTGGTGTTGAGGAGTAAACTAGAATAATGTCAGGCTGGGATTTCCATCAAATTGCCAGCTCCACACTTGGAGGGGGGTGAAAAATTACTAAAAGAGTCATTTCCTATTTGTAATAGGAAAAGCGAATCCTCTGATAAGGTTACAGCCATGGACTAGCTAGATACATTCACTATTCTTCGGTAAAAAAATTTTGATCACAGTTCAGTTGTTTATAATGATCATTTTGACATAAAGGTAAACAAAATGCCAAAAATCCTTTTTGTATTGCCAGTGCCCGGTAGGGACTGTTTTGGTATGAATCTATGTAATGTTTGTGTTAAAGCTGAAAGGCTGAATACTTGTTAGTTTCTGCAATTGAGAATATGACTAAACACCTAAATTTGGGTTACATTTTTTACCTATCATTCTACTGTGAAGAAGAGTAATTGGTTGGTCTCAATAAAGGTTTATGTCTAAATTCCAGCAAAATATGGCTTAAGCATGGGTCCCTGTGCAATGTGTGTGATGTATAAATCAAACACTTGTGAACCCCAGTGTTCTCCATGTACTGAAGGGTACTAATGACTTTAATAAGAGTGAAATGTTGTGCTTAAAGCAAACTGATTAACCTTGACAACAGAAGTGTAAACAAGAGTCTAATGAATATTAATTTTTCTTCTTTCCTGCATTAGCTGTAGCTGTTGACTGATTAGCTCTGACACCTACATGGTCAAATTAACAAGCATATTTGGAAGATATTTTCCATTGTTTATAATAGCAACAATACTCCTGAACTTTGGTAGCTTGTTAATGGCAAGTTGTCATCATTTCTTAAAAATCGATCAGATTACCTTTAAAGCAATCCTAGATATTAGCTCCTCTATTGTAAAAAATGCATATTTTGGAAAGGGTGAATCTAGTTTCAATAATTTATAATGGGATTTCAGAGGCTAAACCATAATGTAATAATGATTGCATTATTAGACTTTCATATGAGCTGGATTACTTATAAGCAGCACTGAGCAAGGGCAGGCTGGATGTAGCCAGAGCTACCATATTGAACTAAGTGCCACTTCCCATTGTGTCCTTGCCATCTGTATCATGACATCAAAGGAGACAAGGCAGGAGCAGATGGCACCAATGGCACACAAGAGCAAAAGTCACACCCACAGCATGCTGCTGAGTAATGAAAGTGAGGGGACGCGAGGCAGAAAGCAGAAGGAAATTAAGAAAGGGTCATGGTGGAGGTGGTTACCCCCACCATCACTGCGAGAGCAGCAGCCCCACCCGCTCCAACCCCCTCTCGGGGGAAATGGTCTCCCACCGTTCCCAGCATGTGCTTCCAGCAAGGGCTGTCATGTTTTTACAGGATCCCAACCTCCCTCACCTTAGCACCTGACCCAATGCAGACCCATTTTGCCTAGAATTTGAACTAAGAAAAAAGAGGTCTTCCTTCTCCAATGGTGATGAGAAGCACAAGTTGAGAAGCTGTGAGCTGTCAGTAGTGACATCTCCAGCCATGAGGAGGAAACTAGCCTACGGTCAGGGAGAATGACAAATAATACAACACAAAGTGAGAAACAAGGATGGAAGATACTTGAGGGTGGGTTTCAGAGGACAAAATCTCTGAAATGGAAGACACATGGAGTCAGATCTAACTGTCCCTAATCATGCAGGTAAAGGTGTAAACTTTACAGGCCATGGTCAGAACATGTAAAGACTGTGGTATCCAACCACAGTGGTCAAGACTGGCCAGGGCAGCACCTAGACCATTTGCTTCTTCTGATCTAAACTTGCAAAATAAGCAGGACTGTTTCACAGTCAGTCACTTTCTCCACAATAAGGGAAACCATTTAGCTTCGGCCCAAGAATTCCTGCCCCTCTCCAGTTCCACTCCATTCAGAAAGCCTCTTCAGAATGCCCAAAGTGCTGCCTTCTCTTTTTATTTATTTATTTATTTATTTATTTATTTAATATTTATTTTTCGCTGTGTTGGGTCTTCGTTTCTGCGCGAGGGCTTTCTCCAGTTGCGGCAAGCGGGGGCCATTCCTCATCGTGGTGTGCGGGCCTCTTCACTATCGCGGCCTCTCTTGTTGCGGAGCACAGGCTCCAAACGCGCAGGCTCAGTAGTTGTGGCTCACGGGCCCAGTTGCTCCGCGGCATGTGGGATCTTCCCAGACCAGGGCTCGAACCCGTGTCCCCTGCATTAGCAGGCAGATTCTCAACCACTGCGTCACCAGGGAAGCCCGAGTGCTACCTTCTCTTAATCCTCTTAACTCTAGTGGAAGCCAGAACGCTCTCATAAATTTATCCTTAGAGATCACTGGGATGTTCGGGGTCTTTGCTATGTGTCTAATGTGGGTTATCCCTGCAAAGCGGATTGGAATTGGGGAGAGAGGCAGTGAGCAAGAGGGACATTCAGTGAATCTACATTGGCTAAAGTATTTTATAGTCATGATGATATTGTAATGGTAATGTGTCAAGTTCTCTACTAAATACATATATTAATCCATTTCCTTCTGGCAACAACCCTAGGAAGCAAGCACTAAAATTATCACTATGTTATAGATGAGGAAACTGAGGCACAGGACTATTAACTTACTCAAGGTCACATGACTGATAATTGGCAGATCCTAGATGGTAACCAGGTAATCTTGTGTCTGTGTTACACCAAGTCAGTATGAGAATGGGTATAATAAGGTTGATTTGCAAGTGATATCTGAATGATACTGCAAAATGAGGGCCATGAGAATTTTCTCATGGTGCAGTGAATACAGTATCTGTCATTTCTGTCTGGGAACCATCATGCCTAAGGAACACCAATATGGAATGACAGCATGATACTGTGAAAAGAACATGAGATTGAGCTAGCAGGCTGAGATTTGGGAAGAAGAGGTAGTTTATCCCATTAGAAAAGTTTTTTTTATCCCAACTGTATCTTTTTTTTTTTTACATTTTATTGGAGTATAGTTGATTTACAATGTTGTGTTAGTTTCAAGTGTACAGCAAAGTGATTCAGTTATACATATACATATATTCATTCTTTTTCAGATTCTTTTCTCATATAGGTTATCACAGAATATTGAGTAGATATGTATGCTATGCAGTAGGTCCTTTTTGGTTATCTATCTTATATATAGTAGTGTGTGTATGTGAATCCCAAGCTCCTGATTTATCTCTCCCCCACAATGTTTCCCCTTTGGTAACCGTAAGTTTGTTTTTGAAATCTATGAATCTGTTTCTGTTTTGTAAATAAGTTAATTTACATCATTTTAAAATTAGATTTCACATATGAGTGATATCATATGATATTTGTCTTTCTTTGTCTGACTTTCTTCACTTAGTATGATAATCTCTAGGTCCATCCATGTTACTGCAAATGGCATTATTTCATTCTTTTTTATGGCTGAGTAGTATTCCATTGTATATACGTCTTCTTTATCAATTCCTCTGTTGATGGACATTTAGGTTGCTTCCATGTCTTCTTGGCTATTGTAAATAGTGCTGCAAGGAACACTGGGGTGCATGTATCTTTTTGAATTATGGTTTTTTTCCAGATATATGCCCAGGAGTATCCCAACTGTTTCTTAAATGGTGTGACCTTGTACCAACCATTTCACCCTTTTGGCAGTTAGTTTTCTTGTACATAGATGGCCATTTAAAAATTATAACATTCCATTATTACATGCTAGTATAGTTGGTCATGTCTATAGAACTTACTTTTATACTTGGGATTAAAAGTGAAATTTCCTGATCATTCAGCAACTGAAATTTCCCATCTTTTGGACAGATGTATAACACTCCCTCAGGGAAATAGGCATTATAGCTATTTAAATGTTTCTTTATCCAAATGAAAGTCAAATATCCAAAAAGTCAGGGCTGGCTGGTGGGAGTGGCCCATGGGACATGGGAATTTTAGGCTTGGTGTCAAGAGCCCAGTGGATGCCTGCTTTCAGCTCACAAGGTGAAAGAAGCTTTAATATTGGTAGCTTCAAGTCCATGTTTTCTGACATGGATTCTAGTAGAAAAGAAAACAGACAAGTACAAAAATTAATTTCTGCCTGGAGATAGTTCATTTGGGTATGAGATGGCCTGTAACCAAAAAGTTTATTTATCTCTCTAAGAAGAGCACTGCAAGTAAAAGGAATCAGTTCTCAAAGCTTGTGGGATGTGCAAGTGGGCACAAGGAAACTTTTGGTGTTGCTGGATATGTTCTATTTCTTGACTGTGGTTGTGGTTACATGGGTGTATACATTTCTCAAAACATTGAACCATACAATTAAATTGGATACATTTTATTGTATTCAAATTCAATAGAGTTGAATTAAAAAACAAAACTCATGGGGACATATTGTTAGTTTACTCAAAAGGATTCTGTCTCAATTTTTTGAGCTAAAGATAATCAAAAATTCCCAAACAATTAATTCAAAATATGCTTACCTCTCAACTCACAAATTCATTTAGATAAATGATCCTTGTAAGGAAATATTAATTGATGAGAGCTAAAATTAATCTTTAGGATGTTCACTGCAAAGTTGCTTATAATAGGAAATAGAAGGACACAAGGTAAATGTTTGGCCTTGCAGGATGGCCAGAATGTTAGTTCAGAGCCCAGTTCTACTGGTTAATAGCTGGAGATTTCAGGAAAGTTTCTTAACCTGTCTTGCCTTAGTTTCTCTATCTCCAAAATGAGGTTAATAATAATACTTACCTCATAGGGTTGTCATGAGGATTAAATAAGACAGTGCTTGGCACATAACAAGTGCTGAATATATAATCATTAACTGAACAAAGTGTTTCTCCTCAGATTACCAGAGTTCAAGCTTAGCAATTGTCCATTTTGATGTTATCTTTTTTCTAGGTCTATGTTGACACAGTGATTTTATAACAAACATACTGAATTTTGATGACAAAAATAACAAATTATTTTCATAGGAGTTGTAACTTAAGACCTGTAGAACTTTCTTCTATAGCCTTCTAAGCAATCCTCTTTAGAATAGTGTGTACTATGCTACCTTTTTTTAAAGAGAAGGTATATAAAAGTCCATGTGATTTTTTTAATGGAACAATAAACTAAAAATAAATATAAATGGCTATCTATAAAGGGAAGGAAGGCACAAGGTGGAGGTGAAAGAAACAGAAGCCACACTTCTCTGAATGCAATTAGTTTCATAGTTTTGTCTTTGTTTCCATGTAAATGTTTTATGTTAAAAAAAAATTAACCCCAAAATGATAGCTAATTTTATGTGTCAGTTTGACTGGGCTAAGTGATGGCCAGATAGATGGTAAAACATTATTTCTGGGTGTGTCTGTGAGGGTGTTTGTGGAAGAGATTAGCATTTGAATTGGTGACCTGAATAAACCAGATCCCCCTGCAGCCCCATCCCATGCAGGTGGGCATCAGCCAATCCACTGAGGTCCTGGAGAGAACAAAAATGTGGAGGAAGGGTGAATTTACTCTCTCACTCTGAGCTGGACATTCATCTTCTTCTGCCCTCAAACAGTGATCCTGGTTCACAGACCTTCAGACTCAGATTGGGATTTTCACCATCTGTCTCTCTACCTTCAGGCCTTTGGACTCAGACTGAACTACACCCTAGGGTCTCCAGCTTGCAGATGACAAATCATGGAACTTCTCACCCTCCCTAACCATGTGAACCAATTCCTATAATAAATCTCCTCTTATGTATACCTATATATATCTTAATGGCTCTGTTTCTCTGGAGAACCCTGACGAATACATCAAAATTTTTAAATCCCTAAAAAATAAAAGCAAAATGAAACATAATTGTGGGCTTAACCAGATACATAACTTTATTTTATATATATGTATATATATACAATTATGCAGAATTAGTGGGATATACCTCAAAGACAAAAAGAAGTACAAGGAAAGCAAACTATGTTTAATAATAATATTGTTCATAATAATAATTATTATTTTGGGGCTTCCCTGGTGGCGCAGTGGTTGAGAGTCTGCCTGCCAGTGCGGGGGACGCGGGTTCGAGCCCTGGTCTGGGAAGATCCCACATGCCGCGGAGCAACTGGGCCCGTGAGCCACATATTGCTGAGCCTGCACGTCTGGAGCCTGTGCTCCACAACAAGAGAGGCCACGATAGTGAGAGGCCCACGCACAGTGATGAAGAGTGGCCCCGACTTGCCGCAACTAGAGAAAGCCGTTGCACAGAAACGAAGACCCAACACAGCCATAAATAAATAAATAAATAAATAAATTTAAAAAAATTGTAACAAATTCAAATAAAGACTTTAAAAATGGTCCACATCAAAAAAAAATCTTTAAAAAAAAATTATTATTATTATTTTGAAATTGTATATTGTTAGGATCAAGCAAAGAAATAATTATATTAATTGAATATCATTAGAAACCAGAATTCCCGGCATATGAGAAAGGACATACAACTATAAAAGCAAATAAGTTAAATAAAAATTGTAAATTTATTCTAATATTAGTTCATACTCATGAAATATTTTTTCTTGAAAAAATAAGTTCCTAGTTCTGTCTTTTGAAAGGCCTGGAAACAATGACCAACTCTGTGGCAATAAGCACCCTTATGCTCAGACTGTGGTTTCTAAATACCATTTCCCACTAAAAGGAAACAGAGTTGTTGGAGAAATGGCTGAATCCAGACTCAGGTAAGTACAAAAAGAGCCTCTTCTGCCAAAAATCAAGGAAGCTATCAAAGAAACTAAAGGAAAGTGAAAAGGAAAGAGAAGACAACTTGAGGGGTCTGACTTTGGGCAAAGGTGAAATAATTTGTCCATTCAAAATATATGACTTTAATGTATTAAAACACATCAAATTTTTAAAAAAATCCATGAGTTCCTAATAATAGGCAATTTTTTAAAAACCATCAAGTATTTCTTCTATTTTTATTTCATAAAAACTTTTGTTTCAGGGTAACTAGTGGAGAACTTTATAATAGTTGGATCAGGTTGAAAACACATTAACCCATTTATTTCTCTTAATAGCACCAAATGAAGAGACAATACATTAAATGCCTTCTGATGTGATATGAAAGAATTCAGGATCACCCATGAAATATTCTTACAAAAAAAGTAAAACCAAATCTGATCAAGCCTCTGGGTCTAATTATCAGTTTATTGAAAAACCAGGGACTAGATTAACGGTATACATGACTAATCAGTAAATCCAGAAAGCGGGAAATTGTACATGACAAATGACCTGGTTTCTTTAATAAATAAATAGCAAACAAAAAAAGTGGAGATTCTATAAATTAAATGAGACTTAAGAGATATATGGACCTACGCCACATGTGTCCCTTGTTGTATCTTCATTTGAACAACAAAGAAAGAATATCAAATAAAAATTATAAGACAACTGGAGAAATTTAAACCATGATTACATATTTGGTGATATTGAAGAATAATTGTTGTTTCTATTTTAGGCATTATAATGGTAATGTGTCTGTATTTTTTAAAATTTTCTTTTAAAAATACATTTTGAAGTATCTACAGGTGAAATAAAAGGATGCTTAAGATTTACTTTAAAATAATTCAGATTGGGGATGAAGGGTTAAAGTAGGTGGGGCTATAAGAGAAACAAGTTACACAATGTGCTGATAATTGTAGAAACTGAGTGATGTATTCATGGGTTTATTATACTAGTCTCTCTACTTTGGTATATGTTTGAAAATTTCCAAAATAAAAAGGTACCACCTTCTCCTGATTCCTAATGTAGTTTTTGGATTCTTTGTTCTTTTCAAACTGTTACTGTTTTATGGTGGATGTCTGTAATTAAATTGTGGGCTGAGGCTTCTTACAATTGAATCAAAACAAGATATGCAGAGTGGGTGGTAGGTAGGAGGCCACGGGTATATTAAACCTAAAAATCTGGCTTTTAAGGAATAATCTATTATTAATACTATATAATTACATGTGTCCTCACTTTTGTTTGACTTCCAATGAAGCGGCATTTCTTCATTTTGCTGCCACTGGATAATAGTGTGCGATGAATGTCAAACATAATTAAAACATAGCAGAGCACAAGGAGAGACATTGTCAGCAGCTCCTGAATACAGTGCTGTTTTTCATCCGGTAAAAAACTGTGCCACAGGCAGCTGAACAGATGCTGCATTTAACTCAAAGGAGTTTATAGAGAAGGGAAGCAATTTCACAAAACAATGTAACCCCGTTCATCTCATCTCCTGCCCTTTATTACCTGGACTGTTCTTAGAGTCTCTTACCTGTTTTCCTTGCCTCCAGGCTTTCCCTCTCTAATCCTTAGTTTCCTAAAACTTGTCGGCTCAGATCCTGCTCTGGCTGCTCAGGACCCCACAGTCTGCTCAAGTTGATCTTGCCCGTGATCCTGGTGTTCAAAGCCTTCCACCATCTGGCTCCAACCTTTGTTTCTGGCCCTGGCTCTGGCCACTCTCTCTGGCATTCTGTGCCCCAGGCAAGGTAATTCCTTATTGTTTCCTTAACACAACAAAACTCCTCATTTAAAATTGCCACCTAGTTACAGCCAACTTCCACCCTTTACTGCCTTCCACCCTCCACCCCCCACCTCACCACTCCACCAGCGCAGTTAACCTGAAAGGTCATTAAAATTTTTTAAAATATTTTTTAAAAACTCCCAATCCTTTGATTGTCACTCCCTACCTCAACGTCCGCCATTGGCCTTTCAAAGTCATATACATATGCATTCAACTGTCTTCTCCAGATTCCAAAGCCATTTGTCAGTTTCCTCCCACTTACATCACTTTCCTACATCCTTTCACTCCCCCAGTTTCCTTCTTCCTAGTCAGGCTCACGTTTTTTACCCGGTACCCACCAGGTCCCTACATTCTTCACCCTTTGTGATAAAATTACTTGTTAAATGTGTATCTCCCCAACTAAACCAACAATTCTGTATGGCAGCAACCACATTTGTCTTTTTCACATTGTAATCCCAAGGCCTGCAGCAAAGAGAGAAAACAATATTTTCAGTGAATGAATAAATGCAGCAAGTCTCTTTGTTTTATTCCCTATTAATCAATCAGCCAATATTAACTTTGTTTTCTCCTTATATTAGTGCATCTTCCACTCTACGTCAAGAATCATTTTTTCTTTCCTTTCCTTTTAGAAAACATTTCCTAAATCCAAAGTTCCCTTACACCAATTTTTTTCAGCATATGCATAAACTCCAACAGTCCTAAAATATCCCAATAGAGTATCTGCTTGTCCTTACATACCCATATCAAGGCTCCAAAACAGGAAAATTGAAGAATAAACAAAAGTTTGGGGAAAAGTTCAGCCTAATCATAGAAAATGATGAATGTATAAAATCAGTCTTGGTGCACTGCAGCCATGGGCCAAATCCAGCCTACAGACTGTCTTTGAAAATGATATTTTATTGGAACCCAGCCACACTCATTCATTCACGTACTGTTTATGACCCTTTTGTGTTACAAGGACAGAGTTGAGTAGCTGTGACAGAGACTGTGTGGCCCACACAGCCTAAACTATTTACTATCTGCCCTTTACAGAAAGTTTGAGGACTCCTGGTATAAAAGATTGGTTTTTTTAGGGGATGATGTAGGAAGGATTTGAGTTCTGGCCGATTGAGAGGAAAGACCTCTCCAGGTAACACAGTTTGAGCTACACAATGCACTTTTGGCAATGTGCAGGGAACCTCCCAATAAGAAGGTGTAGTGCCACAAGGTCAAGATAAAAGCCTGAAGGCAAACCGTCTATTACTAGAGAAACAGCAATACCAACGGGGATGCTCTGTTGGTGGTTTGTATGAACTCGCAAAGCAAGTATCCAAAGGAAATGGTTCCAAATCCACATCACAGTTGGGTGTGTGCTCCTGAATTAACTATCTGAGAGTTTGTTTTTGGTGTTAAACAAGTGGCTTTGGGGTGATATGAAGGTTGGTGCTCAGAGCCACGGTTGGAGTAGAGTATGAGACCCAGGGACACAGGACTCAAGGAGCAGACAGATGGGTGCCCTTGACAATGAGTTCACCAAAAACCGTGGGCCTCCATCACCCCACACATGAGATGGGGGGCAATCACGTATAAATGCTTAAATAAGAAAACGTGTATAAAAGTATCTTGCATAATCAAATAAATGTATCCTTGGCTAGGCTGAATGGGACACTGCAATCTACCACCAAGGATTTTGTCATCATCATGGATATTGGCAGAATAAGCTCTCCATAAATAATAGTGATTTTTCTAACAGTAAAAGTACATATAAACGGTTATATGGGGACCTTTGATGACCTGGAATTACTATCAGATCCTCCCCTGATCCCAAAGTCACATAAGAAAATCCTGGCCCTGTGGGATTAGACAAGCAGGTAGCATTACCTGCTCCACAGTCTTTCCTACTCTTCCTGTAAGACCATTTCTGATCTGGTGTGTTTGACAATGACTTGCCCAGAAGACAAATAAATTGTGCTTACATGGCATTTTTCTTTGCCCTTCTAGAGGGAGTGCGCTTTTATTTGTTCATTCAGGGCCTCCCATGTGCTAGATGTTCTTCTCAGACTTGAAAGCACAGTAGTGAACCTTAGTACTTCTTAAGGGAATACTTGCTGCTGTAATGAATAAACTCCAAATCTCAGTGGGTTAAGCCAACAAATATGTATTTCTGGCCTCTGTAAGGTCCACTATACAGAAAGAGGGAGAGGACACTCTGCTCCACAGAGTGATTCAGGGACCGGGATGCTGGAGGCTCTGCTGTCTTCTGTCCACGGCTTCCAAAAGGTCCTGAGTTAGCAGATGAGGGCTAAGAGAGCATGGAGGATGGGTCAAGTCTGGAAGGGATACACCTCAATTCCATGCACCTTCTATTGGCCAGAACTCAGTCATGAGGTCCCACATAGATACAGGACATGCTAAGCAATGGTTGTCAATGGTTAGAAACCCCTTCCTTGCAACAATTCTATGTTGTTAAAGGGGAGCATAAACTTTCGCCAGCTGACCGTGCTGCCACCCTTTCCTATAAAAGTGAGACACCATTAACAATTACATGTAAATATTTGAGCAGGATTCCAGTTCTGAAATCCTAAGAGGAGAATTGCTAAAAGGGGAATAGAAGTTTACATTTTTCACCACAAAAGGGCTCACTGGGAAATTTTAGTAAGCTGTATCAGACTCTCTGAATGAAACCCATAGGGTGCTTTCACACCCAAAGTAGTAAAAGATAGATACACACAAAACAAAAATTAATGCAGAGGTTTTTTCTTTTTCAGTGTCACTTTGTTTTACCACTTTTATTAGATCATTCCATTGTTTTCTCAAATGTTTTTCTTCTCGAATTTGCTACTATAATCTCAGAGGCTGCATCAATCAATCAATCAATCAATCTTTGCTGGAAATTTACTTGATGAGCATCTGTCATGGTATTTAATTATAGTTAACAGCAACCATAAAAAAAATGCATTAATGACATTTGCAGTTCTGAACTGTTCATCATGAAATTATGTGGCTCATGTTGCATTATGAAGTTTTTGCCGGGGAAAAAATCCAGGAATTTCCAACTATCACAGAACTCTGGGTCCTAATTAAGCAATCAGAGTCAACAAAGTGTGTATTAGTGTAAGATCACATACCTGGGGGGTATTAAAAACCTGAAGTCTGTTCTCTGAAAGTCAATTACAATTTGTAGTGTCACAGTATCACTGTAAAATGTCCTATATTGTAACTGAAAATATCTCCAGAGTTAAGAAGAGAAAGTTTCAATCCTTCTTCTGTGGGTCACTCAGTCTGAAAGGCATTTACCTTTAGGTCCATACATAACTCTACTCTGTAAGAGTTTTTACCTAACTGACATATAAGTGAAACGGAGCAGGACCCTGTGGTCCTTGACCCCCATGTCATCAGCCTGCCTTTTGTCTGTGGAAAAACTGTAGTCAAACAATAAGTTTAATCAGAGAAGTGAGAAAATGCAGACAGAAAGGAAAAGAGTCAAACGAGACCAAATAATAATAGTTTAGTCATTAAGCAAAGTCAAGGACGTTTAGTCTCTCCTCAAGTGCTAGAGATCATATTCTGAGCCATATCCTGTGAACTGTCTATATTATAGATACTGAAATCCCCACCAGGTGGAAGAAGTTAACTACATGATAGCCAGACTGTAGCCATGACATAAGCTGCCACAATTCTGAGAATTGGCCTCAAAGAAATGGGAACAAACTGACACTGGAACTGAAGACTAACTGTACTTAAAACAATCAAGAAGATGCTGATCAGACCTCCACATGACCAGTTTCACGATGACTGCCAGAGCTGACTGTGCTGTTTCTGCATGTAGCCCCCTCCCTCCGTCTATAAAAGCTCTTGCCCACTGATGGGGTGTGGGGGGGAGTCGGCCTTTGGACAAGAGTCCACCACCCCCCACCCCTCCAGGTTTCTGGTCTCTGAAATAAAGCAAATTTTCCTTTCAACCAAGCTTGCTTCTTTACTTGTTTTTGAGCAGGAAGCAGCTGGACCCACTTTAGGTAAGTTTTCGCCTCCCAACATGAGGCTGCCCTCTCGCGATATCTGGCTCCCGGGACACCGCACCGGGTTGGCTGCAAGGAGCCTGCTGCTTGTGGCTTGCTGGCACCGAGAGGGGATTTGGGGGGACATTCCTAGCAGATGCCGAAACCATTTGTTTCAGGGTTCCTCCCTGTTTCTCCCCTGCTCCTCACTGGCTGCCAAATTATGCTTTTCCTTGGTAGAAGGGAAAGATACCTCTGGATGAGCTGATGAGCTCCAAAACCAAGTAAGTCCACCGGTGTGCACCCGGCAAACTTCTCTTTTGAGCACAAAATGCTATTTGGGCATTTTGTCAATTGGTTCTGATGTGTGTCTGACATTGAGGACTGTTTGTGTTGGGGAGTGTTTGTTTGGCACTCCATATGGGTCATTCTTCTTGGAGGATTTGTGACAGTTCTGTCTTCTTGTGTGTGAAAGTATATTCCATTTGTGCGATTGGTATCTTTGTTGTCTTTTGTAAAATGGGAAATTCAGGTTCAATTCATTAGAAAAATTTTAGCTATGAGATTATGACTAAAGAGAAAGAAAGATAATTTTTTTTAACAATGTATGGCAACAGCATTCTTCAGACTCCAGAGAAACCTGGTTAAGATAAAACTCATTTGTAACTCCCAAACTGGTTCTTTTTGCATATGCAGTTAGAGAAAGCTAGCTTGATAAAATACTGTTTTCAGAATTCTGACCCTGAGAGAACAAAAATACGCCTAGGAGAAAGCTTGAAGTTAACTCTTATCATGTCCTTGAAATACAAACACAGCCCAATTTGCCTGAGACTTCAGCCGTGTGTTAATTAGTAGAACTTCAAAAGATAGGTTTACTAAACACACATCTTATACTACATTAAAGAGAAATTATACTATGAGAAAAATGTAAGTTTTTAGAAGTTATGGAATATGTTCTTAAGTTTGTCAATCTGTAAATGCTGGTATAACAGTTCAATTACTTGTTTCTTGGTTTTGTTAAGAATTTTAAGGGTTAAAAATTGTAATATGTAAAAATGATAAGGGAAGCATTTCAGTATGTAAAGCAAGTAAGATATGCGTTGTCGGCGAGAGAAGGTACAAAGAGTGGAGATATTTTTCTTGAGGAAGAAAAGGAAAATAATGTTGTCCTAGAGCTGGTTATTTATGTATGGGGAAAATAGGGACACAATATGGATCCAGAAAGTGATAAAAGGTTTATGAAAAAGGAACTTGGAGAAGACAATTTTGTATGTTGTCAGGATTGATTAAGATTAGATTGAATTTAATTAGATAAATGAATTTTGTTATTAATAGTAAGCTGGTACAAGACTGGAATCTGGTTTTCTTTCTCCCTGTTAAGAGAACAAAATTTTCCTGGAATATTGAGCTGCTTTTGATAACAGATGGTAAGTTTCTTTCTCTAGCTAACTTTGAGTATTCCATAGGGGCCTCTAGGCGTCTCAGAAGAAATATTAAAGTAACTAGGGTTATTTGGTATGTTAAATTATATTGAAAACATTGGATAACTTTCAGATCATACTGCTGAACTGGGTAAGAAATTTAAAGAATTCTAATGGAAAGCTATTGTTTTGCTTCAAACCATATTTTTGACCCCAGTGTTCAGGATGGAAAAAATTGTCTAGTGAAGTTAACACAGAGTATAGCTATTTATGATGTGTATCATTGCTGGCTTTAAGTTTAATACTCAAAGCACATGTACAATGCTTGTGTGACAATTGGGTATAAGTGATGTATAGCCTATAAAATGTTTCCCCATCAACATACCTTTCTGTACTTGTTTGTTATGTCTAATTAGTTGTCCCCCAATGTGGATGACTAGACAAATATATAAACAAAAAGTTGGCCTAGCACCGAGGGACATGAATGGACCCAGAGCAGGTAACTGAGCCACTCTGGCAATGTTGGAAAAATATATTGATTTTTCAGTGCTTTCTATGGAAAGATTTACAATTAAAACTGAAAAATGATGGAAGAAATTTTCACATATTGAGGTGTGGGGAAGTCATTCTGGCTTATACATGATTTAATCTGAACTTTAGGCTAACCAAAACAGCCTGTTTGTGGCCTATTAAACATAGACTGTACATATGCTTTAACCATTAAGGAAAAAAAGAACACATTTAGAGAATACTACAAAGTTGCATTTTGATTATTATCCTCGTTGTAATACATCTACTAATTTTCAAATGTTTGTCCAGGTACTATGACAAAGTAATCAAAAAGAGAGATAATGTTTTCATAATACAAAATATTGATGCTAAGCTTGGAACTTGAGATTACTTCCAATTCTCTGTCCACTCCCCAAATTAGGCAGGACTACACCCTACTTTAGCAGGAAGTAGCCAAGAGCAGTTGTCGCCCAATCCCTCAAAGAGTTGGGGAAAATTGAAACAGAAATGTAAACTAAAACCAAATTCCTCTGCCAAGTCTATGATTAACCTCTCTATCCAAAACTTTATTCCCTATTTTGTTCTGTACCTGTCCCTCCTCAGGATTGAAGAGTATCAAAGAAAACGGGAGATTGAAATGGAGCAGGACCCTATGGTCCTCCCCCACCACTCCATGTTCTCAGTCTGCCTTTTTGTCTGTGGAAAAACTTTGGCCAAAGAATAAGTTTAATCAAGAAGTGAGACAATGCAGAAGCAAAGAAAAACAGTCCAACAAGACTAATAATAGTTTAGTCAGTATGCATAGTCAAGGAACTTTAGTTCCTCCTCAAGGGCTGTAGATAATATTCTGAGCCATATCCTGTGAGCTGTCTTATAGATACTGAAACCCTCACCAGGTGGAAGAAGTTAACTACAAGATGACCAGACTGTAGCCATGACATAAGCTGCCACAATTCTGAGAATTGGCCTCAAAGAAATGGGAACAAACTGACCCAGGAACTAAAGACTAACTGTACTTAAAACAAGATGATGCTGATCAGACCACGGCATGACCAGTTTCAAGATGACTGTCAGAGCTGAGTGTGCTGTTTCTGCATGTAGCCCCCTCCCTCCGTCTATAAAAGCTCTTGCCCACTGATTGTAAGTGGGGGGAGTAGGCCTTTGGACAGGAGTCTGCCCTACTCCCCCAACACCCTTCAACCTGGGTTGCCGGCCTCCATAATAAAGGAAATTTTCCTTTCCACAAACCTTGCCTCATTGTTGGCTTTTGAGCAGTGAGCAGCCAGACCCAACTTTTGGTAACAGGATTACAGGATCATATGGTAACTCTATTTTTAGTTTTTTTGAGGAGCCTACATACTGTTTTCCATAGTGGCTGCACCAATTTACATTCCCACCATGGAATGTAAAGGTAGGAGTGTTCTCTTTTCTCCACACTCTCTCCAATATTTATTCTTTGTAGACTTTTTGATGATGGCCATCTGACTTGTGTGAGGTGATACCTCATTTTGATTTTGATTTTCATTTCTCTAATAATTAACAATGTTAAGTATCTTTTCATGTGCCTGTTGGCCATTTGTATGTCTTCTTTAGAGAATTGTCTGTTTAGGTCTTCTGCCCATTGTTTTGATTGAGTTGTTTGTTTTTTTAATATTGAGTTGTATGAACTGTTTGTGTATTTTGGATATTAACCCCTTGTTGGTTGCATCATTTGCAAATATTTTCTCCCATTCTGTAAGTTGTCTTTTCATTTTGTTGATGGTTTCCTTTGCTGTGCAAAAGCTTTTAAGTTTGATTAGGTCCCATTTGTTTAATTTTGCTTTTTTCTTTTGCCTTGGGAGACTGACTTAAGAAAATATTGCTACAATTTATTGTAGAAAATAAAATAGCAGAAAATATTTTGCTTTATGTTCTCTTCTAGGAGTTTTATGATATCACGTCTTATATTTGGGTCTTTAAACCTAAATTTACCTAGCATCATAACTTTACCAATCTTGAGTGATACACCCAGAATCTAAGCTCCCACCAACCTCAAGGTCAGAGAAAGAAGACAGTTTTCCTTTCAGCAGGAAAAGTCTAAATCTTGCCTCCCAAATGATTGAAAGAGGGGAATTCCATTGTTCATTTCTCCCAGGGAAAATTGTATCTACAAAACTCACATCAAAAGTCAATAACTGATTATCAGTACATTTCCAAAAATATGGGTCATTCCATATTTTTATTAATAACAGCTTTATTGAGATAGAGTTGGATGTAATTCACATACCATAACATTCACTCTTTTAACATATATAATTTAGTGGTTTTTAGTATATTCACAGAGTTGTGCAACTATTGTTACTAATTTTAGAACATTTTTACTCTCCCCCAAAGAAATCCTGTTCCCATTAGCAGTTATTCCCCATTTCTGTCCTCTGCCCTCAGCATCTGGTTACAACTAATCTACTTTCTAGTTGTCTCTATGGACTTGCCTATTCTGGACATTTCATATGAATGAGATTCCACACTATGTGGTCTTTTGTAACTGGCCTCTTTAACATAATGTCTTTGGGTTCATCCATGTTGTAGCAGGTATCAGTACTTCCTTTTTGTGGATGAATAATATTCTATTGTATAGATGTACCATATTTTGTTTATTTATTCATTAAACAAAATGGATAATGGACATTTAGGTTTTTTCTACTCTTCAGCCATCAAGAATGATGCTGCTGTGAATGTCTGTGTACAAGTTTTTGTATAGACATATGTTTTCAATTCTGGGTCATTCAATCTTGGAATTACATGTGGACCACAGACAGCCTTGTCCTTTTTCAAAATCTTTCTTCCACGCTGAGATGGTGAAGTTACACATCTGTAGTAGTTTCCTGTAACTGCTGTAGCAAATGACCACACTTTGGGCTTAAAACAACACAAATTTATCATCTTAAAGTTCTCAGGTCAGAAGTCTAATTGGATCCTTGGGCTGAACTCTAGGTGTTGGCAGGTTCCTTTTCTGGCTTCTACAAGCTGCCTGTAGTCCTTGCTCTTGGTCCTCTTCTGTTTGCAAAGCCAGCAGTCTTTCTCACACTACATCACGGTGACTCTGTCTCTTCTGCCTCCTTCCTCATTTAGAGGACTCCTGTGGTTATGCTGCGCCCACCTGGATAATTTAGGATAATCTTCTTATTTTAAAGTCAGCTGATTAGCAACCTTAATTCCTCCTTACCATGTAACATTCCCAGATTCTGGCACAGACACTTTGGGGGGGCATTATTCTGCTTACTTACCACAATACCTCTTTAGCTGGCTTAGAGTCTCTGCTCCTAATCCTTTGAAACAACTGTTTGAATACACATACACACACACACACAGTAAGGAAAAGCAGTAAACTACAGACACAAGACAATGCCTGAAAAAAAAATCTATATGGTGGGAATGCAAAATGTTCAGCCACCTTGGAAGATAATGTAGCAATTTCTTACAAAACTAAGCATACTCTTACCATATGCTTCAGTAATCATGCTCCTTGATATTTACCCAAATGAGTTGAAAACTTATGACCCCACACAAACTTGTAACTTTATGCAGAACTGCCAAAACTTGGAAGTAACAGACATCCTTCAGTAGGTGCATGAGTAAACAAACTATGGAACATGCAGACGATGGAGTAGTATTCAGTGATAAAAAAAAGTGTTATTAAGAAAAAAATTAAAGATATAGAGGAAATTTAAATGCATATTGCTGAGTGAAAGAAGCTAATCTGAAAAAGCTACTTAGTGTATGATACCAACTATATGACATTCTGGAAAAGGCAAAAATATGGAGATGGTAAAAAGATCAGTGGTTCCCAAGAGTTTGAAGGAAAAGACTGAGGGATGAATAGGGCACAGGGGATATTGAGGGTAGTGAAACTCCTCTCTATGACACTGTGATGGTAGAAACATGTTTACACATTTGTCAAAACCCCTAGAATGTACAACAGGAAGAGTGAACCTAATGTAAACTGTGGACTTTAGTTAATAATGTACCAATGTTTGCTCATCAATTGTAACACATGTGCCACACTAATGTGAGATATTAATAATAGGGGAAACTGTGTGTGGAGGGGTGAGGGATTATATGAGAACTCTGCACTTTCTTCTCAATTTTTATATGAATGTAAAACTGCTCTAAAATATAAATTGTATTAATTATTTAAAAATTCAAACTACAGAGATGTACTCTGACCAGTGTAAAAGTAAGGTTTCACATTATTTCTCAGAAAAGTGTAGGTCCTTAGATCTACCCTTCTCAAATGTCTGGATTTCAGAAATCTTTCTCTCATGTGTACAATTAAAAGCCTATCAGTGTGGTTTACCCCAAACAAAAGGTCAGTTGGATTCAAAAATAAATTGTAGTCCCTAGCTGATAAAAGACAAAACTTCTAAACAACAGTTTTTACAGAATCAGCTCACTAAAGTTTCAGACACTCATAAGGCCCATCTCAGTCACCATCACCTTGTGGCACCTGTAACACAGTTAAGAAATCCAAGAATGGGTCTCTAAGCTCAGTAGCTATTTATATTTGCTGAAATTCAGAGGAATTTCATCTCAGATGGCAGCCACTGTACATTTAATCTCAAAGTAAGCTATTTTTGCACTTTTAAAGTCATCCTCAGACCCCCCGGGGTTTACTCCTTTAGAAAAGGAAAAAGTCTCCCCCAGTGAGTACTGAAATAGACATCTGAGCGCTGCCACCATCTCCTGTCTTCTGTGAGGATTTCTAGCAAGTCAAGCTCACTCATCGTTAACAGTTCTCTTCAAAAATTATGAAAATGCAAGTCAATCACTAAGAGAGTGAGTTTATTTAAATCTTAAGCAAGGGTTTCCCTGATGGCGCAGTGGTTGGGAATCTGCCTGCCAATGCAGGGGACACGGGTTCGATCCCTGGTCTGGGAAGATCCCACGTGCCGCGGAGCAACTAAGCCTGTGCTCTGAAACTACTGAGCCTGCACTCTAGAGCCCTTGTGCCACAACTACTGAGCCCGTGCACCACAATTACTGAAGCCTGCGCGCCACAACTACTGAAGCCTGTGTGCCTAGAGTCCGTGCTCTGCAGCGGGAGGCCTGCGCACCTCGGCAGAGAGTGGCCCCCACTTGCTGCAACTGGGGAGGGCCCACGCACAGCAACGAAGACCTAACAGAGCCAAAAATAAATAAATTTTAAAAAAATCTTAGGCAAGATTCTGGGCTGAGACTCTTAGAGGAGGTCAAAAAATTACAATTAATGCAAAACTGCTCAATTTGGTTATTCTTTTGTATTGAGCACACCACAATTAGGAATCTCTATAACTTTCTATCAAGAACTGTGAAGTGTCTGGGATTTTATCCCACTTATACGCTAAGAAGCCTGTCACAATTTCATGGGTGCTGGTGGAAAGCTGAAGACTCCTGGGTCAGAGATGGAGGCTTTGTTACACGACACAGCGAGCAGCAGGGAGTGAGCACATGGATGTGTGTCAGTTATCCTTGTCCCTAAGTTCCACAGGGCAACACAGGAGGACCTGGATGGTGCAGGAGGCTGCGTTGCAGGAGATCAGCCTTAATTCAGCTTAGGAAACTCACATCTTTTACAATGGCCGATAAACAGATCAGCCCTTTCCTCTGAGGAAAACTAGCTTCAAGGCTGCAAGCACATCTACTCTTGCTCTGGAGGGAGGCATTATCTCTATCTTTCAAGGATTTTCACTATAGAAACATCTTCGAAAGGATATTCTGGGAGAAAGTCTTATAAGGCATGCAGAAACATGTGACCCAAGGAGAACCATCTCCTCATCTTTCCTTGAAGTTCCTGATATATGCTGTACTCCCTATAATAAGATAATCTGACTGATCTGACAAATCCACACCACTTTTTAATTTTTGAATTTATTTTTATTTTATTTTGAAATTTTATATTGGAGTATAGTTGATTTATAGTGTTGTGTTAGTTTCAGGTGCACACCCTCTTTTAATATGTGTTTTGAGTGTTCCTTCCTATCAGAGACAGTGATTTGTCCAGAAGGGTTTAGATTCTCACCTATTGTCCCTTGAAATTGAAGTCTGGTTGGTGATGTGGTTGGTGGTCAGAGAGGAATCCAAGCTAATGGCCACTTGTGGGCACTGAACCAACAACTGCAATCAGCTGAGCTAGAAACCATCTATTAGATTCAGCCAGACACTGGGAGCAATCGTGCCTGCCACCTAACCCTAACCCTAACCCATACCCAATCAATCACCAATCCCGTTGACACATTTGGACCAGACTGCCCTCTCCAGCACTCTCCTGCATGGTCCACGTCCTCTCCCTGCCCTGCTAGACCTGCTGTATTGTCTCCTCACTGGCTCCTTTCCCTCCCAATTGCCTCCTCTCTCCCCAGTCTTATCCAACTCCACTCTGCCACTCACATAGCTGCCAGAATAAACTTCTAAAACGCAACTCTCAGCATGACACTTCTGTTCTGAAAAATCTACAGTACCTCACAGACTGCAGGATAAATGTCAGCTTCTTAGCATGGAACATGGATCTTCCTGTAATTTGGCTTCTGATTAAAACTTTATGCACAACACTCATTTTATCCTGTCTTCTGCCTCTAGCACTTTCACCGGCAAAATAGTGATAATAATAGTATCTGCCACCTAGGTTGCTATGAGAATTATAGGTGTTAATACATGTTAATTGATCAAGACAATGGCTCAAAATAGTCGCTCAAGGGGAGTCATGAGAAGAGTAGTTCACTAGCCACATCAAACTATCAATTTCTCCAATAAGCTAGATGAGCCATGATCAACTCCCTGAGGACTTCTTGGATACTCTTATCTTGGACACTACTTTTTCTCATTACAGAGCCTATAATAAATTATTGTCTTTAAAAAAAATGCTTACAGTCCACTCTCCCCACTGCAGAGTAAAATCCAAAAGGCAGGTTTATGTATTACCCATATTTGGATTCCTAAGGCCATCCCATTGTCTGTCACATAAAAAGCACTTAATAAATATTTGTTGAACAGTGGTATGCTGTTTCTGTATTTATGGATACAAATGGAATACTACCAGCAGATCTTTCCATGTTCTTTTCAAGTCTTTAGGTTTTGTAGCTGTAGCCCTTACTTACAGGTCTTCTGGAGTTCTTTGTTCTACTTTTTTTCAGTTTTAATACTTTTTTATTGAAGTATAGTTGATTTACAATGTGTTAATATCTGCTGTACAGCAAAGTGATTCAGTTATATTATATATATGCATATATATATATACATTCTTTCTTTAAAATATTATTTTCCATTATGGTTTATCATAGGATATTGAATATAGCTCCCTGTGCTATACAGTAGGACCTTGCTGTTTATCCATCCGATATATAAAAGCTTACATCTGCTAACCCCAACATCTCACTCCATCCCTCTGCCAACCCCCTCCCCCTTGGAAACCACCAGTCTGTTCTCTATGTCTGTGATTCAGTTTCTGTTTCATAGATATGTTCATTCATGTCATATTTTAGATTCCACATATAAGTGATATTATATGGTATTTGTCTTTCTCTTTGTGACTTAACTTCATTTAGTATGAAAATCTCTAGTTGCATCCATCTTGCTGCAAATGGCATTATTTCCTTCTTTTTTTTTTTTGGTATCCAATGCGTGTTCATTTATTTTACACTTACAAAAGAAATCGCCCCATCCCCCCCAAAAGTCTCTTTTTACAAACATTTAAAAATTAAAACTAAATGAAGATAGACAAGTTAATTTCAGTACAATTATTTTTCAATGTAGCTGTCATAATTAGAGTTTAAATTTCCTACAAGTGACCAATGTCCAAGTGACTTATAGGGAAATCCTGATTATTGGCCAAAAGGAAAATTCCATATTACAAGTTAGCAAATTCTAGTACAAAAATAGTCCATGTGTTGGAATAGGCTTTCTTTTTACATAGATCTCAGGTCAGTCTACTGACTGCATAATACGCTAACGTCTCACGGTTCTCTCTTTCACAAATGGCTCATTCGTCATAGCTGGAGCAGCACGGCGCCTATAGTAGCAGGGCTAGTGTCCACCTGGGGACCGTGCTGGAGACGGCAGGCCTGGGCTGCCTCACTGGCCCCGGGGCAGTTGGGCAGAGCCCCAGCTCCGCACCGGGGTCCTGGAGGGAGGAACGAGTTGCAGGCAGAGCTGCTCCCCCTGAGGGAGAAACAGGCCCAGGACACAGGGGAAGTGTGCCCAGGGGCTGGGCCGGTACTGGTGCAGGACAGCCCACCTCCTGCCAGTGTCTCCTCATCCTGTAGCCCAGCGAGATGAGAGGCCGACCTGCGTGTCCTCAGCGGCGAGAGTGTGGCCCTGCCCTCCTTGCTGCGGCTGGGCAGGCTACTTGTCCCTCAAGATGTCGAGCTGTTCCTGACATTCGGTGAAGAGGCGCTGGAAGCGGAGGTTCTGCCCGATGACTGGCAACAGCTCCTTCAGCAGGTCCCTCTTCCACAGACCCACTACTGTTGACTCCCATTGGCTTCCAGTGGAGGAGTGAACGGGCCCCAGTAAGTCCTTGCATATTTCTCGGAGTCGGTATTCAAGCCCTTCATTCACGAGGTATCGCACGTAGAGGAGGAGCCAGTGGCGGTACTCGTGGCTGGAGCGCAGGGTGAGCGCTGCGGCGACCTGGCTCTCCAGGTAGGCCAGGGTGGTCTCCTGCTGCACCATGTGAGGCACGGAGAAGAGCCGGGCTGCCTGCCTCCCCGAGGTGGAGGCGCGGCCCTGGACTATGGCTAAGGGTCCCGAGCACAGCATGGCGTCCTGGGGTGGCAGGCTACTCCTGAAGTCTGCACACTGGGCCAGGGAGTCCTGCTTGTCAGAAACCAGGTTCCACGCAGACAGTGATGGGTTGAAGCAGTAGGCCTTCCCGTCCGACAGGTTCATCACGGGGATTCCATGCTGCGTTAGCAAGATCTGTGACACCGTCATGTCACTTCCTGCCAAGATGGAGTGTAGGGACTCTTCCTTCACCACCACTATCTGCCTGTGCACATCCCAGACGGACAGCGTGGCTGTGGCGGTGAGGGCCATGACGTAGGAGCCGGTACAGTGCAGGGTGGAGATCGGGGATGGCAGCAGGATGGGAGGGAGGAGGCGGCGACCACAGGTGGAGAACACGGACAGCATCCGCTTTTCACAGGCGACACACACCACGTCACAGCTGCCGGCAGCGGTGAGGATCCGGCTGGTGAGCACCGTCTCCCACTCCTTCCCTTCCCGGCTGCACTTCAGGCGGCTCAGCTTTATGCCCCCCACGGCCGTCACCTCGTTCTCCACCTCTATGTACATGGAGGGGTCAGAGCTCACCTGCAGGGTGAAGGCTCTCTGGGGGCCCGGCATGGGCAGCTTCAGCGCAGCTGCTGGGACAGACAAACACACAGCGTCCTTCTCTGCTGTCAGGGCAGATGGGGACTGCACAGACAGGGACATGGGCATGAGCCGCGAGTCCTTCCGAGGCCGCCGTTTCTTCTTCTTCTCCACCGTTTCCACCTCGAGCTCCAGCTTCCGCTTGGAGAGCGAGGAGGGCTTAGCCACAGGGACCTTCTCGTCGCTGTCACTGCTGCTCTCCAGGACATCCCGGGGCCGCAGCTCCTTCACAAGGCTCTGCTCTTTCAACCTTTCCATAGCTGTCGGGGTCAAACCGGCCAAGGCAGGAGCCCCCGGCGTGGCTTTGGAGCGCTCCGTGAATCGGGAGTCGAACGCTTTCATAGGTTCGATCTTGGACGGGGTTGTCAGGATGGAGGGGGACGGTGCAGCGGGAGCAGAGGCCGCATTCACGCTGTCCTTACTGACAGAATCGCCCACAGGCCTGGTGCCGGTCGCCGCCACAGGCTCTGTGGAAGGCTTCGAGGTGCCGAAGGGGACGGGGGTGCAGGAGTCCAGCGGCAGCAGCTGCGGGCTGCTGTGAGAGGTGAGCATGGTGCCCGCCAGGGAACCCGAGAGCGGGATGCTGTTGGAGAAGGCCGTGGAGAAGTCCCCAGTGTCCAGCTGTGCTATGCAGAGAGGCGTGATTCTCCTCCGACCATCTGCTGTCCGAGTCTCAACTTGTTTCTTTAAAAGATTCTTCCTGATGTCCTCCAGACTCTCCCCGTTGACGACGCCAGTGACCGAGGTAGCGGAGCCTGTCTCTCTGGCCGCAGAGCCCTTCTGGTCCAGCTGCTGCCTCCGCTGGTACTTGAGCATCTCGGGGTTCTCGATGACGGCGGTGGAGAGCTGGGTCTCGGTCATGATGGCCAAACCCTTGCCGTAGGTGGACTGATGGATGCGGCTCTTCTCCTCCTCGCTCAGGGGGTCTCCGAGCTCGTCCTGGGAGAAATCCAGGAACGTCACAGAGCCGTCCATGGAGCACACCAGGATGCCCAGCCCGTTCAGAGTCCAGGAAATGTCCATGATGGATTTGTCAAACAGCTCATGGATGACAACCAAAGGCCGTTTTAGACACGTGAGCCAGACAGAGAGCGAGCGGTCCTTGCTGCCGACAGCACAGCAGCAGTACGGGCAACTGGGTTTCGCAGAGCTCCCGTTCTTCTGCTGCTTCTTGAAGATTTTTGGGTTGAATTTCACGACAGTCACAGCTTTCCGGTGCCCGACAAAGTCCATGTTGGTCTTCCAGCCCTCCCGTTCGATGATCTGGGCAGTGGGGCCAGAGTTGTTCATGGCGTGGGCGGACACGAGGTAGTGCCCGTCAGGGGACCAGCTGAGCCGCAACACGTGGGTCGTCCCTCCACACTCATCAAAAGGCTTGGTGATGCTGGTCTCTAACTGCCAGTCCAGCGTCCTCCACACTTTCAGGCTGCGGTCGTCGGCTTGAGAGGCAATGTATTTACCAACAGGGTCCCAAGTCAGGCCCTTCACCAGGCCAGAATGGCCTCTCAGAGTAGCTAGGATTTCTGGGAACTTCACTGCGTTCCAGATGACCACGGTGTTGTCCACGCTGCACGAGGCCAGCCAGGCGTCATGGGGGGACCACGCTACGTCCATCACATCGCCTGAGTGACTCCGCAGGATGGAGACACATCGCCACTGCTCCACGTTGGCAAGCTTGCCACTGGAGCCGAACACGGTGCTGGGGCCGATGTACGTAGCCCGCTTCCACACCATTATCAGTTTGTCATCTCCCCCAGAAGCTACATACATCCCACTGTTTGACCACCGCACACAGTTCACACATGCTAAGTGATTGTCCATCTGGCAAAGCATCTTGGGGACATTTTCATCCTTCTCGTCATCCTCCTGGAGGACTGGAGACATATTCCAGATTGCAACCTTCCCAGAATCCTGTCCTTGTCCTCCAGTTGCGAACTTGGTCCCGTCAGGGTGAATATCAACTGAAAAAATTGGCTTGCCATTGTGGTTGACCCAGGTCGGCTTCAGGAGCTTCATTGTTCGGCCGCCGCCGCCGCCGCCGCCGGGCTGAGGCGAGAGCCGCGTCCCTCAGCGCGCCCGGGGCCGTGGAGCTGCCGCCGCCCGCGCCGCCCACCCTCCAACCGCCCGCCGCCCCCCCGCCCTCAGCGCCACCGCGCCATCGTCGACCCGCGCCCCCCGCCGCCGCCGCAGCCGCCCACCCCCGCGCTCGGCCGCCGCCGCCGCCGCCACAGCCGCATCCCCCGCGCCGCTCCTCCTCCGGCGGCTCCCGGGCAACGCCCTATTTCCTTCTTTTTTATGGCTGAGTGGTATTCCATTGTATAGATAGATGCCCCACATCTTCTTTACCTGTTGATGGACATTTAGTTTGTTTCCATGTCTTGGCTATTGTGATAGTGCTGCTATGAACATAGGGGTGTATGTATCGTTTTGAATTATGGTTTTGTCTGGATATATGCCTAGGAGTGGGATTGCTGGATCATATAATTATAATTCAATTTTTCGTTTTCTCCTTAAGTCCTTTGCTCAGAAACCTAATAGTTTCTGATTGTCACATCTTATCTTCCCCTCTCCCCCACACCCCTGCTGTGGCTAGAATTATTATATGTGAATAATTCAGGAGTCATATTCATACTATTTCTTGTTGATAAATCTATCTAGGCAGGCTTTTGGGTACTGATTTTTTAGTTAGTCCAGAAACTCAGTGTAGAAATATCTCACCTTATAAGATCCATTTACTTAGAATTTAAGTGAAAGGAAGGTGTTATTTCTTTGCTGCTGTATTTTGTCTCACTACCCCTTCTTGTTAGTTTTCATTTTTGTCTGTAGTTTTCTATGTAGATTCTAGAAAATAAAACAAGAAACACATTCAAGGAATCCCCTATGTACTCAATTATCTTTAAGAATACATGATTCTGATCACTTTGTTAAGGTGATATTCACCAGCTTTCTCCACTGTAAAGCTGCTATTTATCCTTTTGTAATTAATCAGTATTTATATGGAGATGCTTCGAGACGATGTAAATATTCTGTTCCTCATCAAGCTTTTATTCACTAACTTAGTCTCTGTTGATAATTGTTGCCTGGGTCAGTTATTACTATCGTGAGCTCCAAAAGTGATGATTTTCAAACTCACATCATGTGTCCCTTATGTAATGCATTAAGAATGACAAAACATCACATATGTGGTGTTCCTACCCAAAATGTATAACTTGAATCTGATCATGAAAGAAATCAGACAAGCCAAAATTGAGTATATTCTACAAAAGAAGTGGCATGTAATCTTAAAAATGTCCATGTCGTGGAAGAAAAAGAAAGGCCGAGGAACTATTACAGATCAAAGGAGCCCTAAGAGGCATAACATTTAAATGCAATGTGGTATTTAAATGGATTGGGTACTGAACCAGAACAATTCACCATAAAGGGCATTATTGGGACAACTGGTGAAACTGGGGTGTTGACTGTGGATTAGACAATCATTATTGTATCAGTGTTAAATTTCACAAATATGGTAACTGCACTGTGGTTATGTGAGGAGAATATCATTGTTTAATAAATATATAATTGGTGCTAAGGAGTAATAGGGGATGATGTAGGTAACTTACTCTCATGGTTCAGAAAAAATAGTACACATATATATTCAATTACAGCAAGAATGATAAGAGTAGTGTGGCAAAGTGTTAACAATGGGTGAATCTAGATAAAGGGCTCATGAGAACTCTTTGTACTACTCTTGCAATTTTTCTTTTAAGTTTGAAATTATTTTAAAAAATTCAGCTCTTGCTCTGCATAAAAAAAATATGAGTCTATGATCTTGGACATTTATTGTTGTTTTTGAATATGAAAAATCTTTTTTAAATACTATATTAGAAGTCTGTTCTCCTTTTGGTTTATACTTCTTACCTGCAAGAAACTTCTCTGTATATGTATTCTCCAGTTGTAGAGAAACCCCTATTTACAAAAACAAGATACGTGAGACTGTATAGTAAGCAAAGGACACTAGAAATACTGACACAATCAAGCCTTTGGGAGCCTGGAATATCAATCATTGCAATTAATGATTCAAAAGCATCTCTGGAAATCCAGCTTTCTTTACTTCCCCTTAGCAGCTGGTGGCCACTGGTCTCTTGCCTAAAGATTATGCTATTGCTATTCTCAGGACTTAGCTTTTTTCTACCACTGATTTCCTCTACTATATCTGTTTCTCCTTGTGTATATTGCCTTCAAAATTTTTCAGAAGAAGGTTTGGTTGGGTTACTTAGTCAGCATCTAATATTGAGCAATGTCATTGGGTGGAGTCCAGTGCATCTCAAAGGCAGCTGGACTCCCCATGTCAAGCTTAGGATCCCAGTTTGATGTACATCAGAATCAACCCAACTATAAATTCATAGCAGAGATTGTATTCCATGTTATAGCATGAATTCGGGTTATGGCCAGTGGATCATAGAACGCAAAGAAAAGAAACCTATGAGACTAGAACAACTTGTGTCACTTTCTTCAAAGGGGACATTCCTTTCCCCCTCACTCAGACCTGTCAGGGGAAATGAAGATTGGCTAGTGCCTATCTGAGTAAATCTACCTATCCCCCATGGAAACCAAATGTACTTGATCTGTGCTACAGCACAGGTATAAGAAAGCATGGTCATTTGTGCCATGAAACTCATGGAGTTTGAAATCAAAGAGACTGGCTCCAATTCCTACCCCCATCACTTATTGGCTTCATGGTTTTGGAAAATTAACTTGTCTGAATCTTGGATTCCTCACTGGTCAAACAAAGATGACAATAATAGTCGCTTGGAGGAGATTAAACAAGATGATATGTACAAAGCATTTAGCATAGTGTTTGGCACATAATAGGAGGTCAGTAAATGACAATGGTTGTTATTATTACTATAAAATCTGCTTTAAAGCTACTGCCTATGTGCAGCTAAGGGCAGTGTATAAAGCTTTTTTCATCATATTAATCTGTAGATGTGAGGATCTGCCCTGTATTTTAGGTTCCTCTGCTTTCTGATGCCTTTTTAAAAAGAATATTTAAATTTTTTTGAAATTGTTTAAGACTCACAAGAATTTGTACAATTAGTTCCCATGTATCCTTCACCCTGCTTCACCCAAAGATAATATCTTATCAACACTGTATTCGTCTAAACCAGGAAATTGACATTGGTACCAACTATGAACTCAACTATAGAACTTACTTGAATTCACTGGTTGATTTTTTTCCTCCTTTCTTCCAATTCTCTTTTACCACAGTCTCTTTCTTTCTCTTATTCCTGATGCATTTCTAGTTTACAGTGACAATTTCCAAACTTAGAATTAACAAAAATGAAGCATCCTATTTCATTGCACAGTATCACAAGATGTTTGTGAGCCCACGTTGTCATAGTCATCATACTCCCAGAAAGGTGGGCTGAGACCTCTCTGTGAAACATTGGTCTTTTTCTTTCTGAGAATGACCTGAAGACTAGCAGAATGGCTCTTCCAATGGCTCTTCTCCTTATTAAGAAAGAACCACATGGAGTCTGATAGGAGTGGGGGAGAAGCCATCTAGTTGGGACCCACACTCCTGACAGGTGACCCAGAAGAGGAGGGGGGATATCACAGGCTCAGGAATCTTCCCTGGGGAGTGAGGGATTCAAGCCCCACACTGGGCACCCCAGCCCTGGGGTGAACATTGCACCCCAATGTTCATAGCAGCACTATTCACAATAGCCAAGATAAGGAAACAACCTAAGTGTTCATCAACAGATGAATGGATAAAGAAGATGTGGTACGTATATACAATGGAATATTACTCAGCCATAAAAAAGAGTGAAATTCTGCCATTTGTGACAACATGGATGGAGCTGGAGGGTATTAGGCTTAATGAAATAAGTCAGAAAGAGAAAGACAAATACTATGTTTTCACTTATATGTGAAATCTAAAAATAAAACAAACAAATATAATAAAACAGAAACAGACTCACAGGTACAGAGAAAAAACTAGTGGTTACCAGTAAGGAGAGAGGTCAGGGGAAGGGCAAAATAAGTGAAGGGGATTAAGAGATACAAACTAGTAAGTATAAAATACAGTACAGGGAATGTAGCCAATATTTTATAATAACTTTGTATGGAGTGTAATCCCTAAAAATATCAAATATTGTATTCCTGAAACTAATATTGTAAGTTAACTATACTTCAGTAAAAATAAAGGAAGCTCCTACTTGTTGAGGTTAGGGTAGTCTTTGACTTATATCTGTTACCGAATAAATAGCTTCTATCTATCTGGGATAGAAGAATTAAGAATTAAGTTTTCTAATTCAAGATTTTGATTTTATACCACTTTAACTTAATGATCTAATGAAGTGGAGAAATTTTTACCTTTGAAGAGTAGATACTAAGTAATTTTCTCTAAAGGAAAGAACTGCTTTTGGAAAAATACATTGGGAAGTACCGGGTCAGAATGTGAGTCCTCCAAGAGTGAGTGTGAGTTGACGCCGAATGCCTGAAGAAGGGCATTCCTCTACCTGAAATAAGAGCAGGAGTTCGTTGTTTTCATCTCAGAGGGAAAGGGATGTGAGTGGCTACAGGACATTCTTGAGGAGGTGGATGCTTATGATTCCTCTTAAGATTATTTATATTGCTATAGTTTGAGCCCCTCTTTTATCTTCGCCCAAAACTCTTCAGTGAAGTCTGTTAAACTCATGTTCATTCGTGTTTTTCACGTGTTCATGTATTCATCCATTCATTCAACAAATTTTAATTGAGCAACTTTTATGTTCTCAGTATATTCAGGGCTTTGAAGTTACAGCAGTGAACATGTCTGAGTCCATGATCTCTTGGAGCTTACATTCTACTTGGGTAGACAGACAATAAACAGATTAATAAATGCACAACATGTCGACAAACTCTCAAATATTATGAAAAACATTAAAACAGGGTATTGAGGTAGCGTGTTATTTTAGGTAGGGCGTGGAGGAGGTGACATTCATTCCTGAATGAAGTGAGGATGAAGTCTGGAAGAACAGTGTTCCAGGCAGAGGGAACAGCAGGTGTAAACGTCTTTGAGGAAGAAGTCAGCTCGGCATGTTTAATAGAAAATAGCCTTGTGTGCCTTGAGACCCGTGAGAAACAGGGAGAGTTTTAGGAAATGATGTGCATGATCGTTATGGAAGATAAGAAAGGACTAAGTTCTGTGTAGTGAAATGAGTGGAACAGAAGAAACTTCCAGAACCCAGGGGCCTGAAAGTTGTGCCGGCTTTGAGAGTATAAGCCATCATCTCCTTACACCATGCTAGAAAACTTAGATGCTAATTTGGACTTCCGAAAAGAAGGGACTGGTGAGGGCTGAAGACATTATGGTTTCATTTTGGAGGAACAAGGAGACACTATGGTTTCCTCTGACGTAGCACTTTAGAAATACTTGAACCTTTATCAAAATTTTAATTTTAGGTCATCATAGTTTTCAAGAAGCCATTGTGTCACTACTGTTTAATAAGACATTAAATTCTGGTAATAAAATCACTAGGATGTAAACTACACAAGAGAGCATCTTTGTCTTGTTCCATACTTCTCAGCTCCTAGGGAAGTGCCTGGCACATAACAGGAAATCAATAAGTACTTGCTAATGGAGTGAGAGTAACAAATCATTCAAGTTTGAAATCCAAACAGTACACATACCCATCCTTAAAGAAGTAAATTTGTTTATTTATCTGAAACTTTACTATCATGGATAATTATGTATTTTTCTCTAGCCAGAGGGTAAATAGCACACAACCCATGATTTCATCTTGGCTTCCTAAGCAGGATATTTTTTATGAAAAAATATAATTTGATCACAGAACATCTGTAATAGCTTCCAATATTTTCAAGTAATAAATGCTTAATTTAGATAGCCAATGTTCCCAGATTTTGTGACGTCTCTTATTACCCAGAAGAATTGGTTTGAATAGTGTCAATCTAAATTGAAAATATGCCAGGTTTATTAACACCAGCATTAACAGACTTTTTAATTAAGTTGCTGATTCTGTCAATAATATTGTTTACTGTTGTTTCTGAAAAGAGTCAGATAAACATTTCTCTTTTTATAACTCTTATTTGGTAACTTTTATTTCATATAGGTGTGGAGTGGGGTAAAGTTTCAACAAAAGCGCAAGAATACAAACAAAATTTCATGATGTTGTTTTACTGCTGTAAAAATAAAGGTGTTTTAGTTTGCTCCTCCAAACAGAAGTTTTCCTTATCAGAAACTTTGAATGTACTAATGAATTAATTAAAATTTGCTGTTTTAAATGTGCAGATTGATTCTCTAGAATTCTGGTTCTTAGATATATTTTTGATGGAATCTTCAACATTTGTTTATCATATAGCTTTCAGTGTGCTAGAAGTGTGGCCAGACAACACAGTCGAGAAGAGTCTACACTGACAGATTTGCCTAGGGCAGGCTTCAGCTGCAGAGAGCTGCCCTGACTGAGGTCACACCCTCTGGGGCCAACCGCACCCAGGGACTGAGCCAGGCAAGGCTGCGCAGGCCCCAGCATCCCAGCCCAACACTGGACAGTGCTGACAGCCAGAGGCCTGGCAGGTTGGTGAGGCTCCATCAGGCCTGCTTCCCAGTTTGCCATCTCTCTCTCTGCCCAATCCTGTTTCCTCCCCTTCCTTTTGGTATGTGTTGATTATGACTCTAACAAATACCTTGTACCCCACATTCCACCTTAGCATCTGCTGTTCTAAAGAATCCCAACTGTGACACCCAACGAATGCCACACAGTAGCAGAAATTCAGATCTGACACAAGCCCATGGAACTGTCAACAGTTTAGCTGTGCAGACTCATTCTTACCATATTATTAACATTCCGGTGATGCAACTTTATATTTGACACCATTGAATGTTTGGGGCTCTATTTATAGTGACCTGGTGGATTTTTGTTTTATTGTGTTGTATTTTATTTTATAGTGTTAATCAATACTTTAAACTTCCTCTCAATTTTCATCAAAAACAAGAGTTTTCCTTGTTCCCTCACCCTCTCCACCGACAGCTAGGACAGTAGCAGACAGGCCAGCTATCTTTAGGGAGGAAAGAATGGCTGCTTCTCTGCTTCTCAACTGGCTGATGGAGCGTCAACCTCTTCCAGGGCCAAGGCCGGGGAAGGGTCGTCCCAGAGCACACACTGCCCTTTGCTCCAGTCGTTGGAACAAGTGCAGGCACCTCCTGGACACTTATAGAGTATTCAGCTGGAGTGCTCAGACTTACTATAACCGAGCACTCCAGCTGAATTTCTAATTTAACATCCTGTCTCCTACAGTGATTTCCACTTTCTTATGCTTAGTATTTGTGTGGTCTATCTCTTTACATTCTTTCATTTTCAATTTTTCTGTGTCTTTATTCCCTAGAAATATCGCTTGTGAAAAGCATGTAGGTGGGTATTTTTATATGCAGTCTGTCAGTGTAAGTGGCAGAATTGGCCACCTTTCCAGACAATCCTATGGCTGGCATATGTGAGTAGTAGGGACTCAAGACCTTTCCAGGAGCACTAATGGGGCTGGCAGAGGTTGCTGGTAGCAGCCTCAGCCTCATCTTTCTTTTTTCATCATGGACCTCAGCCTGTCCACCTAATCAGCCTATGTCCTCAGCCTCTTTACTGTCTTTTCCCAAACATCAGGGAATGATCTGATTGGTTCATCCATGGACAAACACCAAACAAGTGTTCACTTTCTCACGGGAAAACTGCATTCTAGTGGACAAGAGAACTCCTGCTTGATTTAAAGCTAGAGGAGAAAACACCTAAATATTGACTGGGGAAATTTTTGTAGAGGTCTCACAGAGGCCAAAGGAGAGATATTACTCCAAAAATCTGACCAGGCAAGAAAAGCTAACCTTTGATATGTTTCCCTATTAACGACTTCTACAAGGAACAGACACGTTTTTGATATACTGCAAACACAAAGATGTCACATGATTAAAATGTTAAAGTGGAAGGAATGAAATTGGGAGGTTTTATTCTCTGTGGTGGAAAACAAGACCTCTATATCAATTAGAAAGCTTTTAGCTGCAAGTAAAAGATTCCCCAACTAACAGTGGCTTAAGCACTATGACATTTAGTTATTTCACATAGCAAGGAATCTAGAGATTCCAGTTTTAGGGCAACAGTTTAAAAAATGTCTTTAAAGCCCCGAATTCTTTTCCATCCTTCTGCTTCTCATTCTCAGAATTCCTTTTTATTTTGGTCTTGGTGCTTGTGCCTCATGGTCACAAGATAGCTGCTGTAGCTCCAGTCATCATGGTTACATTCAAAGAAAGGAAATAGGCACACAGCCCATGGCCACCATCTTGAATCGCAGTGTCCATGCAGGCCCACCAAGCTGAGGCATCAGGCCCAGTGGTTCTGTGCTGGGAACTCTAATCCAACGTGTAAGGTGCAAGGCCTCTGCACAGGCTCCCTACAGGCAAGTGAAACAAAACCAAGCACAAAAGAAAAGCTACTTTTTGCATGAATTACGTGGATATTTTTCTCCAAAGAAAATGAAGTTTGAGGAAAATTCCAGCAGACTGATTTAGACAAAGTGTGCTCCAAGAGATGAGGGACACATCTGTCTGGTTCTACACTGAATCTCAAGCTCTCACCTCATAATTTCTCACTAGGCACTCTGATCTGAAGTGCTGGGTGCGATGCCACTGCATGAAGCACCCTGTGAACAAGTGAAACTAGACGAAGCACAAAGGAGAAGGAAAAAAAATGCAAGCTGCAAACACTCTGAAAAAAATGCCTCTGCACCTCTAGCTTTTGTGGCGGTTGGCATCTTCAGTGGAGTCTCCTATTGCAGGGGGACCTTCAAGATGGCGGAGGAGTAAGACGTAGAGATCACCTTCCTCCCCACAAATACATCAAAAATACATCTACATGTGGAACAACTCCTACAGAACACCTACTGAACACTGGCAGAAGACCACAGACTTCCCAAAAGGCAAGAAAATCCCCATGTACCTGGCCGTGTGGCTGACAGGGTCTTGGTGCTCTGGCCTGGTGTCAGGCCTGAGCCTCCGAGGTGGGAGAGCCAAGTTCAGGACACTGAACCACCAGAGACCTCTTGGTTCCACATAATATCAATTGGCGAGAGCTCTCCCAGAGATCTCCATCTCAACGCTAAGACCCAGCTCCACCCAATGGACAGCAAGCTCCAGTGCTGGACGTGCCATACAAAACGACCAGCAAGACAGGAACACAACCCCACCCATTAGGTGAGAGGCTGCGTAAAACCACAATAAGTTCACAGACACCCCAAAACACACTGCTGGATGTGGCCCTGCCCACCAGAAAGACAAGATCCAGCCTCATCCACCGGAATACAGACACCAGTCCCCTCCACCAGGAAGCCTACACAACCCACTGAAACAACCTCACGCACTGGGGGCAGACACCAAAAACAATGGGAACTACAAACCTGCAGCATGCGAAAATGAGACCCCAAACAAAGTATGTTAAACAACATGAGAAGGCAGAGAAATACATAGCAGATGAAGAAGCAAGGTAAAAACCTACCAGACCAAACAAATGAAGAGGAAATAGACAGTCTACCTGAAAAAGAATTCAGAGTAATAATAGTAAAGATGATCCAAAATTTTGGAAATAGAATGGAGAAAATACAAGAAACATTTAACAAGGACCTAGAAGAACTAAAGAGCAAACAAACAATGATGAAAAACACAATAAATGAGATTAAAAATACTCTACAGGGAATCAATAGCAGAATAACTGAGGCAGAAGAATGGATAGGTGACCTGGAAGATAAAATAGTGGAAATAACTACCACAGAGCAGAATAAAGAAAAAAGAATGAAAAGAATTCAGGACTCTCTCAGAGACCTCTGGGACAACATTAAATGTACCAACATTCGAATTATAGGGCCAGAAGAAGAAGAGAAAGAAAGGGTATGAGAAAATATTTGAAGAGATTATAATTGAAAACTTCCCTACCATGGGAAAGGGAATAGTCAATCAAGTCCAGGAAGTGCAGAGAGTCCATACAGGATAAATCCAAGGAGAAGCACAAGACACATATTAATCAAACTATCAAAAATTAAATACAAAGAAAAAATATTAAAAGCAGCAAGGGAAAAACAACAAATAACACACAAGGGCATCCCCATAAGATTCACAGCTGATCTTTCAGCAGAAACTCTGCAAGCCAGAAGGGAGTGGCAGGACATATTTAAAGTGATGAAAGGGGAACACCTACAACCAAGATTACTCTACCCAGCAAGGATCTCATTCAGATTTGATGGAGAAGTTAAAACCTTTACAGACAAGCAAAAGTTAAGAGAATTCAGCACCACCAAACCAGCTTTACAACAAATGCTAAAGGAACTTCTCTAGGCAGGAAACACAAGAGAAGGAAAAGACCTACAATGACAAACCCAAAACAATTAAGAAAATGGTAATAGGAACATACATATCAAAAATTACCTTAAATGTAAATGGATTAAATGCTCCCACCAAAAGACATAGACTGGCTGAATGGATACAAAAACAAGACCTGTATATATGCTGTCTACAAGAGACCCACTTCAGACCTAGGGACACATACAGACTGAAAATGAGGGGATGGAAAAAGATATTCCATGCAAATGGAAATCAAAAGAAAGCTGGAGTAGCAATTCTCATATCAGAAAAAATAGACTTTAAAATAAAGAATGTTACAAGAGACAAGGAAGGACACTACATAATGATCAATCCAAGAAGATATAACAATTGTAAATATTTATGCACCCAACATAGGAGCACCTCAATACATAAGGCAAATACTAACAGTCATAAAAGGGGAAATCAACAGTAACACAACCATAGTAGGGGACTTTAACACCTCACTTTCACCAATGGACAGATCATCCAAAATGAAAATAAATAAGGAAACACAAGCTTTAAATGATACATTAGGGCTTCCCTGGTAGCGCAGTAGTTAAGAATCTGCCTGCCAATGCAGGGAACACAGGTTCAAGCTCTAGTCTGGGAAGATCCCACATGCTGCAGAGCAGCTAAGCCCGTGCGCCCAACTACTAAGCCTGTGCTCTGGAGCCCACGAGCCACAACTGCTGAGCCCACGTGCCTACAGCCCATGCTCCACAACAAGAGAAGCCACCAAAATGAGAAGCCCATGCACTGCAATGAAGAGTAGCCCCCACTCACCTCAACTAGAGAAAAGCCCGCTTGCAGCAACAAAGACCCAGTGCAGTCAAAAATAAAATAAATAAATAAATTTAAAAATTAAATAATACATTAAACAAGATGGACTTAATTGATATTCATAGGACATTCCATCCAAAAACAACAGAATACACTTTATTCTCAAGTGCTCATGGAACATTCTCCAGGATAGATCACATCTTGGGTCACAAATCAAGCCTTGGTAAATTTAAGAAAATTGAAATCGTATGAAGTATCTTTTCTGACTACAGTGCTATGAGACTAGATATCAATTACAGGAAAAACATGTAAAAAATACAAACACATGGCGGCTAAACAATATGCTACTAAATAACCAAGATATCACTGAAGAACTCAAAGAGGAAATCAAAAAATACCTAGAAACAAATGACAAAGAAAACACGATGACCCAAAGCCTATGGGATGCAGCAAAAGTAGTTCTAAGAGGGAAGTTTATAGCAATACAAGCCTACATCAAGAAACAAGAAAAATCTCAAATAAACAACCTAACCTTACACCTAAAGCAATTAGAGAAAGAAGAACAAAAAACCCCCAAAGTTAGCAGAAGGAAAGAAGTCATAAAGATCAGATCAGAAATAAATGAAAAAGAAATGAAGGAAACAGTAGCAAAGATCAATAAAACTAAAAGCTGGTTCTTTGAGAAGATAAACAAAATTGATAAACCATTAGCCAGACTCATCAAGAAAAAAAGGGAGAAGACTCAAATATATCGAATTAGAAATGAAAAAGGAGAATTTACAACTGACACTGCAGAAATACAAAGGATCATGAGAGATTACTACAAGCAACTATATGTCAATAAAATGGACAACCTGGAAGAAATGGACAAATTCTGAGAAAAGCACAACCTTCCAAGACTGAATCAGGAAGAAATAGAAAATATAAACAGACCAATCACAAGCACTGAAACTGTGATTAAAAATCTTCCAACAAACAAAAGCCCAGGACCAGATGGCTTCACAGGGGAATTCTATCAAACATTTAGAGAAGACCTTACACCTATCCTTCTCAAACTCTTCCAAAGTATAGCAGAGGGAGGAACACTCCCAAACTCATTCTACCTGGCCACCATCACCCTGATACCAAAACTAGGCAAAGATGTCACCAAAAAAGAAAACTACAGGCCAATATCACTGATGACCATAGATGCAAAAATCCTCAACAAAATACCAGCAAACAGAATCCAACAACACATTAAACGGATCATACACCATGATCAAGTGGGTTTTATCCCAGGAATGCAAGGATTCTTCAATATATGCAAGTCAGTCAATGTGATACACCATATTAACAAACTGAATGATAAAACTATATGATAATCTCAATAGATGCAGAAAAAGTTTTTGACAAAATTCAACACCCATTTATGATAAAAACTCTCCGGAAAGTAGCCATAGAGGGAACCTACCTTAACATAATAAAGACCATATATGAAAAACTCACAGCCAACAACGTTCTCAATGGTGAAAAACTGAAAGCATTTCCTCTAAGATCAGGAATAAGACAAGGTTGCCCACTCTCACCACTATTATTCAACATAGTTTTGGAAGTTTTAGCCACAGCAATCAGAGAAGAAAAAGAAATAAAAGGAATCCAAATAGGAAAAGAAGAAGTAAAACTGTCACTGTTTGCAGATGACATGATACTATACATAGAAAATCCTAAAGATGCTACCAGAAAACTACTAGAGCTAATCAATGAATTTGGTAGAGTAGCAGGATACAAAATTAATGCACAGAAGTCTCTTGCATTCCTATACACTAACAATGAAAAATCTGAAAGTGAAATTAAGGAAACAGTCCCATTTACCATTGCAACAAAATGAATAAAATACCTAGGAATAAACCTGCCTAAGGAGGTAAAAGACCTGTATGCAGAAAACTATAAGACACTGATGAAAGAAATTAAAGATGATACAAACAGATACCATGTTCTTGGATTGAAAGAATCAACATTGTGAAAATGACTATACTATCCAAAGCAATCTACAGATTCAATGCAGTCCCTATCAAACTACCAATGGCATTTTTCACAGAACTAGAACAAAAAATTTCACAATCTGCATGGAATACAAAAGACCCTGAATAGCCAAAGCAATCTTGAGAAAGAAAAATGGAGCTGGAGGAATCAGGCTCCCTGCCTTCAGACTATACTACAAAGCTACAGTAATCAAGACAATATGGTACTGGCACAAAAACAGAAATATTGATCAATGGAACAGGATAGACTGCCCAGAGATAAACCCATGCACATATGGTCACCTTATCTTTGATAAAGGAAGCAAGAATATACAATGGAGAAAAGACAGCCTCGTCAATAAGTGGTGCTGGGAAAACTGGACAGGTACATGTAAAAGAATGAAATTAGAACACTTCCTAACACCATACACAAAACTAAACTCAAAATGGGTTAAAGACCTAAATGTAAGGCCAGACACTATCAAACTCTTAGAGGAAAACATAGGCAGAACACTCTATGACATAATCACAGCAAGATCCTTTTTGACCCACCTCCTAGAGAAATGGAAATAAAAACACAAATAAACAAATGGGACCTAATGAAACTTAAAAGCTTTTGCACAGCGAAGGAAACCATAAACAAGACGAAAAGACAACCCTCAGAAAGGGAGAAAATATTTGCAAATGAAGCAACTGACAAAGGATTAATCTCCAAAATATGCAAGCAGCTCATGCAGCTCAATATCAAAAAAAGAAACAACCCAATCCAAAAACGGGCAGAAGATCTAAATAGACATTTCGCCAAAGAAGATATACAGATTGCCATCAAACACATGAAAGGATGCTCAACATCACTAATTATTAGAGAAATGCAAATTAACACTACAATGTGGTATCACCTCACACCAGTCAGAATAGCCATCATCAAAAAGTCTACAAACAATAAATGCTGGAGAGGGTGTGGAGAAAAGGGAACTCTCTTGCACTGTTGGTGGGAATGTAAATTGATACAGCCACTATGGAGAAGTATGGATGTTGCTTAAAAAACTAAAAATAGAACTACCATATGACCCAGCAATCCCACTACTGGGCATATACCCTGAGAAAACCATAATTCAAAAAGAGTCATGTACCACAATGTTCATTGCAGCACAATTTACAATAGTCAGGACATGGAAGCAACCTAAGTGTCTATCGACAGATGAATGGATAAAGAAGGTGTGGCACATATATACAATGGAATATTACTCAGCCATGAAAAGAAACAAAATTGAACTATTTGTAGTGAGGTGGATGGGCCTAGAGTCTGTCATACAGAGTGAAATAAGTCAGGAAGAGAAAAACAAATACTGTATGCTAACACATATATATGGAATCTAAAAAAAAAAAAAAAGGTTCTGATGAACCTAGGGGCTGGACATGAATAAAGATGCAGAGGTAGAGAATGGACTTGAGGATACAGGGAGGGGGAAGGGTAAGCTGGAACAAAGTGAAAGAGTAGCACTGACATATATACACTACCAAATGTAAAATAGATAGCTAGTGGGAAGCAGCTGCATAGCGCAGGGAGATCAGCTTGGTGCTTTGTGACCACCTAGAGGGGTGGATAGGGAGGAAGGGAGGGAGACACAAGAGGGAGGGGATATGGGGATATATGTATACATATAGCTGATTCACTTTGTTATACAGCAGAAACTAACACAAGATTGTAAAGCAATTATACTCCAATAAAGATGTTAAAAAAAAACAAAACAAAGAAAGGAAATCTTAAGTAAGCTGGTCAGAGAAGCCAAAAAAGAACTCATTGCAGGGTTATTTCTCCTTTTGTTAGAGAAGAGAAAACATTTGAAGAACCAGTCCCCTCCCTAGCAGACTTGCCCTTAGATCTCACTGTAGAAAACAGAATTAACTTTTAAAGAAAAACAAAAATCTGTTTTTATAAATAGCTTTTTATAGGGAGGCACTTTGTGAACACAGTCATTAATGTTCACAGTTAAGATGTACATGGCACCTGGGGCTCACCTGCCTCAAGACACTTGCTGCAGAGCAAAGCACTCGGGCAGACCCTGCGGAGGACATGGGTACTGATTACAGGACCAAGGGCTGGGTCAGAACCAGCTGCTGGACTCAGGAGTCCACTCAGGGATCTATAACATAAATTTTTTTGCCAGCTTTTGGCGAGAGCTTGAGGCTCAGTAAAGTTAGTTACTTTTCCTCTTTGAAGTTCATTCTTTCCTTGTAAATCATCCCAAGAGGCTTTGTCAGTTTACTTCGAAGCAACCACAGAATTCTGACATAATCTTGATATTGCTCCCCATGCCTTAGAACAAGGATATCTTGTTCAGAGCTTTGACTGAGCTCACTCTCCACTCGATTACCAGGATACTGCCTCGGAATCTTTCTCAACACAGTGATTTAAGCAGCAATTTCCAAGAGATCACAGAGTGGGCACTCAAGATAAAATGATACCTGGCTTTTTGTACTAATGTCGGTTTTATAGCTTTAGAGAAAAGCATAGGTATTGTGATAAACAATGCACTCTTTTCTTCACTCATTCATTCATTTATTGAAAACTAACCAAACTCTTACCAAGTGTCAGGTACTTTGGTAAGGCCTGGGTATATGATGTAAATTAATCAGAGAAGCATGGAACAAAAATAAAATTTAAATTTTCAGCTCAACACCACTGCCACATTCAGTAGGTGTGAAATAACAAATCCTAGATGTGAAGTTTTATTTGATAGTCTCTTGGTTCAGATTATTAAGGTAATGCTGGGCTGTCATTTTCCAATGAAGCCCTTTTGCAAAGAGCCTGGAGAGAAACAAGGCATCCTGGAGCATCCAGGTATCTCCTCTGTCCCTTTCAAAACAGAGCAAACCAAACACAGCCCCATATGCCAGAAGCCCAGCCTGTAGAAGAAGACGGAACGTTCAGGAGCCTCCCCAGACAACAAACCTATGGCTCCTTGTGGAGCCCAGCTGTGTCTGGAGATGAAACGGTTGGGATGTGAGTTTCACATCAGTGGTTGGGGCAGCAGCAGAGGTGTGGGGATGGTGCCCTTGCAGAGGCTTGTCTGCTTTTTCCCTCTTTGCCGAGCTGCTGCTTGACAGTCCCAGGGAAAACGCCAGCAGACCTGACCGCTCGGCAGCGGCTCTGTAACTGTGGGGCTCACGCAGGCAGATTGGCATCTGCAGGCACATCTTTAGCAAGTTGGCAGCCTCTGTGCCCTTCGCAGGTTGCAATCAAACCTGCCTTCTACAGTGGCCTCTTTCTGGTTGATTAACTTTAATGTAATTTTAATTAAAAACCACAGTGTCAAAGGGTTTAGCTACTCGAGAAATGAGCACAGACTGTGGCCCAGTGGCAGCAGTCACTTGGAAAATGGAAATGTGTCTTGACAACGTTGTGTGGGGGCCAGATAAACAGGGTCGCTGCAGTGCTTTGTGCTCAGGCAGCAGGCAAGGCAACATCAGAACTAGAGGCCGCGTGGACATCAGGAGCTCTAACGTATGAATTTCAGGGGCCATCAACATATTTTAGAGCTTGTTCAGTCCTGGCACAAAATGCACTCCACAGTGGCTGGCTGTGTCCATTCTGTTCTCCTCTTGGCACTTCAGGCTCTAAATCAACACATATATCTGGGTTGAATGTGAATCAAATTTCAGACAAGAAAAAGTAGCCAAGTCTCACTGTAGTCTTCAATTGTAGACCTTTTTTTTCCCATTATATATATTTTATAGGAGACTGGGGATTTTAAATATTAGAAATAGACTTTCCTTTCAAGGAAATGCTTCCTCTGGGTTATGAGTCCTTGACGTCTTTACAAATAGCGCCAAGGAACTAAAATGGAATGATGTCTTCCAAAAAAGATTGCTGCCCTGCTTGAATTGGAAGAACAAGAGGGGATAACCTTGCAAATATGTTTGCTCAGGCTAGGTTTAGAATATAGAGTTTATCCACTGGATCTTCTTATGCATTAAGATATAAACATTTTACCATTTCTAGTTAGCCTGAAGATCTTACCTTTTTCAATTCCTCCTTTCCTTTAATTTTTCTGGGTGATGTTGCTAACGGTGAAATGCATGCTGTGTGGGAGAAGCATTTTATCAATGCCAGCGTGGTGAACGCCTCTACTCCACACTGAAATGCCCTTTATTCTTCCTCAATGTAGCTAAATTTTCAGGGCACAACTCTCAGGAGAACACCTAGTGACGTCAATTCTTCGGAGGAGAATTTCCTCCACCAGGTTTGCGGGATGCTGGGGCTGCGTTGCTGACAGATGGGGCCGGTACAGGTGGGCCCGGAGCCATCTGAACAGAAGGGGCCCCTGGTCCCTGACAGAGAGGATAGACAGAGCGGTGGGGGAGAGTTTAGGGTAGTGGACAGGGAGGGGCTAGAGGAGGCCTGGAGGATTTCTACACCGAATCCAGCAGAGAGGAAGAAAAGCAAAAACAAGCAGATGGGTGGACTGAGAGAGGTGATTTGAATTGTATAACTTGCTTAAGAGACTAATAAAAAACAATCTCCGGGGATAGAATTTCACTGCAGGCAATCTTGGAAAATTAGAAATTTACCTAAGGTTGCCAAAGCAAAGACAAACGCCAGGAAAATAAATATGAAATGAAGGTAGAACAATGAATTGTGTGTCAGCTTGCGGGATGAGTCCTTTGCAGGCCCCATACCCACCCAGGTAGTCATTCTGTGGCTCTTCAGATGGTAAAGGGCCACTGTTACCTCTCATCTGGATTGCTTTCTCTATTAAATGACAAAATAGAATTTTGGTTGTCCATTCAGCCAATGATGTAATTGTTCAGAATGGACTTAGGACAACTCTATACATTTAAAAAGTTCTTATGATGACAATCAAAAAAGCAAAGCAAAAAAACCACCTATCAGAGTAGGATCTGAATAAATTAAACTAGAGCATTCCAAAAATATCTTCCCTGGAATATTATTTTTTCAGGATATTTATATATGTCTTTTGGAAAAATGGCCCTATGGTGAAATGAACGTGGGGAGGCCTGGGTTACACACCAAATAGATTTTTTTTTTTTAATTGCAGGACTTCTCAGGACTTTTTGTGCTCTCTGACGTATGAAGCTTTTCTTCAGTTTTGGTCTGGGAGCTCTTTTTGAAATGTATTTCTTGAGGCTAGTTTGCAAAGTACATACCTCAGGAAACAGAGTGAGACTCTTAGACCTGGCAGCAGAGCCTGGAGCTTTGTCCCTGCCAAGGAGGTTTTCTGTGTGGGTGCATTTACAGTGGACATGGGTCTGCATCTGCACTGCAGCTTGTGGTCAGAAATGGCTGACATGGCCCATTCAGCTTATATCTAATAATAGAAATCAAAATACTAAAAACACTCTCTTCGCAGGTGACTTTAGGAGTGGTATTGTTTTTATCTATTTTGCAGTAGATATTTTGAATTAAAGAGTCTATATTTGGTTAGAAGTGATATTAAAAATTCATTTCTAAAAGTTATGGCCTAAACACTGACCGGAATGGATCCTGGCCATATACAGAGCTGTACTTGTGTGTGCCCATGGAATGCCAAAACTTCAGATTTTTTTGGTCTTCATTTGTAATTTACAGTGTCCTCATTTACAATTAATAGCAAACAGCCCTTAAGCTCTATGACAACAGAAACAACTCTTTGCTTAACCTGTGTTTCCAACATTTATGCAGTCTGGACTCAACAAATATTATTAGAACCAATGAATTATCCCTCTGGATAATGTTGGATACTAGTTGGGAAATACCAGAAAGCATGGGAAACTTGCACCAAAGAATGTTGGAAATAACCTTACATCAACAGCTAAAACAAAGTTTTCTTCTTCTTTGTTAAAAGTAATATTGAGCACGAATTCAATGTAAGTCACTCCGCTATGCACCCTGGGAGATAAAAAGGTGAGAGCAACAGAAAGGGACTCTTTAGGGAGCAGATAATTTGGTGGGGTGTGACTTTAACACACGAAGGATAAACCAAATGGGTGGGGGGGGGGTGGAGGGGCTGGGAACTGGGGAGTGTAGGGTGAGTACAGAGCTAGCCATGCTCAGGCTCAAGTTTCCAAATGGGGAAAATGCACTGCATTTAGACTCCATTCAGCCACATAATCAATGTTGGCATTACCTTGGTTGTGATACCAACCAGGGCTCTTGGCCTCCTTAATCAATAGAAATTGATCAGAGGCCAGACAAGAAATTCAGGCAAGGCTTTATTGGGGCCCCTGCTGCAGGACGAGGGAACGAGAACAAACAACAAGTTCCCTTGCTTGCTCCCTGAGAGGGGGTGGTGAGCTTGTTCCTTACATGGGGTGAGGGTAGGGGTGTGACCAGGGGTTGGGGCGAGGTGTGGCTTAGGTGGTCTGGCCACCCCCTTGGGGGTGTTGTGTGCAGGGGGCATGCTCAGTACCCTGCTTTTGCTGCCGGCTCTTCAGGAGTGGCAGTTGGAGGGTTTTTTTGGGTCTTTTTGTATCTTTTGTCCATAATTTGCCCCAACTGTGCATGCACACAGTTATCTTTAGTCCCTTGTAGTTTCTTTGTATTTTGTTGCTGGAGGACAGGTGTGTCCAGGTGCAAACATTGCAGCACTGCAGCAAAGGGTCCCAGGTCCCAGCCTGTCTCAGTTGGGGACTGAGGAAGAAGGGAAGGCACATTCAATGCGGAAACTCCTGTCCATCCCGTGAGCGGGCGGAGTCCAGGTCTTGGGAGATGGCCCAATGGCTATAAACGGATCTCAGCATTTCTCCTGCAGGATGACAACAATAACCCTCACATTTGCATAACATTTTTTCCCTACTTTAAAATCCATTTTTGCACTTAATCCTCACAACAGCTCTGGGTGGAAGGTATTTTTACTCTAATTTTACAGATAAAAAGAAACAGAGGCTCAGAGCAGTTAAAGTCTTAATGGTGGTAGAACTAGTAGACTCACTGCTGACTAGAGTGGAACTAAAATCCAATTGGTCTGTGTCTGAGTCCTCTGTCCTGAGTACTTTCCATCAGCACAACCACCTTGAAGGCAGGTAGTTTTATCTTTGCGCTAAGGTCCCACCGAACCCATATCTAGAGGAATCTTGTTTCCTTTGGGCCCAGGACAATGTTTGGTGGTATTCCACGTGGCCTGAGCACCCAGCAGGCCTGACAATGGATTCCTCAAGCACCTTTCTGTACTGAGTAAGCAGTAATACTAACATTTGTCTCCATTATTGAGCATTTTACTTTGTGCCAGGTGCTGCTAGGCATGTTTTTTGTGTTATTTGCCTGTCTACCCACTAACTACAAATCTCCTGGAGAGACAGAGTGCATGTTACTCATCTGTGAATCTTAAGAAAATTTGAGACCTCAATCGAAGTAAAAATACTCTACTTTTCAAATGCTGTGGGCCAGTCCCCGTATATCTTACAAACGTTGTTTAGGACTAGGAGGATACCACCACACGAACACAAGTTTGATCTCTATTCTTGAGAAAAATTTCAGTTTTGTAAGCAGTTCAGTTTTGTAATTCCAAAATAGCCTGACCCCCAGTCTCTGTTGCAATATAAGCTTCATGAGGATAGAGCGAGGTTTGTCTTTTCTATTCCCTTATGTCCAGCATCTTTCTTGCCCTGGAACATAGTAGGTACTCAATAATTGTTCAGTAAATGATTAGCATTGTATTTTTTCGTTTTGTGGGGATATACAATTTTGATAAATGCTGGAGGTGGAACACGGCAGTGACTGCTAATGGTAAAGCTTTGTTTTCCCAGGTAAATTTGACTGTCAATCTGATATGGGCAATTGTTGAACAAAATCTATCCTGGAACTTTCCTGATAGCCAATGAATCTGGAAAGCAGAAATGAGGAGTTAAATTATAATTGGCATTCGTTATCAGCCAGTAAAATAGATTTGGGGAGAAAATGGTTATTTCTGTAAAGCTTGGGATTCCACATTCTGAAATCTTATTACATATTCATTTAACCTTCTACGTACTGAAGAAGTTTGGATAAGAAGGGCTAAGGGTGAACTACCACTAACTGAGCAAGGAGCCTATGCTGGACACTTTCACTTTCCATGATTTTATTTAATCGGTATAACTCATCAGAATAGGCGATATTAGTTCCAACCTACAGATGGGGAAATTAAGGCTGAGAGAGGTAACTAACTAACTAAGTCCTAAGTATAACCTAGTCAGTGGTAAAATCTGCTCAGTAATTCCCTCACTGACAAAAGTTAACTTTCTTTTCTCTCTGCAATTCTGTACCTTGTATGTAATTCTAACATGGCATATATTACACCATATTTTAATTGTCTGTGTACATGCTTATCTTGCCTGACAGACCATGAGTATTTCTAAAGGAGCTGAGTCGTGCTCAAGGCTGCATTCTTAAGCTTCTATCATGATCCCTCTTCATGGAGTAAAGCAGTGACTCTCAAACTTTAGCAAGCATTAGAATCACTGGAAGGGCATGTTAAAATTCAGATTTTAATAGTGAAGTTTTCGGCTTCCTTAGGTCTGGGATGAGGCCCACAATTTTGAATTTCTAACAGGTTTCCAGGTACTGTTTCTGCTGCTCATCTAGGATGACACTTGGGTTTAAAGCCCTCAATTAATATTTATTTGTTTAAATGGATGCTGACCGGGAAAACGTTAAGCTTCATTTACCAGTTCCTTCCAGGTATTAACAATCTCCTTGGTTATGAAACCTATCAACCATAACTAGTGAAAATGGCATTTATGAAATTGAAAGACCTCAAGCTAAATATAAAGTAGCATGATTGGAAAAAATGTTACATTGCCTTTCCCCTCTTCCCATTCTTAAGGCTACCAAGGAGGTTATGTACCAAACAGTCTTTGTTTTACTGCCTGGGATGTTGGATGTGTCACGAAAGGGAAAGCATAGAGAAGGCTGCATCCACTTACATAAGACAAAGATGCTGATCAGACTGGGGGTGGGGGACGCAGTGGGAGAAGCCACAGAGATGAGGGGAGGTGGCAAAGGAGGCTGCAGTGAGACAAGACACAGAGAAAGAAGAGGAAAGGGGACCCTGGCAGACAACGCTAGGAATGGAAAACTGTTGAGAACAAGAAAGATCTTCAAGAGGCTTTTAAGAAAAATTTGTTGTGTTATGTGAGATATAGCTCCTTCCTCTTTCTTTCCACCAAACTATAGGTTAAAATCCTCATTGTGGATTCCACTTGTGGAATTGTAGCGTGAGGACCTCTGTGGGCTCACAGTACAGAGAAACAAACATAACAAACATATTTAAAAAGGAAGCAACAATTTACTGTGGAAATTGTACTGAGGTCATTCAGCAAATGAGGAAACATTTATTCAAGAAAATCTACTACAACTAAGAAAGGAAAGCAAGAGTCTATGGCACTTGAGCAAAGGGTGGTAAACGTGACCGACAGAGCCTGTCCTTCTGCTTTTGCTCTCAATCTAGCAATTTTCATGCATAACCCTTCCTATTAGAAGAACAATTTTTTTTTTAAATTAGACTTGGAAAAAAGAAGCATAGTTTTCTGAGTAGTGATGTATTTGTATTCTGTTTTAGATATGAAAGGAGAATATAAATATTTCCTCTCATATCTGAGATACAGATAGATGATAGATAGATAGATAGATAGGTGATAGATGATAGAGAGCTAGAGATAGACAGATATGATATATATAAATATAGATATATATGATATACAGAGAAAGGATAGATAGATAGATGATAGAGATGGAGAGAGAGGTGATATAGCTATATATGATATATATATATAGAGAGAGAAAGAGATGATAGCTAGTTAGCTAGCTAGCTAGATATTCTATATGAGTGATAACAGAAGAAATCCAAGCCCAAGCAAGAGTGACCAGATGTCCCACAATCCAGAGACCAAACAAGTGATGAAGTTAAACATCCCACCTGGCATGACTCCAGGTCCTCTGTTTCTCACTGCGCTAAGATGGGACAGCCCCTGGTGCAAGCTCCTCTGCATTGGTTGGAATCTGCTGAACCTAAGGACATCACAGCGGTGGTGGCGGCCAGCCAGCTCCAGCCATTCCACAGCTTGCGCCTTCAGAGCCCAGGCCAGGAGGGGAATCCCTCTATGGAATACCAGTAGACATCATATTGCTATATAAGAATTCAAAGGTCATCCTGACCCCTCATCCTCACCTTGAGTCTTTCAACTTGGTCTTGTTCAATATTGTTTCACCTTGGTGAGTTTTTACTCTTCAAGGAATACTCGTCAATAGTCTTGTAGGCAGGCTTCCGTTTTCTTTTTCTGGTTACTCCTGGCTCCTCATGTAGTGCTCTCTGTACAAAGTAGGCTCAATAAATGGTGCTGACAATTAAGTCACTTAACAAGTATTTACTGAATGTCTGGTGAGCAAAACAAAGATAGCATACTCTCGACCTTCAAACTACCAAATCTACTGATCATTCCTTCCTGCTTGTCCCTCCTTGCCTTTTATTTAATTGAAGTATAGTTGATTTACAATGTTATATTAGTTTCAGGTGTATAGCATAGTAATTCAGTATTTTTGCCGATTATATTCTACCATAAGTTGTTACAAGATAATGGCTATAACTCCCTGTGCTATACAGTAAATCCTTGTTGCCTATTTTATGTATAGTGGTTTGTATCTGTTAATTCCTATCCCTAATTTGCGCCTCCCCCTCCCTTTCCCCTTTGGTAACCATAAGTTAGTTTTCTCTATGTGAGTCTGTTTCTGTTTTGCATATACATTCATTTGTATTATTTTTAGATTCCCCATATAAATGATATCATACAGTACTTGTCTTTCTCTGTCTGACTTATCTCACTAAGCATAATATTCTCTAGGTCCATTCATGTTGCTGCAAATGGCAGTCTTTCATTTTTTATGGCTGAGCAATATTCCATTGTATATATACACCACATCTTTTTTATCCATTCATCTGTTGATGGGCACTTGAGTTGCTTCCATGTCTTGGCTATTGTAAGTAGGGCTGCTGTGAACATTCATTGCCCCCTCACTTTTGACACCTTAGCCGACTCCCGTGGCAAGCTTTCTCATTTCTCTTCACCATTATTCAACAATTATAAGGAACTGAATCTGTCCCCAGTAGTATATGACTAGTGTAAGTTAGAGCCACAGCTGGAACCCAGGTCTATATGTAATCAAAGATCAAGAAACAGCCACATCTTGGTGATTTTATTCATGGGGAGGCAGCCCAGATGGCCCAACACACAATACATGCTTCTAAATCAGAGAACATTTCCCCAAGGACATTGTTAGGACACTGTCCAGCTAGAAGATATTTAGAGAAAATTCACTCCTTTACCTGCCCCAGGGAAATGGGAAAATTCAATGCCCGAGCCATTTACCCTAGAGAATAATCCACGCTGGAAATTTTGCTTAAAATATTCTTTTAAAAGGCCCTTCTGTCTTTATTATGACTATAAGGCTGCTGAGTCTGCCCGAGCATATGAGGTTGCAAAGAGTATTTCTTTTGATTCAGACCTTGCATTCTCTATAAAATAAAAAGATTCTTGGCACATAGTTGGCAATTACTCTCTAGGTTTTCTGCATAACATAGGTTTTTTCACTAAGCTTTTTAACTCAATAGACATCAGGCTCCAGTGAAAATACGTGTGGACTAACACGAGCAGAAATAAACACGATTCTAATCAATTTAGTTGTTGACAAAAGCATGTGGTTTCATTGCTTGGGGGCAAAGTCTTAAGAGTGGGCTCTGATTTCTTGCAGGCACACCCCTTATATATGTGTGCAAATAGGGTAATTAAGTGTCCAATTACCAGAGTTGCATTGGCAAATGGGGGCTTTGTGTGAGTAAAATTCTCCATAGTTTGGGACCAGCTGAAACTTAGGTCTTTTATTTTTGAATCCATCCCCCACAATAACACAGGCACGATGAAGTTCCCACCTTGTCTCAATCTGAAGCCGTGATTCAAGACTTCCCTGTAGTTTGGTGATTCAGTGAAGTGGACAGCCAGCGTTAGGAGCTGGAGGTTTTTCTTCCATACTCTACTCTGAAAAATAATGAAGCATTTCAAGTGCTTTCAGATTGTCCTTTTTTTCCTGCCAGCTCTGTAGAATGGATTACTGAAGGTGAAATACCTGTAAATATTCTTCATGAAGATTTAACCATATGTAACCAGAAGGTTGAAAGACCATTCATAAAACAGCTTTATTCTTCTCTTCCTCAGTCCTTGGGTGAAATCTAACAGGTCTCATGACTTTTTCAGACTTAAGGTAAGAAGTTTTCTGCACACTTTTAGTCATTAAGCTGGTCTCTTTACAGAGATTAAGATGTTCTTTCTGGGTCCAGGTCTACTCCAGAGAGACTAAGTATACTCCATCCTGTCTCTTTCAATGAATGCAAGGAAACATCCTGGATCTTAAACTCCCTGAGGAGCCTGAACAGTAAATGGTGGCAGGCAGATGGGGGAGGAAACCAGAACTCAAAGTACCACTGAACCCGTGCTGAGTGTACCATTTTTCCCACCGGTCATCTCCTGCTCTAGACCCAAAGGCAGCAGGAAACCCGGAACCATGCACCAGGTGTTACAGACAGAGCTCCAAGAAAAGTCCTTGAATTTTGGTCTGAAGAAGGAGAAAGGGGTCCCTTGGGGCCTGAGAGGGAGGAAAGCCCCTGTTTTTATTCTTTCTTTACATCCATTTGGCCCCAGCTCCCAGGCAGTCCTGTGGTGGTGGCAATGGCAGTGGTGGTTAGTAAGGTACCCAAAGTTCCAAAGAAGAGAACTTATCTCACCAGATAAGGTGAGATAAGAATTCCCATATTTCTCCCTCTCTGTCTTCTCGCTACCTGAGCTCGGAGGCAGAAGGAGCTGGCCCTTTACTCTTCCTCCATTAGCCTTTAATTTGCAGACGGCTTATACACTCCTGGAATATTCCTTTGCTACACTGACCACCAAATTTGTGTATATATTTCATATCCAGAATAAAGCTCCCTTATTGAAAAAGACTCCTTTCCAGAAATAGCTTTACCTAACCCCGTTATAAGACTTTATTACAATAGTCTCATAATTTTCTCTAGTTTACAGGCTGCCGTCTTCTTCCGTGGATTCACTCCCACCTTCCAGGGCTTGGTTTAGTGCTTTCAATAAATGTTTAAATAAAACACCAAATTTGTCACCCTCTAAATAAAATATCCCAAGAGATATGAAAAGATATGCATTATGATATCAGTTAAACATTGAAAGTCTGTAAACAGAAATGAATTTATATGAATATTTTATTATAGATAAGACTGCCATACAATTTGTTGTCCAAGCTGGGGAATCTTTGAGATTGAAAGGGGAAAGAGGCACTAAAATAGTTAAAGGACAGTATTTAATCTACAACAGGTGAAGACTGGAACATACTCTAACCCTCATTATAGACGTTGTGGCAAATGCCACCTCATCTCTTAGAGTTTTTTGTGACTTTTTCTCCATCCACAGTTCTGGACATGTGTGTGTATGTATATATATATATATATACACACACACAACCTCCTGTAGAAATGTACATTTTAACCTCATGTCATAGTCTAGACTAAGCCAGCTAAGGAAGAAAAAGATGTAGAAACTTTAATGTTGCTTGTAAAACTATCTTCATGCAGCTTCCACCTTTCTTTTTATCTTTGTCTCTTACCTTTTTCCAAATACAGTTTTTCCCATCCAGAAAAGGACAGTTCCCTGGCACCTTGCTCTACTGTGATGTTTGTGGTCAAGCATTCTGACTTTTAGAATCATTCTCATGGGTGAATATCTAGGTTTTGCTCTGTACTATCTATGTAACTTCAGCTCTCTTATCCTCAAGTTTTCTCATCTATAAAATGAAAATAATAATGGTAGAATCTCTGAGGGATGCTGTGAGGATTTACTGAAATAATTTGCATTGAAGTTCTTAGTAGAGTGCCTAGCTGACGTCAGTGGTCAATTAGGGTCAGCTCTCATTAGAGTGACCATATAATTCATATAATTGGTTGTGCAGTCTGGCACTGGACATAATAATTTTGTTGGGATAGCAGGCTTACCCTGGCAGCACAAGCTTAGTGAAGTTATCTCAGTTAAATCAGAACATGTGTTCACACCACCCTGTTTTGTAAATGACCCTCTACAGAAGTACCCTAATGACGAATTTCCATGCAGTGCCACGGAAGGGGAGCTGTAGCATACCGTACACAAGCCCAGGGTCCTAAGAGAGGCTTAAACCTAAGAAACTTAGAGATATTTCATGTCTTCTAAAGCAAAGTACAACTCTCAGGCTGAAATGTGCCAATCCAGTTTTCCCAATATTGGATTGGGAGATACTGCTTTCTAGTTAATTAGCAAGCATCAGTTAAACCCCTACTGCATTGGAGGAGGGATACTTCCAGGATGGGGGAGAAGGTAGGAGCTGGCAAAGAGCTTAATAACCGAGTCTTAAGCTAAACCCCAAAGAAAGCCACCACGACCACCACCACCACCACAACAAAACATCACACTAGGTTGCTGAATTCCAGAGAAAAACTAAATTTCTTTTTCAAATCCAGAATATTTACCCCAGAGTAAACACTCTAATTATCAATTCTCACCAAACTTAAATCTATATCTTCTAAAATTATCAAACCAGATCAAACTTAGAGGACCATCTGCCTTAGACCAAGACAATATTTAAATGTATTTGATTTGCTAGAGAAACATATTCTTATGTGGGCGCATTCTTATTTGGGCATGGGTGGTGAAGACCAGTGAGTTAGAACTTGTCGAGGGATCCTAGGCTTGGCTGAGTTTCCTCCTGGGCTAGTTGTTATGGCTTCTGTTCATCTGAGGGAAAGAATCCTGAAAGGACCAAGAAGGTGACACTCTTTGCCTGTCCACTTAGGACACCAACTCAACCTTGAAATGATCTTACACCACTTCATACATCAAAAGGCTAAGAGCTCTTATAGTAGAATAGATATTATTTTGATTGTCTATGTTTCCATCATCCCCTGGCTGGCTTTCCCATTTCCCTAATTCCTCTGGAAAACTAAAGTGGGTTCTGGTCCTGGTTCACCTGCTCAAGACTTCACATAGTTCTTCCCATAAAAAAAAATCATCCTAGATGCTACAAGCTTTAAAAGGTAATTGTGAATAACCTGACTATTTGAGGAATATCACGCCCTGGTTAATTACATATTCTATTAACCTACAAGTTAACAGAGCATCTTCCTGCTGCCTCCCCTCACCAACACTGCCTCTAAAAATTTTGGTCAAGCGTTCACCTTTCTATGTGAAAATATTATCTAAGTATGTGTATATGCATTTTTGTGCAGTTGTTTGTATCCTATTTTTTCCAAAATGAACTTATTTTGCCTTTGTAAGTACAGTTTATCCCATTTTACTTTTAAATAGTAAATTTCTTACAGTGTTGTATTGTAGGGGTGGAAAACTACAGCCCTGGAGCCAAATTCACCTATTTTTATAAATAGAGTTTTATTAGAACACAAGTACAACCATTTGCTTACTCATGGTCTGTGACTGTTTCTTACACTACAACTTAAGAGTTAAGTGGTTCCTACAGAGACTTCATTAGCATGTAAAGCCAAAAATATTTATTTTCTGGTCCTTTACAGAAAACATCTGCTGACCCCTTGTCTAGTGTAATCATTCTAAACACTGATAGTCATTGGACAGACTTATAGAAAGTAAAGTGTGGTATATTCTGTTGAATATATTCTAAACCTAGAACATAGCTTAGAGATACTTAGGTTTAAGGAAATTTATTCCTGACATTAGCTTTTATTTTTCCTTGCTTGCTGAGTTCACAGTAATCAAGATTTCTTTCTTTCTCTCTTTCTTTCTTTCATTGATGTATAGTTGATTTACAATGTTATATTATTTTTAGGTGTACAACACAGTGATTCAATATTTTTATAGATTATACTCCATTTAAAGTTATTACAAAATAATGGCTATATTTCCCTGTGCTGTACAATATATCCTTGTTGCTTATTTATTTTATACAAAGTAGTTTGTACTTCTTAATCGCCTATTCTTACCTTGCCTTTCCCCTCTTTCCTCTCCCAACTGGTAACCACTAGATTGTTCTATCTGTGAGTCTGTTTCTGTTTTGTTACATACATTTATTTGTTTTGTTTTTTAGATTCCACATATAACATAGAATATTTGTCTTTGTCTGACATTTCACTGAGCATAATAACCTCTAGGTCCATCCACATTGTTGCAAATGGCAGAATTTCATCCTTTTTATGGCTGAGTAATATTCCATTGTGTGTGTGTGTGTGTGTGTGTGTGTGTGTGTGTATATATAATCTTCTTTCTCCATTCATCTGTAGATGGACACTTATGTTGCTTCCATATCTTGGCTATTGTAAATAGTGCTGCTATGGACATTAGGATGCATGTATCTTTTCAAATTAGTGTTTTTGTTTTCTTTGAATATATACCCTGGTGTGGAGTTGCTGGATCATGCGCTAGTTCTATTTTAGTTTTTTGAAGAACCTCCATACTGTTTTCCATAGTGACTGCAACAATTTACTTTCCCACCAACAGTGTACAAGTGTTCCCTTTTCTCCATATCCTCTCCAACATTTGTTATTTGTAGACTTTTTTATGATAGCCATTCTGATAGGTGTGAGGTAATATCTCATTGTGGTTTTGATATACATTTCCTTGATTATTAGCAGTGTTGAGCATCTTTTCATATGCCTGTTGGCCATCTGTATGTCTTCTTTGGAAAAAAGTCTATTCAGGTCTTCTGCCCATTTTTAATTTTTTTTTTTCTGTTGTTGATATTGAGTTGTATGAGCTGTTTATATGTCTTGGACATTAACCCCTTATAGTCATATCATTTGCAAATATTTTCTCCCATTCAGTAGGTTGTCTTCTCATTTTGTTGATGGTTTCCTTTACTGTGCAAAAGCTTTTAAGTCTAGTTAGGTCCCATTTGTTTATTTTTTTCTCTTGTTTTCTTTGCCTTAGGAGATAGATCCAAAAATATATATATATTGTTATGATTTATGTCAAAGAGTCTTCTGTGTATGTTCTCTTCTAGGAGTTTTATGGTTTCAGTTCTTACATTTAGGTCTTTAATCCATTTTGAGTTTATTTTTGTATATGGTGTTAGAGAATGTTCTAATCTCATTGTTTTACATGTAGCTGTCCAGGTTTCCCAGCACCACTTATTGAAGAGACTGTCTTTTCTCCACGTATATTCTTGCCTCCTTTGTTGAAGATTAATTGACCACATGTGAGTGAGTGGGTTTGTTTCTGGGCTCTCTATTCTGTTCCATTGATCTATGTGTCTGTTTTTGTGCCAGAAACATACTGTTTTGACTACCATAGCTTTGTAGTATAGTCTGAAGTCAGAGAACTTGATACCCCCAGCTTTGTTCTTTTTTTCTGAAGATTATTTTGGCCCATTAATCAAGATTTCTCATGTAAAATACAGTAAATTCCCAGTAAAGCATAGTTCATGATGACACAGATTCAATTGTTCCTCATGAAAAGTTATATCTCTAAGTTACATAAAAACTTGAGGTTATTCAATGAAATTTACCAGTACTGAATATGTCCTCTGTGTTCATTAATATGTTACATATTTGGATGGAAAGAGGAGTAGAAAACTTTAAATATGTTCCTTCTTGTAGTCTTGATGGGGAGACATAATCCTAATAATGCCTTCAACAACTGAAATGTACAAAGAAAAGAATGAATACCACAGAGAAGCCAGAATTTTATCTTTCACTTATTATCATTAATTTATCATTAATTTACACACATTAGTTCAGCACCTACCCCAGCCCAAGCCCTTTGGTTGGTTGGCCTGAAGTCTAATGTAATACAGAATAAGTTTGGCCCCTGGCCTCAGGGAGCATATAGCTAGAGAGATAATTCATTACCAGAACAGAATAAGATTAGTCTTTTTAAAAGAGTTATAAGCCAGGTCTTCCAATAGCTGTCTTAAAGTGTTTGTCTTACACGTCAATGTCCTGTTTTTAAACTAGTCCAAGGGCTCAATCTGAGGGGAAAAGAAGGGGCATATTTTTATGTTTTATTTTAGATCCCTGGTTCCTAAAATTGCCTACACATTGAAATCTTCAAGTGACTCCAGTTTGCAGCCAAAATTGTGAGCCACTGGTTTAGAGCAATTCTTCTCAAACTGTAATGTGCATACAAATGACCTGGAGTTCTTGTTAAAATATACCACAAGGAATATATTCAATATCTTATGATAAACCATAATGGAAAAGAATATAAAAAAGAATGTATATACATGTACAACTGAGTCACTTTGCTGTACAGCAGAAATTAACACAACATTGTATATCGACTGTACTTCAATTTAAAAAATAATAAAATAATAAAAAGGAATGCAGACTCTTAAATAGTAGGTGTGGGGCTGGGGCCAGATGATGCGGATGCTGCCGGTCCATGGAACACATTTCCAGTAGCAAGAGTTGTGGTTTGGAGTGTGTGTGTGCGTGTATCTGAGTGCATGTATGTATGTGCATATTCCTAATATAGCTGTTATGTGAAAACAGCTATATTAGGTCTAAAAACCAAACTTGTCTTCTCTCTGGGTTTCAACCTGGCATGGCACACTCAACCAGAGGAGATCTTCCTCTTGTCTATGGAGGATTTCTGATGAACCCACCTATGCAAGGACCCTGGATGGCTGACTCATGCACATAGAACCCTCCTTAGGCCGTCAGGACGGTTCTTTTTGCTGCTAGCTCAGGTTTCTGCTCAGATGTGCTTGTGCTGCTCGCTCTGGAGGGGCTTTGCTGATAATGGCATGAGGGCATTCAATTAGCACTTCCAGGTCTCTCTGGGTGTAGACACCTCATAATTTCTTCACTAATGCAGTTGGATCTTTTTCTTTTTCCAAATCATTAGGCATCTCTTCCATGTTACTTTTCACTTTCCAGCCTGTAGTGGGTAAAGATTCTATTTTAATACCATCTCAACACATTTGTGTGTTAGGGTAATTTGGGGAGAAGACAGGTGCTAACTTATTTTTTTTAAAGAAAAGTTTTATTTTTCTGAATCCCTCTGAGACATCGATCCTGCTCCCTATCTTCACTGAAAGCCGAGTAGGAAACCTTGGCCTTGATCGTAGGTGCAGTGAAGGCTGTGTCTGCAGATGAGACTGAATCTGGGGAGACAGAGAGGGGAGAGGGGTGGCCAGAGAGAGCAGACCCCTCGGGGTCGTGCCTTCAGAGAAGGAGGTAAGTACCCCTCTCTTTGGGGAAAGGGCAGAGTTGGTACATTCCTCGCTCAAGTGGGGCCAAGGTAAGACCTGGGGGTGCTTCCTCTGATGTGAATTGGGCGGGAGACATCGTGTTTTAGGGCTTCTCACACTTTAATATGCACAGGAATCCTCTGAGGACTTCATTACAAACGTAGATGCTTCTTGGTTAGGTCAGGGCGGGGCCTAAGTCTGTGCGTTTCTAACTAGCGGCGGATGCTGACACTCAGGACCACATTTCCAGAGGCAAAGGCTTGGGGGCCCTGGTCTTCAGCCTTTTCTCCTCAGAATCATCTGGAAAGCTTAAAAAAATCCCAATAGTCAGGTCTTACCCTAAACCTATTCGTAAATCAGAAGTCCACGGTAGAGGAGCCAGGAATCAGGAGTTCTGAAAGCTTCTTGTGTGATTCCAGTGTGCAGCTGCCTGGGCTGAGAAGGCAGGAGAGGAAAGTGAGAGTCAGTTCTCAAAGTGTGGTCTCAGGACCAGAAGCATCAGCTCACCCAGGAAATTGGTAGAAATGTGTTCTTGGACCCTGCCCTAGACTGGCTGAATCAGAAATTAGAGCTGGCCCGGCAATCTGTGCCCTGGTGAGCTGTCCACCTGAGCTTGCACACTAAGACGTGAGAGCCACTGCTTTATATATTCAGCGTCTCAGAGTGGCGTGATGGTGCGGGTAAATACACGATGGATATTAACATGGCTCCCAGCAGCCTCTGTTTAGAAGTAGTAGCCTCTGTTTACCAGCTATTGAGTGCTTACTCTTTCCTAGGTGAAATGCCAAGCAATCGACTCACAAAATCTCACTTGTTGGCATAACATCCTTGACAAGTAAATATTAATATTCCCATAACACAAATGAGGAAACAAGATTGCGGCGGTTAGGCAATTTGCCAGCTGTCACAGAGCTGGTAAATCAGGATTCCATTACAGCCTTTCTGATCCACGTGCTGTCTCCTAATCTAGGCTAGGCTTCCCAGGGAATAAACAGACGTGTCATTCACTCATTCTGCAACCATTGTGAGCATGTAATATAGGCTAGGTGTCCAGCTACATCTGTCCAGAAGTGGTCCTTGTCTTCATGAGCTTATGAGTGAGTGGGCTTCAGAGAAGAAGCTGGCCTCTATTGAATAGATGGATGCATTCTATGTAGGTAAAGTCCTTTGTGCTGTGAGCAAAAGTACCTTCTTGGGAATTGGAAGATGGGGTAGCAGAATGGGAGGAAGATCCCTGGAAGAAGTTACACGTAAAGTGATACCTGAAGGATGACTCTGAAGAATAGGATGCTGGGAGGTGAGCGGCAGAATGTTCCAGAGAGAGAGAGAGGCCTGTGTATTCAAAAACCCAGAGATAAAGAGAGTGTGACCCCTGAGGTGGCTGGAATATTACTTTGATTTATAACAAATCCAATCACTTTTATTTATTTATTTATTATTATTATTTTTTATAAGTTTATTTATTTTATTTATTTATTTTTGGCTGTGTTGGGTCTTCTTTGCTGTGCACGGGCTTTCTCTAGTTGCAGCGAGCGGGGGCTACTCTTCACTGAGGTGTGTGGGCTTCTCATTGTGGTAGCTTCTCTTGTTGCAGAGCACGGGCTCTAGGTGCGTGGGCTCAGTAGTTGTGGCACGCTGGCTCAGTAGTTGTGGCACACGGGCTTAGTTGCTCCGCGGCATGTGGGATCTTCCAGGACCAGGGCTCGAACCTGTGTCCCCTGCATTGGCAGGCAGATTCTTAACCACTGCACCACCAGGGAAGTCCCCCAATCACTTTTAAATTCCTCTTGCAACTGCTTCAGTTTGATCAAACATATTAATTGAATTTTTGTTTAAAAGCTATTCCTGTTCTTCCAAAATAATGAATTTCCTGCAATATTAACACCCCACCAGATGATTCTCCATTTGCACGCATGGCTTTCACTGAATGAGAAAGAGTACTGTAATGGCTTTTTCTTGTATGTTTGTTTGTTTTTCAGATCAAGGGGTAAAAGATGAAAGCTCACAAAGTCCACAGAATAATTTTTAGGAAAATTACAAGTCTCCAAAATGTCAGGATTTAACCTGACATTTAATGTTAATGTCATTTGAATTAAATAGTCCACAGCCAGAATCCAGAAGCTTTGCTTGAAGCAACAGCAAATAAGTGGTGTTCCATCATACTTTGGTTGGGTAAACAAATGCTTTTCTTTGGAATGAATGCAGAACAAATGTCCTAATTATTCAGCATTTTGACAGGACCAGTGGAAGTAGAAATTTAATATCTGTGCTCTCATCGGTCTTTGGAATAAACTTAACCACTCCTTTACTAGAAGTTAAAAAAAACTTAGCAAACAAACCTCCCAACTCATTCAGTGAAGCTGGTAATTTGATTGATGTCCTTGGTTCCTACCTCCTTCTCCTTTCCGTCTTCATTTCCCTTCCTCCCCTTTCCACCTTGGAGGATTCTTTCCAGATACAATATTACTGAGTTGCTTGAGTTATCAATAGCTGGCCTTGAACATTTGTGTTAGTGTTTTGTGACCAGAACCTAAACTTTGGGACCACATAGACCGGGAGTCAATTCACAGATTCAGCACCTCCCAACAGAGTTTAGTCATGCAACCTTTGTTCCATGGGCTCTTTGTCTATAAAATGAGGGCAATAAGTGTTTACCTGGAAGGACTTGTAAATGTAGCAGAGATAATGATTTGAAACAATTAAATCAAAGAATGATTGTCTCCCCTTTAAATCGTATGCTGTTTTGTAATCTTTGATTTTCATGGTTCTGTTGGGAGGCTGATTCCATCAGAGGAGAGGGCAAGTACTGCCTGGATCAAACAACTTATTGTTCATCTTTTAATCTCAAAGCTAACTTCCTCCTTCCTTCCTCCCTCCCTTCCTCCCTCCCTCCCTCCCTTCCTTCCTTCCTTCCTTCCTTTCCTCCTTCCTTCTTTCCTGTTTATGTTTAAAACTTACATATAGTAAATTTGACTTTTTTGTGTGTGTATGGTTCTATGAAAAATTTTTAATAGATTTTATTTTTTTAGAACAGTTTTAGGTTCATAGGAAAATTAAAGGGAAAATACAGAGGTTTCCCCTATATCCCCTGTCCCCACACAAGCACAGCCTCCCCTGCTATTAACACCCCCCACAGCGTAATACCTCCGCTCTTATTGATGAACATATATTGACACATCATTATCGTTCAAAGTTCATAGTTTACATGAGGGTTCACTCTTGGCATTGCTGTTCTATGGGATTTGACATTATACATTACAGAATGACATGCATATACCTCACTTGATTGGACTGGCCACTGTTATAAGAACCTGTAGTAGCTGGCCTAAGGGGAGGAGAAAAACATCACAAGTCTTAGTTCTATTGTCATTCTTTCAAAAAACCTTAGTCTTTTAGTTAGATGGAGACTAGATTGGGTCTAGAGCAGTGATTGACCGAAGGCATGAGGCAAGTCCATTCCAAGTCAAAGAGTTTGATTTGATTCACTAGTGTTGAAGAGTTTGTGTCAGAACTCACTTATATTGAAGAGTTGATATTCAAATTAACTCAGAACTCAGAGACCATTTGCTTGTTATTTCGCCCATTAGTTTTAAATTCAACATCACAAGAGGCACAAAAAAACAACAAAGGCCACATAGGCAGCTGAAAGATTTCTGTCCAGTTTCTTGCCTTCTTCTTGCCACAAAAGGCAGATTAAAAAGGCATCATTTTCTTTGACATATGCAGTGTGCAGTCACCTTGCCTGTTAGATTTGGTAGGGAGGGATGGGCTTCAGGGGAAATTTGCATATACATTTCCATTAGCGTTCAGGACATTGAAATCCACATCACCCTGGACCACAGAATCCTGAATGCACCATTATGGACCAGGCTGAGCGTGTGTTGTTGCTGCCTTTGGCAGGTTCAAGTCTTGCTCTGGGTGTAATATTTTGTGACTCATTTTTCCTCAAGCATAGAGTAATAGGCTTTAAGTTTGCTAAGCTTTTCTGCCAGCCCTTCGGCCCCTGCTGTTCCATTATATTGAACTTGTAAGCAGGATGCTCTGTCAGCCTCACCCAGATTACCTCGGCAATACGGCCCCGCTGAGGGGCTGGTGTCAGGATAAGTGATTGGGAGGGAGGTCCCCATCTTGGCATGCTGTTCTCATCTTATTAAATTCAGCTTTGTGGAAGCAGGGAGCCTGCCTCTCAGTCACACTGGCTCAAGCCTGATCCAACTGCTACTGTCAGACAATATGAAAATAGGCACCACCGCAGCTCATGGCAGGTGCTGCTTCACAGCTGAAAAAAAAAGAGAAGAAGGGAAAGGAGTCCAGGGTTAGGGTTAGGGTTATCATGATTAGGATTTCAGGAGCCTGTGTGAGCCCGCGTTATTTTCCTCTTCCAGACACTTCACTGGACTGAAGGCCTAATTCAGGGAGCCTCATGTTTTTGAGAAATGCATGAGTTTCCATGCTTTTGGGGGCAGAGGCAGATGTGTGGGGAGTTCAGCTCAGAAGTCTGCTTTTATCTGCATTCTTTGCTATAGGCTATAGTGGGCCTCAAGGAAGCTCCCGTTCAAATGAAAAACAACAACAACAACAAAAACAAATACTCTTAAATCCCTGGGAGTCAGGAGGGCCCTAAAATCCTTCCCGTGAAATCATTTAAGTATCTTAGTGTAACGAAGCGGCAGAGGCTCTGCTCAGAGACCTGAATCCATTGAACAAAACAGAAAACCCAGCCCTGGAAAGAAGTCACTGTGTGGGTGTGAGAGTCCTCATCTTCACCCCAAATTTCTGCCTTACACTGTGTTCTGGTTACGTAGAAACCACTCCAGTGTTTAGTGGCTTAAACTGACAGGCGTCTCCTTATTTTTTGCGTTCTGGGGGCTGGCACTCTGAAGAGTGGACATTTAAATGACTGGAGCCAGCTTCAGCCTCCCCAGCACTGACCTGACACTTGGTGCTGTTTCTCCTGTTAAACAGGCCTCGTTAGATGCTCTTCTGCGGGCTTCACTGGGATCTCCCGGCAGCTGTGCTCAGGTTAGGATGGCACTGGGGCATCCAGAATCCTTCACTCACAAGTCTGACGGGCACCTCGGCAAGGACACCCAAGCCTGGGCTCGGCTGTTGGGGGCCGAGTGGAAGGTTGCTCCTTCTCTTTCCCTCCTTAAATTGGCCTTTACATGGGGTGTCTTCACCTGGTCTCTCCAGCAAAGTAGCTGGACCTCTTACATTGTGGCTCAAGCTTCCAGGCCTTGGAACTGTCCTGTGCCACCTCCCCTGTCCTAGCAGTTGAAGGGAGTCACAGGCCCAGGCCAGGTCCAGCCTCCAAGTGGACTACACACGGGCAGGAAGGCTGGAAAGTGGGGGTCACTGGGAACCGTCTTTGGACACCAGATCAAGTGTATTCTGTACTTTGGTCTTCAGCCTCCAACTGTAATCTAGTGACATCAACTGTCCTGCAGGATATACCTTCCTGCACACATTATTTATTTATTTACTTTAATTTACTTTTTATTTTATATTGCAGTATAGCTGACTTACAATGTTGTGTTAGTTTCAGGTATACAGCAAAGTGATTCAATTATACACATACATATATCCATTCTTTTTCAGATTCTTTTCTCATATTGGTTATTACAGAGGGTTGAGTAGAGTTTTCTGTGCTATACAGTGGATCCTTGTTGGTTATCTATTTTATGTAGAGTATTGTGTGTATGTTCATCTCAAACTCCTAATTTATCCCTCACCACACCTTTCCCCTTTGGTAACCATAAATTTATTTTTGAAGTCTGTGAATCTGTTTCTATTTTATAAATAAGTTCATTTGTATCCTGTTTTTAGATTCCACATATAAGTGATATCATAATATTTGTCTCTGGCTGTCTGACTTAACTTAGTATGATAATCATTATGTCCATCCATGTTGCTGCAAATGGCATTATTTCATTCTTTTTTATGGCTGAGTAGTATTCCACTGTATATATGTACCACATCTTTTTTATCGATTCCTCAGTTGATGGACACTTAGGTTGTTTCCATGTCTTGGCTATTGTAAATAGTGCTGCAATGAACACTGGGGTGAATGTAGCTTTTCAAATTATGGTTTTCTCTGGCCTAGGAGTGGGATTGCTGGATCATATGGTAGTTCTATTTTCAGTTTTTTGAGGAACCTCCATACTGTTTTCCATAGTGGCTGCACAAATTTACATTCCCACCAACAGCATAAGAGGGTTCCCTTTTCTCCACACCCTCTCCAGCATTTATTGTTTGTAGACTTTTTGATGATGGCCATTCTGACTGGTGTGAGGTGATAACTCATTGTAGTTTTAATTTGCATTTCTCAAATAATTAGAGATGTTGCGTATCTTCTCATGCTGCACAGATAATTTAGTCAATTATTCTATAACTATTTCAACTGAATGCAAGTTTAAGCCTCTGCTTAGCTATCTGTAAAGTGGAACACCCATTGCAGTATGAAGTTCCTCTTGAGGTAATTGAGATTCCATATAATTAAGAAGTGTGGATGGACAGAGAATGAGACTGGGGGGATGTGGAAGGCAAGTCTCTAAGTGCTTGAGTCAGGATGAAACCAGAGGTACACAGTCATTCCTCAGCATCCAGGGCAGTTGGATTCAAGACCCCCATGGACACCAAAATCCACGGATGCTCAAGTCCCTTATAGAAAATGCGTAGTATTTGCATATAACCTACGCATATCCTCTTGTATACTTTAAATCATCTCTAGATTACTTATAATATATAATACAGAGTAAATGCCATGTAAATAGTTGTAAATACAATGTAAATGCTATTGAAATAGTTGCTGGCCTGTGGCTAATTCTAGTTTTGCTTTTTGAAACTTTCTGGAATTTTTTTTTCAAATATTTTTGATCCATGATTGGTTGAATCCGTGGTTGCATTTTAAATTTGTCTTTTTAATTTTAGTCATGCCAGTGGCTCTGAAATGATAACTCATGGTGGTTCTAATTTGAAGGATGTCATTTTAGAGACCCTTTCCTCTGGGTTGAACCCAGCATATCTTTTTAAAAAGGCAAAGACCAGAGAGAAAGATTCATAGAAACATCAACCCTGGTTTTTTGTCTTTGCTCAGGACTATTTATCAGGTTATTGTCTTAAATGACAAATAACGAAGATAAAGGAAATAAAGTGATTGCCAAGGTGTGCGGTGTTGACCACTGATGAAACATGTACTAGAAAATATGGTACCCGCATCTCATCTCACAGAGAGCATTGCTTTGGCTGAGACTATTTATTTTTAATTGAAGTATAGTTGATTTACAATGTGTTAATTATTGCTGTACAGCAAAGTGATTCAGTTATATATATATATTCTTTTTTTTTAATATTCTTTTCCATTATGGTTTATCATAGGATATTGGAGACTAAGTTTTAATGAGTGGATCTTTTAAACAGTAATGTAAGTATGTTAGTACAGTAAGAGGTGTGAGGGTGAGGCCCAAAAGGCTCAAGTTTGGGGACCAGTGGTGCAGCAAAAGGGCACTAGACTGGGGGTCCAGGGACCCTGAGATTGAATCCCAGTCACTCTAGAAGGATTTTAACCTCCGTGAATCTCAGTTTGTCATTATAAATGTGTTGATGATAAGACCTCATTTCAAAGTGGTTGAGAAGACTGAACAAGATTAAAATACTTTACTAACTTATTTTAATAAGATTAAAATGATGGCAGAGAGCGGTTTCACAATTAATCTCATATCTCAATCAAGTTAACATTTCCTGTCCCCGCCCCCAATGGCCCAGAGGTTGAAAGATTTCAGGCCCTGGGGTGTCAGTCCACAGATGGCACCGAACGCTTTAGGCTGACATGTAGGAGAAAGTAAGCTTTCTGAAGGCAGGAGTGGACAAGCCTGGCTAGCTCTTTCCCAAACCCACTTCATTCATCCCCTGGGAAGAGAGTTAGACCACACTTCTCCCATTTCTCATTACAGTTACCTGTCACCAGGTAAGTGACTGGGCTGATCTTTATTATGTTAATTCAATGAGATACTGGCATTCTTTGTTACAGCATCTCTCCCACCCTAATACAGTAGGCAGTACTTACACCTTTGTGTAGAACTTCCAGAAATTTAAATGGTGCCTCTCAGGTGTTCAGTAAATACTTGTTGAATTAATGATCAAGGAGCAAACCAATAATTGATTAGAAAAAAAAGGTATAGGTTGAGGAGTGGAGGTAGGAAAAAACATTTTGCTTTCTTTATCAGGTTGCTCAGGTCTGGCCCATGGTAGAGGAAGTAATTTTAATTTCCTTGCTCACTGGGTTTTAAATTTTTCTGTTCTCTCATGGGCCTATTAAGTGTTGGGAAAGCTTGGGAAGGTGACATCCAAGACTGTTTACTAGCAGCCAGTGTTTTCTCTACTAGAGTCTAATTCCTCTCTTTTAAAATATTTTACTGCTGTAGGAGTGGCACCTGATACAGAAAAATCAAAACCAAACCAAACAAGACAATAACTGTATTTTAAACGATGATTTCTTGGCCTTATTTTAATCTGGGAATGAATGTCTCCAGCAGTATAAGCGTCAAAGACAGAATGAAATTTGAAAAGTGCTGTGCAGGCTAACCCCACTTGTTTACTGATTCTCACCTCCTTAATAATCCGCAAACTCAATACTTCTCACAGAAAACCCAGCAGTCTCACCCCAATTTTCCACCAAGATTTCATAGCCAAGAGCTGTAATGAGGTCTCCTACAAGTGTAACTCCCATCATGTTTACCGAACATGTGATGGTATCTTTACTGAAAGAGTCTTGTCAACAGTGTGTGTCTCTCTGGGCACAGTTTACAGGGTGATTCAGTAAACTTACATCATTTTTTTTTCAATTAATCCTCCCTCCCAAGAAATGTGCTAATCTGTCTGTACTGGGCCTCCTTGTCACTGGTGTGAATTATCTGATTTTTACTGTTTTCAAAGGCATTTTGCATATTCATAAAATGTTATTATTCAAATGTACCATATTAACCCAGAGTGCATTTTAAGCCAAAAGTAATTAATTCTGTTTTGGATAAATCAGTTAGAATTGGAGTAGAGACTGCATGCTGGTTTTGTCTAATTACTTCTAGAGAAGCACGTGCAATACAATGAACTGATAACACTGTTAGATCCTTTGTGAAATCATACATTTCCTGAATCAACTGAATAGCAGTAAATTAGTCATGGTACATAGGGTAAGGGTATGTCTAGCTTTAAGAAAATTCAATATAAAAGTCAAGCTTATGATGGATTTAAATTATGGGGCAATTATTTGTGTTACAGGTTAATTATTTGCCTACAGGAGCTTGGTAATTTATTAGTACTTTGACAAAATAGGCTAAGAGGTTAACCGAAGGCATGAGTCAGAAACGTTTTCTTTAAAAAAAAAAGTAAATATTTTAGGTTTTTGTGGGCCATATGGTCTCTATCACAGCTATTCAGCTCTGCCTTGGTTGGAGTGTATGTGGAGCAAAATCAGCCATGGATAATAAATAAATGAATACTCGTGGTTCTGTGTTCCAATAAAACTTCATCAGTGGACACTAAATTTGAATTCCATATGATATTATTATGTTACACAATAATCTTATGATTTTTTAGCTTCTGGGCCATATGAAATCAGGGGATGGCTGGATTTGGCACAAGGGTTTGCCAACACTTGATTTAAAGTATTATGAGCAATCAGAGAGAAATGAAGGTAAAATGCCTGCTATCATAGTGAGTCTGGAGACTAGACAGCGACACAGAAGTGCAGCTTGGAATTAAACATTCATTGCTGGAAGGTCTCTGGCTGCGTGGTACAGATGAGCTCCGGGCACAGGGACACGCCCTGGCTCAGCCAGCGGGAGAAATCGTGTCTGTGCTCTTTCATTAGATGTGTTCTTTCCTCTTTCTATTTGCTCAGGGCTCGTGCTGAGGAGTTGATGGGATTCTGAATAGTTTCAGCCTCATTTTCCAACTTACTTTTCTGCCTTACACAGTATAATTTTTAGTCTTGGGTGACTCAGAACAGCGAGGCAGATTCCTGAGATGCCAACTCAGAAGTTGTGGAAGAGGGCCTTGAAATTTACATTTCAACAAACCAGCCAGAATGTACTGATGGGGGTTCTGGCAGGCAGAGTACTGAGTACTCTCTTTTCTAGTCCAACCCTGGCTTTTGTCTCCTTAGACTGTCTTCCATCTGCCCCTCCTTCTCATTCCTTGGTCTAAAGACTCAGCTGTGGCCTGGGGTTGTCTTTTTTGGGATACAGCTTATAGAACAGAAGGTCAGTGCATCCTTACCTCCACTGCAGCTAAAGTGATCTTTTCAATATGCCACACTGGAATCTAAAATACTATACAAGTCAACATATCTATGAAACAAAAACAGACTCACAGACATAGAGAGCAGACTTGTGGTTGCCAAGGGGGAGGGGGGTGGGGGAGGGATGGATTGGGAGTTTGGGATTAGCACATGCAAACTATTATATACAGAATGGATAAACAACAAGGTCCTACTGTATAGCACAGAGAACTATATTCAATATCCTGTGATAAATCATAATGGAAAAAATATGAAAAAAATATATGTATAACTGAGTCACTTTGCTGTACAGAAGAAATTAACACAATATTGCAAATCAATTATACTTCAATAAAATTAAAAAGAAAAACAAAACAAAATTAAAAAAAAATGTCTCACTGCCCATGTCAATACCTTGCTAAGTCCTTTGTTGATTTGGGATCAAGGTAAACTCACCAAGGCCTGCCCAGTGTGGTCCTTCATCCCATCCACATTTTCAACCTGACCTCATGTTGATTTCCCTTCCTCCCACGTCCTCTCTGTGCCTCTGCCTGCCACGGGGCCTTTGCACTTGCAGGTCCCACTGTCTGTTCCACTTTACCTCTTCCTCCTCCTGGTTGATGTCTATACAGGCTTCACATTTCACTCAAGTGAACTTTACTCACGAAAGCTCTTTCTGACGTCAGCTTTATAAAGTACTCATATACCAGGTGGCACTCATCACGGGGGAAATCTTACATTTGTTTTTGTGATATTTGACAAAGACCTGTCTGTCTCACTGGACTCTGAGCTCCATGAGGACAGGGGTCAAGTTAATATTTGGCTCACATTTGTATTTTCTATGCCTAGCATATTGCCTGGATAAGTCATTTGTTGAGTGAATGAACAAAGGAATGAATGAATGAATGAATAAGAGAAGGCTAAGTTATGTGCTCTGCTCCAGGCAATTAGAAAGTCTCAGAAAGTGTCCTGCAACCATGAAAGACCCCACGCTGCCCACGTGGAACCAATGGGGAGAAACCCGAGGGCTTCACGCTGTCCTCTGCTCCAATGCGAGAAGCTTGGTCCCTGAACCAGTGCGGGGTCATGCTGGAAGGGGTATCATTGTCGAGAGCAGAGGCGAGAGAGCAGTAACCCCACCACAGCTGACAGGTTTAGGGAGGACGAGTGTAAAGGAGGAAGAACTTCTTAAGAATGAGGATTGTAATAAAATTACCAATATGTTACGAAATGTCAGAGAGAAGAAAGAGAATGAGGTTGCCCAGACTTCATGTATGTACAGTATGACAGAATATGTTGATTGGTACATACATTTTTTGGCAAAAGTTGAGTGTGAGGGCACAGACGTGCTCTACCAAATTGTATTGGGGAAAATCAAATGATGGCCTGACATCTGCTTAAATGCCTGATTCTAGATTTTCAACTGTTTGCAAGTAGGTATTATTACACTTACGATACATAAATGACTTGTATGTGCTCTTAAAACATGTTTTTAACTCATTTGTTTTTTTATGTAATGTTGTCATTTAGCTGCCCTGACTACTATGGAAATGTAATGTATTAATTTTTAAAAACATGATTTTGAATATCATCTAGTGAACCAAATGTAGTCAAAATTACACTTGTCACAATTTTTAATTTTTGCTGGGAAAGAAATCACTTCATTCTCTTAGCATTGAGCACATAGTAGGTGCTCAGTAAGGTTTCTTGAATGATTAAAAGATTATGCTGTTTGCTTATGAAAAGAAAATAATCCTTTAGTTGGAGCTTAAATCCCATTTAACAAACTCAGAAACACGTGTGTTGGAACAAAATCTCTGAAGTCTCCTAGTTCATCCTTTTATCCCATATAGTTTTTTTCTAAATAGTTCCCAATGGGAGGTACCTATACTGTCTTCCAGGATTTTTAAGGGCAGAGGTGCCATGGTCTCCCAGGGTCAATCAGCTTCACCTGCAGCAGACCACCCCCAAGCCTGGCAGCTTGAAATAATAATATTGATTTAGTTAATATTTCTATGGGTTAGCAATTTGGCCTGGGCTCAGCTGGGTAATTCTTCTGGACTCAGGTGCCAGTGAGTGAGATGACTGCCTCCTGAGTGTGCTGGCTGCCCCTGGATAAGGGAGATGGCCTCTCCCACCCTCCAGTGGGCTAGCTTAGCCCAACTGGGCAGCTTTCCAAGAGCCAGGGCAGAAGTTGTAAAGTGTCTTGTGGCCTGGACTCAGAACTGGCACGTCATCACTGCCATCACAGTAGACCCGCTTATCCATGGTTTCACTTTCATTTACCCACTGTGGTCCAAAAATATTTACTGGAAAATTCCAGAAATAAACAATTCATAAGTTTAAATCACACACCATTATGAGTAGCATGATGAAAGCTCACACCGTCCCACTCCATCCAGCCAGGGATCCCCAACCATCGACATGGTCATGGCTCCATGATCCAGGAAGCAGATGGTCCTCCTTCTGATGTATCATCAGAACGTCAATAGTAGCCTAAAGCTATGTCACAACACCTATGTCATCTACCTCCTCCATCTCATCCTGTGGGCATTTTATCATCTCACATCATCACAAGAAGGGTGAGTATGGTACAATACGATATTTTGAGAGAGAAAGAGAGAGACCACATTCACATGACTTTTTACAGTATGTTGTTATAATTGTTCTATTTTATTACTAGTTATTGTTGTCAGTCTCTTACTGTGCCTAATTTTGTAAGTTAAACTTTGCCATAGGTGTGTATGTATAGGAAAAAACATAGTGTATGTAGGGCTCAGTACTATCTGTGGTTTCAAGCTTCCACTTGGGTCTTGGAGCATATTCCCAGCGAATAAAGGGGGTGGGGGGGGTTACTGTACTTTTTATTTGCCACAGAAAGTCACAAGGCCACCCTAGAGTCACTAGAAGGGAAATAGTCTCCACCTCTTGATAACAGGAGTTGCAAAGTTACCTCACAAGGGACATTGATACCAGGAAAGGTGCTGGATTGTGGTTATTTCTGTGATCTGCCTTAAGAACCCCGTCTCTCTTCTATCAAGACTAGCTCTCCATATCAAATCAAAATCATGCTTCAGCTTATTACCAGCTTGCTATATTCTTCTTTGATGGTAATAGTCACTATCTTCCATACAATAGCTTTTCCTCAAGTTAATAGCATTAATTTTCCCTTCAGCTCTCTTTTATCTTCAAAAATGTTTGATATATTGTATATAATATAACCTGAGAAATTGATCCTTGAGAAGGAAAGATTAACTAGGTACCTTTGGATCCCTTGAAAGTTCACCACATCTGAGAATCAACCCTATCTTGGGCACTCACTTATGCTAAACAATAATAACAGCAGCAGCAGCTAACACTTATATAGCACTATTTGTAATCAGGCACGGTTCTAAGTGCTTTACATATAATCCTCACAATAACCCCCTGTGACAGGTACCATAATTATCATTCCCCTTTTATAAATGGGGAAAATGGAACACAGAAAGGTAAAGCCAAGACCACACGGGCAGACAGAAACAGAGTGAAAATTTGCCTGCAGGCAATGTGGCCTCAGAACCCGTGTTTTGTATCACTACAAAGTAGTGCCTTCTGTGTGACTTCAGACAAATCACCCAACATCTCTGAACCCACATTTGCACATCAGCAAAGTGGCAATGGTGTGTCTACCGACACACAGATGTGTGGTGAGACTCAATGAGCCCATGTATCTGCAAATCACTGTAAAAATGTGAGACAAAATTTTACTTTTATCATGAACCTGACCCGGTCATGTTCTTCACTAAGAATTTGAGACGTCCAAAGAACACACAAATTGTTACACGGTTCCTAAGTGCTATTTAAATAAAGGAACGGATGGTGTCTGTTTAAATGCAAATCAGTCTACAGTGTTAGTGAAATTGATATCAGTGTGATTTTGGGTTAACTATTCTGGTGTGAGGTCTTATTTTTCCATCAAGTGTCCTCCCCCTAGTCTTTCTCCAAAGATGAAGACAACTCTGCTAGTGAAATCTGAGGGAGGAATGAGAACATGAGCTCCCCTTCAAGTCTGTTGCACCCTCTTCCCTGTTTTGCTGGAAATTGTACTCATGTGTATTTCTCCCCAACAAATATTTTGGAATTGATATTTCTTCATCATCGTGAACCCAGTTTACAGCAGCAGGCATGCAGTGTGTTATTTTTGGAGCAGTGCTATATACACTGGAAAGAATTTGCACATGAGGGCAAAATGGAACAGACAACTGCTTTTGGGGACTGCACAGATTAGTACATCATTGCATACTAACAAAGTGCTAATTGCTCCTTCGACCATGGGCCCAGTTTACAGAGCTTTTGTACAAATGTGCTCTGTGCTCTAAATTACAAAACTAACACTGCATTATTTCTCAGTACAGCTTGCAAATTCTTGTAGGGCAGTATGAATTAGCATTAATTAAACCAGAGAAAGAGAGAGAGAGAGACAGAGAGAGAAACAGAGAGAGAGAGAGGCAGAGAGAACTAGCTGTAGAGAGGGAGATACATTTTAGAAAGAACAGACCAGATGCTAATTACTTAAGTTACAAATGTTGCACTTGTTCTGAAATACTAGTAAAAGCAAACAGCATCTCTTCTCAAGGCTTGTATTTGAGAAATACAGTTTCAAGTCTGTAGTGAATATGAACATTGGTGATTAATAGCTGAAATAAAGGGTGATTGGCCTTAGCTGTTTTGTGTTTTATCAAATGTGTGTGACTAATTCTTGAGGGGATTGTTTGCGCTCAAGATTCCAGATAAATTCTTCCAAAGCAGCTAAGAGAATCTGCCAAGTAGTGAATGAATGAGTTTTCATCGTTGGAAAGCATGGAAGGTTCGTGTATAATTTCTCTTACCCTTCTCTTTTTTCATTTAGTCTGGTGTTTGCATCCTTGAGTGTAAATTTTTTGCACCTCTGCATATGCTAAAGTACTTGAAAAGTACCTTACAGTCGATGATTTCCTTATTTAATAAATATTTGTCGAGTATCTAATATGTGCTAAGCACAGGAGGTGCAAAGAATCTTTATCTTCAAGTGGCTCAGAGTCTATCTGGATAGATGGGTCCATGAATGACTAACGCTACCATAAAAAGACAAATGTCTCCCTCGAAAACTGAACAAAACTGTTGCTGTGGGAACAGAAGACAGATGGCCATTTCTGCCTGGAAGAGGTGTGGAGGAGCAGAGATTTTCCTGTAGTACCTGGAATGATGCGTACAGGTGCAGACAGGGCTTGGATTGTGAGCAGAGGGTGGGGAGCCAGGAGTAAGGAATGGTACGACTCTGAGCTTGGACGGTGGCAAGGCGATGGAGAATGAAGAACAGATCTGAGAGCCTTTGCAGAGGTGGACCTGAGAGCACGGGATACCTACTTAGTCTTGACAAGTGAGGGAAATTGACCTCAGAGTTCTGCGTATGGTTCTCCATTAATGCACTAAGAAGACAAGAGAAAGGGTAGACAGAGGGAGCAGGTAAATGGAGGCTGAGGTGGCGTGGCTACTTCTCTGCCCATAACCCCCTGGGACTTCTTTACCAGCTCCTGGTGGATTTTCACTCTCAGCCAACACTTGGGAGCAGCCCGAACCTGCATCTCTTTGCCAGCAGCCAAACTCAGCCTGCTGAAACGCCTTCATCTGCATTTACAGAAAGAGGAAACAGCTGGGAAATTACTAAGAAGAATAAGGAGCCCAAGACCAGCCCTTACCCAAAGGCTGATATAACAGGGAAACACAGGTATTTCTCCATCCTTGTTCCTAACTGGGAGAACTTTGATGTATGACCTACATCCGTGTTTCTCAAATTTTAGTTTGCTGATGAATCACTTGAGAGGCCTTGTGACATGCAGATTCTGATTCAGTAGGGCTGGTGTGGGGTCTGAGATTCTGCATTTCTAACACGGTCCTAGTGACTGGTGCTGCTGGCCCATGGACCACACTTTGCATTGCAAGGAGTTACCACTGTCTTCAGAGTCCCCTGAGGGATCGAACCAAAATTACCCATTCTCTTTCTTGACATTGCTTCCTTGCTTAGCTTCCCTCTCTTCCTGGTCCAGATTCTCCTCTCTCCCACTAGACTTTTCTGAGGACCCTTCTCAATAAATCACTCCAACAGGAATCCTCATATCAGTGTCTGCATCTGGGGAATGCAACTTAAGACAGAGCCCTTAAGTTTGGCTTTGAACATGACATATGAGGTGCAGAAGAAATACACAAGATGAAATGTCCAATAAGTAGTAGGCACTGGTGGCACTCGTGCCTTCCTTCTCTGAGTTCTCCTTTCTTAGTGTCCTGAGAATACAGAACATGAAGCAGAACTTCGTTGTCTCTGGTTTGTCCTTAACAATTTAAAAGAGCAAGTTTGTCTTGTTAGATTCTAGGTTGAAATCTTTGAAAAGATGTGGCTTATGTGACAAATCCCACTGACCAAAATATTCTGTTTGTTGAGTGCTTCTCAAACATCAATGTGCATCAGAATCAACTGTCAGTCTTGCTGAAATTGTGTAGGTCTGGGAGGGGCCTGAGAATCTGCATTTCTAACAGGCTCCCTGCTGCTGTTGCTGCTGGTCTGCAGACCACATGGACCACACTTTGAGAAGCAAGGATCTAAAACACTTTGCTTATTCTGAAGTGTAATTTTCAAGGAAATACTCTGAGATTGAATGAAACACTGATAGCAGCAGTAGTAGAAGAGGTACTAGAAGTAGTAATAGTAGTAGTAGTGAGCACAGAATTAAGGTTTTGACATTTGTACACACACATGAAGCCATCACCACAATCAGGAGTGAGCACACTCATCACGACAAAATGTTCCCTCCTGCCCGCTTGTCATCCCTCCCTCAACTCCCTCCCCCACTGCAGGCCACCACGGAACTGCCTCCTGTCACTATAGGTTAGTTTGCATTTTCTAGAATTTTATGTACATGGAATCATGCCGTGTGCCCTCTTTATTTTGTCTGGCTTCTTTCATTCAGCATCATTATGTTGCGATTCATCCATGTGAATGAAGTACTTCATTCCTTTCTGTTGCTGACTGGTGTTCCATTGTATGGATATGCCACAATGTGTCCATTCTCCCATTGATGGGTATTTGGATTTCTTCCAGTTTTTGAATTTTACAAATAAAGCTGCTATGAACAATCATGGAAAAAAACAGTAGTAGTAGTGACAGCTGACATTTATTACTTACATGCGGTGAGTAGGAGCACTTCCTCTGTGCTTGGCCCTATTCAACTTGTGGTATGTATACTAACTCACTTATTCCTCACAACGACTCCACGAGGTCTAAGAATAAAGAATGGTCAATCTTTTAATAAGGTGACTACTGTTCTATACAGAACTTTCTTGACTTATGATGGGGTTATGTCCTGTTAAACCCATTATAAGTTGAAAATAGAAGTCAAAAATGCATTTAATACACCCAACCATCATAGCTTAGCCTTGCCCACCTTAAATGTGCTCAGAACACTTGCATAAGCCTACAGTTGGGCAAAGTCATCTATCACAAAGCCCATTTTATAATAAAGTGTTGAATATCTCATGCAATTTATTGATTACTATACTGAAAGTGAAAAACAGAATGGTTGTCTGGGTACAAAACGGTTGTAAGTGTGTTGATTGTTTGCCCCCATGATCACATAGCTGCCTGGGGGCTGCGGCTGCCCTGCATCACAGGAGTGTCCTATCTCATATCTCTAGCTTGGGAAAAGATCACAATTCAAATTCAAACTACAGTTTCTACTGAATGAGTGTCACTCTCACATCTTTGTAAAGTTGAAAAATCATAAGTCAAACCATCATAAGTCAGGGATTGTTTGTGCCGGGAACTTCAGAATATTTGGGGCTTAACCTATACAAGTCTAAAATATTTGGAGTTGTTTTGCTAGTCACCACATTATCTCTAAGAGGAGACAACATTCTTGGGAAATGAACAGAGCCTAACTTATTTTTATCTGGGGAGCCATGGGAAGGCACCAGATGTATGAGGTAGCAATGAATGAAGTGGCCTCTGTGGTGATGTCACAGGTTGTTGGATTGATTTCAAAACTCAGCTTAACCCCCACTTTACCCCACCCTTTTGAGTCAGCTTTGGGCAGTTGGGTCTGAAAATGACAAGGATGACTCAAGCTTTGAAATCTCTATGAAAACATGAGACATCTCTTCCCACCCTCAGCGATCTTTGTTTTCTTCCAAATGCTAAGAACCCACACTTTAAGAAAAAAAAAAGGGGGGGCAAACTATGTATAAAATCTTCTGACTTAATCAAAACAAATATTTCTCCAAATCTGCTTCCTTTGTGCTTTAAAAAACCTGAAATAAAGTTCAATTAACAATTGAAAGAGGAGTACAGTTACTGTATTTCCTTATTTTCAGAAATCAAATGTTAGGATATAATCAGGCAGATTTATAATTGTGAAGAGAACCTGTTTTTCTTTTGCATCAGGCTTTGATTTGTGAACAAGAAGACCTACCATGGCTTGAAAGAAACATGTGGTCATATCTATTTCTCTCTTATTAAACGTCCAGAATCATTCATGAAGTATGTGTTATGGCTACTCTCTAAGGCACAGATTTAAAAATTATAGTGGATTAAGGTGGAGCGGAAGGAAGCAAGCTGACTCTGGGTGGGGGCCGGGGTGGGGGAAATAACGTAGTACGTCCTGGACTCTGAATGAAGAGGAATGTGAGAGGGCCCTCTTCTTGGTGTTATATGTGTGAAGTAATCATAAAGTATAACTGTAATGAATCCAATTCTGAAAGTCCACTCTTCTGTAAAGAGAGGAATCTTTTTTAGCACCTGGGGAAATTCAGGTGATGGCAAACTTAGGCAAGAGGAATTGGACTCAGGCTGTGTCAATGCTGCCTTTTCAGCAAATAATCTCAGAGCTGGAGGTCGGATTCTGACCAGAGAATGTGAAATATGGTGTTAGGTTTTTCAAACAAGAAGTAGCATCTATTTACCGGGAAGGGAAATCAATTTATGAGGTTGACAGAAATTCCCACACGGTGTTATATGGAACAACAGGTGTTGTGGGTGAGAGCATTAAAAGGGCTCTTTTGTCAAATAAGTTTGGGAAACCATGCGCATTTGCTTGTGGAGATTCTCAAGATGCACAAACATACAAGAGGGTCGGAGGAGACCTGCTCCTTGTTTAAGTTCACTGAAAAAGGATTCTCAGAAAGTAGTATTATGTGGAACTCAGTTCAGGAAATGGAAGAGAATTTTTGGAAAAGTACTTAATTGCAGAGAGGTGTGTGGTGACTTAACCAGTAGGTTGAGTTGCTTACTATAAAGAAGTAGAGAAGCTTTATTAAAAGTATAGCTGTAATACTTGGCCAGATAGTGTACTTCAAGCAGAATGCAAGAGACAAGATTGAGTTGAAAACTATGGGCGAGTTAAGAGTTCTGCCTAGGAAGCAGGGTAATCGATTGCTTGACTTTAGGTCCTTAAGAAATCAGTCATCTGTGCTCAGGGATGTCATGTCTTTTATGCCTTTGGATGAATGTGCACAGGAGGTGCTGGTGGTGAGGGGGCAGCTCTACTTCAGTTTCCTTGTAAATTAAGTGTTCATTCTTATTTTGCCAAAATCCTAAAAAAGTCTATCCTTACCTAGTCTTTGGAGGTAGAAGGATTACATTTTTTGAACAGAAAATGACAAAATCTGACTATTTGAAGTCAAAAGTGCCCAGGTTGAATTTTTGATCAACACAACAAAGGAGGCCAAGGTACTCTGAAGTCCAGGCATGGTGGTACCACACACAGAGCCACAGCCAAAGTCAGAAGGAAGCTGGCTAAGATCTGCAGAAAGAAGAAAACATGCCTAGGAGAGCAGGAAGCTGGCATGGCTGCCCTCCCATTGGGCATCCCTTCATGATCCCCTTTGGCTTGAATTGTTGATGTCTTTACTGACACTTTGGAAATTCACAGCTACCATGGAGGGCAACAGGGGATTTCTGCCTTACCACTCTCCCTTTTTCTTCTTGTCTTTGTTCAGTTTGTGGCCTTAATGCCATCCTGAGGTTGAGCTGTCACTTCAAGCTTGTTAGTCAAATTACGGTGATTAATGCAAACAGCCGATATGAACTTTGGGCTGCTCAGATGTTAGATAACCCACGAGCTGGGAGGGAGCCGTCCTTCTACATATCCTAAGTGACTCAGACATCTTTCAACACCAAAGGACAGCCTCCTGGTATTTGATATAAATGTGATGGCCAAGTTCTTTTCAGAAGATAAAAATAATGAAGCCATTCACAGACAAATGGCTTCTGGTGAGAAAGGGTTGTGTTCTGTTGACTCCTATCTGGATGCTGATCTTTACTAGAGGGTTTTCAACAAAATCCAAGCCTCCGTCATCTTTTCTTCTAAATGGGGTCATTTTCTTTAACTGGGTTTGAGAAACAACTGAAACCAACCCTTCTTACTGGTTTAACTTTTACATGTGGTAAATGGTGATGTATCCATTTTCCCCCCTAATTTGAAGAAGGCATTTTGGAGACTAATAAGAAAAATAAATATAAGATACATAGAACTTTGAAAGAAGCTTACTTATAGAAATGAGACAAAATAAAATATTTTTTATTACATAATAAGGAAGCCTCAGTTCAGAAATTCTCCAGAGAATAAATCACCAAACTTTCTGACCTAATGTGAATTTAGAACTCTTACCACAAGGGATTTCCTGCCTAGACTGGTGTGAGGAAACCAACTATGAGAAAAATGTTCCAATAACATAAATTGAAGTTTTATTGCTGGGGGATACCCTATGAAACCAGCCATTTCCATTAATGCATTTTATGATTTTATAAAGTGTGCTCAGAAGGGCCAACACAGGCAAAATTTTGATGCAGTTGGTTTTGTCCAACTTTTGTCTCCTGGGGGCTCATCATCTAAGACCAGATTTTAAGACCCAACATCTCATTCGATCCTCACTATTCAGAGCTTGTTGATACTATATTATTTATTCCTTCATGAAGAGTGGTCTGTCTCCACCTCCATCATAAGGAAGTGAGATCATTAAGTCTGGTGTTGTCTCGGGCCAATTTTTATATCTAACCCACTGGGTAACATAGGAGTATGGAGTTCAAACTGAAGATTAATTTTTTGGAGATGGTGGACTGACCTAGCATGGTCATCTAAGTTTAAGTGTTTTTTAAAGTCAGGTATTATTTACATAAAGTAAAATTCATCCTTTTAAATGTATATTTCTAGAAGTTTTTTTTTTAAATTTATTTATTTTATTTATTTATGTTTGGCTGTCTTGCTGTGCGTGGGCTTTCTCTTTGTTGCTGTGCGCGAGCTTTCTCTTTGTTGCGATGCACGGGCTTCTCATTGTGGTGGCTTCTCTTGTTGCAGAGCACAGGCTCTAGGTGCATGGGCTTCAGTAGTTGTGGCGTGTGGGCTCAGCGGTTGTGGCTCGCAGGCTCTAAAGTGCAGGCTCAGTAGTTGTGGCGCATGGGCTTAGTTGCTCTGCAGCATGTGGGATCTTGCCCGACCAGGGCCTGAACCCATGTCCCCTGCATTTGCAGGTGGATTCTTAACCACTGTGCCACCAGGGAAGTCCTAGAAGTTTTGACAAACACAATCATGTAACTGCAATCACTGTCAATGTATAGCACATGTCCATCACCCACAAAATTTCCTCATGCCACATGTAGGCACTTTCTTATAAGGCAAAATGCACTCTTGTCTTATAACTCAGTAACCCCCATAAACAGAAAAAAATGTACACATATGTTTATAAGGGATTTTTTCATTGTTTTCCCAAACTGTAACTAAGTCAAATAACACTCCCTGCATTCCCAGCCCTCAAGCAATCACTGATTTATTTTATTTCTCTATGTCTTTGCTCTTTCAATGTTGTATAAATGGAATCATACAGACTATAGTCTGTGTGTATGAGTTGGGGGTGGTGATCCAGCTTGCGGTTCTCTGATATCCTTGGATCTGTGGTTTATAACTTTCATTATTTAAAAAAAAAAAATTGTGTCTACTATCTTTTCAACTTTTTTTTTTTTTGTCTTGAGCTCTCTTCTTCTTCATACTAATTACTTGTATGTTAGAATGTTTGACCTTGTCTCACAGTTCTCAAATGTACTGTTCTTTTTTCCTCACTCTTTTTCCTCTTTGTGTTTCAGTTTTGGTAATTTCTGTTGCTCTCTTTTCTTGTTCACTGTTTATTTTCTTGGCTCTATCATATCTGCTACTGAGCCTGTCAAAGGCATTCTTCATCTCTCTTTTCATGATTTTATTTCTAGCATTTCCCTTTGACTCTTCCTTACAGTTTCTATTCCTCTACTGAAATTCCCTGTCTATTCATGAATGTTGTCCCTCTTTCTCACTGGAAATTTTAACATATGTATGATAGTTATTTTAAATTCCCAGCCTGATAGTTCCAGCAACTGGGTCATGTCTAGGTTTGTTTCTGCTAATTGCTTTGTTTCTTGGTTTTTCTTAATTTTTTGTATATCTCATCACTTTTTATTGAATTACATACATTGTGAGTAGGACAAAAGATACTGAAGTAATATTATTTATTCCTGCATATAGGCCATTTTTGGGTGCTCGGCCATTAATGTGGGAGTTGAATCAATCAGACTTGAGTCTGGGTTTTTTCATTGCTATGGTACACCACTGGCTTCAAGTTGCTCTAGCATTGTCTTATGTTTGGGGTGGTGGTGAAGAGATTGGAAGGTTTTTCTTAATGCTTTGTGCCTGCCCACTCCCCCAGCTTTCAGCCTTCCCTGGCATCCTGCTCCAAAGCGAGGTCTCTCTCTGAGACAGTCCCTCAGTGCCTGCTGGCTCGGGGTGGAGGCAGGAGTGGCCCCTACTCTTCTGCTCTAGTCTCGGCCCCAGTGATCCTGGGTACCTGAGCCTTGTATGGGGGGCATCGTCAGAGATCCTGCACCTCCTGCCCATGCCAGTCACACTGGCTGGTATCTTTGCCAATCTTGTGCCCCCTCTCAACAATAGAAGACCTTTAATATTATTTGTATAGGATCTTGGACCCCAAATGATTTCCTGCTCTTCCCCAAGGATGAAGGGTTTTCTTCTTATTTTCTTTTTTCCCTCGATGCAATGAATTTTCACCTGTGACATTGAGGTGACAGGGTTTGCTGCCTCTCCTCTAACATCTTAAGGCTTACATTTTGTAGGGTAGAAGGATATAGATGGGGTTCTTTTCTTTTCTCCAGCAGCAGATGCTCACCTTCTCTAGGCTTTCACATGAGCACTTGGTGGAGTAGCCATGGAGAAAACCCTGTGAGCAAGGGGAAATTCCTCAAACGTCTCAGTATCCCATAGGTCCTATGCTGTCATGATTGCCCTTACTCAGTCTTTAGCAATTTGTTTAGAATTTTAGCTGAATTCTTTATACCTGCATGGGTGATACCCAGGGTCTTCATTTCATCTTCTGCTGCAAGTGAGCCAAAGCTCTTCTCCAACACTTCCTTGGAGAAGCCTCTCTTTCCTTGGATTTCACGCTACTTTTTTGCCCTATAACCTCAGTAATCTGAAGAGTACAAGGAAAGTTATGATTTTGTAATTTATTCAGTTTTTGTTGTTGTTAGGTTAGCAGGGATATTGTTTCTAGTTTCTATATCCCAGGTCACAGCGGAACTCTGAACCATGAAAAAAAGAAGTAGGGGATAGGTCAAGAGGGGATGGGAAGGCTCTATTCAAAGACATGTTTCCAGGAGAATTTACAGATGATGCACTTTGGGGTCATGGATCTGAACTTGAATTGGCCTGCCAGAAAGGGAAGGGTTGTTCTCTTACTTCTAGATTAGTTTAAAGAAGCCTTAGGAATCAAGATTGAGTCCAGTTTGGATCTGATTCCCAGCTATGCCCCCTCAGTTAACCCAACAACTGGCGGTAGGTAGTAAGCCTGTCCTCTGGTTCCTGATTTAGTGCATTTTCAAACTATTTCACCCACAGTAGCCCAGCTTTTCCTGATGTGGGTCTGTAAATGTAACCTAGGCCATCTGGTTTCTCCCTCCTGGGTGGCCAAATGTTATCCTGCCGACTGCTTTCATTTGCTAACATGTGTACTCAGGAAATGGTGACTCTGTCTGAGTGGAAGGGAAAGGATAATAGAGTATGAATGAGACAATAAGGAAAACCATTGCTCCTGTTTATCAAGCACTTGCCGCATACCAGGACTGCGTGAAATGCTTCCCTGCATTGTCTCATTTGATTCTCATAACAAGCCTAAGGGTAGGTACTATTTTTAACTCACTGTAAATATAAAGAACAAATAAATGAATTTAATAAGTGGTTTTGGAAAAAACTGATAGTGACATGCCAAAGAATGAAACTAGACTACTATCTTACACTGTACACAAAAATTAACTCCAAATGGGTTAAAGACCTGAATGTAAGACCTGAAACCATAAAACAAAAAAACATAGGCAATAAGCTCCTTGACATTGGTCTTGGTGATGACTTTTGGATCTGACTCCAAAAGCAAAGGCAACAAAAGCAAAAATAAGTCAGACTACATGAAAGTAAAAAACTTCTGCATAGCAAAGGAAATCATCAACAAAATGAAAAGGCAGCCTACTGAGTGGGAGAATATATTTGCAAATGTTATACCTGATCAGGGGTTAATACTCAAAATATGTAAAGAATTCATACAATTCAATATCAAAAAACCAATCAATCCAATGGAAAAATGAGCAGAGGACCTGAATAGACAATTTCCAAAGAAAACATACATTCCAAAGATGGCCAACAGGTACATGAAAAGATGCTCAACATTGCTAATCATCAGGGAAGTGCAAATCAAAACCACAATGAGATATCACCTCACACCTGTTAGAATGGCTAATGTCAAAAAGACAGGAAATAACAAATGTTGTCGAGGATGTGGAGAAATTGAAACTCTTGTGCACTGTTGGTGGGAATGCAAAGCAGTCACTAGAAAACGGTATGGAAGTTCCTAAAAAAATTTAAAATAGAACTACCATATGATCTAGCAATTCCACTTCTGTGTATTTATTCAAAGAAAATGAAAATACTAATTCAAAAATATATATGCACCCCCATGTTCACTGCAGCATTATTCACAATAGCCTAGATGTGGAAATAACCAAAGTGTCCATTGAAGGATGAATTCATAAAGAAGATGTGATATATATACATATATATATAACATATATATATACATATATATATACTCAGTCATAAATATATATGTGTGTGTGTGTATATATATATATATGTATATATACATACATACACTCAGTCATAAAAAAGAATGAGATCCTACCATTTGCAACAACATAGATGGACCTTGAGGGCATTATGCTTAGTGAAATAAGTCAGACAGAGAAAGACAAATAGCGTATGATCTCACTTATGTGTGGAATATAAGAAACAAAACAAACAAAAAACCAAATAAGTGCATAGACACAGAGAACAGACTGGTGGTTGCCAGAGGCAAGGGGTGGGTGAAATGGGTCAAGGGGGTCAAAAAGTACAAACTTTCAGTTATAAAATAAATAAGCCCTGGGGATGTAATACACAGCATGGGGATTATAATTAATAATACTGTATTTCGTATTTGAAAATTGCTAAGAAATAAAAAGAGCCTGAGACACAAAGAACTGAAGTAACTTACACAAGTTTGCAGACCTAGTAAGACATAGACCCAGATCCAACCTAATATCTTAACTATTCCTGAAGTATATTGACATCTGTTCAATAACAGCATTTAAAAAAAAAAAATGTTTGATTTCTGGAATGATGACTCTCATCTAGAATGTCTTGGGTTAATGGAAATTTTCTATGAAAACGCTGACTTTTGGAGATGACGCCAAGGGTCTTACAGAAAGAGGAAATGTCATTCCCTCGGAGAAACTCTGTCACTCCTGGATGGTGGAAGTCTTCCCTCTCTCCCCAGTGTCAGAAGCCTGCTCAGATGTCACCCTAAACAACAACAGTAGCTGTGACAGTAAAAGGCAGACAATGGACGGTATAACAAAAACCCCGAGTCCCTGCTTCCCACCTCAGGCTTGAAAAGCTACCCTGAGACCTGTGGCCAGGGTTTGGGACCCAGCTGCTAAAAGCCTTTCCTTGGTTTCTCCTCAGTGGGCTCCAGTGACTGTGAAAGCTTTGGACAGGCACAGCTGTGGGAGAGCTGGGGACCGTCTTGCTGCATTTCTATAAAGAAAACCAGCTGACCACGTATCTGGATCTACCCAAGGATGAGGAATGTACTTCTTCTAAAGTTTCTTGTAAGTTTTGAGGCAGAATAAAAACATTTAGGAGGAGGAAGCCAGATTTTGTCTAATCTTATACCCATTTTTTTCTGTGCTTCTTCTATTTTATTCTTATTATAAAAATGATACAGTCACAGATAGAGAAAACAAACTTATGGTTACCAGGGGATGGCAGGGGAGGGATAAATTGTGAGATTTGGATTGACATATGCACACTACTTTATATAAAATAGATAACTAACAGTAACCTGGTGTATAGCACAGGGAACTCTACTCAATACTCTGTAATGGCCTACATGGGAAACGAATCCTAAACAAAACAAAATAAAACAAACAAACAAACAGAAAAAAAAAACAGAAGTAGAATCATAGATGTAGAAAACAAACATATGGTTACCAGGGGATGGGGGCGGGGAGGGATAAATTGAGAGATTGGGATTGACATATACACACTATTATATATAAAATAGATAACTAATAAGAAGCTACCGTATAGCACAGGGAACTCTACTCAATACTCGGTAATGGCCTATATGGGAAAAGAATCTAAAAAAGAGTAGGTACATGTATATGTATAACTGATCCACTTTGCTGTACTCCTGAAACTAACACAACATTGTAAATCAACTATACCCCAATAAAAATTTTAAAAAAGAAAAAAATGATAATGTCACATATTGTGTAGCTTTTTATAGTCTGCAAAACATTTTACATATACTATTTCATTTCATTTCATCTTATGAGAGCAGTAAGGTAGATGGAGAAACTGAGGCACACTCTAGCAAAGAAACATGCACATGAGAGTAAAATGAGGAAGGATCAGAGATGGGTCTGGATCAGCACCCTTTGTGATGATATGACTTGTTGACTAAACTTGTCGCCTGGGTACCTATGGTCCAGTCTTTATCCTGGAGATGAGTCAGTGGGGCCACACTATTCTTGTTCACTCCCCCTGTAGCCCCCCATTACTTGGAAAATTCTGACCAACTTACAGTTCTGTCTGCAGTGCCTGTTTGCCCACATCCTCATCAGGCCCAGCTATTATCAGTTGCTAACAATTTTGCCCATCTTATTACCAGTGGAAAATGGTATTGCATGGTCATTTCAATTCATCTTCTTATTCTTATTAGAGGTTGAGTATCTTCTCATATAGACTGTTTGTAGTTCTTCCTTATGAATTGCCTCTCCATCCTCTGCTTGATATATGTTTATAAATCTCCATATTTTCAATCTTCGAATCAATTTTAAAGTATTTCTCTTATAAACATACATGCAGCTTTTTTCTTTTAAAACCTAATCTGAAAGTTTTTCTCTTTCAATGGGGAAGTTAAAATCCTTTGCTTTTCTTGTGATGACACGGGTGTTTGATCTGATTTTCGTCTCTGCTGTGACCCTCTCACTCCTGGCACTGGATCGGCTGGATTTTCTTTGTTCCTTTTCTGATTTTGCGTTCTGCTTTGCTTCTAGTATTTTGGAAGCTGTACATCTTATTTCTGGTTATCTCACGTGTAGCCATATATTTTTAATGTATTGACATGTACTTTTCTATTGTTCAGAATAAATCAATATTTATAACCCATATCCTTAAAACAGGTGTTTGACATATTTTCATTTCTTCCTTTCTCCCTAGAATTATTTTGGTTAAAGATTTTTAAATTTTTATTTATAATTTCTTTCTCTCAAAAGTTTAGTGATTCTTGCTTGTCCATTTAATTTGATAAGTTGAAGGCTGGAGTCATTAGTATAAGCAGCTAATATGGGCTTTTCTCAACACATATGAGGTTTTAGGTCTGCAGTGGGGTTCTGCTTTCACTGGGAAGAGTTTCTTCATTGGACAGAGAATGACAGGATTCAGGCTTCTCTTGGGATGTGGGCAGAGAGTGTGGTACCTTAGATTTAGGAGGCAACGTGCTTTAATACTTGCATTTCACCTGGAGGAGATGCCTTTCTATTTTATATCCAAATTCAGAATTGCAGTCCACTTTTCTCACCTGTCCCAATGCTCACTTTTCATTCTCAAAACAGGCCCCTGATTTATTTAGAGACCATTTTTGCAGTTTTAACCTGAGCCCAAAACCATGGCCAAGTGCTGAATATAGGAAGATGGATGGGGGGAAAGATCTGCTGGCATAACTATCAGCTGTCCTCTGGTTAATTATCTCAGAGAGCATCACTGACTCAGCCTTTGTTGAATTTCCACTGAGAAGTCTTGGACCGCACTAGACAGCCCCCCTCACTCACGCCACGACCTGGGATTGCCAGTTCATGCCTTGATTTTTCTATCCATAAATCATTTCTGTTTCTGTCTTCCAAATACCCACAAATTTCTGATCCAGAAGTGACACCTTTCCTCATTTAACACATTTAACCAGAATTACTGACATTTCAGAGACCAGGAACCTGAGGCTTTGAGACGGCAGCCTTGAGAAGTAGGAGGTGTCATCCCGGGGTACCGTGAGGCTCCCGCATTGACAAGGTGGGGTAGGGGAAGGCCACTCTGGGAGCCGTCTCTGCTTCTCCCATCAGTGGGCATTGAGTTCCTTCACACTTTTTAAGCACCAATGGTACTCTCTTAAAGAATGGTACTCTCTCTTAAATGGTACTCTTTTAAATGGTACTCTCTTAAAACAGGGTATTCTGCTAAAGAATGGTCCCATTCTTTAAGAAGATGTTATTTATGGTCTGATCCAGGTGCGTGAGATGCCATGAGCCGTCAAGAGCACATTGCCCCTGGGAGACTGGGGAAGCATGGCCGCTGGAGCAGACAGAAATGGATGAGGAACCCCTCTTCCATCATCCTTTTGTTAATTTATTTAACCAAAATGTGTTGTGTGCCTACCCATGATCATATATTCTGTTAATACTAGGTTTGCTGTGGTAAATAAAATAAGTAAGCTTTCTGCCCTTGTGGAGCCTGTGGTCACCGCTGTGGTCATATCAGCACTTGGCTTCTACTTTTGCTTCTTTTATCTCAACTGTCCTCAGTAAGAGACCCTACTAGTCAATGCAGTTAAGCAACTGCTTTAATAGAACTTTGAAACTATCTCTAGTACTGTACTATGAAAACAAAATAGGATTTTACCAACACTGAATTTTGATCAAGAGAGCCACACATTTTTAAAATGACTTTTGTTTTAGGTCTCTTTAGAAAGACATTGCAGTGAAGAATGCTCATCCAAAGTTAATACATTGATTCAGGGAAGGCTTCCCTTTTTTTTTTTTAATTTTTATTTTATACTGGAGTATGGTTATTTTACAACGTTGTGTTAGTTTCAAGTGTACAGCAAAGTAATTCAGTTATACATATACATGTATCTATTCTTTTTCACATTCTTTTCCTATTTAGGTTGTTACAGAATATTGAGCAGAGTTCCCTGTGCTATACAGTAGGTCCTTGTTGGCTATCTATTTTATATATAGTAGTGTGTATATGTCAACCCCAAACTCTCAATTTATCCCTCCCCCCCACCTTTCCCCTTTGGTAACCATAAGTTTGTTTTCTATGTCTGTGAGTCTGTTTCTGTTTTGTAAATAAGTTCATTTGTATCCGTTTTTTTTTAGATTCTTCATATAAGTGATATCATATGATATTTTTCTTTCTGAAGCACCTTTACCGTGTTGGATGGCGTATTGCCATCTTCATCAATGGGGGTCTGTAAACTATGCAGCCAAGGTGAGAAATGAAGTCAGATTCAGACTGGGCTCAAACCTCAAGGTAACATGTGGCTTTGGGCATGTTCAGCGTTCTTGCCTGGGTTTCACTGTCCTTGTCCAAAAAGGAAGAATGGCACTTGATGATGTCTGAGGTCGTCTAGCAAGAACGTTTACTGGGGCTATGTTAATAAAAATAAAATACAACAAACTCTGTTTTCCTCTTTTTATTTCCACCCACAGAAGACTTTCCTTGGGGTTAGTGGACATTCTGTGCAGGAGGAACAAAGAGGAGAGATGGCCACTGGACCTACAATGTGATGGTCTCACAAAGCCGCATGCTGCCGTCGGGTGGCACACCTCAAATTCCCTAATAAGGTGTCAGAATGAGCCACTTTCTGAAGCAGGGCTCATGTTTGAATGACCAGACAGATGCCTTTCTTTGTTGTCTGTGAAGCCTTGGTGATGGGAGAGATCCCTGTGGGGAGAAAAATCAAGGCAGAATGGGTAAGTTCCTTTTTATAAGACGGTATGAGACGGAGAGATTCTTTCTGGGTTTCAGATTTTTTTCACACTTCTGTCCTCCCCTCTTTCTCATCACCCTCACCTTCCTCTCCCAGCCCCTCTCAAAGGAGAGCTGGAGAAAGCAAGCTTTGGGAGCTGAAAAGGTTAGGACTTACTTTTTACTGTAATTCACACCTTTCCCAAGGAAATTCCTTAGAAACCCTAGTAATTGATGAATGATGTTTATTGAATTGGTCTCCTCAAATTGTCACTGGGAAAGCATGAGAAACTGTTATACATCCTGCCAGCAGCCTGCTGTGGAGACTCCGGCTTAAAGGCCCCTTTAGACTTTGCATGGAAGGTGGGTCCATCGAGACTTGTTCCAAGGCTCTAAAGATGCCTTTCCTCCCCTTCTCCTTCTTCTTGCCCTGGTGTCACCTCCAGCACCTCCTGGCCAAACCCACTTATCTACATGCTGGACACACACACACTTATACAAATAACTATAAGGAGCCTGTGGAATTTAGATGATGACTAGGGACAACCATAACTAACAAACACTTTTAAAGATTCTTATGATTCTCAGAGACACCCTGATTGTGATATTTAACCTCTGTTTTTCTATAATTGTTAACAGTAAAAACACTGATAAAATCTGAAAAAGTTTCTGTGCTTGTTTCAGAGCCTTTGGGAGAGGAGCAGGGTGGGGGACCTCAGTAAAAAACTCTGGCTGCTTTTATGTAATTAAATACCACACAGCGATTAAAAAGAATAAGGCAGAGCTGTATGTACTGATATAGAATGCTCCCTGGTATATATTACTAAGTGGGGAAAAACAGAAGAGTATCTCTAGCTAGGTGCCATCTGGGGAAAAGACAGGTGGGTCAGAGTCAAATGCTTGTATGCACATATAGAATTTTATATGCATAGAATATCTCTATGTACACATACCAGAAACTCAATGTCTCTAGAGCAAACTGGGAGAGTAGGGGGGGTCAGAACTGAAAGATGTATTCACACTTCACCATATGCCCTTTTGTACTGTTTGTATGTATACATGTTACCTTTTTAAAAGAATGTTATTTAAATAAACAAAGAAAATTTTGATTAGGAAGTGAAAAAAGAAGAAAAAAAAAGAACAAAAGCTCAGGAGTCAGACTGCCTGGTTTCTCCATTTAGCAGCTGTGTAATCTTGGTCACTTCACCTTTTTGTGTCTCAGTTTCCTGTACATTGTAGGGTTGTGATAAGGGTGAAATGGTTTCATCCATGTTCAGTACTTAGCACAGGGCTTGGCATGTTGCCAGCGCTCTATAAACGTTAGGTCCTCTGCCTGTGATAGACTTTCACTGTGCTTTCATTCTTTGGAGTTCTGGGGAGTGGATACCTCTGGCAGTGAGATTTCAAGTAAAGCACTCTCAAAAGACCAGCCCAGATTGAGCTGGGTTTCCACGTGTGGGCGTCGGGGAGGTAAAGTGCTGTGTGGCCTTGCCCTTTGTTCTCACATGAGTTCAAGTCCTGAAAGCAGCTTAGGGACTGGGTGCTAATGGCCTCTAAGTGCCCTTTCAAAGAAGGCAAAGTTAAATATCTCCTGCCAGGTGCTGAAACTTATTTCTAAGAAGAGTAGGTTAAGGGAACCAGTTGTATGAAGCAGAGCTGGGAAATGGCCTGCTGTGGTCAACCCATCCTGGCAAAGCCCCTGAGTGCTCTCTGTCCTGTGTCTGCATGTCCCCACCACTTCTGCAAGTGTCACTTCAGCATCACTTCGGGAAGGAGGGAGGGAGGGTAGGTGGGTGGGGACTTCTGATGTGATTCTGACAAATACAAGCAATGGGAAACTTGACAGTTTCTGTCCACACGAGCTCCCTCTGTTTTCTGTTTTCTTTTTTTCTCAGTTGTGATGAGCTCTGGTTTCCTTTAAGTTTAGTTTTGACTTTCAACCTTAAGTAAACTCTGGTGGCAAGGTCAGTATGATTGCTTTGTACAAGACCTGTGGTTGCGTGCACAGGGCTGCAGGGACGCCTACTTGGGAAGGACCTGCTCTCCAGTTCCCAAACTTGGCTCCCATCAGGCGAAACTAGAACCTAGTCCTTTTAAACCTCCCCTTCCAGTACAAAAATTGCCTGCAAGGACAGCAAATGAGAGATTCTTAGCTGCCATACATCTTGCTTTTATGGGAGGTGGGTCACACATATTTCCAGGCTGCTGAGAAAGGGAGAGAAATACTCATGTTAGTTGAAAACCCATGTGTCTTGTACAGTTTAGGGAAAAGCAGAGACAAAAACACCTTCCCACCCTTTCCATTAATGGAATAGAGGGTTCTAGCTAACATGCATAGAACTTAGCACACAGACTTCCTGTGGCATAAACACAGAGGTCCCTAAAATAGATTTTAAAAGAAATCAAAAGAACAGAAAATAGGAAAAACGCTCCATCACACATAGTACGCCAAGCTTTGTGTGTGGGGGGTGGGGGGATCCTAACCTTTGAGGAATAGAAGCTCTCTTTCATTTTTGTGAGGCCTGATGGCTAAAAGGAGACAAAGATGGCGGCAGGGAACTTACCAAGATAGTGTCCGGTAAAGCTGTTGACTAGAGGTAGGAGGACGGTGCTCTGTGCCTGTATCCTGGGCTTCTGCCAGCCGGCACGTGTGTGCACATGCATTCATTCATTCACTCACTCAGTCATTCATCCGTAATTCTAGCTAATAGTATCAGCTAAAAGTTACAGCCGTGGCTGTCAGCTAGAAAAAAGGGGGCTGTGATAACGGCTAAGACAGTGGCGGTGACTTCCTCGGGGAGAAGGAGGTCACAGATCTAGGGACCCGGAGATCTCTAAATGCTGTCCTTTGGGGAAAATTAAAATTAGGGGAAAGCTGTGCTCTCAAAAGCTGTGCACTATGAGGCTTTGCTTATGAGACTTACAAATTCCTGTGAGCCATGGTGGAGATCAGGACTCTGGCTGCTGCTGAGAGAGGGGAGAGGCAAGGACACTCTGAGAGCCACACGGGAAATCAGCTGCTTCTGTCTTAAATCCCCTGGAAAAGGCAAGTGTCCCTTTCAAGGGGACCATTCCAGGACCTCCCCAGGGAGGGCAGGCCGACTTTCTCCCCACAGGCCCTGCACTGGCAGGAAATCTTGCACCCAGAAGCACATTCCTGCTGATCCTTGCCTTTGAAGTGTGGGTTCACCCACAACATGTGAGTCAAAGACACATCAAACAAGTGGCAACCCCCACGGCCAGGGTAAGGCCACTGCTTTGTGAGAGAAGTTAGCTTGGAGATTAGTCACACCTCATGCATCTCATGCAGAGTAACCTTTGCTGTTCCCTGCCTACCTTTCTTACAGCTAATTTCAAAATAAATCCCTTTCTTTTTCAAGACATTTTGGAAAAAAAAAAAAAAAAAAGCAACTCTGGGCGATTTACATATGTGATTATATCAGCCTTCGCAAGAGTTCTTCAATGTGTCTCAGGCTCCAAGCTGGAAATTTGTCTTATTCAGTCTACTTTGTGATCCCTGCTTACTCCTGTTGACATCTCTAAATACATGGAAGAAAACTGGGGACCTTCCATTTTTAACTGATTATATTTTAGCTTCCCAAAAATGAAATGATCTTGGATTTGCATATCTCCACAGTCATTTCATTTATCAAATATAAAGGTGTTAATATTTGAACTGGAAAAATAATAAACCTAAAAACTCAATCTTATTTCTAAAATGTGTGAGCAAATTCCATGGAGGCCAACTGGACAAAAAAAACAACAGATCTGAAAACCAGTCTATCTCTTGGACTATAGGTCCAACTGGACCCACATGAAGGCTGCCTGACAGCCTTTTTTTTTTTTAATTGAAGTCTAGTTGATTTGCAATGTTGTGCTAATTTCTGCTGTACAGAAAAATGACTCAGTTACACACATATATACATTCTTTTTTTAAATATTCTTTTCCGTTATGGTTTATCACAGGATACTGAATATAGTTCCCTGTGCTATACAGTAAGACCTTGTTGTTTATCCATTCTAAATGTGATAGTTTGCACTGACAGCTTTTAGCTACCTCAGTGGGACGTCAGACATCACCAGTTCAACGTGAGAGGAGCAGGAATAAATTAGAACTAACCCATCAATGCATGTCTTTTAAAAAACACATTCACTATTTTTGTGAAATGATACTATTAAACTTATAATCATTGTAAAATTCAGATTGGTCAGACATGTAAAATGAAGAAAATGCAGTTTTTTCTTGCTTCGCCTCTTAGCAGTTTCCCTTCAGATACTTTCTCTCTTTTTTCACAGATGATTCCTTTTGGAGTGGTGTTTTTCTCACTCAGTCAATAATCAAGCAATCACAAATATTCAACAGGAGCCAAATCTAAACAAAGTATAGCTCATCCTTCTAAACCCTGTTCCATCTTCTTAGCTCAGCAGATGGGATGAACCTATCTAAGTACCACTGCAAGTGATCTTACTTCTCTGTGTTTCCACAGCACTTGGTGCAAGTCTCAGGGCACTGATTTATACTAAGCGATGCTAGTGCATACGCCATCATCCATAGGTTTTTACATCATCTTTCCTCACATCCTGGTTCCCCTGGCTGGCACACAAGTGTTTCAATTGGTTTGTATATGAGTATATTTCAAACTTCATCAAAGGATCTTGCCATCACAATTTTACATTTTTAAAAACTAGATTTTCATTGCTATTATTATCCAGTGTATTATTTGGCTAGGGCAGCCGTAACAAAATTCCAAATACTGAGTGGCTTCAACAACAGAAATTTATTTCTGGAGGCTGGACGTCCGGGATCAAGGTGCTGGCGGGGTTGGTTTCTCCTGAGGCCACTTTCTCTGGCTTGTAGACGTGTCCTCACATGGCTTTTCCTCTGTGAACATGCATGCCTGGTGTCTCTTCCTCTTCTCATAACTCCAGTCCTTATTCAACTTTGATCACCTCCTTAAAGGGCCCATCTCTGAATACAGTCACATTGGGGCTTCAACATAGGAATTGTGGGGGGACACTTACTGTCTGTAACACCTGGGGTGGTAGCCGAGTTCTAAGACATCCCCTGGATTTCCCTCCCCCTGGTATGAAGAAGAAGGATTTTACTCCTGGGACTAGGTTATGTTATATAGCAGATCTGACCTTCAGATAGTGAGATTATCCTAACTTAATCACACAAACCCTTTAAAAGCAGAGAGTTTTTTTTTTCTGGCTAGCAGCAGAGGGGAAAAGGGGCTTGTATTTGAAAGAGATCTGATGCAAGGGAAGCGCTCTCTTGCCGAGCTGTGGGAGTCACATGGCGAGGGCTCAAGAGTGGCCTGAGGAGCCGAGAGCAGTTCCCACGCAATGGCTGGGAAACAACAGGGACCTCAGTCCAAAGCTACCAGGAATGAACTCTCCCAACACACGAGTGTCTTGAAAGTGGACTCCTCCCCAGAGCCTCCAGAAGACAGCCCGGTCTGGGCAGCACCCTGATTTCAGCTCTGTCTTGCTCTGAGCAGAGACTTTCGACCCACAGAACTGTGAGATAATAAGTGGGGGTTATTTTAAGCTGCTCAGGTTATGGTAATTCATTACACAGTGATAGAATATTGATACGCCAGGTATTAATAAGTCATCAGGTCACCCACAGACCATGGAAACAGAACCAGCTGAAGCTAATTCTCCTGCAGCCACGTGCGCATCATCTTTTGGACCAAGTTTCCTAGTGTTTCTCACACCTTAATACACACGCGCATCTCCTGGGGGTCTTGATAAAGAGCAGACCCTGATTCAGTAGATCTATGGTGCATCCTGAGATACAGTATTTCTAACGAACTCCCAGGGGAGGCTGATGCCTCGTTCTGAGGGTCACACTTAGAGTAAAAATTATATACTTAGGAAACTGGTTTTATCCTCAGAGTCATGGGCAGGCTGAGTCTATCTTCTCTTTGCTTTTTAGTAGTTGATTAGTCACATTTCTCAAAGGATTTCATCCAGAATTTCTCATGTTACTGTTAAGAATGTCAGAAATTTGAGGTCTGTGGTAACAATAGTTAATATTCATTGAAGATTTGCTATGTGCCATGCACTGTGCTTACACGAATTCCTTTATTTAAATCCTACAGCCTCCATGTAGGATAGACAGTGTTGTCATCTCCATGTTGGAATCCAAACCTCCAGGAAGGTAAACAACTTGCCCAAGATCACATGGCTTCTAGGCTGGAGTTACAGTTCAAATCTAGAACTTTCTGACACTCCCAATTGTTATTTTATACATCCCTTCCTTCTAACAGATCTGAAAATAGAAAACAAAAGAAACTCACATGCCCACTCCTTAAGCAATCAGGGAAAAAAATGCATTTTCTTTTCTGACTCTTTTTCTGACTCCAAAGACTTGTTTAAGAGGGACCCCTGCCTAAAATTTTGATTTGGAATATGTTCGAGAAACTACTACCGTTTTACAAGTTTCTGTGAGATTTTTTTGTCATGCTGAGGTTGGAGCCTCTTTGGTTTAGCACAGGCCTGTCTGAGGTTTCTGAAATGCAGAAATAGACCAAAACCTTAGTTTGGGTGGGGATCAGAGAGATAGAGAGCAAAGCGTAATAGAAGAAGAACATTCAGGGACAGGGAAGACTGGCAGCTGCAGGTTGAGGACAGTGTGCGGGGAAGGAACACGGCAGGTGTCAGGACTTTAGGAGGAAAGACGAACCATGGGCAGGTCCTTGCAGGTAAATGTCTTCGAAGAACAATTGAAGGACATTGGGATGCCAGTATATTGCTCCCTCTACTGAACTCTGGTTTCCTCTGCCTCCTTAACCCCAAAACTTCCAGTCAGAGGCTTTGTTTGGGAGAGGAGGGACGGGCAGTCCAGTGAAGACAGTGTAATGGTTTCCTCTCCATACTCTGCTAATGCCAGCCTGGTGGCAGCAGCGTCCCACAGAGAAAGGCCACAACCCCAGGGCTGCAGACAGTGAAACAAGCAGAAGCCCAGGCGCCCCCAGGACCGCAGCCTGGACCCTGTGTTGACGGGGCGCCTGCAGTGTGAGTGACTCAGCAAAAACGTGTCTCTACCACAGGGCTTCTCAGCCTCGTTCTGTGGGAATCTGGGCCTTGATCACCTTGGTTGGGGGGGCTGTCCTGCGCTTTGTGGGATGTTTAGCAGCATCTCTGGCGTCTACTCACTAAACGCCAGTAGCACCCTTCTCTCCCCAGCTGTGACACCAAAAATGTGTCTAGACATTTCTAAATATCCTCTACGGGCAAAATCTTCCTGGTTAAGAACTGCTACCCTACAACAAACCCTCCAGAGGGTCCAGGAAGGGCTCAGACACCCACAAAAGCATGGGATGTTGATTTACACCATAGGACTAGAGAAATCCAGGCTGGAGATCTAGGTTACAGTAACATAAGCAGAAATGTAGATTCAGAAAAGGTTTTGGAGTTAGAGGTGGTTGTGTCTGTGTGTCTAGCTGTTTACGTTTAACCGGAACTGGTCTCTAAAGCACTTTTCCGCTCAGGAAATAAAAGTTCTGAGGGTCTCTCACCATTAGCAGGCTATGATGTTTGCCCAATTCAAACACAGTTTTCCTTTACAAAAAAATTCTAAGTATTTAATTGAAATTGCCAAAATGAAGGCCCCAAAGGAGATTCTTCCATTTTGGTTACCAACAGGCAAAGATTGTGATTTGGTTCAAGCTGCTTGTGAGCCGTCTGCCCGCCACAAGGGCTGCATTTATAGCACCCTTGATTCGATGTGACATTTTCTCACTCTGAGTCTTTTGCCCATATTTGAAGAGACCCACACAGGGGACCTTATTAAAATCTGCAGAAGCCTGTGATGGCGTGAGGATGCACTTATGTGAACGGGAGGGAGAGAATGGATGTTTTATCTTCTGGGAATCTGGTGGTTTTATTTTATAGGAACTTACAAAGGGAAAAGAAGATGCTGGTCTCATTTCAAATGGACTGCCATGTGCCCTCTGCTTGAAAAACCAAGTGGCCAGGGTAAAGTTTAAATTGTTTCCATGACTGACTAAAGCAGGAATTGCTTCTTCTGTTCAACTGCATATTCCTTGGCTAATTACAGTGAAGAGATGTTGTGGAGATCACAGAGCAACAGATCACACACAGATGAGCCCCTGTGTGCTAGGTCTGGCCCACTTGAGTCTGCGTTCATGCCCAGAAAAGATGTGAATTCCACTACCTCCCTGTCCTATTTGTCCCTGACTTGCTTTTCTAGCAAAGGGCCCAGGCCCCAGGAGTAGAGACAAGGCTCCAAATGAAGGCTGTGGAATAGGCAAAGCTTGTCCCCAAGTTCCCTTTTCTGTCCCTTTTCTATCTTGGCAGAACCCTCTCCTCCCTCAATATTCTCATGCTTTTCTAGATGTAAACAAAGGTGGCAGAGCGACCACCGGGGGATGGGGTGGGCTGGGGGCTACTTTGGGTTGGTGTGGTCAGGGAGGGTCTCTCCCAGGAGGTGGGATTTGAGCTGAGTCCTCAGCTACACAAAGGGATAAACCTGGAAGATTCTGGAGAAAGAACATTCCAGGCAGAGACCTGACAAGCAAAGGCCCTGAGGCAGGGTGAGGGAGGCCTATTCAAAGGAAGAAAGGAGGGCTGTGTGGGTGGACACAGAGGGCAAGAAAGAGCAGCAGGGGATGAATAGGACAGGGAGGAAGGGGCAGGCCACCCGGCCCTTGGCAGGCCACGGCGAGGAAAACAGTGTTTATCCTGAGTGCAACGGGAAGACACTGAAAACATATAAAAAGCCCTTATAGAGTGAGAGGGAAAAAACCAGCAATGGAAACTTCATGAGTAGATTGCTTATGGAAAAGAAAGAAAGAAAGAAAGAAATACAAACAGCTCTTATACATTTGAAAAGACACCCAATTTCAATTTCTGTTGGCAAAGCAGTAGAGAAACAGGCAATACATTGCTGGTGGGAGTGCAAACTGGTCCGACCCTTGCTGAGGCTGGGACTTGCTGATGGACTAGGTATGGGAAGAGGACCAAGGTAAGAATCAGAGATGATGCCCAAATGTTTAGCTTGAACAGCAGAATGGGTTATGGCATCCTTTACTGAGATGGGGAGGGTATAAGAGAACAGGGGGTGCAGGAGACCGTTCACAGTGCAGTCCACCCAAGCTCAAGGTTGGATGTGTTACACTGGGGGTCCTGACCACGCAGTCAAGGGATGATGCCATAGGCAGTGGGATGTGCATGCTGGGAGCTCAAGAGATATGATTTGAACTTGGCAGCCTATATTTGCCATTGAAAGTCGCAGACTCAGTGGGTCCCTACACGCTTGCTGGCTTCACACCGTCCCCACTTGGGGTAGATCATAGTCATGCTCAACTTTCAAGGTTCATATGAATCACCTGGAGAATTTAAAAACTCCCTATTCCTAGACGTCATCCCTAGATGTTCCGATCATGCAGGCAAGCATTGGGTTGGGCCCAGGGAAATTCATTTTTAATATATGCCCCAGATCATTCTGATGCTAGTGGTGTGAAGGCCACATGATGATTAACAGCCTTAGAACTCTGTAGAGCCAAATTCAAAAACCACAAGAGGACCTTTTAAATTATATAAACCACTAACATATATATCTAAATGGATCTGGAACACTGGCTAAGTGTTTTATGCTCATTAACTCAATTCCTTTTTTTTTTTTTCTAAATTTTTATGTTTAAAAAGTTAACAAGTTCACATGGTGAAAGGTCAAAATAATATGAAAAGGGAAATGTCAAAAAGTATTGCTTCTGCCATTGTTCCCACCTGTTATAGTTCCAGCTCAGTTACCCGTTAGGACTCCTGTTTCTATTAGTTTCTTCTGGATGCTACAAATATTTATCTTTGAAAATTAAAGGAAATAGAAATATTGGTTCAAATGAATGAAGGTGGTCAAAAGGTAAAAAGAAAAAAATAATGCAGATGATGTTAAAACAGACATAGAAATTTGGAAAGAAAAACAAATGTAAATATATTTTCTCCCCAACTCTTCACCTTTCTTACCCACTTATGTGCAGTATCTGCTCCTGACTTTTTTCATTGAGACCTTTCCACGTCACTACATAGAGAGCAGCCTCATTCTTCATTTTACAACTGCATAATATTCCGTGGTACACGTACCCCCTGGTGTAATATCATCAGTTCCCTGTGGATGGACTGTTGGATTGTTTCTAATCTTTGGCTAGTAATTAATGCTGCATATAATGTATATTCATTGCTTCATATATTTGAAGTATATCTGTAGGATAAATTCCCAGAAGTGGGATTTCTGGGTCAAAGGGTAAATGCATTTGTAATTTTGATGACAGTTGCCAAATTGTCCTCTGCAGGGGTCGTACCATTTTGCACCCCCACCAGCAATGTATGAGAGTACCTGTTTCCCCACCACCTTGCCAGCAGAGTGTTGTTAAACTTTTGGATTTTTGCCAATCTGATAGGTGAGAAATGTTATTTTACTGTATTTTCACTTTGTCTCTTATATGAGTAAAATTGAGCCTCTTTTCTTTCATATATATGTCTATATATATATATATATATGAGAGCTGTTTGTCTTTCTCTTTTTTTTCTATTAGCAGTCTTTTCATAAACCTCTTGGCCATTTTCTTCTCACTTTCTAGGAGCTCTTTATATGTTACAGAGATGAGTTCTTGTGATATCAGACACAGATACTGTTTCCAGTTTTTCTTAGGATTTGATTTGCTTATTTTTAAAATGTGTTTGAGTGTATTAATTTTTAATGGCCTCTGGATTTTGAGTACTTACAGAAGGCCTTCCTCCACTCCAAGGTCGTGAAAGAATTTACTCATTACGTTCACTGTTTCAACACTCCTCTGAGTCCGTATCATTAGCCTTATTTTATGGATGAGGACACTGAAATCCAGCTGGATCTCCCTTACCACTAAGCTTTCTCAGAACACTATTCCAGGAGTAAAAAAATGAATTCCTCTTCTCAGTGTCACTTTGCATCCTTTTTGCTGGGAGATTTGTGAAGGTTATTCTTTGTTCTTGGTTCTGAACCTCCAGTTTTAATGCTAAAACACCTGTGACCATTGCAGCAAAACTTCTGCAAAATATTATCTAGGTTGTAAAACAAAGTGGTCCCATTATTTCTGAGGCTTTAAATAAATACAAAATCGCCCAGGTCCTGTAAACATTCATGTTTGCATTTAAACAAACACAAAATATCTCCCAAATCTTATAAACATCGATGCTGGAAGCCAGCATGTTGAAGCAGCCAGGACCACGCGCACCACCTACAGACGTCAGCAAATGTCCCTTTTAATTGAACGCTCAAAAGGATATCTGCCGGCAAGCAGAGCGGCCCTGCGGGGGCCACGCTGGACCGCATTAAGGGCACCTGGACTCCGTGGCAGCCCTTCGTCCCTGTCTCTCCCTTTCTCTCTGCCAGAGCCAGCAGGTAGGGAGATGCTGACGTGTCTATTGAGGACTAGGAAAAATACCATGTGAGAGCCAGTCCTCTGAAGGATGATGACCCAGTTGAAGCATTCTACCTGCAGTCTCCTCTTCATACTGAACCCTGGAGCTCTCAGAAGCACGGTACCGAGCCATTCACCCACACACTTGGCAGAGGAGTGGCTTATACAGGGTAACCCTCAGACCGAGATCGTGATTTTTTTTTCTTTTCTAAGATTGACTCTGATGGACTGGTGAGCACTGCCTAGAGCACTCTAGGCACAGAGCTGTATGGCACTGAGATTGATTAGTGATGTCTGTCTCCAACATGGTAGGGGAAGAAGTCACACGAATGCCAAACACCTGTCAATCCTGATTTAAAGGTTTATACTTGGTTTATAGAACCAAAGCCTAGTGGAGATGACTGAGATAAGCTTACCCATCCCAAAACGCTGAAGTTTTAGAATGCTTGGCTCTAGAGAAGTTGCTCTGGTTTAATTTCCAGAGGGCTATCTTTATTATTTAAAAGGCAAGATTTGTGTTGGTTTTCCCCACCCTGTACTCTGCTCACTCTGTCATTTCCTTATCTGAGATCCAGTGCTTCAGGACCTAACACAGGGCTTCCCAGCAGTAGATGTTCAATGAACACTGAATTGAATCAGATCACATACAGCAGATTAAGTTTAAAAAAGTACTTTGCCCATATTCATATAGTCTTTCAACAAATACTTATTTGGCATTTACTTATTTGCATAGAACTAGTTAGTTAAATGTTGGGATTACAGGATTAAATGATTAGACATTATCTCTAAAGTGTAGATTTTCCCCAAATGTATGTTTTAAATTTTGATGAAGTACAATGTATTTTTTCATTTATGACTCACGCTTTTTTGGTGTCATCTAAATACTCTTTGCTTAGCCCTAAATCTTGAAGATTTTCCCCTATTTCTTTTTTATAGTTTTATATTTACATCAACTATCCACTTTGAATTAATTTTTGTATAAGGTGTGAGCTTTAGGATGAAGTTCTTTTTTTTTCCCAATAATATATCTATTTATTCATCTTTTTAAACTTTTTAGTTCATATTGGAGTATAGCCAATTAACAATGTTGTGATAGATTCAGGTGCACAGCAAAGGGACTCAGCCATACATATACATGTAGCCACTCTCCCCCAAACTCCCCTCCCATCCAGGCTGCCACATAACATTGAACAGAATTCCCTGTGCTATATACGGTAGGTCCTTGTTGGTTATCCATTCTAAATATAGCAGTGTGTACATGTCGATCCCAAACTCCCTAATTATCCATTCCCCCCATGCTTCCCCGCTGGTAACCATAAGTTCCTTCTCTAAGTCTGTGAGTTTGTTTCTGTTTTGTAAATAAGTTCATTTGTATCATTTCTTTTTAGATTCCGCATATAAGGGATATCATATGATATTTCTCTTTCTCTGTCTGACTCACTTCACTCAATATGACAACCTCTAGGTCCATCCATGTTGTTGCAAATGGCATTATTTCATTCTTCTTAACGGCTGAGTAATATTCCATTGTATATATGTACCACATCATCTTTATCCATTCCTCTGTCGATAGACATTTAGGTTGCTTCCATGTCTTGGCTATTGTAAACAGTGTTGCAATGAACATTGGGGTGCATGTATCCTTTCAGACCATGTTTTTCTCCAGATATATGCCCAAGAGTGGGATTGCAGGGTCATATGGTATCTCTAATTTTAGTTTTTTTAAGGAGCCTCCATACTGTTCTCCATAGTGGTGTACCAATTTACGTTCCCACCAACAGTGTAGCAGGGGTCCCTTCTCTCCACACCCTCTCCATCATTTATTGTTTGTGGATTTTTTGATGATAGCCATTTGACTGGTGTGAGGTGATATATCACTGTAGTTTTGATTTGCATTTCTCTAATAATTAGAGATGTTGAACAGTTTTTCATGTGCCTCTTGGCCATCTGTATGTCTTCTTTGGAGAAATGTCTATTTAGGTCTTCTGCCCAATTTTTGATTGGGTTGTTTGTTTTGATGACATGAAGCCTCATGTGCTGTTTGTAAATTTTGGAGACTAATCCCTTGTTGGTCACATCATTTGCAAATATTTTCTCCCAATCTGTGGGTCGTCTTTTCGTTTTGTTTATGGTTTCCTTTGCTGTGCAAAAGCTTTTGAGTTTAATTAGGTCCCATTGTTTATTTTTGTTTTTATTCCCATTATTCTGGGAGACAGATCGAAAAAGATATTGCTGTGATTTATGTCAGAGGGTGTTCTGCCTTTGTTGTCCTCTAGGACTTTTATAGTGTCTGGTCTCACATTTACGTCTTTAATCCATTTTGAGCTTATTTTTGTGATTGGTGTTAAAGAATGATCTAATTTCATTTTTTTACATATAGCTGTCCAGTTTTCCCAGCACCATTTGTTGAAGAGACTGTCTTTCCACCATTGTGTAGTCTTGCCTCCTTTGTCATGGGCTTATTGCTGGGCTTTCTATCCTGTTCCATTGATCTGTATTTCTATTTTTGTGCCAGTACCATACTATTTTGATGACTATAGCTTTGTAGTATAGTCTGAAGTCAGGGAGCCTGATTCCTCCAGCTCCGTTTTTCTTTCTCACGAGTGCTTTGGCTATTCGGGGTCTTTTGTGTCTCCATACAAATTTTAAGATTTTTTGTTCTAGTTCTATGAAAAATGCCATTGGTAACTTGATAGGGATTGCATTGAATCTGCAGATTGCCTTTGGTAGTACAGTCATTTTTACAATATTAATTCTTCCTGTCCATGAACATGGTATATTGTCCCATCTGTTTGTGTCTTCTTTGATTTCTTTCATCAGCATCTTACAGTTTTTGGAGTACAGGTCTTTTGTCTCCTTAGGTAGGTTTATTCCTTTTGATACGATGGTAAATGGAATTGTTTCTTGAATTTCTCTTTCTGATATTTCATTGTTAATGTATAGAAATGCAACAGATTTCTGTTTATTAATTTTGTAACCTGCAAATTTACCAAATTCATTGATTAGCTCTAGTACTTTTCTGGTAGCATCTTTAGGATCTTCTATGTATAGTATCATGTCATCTGCAAGCAGTGACAGTTTTACTTCTTCTTTTCCAATTTGGATTCCTTTTATTTCTTTTTTTTCTCTGATTGCCATAGCTAGGACTGCCAAACTATGTTGAAAGTGGTAAGAGTGGACATCCTTGTCTTGTTCTTGATCTTAGAGGAAATGTTTCAGCTTTTCACCATTGAGTATGATGTTAGCTGTAGGTTTGTCATATATGACCTTTATTATGTTGAGGTAGGTTTCCTCTATGCCCACTTTCTAGAGAGTTTTTTATCATAAATGGGTGCTGAATTTCATCAAAAGCTTTTTCTTCATCTATTGAGATGATCATATAGTTTTATTCTTCAATTTATTAATGTGGTGTATCACACTGATTGATATGCAGATATTGAAAAATCCTTGCATCCCTGGGATAAATCCCACTTGATCATGGTGTATGATCCTTTTAATGTACTCTTGGATTCTGTTTGCTAGTATTTTGTTGAGGATTTTTACGTCTATGTTCCTAAGTAATATTGGCCTATAATTTTCTTTTCTTGTGGTACCTTTATCTGGTTTTGGTATCAGGGTTATGGTGGCCTCATAGAATGAGTTTGGGAGCTTTCCTTCCTCTGCAATTTTGAAAGAGTTTGAGAAGGATAGGTGTTAGCTCATCTCTAAATGTTTGATAGAATTCACCTGTGAAGCCATCAGGTCCTGGACTTCTGTTTGTTTGGAGTTTTTAAATCACAGTTTCAATTTCAGTGCTTGTGATTGGTCTGTTCATATTTTCTATTTCTTCCTGGTTCAGTCTTGGAAGGTTGCACTTTTCTAAGAATTTGTCCATTTCTTCCAGGTTGTCCATTTTACTGGCATTTAGTTTCTTGTAGTAGTCTCTTATGATCTTTTGTATTTCTGTGGTGTCAGTTGTAACTTCTCCTTTTTGTTTTCTAATTTTATTGATTTGAGTCCTCTCCCTGTTTTTCTTGATGAGTCTGGTTAAAGGTTTATCAATTTTGTTTATCTTTTCAAAAAACCAGCTTTTAGTTTCATTGATCTTTGCTATTGTTCTCTTTGTCTCTATTTCATTTATTTCTGCTCTGATCTTTATGATTTCTTCTACTCACTTTAGGTTTTGTTTGTTCTTCTTTCTCTAGTTGTTTTAGGTGTAAGGTTAGGTTGTTTATTTAAGATTTTGTCGTGTTTCTTGAGGTAAGATTGTATTGCCATGAACTTCCCTCCTAGAACTGCTTTTGCTGCATCCCATAGGTTTTGAATCGTTAGGCTTTCATTTTCATTTGTATCTAGGTATTTTTTGATTTCCTCTTTGATATTTTCAGTGATCCATTGGTTGTTTAGTAGCATATTGTTTAGCCTCCACATGTTTGTGTTTTTTATAGTTTTCTTTATAATTTATTTCTAATCTCATAGCATTGTGGTCAGAAAAGATGTTGACATGAGTCCAATTTTCTTAACTTTACTGAGGCTCACCCTGTGGCTCAGCATGTGGTCAATCCTGGAGAATGTTTTGTGTGCACTTGAGAAGAATGTGTATTCTGCTGCTTTTGGATGGAATGCTCTATAAATATCAATTAGGTCCATCTGCTCTAATGTGCCATTTATAGCCTGTGTTTCCTTATTGATTTTCTGTCTGGATGATCTGTCCATTGATGAGAGTGAGGTGTTAAAGTCCACCACGATTATTGCGTTATTGTTGATTTCCTTTTTTAAGGCTGTTAGAATTTGCCTTATATATTGAGGTGCTCCCATGTTGGGTGCATATATATTTACAATTGTTATATCTTCTTCTTGGATTGATCCCTTGATCATTATGTAGTGTCCTTCTTTGTCTCTTATAACAGTCTTTATTATAAAGTCTATTTTGTCTGGTATGAGTATTGCTACTCCAGCTTTCTTTTGATTTCCATTTCCATGGAATACCTTCTTCCATCCCCTCACTTTCAGTCTGTATGTGTCCCTAGGTCTGAGGTGGGTCTCTTGCAGACAGCATGTATACAGGTCTTGTTTTTGTATACACTCAGCTAGTCTATGTCTTTTGGTTGACACGTTTAATCCATTTACATTTAAGGTAATTATCGATGTGTGTATTCCTATTGCCATTTTCTTAATTGTTTTGAGTTTGTTTTTGTAGGTTTTTTCCTTCCCTTCCTCTTTTGTTCTCTACTCTTGTGGTTTGATGACCATCTTTAGTGTTGTATTTGTGTTGCTTTTCTTTTTTTGTGTGTGTATCTATTGTAGTTTTGGGATTTGCTGTTCCAATGAGGTTTTTAATATAACAGTCTATATATGTACACTTTTTTTTTTTTTTAAGTTGCTAGTCTCTTTCCCTCCTAGAGGAGTTCCTTTAGCATTTGTTGTAAAGCTGGTCTGGTGGTGCTGAATTCTCTTAGCTTTTGCTCGTCTGTAAAGCTTTTGATTTCTCTGTCAAATCTGAATGAGACCCTTGCTGGGTAGAGTATTCTTGGTTGTAGGTTCTTCCCGTTCATCACTTTAAATATATCATGCCACTCCCTTCTGGCTTGCAGAATTTCTGCTGAGAAATCAGCTGATAATCTTATGGGAGTTCCTTGTATGTTATTTGTCATTTTCCCTTGTTGCTTTTAATATTTTTTCTTTGTCTTTAATTTTTGTCAATTTGATTACTATATGTCTCAGAGTGTTCCTCCTTGGGTTTATCCTGCCTGGGACTCTCTGTGCTTTCTGGACTTGGTTGACTGTTTCCTTTCCCATGTTAAGGAAGTTTTCAACTATATTCTCTTCAAATATTTTCTCGGGTACTTTCTTTCTCTCTTCTCCTTCTGGGACCCCCATAATGCGAATGTTGGTGCATTAATGTTGTCCCAGAAGTATCTCAGATTGTCTTCATTTCTTTTCATTCTTTTTTCTTTATTCTGTTCTGCAGCAGTGAATTCCACAATTCTGTCTTCCAGGTCACTTATCCATTCTTCTGCCCCAGTTATTCTGCTATTGATTCTTTCTAGTGTGTTTTTCATTTCAGTTATTGTATTGTTCATCTCTGTTGGTTTGTTTTTTAGTTCTTCTAGATCTTTGATAAACATTTCTTGCACCTTTTGAATCTTTGCCTCCATTCGTTTTCTGAGATCCTGGATCATCTTCACTATCATTATTCTGAATTCTTTTTCTGCTTTAGTTGCTTTGCTGGGGTTTTATCTTCTTCCTTCATCTGTGACATAATCCCCTGTCTTTTCATTTTCTCTGACTTTCTGTGATTGTGGTTTTCGTTCTGCAGGCTGCAGAACTGTAGTTCTTCTTGCTTCTGCTGTCTGCCCTCTAGTAGGATGAAGTTCTTTTTACTTTTTAATTTTTTAAAATGAATTTGCTTATTTATTTATCTATTTTCTATCAATCAATCAATCTATCTATCTATCTATCTATCTATCTATCTATCTATCTATCTATCTATCTATGGCTGCAAATGTCCAATTTCTCTGACAACATTTGCTGGAAAGACCATCCTTCCTCCAATTAGTTGTGTTTGCATCTTGTTCAAAAGTCATTTGGGAATGTTTGTGTGAGTTTATTTCTGGTTTCCTTACTCTGTTACCTGATCTATGTGTCTATTCCTCCACCAGAACCACACAGTCTTGATTACTATAGACTTGAATAGAATAAGTCTTGAAATTCCTTCCTCCCACTTTATTCTTCATTTTCAAAATTGTATTTAGCTATTCTAGTTTGCGTCCTTTTTCATATAAATTTTAGAGTAAACTTGTATATATCTACAAAAAAATCTTTCAAAGATATTGATAGGAGTTTTAGTTTGAGGAGAATTGCTATCTTTGGCATGTTGACTTTTCCAATCATGAACACAGTATATCTTTCTATTCATTCAAGTCTTTTAAAATTTCTTTCATTAGTGTTGTACAGTTTTCAACATACAAGTTCTGTACATGTTTTGTTACACCTACACCTAAGTATTTCATTTTTTGAGCAATTTTAAGTAGTACTTTTAATTTCAATGTCCATGTGTTTATCGCTAGTATTTAGAAATACAGTTGATTTTTGTATGTTTATCTTATATCCTATGACCTTGATAAACTCACTTAATAGTTCTAGGATTTTTTGGTAGAGTCTTTGGAACTTCCTATATAGGCAAACATGTCATCCACAAATAGGGACGGTTATATTTCTTCCTTTCAGATCGCTATCTTTTTTTTCTATGTATTTTAATGCCTCTTTATTGCCTTATTGTACCAGTTAGAACTTCTAGCACTTTGCTGAATACACGTGGTGAGACCAGGCATTCTAGCCTTGTTCCTGATGTTAGAAGAAAAACATTTCATCACTAAGTTTAATGTTAGCTGTAGAGTTTTTAAGATGCTCTTTATTGAGAAAGTTCCTCTCTATTGTTTTTTTATTTTTTTAAGTTTTTCTAAAAAAATCACGAATATGTATTGATACACTTATCAATTGATGCAGAAATTAGCCTGTTAATATAGTGGATTAGCCTATTAATATAGTGGATTACATTGATTGATTTTCAAATATTCAAGCAGCTTTTGATCCCTGGAATAAATTACCATTGTAAATGGTATATAATTCTTTTTATTTACTGTTGAATTTTATTTGCTAACAATTAAGACCATCTTTTCCTTTTTCTGTCTTTTTTTGGTTTTAGTATATGGGTAGAATTAGCTTCATACAGTAAATTGGGAAATGTTCTCGTCTCTTCAACTTTCTGGAAAAGATTGTATGGAATTGGTGTTAATTCTTTTTCTTTTTCCCACATTTTTTAAAACATCTTTATTGAAGTATAATTGCTTTACATTTTTGTGTTAGTTTCTGCTGTATAACAAAGTGAATCAGCTATACATATACATATATCCCCATATACCCTCCCTCTTGCGTCTCCCTCCCATCCTCCCTATCCCAACCCTCTAGGTGGTCACAAAGCACCGAGCTGATCTCCCTGTGCTATGTGGCTGCTTTCCACTAGCTATCTATTTTACATTTGGTAGTGTATATATGTCCATGCCACTCTCTCACTTCATCCAAGCATACTCTTCCCACTCCTCATGTCCTCAAATCCATTCTCTATGTCTGCATCTTTATTCCTGTCCTGCCTGCCCCTAGGTTCTTCAGAACAATTTTTTTTTTTTTTTAGATTCCGTATATATGTGTTAGCATACAGTATTTGTTTTTCTCTTTCTGACTTAATTTACTCTGTAAGACAAACTCTAGGTCCATCCACCTCACTACAAATAACTCAATTTTATTTATTTATTTATCTATCTATTTATTTATTTATTAATTCATCTTCTTTATCCATTTATCTGTCGATGGACACTTAGGTTGCTTCCATGTCCTGGATATTGTAAACAGTGCTGCAATGAACATTGTGGTACATGACTCTTTTTGAATTATGGTTTTCTCAGGGTATATGCCCAGTAGTGGGATTACTGGGTCATATAGCAGTTCTATTTTTAGTTTTTCAAGGAACATCCATACTGTTCTCCATAGTGACTGCATCAACTTACATTCCCACCAACAGTGCAAGAGGGTTCCCTTTTCTACACACCCTCTCCAGGATTTATTGTTTGCAGATTTCTTGATGATGGCCATTCTGACCGGTGTGCGGTGATACCTCATTGTAGTTTTGATTTGCATTTCTTTAATGATTAGTGATGTTGAGCATTCTTTCATGTGTTTGTTGGCAATCTGTATATCTTCTTTGGAGAAATGTCTATTTGGGTCTTCTGCCCATTTTTGGATTGGGTTGTTTATTTTTTTAATATCGAGCTGCATGAGCTGCTTGTATATTTTGGAGATTAATCCTTTGTCAGTTGCTTCATTTGCAAATATTTTCTCCCTTTCTGAGGGTTCTCTTTTTGTCTTGTTTATGGTTTCCTTTGCTGTGCAAAAGCTTTTAAGTTTCATTAGGTCCCATTTGTTTATTTTTGTTTTTATTTCCATTTCTCTAGGAGGTGGGTCTAAAAGGATCTTGCTGTGATTTATGTCATAGAGTGTTCTGCCTATGTTTTCCTCTAAGAGTCTCATAGTGTCTGGCTTTACATTTAGGTCTCTAATCCATTTTGAGTTTATTTTTGTGCATGCTGTTAGGGAGTGTTTTAATTTCATTCTTTTACATGTAGCTGTCCAGTTTTCCCAGCACCACTTATCGAAGAGGCTGTCCTTTCTCTATTGTATATTCTTGCCTCCTTTATCAAAGATAAGGTGACCATATGTGCGTGGGTTTATCTCTGGGTTTTCTATCCTGTTCCATTGATCTATATTTCTGTTTATGTGCCAGTACCATACTGTCTTGATTACTGTAGCTTTGTAGTATAGTCTGAATTCAGGGAGCCTGATTCCTCCAGCTCCATTTTTCTTTCTCAAGATTGCTTTGGCTATTTGGGGTCTTTTGTGTTTCCATACAAATTGTGGAATTTTTTGTCCTAGTTCTGTGAAAAATGCCATTGGTAGTTTGATAGGGATTGCATTGAATCTGTAGATTTCTTTGGGTAGTATAGTCATTTGCACAATGTTGATTTTTCCAATCCATGAACATGGTATATCTCTCCATCTGTTTGTATCATCTTTAATTTCTTTCATCAGTGTCTTATAGTTTTCTGTATACAGGTCTTTTGTCTCCTTAGGTAGGTTTATTCCTGGCATTTTATTCTTTTCATTGCAGTGGTAAATGGGACTGTGTCCTTAATTTCTCTTTCATATTTTTCATCATTATTGTATAGAAATGCAAGAGATTTCTGTGCATTAATTTTGTATCCTGCTGCTTTACCAAATTCATTGATTAGCCCTAGTAGTTTTCTGGTGGCATCTTTAGGATTCTCTATGTATAGTATCATGTCATCTTCAAACAGTGACAGTTTTACTTCTTTTCCAATTTGGATTCCTTTTATTTCTTTTTCATCTCTGATTGCTGTGGCTAAAACTTCCAAAACTATGTTGAATAATAGTGGTGAGAGTGGGCAAGCTTGTCTTGTTCCTGATCTTAGTGGAAATGCTTTCAATTTTTCACCATTGAGAATGAAGTTGGCTGCGGGTTTGTTATATATGGCCTTTATTATGTTGAGGTAAGTTCCCTCTATGCCTACTTTCTGGAGAGTTTTTATCATAAATGGGTGTTGAATTTTGTCAAAAGCTTTCTCTGCATCTATTGAGAGGATCATATGGTTTTTATCCTGCAATTTGTTAATATGGTCTATCACAATGATTGATTTGCGTATATGAAGAATCCTTGTATTCCTGGGATAAACCCTACTTGATCATGGTGTGTGATCCATTTAATATGCTGTGGATTCTGTTTGCTAGTATTTTGTTGAGGATTTTTGCATTTGTGTACATCAGTGATTTTGGTCTGTAATCTTTTTTTTAATGACATCTTTATCTGGTTTTGGTATCAGGGTGATGGTGGCCTCGTAGAATGAGTTTGGGAGTGTTCCTCCCTCTGTTATATATTGGAAGAGTTTGAGAAGAATCGGTGTTAGCTCTTCTCTAAATGTTTGATAGAATTCCCCTGTGAAACCATCTGATCCTGGGCTTTTGTTTGTTGGAAGAGTTTTAATCGCAGTTTCAATTTCAGTGCTTGTGATTGGTCTGTTTATATATTCTTTTTCTTCCTGGATCAGTCTCAGAAGGTTGTGCTTTTCTCAGAATTTGTCCATTTCTTCCAGGTTGTCCATTTTATTGGCATAGAGTTGCTTGTAGTAATCTCTCATGATCGTTTGTATTTCTGCAGTGTCTGTTGTTACTTCTTCTTTTTCATTTCTAATTCTGTTGATTTGAGTCTTCTCCCTTTTTTTCTTGATTAGTCTGGCTAATGGTTTATCAATTTTGTTTATCTTCTCAAAGAACCAGCTTTTAGTTTTATTGATCTTTGCTATTGTTTCCTTCATTTCTTTTTCATTTATTTCTGATCTGATCTTTAAGATATTTTTCCATCTGCTAACTTTGGGTTTTTTTTGTTCTTCTTTCTCTAATTGCTTTAGGTGTAAGGTTAGGTTGTTTATTCGAGATGTTTCTTGTTTCTTGAGGTAGGATTGTATTGCTACAAACTTCCCTTTGAGAACTGCTTTTGCTGTATCCCATAGGTTTTGGGCCATTGTGGTTTCATTGTCATTTGTTTCTAGGTATTTTTGATTTCCTTTCTGATATCTTCAGTGATATCTTGGTTATTAAACAGTGTATTGTTTAGCCTCCACGTATTTGTATTTTTTACAGATTTTTTCCTGTAATTGATACCTAGTCTCATAGCGTTGTGGTCAGAAAAGATACTTGATACGATTTCAGTTTTCTTAAATTTACCAAGGCTTGATTTGTGACCCAAGATATGATCTATCCTGGAGAATGTTACGTGAGCTCTTGAGAAGAAAGTGTATTCTTTTGTTTTTGGATGGAATGTCCTATAAATATCAATTAAGTCCATCTTGTTTAATATGTCATTTAAAGCTTGTGTTTCCTTATTTATTTTCATTTTGGATGATCTGTGCATTGGTGAAAGTGGGGTGTTAAAGTCCCCTACTATGATTGTGTTACTGTTGATTTCCCCTTTTATGGCTGTTAGTATTTGCCTTATGTATTGAGGTGCTCCTATGTTGGGTGCCAAAATACTTACAATTGTTATGTCTTCTTCTTGCATTGATCCCTTGATCATTATGTAGTGTCCTTCTTTGTCTCTTCTAATAGTCTTTATTTTAAAGTCTATTTTGTCTGATATGAGAATTGCTACTCCAGCTTTCTTTTGATTTCCGTTTGAATGGAGTATCTTATTCTAACCCCTCACTTTCAGTTCGTATGTGTCCCTAGGTCTGAAGTGGGTCTCTTGTAGACAGCATGTATATGGGTCTTGTTTTTGTATCCATTCAGCCAGTCTATATCTTTTGGTTGGAGCATTTAATCCATTTACATTTAAGGTAATTATCGATATGTATGTTCCTATTCCCATTTTCTTAATTATTTTGGGTTTGTTATTGTAGGTCTTTTCCTTCCCTTGTGTTTCCTGCCTAGAGAAGTTCCTTTAGCATTTGTTGTAAAGCTGGTTTGGTGGTGCTGAATTCTCTTAACTTTTGCTTTCTGTAAAGGTTTTAATTTCTCTGTCGAATCTGAATGAGATCCTTGCTGGGTAGAGTAATCTTGGTTATACGTTTTTCCATTTCATCACTTTAAATATGTCCTGCCACTCCCTTCTGGCTTGCAGAGTTTCTGCTGAAAGATCAGCTGTTAACCTTATGGGGATTCCCTTGTATGTTATTTGTTGTTTTTCCCTTGTTGCTTTTAATATTTTTTCTTTGTATTTAATTTTTGATAGTTTGATTAATATGTGTCTTGGCATGTTTCTCCTTGGATTTATCCTGTATGGGACTCTCTGTGCTTCCTGGACTGAACTATTTCCTTTCCCATATTAGGGAAGTTTTCAACTATAATCTCTTCAAATATTTTCTCAGTCCCTTTCTTTTGCTCTTCTTCTTCTGGGACCCCTATAATTCGAATGTTGGTGCATTTGATGTTGTCCCAGAAATCTCTGAGAGTATCCTCAACTGTTTTCATTCTTTTTTCTTTATTCTGCTCGGCAGTAGTTATTTCCACTAGTTTATCTTCCAGGTCACTTATCCATTCTTCTGCCTCAGTTATTCTGCTATTGATTATTTCTAGGTATTTTTAATTTCATTTATTGTATTGTTCATCATTGTTTGTTTGCTCTTTAGTTCTTCTAAGTCCTTTTTAAACGTTTCTTGTATTTTCTCTATTCTATTTCCAAGATTTTGGATCATCTCTACTCTCATTTCTCTGAATTCTTTTCCAGGTAGACTGCCTATTTCCTCTTCATTTGTTTTGTCTGTTCAGTTTTTACCTTGGTCCTTCATCTGCTGCATATTTCTCTGTCTTCTCATTTTCCTTAACTTACTGTGTTTGGGGTCTCCTTTTTCCAGGCTGCAGGTTCGTAGTTCCCATTGTTTTGGGGGTCTACCCCCAGTGGGTAAGGTTGGTTCTTTGGGTTGTGTAAACTTCCTGGTTGAGGGGACCGGTACCTGTGTTCTGGTGGATGAGGCTGGATATTGTCTTTCTGGTGGGCAGGACCACATCTGGTGGTATTTTGGGGTGTGTGAACCTAGTATGATTTAAGCCTTCTCTCTGCTAATGGGTGGAGCTGTGTTCCTGTCTTTCTAGTTGTTTGGTATGGGGTGTCCAGCACTGGAGCTTGCTGGTCGTTGAGTGGAGCTAGGTCTTAACGTTGAGACGAAGATCTCTGGGAGAGCTCTCGCTGATTGATATTATATGGGACCAGGATGTCTCTGGTGGTTCAGTGTCCTGAACTCGGCTCTCCCACCTCAGAGGCTCAGGCCTGACACACAGTCAGAGCAGCAAGACCCTGTCAGCCACACAACATCTTGACCCCCGAGAAAGCTGCTCACTGGATGCACCACCTCAGTGGGGATCCGAGGGGCTCGCTGGGAACAGGAAACGATGCCACTGCTCAGCCTCAGGCACCTGAGGGACGACCTGGATGCTCCAGGGGTACCATCCAGGGCAGGGCAAGAAGAGCTCCCACACCAAGGGACCGGAGTCCCATAGATTTTAGATCATGTTTCCATTTTCATTTGTTTCCAGGTATTTTTATATTTACCCTTTGATTTCTTCAGTGACTCATGGATTGTTTAGTAGCATATTGCTGAGCCTCCATGTGTTCGTGTGAAACATCACTCAGGTGCATATAACACCTTATAAGAGGGGATTTGATTCAGCTTGAATTACAGGAAATAGTAATGGATGTGGCAGCCAGGAAACCTATGCTCTAATCTCTATCCACAGTTGACTATGTGCTCCAAGCCCTAGTCTCAGACTTGGGTCTCAGTCTCCAGACCTATGAGGTGTGGGAGGTTGAACTTAAGGACCTCAAAGGTACTTTCCACCTCAGTTGCTGTGGTCTCCTGACAGTTGATGTCCTCTTTGTGCATCAGGACAGCTGCCTCTGGATGGGAGGGTGGTGGGGAGGACTCATGGGCCACCTTAATGACAACAAATAGCTCACATTGAGGAGAGATTACTATGTGTCAGATATGGTGCTAAATGCCTTATGTGTGATATTTCCTTTCCACTTACAGGTGGAAAAACAGAGGCTTAAAGAGTTAATTTACTCAAGCTCACAGGTCAAGTAAAGGCTAATGCTAGTGACCCTTTCCTTGGTCCCTTTGTGATTCTGCTGTTCACTAGACACATTTATATATGAATAAGAGTCTATCTTATGTGAAAGAATATTTGACAAGCATCTTTGTCATTAAGGTTGACTCTAAATCTATAGCTGGATTTAAATTAGAGAGGCATCTCTGATCTCTGTCAAGATTATTCTGAATAAATATTTTTTTTGTTCTGGATTTTTAAAGTCTGGTTAAATTGTTTCATATTCTGCTGAGTAAATATCTTTGTAACATAGCACATGGACTTTATTGGTACAGATTGTAACCATAAAAAGATGAGCAAATCCCAAGATACAAAATATGCTTAGAGACAAAGTGCAAGACAGGTGCTGGATTGAAATGAAAAGCACAACAAAGTTGCAGTTTTGGAGTGCTTATCGAACAAAAATAAGCTAATTATGATGTATTGAGCCTCTAAGTAAATCTAAATATTTTTTAGGAAAATTGGGAAGAATAGTGTTTTCTTCTTTTCCTTTCTTCTCTCTCCCCCTTTCCACTTCCACTCCCTCTCTCCCTTTCCCTCCCCCTCTCACTTCCCCTCCCCACCTTATCAGTCATTCATCTCTTTGAAAATTTCTATTAGAGTAATATTCATGAAAAATGCTCTTCAGGTAATATAACTTGTTAAGTGCCCGAAGACTGAAGATGAGTATCTATTTCCAAGGTTGATAAAAATTTACAGACTTAAAGTTAAGGAAGCAAAGATCCTGACCCATAGCCTGACAATTGCATTTTTCATGACATATCCTCTTTCTTCAAGATATGAAAAGGTGGAAGCAGATTGATACAGATTTCCAAGGTGACTATGTAGTTATATGAGATCAACTGAAGACTCTTTTGAGCAAATTTCAAGTGATTTGGTCACACAATGTGAAATAAGTACTGTTCTCATCTATTCAGAAATAGAAATAATCCAGTGAGTTATAAGTATCTTTTAGGGACATAAAGGCAAAATCAAGACCATTCCACAAAGTCCTGGAAGTGTGCTCCATACAGAGATAAGCTATAGTTTTATTGTCATCTTTAAGTCTTGTTTTTACAACATCACTGTCATTGCATCTTTAAAGTGCAGTGGATTTCGAACTGTTCTGGGAAAAGTCAATATGACTAAATATCACTAGAAATGATGGATGAAAGGAGACAGGACTTAGATCAGTGGGGCAGAGAAATCATGAGGAAGAAATCTAGATCTGCAGACAGAGAAATAGAACATCTGACCCTCAACCCCAGCAAATTTGCCTGATCTGCTTGCAAAGCCTCAACATCATAGAAGCCAGGAGATCTCTCTATGTGGCTTGCCATGTCTTTAAAAATAAAAGGTAGACATAAGTTTTTGAAATAAGATAAAGGACAATGTAGCCATAGCATTAAGTACACCAAACATTCAGTGCTATAAATAAATACACAACAGAGGCAACACAGTGTAATGGAACTGGTCATGCCATGTGCATGATCAAAATTCTCTCCAAGCTCCCCATTATACTCAGGATATAAAGTCCCACCAAGTCTTACATGACCTGGTCCCTGGTTCTACATGACCCAGCCCCTAGCTGCATCTCCAGGTTCATTTCTCACCATGATTCCCCTTCACTTTCTACTTCTTACCCTCCTTCATTTTTTTTTCTCTGGCTAAATGTTATGGTCCTCGGTTGGTTTTCTGTCTTCCCCACCAGACTATTAGCTTCTTGATGCAGAGATTTTTATTTTCATTGCTATATTCCAGTGTCAGACCTGTGGTAGGTGTTCAGAAAATATTTTTGAATGAAAGAACAAACAATCAAACCAACAGAACACTAGACTATGTATGTGTTGACTTGAAAGTCAATGTCTTTAGTAGGTGACCTTGGGAACCTCTAGGTGCCACAGTTTCCTCATCTCAAGACTAAGGAGTCTGATGAAGATTTTTAAAGTCTTTCTAGTCACAAACACATTAATTTTCAAAAATAATGAAACTTAGTTTTCTAGATTTGTGTGTGTCTAGCATCAATTAACAGTACTTTTTAAGGTCCTGGTTCGTGTGGACCTCTTGGCCAAATTTTCTGTTTTCACTTTGAAATTTGTCTTGAAACAGTTGACGTGTGTATATATCCATTCGTCCATGTCTTTGTATTGTTGAAGTATATTTCATTTTCTGCCACTGGATATCAAGAGGATGGAAGCCCAATTTTGTAATTTTTGCCACTTATATTTTATGTTTTATGATACTCATGTAGTGACAGGAACTAGTTGGAGTAATGTGGGCTTCAAAGCAAGATTGAAATGCAGTGAAAAGATTGAAACTAGATTTCTAAACAGCCCCCATTAAAGTTGTTGGGAAAATCCACACCCTTTAAGTGTTTTATGATTTTCAGTTTGACTGGTACTTTGTTTCTTATGATTAGCTCAGCTTAGAGGTGTTGCTTTAAAGAATATGAAAACTAGATTGGCATTAAAACCCAGTGATCAAAAAACATGCTAATATTTGATGGATAGATAAAATATAATTAAGGATTCTATTTTCTGTTAAGCTTATAACTCTATGTATTATATCCCTAAGTTGGATCCAAACGCTGGAACATTTTGAACTAACTAAATGTTCCCTTTCTTTTATGCCTTGTACACTATTGCATTTACATATTTTTTCTTACACTATGTTTCAAATTAACCAACCCTCCTCCTATAATTTAGCCAGTCGAATAAACTGAAAATGAGAATGTACAAATCAAAATTTTAATTTATAAATAAACTAGTATTTAGAAAGAATTGACATGAACATGACCTCTAACACTTCTGGAATCTACAGAAACCCAATAAAACTGTACATTCCCTATAGATGTTTATGATAACATTTATGTATTAGCTTTAGTGGTGGGCATCTTGAACAAATGTCACTTTGAAATAAATAAACCAGGAATTGGTTAATATCTTTCTACTCTCTTCTTCAGGCTTAGATGTTCCGAGAGACAAGTATCTGTTTTTCCAGACAAACAGGATTAAGTGAGAAAACCAAATCTGTCAGGAGCTCTCAATAAATATTTTCCCCTTCTTCCTTATGTCAGTGCACCCATTGTACCATTGATTGCTCCCAATTGTTCATCTCTGACTATTTGAATGTTGTGTTACTTATTGCCATCACCCAGAGGGGCACAGTGGCCCTCACACTCTGTGATTGGGACTTCATGTGTGTGGTGGTATAAAGAACAGACTTTGAAGTCAGACGGAGCTGAGTTTGTTTGTATTTGACATTTAAACTCCATATCTCTAAGTAACACACTTATATCTGTGCATCCTGATGTTTTAGCTGTAAGCATTCTCTACTGACTTTTTCTCTGGAAGAAAAAGATTGAGTTCTCTTTCACCCCTTCCACCTCTACCCGTTCATGAACACTTCTATCTCCTTATACTGTTGGTTACATCATAGTCACTGTTGACGTGACTGTCAATTCTTTTCACAGCTGAGCATGTGGTATACTATACTTTTATTTCCCTGTACAACTTTTAATTTTTTCCTACTGTTAGTAATAGTGTTAATTTTAATTTTTGTTGTTTGATTAAAAATAAAAAACAATCAAATTCCATTCTACTTTATTAATCATCTAAATCTCCTCTTAAGATATTAGGTACTTATCACATTCTCATTCCTGTAGAAATGTGGAAATAGAAGAACTTTCTGATGTGCTTCAGTGTGGACTTGCTGTTCTCAACTCCAGTCTGGCTAAAAACTGGTGTCTCCTTTCTCTTCTGAGCTGAACCCTCAATTTCCTGTGTCCCATGCCTTTCTCTTTCTTGGTTTACTCTCTTATTTTGGTGGAGCATATTTTCCAGTTGCTTCATAAGAAAAGAGAAATAAGAGGTAAAAATTTTGAGAACTTACATCTGAAAATGTCTAATTTTACTTCATATTTGTTTGATGGTTTGGCTAAATATTGAGTTCTGGGTTGGAAATCATTTTCCTTAAGAATTTTGAAGGCATTGCTCCAACACCTTCTAGCTTCTAGTGTTGCTCTTAAATATCCCAAACCTACTCTGGCTTCTAATTTTTTATATACTAACTTTTTAATTTTTTTCATTCTGGAAGCCTGTAGGGTCTCCTGTGAGGTCTTATGCCTCATATTGTGAAATGTTGTGATGATATGCCTAAGTGTGGGTCTATCTTCCTTCTTCCTGCTGGGCACTTAATGAGTTCTTTTTTTTTTTTTTTTTTTTTTTTACTTAATGAGCTCTTCAATCTAGAAACTCATTTATTTCTGTCTGCCTTTCTTCCTAGGAGTTCTTTCTTCTTGGGAAGTCCAGTTCTGGGAAACTGTGCTGAATGATCTTCTTTATAACCTCCTTACCTCCCTTGTCTCTGGATAAGATGGTCTTTAAGATCATGTTGTAGATTTTAGAAGTGGAAGGATCACAAGAGGACATTAACACCAAGCCTTCAGGAGCTGAAGTCCTACAAAGGATTATTGTTACCAAATAGCAGATAAGGCCAACTGATATCTGGAGCTTCTAAGTGACTTGTCCATTGTCACGCTGCTGGTTAGTCTTAAAAATATAACTAAATCCCGGGCTTCCCTGGTGGCGCAGTGGTTAAGAATCTGCCTGCCAATGCAAGGGACACAGGTTTGAGCCCTGGTCCGGGAAGATCCCACATGCCGTGGAGCAACTAAGCCCGTGTGCGACAACTACTGAGCCTGCGCTCTAGAACCTGTGAGCCACATCTACTGAGCCTGTGTGCCACAACTACTGAAGCCTGTGTGCCTAGAACACACGCTCTGCAACAAGAGAAGCCACCGCAATGAGAAGACTGTGCACCACAACGAAGAGTAGCCCCCGTTCTCTGCAGCTAGAGAAAGACCGTGCAGCTACGAAGACCCAGCGCAGCCAAACATAAATAAATTAAAATAAATGAATTTTAAAAAAATAACTAAATCCCAGTTCTCTGACCTCTAGGCTTTCTACTACATAAGACTGCCTCCAAAGTAAAGAGTATAAAGACTCTTTTTAAGAGTTTGTTAAGTTCTTTCTTGGCATTAATTGAAAGATGCTGAAGATTTTGTGGCAAAAAAAATGATTACCTCTTAGTCCCATTGGCATCCTACCATCTAGCTCTTTCTATTGTAATACTCCCAGCCCAAGTGACCTCATATTTATGAAATAAGAATGCCATTTGTTTACTTCGTGTTCATTGTTCCATTTAATTTAATTTCTTATTTTATGTAACTTTTGCATTCTTCAGAATTCCCAGCACATGTTGTACACATATTATTTAAGCTCTTGTTTTAGTTAATTACTTTCTTCCTGTTGCCTTCTTAAATATTTATTCATTGAAAAATTGAAGGTTTTGTAGGGAAGAAAGGAATAAGTGAATTTTATCCCAATCATTCTAGTGTAGCATTTAAAAAAACCGTTTGAATTCTCTCACGTATGAATTGTGAGGTCTTTTCTAATTATTTTTCTCTTGGGATCTCAGTGAATTTTAATGATTTGTATGAATTGCACACTTTGAAGGGACTGGCTTTTTTTCTGAAATATTTGTCATGTATATTTTGGGGTTCTTTGTTTGTTTGTTTGTTTGAATCTTGCTTTTACCTTTCAATTCATTTGACCCAAAAAAGTTTAATCCTTTGCTATTTTTCACTTGGAAACCTTTTCCACAACCAGAGATTTTAAAAATATTTTCTTTACCCCACCCAACAATTTTCAACATGTTCATTTGTTTCTTTTTATTTTTTAACTCACGTGTATGGTGTGAGCAAAAAGTCTTACCAAGTATTTTTTCCCCTAATAACCTAGAATTGTTGAATACTTTCATTGTCTATTGTTTTGCAATGCCTACTTTATTATACATTATATTTTCATTTATTCTCTGATTTAGTTCTGGATAATTTGTTCTATTTTATTGATCAAGGTATTTTAAAATTAATATCACATTGACTTAATTGTTGTAATTTTATAGTTTTTTTTAACAATGTGGCCATCTTTACTACTGCAAAATTTTTTGAAAAGTGAATTTACACATGTTTATTACATCAACGGAATTTAAGAATAGTGATTCCCAATCCCAGAGTCTTAAATCCCCTAAGTAGGGCATATCAAACTCGAACTATACCCATTTCCCTTTGCAGAGATTAAAATGTGCCCAGTTGGGAATTGCCCTATGTAAGAAAAAACATTTCTGTGGGGTTTCTGTAAATTTCTGTGAGTAGTATGCAGGCAAGAAAGAGAGGTTGCAGAGATTTTTTTTTTTTAAATCAAGTTCTAAATTAAATTCTACTGCAATTTTGTTTAAAATGGCATTATATCTACCCATTATTTTGAGAGAAAATGTGGATTTTTAAAATATCCAGCCTACTTACATAGAAACACAGTATGTCTTTCTACTTATACGTTTTCTTTTATTTCTCTCATTTTGTAGTTTATTTCAGGGGAGCCCCACACATTTCTTGCTGAGAGATTATATTTAATTTAGGTATTTTATAATTTATGTAAGTGGGATATTTTTAATATCATGTCTATCTGAATCTTTTAATGTTAATGATTTCATATATTTATTTACCTATTCCTTGTCATGGTACCAAACTGCTTATTATAGGCCCTCAATCCATAACAAAACCTGGGAGACAGATGTATTTTGAAATTCCAAACTTTAGATTTTTGGAAAGGTAGTATTGCACCTATAGCACATGTTGTATAATATCCACAGCAAGGTTTAAGGCAGCATCCCATAATCAATGTGCTGATAAACTGATATTCTTACTTAAAAAAGATAAATAAAGACTATAAAGAGCCTGATGTTCACTGAACTCAGATTTTACCGAAAAATGAGTGTGGGCATCAAACTTATGCAAAGAAGTCTGACTTCAGAGCTGTTTAGATTTCTGAAATATAGATGAGAGTTAGTGACCAGTAGTTCTAATGTTTTCATAGTTCACTCTCTTATATTATCTAGGAAGAGTCACATTTCTCCTTTTCAATTGATATATTGAAATTCTTTCATTTCTTACTGTATTTGATAAAACCCCCAAAACAATGTTTAAAAAATAATGGTGACACTGTTATATGTTACAACTTGAAGTAGATTGTTGACTTTTGTCATGCTAAAACAGTGTCCTTTCTAAGTTTTTTTAAAAATCAACATTGAATATGAAAATTTATTGTCTTTTCCACTCTATATTAGTTTCTTGTTGCTGCTGTGATAAATTAGCAGAAATTTGGCAGCTTAAGACAATTTATTTTCTAACTATCTAGAGGTCAGAGTCTCAAATCAGCCTCACTGTGCTAGAGTCAAGGGGTTGTCAGGGCCTGCTTCTTCTGGAGGCTCCAGTGGAGAATACATCTCCTAGTCTTTTCCAACTTCTGGAGGCCACTTGCATTCCTCGGTTTGTGGCCCCTTCCTCCTCTTCAAAGGACGTCACTCCAGTATCTGCTTCCATTGTCACATGGCCTATGTCTAACTCCACCACGTCCCTCTTATAAGGGCTTTGTGTTTACATGGGGCCCACCTGAATCATTTAGGGTAATCTCATCTCAAGATTCTGAACTTAATCACACCTGCAAAATCCCTTTTACCATATAAAGTATATGCTCATAGTTTCCAGAGATTAGGACACAGACATTTTTTGGGGGATCATTATTCAGCCTACCATACCCTTCTATTAAGATGACCATATATACTTTCTTATTTGAATATTAAAGTCAACCTGTAGGTTATGCTGACACATTTTTTTCTAATATTAAACCGTCTTTGCATTGCTGGGGTGGATCCTATTTGGTTATAGTAGGTTAGTCTTTTCATATACAGTTTTAATGCTTTTTTCATGATATTTCTTGGTATGATTGATTCGATATTCATACTTACTATTGGCCTACAGTTGTGTGTGTGTGTGTGTGTGTGTGTGTGTGTGTGTGTGTTTTATTTGCTTAGGTTTGGTAACTGACTTCTTAACCTGACATAGTGTATGAGTCAGGTAATAAAAACTCAACTTATACTAGCTTAAGTGGAAGGGGGGTTTTCTTCACTTGTATATCTGGAAAAGATACTGGACTATCTCAGAGAATTGAAGGAAAAACTGAAGGAATCAAGCCTCAGGGATTGCAAGTAGTAAGCTGTTGACTGCAGAGCTTTCTCTCTGAGCGTCACTTGCATTTTACATTAGGATAGTCAGGCCCTCTCCATGTGCCAGGAAACGTGGCTACCAGCAGACCAAGCCCAACAAATCCAGAGTCAAGAAGGAGCTCTTCTTTTCCAGCAATGGATGTGAGAGATGCCCCATCCAAGACATGTCCCTTCTTTGGGTGGCCCATGTCCAAATCTGATTGAGTGGGAGTTAAAAAAGCTGGACCATTTCATGCAAACTTAGGGCTCTCATAGCTTCAGACCTCCCTGTGGGCTCTGCTGAGGATGTGTCACAAGTCAACTTCTCCCTCTGCTCACTCCTGTTCCTTTTCTCTTTCTTCCACAGATCCCCAGGACACTCCTTAGTAAACATCCTGCCTGCTGAACACAGAATTTCAGTCTGCTTCCTAGGGAACACAGCCTCGGATACTTAGGGTGAAATAGTTTGCTAGGGAGACTGAAAACTAAAACCACTCTAATCATTTCAATTTCATTTGATACTATTATATTTAGGGTTTTTTTCTACTTATTTATACATGAGATTTATCCATAATATTCTTGGCAAGAGTGGGAGTTGTTGTGGTTCATATCCAGTTTCATACCAGTGTCGGTGTCTTTATGAGAAAAAATGGAATGAGATTTTTTTTACTACAAATAGAATATTTCTGTATTTTAAACTTTAGGGACAGAGTTTTCATGTAAAACTAACTGGACCCAGAATCTTTCTTAAGGACTATTTTTTGATAAAGGAAGAAAATAATTGCCATGTTATTGCCTAAGGTTCAATTCAGTGCTGCATTTACACCCTTAAGCTAAATAAAGACAGGCAGACTTACTTAACTGCCCCACCCCTTCTGTTTTTACTGCTCCAGCCCCCACATGTTGGTTTTCTTTTGCTTCAGAAGGTAAAATATGGATATCTCAGGATTATGTTTCTCTGATCATCGCCATCAAAACCATAGTTAACTGAAATTCTCCCTTCACTGTAACATGTAGCCTTGTCTTTTTCCACTTTAAGAACTGTTTTAGTCTCTTTCTCTCTCTTCTTGAATTTTTATGTACATTTTCAATGAACATTGAGAGAGGATTTATCAGGAATTGCTAACATCCCGCCAAATTGACAAAGAAATCTTAATGTCTTTCTTTCAAAGGAGAAGAGCTCATACTAGCCTGAGCTGTAATCTCTCCTGCTTTCTTCACTCAAAGAACAGCTCTTGCACACACACCCACAAACACACACACACACCCCAGAGTACTGAAGGTGTTCCCTTGATTGCATTAACTGTGGGTAACGATGCATAACATTAGCACTTCTATAGTGTTTGATAAATGTGATCAGTTTCAACCAGGGGCAACATGATACTGGGGAATTCTTAAGGCAGAATTTCCCTTTTGGATTCCACAGTTGCCTTAAAGAATGGTGAAATGACAGGGTGCTTCTCCAAGGAAACCCCTGATAAATCTTGTTTTCTAAAGAAAAGTAGAAGAGACTTGACGAGAAGGGAGTTGAGGGGAGAACACATTTAAATCTATAGTTTCTACTTCCATTCACTTGGTCACACTCATGGTTCAGCTCTGAGAGTCCCCATGTATTTTGTTTTTTACAACAACCAACAAATAGTATAAACATTGCTTTATAAATCTGGCAATATGATTGTAGACCAAAATAAACCATGATTTTCCTACAGACAATTCATATTCTTTATACCTAAAAAAGAACTGGATTTGAAATGTAGGGTACTTGATTATAGTACTTGAAGTTTTAGAGTGACCCAAAAGTTTTTAGTACAGACTTGAAGGTTGCTGGGCTAAATTAGAATAATAACTGTTTAGACAGAGAAAGGAGGAAAGGTAATTGCATTCATTCCTTGGACTTAACAGAACTAGCCTGTTACCAATGACTTCTCATGTGGGCTTGTAGAAGGAAGTTTTGTTTTGACTCCAAATAATAATTACTGGTCCTGAGCTAATAGAATGAATGCCTACAATGTCGTTCTTTTTGTTTGTTTTTCTTGTCCTGCATTGCCTCTATACCCGCCATAGGGTGATGAAAATGTACTTATCTGTAAGATTTTATTAAAACAAACATTTTGATCCCTGAAAGCGTCGAAGGCATTACCTCTTTTCTAGCAGTATGATCTGTGAGCAGATTTTCTCAAACATTAATGTGGACCCAGTTCGCCTGGAGATCTTGAAATGCAGATTCTGACTCGATAGGTCTGAGATGGGGCCTGAAGCTCTGTATTAAGTGTGGTCCACGAACTACACTTTCACTAGATCAGTGTAACCCAGCCCATTTCATCCTGGGTCTGTCCATAAGGAGTCGTGTGTAATCTTGGGTATCTTACCAATCATCTTGAGAACCTGAATTTCCTTTTTTTCAATGTAAGATCTTTTGCCGACCCACATGTAGGCACCTTCTTAAAAAAATCTAACATGGGAATTCCAAGGTATCAAAGGATGAATCGCAGGTCGTTATCCTCATTTAAAAAAAATTTCTTTAAACAGCAGCTTAGAACTCACAAGGGAACATTTATTATTATAATATTGTTATTATTTACTTATACATATTATATTTATTATATATTATATATTACATTTTGGCAAATAATTTCATTTAATTCAACAAATATTTATTTATCCCCTTTTAGGGAAAGGCTTTTTGTGAGATATCTTCAGGCAAACCAGAACTAATGATGACCCGTTCCTGCCCTAGGGCAGTTTGTAGACTGGGAGGTTATTAGCAGCACTGAGTAAAATTTATTATCTAATGTCTCAGGAAGGATGTCAAAGGATGATAACGGGTGGCAGTCTAGTGGGATATCTATGACAAGCCTTAGGAGCTTCTTATTTGGTTTGCCAGTCCATGGACTAAAGAGAAGTTTAGGGCACAGGCTGTGTGATCTGTGCTGGAAACTTCGGGGCTCACCCGAGGAACGCTTGCGAGTTTTTCATTACAGGCTGTCCTCTCGGGTCCACAGTTACAGACAGATAAGCTAGCCATCATGTGAGAGCTCTGGGAGCTAACTACCAGCTACACCCCAGGGGTCCTGCCTTGCATTCTGCCTCTGCAGGGTCTGAGGGGTGAGGGCCATGACTACACTTCTGCTACTTATTGCTGGAAGGCCAACAAATCTGACCTGATAAATAAGGTAGAGAAAGATAACGTCACAAAAGAAAGATTTTTGTAGTGGTCAATGGAGTCAGAGAGTACATTTCGCCCTGAAACCATCTAAGACTCTGTGGAGAAAGCCGTGTTTGAAATGGATCCGAAAGAAGAAAGATTTCAACAGGAGCACAAGGCAAAAGAGGCATTTTGGATGGGTGGGGGTGGGGCTGGGGGTGAGAGCCCGGCAACGGGAAAGCGAGGGCAAGTTCAGCAACTTCCCTAGTCTGGCCAGTAGAAGGCTTGCATTTTAGAGTTTAGTAAGAGAATAAGGCTACAACGGTCAGCAAGAACCAGACTGTGAAAAGCTCTGAATGGCCAATGAAGGGTCAGTAATTAATCTGCTACGTGCAATTTGAATGAGGGCATTAGGAAAATTAACCTGACTGCTGTGTAGAAGAAGTACTGGAAAGGAGGCCAGTGGGGAGAACAGTGAGGAGGACAGTGGCAATAGGGAAAGAAAGCCAGGGGGTGATTTGAGATCCCTTCTAGATGTAAATAGACCGAAGAGACGTCGCAACTGCTTCCAAAAGAGAGCGATGAGACAATCACAGTTCAGCTGACACTCTGGAGTTGGAGAGGATAGAAACTTCCATGTTCAGCTTTGGTGCATCTGTTGATGGAAGGTCATCAGAAATAGTCTCTGAAATAATAAGGAATAAACATTTAAAGCCCAATTTTTCTGAGGCCCTTTAAGGATTATTGGATACATATAAGGCTAAGCCCATTCCCCTAGGAATTGATCATTGATTACATCAAATATGAGTCAATTACCAAAGCCCGTTTCCTTTCTCTCCATTAACATAGGCCTGTTATGTTGACCATGTTTTTTTTTTAGAAAAAATATTTACCAATTACTTTCTTTTTGGTTGCCCTTCTGTTTAATATTTCAATCATGGAATTTGGGAACTTGGAAGGATCTTAGACTTCCTCCAGGGTGACTCATGCATATCACACAGGACATTTAGGTCCTGACAGAGTAATAATTTGCCTATGGCCACATGGCTAGTTAGGGGTAGAATGATTGCTGGTTTAACTGAGAGAAAATTATCCAACATAGCACTTTATCATTTTTTAAAAATTTTTATTGGAGTGTAGTTGATTTACAATGTTGTGTTAGTTTCAGGCATACAGCAAAGTGATTCAGTTATACATATACATATATCCGCTCTTTTTTAGATTCTTTTCCCATATATGCCATTACAGAGTATTGAGTAGAGTTCCCTGTGCTATACAGTAGGTCCTTATTAGTTATCTATTTCATATATAGTAGTGGGTATATGTCAATCCCAATCTCCCAATTTCTCCTTCCCCCCCTTACCCCCTGGTAACCATAAGTTTGTTTTCTACATCTGTAACTCTATTTCTGTTTTGCAACATAGCACTTTAAACATGGCTTGTTATTAGCAGAATTTTGGATATTTTGGATAGTTGGGCCAAAGCACATTTCTTAAGACAAAATAACTCTGAAGTCACACACTTCCTCAATATGAAGGACCCTCAGGTCAGTGACACTGGATTTCCTTTGAATTCTGGCTGTTTCTCCTTTCCACACAAACAGAGCAGGTGGGCAGGCAGCAAAACAGCCTTGTACCATGGTTCAGCAGTCCTAGGAAAAGTGTCGCAAATCATTATCCCTCATCTGCTTTTATTTATTTATTTTTATTTTACTAGAGGATGTAAAGTCTTGCCTGAAATGTAGATATCATTTTACCCAATGTATTCAGAATCCATTCAGCCACAAGAGCCCCAGTGTGCTATTTGCCACCATGGAGCATGGCTTTATCTTTCCACCAAGCATCATGGGTGGCTAATGGATCAGATCATTTGACAAGGATGCATGTCTTTGTGCCACACTTTAAAAAAATTTTTTTATTTTATATTGGAGTATAGTTTATTAACAATGTTGTGTTAGTTTCAGGTGTACAGCAGAGTGATTCAGTTATACATATACATGTGTCTATCCTTTTTCAAATTCTTTTCCCATTTAGGTTATTACGGAGTATTGAGCAGAGTTCCATGTGCTATACAGTAGGTCCTTGTTGGTTATCTATTTTAAATATATTAGTGTGTATATGTCAATCCCAAATTCCCAATCTATCCCTCCCCGCTACCCTTTCCTCCGGGTAGCCATAAATTCGTTCTCTTAAGTCTGTGAGCCTGTTTCTGTTTTGTAAGTAAGTTCATTTGTATCATTTTTTTTTTTTTAGATTCCCCATATAAGCGATATCATATGATATTTGTCTTCCTCTGTCTGACTTACTTCACTTAATGTGATCATCTCCAGGTCCCTCCATGTTGCTGCAAATGGCATTATTTCATTCTTTTTAGTGACTTTTTTGTCCCTTCTGACTATCAATACCCTCCTATCCAAATCCTCTTTCCATTTTCTTGTATGACATACAAATCAGTGATGGACAGTCTTCAGCTGAATACACTTGTACCCGCCCCCCCCTTTTCACAGCTACCTTTGCCCCCACTTTCCCTGCTGGCACAGAGCTGTCTCAGCTTCAGGAGTCTGCTTCTATGCCACACGCTTTCTTAAGCCAGTGGTTCTGCTGGCACTCTTTTCCTAGGAGAGCTGGCAACTCGACATTCTTTCCTTCTACCTATTTCAGCCATTGCCAGGAATTTACTTTGTTTTTTATCGCCTAATAAAAACCACATAATATGCCATCTCAGATGCTTCTAAAGATGGGCCTCAGCTCTAGGGCTCATTAACATAATTTCTCAGTTCAGCTTCATCTGCTCGTCTCTGCGGTGTTTTGACATCAGCCTCCTTTCAGTTTTAAATCTAAGCCAGTAAGACATCTCTTCCCAGCTTCTCTTTTTCTTCTCTCAAGTGTGAATATAAGATTTCTCAGTTATTATGCTGTTTATTTTTTTAAAGGCATCTAGCTTTGTGTCACTGTTGATGTCACTATTTGCAAACTGGCTTTGTCATTTTATGGATAGCGCTTGAGTGAAGAGCTCCCCGTTAATACATGCAAACTCTCAGATCCCAACAAGCTCCCCAGCCCTGTTAATGAGAGGATTAGCAAGAGCACTGCACTGTATTTAACCTGCGGCACTAGCTCTGTTTCAATAAGACTTCAACAGCCTATTAAATGGAGTGGGGTCTCAATTAACCCACACAAAGGCCACTCTCCTGAACGTGGCAGGGAGGACCACATTTAGCATCTGCCTGAGCAGCTTGTTGGAAGCTGGAAATAAAGAGGGTGACATGTTCTTGCCTTGAGCTATGACATCACTGAAATGGTGATTCTAGTTCATCTGGACCGACTGAATAGGTGACAGCATTGAAACCTACTACTATCTCACCATATGACAGTTTTTAAAAAAACCAGAAGGTACTCGGCCACTCCCCCGATGCCTTCTTCCAAGGGAGCACTGCATTGTTCCTGGGTTGGTAGGAGTAGTGGGTTAAGGACGTGAGGGTGGAGGTCGTCAGGGTGTGAGAGTTTGTGGTTGGGGAGGAGGGAGGTTGGTGTCCACAGAGATGCCCAGGAAATGTGTGTGTTCAACAGCATCTCCTCACATAATTAGAAGCTAGAATTGGGTCCTCATCTCAGAAGCGTGTTTCACCGAACAGCCAGCCATTTCCTTCTGGGAACCAAGGTACAAGTAATGGCAAATCGCTGAGGTGGATTCTTAGAAACCCTCACTCTAATATTGTTAGAATTATTGGCTTATGGGGCTTGTAGAGTCAACTCTCCATCAGGATTTCAAGGTGTCTTGACTATTCCAACATTCGAGTCAAAAATGAAAGTTGACTAATTAAGTAGAACGCTATTTTTTTCAGGATGACTTGAATCCAACTGCGGTGACAACCAAAATCTCCTTTAATTTTCCACATGTGAGTTCTCCATGTGATAAAATCAAAGAATTATTTGAAAAAAACAGAAAAATGATTGATTGATGTTTTCTTGCCAATTTTTCCAATGGCAGTTTATTTTTCAAACTACATTTTCTCTTGAAACTCAACCTTACATACACAAATATTGGTATGTATTGACCGTGTAACTTTGTCTATATGTTTTGATTTTTTTCCATTGTATTCCTGAGGATAAAAGTGTGAAGTGTGTGCCTATCTAAATATTAATTAACCCCCTACCCTGTTTTACTCACCCTTCATTGCTTGTCACCTTCTAACATACTAGATCATATACTTATTAATCACTTTCATTGTTTATTGTCTTTATCTCATTGCTAGAAAGTAAGCTTAACAGAGGCCAGGATTTTGTTTTGCTTACAGATGTAGCTCAGGTATCTAGAATGATGTCTAGATACATTTATTGGACATCTAGTAGGAGTTCAATAAATATCTGTGCAATGAATGAATCTAAAGAAGAAACATAAGTTATATTCTCCTTATGGAACCATAAGCAGCTGGTTCATTAGATGAGATTCCTGTATAAGAAAATAGTCACTGCCATCCTCAAAAAATAAAGAAAAATCTCTACATTTTAGATTGATAGGCTAGGCCGAGTCACCAGAGTGGTTGGATGGGGCACTTTCCCTTTATACCAGAGGGGTGGGGGGCTGGTGGAATGTGATTTCCAAAACTGGGCCAGTGAGAAAGTTGGCTGAATGCTCACTAGATCTGAACACTTTTATCGTTCCAGGGTGTGATAAAAACACAGGTTTAATCAGGGGGAATTAGAGACACACTTTCTGAGGCATTGCATCCCAGATTCACATGTAAGGATTGATAGAAATGCTGCATTCATGCACCACGTTCACTGAAATTTTGCACCAAGTGTTGAGCTATGGATTGCTAAAAATGGACCACATATTGAAGATATCATGTAATGCTATTGATTATGTAATTTATTGTAATGTGATACTAGTAAGCCATTTATTATGTAAATTTATTCACTTGATGAAAACTAGATTTGAATTATGGTTTGATTCCCTGTTAGCTTAGTGGAGTCTCAGTTATCTCATCTGTGAGGTGGAGATGTAAATACCTACCTCACTGGCTTATTGTGAGGATCAAACACTAAACACTACACACTAAAATAGAGTGCTTCTCCCCATGCCTGGCATATCATGAGCTCTTAATAAACAATAGCTATGGTTGATGCTGCTGTTGTTGTTGTTGTCACTAGATTCTGAAAACTCCAGGAAATAATATTTTTCCCTTACGGTTGTGTCAGATTGTGGCAAACATGTGACTCACTGTGGTTCACCTACTTACTCTTGTCAATTCCTTTCTTCCTCTTCTCTTGCAATCCCCCTCTCCCCCACCCCCACCCCCATCGCTCTTCACTGCTCCCAGGCTTATGGGCATTTCCCACAGTCTGTCTTCCTTCACAAATCACCCTCCTTTCTGGAAAAAGAGTGGGATTTATGGAAAGCCAAGGGGTTTGAGAGTCTCCAGGGAAAAAAAGATGAGATGAAGTAGATGAGGGCTTTCGGTTGATTCTGGCACTCTAGGGCATCACTGGTGAACTTTAAGGATGTCTAGAGATGAATGGGGAATCAACTGAGTTGTTTGGAGGGTGAGGTGAGAAAATTTTCTGTGCTTATCAAGATGCTTAAAAGAAGGTACTTACCTCACACCAGTCAGAATGGCCATCATTTAAAAGTCTACAAACAACTAATGCTGGAGAAGGTGTGGAGAAAAGGGGACCATCCTACACTACTGGTGGGAATGTAAATTGGTTCAGCCTCTCTGGAAAACAGTATGGGGGTTCCTCAAAAAACTAAAAATAGAACTACCATATGACCCAGCAATCCCACTACTGGGTGTATATCCAGACAAAACTATAATTCTAAAAGATACATGTACCCCAATGTTCATAGCAGCACTACTCACAATAGCTAAGACATGGAAACAACCTAAGTGTCCATTGACAGATGAATGGATAAAGAAGATGTGGTACATATATACAATGGAATATTACTCAGCCATAAAAAAGGATGAAATAATGCCATTTGCAGCAACATGGATGGACCTAGAGATGATCATACTAAATGAAGTAAGTCAGACAGAGAAAGACAAATACCATATGATACCACTTATATGTGGAATCTAAAATATGATACAAATCAACATATCTATGAAACAAAAGCAGAATAACAGATATAGAGAACAGACTTGTGGTTGCCAAGGGGGAGGGGGTGGGAGAAGGAAAGAACGGGAATTTTGAATTAGCAGAGGCAAACTATTATATGTAGGATGGATAAATAACAAGGAATACCACAGGGAACTGTATCCAATATCCTGTGACAAACCATAATGGAAAAGAATATGAAAAAGTATATATATATGTGTGTGTGTGTGTGTGTGTGTGTGTGTGTGTATAACTGAGTCACTTGGCAGTACAGAAGCAATTAACAACATTGTAAATCCCAACTATACTTCAATAAAATTTACATAAATAAATAAATAAATAAAAAGAAGGTACTGACAATATTCTGGACGCAGAAAGCCTAGTATAAGGAAAGAGGTGAGAAAGGTCATGAGAGGAGGAGAATGAAGGACCAAGAGAAAAGAAGGATGAAAACTTTGACAACCAGAGATCATTCCAGAGTCAGCCTGGCTTGGAGGTGTAAAAGATGAGTTCGGAACCAAGCCTATCATTGGGCAGCGTTCTTAAAGCTGGTTTTAGTTCTGAAGATGTGAATAACTAGTCTCAGTAAGCTGAGAAATCCTGTACCTTTAAGGATTGTGGAAAGTTAGAGAGGTTAAAGCTATTACCCAACTTGATGGAAGGTTTTGATCATCTGTTTCCTATATGTGGTCAAATATTATATATCTTTACTCTTGAATATATAATACATTTTTCTGTGATTCTTTTTGGAAGAAAAATCTTTTTCTTGAAGTATAATGTACCTATTGAAAAGTGCATATATCATAAATGTTCAGCTTGGGAAACTTCACAAAGAGAACCCAGCCACGCACCAGCATTCAGATCAACAGATGGAACATCACTAGACACCCCCAAGGCCCCCTTGTGCTCCCACATGGTTATTAGCACAACCTTCCTGCCTTGACTGGGGTAACAGGAAGTGTCCCGACATCTAGAAGTTTAGAATAGATTCCCTGTCTTTGTACTTTATTTAAACAAAGTCATACAGTTTGTATGACTGATTATGATTTAGTGTCTGACTTCTTTTTCTAAGACTTACTTACAATATTAAAAATTTTATATAACTTTCTAAACAAATACCCAGGGTATGTATATATATGTAAGAAAAATTAGTAAATCTTTTATAAATTGTGTCATTCATTTATTCAGTTGGTATCTATACCATGAGGGATATAAAGAAGGGAGAGATAGATCCCTGCCCTTAAAATCATCACGTCTCTAGTGAAGGTTAAAGTGTTCTGTGGCTCATCAGAGGCAAAGGATGGAGTAAAGTGTGGAGTGTGTGGGAACAGAACCGAGCTCCTGGGCCACATTTTGTAGGAGGAAAAGTCAATGGGGCACCCAAGGGCAGGGCAGTGGCAGGGTTTCTCCCCAGATTCAGGCAGGAGAGGAGTGCTTTGTCTATAGAGAATTTAAAAATCATAAATCATAAATGAAAATGCTTTTTATTATCACCATGTGCCAACAATTCTATACTCTAATCATTAACAGTGTCATAATATCTCTCCTCGCAAAATATTTTTGTGGCTCTAGGTTCTAGATGATTACTGTATGTGAAATCTTCAGATTAGCACATTTTTATTAGTAAACAGGTCATTCTACTAAATAGGTAGTCTACATGGGAGTTAACTTAGAAAATGCCCAGTTTCCCTGTGGACTCAGCACCACGTGTTTGTTTCAAGAGCGAGTTCCCAAGGGTCCTGAGTCATTCAAGTTCACATGGGGCACAATTTAGTCTTCACCCTTATGGTGGATCCGAGGTAAACAACAATCGAGATGAAGAAACAGAACTTGAGTTACTTCATTCTGTCTTTCTTTGTGATCACTTGGAAGTTTTCTGAGTGTTTAAAATTTAAAACAGTGAACCAGGGTGTAGGCCTCAAGTTGCTGTTTCTTGTTTGGTAAGTGCAAAGTTTAGTTCATATGTGAAATATTTTACATAATTTGATTATCTTTAAAATTGATATTTCTTCTTTTGTGTTTCTTAATTAACTAAGAAGTGATTGATCCAGAAATTACAATGTTCACTTAGTGATACAATTTCATGGTTACCTAAATTGGACTTTTTGCATTTAATTGGAAAGTCTTGATTCATTCCTTTCCCCCTTTTTCAAACATTGATATTTTACATTATTTTTTTTTTACTAACATGATTATATATACAAAATTCAATAAAAGGAAAGTTTTCATTGTTTGCATTTATTTTCTGGCCATGATCCATTTAATTTCATGATTATTGCCAAAAATAATTTTGTTATATAGAAGAGGATGTGTTAAAAATGGTCCACTCAGGGCGTCAGATAAACAAGGGTTACCACTGAGAGAAAAAAAGCATGAGGTATTTCAGCTATTCAAGGTGCTATTGCTAGTGAATTTTAAAAGAGAGTTATTTCCCTAAATTTTGGGAAGGACTGGTTCGTATCTTTCTCTAAATGAAAGTGAAAATGGGACTTGCCTAAAACTGGGAGTGCTTAGTGAACGTTAGATTTTGGAAGCCAGATGAAAGCATGGCGCCAACATGGCAGTTCACTAGGTCCAGGGCAGCTTGTTCAGTTTGGGAAGGGGCTGACCATCTGCTTTGGGCTTTTTAAGTGTGCTTAAGTAGTCTGAGATGGGCTTTGTTGCTTTGGGTCTTTGTGTTGGGGTGTATTATTATTTCAAATTGTTGGAAGCCAGTCTTGCAGGAGGTAAGGTTTTGAATTCCTGATGGTGTGTGAATGTTTATCCCCAAGGTTTCTCTCTGGGATGAATTGATTTGTGGGCCAGAAATGAGGCTGAATTCCTATATCAGGTTAAAGGCCCAAGGGTGTTTGGTTTAGAAGCCTGCCCCAAGCCCTCATCTGCATACGGATAAAGGCTTCTTCCCTCCTGGCCCAAGCTTGGCAGTGGCCAATTGCTAATGCAAGCTGTTGGGGGAACAAAGCAGAAATCAATTTAGCTTCCACCTGAATGGAAGTAGGGCCAAAAGGAAAGGTCCCTCATCCTCATTAAGCTTTACTCATTTTTTTTTTAATGCAGGCAACTATCTCTAGTCCCATTTCACAGACTTCTTCCACCTCAGATACTGAAAGAACCTCAGCTTTTCTTTATCTTTCCTTCTGCCTTAATCAGGCATCTCTTCTCCAGGTTTTCTAAAACAGTGTATTAGTTTGCTAGGGCTGCTATAACAAAATACCACAGGCCAGGTGGCTTAAATAACAGAAATTTATTTTTAGCACAATTCTGGAGGCCAAGAGTCCAAGATCAAGGTGTCAGTAGGGTTGGTTTCTTCTAAGGGCCTCTCTCCTTGGCTCGTAGATGTCTGTCTTCTTTGTCTTCATGTGGTCTTCTGTGTGTGTCTGCATCCTAATCTCTTCTTACAAGGATACCAGTCATATTGGATTAGGGCCCACCCATATGACCTCATTTGGCTTTAATTACCTCTCTAAGACCCCATCTCCAAATACAGTCCCATTCTGAGGTCCTGGAGGTTAAGACTTCAACATATAAATTTCAGGAAGGACACAGTTGTGGTGGGGGCATAACACACAGGATCTTCCAAGTGCTACTTGAACCTGAGAATGACATTTCTGGTCCTAAATGATGGATTAGCCATCTTTTCCCTTGCCTTGGAAAATGTTCTGGGTCAAAATAAAATATGACCTCAAGATAGGCTAGACCCACATATGTCCTAGTAAGTTAGCTGTCGGTTGTGGAGATGGGTGTTTCCTCAGCGTCTGGCACTCGAGTGCGAGTCCTCCAATTCAGGGCTTTGGAAGATACATGACTAAATTAAAGAATCAAAGTTTGGGGAAGCCTCATATGCTGGGGAGAGGATGGGGAGGTGTTATTAAGACTATGATTTGTATTATTTGAAAATAATGGCTAAGTTCTCTTAATGAAGCAAATGAGTCAAGTGTGGTAAACATCTAGCAAGTTGGTCAAGAATTCTAGGAGGATAGGATTTAGTTGACACTGTCTTTATAAATGGATCCAGGCACATTATTGTAGCCATTGTCCTGATGGATGAAGGTTATACAATCCCAAGGCCAGAAACTAATAAGACCTGGGCAGGGCAGGGGGAGTGTGTATGTGGAGAAATCCCACTAAGACTATCTCTTTATGATTGTAGAATTCTCTGCTTATAGCTGGGAAAATGGGGAATTTGGTCCATTTCTATGCTGGGATATTATAAGGAGAGAACATCAACTAGCATTTGACTTGTACTAAAAGATATTTCTGCCTAGAACTTTCTAGATTAGAAAAAGAGAAAGAAAATCCACACCTCTTGAAGATAAATAATCGAATTTAATCTGAGAAAGTGGTAAGGAATAACTTGATTTTAAAACATATTAGAGCCATTGATATTTTGATCAGGAGAAAGAAATGACCAGTGTGATACAGACGGTGTTTCTGATTTTGTTTAAATACAGCTGACTTTAATCTATTTTCTCTGTTCCTATTGCTTTTACTTTTTTCTTTGAATATGCATTGCTATCAAGGCTACAGTAGAGCTGCAAAGATGAAAAGGGTTACAGTGCATTGGAGAGGTATGGTCCAACGTGTAACAAGGTGAAATGTCACATTAGCAGTAATAAAACTTAACCTGGTCCTTGCATTTATTAATTGATTCATTCAGTTAACAAAGTTCCAGGTACTGTGAAGGTGTTTCTATGAACAGCCAGAAAGTCCTTGTCTTCAGGAAGCTGACATTCTTAATGGATCTACTACACTGAATAACATGCCCAGGCAAATCACTAAGATAAATGATGATTTTCCACAAGCAAAGTTTGGATACACCTTATAAAAACTCAGAATATAAATTAAAACATAACAGAAATTTTCAGTTTCTTCTTTGAAGGCTTTGAAAGCTGGTTCTGCTCCAACATATTAGACCTCGGAGGGTCTCTAACAGGGGAAGATGAAATCATTTACACCACAGGAGTACTAAGGGTATTTGTCCATTGGGGGTAAAAATCAAATAAAAGCTTTTACCTAACACATTTGAAATTACTCATAACTCTTACTATGATTAACTCTCACAAATACCCAAGAAACTTCACTCAGAGCCCAAGTTACGTCTGAAATAGTGTGTGTCCAAATGGTTATAGATCTGAACTTCTTCTTTAAAAAAGAATATGCTCTCTACCCTTGATCTTTTCTAAGGTAGTATTGTGATTGGTTTAAATCAGGTGTTAATTGCCTTACATTTTGGAGAGCCATCCATTCACTGATATAACCATCATAAATCCATCCATCTTCCACCCATCCATCCATCTATCCATCCAGTGACTTACCCAGTACCTGGCCTGTCACAGACTCTCAGCGAATATCTGTTGAATGAATAAATAAATCTACTAAACCTTGATTGTCTACTAAGTACTATTTATAATCTAGAGACCCAGTAGCTAATTATACCTGGAGACTATTTGTAGCCATTGGCTTTCTGTTGGGTTGGCCAAAGAGTTCCTTTGGGATTTTCCGTAAGATGAACCATGTTTCACTCATTGGTTTTCAAGACGAGTTTGTATTGGTTGTTATGTTGGTGACAGGGGAGGTGTGAGTATAATTTTATTACAGATAGCTTTCCTAACACAAAAATGTTTCAATGATGTGCAACTTTTAGATACACCTAGGAAGAGTTATTAAGAAACTTAAGCACTAGGTTACCTGTTAGGAAAACTTATAGACAATATAAAGCCTGATATCTGTGTGAGCTTTAGGAACATGGTAGCTAAGTGTTTGGGCTGAGAGTTGGCATCATCTCTGGGAGGAGGATACAGTGACTGGGGTTCACTTGAAAACCTCCAGGGACTTGCTGAAATTCTCCTTCATGTCCCTTTGGGGGAATTAAATTCACTATGTCAACCAGTCCTCAAAGAATTCTCAGTCCCCCAAGGGAAGAGAGGTTGGGAGGAGGGAGAGGCGTGATGCTGGAGACAGGCTCACGCTGGCATGTACTGGACCACATTTACTCCTGTTCAGTCTATGTGCACCTGACGTCTGGCTCTTGGTCCTACTGAGGAAGCTTAGCAGATACCAGATGCATCATTTCAACTAGTAGTTTTTGGTGTTTTGTGGTTTACCAGTCACTTTCTCACAGTGCTTCTCAAACTCCTCCTCCAAACTACCCCCAACAGCAGAGTGGAGTGAACACAGTCCCTCAGGCCCTCAGGAGTAGCACCAAGCATCCTGAAGCAAACCCGAGATTAGGAGGTCTCCTAATTTTTGATAAAAACTCATGCATATTTCGATTCGTATATAGCTCTGGGCTTGTTTTAATGTGGAAAATAATGCTCTAAATTCATTATCATGGAGTAAAATGTACCCTCAAGACAATAACGTCTGCACACCCTCACCTACTCTGCTCTCCCCGCTGGGTGCACATCTGCGTTCACCCCACCATCTCCCTGTGGGCGGGGAGGGGAAACAAGGGCCAGAGTGGCTAATCAAAGCTGATAATTACTTCCACTTCTGAGTACTCACCAAAATACCAGGCATTGTCTTAAATAGTTTCATGCACAATTAATTCTCACAGCCACCTTATCACCACCATCTCAAAGAATTGTCAAGGTCACAGGGTTATAAGGAGTGAGCTTGGATTTGAACCCAGTTTGCCTGACTCCAAAGGACCCACTCTCTGTTATAGCATCACTCTTTTCACATGTTTCAAACACATTTTTAATATAATCCAACTAAAGTAATATTAGGGGGGTAATCCTTTTAAAGAGGGGACCCTGTTATCCACTAGTTTTTTGAAGGGGATCAGAAGGGAGTCTTTGAAATTTGAGTGATTTACCTCTTTGAACTTGGAAGAACCCAGGGGAAAGTGATGTAGAGACACAGGTTCCTTCCCTTCAGTCAGGCTGCAGTGGCCACTACAGGCTGTGTACTTAGCCAGGTGCACTTGAGAAGTTCAAACACAACCATGACAATTAACATATACACACTGCTATATATAAAACAGATAATCAACAAGGTCCTACTGTATAGCACAGGGAACTCTACTCAATATTCTGTAATAGCCTATATGGGAAAAGAATCTAAAACAGAATAGATATATGTATATGTGTAACTGAATCACTTTGCTGTACACCTGAAGCTAACACAACATTGTAAATCAACTCTACTCCAATATAAAATAAAAATTAAATTAAAAAAAAAGCCAAACAAAACCATGGCCTTGCTTTCTGAAGAACTTAAAGGTTGTCACACACTTAGGAGAGATGTGGAATCCACTCTCAAGCAATGAGTGGTTGAGTGAAGGTAAGTTGGTTGGTCTCATTACTTCAGAGGTTGGGGTTCACAGAGGAGTTGCATCTTCGAGGAAAGATGAAGTAGGATTTATTGGAGAGAGGATGGCAAAGCCCCCATTTCACCTTCACCCAAAGCATCATTTTCTTCTAAATGCTCGGCCAGTGGCTCAGTTCTCCAGCAAGTCCAAATTCTTTCTTCCAGACTTTCTGGTTCTCAGAAGTTCCCAGAGGAGATGGAAGTGACCATGCTAATTGGTTTGCTGACTGGTTTGTTTGACCCTTTCCTTCTCCTCCCATCAAACTCCGTGTGGACAACCTCCCTCCCTCTTTCCCCACATATGTGTGTTTACCTTTATATTCATTTAGGCAACATTCAGTTCTTTTTTAAAAAATTTTATTGGAGTATAGTTGATTTACAATGTTGTGTTAGTTTCAGGTGTACAGCAAAGTGATTCAGTTATACATATACATATATTCATTCTTTTTCAGATTCTTTCTCATATAGGTTATCATAGAATATTGAGTAGAGTTCCCCATGCTATACAGTAGGTTTGTTCTATCTTATATATAGTAGTGTGTGTGTGTGTGTGTTCATCCGAAGCTCCTGATTTATCCCTCCCCCCCACCACATTTCCCCTTTGGTAACCATCAGTTTGTTTTCCATATCTGTAAGTCTCTTTCTGTTTTGTAAATAAGTTCATTTGTACAATTTTTTAAGAAAATTACATTCTACATGTGAGTGATATCGTATGATATTTGTCTTTCTGTGTCTGACTTACTTCACTTAGTACGACCATCTCTAGGTCCATCCATGTTGCTGCAAATGGCATTATATCATTCTTTTTTATGGCTGACTAGTATTCCATTGTATATATGTCCCACATCTTCTTTAACCATTCCTCTGTCAATGGACATTAAGATTGCTTCCATGTCTTTCTTTATGAAATATTTTTTTAAGCACCTACCAGCTACTGGTATGATAGCAAACAATAGAGAAACTACTTCTGTCTTCACAGACAGAAAAGATGTCAAGTAGAGAGAAAGGACTCAGAGAGAAAAGGTAAAAATAAATGCATATATTTTCTAGTTTCCGTATTTCTCTTTTGTTTTTCACCTTTTAAAAACACCTGAGCCTCCACATAGTGAGAGAACTTTAGCAAAGGATGAGGTCACCATTCTGTTCTCTTTAACACTCATGCCTTCCTGAAATAGTCTCTCTAGACTCCAGCCTGAACAACATGATTGGAAATAATCTTACGTTGTGTGTTGGCTCTTTCTGAACCCAACAGTCCACTTTTGGCAAATTGTACTAATAGCCTAGAAGCGTTGTTGGATTGCTTGTTAGCTCCAGCAATTAAATAACCATCACTTAAAAAAGAGTATATGGATCAGTTGGAAGCAGTAGGTGCTACATGTTGGATATAAAGTTGCCTGGACTTGCTGTGTCTGGTGTTGATAAGGTAGCAGATGGTCTAATAGACTCCATCCTTGAGCAGCTAAATTGGTAGGGTCTTGGTTTAATAATCTTGTGTTCTAATGATTTAGGCAACCGATGAAAAGTGGTGCAATTACTCACTTGTAATGATGCCCAGTTGGCCTGGATGGAAGGGGCACTCACTCCTACGTGGTGAGATGTAATTAACTCCTGTTCCCCAGAAACAGGGCTCTTTGTAGACAGACTACCTCGATCAGACACATCCTACCTTTGTGTTAAAACTTAAAAGCATTTTCCAAGTGAAAAATGGATCTTAGTTATTTAAATCACTAGAGGAGAGAACATTTTCTAACCCAATGTGGTTGTAGCATTTCTATGTTTCAAAAATGTCCATGAATATAATTTCATTGGATTCTAAAATATGTTGCTGGGGGGAAAAGGACTTATGTGTTATGAACCATTTGTCATTGGGAGGCTTGCCTGAGCCACAGAAAAAATCTGGAGGGCAATTAGAACCCAGATATCCTGAAATTTCCACCCTGATGTACTCTTATTTTACCCAAAAGTTTCTTCCTGTCCCTTTGCACAACTTCTCATCTGTTCTTCAAGTATGCTGTGTAACCAGTGGACTCAAGTTATATCTTCTCATATTTTTCACTTCTTGAACCTCTGCTACAGATAAATTGAGTGGTTTGTACACAGTCAAAATATAGGCAGTAATTAACTACCTTTAATATTCCCCATGATTTGATGTGATTTACATAGAGTAGAATACTAATAAATATTTGCTAAATAAAATTGCTTCTTAAAATATTGATTTGTAAGATCAACACACAAAAACCAATTGCATTTCTATATACTAATCACAAACATGTAGAAGGCAAAATTAAAAACACAGTATCATTTATAATCACTTCAAAGGAAATTAAACACTTAGATATAAATTTGACAAAACATGTTTAGAATCTGTATTATGAAAATTACAAAATACTGATGAAAGAAATTTTTAAAAAACTTAAATAGCTGGAGAACATACACTGTTCATGGATTGAAAGACCCAACATACTAAAGATATCAGTTCCCCAAACTGATATATAGATTTAACATAATTCCTATGAAAATCCCAACAAGATTTTTTTGTAGATATAGACAAGGTTATCCTAAAATTTACATGGAAAAGCACACACAGTTTAGCCATATATTAGCTAAAAAATCTTGATATAGAAAAATAAAGTGGGAGGAATTGATCTATATCCAATGTTAAGACTAATTGTATAGCTATAGTAATCTAGACTCTGTAATATTGGCAGAGGGATAGACAGACAGATCAATGGAACAGAGTAAAAAACCCAGGAATAGACTAGAACTTACGAAAATATGCCAAACTGAGCTTTTTCAAAGGTGCAAGAGCATTTTAATGGAGGAAGTTTAGCCTTTTCAACAAGTGGTGCAAACAAATAAACAAAAGAACCAATTTTACCTAAACCTCACATCTTATAAAAAAATTATCTCAAAATTCATAATGGCCTTAAAAATGAAACGGTAAACCTTTTAGGTATAAACAGGAGAAAATCGTTAGGAGCTAAGACCAGGCAAAATCATAACCCAAAAAGAGAAAAATTTATAAGTTTGACCTCATCAAAATTAAAAATAAATCCTGTTAAGAGAATGAAAATACAAGCTACAGTTTGGGAGAATACATTTGCAAACCACATCTCTGACAAAGGCTAGCATCTCGAATGTATAAATTACTCTCAGAATTCAACAGTAAAAAAGCAAACAATTCAATTAGAACCTGGGAAAAAGACGTGAAGGGACATTTCACCAAAGATATACAGATGGCAAATAAGCACATGAAAAGATGTTCAACATTATTAGCCATTAGGGGAATGCAAATTAAAACCACAATGAGGTATCACTACACACCTACTAGAGTGATTAAAATAAAAAATAGTGACAATGCCAAATGCTGGCAGGACGTGAAGAAACTAGATGTTTCATACATTGCTGATGGGGATATAAAATTGTTCGGCCGCTCTGGAAAACAGTTTAGTGGTTTCTTTAAAAAAATAGTAACTACCATACAACCAGCAATTGCACACCTGGGCATTTATCCAGAGAAATGAAGACTTGTGTTCACATACAAATCTGTACTAGAGTATTTATAGCAGCTTTATTCACAATAGCTCCAACTGGAAACAACTCAGATGTCCATCAGTTGGTGAATGGCTAAACAAACCGTGATACATATATACCATGGAATAGTACTCAGCAGTAAATAGGGATGAACTATCAGTTCACCCAATGGTCTGGATGAAATGCAGAGAATTGTGCTGAAAAGCCAACCCCAAGAGGTTACATATTTCATGTTTCCATTTGATAGCGTTTTGAAGTAACCAAATTGCAGAAATGGAGAACAGATTATTGATCTGTTGCCAGGGGTTAAGGAGGGAATGAATGCAGGCAGGAGGGAAAGGAGTGTGACGGTAGAAGGGTACCATGAGGCATCCCTGCAGTACAGGGGCTGTTCTGTGCCTGCACTGTATCTGTGTCAGTATCCTGGTAGGAAGTATCCACTACCTAGAAGTTGACTATTAGCCAAATTAATTAGCCTTTTTGTCCTTCAGTTTCCTCATCTGTAACATGATGTCATGGATTAAAGACTGTTGTAAGGACTTTATATTCTAAAGTCATTACACCATCACCATCTGATAGTCAGCAGTAATTTAATCAGGAGACTTGACAGCAGATTTTGAAACGTAGAACTGAATTTCTGACAATCCAAGGAATCATTGGGTACAAGCTCACTGCTGTCTCTTCCTGGGTCCTCTTTCCAGTTGGACCAATCACAGCATGTATCAGGTGCGGTTCTAGACAGCCAGACAGATGTAGGCTCATTTTTCCTGCTAAGCATTGACATACACCTAAGCAGATGTTAGTGCTGAGTTTTTGGTTGCTGTTTTTTGTTTGTTTTTAGCCTCTTTGTTTCCATTCCTGTGACTCATTTGTTTCTTTGGCAGCATGCTGTATTATTTTTCAAACTGGGAAAAACCCTCCCAGCAACAACTATTTTTTAAGCGTCAGAACATTTTCAACTCTAGTCTCCTTTAACCCAACCGAAAAATATTCAAAGAAAAGGAACATGTGGTTTCAAGTAAAAGAAAAAATGTGATTGAGAACCTCCTTGTAGATTCATCAGTGATTTCATTCTGTCTGCACCCTACACAGCAAGGAAATAAATGCTGGGATATCTGTAAAGCTTTAACACTTCAGGACTGTTGTGAGAAATCAAAAAGCATTGGTGGGGGGGGGTGGTTGGAGGAAAGTTTTTATTTTTTTGATTGCTAAGGAAATTATGTAGATTAGTTTCAATTGCTTCTTGAAATTCCACATCAGAGACTTGGGTTTGCCTAGCATGGCAGATGGCATATGGGGTCTGAGATTGGATAGTTTCTGTGTTTACTGTCAAGGAATGGCATTTTATTGGTGGTGCTAATCGAAACTGGCATCCAGGTAAAAATTTTCTTAAGCACTGGGGGAGTACTGAATGTGATTTGGGGTGAGAAGATAGTTCTGGGGAGAGTTAGATGGGAGAGAAGTTGCAAACAATATTATAACACTGTCATAGGTAAGCATTCCTGAGGACCTATGAAGAAAATCTCTCTCTGAAGACAAACAGGAGATATTTGCACTCGTCCTCAATAACAAACCCTGTGCACCCACCTCATTTCTTGGGTCCCTGATTAGCATGCCTTGTGCGCAGAGCCTGACACGTGGTATGGCCTCATGGTGAGCATTTAACATGCTTGTCGCATGATGGCAAGAAGTGAGTGGATAAATGAATAAATGAATGAATGAGAGACTGTGTTTCCTACTCCCAGGCCTATAACTAGAATGAAAAATTTACAGTCAATATGTGGTGGAAGGATTCTGATTCCAGAATAGGAAAGACATAAATCTGAAGCCTTGCTTTATTATTTACTAGGTGTGTGTTTTCTGCAAGTTACTTAACTTCTCTGAGACTTCGTTACTGTATCTAAAAATGAGAAGAGTAAGGGCACAAATTTCATAATGCTGTGGTAAGGAGTGACTTACATATTCATATAAATTTTATAATGCCTAGCACATAATAAGCCATAACATAGATTAGCTATTATCATCATCACCATCATCTATAGAACGAATTGAAGTAGTTAACAAACTTCCCACAGAGAAAACTCAGGCCAAATGACTTCATTAGTGAATTCTAATATTCAGAGATGAAAAAACATCATTTCTACACAAATTCTTCCAGAAATTACAAGAGGAGAAAACACTTCCATTACTCTGACTCCAAATCAAAGATGTTATAAGATAAGAAAATTACAGTCTATAACCATACCATCCTGAATGCACCTGATCTCAGAAGCTAAGCAGGGTTGGACCTGGTTAGTAGTACTTGGAAGGGAGAAAAGAAAATTACAGACCAATAACCCACATGAAAATAGAAGGGAATTGCCTCTAAAAAATGTCAGCAAATTAAATTCAACATTATATAAAAAGGGTAATCCAACATGGTTGTTCCTTGGTCATGTTGCTTTAAAATCTAAAAATCAGTGACACCATATTAACAGATTAAAAAAAAAGATTATCTCAACAGGTGCAGAAAAAGGTTTTGATAAAATCAAGCATACATTCATAGTAAAAACTCTCAGCAAACTAGGAATAGAAGGAAGAGGATACAAAATAAACCAAAAGAAAATAGAAGGAAATAGTTAACTTAAAAGCTAAAATTAATAATGAAAACAAAAATTAAGTAAAATTGATAAATGAAATTAAAATAAGCTTCTTCAAATACCTGAGTATAATGGATAAATACCTGATATACTAAGTAAGATCATAAATGAGGAAAACAAACCAAAAGTACCACATTAAGAATGAAATAGGAAAGAATTACAACAGGTATGAAATAGGTTCCAATAATTTTATGTAATATTTTGTGTTCCTTTTGTCAAAAACTTGAAAGTCAAGATTGAATGAGTGACTATATAGTCAAGATCAAGTGGGAAAAAATGCTCAAGAAAAGATAGAAAAGCCAAGTAGACTGAAATCCAAAAAAGAAATGGAAAAGTTTGTCAAAGATCTACCATTTGAAAGGGTGCCAGGTTCAGAGTACACCTAACAGGCAACTTCCATGTTATTGAGACCATAAGGCGAACAAATTTCCTACATCAAAACTAAAAATGAGGGACTTCCTTGGTGGCACAGTGGTTAAGAATCCACCTGCCAATGCAGGGGACATGGGTTCAAGCCCTGGCCCGGGAAGATCCCACATGCTGTGGAGCAACTAAGCCCGTGCACCACAACTACTGAGCCCATGCTCTAGAGCCCGCGAGCCACAACTACTGAAGCCCGCGTGCCTAGAGCCTATGCTCCGCAACAAGAGAAGCTACCGCAATGAGAAGCCTGTGCACTGCAACGAAGAGTAGCCCCTGCTCGTTGCAACTAGAGAAAGCCCGCGCACAGCAACAAAGACCCAACACAGCCAAAAATAAATTAATTAATTAGAACAAAACTAAAAATGATAGCACTAAAAGAAAAATGCTAGTGAGTTATTGCTTACTCATACACATACAAAAATTTCTGAACAAAACATCAGTAAATCAAACGCAGAAAAAAATTAAAAGAATAACCCACCATTTTTAAGAATGAATCAACATTTTAAAAATCTATTACATATGTTTAGTTTCTTAATGTATTAAATGAAAAATGTTATTGTATAAAGTGATACCCAAAAGGGCAACAAAAATGTTAGACTCCCTAAGGAATTCTAAAATTGTATTGAAAGACATGAAATAATGTCAAATAAAGAGAGAGATAAGCCATATTGCCAGATGGAAACACTAAATATATAGATGATTCAATACAAATCCCAGTCATTTCTTACGTGTGTTTGATTTTTAACTTGACAAATTGATTCTAGAGTCCCCCTGGGAGAGTAAATGAGTGAAAATAGCCAAGAAAGTTTGGAAAATGAGTTATAATGATAAGATTAGCACTATCGGATGAGCCAATTACAGGAGGAGAATCTAGGGAAACTCGAGAATGAGTAGAAAGTTAGTATATACTGGGACTCCCCTGGTGGTGCAGTGGTTAAGAATCCACCTGCCAATGCAGGGGACACGGGTTCGAGCCCTGCTCTGGGAAGATCCCACATGCCACGGAGTAGCTAAGCCCGTGAGACACAGCTACTGAGCCCGCGCTCTAGAGCCTGCGAGCCACAATTACTGAGCCCACGAGCCACAACTACTGAGCCCACAAGCCACAACTACTGAGTCTGTGTGCCACAACTACTGAAGCCAGCACACCCAGAGCCCATGCTCTGCAACAAGAGAGGCCACCAAAATGAGAAGCCCGTGCACGGCAACGAAGAGTAGCCCCTGCTCGCCGCAACTAGAGAAAGCCTGCGTGCAGCAAGGAAGACCCAACGCAGCCAAAAATAAATAAATAAATAAATTTATATATATATTAAAAAAAGAAAGTTAATATATACTAAAGGTAGTATTTTATTTATTTATTTATTTTTATTATTATTATTTTTTATAAATTTATTTATTTATTTACTTTATTTTTGGCTGCGTTGGGTCTTCGTTGTTGCGCACAGGCTTTCTCTAGTTGTGGCGAGCAGGGGCTACTCTTCATTGCAGTGCGCAGGCTTCTCATTGCGGTGGCTTCTCTTGTTGTGGAGCACGGGCTCTAGGCGCGCGAGCTTCAGTAGTTGCGGCACGCAGGCTCAGTAGTTGTGGCTCGCAGGCTCTAGAGCACAGGCTCATTAGTTGTGGCGCACGGGCTTAGTTGCTCTGCGGCATGTGGGATCTTCCTGGACCAGGGCTCGAACCCGTGTCCCCTGCATTGACAGGCGGATTCTTAACCACTGCGTCACCAGGGAAGCCTAAAGGTGGTATTTTAAATCCCAGGGAAAAAATGGATTGAAGTAAATTGTGTTAAAGCAATCAAGTATTCATATATAAGGAAATAGGTGCTAGCTTATATTAAATACAAAAATTAGTTTCATCTGGGTTACAGATATAAATGTAAGATCAAAATTAAAAATGTATTAGGAGAAAATGTATGGGCAATACTGTTCTAAGCTTGGGGTTGGGAAAGCTTTAAAATTCAAAATACCAAAGCAAAAACTTAATAAATATAACTGTGTAAGTATTAAAAACTTTATTAAAGCAAAGAATACATAAACAAAAATCAAAGTGGCAGACTAGGAGAAAACATTTTCAATATATTAGAAATAAAGGGTTAATAATCAAAATACAAAATGAGTTTATATAAATGAATATGAAAAAGTCAAACAGAAAATTGTACGATGCAATAGGCAATCCCCAGAAAAATAAATACAAAGGGCCAGTAGACATAGAAAAATATCATAAACCTTGACAGTAACTAAGGAAATGCAAATTTGAAAACAGTAAGAAGGTATTTTGCTTCTCAGTGGCAAAAATGTAAAAGATTACAAGACAATATTGGCAAAAGTTATGGAAAAGAAGCATTTCCGGTTATTAAAAGACTTATAAGTGTTATATTTTGAAAAAAATGTTGGCAGCAACAAATCTAACTTTAGGAATTTCTCCTAAAGTAATAGTGTCACAAGTGCATAAAGATATATGTACAAACATGCTCACTGCAGCAGCGGTTATAGTGGAAACTGTTAAAATGTCATCAATTACAGAATGTCTAAATAAATTATGGTACACTAATATGATGGAAAAACACCCATACAAAAGAATGATGTAGATCCACATTTGCAGACCTGGAAACATGACCAGGATGCGATAAACAAAAAAAGTTGCAGGACAATATGTCTGGTATTGAGACAGGCTGGGTTCTGGGACCTGTGACACTTTGCTGCAGTGCCTGCACCTGGACAAACGTCTCTTCGAGCAACAAAGTACAAAGAAACTATAAGGGACTAAAAATAACTGCGTGCATGCACAGTTGGGGCAAATTATGGACAAAAAGACCAAAAAAACCCCCTCCAACTGCCACTTCTGAAGAGCCGGGGGCAAAAGCAGGGTGTTGGGAGCAAAAGCAGGGTACTGCGCATGCCCACTGCACACAACACCACCAAAGGGGTGGGCAAACCACCTAAGTCACCCCTCTGGCCCGACTCCTGCACACACCCCTACCCTCACCCCATATAAGGAACAAGCTCGCCCCCCCCCCAACCCTGCCACGGAGCGAGCGAGCAAGGGAACCTGTTGTTTTTTCTCACTTCCCCATGCTGCAGCAGGGGCCCCAATAAAGCCTTGCCTGAATTTCCTGTCTGGCCTCTTATCAATTTCTACTGATTGGGCAAGGCCAAGAACGCTGGTCAGTAACAGTATGAGTCCATTGTTGCATAAAAGTTACAATGGATGGATTTGTAGGTGATCTTTATGCGCATTTTGTTATCTTTAAGTTTTCATTTTGGCCTTGAGCTGCTTCTTAAGCTTTTCCTCCACTCTACAGCTTCTTCTCCAAATCGTTAAGCTCTTGTGCTCCTGAGCAAAGCTGAAATTCGGGAGTCACATAATCCACCCCCACCTGGAACCACTTAGAACCAGCAAGAAGCACCTAGGATACTCACTTCAAGAAGGGAACACCTGGGTACTTTTAAAAAATATAAAATATACAAAATTGTGTGTGTGTAATTCCATTTTTCTTCACTTCAGTTCTCAGCAGATGTCCATCTCTTATTGAATGGATATATCAGTCTCCTTCTAAAGGAGTTTGCTCATCTTCTACCTTGAAAATACTTCTGACCCCTTAGCATTCTCTCTAGTCTCAAAGAAAAAGATCTTCTTTGTAAGTTCTTTTTGCATTAATCTCTTTCCCACAACATCAATCTCTTCTATACTGATTTCTTCACCTTTGCCTTCAAACATAAACAAGTTCTTCTCTCTTAAAGACACAAAATAAAACAAAACTTTGCCTGACCCTGTTGCTCATTGAGCTCCGGTCTCCCTTTTTTCCAAACTTGTACATTTATGGCTCAGCCCCAGGCTGCCTTCCTCCTGCCAATGGCTTCTTTACCTGCTGTGGTCTCTTCTCCCCGCTGAAGCTGCACTCACAAAGCTCCTAGTGAACTAATTGCCAAATCCTGTCCTCTTTTCTAAGTGTCATTTGCTTTGGCTTTTGGTGTTTTTTTTTTTTTAATAATGTTATTTTGTTCTGTTCTGAACATAATTGTCTACCCCTTAATTCATGAACCACTCTCTGTCGGGTCCCTTGACTTTTTGGTTCCCTATCAGTTCACTCATCAGTCCCTGTCTATGGCTTGTACTAAATCCTCTTCTTCCAACTCTAATTGTAGCTGTCTACAGCTGCCTAGCCCATTATTCATGTAGCTTCCTGAATCTTCTCTGTGGGAATGGCTCCTCCATCTAATTCTACAATCCTGACTTCTTTTCCAAGTCCCACCTCTGCATGTCTAATTATTTACCATTTAGCTCCATTTATGTTGAATTAAACATGTCTGAAGTCAGACCCTTCGTCTTCCCTTAGAAACTCGTCCTGTACTCCCTATTTTTGTGATTGGCTTCAGCATCTTTCAACAGTCTTCCCTTGTCTGACCACCCTCACTCCTTTGTTTCCCACGACCAAATTCTCTTTAGTTTTTTCATTTCCATTGTTTGCTTTCTTTTTTCACTATCAACAGTCTACCTCTATCTCAACTCCAGTATTCTTTTCAAATCATAAACTTCTAATAATTTCCTATATAAAAGTGTTCTGTTCAGTCAACCTAGACAAGCTACTCCTGCAACACATCAAGTATCTTCTATAGCCAAACCCTTGGTTGTCCCCGTTCCTCCCCAACCAACCTCTTACTACTTCCTTGAAGCTTCTCAATATTGCTCTTTTATGAATTTATAACACTGCATGCCCTTCTTGTGGCAGTTTACTGTGTCCACTTCTTATAATATTATCTTGTCTACTTACATTTTCTTGTATTTATACCCTCTCTTCTTAAATGGATGTAACCTTCTGAAGGAAAATGACCATTGCATCAGTTAAGAATTCTGTTTGTTCACTAGTAACAGAGCGCTGAAATAACAGTGACTTAAAGAAATAACTTGATAAACAGTCCAGGACTAGTATCCACAAGAAGGATCCAGACTCTTTCTATCATTTTGCTTCTACGTCTTTAGCCTATGGCTGTAATCATTACAGTGTCTTCACTGACACAATATGGCTGCTGGAGTTTCAGCCATCAAGTCCACATTCCAGGAAGGAACAAAGGGAAAATAGGAAAGAACAAAATACATGTTTCCCAGATGAGTCATTCTCTTTCATTGGGCTCTCCCCAAAGCCCCCTGCCCACCCAAAGACTTATGTTTAAATCTAATCAACCACTCCTAAACACAAGACAGGCTGTGAAAATGTGATCTCTTAGGTAAGTACATTATCATTTTGAATGAACTTTGTGTTCTGTTTGTGAGAAATAAGAAAACTAGTTCCACCAATATTTACTGAGCATATTCCCTGTGCCAGGCACTGTTCTAGGCACTAGGAATAGAACAATGAACAAAATAGACATGGATCCTACCCTTGTGGACCTCACATTAATAATGTATGGAGAGGGCTTCCCTGGTGGCTCAGTGGTTGAGAATCCGCCTGCCAATGCAGGGGACACGGGTTCGAGCCCTGGTCTGGGAAGATCCCACATGCCGCGGAGCAACTGGGTCCATGAGCCACAACTACTGAGCCTGCGCATCTGGAGCCTGTGCTCCGCAACAAGCGAGGCCACGATAGTGAGAGGCCCGCGCACCACGATGAAGAGTGGCCCCCGCTCGTCGCAACTAGAGAAAGCCCTCGCAGAGAAACAAAGACCCAACACAGCCAAAAATAAATAAATAAATAAATAAATTTATAAAAAAATAAAAAAATAATAATGTATGGAGAGAGTAAATAGGCAAATAAACCAGGAAACTGGTAGTCGAGAAAGTCTCCAGTTGTAAGGTAGGATTTCAATGGAGATCTGAAGGAAGCGTCAGGGCCAGCTGTTGTGGAGGTATCTGAGGGAGGAGTACTCTAGGCAAAGAGAACAGGCAATGCAAAGGCCCTGAGGCAGGGGGGTGTTTGACATGCTCGGAGGACCCGTGTGGCCGGAGCGGAGAAGCTCCAGAGGGGCAGTAGGACGTGGAGCCAGCATAGCAGTGAGAAGCCAGATAGTGGGGACCCCAGGACACGACTTTTCCACTGAGTCAGATGGGACATCACTGGTGAGATTTAAGAATAGCGTCATGAGCCAGCTTGATTTAAAACATCACTTAGAACCTAGACTGTAGAAAGACCCAGGAGGTGCTGAAGCCTATTAGGAAGCTGTCGCAATGACCCAGGAAAAAGATGATGGTGGCTCAGGAATCAGATTCTGTATCTGTTTTGAAGAAGACAGGCTGACATAATTTGCTAATGGTTGTGCTGATAGCTGGGTGTGACAAAAATGATTAAAGGGTTATTGGAATAGAAATCCAGAAGGCTCTGCCACTGCTATGTATATAATTTTTCATATGCCTCAACAGTGCCTTTTCCAGTGCTAGGCACACAGTAAATGTTTAATAAATATTTGCCAAATGAATATATTTTAACCTTTTTAGAGGGCTACTGTCAGAATTTTTCTCACTCTACAAGACACCCACCATTAATGATGAAACAAATTTAGGGAAAACCCAGATTCTAATAGCATACACCGAGACTGTGTTTTCCTGTTGCTTCTTGTCAGTGACAATACCTCTGGAAACTGAAGGAAGAGAATGTACTGAAAGGACATTTGTTTGTGACATTATTAATAGAACATTCGAGAAGAAACCAAGTACAAAAATCTCCCATCCAACCATGATGGAATTTACCTGCTGTGTAAGTGGCTGTTCAGACCAAGTCATTTTCACACTTTTGTGTGGGGATCACACGAGGGCATATTAGGTGAGAAAAAAAAATTGAGGTGGTAGCTGTGTGTAGGAGATGGAAAAAGGAAGAGAAGAGAGAGTTTTAAAAGGTATCTCCAAACTATCAAATAGACTAAAATACGTGGAAGAAAGACTGTCACTGTCACCACGAACTCTAGTGCCAAATGCTCGAGGCCGTCTGCTGGATGCAGAGTTGTGACATGGAGATAAGTAACGCTTTCCAGCCATTTTTTTCTCAAAAAATAACACTGGACTTTCATTCTTTGAGTGCCCCTGCCTTATGGATTGGTACGACATAGAATTAAAAAGCTAGAAATGAATTCAAAGATATTTTAGGGTATATTCCAGTTGTTAAATGATTTTATGTCCCATGAAAGCCGTTAGGCAACAAGAAGACAGTTCTAAACCCCAGTCCTCCTGACACCAAGGATGGGGCCTTTTGTTCATCCCGTCTCCCCAACCACTAATGCTTATTTCTCTACCACCACCGCCCACCCATGGAAATTAAATGAATGATCTCACTAACATGAGGCATACTCATCTCACCCAGCTTGGAACTCTTTCTCCATGGGCCCCTGAATCTGAAACTTAGACGCAAGTGAGATTCTCAGACAAATGTTACTTAGGCAAATTCAGTGACACTTGGACCTTGGAAAGCTGAGTAGGTCAAAACCCTGAGTCTCCAAGGTACAGGGCCCCAGAAGGGTCCCATCCAAGTCAATGGGCATCCTTTCCTTTCAAAGCTTGAAGGAGGAGAAAAACAGGACAGAACAGCCTGCGATGAGCTAGCACCCCCAATTCATCTCCTTCCTGTGGCTCCAGGGAGGAGAGGATTCATTAACAAAAGCCTGGCTAGGTCAGACGAGGCAATCTTTATTGATTCTCCTCTCTGAGGGCCCACCATGTTCCAGCCCCCTCCTTGGTTCCGGTCAATACTCTCCTTCCAAGTCCAGGATGATTTTCTGGCTCTTGTTTCGATGTCTTTCTATTTTGTGTCTTTCTATTGATCTATCGCTCTTTAGGAAAATTTAGAGAAAAAGAAAAAAAAATCACCAACATAAGGAAAAGTTATAAACAAGAATGACAGCAACAGTGCTGAGGAAAGATAAAGATTGCTGACTGGCGAGGGAGAAAGGGCAAGGGCTGGTGATTTTTTAATGTTACAATGATTATTTTAAAAATCTAGCTCTTTCTTCGGAGTTTGGAAAAAAGCTACCAACACACCAATTCAATACCAACACACAGGGACATAGACTAAGCTGTATCTCGCTCAGGCCCCATTGAATCTTTAGTCATTAGATGACTTGTGTTACCTCTACAACCGCTGAGTTTATTTTGGAGAGTGGGATCTGACAGGATGATTTCCTTGTGTTGACAGGAACAAACATCCAGGTTTAGCACGTTGGGCAGAAAGAGAGGCGATTATACTCTAGTCTTAGGATTTCCTTTTGCAGCTAGCAGGCCTGGCTAAGTAACATGTCCTTGGAGATATGCAAGTTAGAAAAAAGACTGGCAGCTTGGTCATTTTCCTTGGGAACAGCACCGGTTTCCCCATTGCGGGCTGCCCATCTCCTCTGCTTTTTGGTTTTCTACCATTTACACCAGCTCTCTATTAGCAGCCCAGGCTGAAATCCCCTTTTTCCTGCCTGGAGGGACAGGGCTAGAACTGATATTTCTGATATTTCAAAGCTCGGTTGAATCCTCTCCCAGCTTTGGTTAAAAGCTAATTGGATCCTATGTTACGTCTCTTAAAAGATAATTTTTAAAACCACCAAGGAAGGAGAGAAGGGTTGCAATCGAAGAGGTGGTGGCATCGGAGCCAGAAGAAATGTGATTAACAGGAACACAGACGGCTCTTGGCAGGTAGTCATGGAAGTAGCCAACATCTCCATCCCCTGAGAATCCCTAATTTTTTGAGAACATTGAACAGGTGCTGTGGGGCGTGATGGCAGAGATGCCAACAGCACGAATATAGAGAGACCAGGCATCCCTTTTCTCCAAGATTTTTCTTCTTTGCAAATAAAGGGAAAGCTGGAGATGCTGCCCTTGACACTGGACTCTGCACATTCTGGGCCCCCTGCTATTTCCCTGCAGAGAACTGGGGGTTTGCAAACCTGAAAGAGCTGTGCCAAGTGTACAGTCACTTTGCACCGAGGAGTATTTTTGCTAAAAAAGTGTCAGAGTGGGAGGTGGGATAAGAACCCTAAACATTGTTTTGCTCAAATGCAGTATTGAAAAACATCTAGCTGTAAAACTGTATTTCCTTAGTTTCTGTACTTTGCTAAGCCAGTGAGTTATAAAGAACAACAGATGGAAAAAAAAAAAAACCAATTTGTCTTTCTCTCAGGAATTCACAGGAGTTATATGTATATATATTCTCTTTCATATTCTTTTCCATTATGGTTTATCCAGGATATTAAATATAGTTCCCAGATCTCACCATTCTTGAGTAAACCGTGATGACCGGGCTTTCTGTCAGAAAGAGAAACACAAATATCATATGATATCACTTATATGTGGAATCTAATAAAATGATACAAATGAACTTATTTAAAAAGTAGAAACAGACTCACAGACATAGAAATCAAATTTATGGTTACCAAAGGAGAAACATGGCGGGGGGGATAGATTGAGAATTTGAGATTGACATGTACACACTGCTATATTTAAAATAGATAACCAACAAGGATGTACTGTATAGCACAGGGAACTCTGCTCAATATTCTGTAATAACCTAAATGGGAAAATAATTTGAAAAAGAATAGATACATGTATATGTATAACTGAATCATTTTGCCATACACCTGAAACTAACAGAACATTGTAAATCAACTATAGTCCAATACAAAATAAAAAATTTTTAAAAATAAATATACTCACACGTACATCTTTCTTACAAAAAATGTAGACTATGTTTTTGCACAAATGTGAGTAAATCTGTAAGGTACATTTGCAGAAGTGAAATACTGGGCTCTAAATTATGTGCCTTTTCAGCTTTAATAGATAGGACCAAATTCCCACCTTCAAAGTTGTGTTTATTAGCATTCCAACCATCGGCCCATGGGAGAAGCTTGTATTATCTCCTACCATGTGTCACAGAATCTTCAGAGCTTTGCCAAATGCATGGGAAAAACATATCTGGTCGTTTCAATTTGTATGTCTTTCATTTCAAAATGAGGCTTTAAATTTCCCTTTTTTTCTTGATGAGTCTGGTTAATGGTTTATCAATTTTGTTTATCTTTTCAAAGAACCAGCTTTGAATTTCATTGATCTATTCTATTGTTTTCTTCATCTCTATTTCATTTATTTCTGCTCTGATCTTTATGATTTCTTTCCTTCTACTAACTTTGGGTTTTGTTTGTTCTTCTTTCTCCAGTTGCTTTAGGTTCTAAATTTCCTTTTAATGCCTCTATGGTCTACTTTCTTTCCCCTTTTGTTTTTTGAGTAGTGCAAATTTTACTCAAAGTGTTGACCCCAGACCAGCAGCATTGGCATTACCTGGGAGCTTGTTAGAAGTGCAGAATCTCATGCCCTACCCCAGACCTGCCTGAACCAGAGGCTGCATTATATAAGATCCCAGGTAATTCCTAAGTACATTACATTTGAGGAGCACCATTACAGATATTCTCCCCTGGCCGTGATCTAGAACTATTTCCAAGTTTTAAAACTTTCAAGGGGTTCAACTTGTTTTGTGTGAAACAATTCTGTTGTGCTTGGCTACGAAGTGGTTACTGTCGCCTCCACGGTTTGACTATCAGAACCTTGTGCAGTCTCCCCTCCCAACCCTCCCCCTCCCCCAGGTCTAGACAGCCTATTTATAACTTGTACCACTGTCACCTCTCTACATGTCACTTCTTTATTAATGGGGTATATGCAGCTGATGATTTAAGAAAAGTGTGCATCAAAATGTTACCGTCAACTGGTTAATGCACTCTCTATTTGTCACCTCCAGTTAATCAGAATTTAAACATCCTGGGCTCAGAAAAGTCCATTTCTAGATGTGAATATAGTGCTCAATAAGAAAGAACAATTAAAAAAAAAAAAAAGAAAGAAAGAACAATTTTCCTAATTCTGTAAAACAGATATCATTGCCCCTGTTCATGCAGGTAAAGTATCCCCTGCATTTTGGTAAAGTATCGTCTTACAAAACAGACTAACTACAATAAGAAGGACCCTTCTGCATTAGTTTGCCAGGGCTGCTGTAACAAAGGACCATGGACTGGGGAGCTGAAACAGTACACATGTATTTTCTCATAGCTCTGGAGCCAAGGAGTACAAGTTCAAGGTGTCAGTAGAATTGATTTCTTCTGAGGCTTCTCTTCTTGGAATATAGGTGGCCATTTTTTTCTTTTTTCTTTTATATTTAAAACACTTTTCTAATTGTGGTAAGACATTTCACATGCAATCTACCCTCTTGATGAATTTCTGAGTACACAATACAGTATTATTAATGACAGGTACAAGTTGTATACAGACCTCTAGAACTTGTTCACCTTCCAATACTGAAACTATTATATATATTCACTGAATAGCAACTCCTCAATTCCTTTTCCCCATTGCCCTTGGCAATCACTATCCTACTTGGCCTCTGAGTTTGACTATTTTAGATACCTCATCCAGGTGGAATGATACAGTATTTAACCTCTGTGATTGGCTTATTTCACTAGTTTAATGTCCTCCAGATTCATCTATGTTTTTGTATTTAGCAGGATTTCCTTTTTAAAGGCTGCATAATATTCCATTGCATGTATATATCACAGTTTCTTTGTTCATTCATCCTTGGGTGGACATTTAAGTTGTTTCCATATCTTGACTATTGTGATTAATGCTACAATGATCATGGGAGTGAAAATATCTCTTCCAGAAACTGATTTCAATTCTTTTGGATACATACCCAGAAGTGGAATTGCTGGATCATTTGGTAATTCTATTTTGAAAGTTTTTGAGGAACATCTGTACTGTTTTCCGTAGCAGCTGCACCATTTTACATTCCCACCAACAGTGTTCAAGAGCTTCAGTTTCTCCACATCCTCACTCACACTTGCTTTCTTTTGATTTTTGGTAATAGCCATCCTAACAGGTATGAGGTGACATCACATTGTGGTTTTGATTTGTATTCCCCTAATGACTAGTGATGTTGAGCATCTTTTTATACATTGTACTTTATACTATGTTTAATGCTTAATACTATTCTTCATGTTTGTTGGCTATTTTGTATCTTCTTTGGAAAATGTCTATTCAAGTGTTTTTGCCCATTTTTAATAAGTTTCTTTGCTTTTTTTGCTATTGAGTTGTAAGAATTTCTTATGGATATTAACCCTTTATCAGATGGATTGTTTTCATTTATGTTCTCCCATTCTGTAAGTCACCTTCTCACTCTGTTGATTGTTTCCTTTGCTGTGTAAAAGTTTTTTAATTTGATATAGTTCAACTTGTGTATTTTTGCCTTTGTTGTTGATGTTTTTGGGGTCATATCCAAGAAATTGTCGCCAACACTAATGTCATGAAGCTTTTCCCCTGTTTTTTCTTCTAGGAATTTTATAGTTTCAGGTCTTATGTTTAGGCCTTTAATTAAAGAGTTGATTTTTGTGTATGATATAAGATGAGGGTCCAATTTCATTATTTTGCATGAGGATTAGATGGTCATCTTCTCCCTGTGTTTTCACATGAGTCTTCCCCCTGAACCAATCTGTCTCCAATATCCTCTTCTCATAAGAACACTAGTCATATTAGATTAGGGCCCATTGTAATAACTTCATTTTAACGTAATTACCTCTTTAAAGACCCTGTCTCCAAAACAGTCACATTATGAGGTATTGGGAGGATAGGACACAACTCAACCCATAACACCTTCCAAATAAAATGTCTTGATTTCAAGACTAAGGATGTGATGACTGGCTTCCTTCTGTGGTTTTAGTGAATATAAATACTATTAAAGTATTTTAGAGAAAATATACAATGGAAAGCAACACATTGTATGAATTTAGGTAAGTTACCGCAATTCCCCATGTTCCATTCTTTTCTATGTATAAACCAGGAAACAAATATATTCCCTATTCTCTCCAAGCTTTTCCAAGAGACCACAAAATTTCAGTCTTTAAAAATGACTTTTCTTATCTTCAAAAGCTTGTATTTATTCTCTTCCTTGTGGTCTTCATTGCAGTGCAGCCATTTCCAAATTGCTGTCTGATGATTAAATACTCACAGCGGCCCCAGGGTGTGGAGAGTAAAGCAGTATCTGTCCCCACTTTGCTGCTGAGGCAGTCAGTACACAAGGAGCTTCAGGAAGCTGGTAACATCTCCACTTTGCTGCTGAGGCAGTCAGCACACAAGGAGGTTCAGGAAGCTTGTAACATTTCCACTATGCTGATGAGGCAGTCAGTACACAAGGAGGTTCAGGAAGCTTCTAACATCTCCACTTTGCTGCTGAGGCAGTCAGTATACAAGGAGGTAAGGAAGCTTGTAACATTTCCACTTTGCTGCTGAGACAGTCAGTATACAAGGAGGTAAGGAAGCTTGTAACATTTCCACTTTGCTGATGAGGCAGTCAGTATACAAGGAGGTTAAGGAAGCTTATAACATTTCCAAAGTTACAGGTAATAAATTGTGGCTTTAAAAATGGAATCAATTTTACTATCACATCAAAAAGAATAAAATACCTAGGAATAGACCTACCTAAGGAGGGAAAAGACCTGTACTCTGAAAACTATAAGGTGCTGATGAAAGGAATTGAAGACAACACAAACAGATGGATAGATATACCATATTCTTGGATTGGGAGAATCAATACTGTTAAAATGATTATACTACCCAAGGCAATCTACAGATTCAATGCAATCCCTAGCAAATTACCAATGGCATTTTTCACAGAACTAGAACAAAAAATTGTAAAATTTGTATGGTAACATAAAAGACCCCGAAGAGCCAAACCAATCTTGAGAAAGAAGAACAGAGTTGGAGGAATCACACTCCCTGACTTCAGGGACACTATAAAACTACTAGAGGAAAACATAGGCAGAACACACTTTGACATAAATTGCAATAATATTTTTTTGGATCCGTCTCCTAGAGTAATGAAAATAAAAGCAAAAATAAACAAATGGGACCTAATTAAACTTAAAAGCTTTTGTACAGCAAGGGAAACCATAAACAGAACAAAAAGACAGCCTACGGACTAGGAGAAAATATTTATAAATGATGCTACTGACAGGGCTTAATCTCCAAAATATACAAATGGTTCATACAGCTTAATATCAGAAAAACAAATAATCCAATCAAAATACGGGCAGAAGACCTAAATAGACATTTCTCCAAAGAAGGTATACAGATTACCAACAAACACATAAAAAGATGCTCAATATCACTAATTATTAGAGACATGCAAATCAAAACTACAACGAGGTATCACCTCACACCGGTCAGAATGGCCATCATCAAAAAGTCTACAAACAATAAATGCTGGAGAGGGTGTGGAGAAAAAGCAACCCTTCTACACTGTTGGCGGGAATGTAAATTGGTGCAGCCACTATGGAGAACAGTATGGAGTTTCCTTAAAAAACTAAAAATAGGGCTACCATATGATCCAGCAATCCCACACCTGGGCATATATCTGAAGAAAACTCTAATTTGAAAAAATACATGCACCCCTATGTTCATAGCAGCACTATTTGCAATAGCCAAGACATGGAAGCAACCTAATTGTCTGTCAATAGATAAATGGGTAAAGAAGATGTGGTGTATATATATAATGCAATATTAGCCATAAAAAAGAATAAAATAATGCCATTTGCAGCAGCATGGATGGACCTAGAGACTATCATATTAAGCAAAGTAAGTCAGACAGAGAAAGACAAATATCATATGATATCACTTATATGTGGAATCTAAAAAAATGATACAAATGAACTTACTGTATTTACAAAACAGAAACAGACTCACAGACTTAGAAAACAAACTTATGGTTACCAAAGGAGAGAGAGAAAGTGGTGGAGGGGCGATAAATTAGGAGTTTGGGATTAACAGATACACAATACTATGTATAAAATAGGTAAACAACAGGATCTACTGTATAACACAGGGAACTCTACTCAATCTATTGTAATAACATAATGGAAAAGAATCTGAAAAAAGAATGTATATATATGTATAACTGAATCACTTTGCTGTACACTTGAAACTAAAACAACATTGTAAATTTCAATTAAAAAATGTTTTTAAAAGGAATCAATTTTTTCTAGTCCATTCTCTAGTGGCATTTCAACTAGACCCTTAATATATTACAATTTTGATCAGCAGTTTTTGATGTGAAATAGAATGGTAAGAGGACACCATTCTGAGACTAAACAACTAGAAGCGCTAAGAATCTTAGCACTTTTCTCTAGAGCAGCCTCCCATTGCCATAGGGTTAACTAGAGTAGAGCATCGTAGCATGGCTTCAGTGAGAGTAGAAGTTTTGGCATCGTCAGAGTTATGTATCTTTAGTACCTTCCCAGGCACTGTGTTTATAAACCAATGATGACTCCCTCCCACAAATGAGTCATGTTCTGTGGTTTAGATATGTTTCCTCAGCTGATAATCATGAGCTGATTATCATTATGGCTTTTTCCTGGGCTGGTTTCAATGTTGAATTTGGTCCAAAGACCATGCTCACACGTCTATTATCTTGTAATATCCTTTGGCAATTTCATTTCTACTGGGTTGTTGGACTTTCACTTATTAATTTTCCCAAGCTCATTATGCAGTACTGGTATTTACCCCGTGTCTTATATGAATTGTAAATATTTTTTATGGCATATTTACCATATGAAAGTAAGTTTTTGTTTTCTTTTTCATAGTAAAATCTGTCAAATTTTACCTTTATTGTTTATGAAGTCCATGAATTTCTTGCCAAGATTATATAATAATTATTTACATTTTGGCCTAGTATTTTTATAGTTTTTAAAAACACATATCTTTTTCAAATTCACCTGGAATTTTTTGTGTTTGTGATGAAAGACAGGACTCTCTGACGGTAGAATCAGTTATCTCAGCTATAATTTTTATTAAATTATTCATCTTTTCCGCACTTTAGTCAGATATTTAATTCCCATTGTACATGAGTCATGTTCTCTACTCTTCCTTATTAATTCTTTTCTCTATTTTTATACCATTATCATACTATTTAATTTCTGCACATTTCTATCATGTTTTGATATCTATTGGGGAAATTCTGTGTCTTAAATTATCTTGAAACTTCTAGCACATTTACTCTTCCAGTTTTAAAAATACCATTGGGTTTTATTTTAATTCAGTTCAGTTTTATTTTAAAAACCATTAAACCACTAGACCAAAAGATAAACTGTTACTATATTATTCTGGATTGACAGAGTAGATTTTGCTACCAAAAACACACAAAAAACTAACTTCCATATGGCAAATTCATCACAAACAGTTAAAATACAGTTGACAGTGTCCGGAAAGTATTTGCGATATGTATTGAGCAACTTCCTATGTCAGGCTTAAGGCACTGGGCATACCTCATTGAATAACACAGGAGACATTTCCTGCCCTAGAGGCATTTACATGCATCAGGGTATGGCCAACGATAAACAATAAACACAATAGGTAATTATGTGGTCATTAGGGAGAAGGTATGCTATGGAAAAAAGATGAAAAGAAAGGGAGTTCGATATGGGAGTCAGAGCTCTGGAGTGCAGCGACAGGTTGAAGTTTTGAATTGTGTGATCAGAAAAAGCCTCACTCAGGGTATATGCCCAGTACTGGGATTGCTGGGTTGTATGGTAGTTCTATTTTTAGTTTTTTAAGGAACCTCCATACTGTTCTCCATAGTGGCTGTATCAATTTACATTCCCACCAACAGTGCAAGAGTGTTCCATTTTCTCCACACCCTCTCCAGCATTTACTGTTTCTAGATTTTTTGATGATGGCCATTCTGACCGATGTGAGATGATATCTCATTGTAGTTTTGATTTACATTTCTCTAATGATTAATGATGTTGAGCATTCTTTCATGTGTTTGTTGGCAATCTGTATATCTTCTTTGGAGAAATGTCTATTTAGGTCTTCTGCCCATTTTTGGATTGGGTTGTTTGTTTTTTTGTTATTGAGCTGAATGAGCTGCTTGTAAATTTTGGAGATTAATCCTTTGTCAGTTGCTTCATTTGCAAATATTTTCTCCCATTCTGAGGGTTGTCTTTTTATCTTGTTTATGGTTTCCTTTGCTGTGCAAAAGCTTTTAAGTTTCATTAGGTCCCATTTGTTTATTTTTGTTTTTATTCCCATTTCTCTAGGGGCTGGGTCAAAAAGGATCTTGCTGTGATTTAGAGTGGGCATATACCCTGAGCAAACCATAATTCAAAAAGAGTCATGTACCAAAATGTTCATTGCAGCTCTATTTACAATAGCCAGGACATGGAAGCAACCTAAGTGTCCATCATCGGATGAATGGTTAAAGAAGAGGTGGCACATATATACAATGGAATATTACTCAGCCATAAAAAGAAACAAAATGGAGTTATTTGTAGTGAGGTGGATGGAGTTAGAGTCTGTCATACAGAGTGAAGTAAGTCAGAAAGAGAAAAACAGACACAGTATGCTAACACATATACATGGAATCTAAGGGAAAAAAAAAAAAAAGTTCATGAAGAACCTAGTGGCAAGATGGGAATAAAGACACAGACCTACTAGAGAATGGACTTGAGGATATGGGGAGGGGGAAGGGTAAGATGTGACAAAGTGAGAGAGTGGCATGGACATATATACACGACCAAACGTAAAATAGATAGCTAGTGGGAAGCAACCGCATAGCACAGGGAGATCAGCTCTGTGTTTTGTGACCACCTAGAGAGGTGGGATAGGGAGGGTGGAAGGGAGGGAGATGCAAGAGGGAAGAGATATGGGAACATATGTATATGTATAACTGATTCACTTTGTTATAAAGCAGAAACTAACACACCATTGTAAAGCAATTATACTCCAATAAAGATGTTAAAAAAAAAAAAAAGCCTCACTAAGAAAGGGACAGTTGAACAAAACTTGAAGAAGGTAGAGGATTTAGCCATGTGGATAAAGAGAATTATCTCTTTGGACTGGTGGTTAATTTATTAAATCATTTGGGGAGAGTTGATAGATTATTGATTCTTCCTATCCAGGAACTACGTATGTCTTTCCATTTGTATAGGTCTTCCTCTAAGCCCTTCAGAAAATGTTTATATCTTTAAGGATCTTGGATATTTACAGATCTTCCACACTTTCAGTTAAGTATATTCCTAGGTAATTTATGATTTTTTACTTTTGCTATTTCTGAAAAGAGAACTGTCTATTATCTTTTATAGCTTTATTTCTGGTCTATAGAAAAAGTATTGATTTTTCTTATACATCTTATAGCCTTATATCCTGCTACATCTTAAATTCTTATACACCTTATATTCTTATACATCTTATATCTGATTCAACTCTTATTAGTTGTAGTTTTTCAATTCATTAACAAAGTATAATTTTTCAATTTGTAAACAAATTGTGTGGTTGTCTGTAAACAACCATATTAACTGAAAAATAAAAATAGTTGTATTGTTTTCTTGCATCTGTCCCTTTCATTTTATTTACTTATCTCAAGTATTGACTAGAACTTTAAAACTAACAATGATACTACATGTAGTAATAGGCATCTTGTTAATTACCAGTGCCTTGTTTCTGATATAAATGGGGATATTTCAAACTATTTCACCATTAAGTACTATATTTGTTCAAGGTTTCCAGTGGTTCACTTTTATCAATTTAATGAAATTTAAGAAATCATCTATTGCAATAATTATGTTGTTTTGCAACTTTAAATGTAATATAATGAATTTTATGAATGAATGAATGAATTTAAAATTTTTGAACTGTTATTAGATTCCTGGTTAAAAAAATGTTTTTACTTGATCATGAGGATACTTATTTTCAATGTAATGCTAAATTTGATTGGTTAATGCTTTATCTGCATGTTTACATTATATTTTTTAGTGAGATTGGTCTATAATTTTCTTTTTTGAGTAATAATACAAATTATCTCTCTCAGACCTTAAATGAACTGGCCCTGAAAATTGTCTGGACATTGTACCACTTTTCTTGTTACCTGTTCAGTTTCTTCAGTGGTTACAGATATAGTCATGTGTCTAACCCTTGATTTTGCTAAAAGATCATTTATTTTATCTAGATTTTGACATATCTTGGTATCAAGATATATAAGTTATCCTCTTACAATTTCTTTCTTGTTTTCATTGCCTGTTTTAGTGGGTATGACCTCTTTCTTTTCTCTAATATTGCTTATTTATTTATTCTCTCATTTTCTTGATCAAACTTGCCCTAAGTTTTACTATTGCATTGGCTTTCATAAGAACAAGCTTTCATAAGAACAAGCTTTCAGTTTTATTGATTCAGTCTGCTTTTATTATTTTGTTTTCTTCTCTTTTAATTTATTTCAATTCTGTCTTTATTAATATATCCCTTCCACTTTCTTTAGTTTTCTTGGTCTTCTCCTTAACTTTTAAAGTTTATTGCTTATACATATATTTTCCTTTTTAAAATTAATACAAAATGTTAACAGAATAATATAAGCACAAAGATTATAAAATCAATTATTACTAAAAAGTTGAAAACCAAAAAAAAAAAAAAAAGGAACAGTTACCTGCCCCACTCCTTCCCACATTCCAGTTCTATTTCTTAGAGGAAACCACTGTCAAACCTTTTAATACAGTATTTGGTCCTTACTATTCTAGTCACTAAAGAATACTTCTCTTGCTATTTATTGATCTATCAGTTATAGATATTATCTATTAACTTCTATTATACTTTGCTCTGTTACAGAAACTCCATACAACTCAACATCCTCTTATACTATAATTTGGCTTAAATTATAGTCAGTATTTCAATATTTTCACAATGTAAATATAGTTTGCTATTGAGTCATTGGTATTTTCTTTCTTGGGCACTTTTTGTTTTTTCTGGAGTTGATATTTGTCTCACTTTTTCTTTTGTTTAGTAGTCTATGTATGCAAGGCTATGATTTTCCAAATGCTCCAAGAAAAACTTATCAATTTTTTTCCAAACTCTAAATCACAACAAATAATCTTTTCATTCCATTTCTGTCCTGGTGACTTCCTTACCCCAACTCCCCAGGCTCTCCAGGCCAATTGTAGAGCTGTTGCCAAGGGTTTCCTTTCATTCTTTTCTTCCATAAAATCCCATATTTTCTGGATCTCATGTTTTCACTTTTTGTTTTATTCTCATTTTACTGAAGCATATTCTCTAAAATTTTCCCAGAAAAGGATGAATGGGAGGTCCTTATAGGTCTGAAATACCTCAGTATTAGGCTCATGTTTAATTGATCATTTGACAAGGTATGGAACTCTAGTTTAAAAATCATTTTCCTTTAATTCTGAAGGCATTTTCCCACTCTCTTCTAGCATTTAGTATTGAGGTTAAGAAATCCAATGGTTCTCATTCCCATTTCCTTATTTTTAACCTCTTTTTGCATCTTCTTTTCACCAATAGCATTTTTGGATTTTATAATGATGGGTGTTGCTATGAGTCTTTGTCATTCCTTGTCATGGGCTCTTTCAAACTGTAGATTGTTTTCTGCAATTGTCCTTTGTTTTTCCAAGTTTTTCTTGTAATTTTTCTTGATAATTTCCTCCCCTCTATTTCTCCAGCTTTTTCTCTATAGCTCTTAATAGTGGGATCCACATTCTTGGATTGACCCTCCAATGTTCTCCTATTTTCTTGCCCATTGTCCTTATATTTGTTTGTTTTTTCATTCTTTGATTTATTTTAGTTTCTGTGAGATTTCCTTAACTTTAACTTCTAATTCTTCTACTGAATTCATAATTTGTAATAGCATAATTTCAATTTCCAAGAGCTCTTTTTTATCTGCTGATTATGCTTTTTCACTATTTATCAACATATTGTTTTTGTTTATCTCTTTGGTAATAATGGTTATTTTGAAACTTTCTTCTGCTACCCACAAATTATTTTGGGATCCTTTTTCCTTGTTTTTTGGTGGATTTCCTCTTCACTTAGTTGGATTTCCCAAAATGTTTAAAGGTCATATGCTGTCTCATCATATTTAAGATTTAGGCACTATGATGCTGATTGGAAGCTTTTTGTACCTAGGCAAGTTAGTTGAATGGTGAAGGAATGATAAAATGCCATTTTTGTTAAAGGACCCTCAGATGTTAGCATCCCAAATTCACACCAGACTGGAGTCAACCCCTTTTCTTACTGCTGGCATTTGGATGAGCAGTATCAACATCATCTTCCTGTTCTCAGTCCCTCTCCTCTCCCTTGCTCTCTTGTGCTGTACTCTTCTTGATATCTTCAAGGTCTAGACCTCAATGGATCAAGTCCTCTGGAATATGCACCTTCAGTGTCATGGGGGCAGTTGTCGTGACCCAGTAGCTTGGCTGCGTAGTGGAGAAGGACCCAAGTGTCCAGCTACTCTGTGTAGGGACTTTCAAGCCATCTCCTGATGTCAGTCCCAAGGCTCAGTCAAACCCTTCACCCTCCCTCTGTCATTTGGAGCCAAGCTTGACAGAGGTTCTGGGTGAATTGCACACTACTTGTTGGTATTATTGTCTATAGGTACTTGGATAATAATTTAACTGTTCAGTTAAATCAAGTGCTTTTCAACTTTACAAAATAATTGAAACTCCTCAGCTAAAGTTTGCTCTCCCTCTTTGTCAATCAATAGCATATTAATACATTTACTGGCATTCTAATAGTTTGGGGAGATAGAAAGTATAAATACCTGTGGTCAAATGCCAAGTAGTCACTTTTCCTTGTTTTCTAATAAATGCAGTTGAAGACTGGATTGTGCTATGAGTAACATAGGGCACAAAACACATTTTTGTGTGAGGTTTTCTCATTATTTCTAAAAACTTTGTCATTTCAATTTTGCCATCTCATTTATCTGAAGAGTTACTAGACTGTTCTCTGTGGTTATTTTCAATTAAAAAAATTTTTTTTGGCTTTCATTTTCTTATTAATTTCTAGTTTTATTAAAATGCAGTCAGAGAATATGGTCTGTATGATTTCTGCTCTGGGGATTATTGTGATTTTTCTTTGTTGTTTATGTGTTGCCAAGTTTTCCATTATTCCATGGATATTTGAAAATGATGTGAATTTACTTTCTTTGGATATATATACATATTATATCTAAAGTGGATTGTGCTATTATATTAATTATGCTATTCTTACTCATTATGTACTTACATCTCATCTTCATCTCTCAAATTTTGAGAGCAGTAACTTATTTGCCCCTATTATGCTTGGGGTTTATTAATTTGTCCCTAAAATTATACTTTTTTTTGTCTGATGTGTTAGTAGGAGTTTAAAGGTTTGTAAATGATTACACTACAACAATGAAGCTGTAAGACATCATGAGTGAAACAAGGCATTCACAAAAGGCCATACATTTTATGATTCCACTTATATGAAATGTCCAGAATAGGCAAATCCATAGAGGCAGAAAGTAGATTAGTGGTTACCAGGAGCTGGGGGGAGCAGGTAATCAGGGGTGACTATTAATGGTTATGGGGTTTTGTATTAGTCACAGTTCTCCAAAGAAACAGAATCAAGTAGGATAGATATAGATAATTAGATTAGATTATTATATTTATATATTGGTTCACATGATTACGGAGACTGAGAAGTCCCAAGATCTTCCGGTTGAGCTGGCAGCTGGAGACCCAGGGGAGCAGGTTGTTTAGTTGCAGTCTGAAGGATGAAGTCTCAAGATGCAGGAAGAGCTGGTGTTTCAGTTTGAGTCCTTCAACTGATTGGATGAGACCCACTCACATTAGGGAGAGCAATCTGCTTTACTCAGTCTGTGAATTTAAATATTTATCTCATCCAAAAACACCCTCACATGGGACTTCCCTGGTGGCACAGTGGTTAAGAATCTGCCTGCCAATGCAGGGGAAACAGGTTTGAGCCCTGGTCTGGGAAGATCCACATGCCGTGGAGCAACAAAGCCCGTGCACCACAACTACTGAGCCTGCACTCTAGAGCCCGCAAGCCACAACTACTGATGCCTGTGCACCTAGAGCCCATGCTCCACAACAAGAGAAACCACTGCAATGAGTAGCCCGCACACCACAACGAGGAGTAGCCCCCACTCACCACAACTAGGGAAAGCCTGTGCACAGCAACGAAGACCCAATGCAGCCAAAAATAAATAAATAAAATAAATAAATTTATTTAAAAAAAAAAAACACCCTCACAGAAACACTCAAAAAAAAGTTTGACCAAATATCTGGGCACCCCATGGTCCAGGCAAGTTGGCACATAAAATTAACCATTACGGGTTTCTTTTTGGGATAATGAAAGTGTTCTAAAATTAGATAGCGGTGGTGGTCCACAACTCTGTGAATATACTAAAACCACTGAATTGTACACTTTAGAAGGATGAATCAAGTGATATGTAAATTAAATCTCAATAAAGCTGTTTAAAAATAAACAAAGGCAATAAAGACTAAAAAACTCAAAAACAAAAGCAAATACAAGAGTGGGCAGGATCCTAATAGTGATGTGGGTGCCATGAGATGTTTATCCAGAAATTCCATCCAGTACCTTATTTCTCAAAGTGTGGTCCATAGGCCAGCAGCCTGGGCATCACCGAGGAGCTTGTTATAAAAGCAGAATCTCAGGCCCCAACCCACACCTGCTGACTCAGAATCTGCATTTTAACAAAATCTTCAAGGGATTCATATAACCGTTAAAGTGAGAAGTTCTTCTGATTTGGTGGTCTTAGTTTTACTTACCAGTTTATTTTGAACAATGGAATAATTTCTTAATCAACATCTCACACTGAAGCTTAATCTAAAAAACAGTGAAAAGAGCATCTCTGGTTGAAGAGAGCCAGGGACCCCTGAGCCCACCTGCCTGCCCTCACCTTAGGCAACTCACAGACCCCCTCCCCCAGGAATACAATACCAGTGGGCCAGCTCACTCTCTCTCTTTTAAGTAAAGTTTATAATAATATTAGTAGGCAGAGTAACAGGACAATCAGCTCTCTCTTGGGAAAATAAAAGAAGAAGAAGAAAGAAGGAAAAGAAATCCTAACATAGACTACCTCCTCTTCTCCCCGGAGCCCACTGCCTCACCCAAACTGTCCTTCCCCACAGTGACCCGTGGTCCATGCTGCACTTCACCTGACAGCATGGAGCCGCCTGTCCTAGTGCACAGTGCAAGGAACAGACATTTCCCGGCACCTGTGTGTCTGTGGCCGCCTCCAGCCAAACCCCGCAGTTGAACCGTTGGAAATGCACTGACCTTCCCGTAGGAGATGACACCCTTCACTCATAGCATTCACTGGGCAATCAGATGCCATCCCAGTGGCATTCTTCACAGCTGCTGGCCACGGCCTTTAATTCCTCTGGTATTTCACCAGGGTGAAGTGGCCTCTGGCTATAACATGTTTGTTGGTGTGAGCTGAGCTGGGCTCATCTTACGTTCCCCTTAGTCCAGGGTTTCACACCAACTTGTAGTCTGAGGGCAATGGAGCTACAGTACAAAATGTTCTCCTTCTATCTTCTGTTTGTGCTTTGAATTTTTATGCTCCTTTTGAGTGGCTTTTTGTCAACAGAGTATCACAGGACACGACTCTGCATGGAACATGTCATTTTACAGATCACTAAAATAAGACCTAGAAGATCATGCAACTTGGAAATGTTTGAGTCAGGTTGCCTTCTGAACTCAGTCTTTCTGATTCCAGATGGCTTTGTCCTGGACAAACATTGTCCCAGGATTAGAGTCTTCAGCTCATAACAGGTCAAAGTCCAGCAGCAAGTCTCCCAAGTCACAGGAAATCCTCCTGCATCTTTTTTTCTTCCAGTTTTATTAAGAGATAAAGGACATACAGCACTGTATAAGTTTAAGGTGTGCAGCATAATGATTTGACTTATATACATCATGAAATGATTATCACAATAAGTTTAGTGAGCATCCATCATCTTGTATAGATACAATATTAAAGAAATAGAAAAAAGTATTTTTCCTTGTGATAAGAACCCTTAGGATCTGCTCTCTTAACAACTTTCACATATAACGTACAACAGTGTTCATTCCATTTACCATGTTGTACATTACATCCCTAGGACTTATTTATCTTAGAACTGGAAGTTTGTACCTTCTGACCACCTTCATCCAATTCCCCCTCCCCCACCCCCACCTCAGGTAACCACAAGTCTGATCACTTTTTCTATGAGTTTGTTTGTTTTTGAAGAATAATTGACCTACAACTATGTTAGTTCCTGATGCACAACATAGTGATTCAATATTTCTACGTATTTCAAAATGTTTAACCTGGTAAGTCCAGTTACCATCTGTCACCATACAAAGACATTACGTAGTTATTGACTATATTCTCCACATTATACATTTCATACCTGTGACTCACTTATTTTGTAACTGCAAGTGTGTACCTCTTAATCTCCCTTACTTATTTCTCTCTCCCCACAACTCTGGCAACCACCTGTTTGTTCTCTATTTATGACTCTGTTTCTGTTTTGTTACATTTGTTTATTTGTTTTGTTTTTTAGATTCCACATATAAGTGAAATACAGTATTTGTCTTTCTCTGTCTGACTTATTTCACTTAGTATAATATCCTCTAGGTACATGCATGTTGTCACAAATAGCAAAATTTCATTCTTTTTAATGGCTAAGTACTATTCCATTGTGTATATATACCACATCTTCTTTATCCATTCCTCTATCAACAGGCAATTAGGTTGCTTCCATATCTTGTTAAAATGACCATACCCCCAAGACAATCTACAGATTCAATGCAATCCCTATCAAAATACCATTTTTTTCCACAGAACTAGAACAAATAATCCTAAAATTTGTGTGGAAAGACAAAGACGCCTAAAAGAGAAAACAATCTTGAGAAAGAACAAACCTGGAGGTATCAGGCTCCCTGACTTCAGACTATACTACAAAGCTACAGTCATCAAAACAGTATGGTACTGGCACAAAACAGCCACATAGATCAATAGAACAGAATAGAGAGGCCAGAAATAAACCCACACTTATGGTCAATTAATCTATGATAAAGGAGGCAAGAATATACAATGGGGAAAAGACAGTCTCTTCAGTAAGTGGTGTTATTGCAGCATTATTTGACATCCTCTAGCATCTTTTTTAAAACCAGAGATTTTAAAAAAATATCCAAAAAAATGTAACCATGCAACCATCCTTTTATCCCTTTCCAAAATTCCTTTGTGTGAGGTCTCATGGAAGAAAGTGGTGACAAATATCTCCACATGTAGATTTTGGAATCAAAGCAAGGCCATGCCGGAGAAATCATGGGTGCTTATATAAGAACTATGACAATTTTTCAGTGTCCACATCCTTCTGGTGTCAGCCTTTTGAGTAACTTAATATTTGTCACTGGGAGGAAAGATGTTCATCTAGGACCAGAGACAAAAAGCTATTTTTGGTGGAGTAAGTAGGAAACCTTCTATGATGCCCAAAGTCACACTTTGAGTCTCAGATTCTGCTGTCAGGTTCTCCATCTTTCCATCATGGAAGTGTTTGGCTTTAGGTATTTCATCATAGTGGTAAAAGTATGCCCTGCCCGAAGAGAGGATAAAAACATCACAAACACGTGAGAGAGATTTCCCCACTGCATAAATGAATAAACTATTATTTTGGCGAGTCCTCTATCCTAAATGACATAGCAAGGCTATATCATCCTGATGTATGTGCTTAAGGATTCCTGTGCTTCCTTATAATTGCTTTCCCAGCAGCTCTTCCCTGTAAACTCTGTGAAGATGAAGGTTTGGTCTTATTCAGAGCACTAGTCCTCAACTCCTGTGCACAAGACACCCAATAAAAATTAGTTAAATGAATGATCTTTGAGTCTATTTTCTGTTATTGTAAAAATATTGGTTAGAATTATTGTTAATGTTATTTTCAAGTAACCAAAACACATGAAGCTGAAGCAAGACAGAAAATTTATTCCCAGGAGCAAACTGAAGCCAGAGGGTCTCTCTCTCTTCACCTCTTTCTTACCTCCTCTTCTTTCAGTTCCTGTCTGTTCCTTTGCTCACTTTTCTTTCCCACCACGAACAAGCTTTCTCTGTCTCAGTCTGCAGGTTCACATGTCTTCATTCCAGCTACGTGGGAAAAATCAAAGAGATTTCATTTCCAATGTCAAATTTCTGAAGGAAGGATTTATGGGGTGACTGATCCCCCCTGGCTGAGTGAGTGGGATCACATTGTGTCTGGCTGCTTTCTCCATGGTCGTCTGTGTGCGTCTGCTGCAGGGCAATTCCTAAAAAGAGATCTGCTTCAGGTGTTTTCTACTTATTCTTTTGTGTGATCTATTTGTTCATTTTGTTATTTTTTCCCATTTTTTCTATTCTTGGGTCTTTTCTTTCTCTTACCAATACTTCATATACTAAACATGTTAATCCTTCTATTTTGTTTTCTGAAACATTTTTCCAGTTGTATCAGCCACAAGTCAGTGCAGAAAATAGCAATCATTCTAGATATTTTAAACAGAAAGGGATTTAACACAGAGAATTAGGTGCTTGTAAAATCCCTGGAAGTTCTGTACAGACAGCCTCTAGGCTGGGCCTTGGTGAATGACTCCTGCAATATCACAGAACTGGTCCTCAAAAGTTTCTACGACATCTGCCACCATCAGGAAGAACACTCCACTGCAGCTGTGACCCAAGAATCAGGAAGCCACCACCATCGCAACACAAATGTCTCCTGACAACCACAAAGGTGGGGGTTAGACATGAATGCTGTTCCAGAAGACCCATAGCTAAAAACATAACAAAACAAGTAGTCAAATGAACTTTAGCCTGCACATCCTCACAGGAATGCATTAATGAGTGAATCTAATTTGAATCTACCACCCTGGCTGCAAAGGCGCCTAGGAAATGTCATTGTTTACCTTTCGACCTCTGAAGTAGAGGAAGGCACGTGATCAGGACGTGGGGAGAGATTCTAAGTGTCCCTCGAGCATGTCTAACACACACATGCAGAGTATGTTCAGATTTAAATGTTACATAATCAAATTGGTCAGTCTTTCTCTTTGTAATTTTTTCTATTGCTTCAAAGCTTACAAAGTCATCCCACTCCAGGGAGGTTTAATAGTATTACATTCTGGTTTCTTCTTGTCTTCTTATTGATACTGTCATTTGAAATGAAGATGGATGTGGAAACACAAAAGTGAAAATATTTGTTGGGGAATAGTAGATTTTTTGTTGTTGCTGAAAATTGTATTCAACACTATTGTTTTTACAATTAAAAAGAAGATGATAAAAAAGTAACAATATACAGACTGATTCAAATCTACTTTGGATTTCTGGTTACTGTACATGATTTGCTGTGGGCAAATCATGTCCTAGAATAGGCACCAGTTAACTCTGATGTGCAGTGTTTAATACAGAGGTGAGAAGTTATCCTCAACTTTGTGCTCTCACAAAGGTACAACTTTGTTCTCAAAGGACAGCTGGTGGGACAGAAGCCCACAGGATCAGGAAAAACAAGGCAAGTCAGAACTCATAATCATTAAGTGATATTCTCTATCTCATGTGAAGCTTAACTCAGAAATGATTCCTTAACAAGGACCTACTGTATAGCACAGGGACCTCTACTCAATATTCTGTAATAACCTATATGGAAAAGAATTTGAAAAAGAATGGATATATTTATGTATAGCTGAATCACTTTGCTGTGCACCTGAAACTAACACAACACTGTAAATCAACTATACTCCAATATAAAATAAAAATTAAATTAAAAATTAAAAAAAAATTCTTCTTTTCTTGTAAGATTTTAACTTGAGGCTTTCCAAAATCTTTAATTCTTTAAAAAAAAGAGTCAGACTCCCCTAAACTCTCAGAATGCACTTCTTTTGTTCAGTAGTTAGAAGAAATCCCACCCACCCCACCACACAGAGATTTGTTTTCATCACAACACACAGGCCATGCTCTGCCTTCTCCTTGCAATGGCTGGGGGGCTGGACGCCAATGTAAGGAAATGTTTTCCAAGCAGTATCTGTCTCCCCACAAGTCCTGGGGCTGCAGCTGGCCCTGTGGTCCTTGGATTCCCCCCCAGCACTACAGTTGGTTGGTTTAGTCAATTGAGGGCTCGCCCAAGCTGTTGCATCCTTGAGGAAATCAACCTTCTCTGCTGTGCCTTTCAGTAAGACTCTGTTGAGCAACTTTCACCTGTCTTTGTTGTGGACAATTATGTAAGCTTAGCCCTTTTGTGTGGTCTGCAGGGGAAAGAAAGTCATTGAGGCTGTATCCAAAGCGGAGTTTCCCAATCTTTACTAAACATCAAAATAACCTTCAGAGTTCAAAAAATAATAATATAGATACACCCAGAGATTCAGATTCAATGGTGCGGGATGATACCCAGGCATCAGGCTTTTTAAGTTCTCCCAGTAATTCTATTCTTCAGCCAGGGTTGAGAACCTCTGCAAAAAAAAAAAAAAAAAAAAAAAAAAATATTGCCTAGCTCCAGTGACTATTTTGTTCTCGTTTGCCTGAGATTTGTCTGGTTTCTTGTTTTAATACTGTCTCACGGCCCAGGAACCCTTCAGTCACAAGTAAACCAATACAGTTGGTCACCCTAGGCCTAGAAATCTCTCCTCAGATTTCTTCCAAGAAAGCCTGAGTCACATAAATGCGCAGGTTCTGTAATGATGCAGAAGACCCACACTGGTTTACAGGCCCGAAGTCCAGGTTGCAGCTCTTCTGTTGCCCACCCCCTCCTGCACCAGCTGTGGCCCGGGGGTCACTCAGCTCTTCAGGGAGAGGGTTTCCTCCATCTTCTGCTCCCTCACTTCCATGTCATGGGGATCAAACGACCTCGTGCAGAACAGAAGGGGAAACTGAGGCTAGAGGAGGCCGCTGGGTCACTGATTTGGTAAGAGCTGTGCCCTGACTCTCAGTCCTGGCTGCCTTCTGCTGTGGTTGCTGGCGGGACGCGAGGAACCCCCAACACCAGGGCTCATGGACCCCCACCCCGGGCTGAGAGCAAAGCAGCGAGTCTCCCGCCTTCCACACACTCCCTCAGTGTAGACATTTAATGGATAGTTTTCTTTGTTGTTCATCTGGAACTAAGGCCATCTTTACAAATGTGTTTGGAGGAGACAGCTCCATTTGTCCCAAGTTCTAGGTCCTGGGCAGGGGGGGTAGGGGGAGTTAGACTGTGCCTGAGGGGCTCTTGAAGGGAAGGTTCCAGGTCCTCCCACTTACCCCAGTCTTGTGATGTGGCCCAAGAATACACATGGCCTCTCTTTGAGAAATGCTGTAGGAGAGCTTTGTAGCTGATTTTTTTCATGTTTTATGTTTCTGAAATGTCATGCTGTTTTCATTTTATCCCCAAACTGCCCCTAAATTAATGGCATTTCATAACCTGAAAGGAGCTATTAGTATCCAGCAAATCAAAATATTCCTTTTAATCCCAGCAGCAGCCTTGTGCAGTAAGTATCTTTTAGAAGATGGATCTTGGCCTGATGCCGCCAAGAGTCACCTCCAGGGCAGGAACCCCGGCAGCCCTCCAGGGCAGTAGAACGTGCCCACGCCTCTCCTCCCCTGGGACCACTTGTCCTGCATAGACCCAGGTCTGCAGCTCAGATGATATTTTTGGAAGTTGCTATCCAGCCCCACTCTCAAACTCTTCCATCTCAAAATTTAGCTACATGTCCCACAAAATTACAGTGACCTTAAAACTGTGTTCTGTTCACATGTATAGTAGCTTCCTATCATCGGCCATCCCAGCAACAGAAACTTGGGACCAACAGACACTTCTGTGACTCAGGAAGAGAAGAGGGGCCCACAGCTCTCTGAGGTGTCCCTGAGGAGTCCAAGTACTGCCTGTCTTACATCCAAAGTTATTTGCCTTTTGACCACACACTCTCACAATAGAATCTTCAAATAAACTTACTTTTTAAAAACTTACTTTCAAAAATAAATAAATAAGGGCAACTAGCACCTTGTTTAAGTGATGTTCTCATCACAGTTTGAGCAACTTGGTAGAATCAACTTGCCTGTCTGGGGTTGAAGGAACAGAAAGAAACAGATTTTTAAAATAATTATTCATAAGATGTCAACTCTCATAACACAGTTTCTTGATTATCTACCGACCTGAGGGGCTCTTGCTCTGCTCTCAGAATAATGTGTGACATGCTGACATCCGGATGGTCAATGGTCATGAGATATTTAGTGGGTGAGAGAGAAGGCTGGACAAGTAAGTCCAACCTCAACTCCCCTTTGTCTGTGATCTGTTGGGACAATTCACATAACGTTTCAAGAGGTGCTTGGTAACATGAACTGAGAGTCTAAGATCCTAATCATTTATGGCCTAGGTGATAGAGGGCAAAAGATAAAAATGACCCAAGGAAAACATAGATTCTCTTGAGGGAAATTTTTAAGCATGGGGGGAAGTGCAGAATAAGAGAAAATGGCTGCCAGGCAAATTTCAAATCGCCCCCCTTGTCAGTGTTCTGGCTGTGTGACCCTGGACAAGTTACTTAAACTCTTGGACCCTCTTTTCCCATCTTAAAAATGAGATAAAATGCCTCCAAGGACCATGGTGATGATGAAATGGAATATTCCACATAAAGTATCTTGTGCATAAAAACATTCTCAGAGTGATACTCAATAGTGAGATTTAAATATTAAATCGTTATTTTATTTATGTTAAAAATTGTCTTTCCATTTTGAACTCCTGGACTTCCAAACATGTTTTGTTGAATATCGTATTTTATGTGGCATGTGTTTTTTTTTTTAAAGCCACACCACACGGCATGCAGGATCTTAGTTCCCCGACCAGGGATCAAACCTGTGCCCCCTGCATTGGGACCGTGGAGTCTTAACCACTGGACTGCCAGGGAAGTCCCCATGTGTGTTGTTTTAAAGAACATAATGTGAGTAGAAATTCTGATTTAGAGAAATGTTCTGTGATTCTCAAAAGGCAATGACATTATTATGCTTTTTTAAAATTCCTAGTGGATTTTATTTTAATTTTATTTTCTTGGGATAAATATCATTCATGTGTGTATGTGCATAAGTTTTTTAAAATTTTTATTGGAATATAGTTGATTTAGAATGTTGTGCTAGTTTCAGGTGTACAGCAAAGTGAATCAGTTATGCATATACATATATCCACTCTTTTTCAGATTATTTTCCCATATTATGTTTGATTTGAAGTTGTCTTCCAGGTTGGTTTCAGAGGGCTCAGGTCTTCCTCATGCTTCTGCGACAAGTGAGCTAAGTGGCCCTGAGGGAAACAACCTATGTGTGATGGAGTGTTCATCTCATCTGTAATTTCGGTACTCTGACCTCCTACCCCCACCCCGCCCCCACAGAGTTGCCGGCAGGACTAAGAGAAGAGAATGGACTTGAGGATACGGGGAGGGGGAAGGGTAAGCTGGGACAAAGTAAGAGAGTGGCATGGACGTACATACACTACCAAACGTAAAATAGATAGCTAGTGGGAAGCAGCCGCATAGCACAGGGAGATCAGCTCGGTGCTTTGTGACCACCTAGAGGGGTGGGATAGGGAGGATGGGAGGGAGGGAGATGCAAGAGGGAAGAGATGGGGACATATGTATATGTATAACTGATTCACTTTGTTATAAAGCAGAAACTAACACACCATTGTAAAGCAATTATACTCCAATAAAGATGTTAAAAATAAAATATATGAAAGTGTGAAGTACTGTAAGCATGAGAAAGATCCTGGAGAGTCCGGTGAACTCTTGACACGTGTTTACACGCGTGGGCTTAGGGAACTAGGTGTTTGTTGAATACACATACTGTAGAGCCCCAGAGAGATCTCCTGGAGACACCAGCTTGGTACCAAGACTGCCTCCTGGACCCCACCTGTCTCCCTCCATATTTTACAAGGAGGTTGCTGTGTCTTGGCTCGTACCCTGGGCTGAGCTTCAGGTGGAGCCAGTGGCCCCACACCCTGTGCCCTGACACTACCCACAAGGTCATGGGAATAAGTCCCACCCAGAGAAGAGCACCAGCTAGGCTGATGAATTTCCATCACATAATTGTCATCCTTGCCCCACACACAGGGACCCACTTTAGGCAGAAATTCAGAACCTCTAAGTTCAAGGGCCACCCAAGAAGGTAACACTGAACTGACTATTCTCTCTGTTTCAACTTTCAAAAACCAGTGAAGAAAATGGATTCATAGGAAAGATATTCAAAGGGCCATGCTACCCATTTGGCTGTCTAAATCATGGCTCTTAATCTGTTAATATATGAGTATTCTTTAGTAACCCCAAACTGTTGCTAGAACAGCAGTTTTATTTAGTGACCATTGATTAAGAAAATATAGAGTGATAATCAAAAATACTAACCACTACCATGAATTCAAAAATAGTATCATCAAAAACATATCTATACCTGTAAAAACAGCCATACGTATTTGTGTGAGATCTATTTATTTGGTCTGCAGGCAATGTGTGCTGAAGAAACTCTGAGGAAAGGTACTGAGGTCTCCATGGGGGTTTTGGACCCTGGTTGAGGATCACTGCTCCTAGTTTAAGAATGTCAGGTCCGTGACCTCCTTAGCTTTGCTCCAACAGGAGTGTTTCACTCTGCTGTAGTTGAATGTGTTACCCTCAGATTTCATGGAAGTGTGAAGATTGACTGTTATGTTATCTAGTACCACTTATAAGCAGACAATGAATTTCTTTCAGAATTTAATGCCAGGAAATGCTTATATTTCCTGAAGAACTAGTGTATCGTTTTTGTTTTTGTCAGTGTTGTTCTGGTTGTTGTGTCAGTGTGGTTAGGGACATTATTTTGAAAGTTAAAAGAAATAGGACTGGTACTCCTGAAACTAACACAACATTGTAAACCAACTATACTCCAATATAAAATAAAAATTAAACTTAAAAGGTTAGAAGGCCTTTAAAGACCCCTGAGGGCTCTTAAAATGAGTCAAGAGACAACTTGCAAAAGATTCCACTGGTCAATTATCAGAATGAATTGAAATATATTAGATATGTATAAGTCCATGAGTTTGAACTGATTCCTTGACATCTTTGGAGGATGCTGGAGAATCAATTTATTATTTTAAAATCTGGTAAATAAAGAGAAAGAATGAAAAGAAAGCAAGCAAGAAAGCAAGCAAGCAAGCAAGAAAGAAAGAAAGGAAGGAAGAAAGAAAAAGAAAGAAAGAAAGAGAGAAAGAAAGAAAGAAAGAAAGAAAGAAAGAAAGAAAGAAAGAAAGAAAGAAAGAAAGAAAGAAAGAAAGAAAGAAAGAAAGAAAGAGAAAGAAAGAAAAAGAAAGAAATGTTGTTGAAGTTAATGAGCACCCATAGCTGCAGTGAATCAGGGTCTCCTACACTGAGTTGCACATGCAGAAAGGGAACATGAAAACTGGCATTTTCTCCTTCCTATCTGTCCGTGTTGGACATTCCCTTTATTCACGTCGTGATACTCTTTCTGGTATTCCTTCATGCTAAAGCACAAATGAAATTGCTCTGTTTCTCAAGATATAACTGTCTGGCATTAGTGTATGGTTTTGATTGCATAATGAGAATTGTTGAGGCAAGTGATAAATGAATAAAAGGATTCTGCCTGCCTGCCCAGACAGAGACTTCTGGAGTGGCAGGTCAGTGTCTGATTCTTTTTTTTTAATTGAGGTGTAAATGACAAACCATATTATATTAGTTTCAGGTGTATAACACAATGATTTGATATTTGTGTATATTGTGAAACGATCACCACAATAAGTCTAGTAATCAGTGATTGCTGTCAGAGCTGACAGGACTTTTGAAACGGACTCACACTAACCAAACTCGAGAGACTGATGTATAATCAGAATGCTGGCATGTGATTTCACAATAAGGGAGGCATCCATCCAGTGAAGAATATCAGTGTCCATCATCCAGCACACCGCCTTCCCAGTGTTAAAGTATTTGGGGGTCAAATTACTCATCAAAACTTGGCTGGTAATTACTGAGTTTGACGAATAGAATCAGTCATTTCTGGTCAATTTATTTCTCCTTTTCATGCACTATTCCTAGAACATTCTTAAGGGCACTCTTCAAGACAATCTACACACTTGTTTTTGTCCTTCTTAATTGGATTTCTACCACATTTCCATCCAATGTGAAGTGCCCTTACCTCTTTGGTTGACTTCACACAGAAGCAGACCCTGCAAGAAGGAATCAGTTCAAATCATTTATTTGGAGAGGAGATTGCAGGAACCACTAGTAAGAGTTAGGAAGTAAGACAAGGAAGGGAAAGAAACCATTGCAGGGTGTGTTAAGGGGTAGGTTATCACTGTGGACACCTGGGTCTCAATCCCACTGGGAACTTGTGGGGAATGATGTAGAACACTCCTGAGAATATCTGCACTTGAGGACTGAGGAAGCTGGGAGTTTCTCTTCCAACTCCATCCACCATTTGCTGAGGGATGCTCCCCAAGACATCTTTTTCCCAGAACTTTTGGCCTTCCCCACCATGAGCTGAGCATACCATAGAGCATTCGCTAGTATAGAGTCACAGGTGCTCGCAGCAGGTGAATAGGCGTGGTGAGTGGGCAGGACACATGCAAGGCACTGCACCATCTGCTAACATCCCACTGGGAATGATTTGTATCAAGTCATTTTAGAGATGGTTGGCTCCCTGGAGAAAACCATAATTCAAAAAGATACATGCAACCCAATGTTCATTGAAGCACTATTTACAATAGCCAGGACATGGAAACAACCTAAATGTCCATCAACAGAGGAATGGATATAGAAGATGTGGTACATATATACAATGGAATATTACTCAGCCATAAAAAGTAATGAAATAGTGCCATTTGCAGAGATGTGGATAGACCTAGAGACTGTCATACAGAGTGAAGTAAGTCAGAAAGAGAAAAACAAGTATCATATAATATTGCTTATATGTGGGATCTAGAAAAATGGTACAGATTAACTTATTTGCAAAGCAGAAATAGAGACACAGATGTAGAGAACAAACTTATGGATACCAAGGTGGGGAGGGGAGGTGGGATGAATTGGGAGATTGGGATTGACATATATGCACTACTATGTATAAAATAGATAACTAATGAGAACCTACTGTATAGCACAGGGAACTCTACTCAATGCTCTGTGGTGAACTAAATGGGAAGGAAATCCAAAAAAGAAGAGATATATGTATATGTATAACAGATTCACTTTGTTGTACAGCAAAAACTAACACAACATTGTAAAGCAACTATACTCCAATAAAAATTTTTTTAAAAACTAAAGGTGGTTGGCTCATAATTTACATATGACTGTTCAGGTATTAGATACAAGATATCAAGGCAGGTTTTCCTTAATTCCTGGACAGAACCCTAAAAACTTGTATGACTATTTTCTTAAGACAAGTGCAAAATCTTTTAAACTTTATGTCTTGCCTAATTATCAGAGTTCCCAAGTTGTTGAGGTGACGAAACAAGATAGAGGATGCAGAATAGAAACACGGTTGATGGCAATGTATTAGTGTTCCACTGCTGCTATAACAAATTACCACAAATATGGCAGCCAAAACAACACTCATATTTGTTATCTCACTGTTCTCATGGGTCAGAAGTCCAGGGACAGCTTATAATGGTCCTCAGCTCAGGATTGCATATGGCTGTGATCAAGGTATCAGCCAAGCTGCATTTCTATCTGGGGAAAAATTCTGCTTCCAAGCTTATTCAGGTTATCGGCAGAATTCATTTCCTCGCGGCTATGTGATGGAGGGGGGCCCTGGCTCTTTGCAGCTGTCAGCTAGAGACTATACCCAGGTCCTAGAGGCCACCCACCTTTTTTTGCCATGTGGGCTTCCTCAATATGGCAGTTTACTTCATCAAGTCAGCAAGAAGAATCCCTGCTAGGAAGGAATTTTATATAACATAATATCATCACAGGGATGACAGTCTATCACCTTTGCCATATAATGTAACCTAATCAGGAAGTGACATCCATCACTTTGGACATACTCTGTTGGGAGGGAGCAAGTTCCAGGTCCTGCACACACTCACGGAAAGGAGATTACACAAAGGAGTGGACTCAGGAAGTGAGGAATCATTGGGGAGGGGTCCCCTTAAATCTGTCTGCCACAGACACATGGTGAGTACTCAGTCAATATTAATTTGCTTCCCCTGATTTGGACTCTTCCAGGCCTGCATATATTATTACTGTCATAGTATATTTAGGCCAGAATAAAGACTCATGATGGACATGGATTCTCTGGGATTGAGAACACAATGCAGACATGACAGCTCCATGGTGACAACAAGCACTGTCAGATCCCATTACCTGCCCGTGCACAGTTATCACACATTTAATGTGGTGAAATGTTATGGCCACATCACAGTCAGCCTGAGCTGATGGTTTTAATTTGGGTCTAAGGCTAGAGCTATGCTGATGATTTTTACCACTGGCTAGACCTGGGGGGCGGGGGGTGTCACATTTCCATGAGTTTCTGTTATCAAGAGGGAGTCTTTGTTCCCTCTTCATCTTGAAATTTTCAAGCAAGTGAAAGCTAGTATTTACCAGGTGGAAAAAACTGTCATTAGACATTAGTCCTTTGCATTTTGTATTAGATGAGATTCTGAGTGAGTTATGAAAATATAGGGGTTGACACATTCAAGCTCTGGGAACTCTAAGTAGCAATTGAAATTTGGCTTTCCTAAGGACTTGATGAAAATAAAAGAGCTCATACAAATCCACAGGCAGCAGCTCCCAAGAAGTCACCTGAGTATAGGCTGCAAAAATGCTTTATGTTCATACAACTACCATTGACCCTTGAACAGCACAGGTTTGAACTACCTGGGTTCACTTATATACGGTTTTTCATTTACCACCACAACCCCACCCCTGCTGGTGTATCTCCAAACAAATGACTTGGCAGTCAGCCTTTCCTGCATCAAGAAACATTCATGACTTAACTTTGAGGATCATATTCTTGGAGTGACCTCTTGATTTTGGAGAGATTGGGCCTGTCTTATGAATGGTGATGATATAGAAAATGTATATAGATTGAGGAATCCATAAGAAAAGTATTGCAATTTTTAAAATATCTTTTTCTATGAACTCAGAACCTGAGAAGTCCGGGGTTGTCATGTTGTTGGAAAAAACAAATGTTGTGAAGAAGACAAACACTATCCTAGAAGTTCCAGTTGGTGAAATTCTGTGGTCCACGTACAGATTCCTTGATGATGCCATAGGTGGAAAGGGTCCAGTTGGTTATAAAACCCACAGGAAACTTGATCCAAAAGGCACTGGGAACATTCCCCAGTGTCTGTGCAGACCACCAGTAAGGTTGTAAATAACTTGGAACTGATTGGCTGTGATCAACTGGAGTTGGTTACTGGTGACAAACTCTCAGAACATCCATTTTTGTTGACATTATTATTGACCAGTTATGTTTAATATAATGTCTTAATACTGATCATAAGACATCAAGACTATCCCAGTTGATGAAGAGGCTTACAGACTTAGGTGTCATGGGGTACACCACTGTGATCTCAGCCACTCCTTCTGATAGTCTCCTTTCTGCCCTCGGTACCTAGCTCTATATTCTGATTTTTTGTTAGATCATTTCATGGATGATGGAAATCATATTCTACTCATCTGTGAGGACTTACTCAAACAGGACTTATCCAAACAGATATCCTTGGTTTTGAGGTTCACGCTGGTGATCTGTTCTACTAACAATAACAAATACTGACAGAACAGTTAGAATGAATGAGGTATTGGTGGCAAGCTTCCTGGCTCCTCTCCCAGGCATTGAAACAAAGACTGATGTTATGTCTTCTTCCATTTTTTAAAATGTCATTTTCATCATGGATTTACAGATCTCCTGGAGAGTAGGGTTGTCTATAAAAGAATCCACCCTACCTTTAGATTGGATAAAGAAGATGTGGTACATATATACAATGGAATATTAACCATAAAAAAGAATAAAACAATGCCATTTGCAGCAACATGGATGGACCTAGAGACTATCATCCTAAGTGAAGTAAGTCAGACAGAGAAAGATAAATATCATATGATATCACTCATATGTGGAATCTAATTAAAAAAAGAAAATAAACAAATGAACTTATTTACAAAGCAGAAACAGACTTACAGATATTGAAAACAAACTTATGGTTACCAAGGGGAAACATGGTGGGGGGGGAGGGATAAATCAGGAACTTGGGATGAACACACACACACTATTATATATAAGATAGATAACCAACAAGGACCTACTGTATAGCACAGGGAACTCTACTCAACATTATGTGATAACTTATATGAGAAAGAATCTAAAAAAGAATGAATATATGTATATGTATAACTGAATCACTTTGCTGTACACTTGAAACTAACGCAACATTGTAAATCAACTATACTCCAATAAAAATTAAAAAAAATAAAATATAATGAACTAAAACAAACAACAACAAAAAGAATCCACCCTACTTTTTTTTTTTATTTAAAATTTTTTTTTAAAATTTATTTATTTATTATTTATTTATTTTTGGCTGTGTTGGGTCTTCGTTTCTGTGCGAGGGCTTTCTCTAGTTGCGGCAAGTGGGGGCCACTCTTCATCGCGGAGCGCGGGCCTCTCACTATCGTGGCCTCTCTTGTTGCGGAGCACGGGCTCCAGACGCGCAGGCTCAGTAGTAGTGGCTCATGGGCCCAGTTGCTCCGCGGCATGTGGGATCTTCCCAGACCAGGGCTCGAACCCGTGTCCCCTGCATTGGCAGGCAGATTCTCAACCACTGCGCCACCAGGGAAGCCCCCACCCTACTTTTAAGAGTGTATCTGTGACCCATGCTGGCTCAGGGCCTTGAAACCTGGAGTGATTTCACAAAGTTGTAGCTTTTTCTTAGTTTGTTTCTGATCTAGATATAGTCAACTAAGTTAGGAGAGTTTCTTTTAGCCATGTGACCAGGTTTAAGAGTTATTATGCAGAAGCAAATATATATAGAATGGATAAAAAACAAAGTCCTACTGTATAGTACAGGGAACTATATTCAATACCCTGTGACAAACCATAATGGAAAAGACTATGAAAAAGAATATCTATCTATCTATCAATCAAACTGAGTCACCTTGCTGTACAGAAGAAATTAACAAAACATTGTAAATCAACAATACTTCAATAAAATTTAACAAATACATAAAACCTTAAAAAAAGAGTTATTATGAGGAATTATTGAAAAGGTCACCCATCGATCAGATGCAAAGCTGAGGAAGATTGTGTCAAGTTTCCTAAGTCTTAAACATCTGTAGATTCACATTTCACACATGGAGATGATTCTGTCATTATTTTTTCTAATGATGTGCTTCTACTCGATAAAGACTTGAAAAATATACTCATCATTTTAACTTACATAGATATCATTGAAAATAAATGATATTTTTTTTCAGTACATTGTATAACAAGAAGTACAGGGAAATATATAAAAGTACATGATTTGGGGCCAGATGGACCTGAGTTGACGCCTGTCTCAGTCACATATCAGCTGGTAGCTTGAGCAAGTTTTTTAAACTTTCTGAGCTTCATTTTCCTTATCATTAAATTGGGGGTAATAACTTCATAGCATTATGGTGTGGATTAAATGAAATCATCCATGCAAGATGCTAAGTACAGGTCTAGCACACATTAAGCATGAAACAAGTGCTATTTTTGCTATTTTTTGTCATTATTTCAACTAAGCCCTGGCTAGCTTATAACTAGGAAATGTAGAATAGGAAAGAAATCCTCCTTTAAGGAGATGAGTTAGAACAATGCTGTCCAATAGAAATATAATATAAGCCACACATGTAAGTTTAAATGTCCTAGAAGCCCCAATAAAGTAAAAAGGTACAGGTGAAATTAATAATAGATTTTATTTAATCCAATATATCTGAAATATTATCATTTCAATATGTAGTCAGTATAAAAAATTATTAATGAGGTAGTTTTCATTCCTTTTTCATAGTCTTTGAAATCCAGTGTTTACACTTACAACACATCTTTATTTGGATAAATAAGCACATTTCAAGTGCTTGCAGCCACACGTGGCATGTGTCTACTGTCTTGGACAACACAAAGTTAGAAACTGGTTTTAAGTGGATTGTAGAACATTTTTCTTCTGTTGTGAGGGTAGTGAATGTGGTGGGGGTGCTGTAAACCAGTGCCTCTCGAACATAAGAATCACCTGGCGAGCAGGCTAAAATACAAATTCCTGGGGCCCAACTCCAAAGATTCTGACTCATTAGGTCTAGGTTAGGGACCAAGAATTTGCATTTCCAATAAGCTCCCAATTGATGCTGATGTTAGTCCATGGACCACATTTTTGAGTATATTGGTGCAAAGTCTCCCTCTTTGAGTTTTACCATTGACCTCGCTGTTTTCATTAGTTTTCCAAAAGACTACATATACCTATTTTGGTCACAGTAATAGAAATGAAGACCTTTTCCATGACACACATATCAGTTCCTGCCTATACCAGCCCCACAGAGTTATAGGATTGAAAACTTGCAGCCTGTTGACTCTACTCTGCTAGTTGTTGAGCTACTATGACCCAAGCCTGGTCATACCTGGGGAGCCTCATCTCTTCCACCACATGGGGACCAGCTTGCTCTTGTTTCCCCAAACCTAGTGATCTGGCATGTGTCCCCTGAGGGCCTGTGCCTCCTTAGCTGTTACCTCTTCCTTTAAACCATCATGGGCTCTGCCATTATTATTATTTTGAGTAGGCATTTAAGACAGTTTGGTACAAATGGACTGGCTGAATTTACATGATAATTTTGTCTTAAAATCAGTTCAGTCTATCTAACATAAGTATATACTAATATATATTCAGTCTTTCTTCATAGTATATATTAAGCCACTCCTTTTGCTTGAATACAAACGATGTTAATATTTAGGCAGCAGATCATGCACTTAAATATATGCCTTCATGTCAGTATTCACCTGTCAGATAATCTTCATGACTTACGATATTGCCATTATGAAATGATGTTGAATAGTTATGACAGAAACTATGGTTGAGTTGATGTTTATATTTGACTTATGTGTCCACTATCTTGTTTCACCTGAGCATTATTTCAGCAATCTACCTACCCTATGGCCCTCCGTGAGCATATGTAATGAAAGCTCAACAGTCTATTCTGTAAAAGCTGTTTATAATTTAGTTGGGGAATACTATGCAAATGAAGGAGATACGGCTCAGTAATGTTTAAGTTCACCTAAAACACCATGAAGTTCTGGGTGCCCAGTGACCAGTACCATGGCAGGTAGGAAATGGACTGAAGAAATGGACCCAGGTCTGAGTGACACCTCTGCCATTTACCAGCTTGTATAGTATCAGGCCAGTTAGGCAACGTAGTTACTTGTCCAAGCTTCGTTTCCTCACCTGTAAAACAGGAATAACAAAACCCCTAGTTAATGGGGTGACTATGAAGATTAAGTGTCACCTGTGATTGTTCCAGAAGAAAAAAAAGTATTTTCAGCTTGGTAATCTGAAAAGGCATCATGAAGGAGATGGCATTTGAGCTGGGTCTTGAAAACTGGTAGGATTTGCTTGGTCTTTTTTTCAATTTTTTTTTATTGAAGTATAGTTGATTTACAGTGTTGTGTTAATTTCTGCTGTACAGCAAAGTGATTCAGATATATATATATATATATATATACAATTTAATATTCTTTTCCTTTGTGCTTTATCATAGGATATTGAATATAGTTCTCTGTGCTATACGGTAGGACCTTGTTGTTTATCCATGTTTGGTCTTATTTTTTTATTATTTTTATACATGAATGAATGAATCCATTGTATAAAATATTAAAGTTAATTAGAAAAAAATCACTAATGAGTCCACCATTCAAAGATAGTCCCTATTAATATTTTGGTGTGCTTTCTATCTCATCTACCACATGGGGTTTTTTTTTTCTTATTTTATGTGAAACAGCAAAGTGTTAAATATGACTCTTTCTATTTCAGGGTTGGCCAATGTCCCCACATTCTAAAGCAGGGTACTAGAGCATCTGTGCAGGATTTGCATTTGGGATGCTCTTTTGCCAGCATTAGCTCCCTACCCATTTTCATCCTAAAAAACAGAAGGCGAAGAAGTCATTAGGAAGTAGGCAGGTTTGTAGAAAGAATGCCTTTAGGACAGTGACTCTCAGTTGGAGGCAATTTTACCCCCAAGGGACCTTTGGCAATGGATGGAGACATCATTGTTTGTCACAACAGGGGGGTGGTACTACTAGCATCTAGTGAGTAGAAGCCGGGGATGCTGCTTACCATCCCATAATACACGGGACAGCCCCACACCAAAGACTCATCCAACCCCAAATGTCAATAGTGCTAAAACTGAGAAACCCTGCCTTAGAGAGAGCGTTGTCCTAGAGCAGGTGCACTGTTCCACCCCACACCTGTGTGAGGTGTCCTTCCTTCTCACCTTGATCCAAGTAAGGAGGGAGACTCAAGAAAAATACTTGGATAGCTTGGTCCTCTCGAGTTTGGTGGACACAGTAACAGTATTTGGTTCACACCTGGGAGGAGGGGTTGAGGGAAACAATCGGTGGCAACCAATGAAAAAGAAGCTTGAGTTAAGAAGTACCTGCATTTCAAGAGTTCACTGGAAAAAAGATCCCTGTTTCTCTGTTTCTCTGGGTCGCATGGACCATGACTGTAATCATCTCAAAAGGGACTACCTCCAAGAAGATATCAAAAATAGAGATGGACAACAAGGAGTGAAGGCTAAGTAGACAGTAGTGAGAAGCAAGGCAAGGAAGGCGTCTTCATGAGCAAAGGAAGTAGCTTTATTTAAACTATCCTTCAGATATGGATGAGTGTCTAGAAAGTTTCCTGCAAGTAATGTGGACTGAGTACACTATTATCAATGCAAACATAAGTGAATAGCAAGAAGAGAGCAGAATCGGCACTCTACTTCTTGTTACCTACCTTAAAAGCTCATCAGATCTGCCAAAAGATTGGTCATCACAATTAAAATGAACGAGAAAACTATCTGACATATAGATATAGACTTACATCCCATGTGTACATTTCATCTCAATAGCTAATAGCAACAGGAAGTCACAGTAATTGGCAAGATGGTCTACATAAATGTAAAAACGAACATTTATAATTTTTCTCACACATTAAAATTCACATGATGCTCATACAGTACTTAACTTTTTTCCCTAAGCTTAATGATAGATGTTTATACTGAAGTTTTTTTACTGAAAAATCTTTCTGAGGAAAAATTTTCAACTGTGACAGCATTAAAAATTGGTATTAAAATAAACTTAGGAAACAGTCCTTTGAACACGCTCTCAAAAATAGCTAAGACTTTTAGTGAAGCATATTAAATCATGCTGCTGTTGACAAAATATTATTTATAATCATTTTAGGGTATAAGTAAAATACATTACCGCTACTACTACTAATACAAAATAAATACAAAAGAACAAATAACATACAATAATTTCCATTTTCATCTTTATTACATCATTTAAAATGTATATTTTTATATGATTTTTATATATAGTTACACATAACCACATATAAAGAATAAATATGCATAATCAGGAATGCTGCTGGCCCAGACAATGGGCAAATTAGAAATAGTGGTCTTAGAATATGCAATGGGGAAAAGACAGCCTCTTCAATAAATGGTGTTGGGAAAATTGGACAGCTACATCCAAAAGAATGAAACTGGACCACTTTCTTACATCATAGACAAAAATAAAGTAAAAATGGATTAGAGACTTAAATGTAAGACCTGAAACCATTGAACTCCTAGAAGAAAAGGTAGACGGTAAACTCTTTGACATCAGTCTTAGTAATATTTTTTTGATCTGTCTCCTCAGGGAAGAGCAACAAAAGCAAAAATAAACAAATAGGACCACATTAAACTCAAAAGCTTCTGCACTGTGAACAAAACCATCAACAAAACGAAAAAGGCAACCTACTGAATGGGAGAGGATATCTGCAAATGATACATCCTCCAAGGGGTTAAAATCTAAAATGCACGAAGAGCACATACAACTCAATATCAAAAAAACAAACAACCCAATTAAAAAATGGTCAGTGGACCTGAATATACATTTTTCCAAAGGAGACATACAGATGGCCAACAGATGCATGAGAAGATCTTAGCATCACTAATTATCAGGGAAATACAAAACTAAACCAAAATGAGATATTACCTCGCACCTGTCAGAATGACTATCATCAAAAAGGCAAGGAATAACAAGTGTTGGTGAGGATGTGCAGAAAAAGGAACCCTCGTGCACTGTTGCCAGGAATGTAAATTGGAGCAGTACTATGGAAAACAGTATGGAGACTCCTCAAAAAATTAAAAATAAAACTACCATGTGATCCAGCAATTCCACCTCTGGGTATTTACCCAAGGAAAATAAATACACTATTTCAAAAAGATTTTTACACACCGATGTTCATTGCAATGTTATTTACAATAGTCATGATATGGAAGCAACCTAAGTGTCCATTGATAGATGAATGGATAAAGAAGATTGTGTGATACACAATAGAATATTACTCAGCCATAAAAAAGAATGAAATCTTGCATTTGTAACAACTTGGATGGATCTAGAGGGTATGCTTAGTGAAATAAGTCAGACAGAAAAAGACAAATACTGTGTGTTTTTTCTTTTATGTGGAATCTAAAAAACAAAACAGGTCAGAAATAGACTCATAGATACAGAGAACAAACTGGTGGCTGCCAGATGGGAGAGAGGTGGAGGATTGGGCAAAGTAAGTGAAAGAGATTAAGAGGTACAAACTTCCAGTTATAAAATAAATGTCATGGGATATAATACATAGCACAAGGACTATAGTCAATAATACTGTAATAACTTTGTATGATGACACATGGTTACTAGACTTATCATGGTGATCATTTTGTATAGTATTTAAATTTCAAAACACTACGTTGTACACCTGAAATGAACATAATACTGTATTTTAACTATACTTCAATAAAAAAAATAAAATGAAATAAAAAGTTCCCTTGCACTTTCAAAAAAAAAAGAAAGAAAAAAGAAATAGTGCTCTTTCTTTAAGTAAAAGTTTTTTATTAGTATATTCTTCATTTCTACAAAATACAAAATTACAAAAGCATGCTGTATAAATTACAAAAATAAGATTACTGAACATAAAATAATAGAAAATGAAAATTTTGACCAACATAATTACAAATAGCAGTCAATGTATTTTTATACAGTTGTTTTACAGGAATGAAATCTTTATGATGATTTCAGTGTTTACTTGTTCCAGTATCTCATTTTCCCTAGAAATCACCTCAGATTGACTTGGTGGTTTTCTTGAGATTGAGACTGGTTTTCTTGCAGACCAACTTCAGTAGTGTTAAGTACATTTAAATTTTGAAACTCTGTATTCTCCACTGACAAGTCTGCCGGCATCATTTTTCCCACAGTATTTGCTCACTTTGTGTCTCTGTGTCACATTTTGATAATTCTAAAATATTTTAAACCCTCTACTAGCAAAAAGATTATGACTCACTGAAGGCTCAGACGATGGGTTTTTTTTTAAAACAATAAAGTATTATTTAAGGTACGTACATTTGTTTAGACAATGTTACTGCACACAGTAGACCACTGTACCATGTAAACATAGCTTTTATATGCACTGGGAAACCAAAAAAATGTGTGTGACTTGCTTTATTATGATATTAACTTTGTGATGTGGCCTGGAAACAAACACGCAGTGTCTTCCAGGTGCCTGTATTTGGAAACGTGTCCAGTAAATTATTGCAGCAAACAGTCCAATAGTGAAATTGCAATATCAGGGGAACTGATCTAGATTTTAGAAAACGACTTAAAGATTTTAATTTCTCAAATATTCATGACCCATCAATATCACATTCTCTATTATAGTCATCAGTAGGTGGCAACTGTAACTTTTACGCTGTTGTAGTATTTTACATTCCTCATATTTCTTCAAATGACATGTTATTTAGAACATCAGAACAGGCAGAGTATTCTCTTAGCACCATGAAACTTTCCTTAATGATGATATTATTGCATCTAATATAAAACCCAAAATTTGTAACATGGAAATTTTGGTTTTGGATCAGAGATAGGTTGATTGTGGGATTCCCCGGTCAAAATTAGTCTTCTCACTTTTAGTTTTTATCTAAAACAGAGAGGTTCAGATCTTTGTCAACAAATTGCAATTTCTTTAGCAACAATAATATATTTTTCAGAAAAATCACTATTTCTTTTTTAAAGGAATTTCTTAATCCCTTTGAAGTCTCAAGAATATTATGTCTTTTGAATTCAGTTTCTGCAACATTTTGCTTATAACATTCACATTTTTAAAAATATGATAAATTAGTACTAACCAAATACACACAAATGTTGATATTTTTTCAAGTCTACTTTGGTTTACATTCTAGAATTTTTTTATTAATATCATCAAAATATTCTAAAAGAGTTTTAACCTGTCTCTGCTTGTGTTTTTATTAACATGATGTTACCAACTGCATTTCCTATAAAAATTCAATGGTGACCAAATACTTATATTTAGCAAATGTGTTTTCAATAGTCTTCAACTTTTACTGAGACTACAAAGCAGTTGTACAGTTTGTGCAAGATAAAAGCTGTTTGGTGTTGTTAGAGAGATTTTTGCTGTCTCATTTCCTCCCAGTTTAAAAATGCACAGAAAGCAGAATACGGGATATTCTATCATTTTCAAATATTGTCTGTTGCAATTTGGTATGTTTTCCATGAACACCTATGCTCTTATTGCAGCCTAATCTTAGATTTCCAGATTTTATCTTTGTAATTAGTCCATGAAACATATATATAATCATTCTTGAGTTGGTGTTATCTACAGGACAAAATTGTCCAAAATAGTCACATTTAGAAATATAAGACTAGCATTTTGAAATTCACAGATCTAGCAGCTATTGTCATCTGTTCTACATAACTTAGATTGTACGTGTATATGGTGCATAGGAGCCAGATTGCATGGGTTGGTGAAAGCTGACTGTTAAATGTGAAGGAATTTTGTGAGCTGTTTATTAAACCATTGGGAGCTTGAAATAAGCCTTATTAGGACTGCTTAATTTACCATTCAGTGTTACCATTGAAGTTAGCAAATGCCACAAATCAGGGCTTTTTTATTTCTTTTTTAAGAGAGTCAGTTTATCAGCACTCTACTAGCTGTATGTAAAATGGCTGAATAATAATTAGCATTGCTCACCTTAATGAAATTAAATAATTTTATTCATTTCATCTCATATAATCTTTTTTAAATTTATTTATTTATTTATTTATTTATTTATTTATTTATGGCTGCGTTGGGTCTTCGTTGCTGCATGTGGGCTTTCTCTAGTTGCAGCGAGCGGGAGCTACTCTTCATTGTGGTGCGTGGGCTTCTTATTGCGGTGGCTTCTCTTGTTGCGGAGCACAGGCTCTAGGCGCGCAGACTTCAGTAGTTGTGGCACACGGGCTCAGTAGTTCTAGCACACAGGCTTAGCTGCTCCATGGCATGTGCGATCTCCCCGGACCAGGGATCAAACCTGTGTCCCCTGCATTGGCAGGTGGATTCTTAACCACTGCGCCACTAGGGAAGTCTCTCATCTCCTATAATCTTAAATTTTGGTTTCATATTTCATCCCCTAAGTAATGTACAATACTGTTATTTATCGTTGACGTTTGTGTTATGCGTAAGCATCAGTCATAACGTTGTCAAATTCTGATATGATTTCCACCAAATGAAGAAAACTCCCATGTCATTGTTTTGCAGATTTTTCTCTGAATGTTAAATCGTTTTGCTAATCACATAGATATTTATAGTATATATTTACTAGTAGCATGTTAACATTTTCTTGTTTTCAAAGAGTTTATTTTCTGTCACATTAATAATTATATATTTTTTCAAGAGTTTTAAATTTTAAACATTTAATAAAATGTTTGTGGTGCATTTCACTCTATTCCTGCTTTACAACAGTTTAGTGATAAAATCTCCCCCCATTTCCCTCACTCAGTTGTTTTTTCTCCATCTTTAAAGAGTTTACAAAATAAAAATTTTTTTAGAAAGAAATGCTTTCAAGCTTAAAAAAAAGTAACAGTAGTTAGAATTTTTTTCCATTGTTTGTCAGAATTCTTGTGTAAGAAGTTTCCAGAAACTTCCTATCAACGCTTTCTTCTACAAGATAAACTTGTCTTATTTGAGATGGATAATCTCCGCAAGAGGGTTCTGCTGTTTAATATTCAAATACATGGAGGTGTAACTAAATCAACAGAAAGTGTATTTCGTTTAATGGATTCCCCATGAATTTTTTTTTCTCTCATTTTTTTAAAAGGAATTCATCCATTCTTATTGACATGAAAATAGAGTGTTAATTCACCATTGCCCCCACTGTGAAGTGTCTGTACTAGATTCTTCTGAGACTGACCGTTTCCTTTCCTTCCCCCTGGCGTTCAACAATCCAAGTAATTTTCTTTCATTTTATTATTTAGTGGATTCTCATTTTCTGTTTTTTCTGATTGTGATATATTATTTTCTTAGCTTTCGAATACTGGGCAGAAATAATGTGATCATTTAACACATTTACCTTAGAATGTGTGATATTTTAAAATTATATTTATTTAATGAACCATTAAACTTTAACAGCAATCCAAATTGTATGATAAAATTTTCATAACAACCAATACATAATAGCTGTGATATAATTCGATAATTATGTGGTCATGGTAAATAAATATTAGGTACTTATTATATAGTCATTCATGTCAGATGAAAATATTATTAGACTTAAATTGAAAATACTACGGTATCATTTTGGTAAAATAAACAAATTCCAATACTCTGCCCTGCAAAACGAGACACAAAATTTAGCTAAATTTTACCATTAGCGATTTTTTCTTTTTCATTTGAAGATAATTTCTGATGCACATGAAAGTGTAAAGGACCTTCCAGCATTGAAAGAAGTTTTTTATTTGTGGAACCCCTTCCTTCTTCATGACTCAAAGCAAAATGGTATCTGTCACCTCTGTTGTGAGAAGATACGTCACTTGATTGGTCAGGGAACTGACATAGTAAATATACAAATAACCTATTTTTGCAACCTAAAAAATTTTAGTAAAAATATAAAAATATTTCAAAAGAGTAAACATCTACAATGTGAGTGACACCCTCTTAGTTGTCCCACCCTCGCACAGGACACAGCAGCAAACCTGTGAACAGCAGCTGTGCTCCTTCATGGAGACACACTTGGGAAGCTCCAGAGACGACTTCATCACCGTGGTGTGAGCACTGGTACAGGCAGGCAGTTTTTAATGTTTGTATGGTTACTGGCACTAAACACAAAACTTAAAAGTAGTTAATTTGATCAGTCTATTCCTTTGTGATTTCCTCCATTGATTTTACTTTCTATTTTTGCTTCTAGAGTTATTTCCCTCTCTGAAATCATGGCACTAATCACCTATATTTTCTGCTCTTCTTTATATTAAAATTTTTTCAATTCTGTTAAATATATTTTAATGCATATTATAAAGTGAGATTCTAATTTTCTCTCACAGTTTTATCTACTGTGTACTCACCCTCTATTTGACAATCTTTCTCTATTCATTTCTGAGGTATATTTTATCATCATAATTTTTCACAAACTAGTGTCTGCTTCTGTAACACCTCTTTTATTTGTACCTATTCTTGTACAATTAACATCCTATTTTACTCAGTATAGCTTTATAATACATTTTATTCTTTGGCAAGATGACTCTTCACTCATTAAGCTTTGGTTCCCTTTTTTCCTAAGACATTTTTCCCATTTATTCTTTCAGATATAGAACATAGAACTTGAAAGGTTGGAGATAAAGAAAGAAAAGATATTTCAAAGAGGGAAACGGAGAAAAGGCAAAAGAACTTCCACTAGGCCCAGAGCAATGTTGAGTTTAAAAAAGGGAGGTCATCTTTTTCCTCATCTCAGCTATCTTGAAGCTAAATTTGTCCTCTGATATCAGATCGTGTAGGTAAGAGAATTAGAGAAGGAAAAAAAATACACAAATATTCTAGTAGGATGAATACAGCAGCCATGCCACAGCACTTGTTGCTTATTTAATTTGCTCTTTACAACATGTCATATAAACAGAAAGTGTCTGAAAATATTCTGAGAAAGTAAAATTTTGTTTTTATAATGGTTTCTCCTAAACCTGCTATTTGTTTCACACCGCCCTCCGCAGAAAACGTACTTCCTACTAACTTTTGTGAAGTGTCATATATTCTTTTAGTAAAACTGAGTCAAGATTCAAGGAAGCCCTGGTTTTAAAATTTAGAGGTTTTTGCCTTGGTTTCATTTTGAGGTTTTGGGGGTTCTAGAAACTCAAAGCAAAATGAAGTCTCTATAAATCCTCAAACCTCCATTTTATAATAGTATTTTGTAATGCCCTCTGTTCTATCCCAAATGAAATTTATAAAAAATTAACCTACCTACACATAGATTTTAAAAAATTAATGTCTATATTTAATATAAAGAATAAATAGAAGGAAAGAAATTTATTATTTCAATATGTAAATACTTGGTCACAGTCACACTACAAGGCATAAAGAAGTTGTAGATACTTGCGACTCTATGCAGCAATCGCTGTGAACAAGATAGCTACTGGTGGGGTGCAAGGCCATTGACAACGCAAAAGCCTAAGTCAAGGGACTGTCAGTAATGTGATTTTCCAAAATGGTAAACCTCTTTTGATAAAATTCAGTCTAAAACACAATACAATCTTCTCTTGATTTGCATGTGGCTGCATACTTGAAAAAGTCAGCGTATACATAAAACAAGTTGGAGTCTGGACTCAATTCATTATACACATCCACTTTCTGAATACATTCCAGAAGTACTGTAAACCCTTGACATCCCGAAGGGATAGGCCTTCATGGACCATCAAACGGGACATTCCCAATATCATAATGAGATGGAAGACTGGATCCACCATCATAATCTCAGACATGTTAGATAGGAATGAGCACAGATAGAAAAAAGGGAGATGGGTGGGGGACCACCCAAGAGAAGCTCTCAAACCAAAATTCCAAACAATGTACTGAAAACAAATCCCAAGAAATTCAGCCAACAGAACTGATAACCAGGAGGTAGAGTCAGCCCCCCTAAAATTTTTTTAAATATAGAAGGATCTGAAAATAATTTCACCAATCATCCTCAGTTAGGTCTGTTAGCTACATAAATAAAATATTTTCACTTTAAAAGTCTGCTATTTTTCAGAAAGATACTTATGATTACATACATAACCTGAGCTAGATTTTTATCACAGTTTTTTCTGGAGGAAGTCTCACGTGCCACAGGAGAAAGAAAAAGCCTATTTCAAACAGAGTTTTTAAAAATTTTAACCAACAAATGAAATGTCAAGGGAATGATGGCCTCCTAGAAGTTCAGAATCAGAGACCTCAGCGTCATTCGGTCCAATGCCCATCTCCACCAGAATCTCAGATCTCTCTACACAACCATGACACCAGCCTAACCCACTCCCAGTGAAATCACTGCTTCTGAGACCAGTGCTCCTTTCTAACTGTGAAGGTCTTTGTTACTACACAAATTCAGAACATGACAGGGAGCAAAGTGAGGCCATGAACCCTGGAGCAAACCCGAATTTGAATCCTGGCTCTGCCACTCATTGGCTGTGTGAACTTGGGCAAATGATGTAACCTCTCCACACCTCCATTTCTTTACCTGGTAAAGGTAGATGCTAATAATAGCACCTATTGCTCTGTTTGTTGCAAGAATCAAGAGTTAACTTATATAAAGTGTTTGAGACGTTCCTGGAAGATAGAAAGTGCCACATAAACGTTCACAGAAATTCCCCCCTTGGCCTGCATTTTACTCTTTGAATACTAGAAAACTGCTAGAGTTCCAGCTAAGGATCCGAGATCCTTGTTTGCTTTCTCATTTTGCGTGATTTTAATTCTCTTTCCATCCTCGTGAGGCTCCATTTGGCAATACTCTTGAAAATTGGCTTCCTAGATTGAATCTATATCTCAGGTGTGTTTCGACCTGTGCAACACAGAATGTATTTATGCAGCAACTTAAAAATCATGCCTACTCTACTTCTAGTAATATGTCCAAAAATCTTATTTGCATAGGGAGCTTGAATCTCAGACAAAATGAGGTGGTCAAGAACTTTTCTTTGTTTCTGTAGAACTGAGTTCAAATTCAGCTTCCTCCACTTCCCCCAGAGTTGCATCAGAGTTCTGGGGGCCGTAGGCTGACAGAACTCATAGTGTCAAGGTACCAGGGTGGACTGGGGGAGAGCACCTGGTTGTCAGTGGACATCTACACTATTGTCCACTCAGGTGTCCTGGTTCCCTTCTAGCCTTCAGTCATTGGTCGTTGGCAGGCCAGCACTGCACCCTTCTTCCCTACCCTGCCATTCCCATCATTAAGGCCTCTTTAAGACCCCGATTTCCCTCTGAGTCACACCTGTGTGTGGGAAAAATTCTACTGTACGGCACAGCTCTGATCTGCGGAAAACTCTGCTGTGTTTTCAGGTCCTAGACCCACCTGCTGTTCAGGGCATGAGCTCACAAAAGGAACTCCTGAGGCCACGCCACACAGCACTGAGGTGTCCTCGTCAGCTGGTGGCGGGCACTGGAGCTGCCTCTCCCCACCCCCACCCCCAGGTACCACCCACGGACAGACTTATCAGCTCAAACTTATCCAGTTTCCTCTACCCTCGGCCCACCCCACTGCCCCAGGAGACCCCCAGGTCTATCACATCCCTTCTGAATCTCACCAACGTTCAAGATAAGGAATCTTTGTTCATCTCTGTGCAGGAGATACTGACTCTGATTCACCATGTATTCTTCCAAATGAGATGAGGTTCTTGAAAAATCAAAACTTACGAACTTTACCATATTTTTTAAAGTCTACTTTCTCCTATGGCACCCCTTTCCCAAAGAAAAGAAGGCAAATGCCTAGCTCCACAAATTGGAGGTAGACAAAAGGAGGGAGAGAGTTAGAAGTAACAGGAAACATGAGAAAAACATATTAGTTAGAATTAGGAAACTTCTCACCTTATTACCTTTTTGTGATGCCATTCAACCAAACTGAGTCAATTCTATGACCAAGTAAGAAATATTTTCTCAGCACCTACCATACAGGCCAGGCATTGTGCTAGTGCTAAGTGCTCCAAGATGAATAGGGCCTGGGCCTTACTCACAAGAGACTTACTCTCTTATCACTCATGTAGGTCTCATTCTCTTCACTTCTTCTTCTGCTTTGTTTAAGATCATATAATTTTTCAGCTGTATAAGTTTTTCATCTGTCTCCCTGCTTCATACCTCTTATTTTCTAGTTTTATGCACCTCTTGCTCATTCTTCACATTTACTAAAACATAAATCTAATCACATCATTCTTTTACTTAAAAATTTGCAGAGGGTTCCATCATCTTCAGGACAAAATGCCAGGCATGACCTTGGTGCTTAAAAATATTGTTTCCTTCAGTTCTGAAAACAATTCTATCAGGTAGTTATTATGATCTCAAGTTTACAAACAAGGAAACTGAAGCTTGAAAAGCTGAAACCATCCTGACCAAGTTCACAGAGCTGGGAGAACCAGGACCCAAATCAGTTTTCTTGTCTCTAGATCCACTGCTTTTAATCTTAGACTTACAGTTCTGGTCTCCATAATCAGTCCCCCTCTTACGTAAAGGAATGATTTATAGTAAGACTACTACCACAATTAGTGCTGTTACTCTACCACTGTAATAAGTAACTATTGCTTGGATTACATGCCATTATTCATCTTCAAATTAAAGAAGGAAGGAGAAGGAAGACACTTACCTTGTCAGACAAGTTGGCCAATCAGCCAAATGAACCTTGGTGGTCTACGGGTGACAATATTGAGCCAAATCACCCTCACGTGCAATATAGAGTATACAAAGAGTTAAAGATAAAATACTCAGTGACCCTAGTGTTCTTAGATACTTAGCGTTCATACACCACATCACTGCAAAAATAGAACTGAAATACCAGTCTCCCAAATTCTTTGCCCAGTAAGCCATAACACAACACATAAATCCACTCATCCAAATGAACAGAACCCTTTAATGAGTCAGCCCCACGTAACAGGCACCTTAGTTTCGAAAGCTTCAAAATATGGCAATTAATCACATCTCTAGGAAGCATGTAGTACAGCTAAATGGCGATTCACAAGCAAACCTCAAAAACACCAACGTTGCTTCTGACTGTAAACCTCACTCAAAACTTTTTCCCAAGTGGTTTCAATATTCGTTTGGAAGAGTGACAGTTGAACTTAATGGTTTTCTTTTCTCACTTTTCTTCAGAAACCAATCCATCTCACTGCTTGCAGTGCTTTGCAACCTTTTAAAACACATGACCCCTTTGGATAAACCTGAAAATCTCATGACACCATCCCCCAACCTCCGCCTCCCACCCTGAGCTTTGTGTGTGCAGAAAACAAATTCTATTTCTTGCATGTCAGACAAGAAAAACTTATGGCATATAATTTTTAAGTTGTTGTATGAAAAGTGGTATTTTACTTTCCAAATATAAAAATATTAAAAAATTTTTCTTCAAATCACTTAACATCCTCTCCTAACACCCCAACCTGTTCCTCCCAGCTACTACATCAACTAAATGCTTCCACTTTTTGATAACTCCTGGCATATTCTTATGCAATATTGAAGCACAGTTTAAGGCTCTAAATGGGTCTACAATTATCAAAATATTTAGCCTATTTGTCCTTCATAAAAGAGCTCCCAGTTAAAAAGAAAATCAAGCAATAGAAATGAAATTCACAGAATCATAAGATATCCAAGTGTCGGGGGCCCAAAGGGATTATTTAGCCTCATGCTTTCCACTTTCCAGACTTAGGGAATCCAAATTTTGACCCTGGGCCCTAGGGATCTGGGTTATAAACGAGCACCCAAGATAATTCTAATAACCACTTGAATTGAGGAACCAGTTATTCACTCTTATCCCATTATTTGACAGGTGAGGAAACTGAAATGCAAACAGATGACAGGCAGCTCACGCAGTTCACAAACCTCACTTTACTTTCTACTGGGTATAAAACCAACTTTAAAAAATAATCTTTTGAATTTTGTTTTCATAATCAACTCCAATTTCTAATGAGAAAAAAATGTATTTTAATAATCTCTTTATCTTTCTTCTTTTCCAAAAGTGGCTTAGATAGCTAAAAATGACAGATCAAACATATTCTTTTATCTCCTTCGACGAAGTAGCAGCAAAGGAATAGAAAAGGTACAATCTAGCAAGGAAAGGAGAGGCTTGTTCACATTTTTGGAAAATGTAAAGCAGATGGGGAGTGGTGACGCATCTGGGATAGAAGAAAGAGCTTAAACCTAAAATATATGCCCAAGGGGGTACAAATTTAGAAGGGGACTCGTTTGCCCTAGAGCAGCGGTCCCCAACCTTTTTGGCACCAGATACTGGTTTCGTGGAAGACAATTTTTCCACGGACGGGGTGGGGGGCGGGAGTGGGGTGTCGGGGATGGTTCAGGTGGTAATGTGATCGATGGGGTGCAGCAGATGAAGCTTCTCTTGCTCGCCACTCACCTCCTGCTGTGCGGCCCGGTTCCTAACAAGCCGTGGACCTGTAGCAGTCCGAGGCATGGGGGCTGGGGACCCCTGCCCTAGAGAACTCAGAGCAGCTATGAGGACACATGGGAAAGGCCGAGGCTTAAAGCAAAAACATATATGAGTGGCTGGAAATTGTAGATTGCATGCATGCACCATATTATCCCAGCCCCAGGCAGACATGCCAGCAGCCAATACCTCCACTCCCTACAACTGACAGCCAGAATTTTATTCTCCAGTGAATGTGAAAGGACAAGACTTGAAATCAGAAGCACCAAACACAGCAGAAAGTGGCAGCGAGGTACAAGATTGCAAAGGGGATGGGGGAATAGTCAACTGAAAACGCTGTGTTCTGAAGGGCGGGACCATGAAGGCTTCACATAGCTAGGTGCTTGCCTCCAGGAGAAAGTTGGAGGATTCATCTCTCGAGACATTGAATGGCCACTGCATACTGAAACTGTGTGTGTGTTTCGTGAGGGAAAGGGGTCTGCATCAATGAAAGAGCCAGTTCTCTAGCAACTCACCCCAAAGTGAAGACAGCCTTATGTCTCTATTAGTTTGCTAGGGCTGCCACAACCACATACCACGGAATTGGTGGCTTAAACAACAGAAATTTATTTTCCTGCAGTTCTAGATGGCTGAGATCAAGGCATCAGCAGGTTGGTTTCTTCTGAGATCTCTCTCCTTGTCTTCTCCCTCTGTCTTCACAAGGTCTTCCTTCAGTCTGGGTGTCCCAATCTCCTCTTAAGGACACCCAGCCATACACAATGGGGGCCCACTCATATGACCTCATTTTACCTCACTACCTCTTTGAAGACTCTATCTCCAAATGCTGTCACATTCTGAGGTCCTGGGGGTTAGGACTCCAACATACAGATTTTATGGGCACTCAAGTAAGTTCATAACAGCTTCTAAAAGATTGTTAATGTTTTACTTATAATCATGGCAATCAAGGATCATTAGACATATAAAGAAAGCTCTCTAAACACACTCACTCACTCACTTGCTCAAAGAAACCCCAAAGAAAAATAATTTAGGTAACAGGGGAAAACTTCAAAGATACCAATTAATATCTTCAGAGAAATATGAGAAAATCTTGAATCAGGAAAACCAGAGCTGGCTATTATAAAAGAGGAGCAATCAAAAACGAAGAACTTGAAAAATTCAACTATGATAACAAAATATAAATTAACACATAATGAAGAGAAAAGAAAGTCAAGGAAATCCCTCAGAAAATTGACCCCCCCCAAAATATAAGAAACTGGACATACGAAGGCAAAGATAGAGATTAAGAAGCTCAATCTAAGAGGTTAAAAATCTATTAATAAGAATTTCAGAAAGACATAGCAGAGAAAAATGCAGGAGACAATCATCAAAAAAATAGGACTAAATATTCTCAAATCTATATCTCCAGCCTATTTCTCCCCCTTGAACTCTCCAAAAAGAGGGAAGGGAAACAAATGTTTCTCCAAAGCAGCTGCCTTCTTGGCCTAGCTTCAATAAAGGCAAGATTGTAAGAAAAGAAATTTCAAAACTACAGAGAGTGAAGGCATGGCAGAGAGTAGGAACTGGTGAGGGTGGAGTGAGGGGAATTCCAGTCACAAGGGGTAGTCCCCGATCTTTTTCACTTCCAAGCCCTATTCATGCTTTTTTCTTCTAGAATGCTTCCCTACCCCCATAACCACAATACTTCCCAGCAGAGTGAAATTCTCTCCATTTTTAACCTAGGCCTCTTGTCAACTAGGGCAGGCATTCCTTAATACCCCCTCAGGAGGCTGGCATCCCCCCACACCCCTGGGCTCCCTTAGTACCCTGTCACAGCGTTGGGACTCTGTCCTCAAATATCTGTCTTTCCCACTTGACTGTGAGTCCCTTGAGGTCAGGGGACATTTCTTTCCTCATTCTGTTTCTTTCTTGTCTGAGTGCCCCTAGCCTAAGTATCAAGAATGTTTATTGACTGGAATAGAGTTGCCATATGATCCAGCAATGCCACTCCTGGGCATATACCCGGACAAAACTATAATTCAAAAAGGTACATGCATCCCTATGTTCATAGCAGTACTATTTACAATAGCCAAGACGTGGAAACAACCTAAAAGTCCATCAACAGATGAATAGATAAAGATGTGGCACATATATACAATGGAATATTAGCCATAAAAAAGAATGAAATAATGCCATTTGCAGCAACATGGATGCAACTAGAGATTTTTGTCCTAAATGAAGTACTAAATGAAGTAAGTCAAGTAAAGAGAAATACAATATGATATCACTTATATGTGGAATCTAAAATGTGGCACAAATGAACCTATCTATGAAACAGAAACAGACTCACAGACAGAGAACAGATTGTGGTTGCCAAGGAGGAGGTGGAGAGGGAGAGGGATGGACTGGGAGTTTGGGGTTAGTAGACAAACTATTACATTTAAAATGGATAAACAACAAGGTCCTACTGTATAGCACAGGGAGCTATATCCAATCTCCTGGGATAAACCATAATGGAAAAGAATAAAAAAAGAATGTATATATATGTATAACTGAATCATTTTGCTGTACAGCAGAAATTAACACAGCATTATAAATCAACTATACTTCAATTTCAAAATTAAAAAGAATTTAAAAATTTCTTTTCAATTTAAAAAGAAAGAATGTTTATTGACTGAACAAACTCTGTCTGTTTTGTTGACTTCTGTATCCCCGGTACGCGAAACAGTGCCTGGAACACATATGAGACTAATACTAACTGCTTAAATATTGAGAGTTCCTGCCTTCTCTGCTTTTTTGCTGGATTTATGCCCTTTTCAGACACCAAAATACATCATGAGAGATTCTTGCACATTTCCCCTTCTCTAGTCCTAAGCTGGGATTTCACCTTAAGTGCCTCCAGGCTTCTGAGACTGTGATCAGATGAAACTCTAAGTCCCTGCCTAAGCTCTGAAGCTTACAGCTTAAGGCCTAGAACCTGCTGGGCAAGAAAGGGCCTTCGGGGGGCTGAGGAGAGCCTTTACACAAGGGGACCAGTCTACAGGCAGGTCCTTATGCTAACTGGGGAAGGAAGAGACAGCAGAAAGGGGCCACGTTCACAGGAGGTAGTTCTTCACTTTCCTCCAACATGTTCTAGCCTGGAAGAACCCATCTCCAAGGAGCTTGGGATGAAGATGGAAGAGAGGGAGGGAGAGGCAACCTGGGAGCCAGGACAGTTGTCCCGTGACCCTCAGGGCATGTGCTCTGAGGGCGGGGCGGGGGGGGGGTCTGTGAGGTCACGTGAACACAGAGGCACTTATCTTAGTGCCCCCCCCCCATTTGCCACATCTTCCTTACCACTTTCCTGGCTTTTACCATATATGTTTACTTCCTTGCTATCATTTATTATTACTCTTTTTTTTTTTTTTAAATATTTATTTATTTATTTATTTTATTTATGGCTGTGTTGGGTCTTCGTTTCTTTGCGAGGGCTTTCTCTAGTTGTGGCAAGTGGGGACCACTCTTCATCGCGGTGCACGGGCCTCTCATTATCGCGGCCTCTCTTGTTGTGGAGCACAGGCTCCAGACGCGCAGGCTCAGCAATTGTGGCTCACGGGCCCAGTTGCTCCGCGGCATGTGGGATCTTCCCAGACCAGGGCTCGAACCCGTGTCCCCTGCATTGGCAGGCAGATTCTCAACCACTGCGCCACCAGGGAAGCCCCCCCCCCTTTTTTTTTTTTAAAGAAAGTACTCGAACTGTGTTTTTTTCTTTTTTTTTTTAAATTTATTTTTATTTATTTATTTTTGGCTGTGTTGGGTCTTCGTTTCTGTGTGAGGGCTTTCTCTAGTTGCAGCAAGCGGGGGCCACTCTTCATCGCGGTGTGCAGACCTCTCACTATTGTGGCCTCTCTTGTTGCGGAGCACAGGCTCCAGACGCACAGGCTCAGTAGTTGTGGCTCACGGGCCTAGTTGCTCCGCAGCATGTGGAATCTTCCCAGACCAGGGCTCGAACCCGTGTCCCCTGCATTAGCAGGCAGATTCTCAACCACTGAGCCACCAGGGAAGCCCTATTACTCTTTTCTATAAGTGAATCTAGTTGTGAAATTATTCCATTTCAGTCAAAATAAAATTTCTGGTAACAAACACTCATGAAAAAGCAGGATCACTATTCATAAATAAATAACACAAACACACACTCAATGAAAACAAAATAATGTTGTTAAATCCTAGATAGATAACAACTGGCTGCCAAATTTCTTTGCCTAAAGCCTGTTTTATTTGTGCTAATTTAAAGCTCAGTTAGCAAGTCTAACCAGAAGGATGGCAAGAGAACTGACCAAGGAATAAGTCTATGTGATACTGATAGTCAGTGTCACGGCCCTGAATTCATGGCCTCAAGTGCACACAGGGAGACACAACTCCCAGGCTTGTGGGTAGCCTGGTACCAGCAGCCCCTGGAGGGAAAGACGGGCCTCTCCAATGCCAAGCCAGCAGTTGGGTTTGGAATGTTTACCTGGAGGTTCTTAGTAGCTGCTGGTGGTGGGGCTGGGACCAGCAGAGCCTGCCGAGTGGACAGGAAGCCCAGGGGGCTTTCGTGATCACCCCCACTGCACACTTGTCTGTGGCTCCTCCTGTGGCTCCGTCTCCAGTAAACTAGACTGAGCTTCTTCTAGCTCCATGATTTCAAGGTTCCAAGAGGGCAAGGGCAAATGCAAAAGAAAAAAGGCCTCTTAAGACCAAGGCCCAGGACAATATCTACCACATTCCACTTGTCAAAGCACTAGGCCAGCTCAATTCAACAGGGACAGAAAATAGGTCCCAGTTCTTGATGGGTGGAGAGGCAGCATCACATGACAAAGGGGTGTAGACTTATTGGGGCTATTGTTTTAACAACCTACGTACTGTGCATCCACCTCTGTGGGCCCCCAAGGTGCTCATATTCCTCCAATCACACTGTGGCTTCTTTAAAATTCTTAGTGCCATTGTCTTATACAGTAAATTATGTTGGGAGCTGCTTATAGGAGCTTTGTGCTGATTTAATTGAATTTAACCTAAGCACTTGGACTCGCCAGTTTGTTATCAATAAACGGAGTGAAAGTGGGTTTTTTGGTAGTTAGGCTCTTTTTTTAATTTAATTTTTATTTTATATTGACATATAGTTGATTTACATAATGTTGTGTTGGGTTAGTTTCAGATGTACAGCTAAGTGATTCAGCTATAACTATACATATATTCTTCCTTTTTCAGATACTTTTCTCATATAGGTTATCACAGAATATTGAGTAGAGTTCCCTGTGCTATACAGTAGGACCTTGTTGATTATCTATTTTCTATATAGTGGTGTGTATATGTTAATCCCAACCTCCTAATTTATCCCTCCCCCCTCTCCCCTTTGGTAACCATCAGTTTGTTTTCTACGTCTTTGAGTCTGTTTCTGTTGTGTAAGTAAATTCATTTGTATCATTTTTTTTAGATTCCACATATAAGTGATATTACATGACATTTGTCTTTCTGTATCTGACTTACTTCACTTAGTATGATCATTTCTAGGTCCATCCATGCTGCTGCAAATGGCATTATTTCCTTCTTTTTTATGGCTGAGTAATATTCCACTGTATATATGTACCACATCTTCTTTATCCATTCCTCCGCCAATGGACATTTATGTTGCTTCCATGTTCTGGCTATTGTAAATAGTGCTGCAGTGAATATTGGGGTGCATATATCTTTTCAAATTATGGTTTTCTCTGGGTATATGCCCAGGAGTGGGATTGCTGGATCATATGGTAGCTCTATTTTGAAAGTGTTTTTAAAGGACAGCACTTTTTTCTTTTGTCACAGCACCAAGAAATAAGTCCCCTCCAGCTTGAAGCAGTATAATGTAGCACAGTGGTCCACCTGTGAACTTGTTAGAAATGCAAGTTACCAGGTTCTGCCCAGGCCTACTGATTCAGAATCTCTGGGTTGGGTCCCGCCATTTGGGTTTAACAACCTTTTCGAGGGCCTCTACTGCACACTGAAGTTTGAAAACCACTGATATGGTGTCAAGTGTACAACCAGATTCAAAATCCCATCTCTACTGCTTTACCAGCTGCACAGCTCTGGGCAAATTACTTAATCTTTCTGTTCCTCAGTTTTCTTATCTGGAAAATGGTGATAAGACAGGAACCTACCTCATCGAGTTGTTGAGAGGGTAAGATGAGGTAATGATAAAAAGCACTGAGAACCACGTCTGGCATGTTCTATGGATGTGTTAGTGCTGGCAGCTACCATACTGGGTTCTGATTACTGATTGTGCCTCTGGACCATGGCCTTTAGAGCAGCAAACTGGGTATGATACAGCTAAGGGCATTTTTGACAGAAAAGAATCTTGACCAAAAGCCAGGGGACAGGGAAAGCACTGAAAATCAGGATGCTTTCAGCTGTCATTAAGTAGAACATCATCATATCAGAACCAGGTGAGTGTTAACCTGGTTTCCCCAAATACCAGTTTTTAATCCCATCTGTAATATTAGAAGAAGGGCCAATGGTGACTAAACCTTGGGGTTCATCTAGCAGTGAAAGCTAACAATTCTGAATTAGATATAAAAATTCTGTCACATGGATTCTGTATTATATAATAAGATTGTAGAAGGTACGTATCTTTCTCCACCCATGTCCTACAGACTTAGCTTGCTTTCTTTTCTCAGGTTTGTACTCAAAGTCCAATTCTCTGTCAGCCCTTCTTGGGCAACCTCTTTAAAATTTACATGCACACACATACACCCAAATACACACACATGCACATACATACACACATACACACACACACAAACACACACATACGTACATATACACACATACACATACACATGCACCTACACACATACACACATACATACATATGTATACAACATACATGTACAGACATACATACAAAACCACACATACATACACATACACATATGTACATACAAACAAACATACACATATACACATACACGTACATGTACACATACACAACACTTATACACACATGCATACAATACACACTACACACATACACACATACACATAGATACACACTTATACACACATACACACACATAGAGACATACATACACACATATACACACATAGAGACATACATACATGCATATACACACATACACATAAAGGCTTCCTATCCCTCTCTCTCTTCTCTATGTTATTTTTTACCCTTAAGAATTATTTCATGCTAACTAGAATTATCGTGGTGATCTTTTTGAAATGTGTAGAAATGTCAAATAACTATGCTGTATAACAGGAGCTAACATAGTGTTGTAGGTCAATTATACTTCAAATAGAAACAAACAAACTCATAGAAAAAGAGATCAGACTTGTGGTTACCATAGGTGAGGGCTGAGGGAGGGGGATTAGGATGAAGGCTGTCAAAAGGTACAAACTTCCAGCTATAAGATAAATAAGTCCTAGGGATGTAATGTACCACATGATGAATATGATTAACACTGCAGTATGTTATATATGAAAGTTAAGAGAGTAAATCCTAAGAGTTCTCATCACAAGGAAAAATATTTTTTCTATTTCTTTTATATTGTATCTATACAAGATGATGGATGTTCACTAAACTTACTGTGGTCATTTCATGATGTATGTACACCTTAAACTTATACAGTGCTGTATGTCAATTATATATATATATATATATCACTAAAGCTGGGGGAAAAAAAGAATGATTCCCATCTCACATGCTGTCTGCACCATTTCCTTTTTTTCTGCTGGTAAGAGACAGCTCAACTCAAACCCTGTGGAAGTGGAAGTAAGTTCTCAGAGGGCAGGGATTTTTGTACTGTTGTACCCCAGCTCCTGGCACCTAGTAAGTAACCAAAAACATTTCTTGAATAAATGAATGATGTTAATTCCTTTAATCAGATACTCTATCAAATTGAGAGAGAGTAAAACAGGATCTGGAGAACTGAGGTTACCCAGGATGCTGCAGCCGGGCTTCCAGATGGGAGTCCTCGGTGGAAGGAAAAGAAGCAAGATGTAAATATGCACCTACTGCCTCCCAGGCACAGTGGGAGAGATTTTATATTCAGTCTCTACCACAAACCCATCAGATGCGTATCCTCACCTCTGAAGATAAGGAAATCCAGGCTAGGAGACCTGTCTGTAACTCCTCTAGGGCTGTACAGTTGGGAAGGGGCAATGCAGAGACTAGATCTATGGCTTTAACTCCAAGTTCAAGTTCAAGTTCTTTCTTTGTTGCCAGTGCAGGAGATGGATGCTCAGAAAGGTGAACTTGGGAGGCTGAATGTGGAAAATGGGCTCCACATTTTTTATTTTTGTTCAGACCTGCCCTAGTAATTATACCGATGATAATAATAATAATAATAATAATAATAATAATAATAATAATTTATCCTAGCTAATATTTGTTTAGTGCTTAGTATGTGAAGATACCTTACATGAATTATCTCACAATTCTCAGAAAGACCCCTATAAAATATTTTCTTTTATTATCTTATTTTATAACAGAGGATTATTGGGGCTTAAGGATCTCAAGATTACCTAAGGTCACACAGCTACTGAGTGGTGGAGTCAAGCTCCTTTGTTAGATGTTTGAAATAATAGCATTTAAAAAATAAACCTGCGGAGATTCATAGTAGCAATGTAACCAGTTTACACCTAATCCAGTCTGCCTATTGGTAAATCCAGCCCTGAGTACACTGACATTTGTGAATCTCTGAATGTTTTCCTGATTTCCTATCCTAGTGACAAGCAGATTCCCTTAAAAGAAAGAAAAAGAAGAATAAACATACAGTTAGTGAGGAAGAATATTTCCAGGACCATCACCTTTGTAGGCACCTCATTCTACATTTCTCCAAAAATAGGAGATGATTTCTAATCAGACCTAATGCAGGAATTCCAGTATTCTCCACTTATTCTACCATGTCTTTAAGGGTTTCCCCACCACAAGGTTGGGAGGAGAGACTTCTAAGAGTTCTCTGCCCACCATGCCCCCTGCCTGAGCCCCCGCTTGCCACATCATTTATGTTGGTTTTCTGATGTGAGCTATTATCCATGAGTCCCAGAGCTGAGATGTGAACTCCGTTTCTTGGAGGGCTCCACCAGAATTCCCTGAAGTGAAAGCTCAGTCTTTTACCCACCAACCTCTCACTTTTTGTAGTTAATCAACTGGCTAAATCCTCTGAAGTGAAAAAATGCACATTTTGTTGTCTGTGACTTACTGAGGCTGAATGCTTCTCACAATGGCAGAGCCTATGAAACGCCTGTATATTAGGGATGAGTGATTTCTCACACTTAATCTGTTTCTATCCACGACGGCCAAGTCGGTCCACCGGGCCTCCAAACTGAGATATCACATTTCCCACATTTCTTGCTTTTCCTTCTACTTGTGTTCCATTATTTATTAAGGTCTTGAGTGCACCTGGGGTTCACCACCAGCTGGGGTCAGACTTCTCAGGCTCTCCTCATTCTCAGGAGTTGGATTTTTATACGAGTGTGAAAGATACCCCTGCAATTCTACAACTGGGCTGTTATTAAGAATAGAAATGGAAACATCAAAGCTCAGCTGAGAGAAAATATTTCCAGGACTTGAGGTCCAAAGAACAATGTATCGCCCCGTAAGGTTTGTTTCCTTCCTACTCTGTGTTATGGCAGAAGCTGATCAATCGTGGGTCTCTACCAATTAGGACACTTTTGCTTGCAAGTCACAGAAAACTTCAAGTGTCCCCCACTTCCACCATATAACTGCAAAGTCCAGGGCTAACTTAAAGTTTTAGGAATAGTAAACACAGGGGCTCAAAAACTGTCCTCAGACCTCGTGTTCTTCCCATCTTGCCCTTTACCCCTTTCTCTGTCTGCTTCTCTCTCTAACAGTGTAGACACACTGTTGATTTTCTGCATATGCCCTTCGTTTTACCTGGCGCCTTTCACCTCTAAGGGCCCCGCGCTTCCTTGTCTTATGGTTCTGAAGGCAGCACTGCCTGCTGCTTTCCTGAGAGTTAGACCTGCCTAGGAATGTAAAAGTCCCCAGTGCAGAGGTGTCAACACCCCAACCCCCTCCCCTGAAGGAAGCACCTTTGCAGCATGTGGGGGAGAGGCAGGGGAGGGCTGTCCCCAGAGCTGCCCCACCTCCCACAGAACTGAGCCGCAGAACTTTACTTAATACTGCACCTGCACTCGGCCTCCCTCCCTCCCCAGTTTGACTTCCATACACGCCCTCAGGTTTTCCTGGGAACAAAATCCTTGTATTAGGGGAATCCCACTGAAGACAGGCAGACATTCCAGGCATACATCTTTCTGGACTGAAATCCAGAGCTGTCCAAGCAAGAATCTCTTAATTTAATTTAATTTAATTTAATTTAATTTAATTTAATTTAATTTAATTTAATTTAATTTAATTTAATTTAATTTAAATTAACTCTGGCTTAGGTACCCACCCCTAGTCAATCATAGTGGATATAGGATTGCATGATGTTTGGCCAGACCTGGGTCACATGCCCACCCTGGGTCAAGAGTGGGGCCTGAACCACCTGAACTACATGGCCTGGGAGTAGGGTTGGTGGGAAGGGTGGTTCTGGAGGAAAAATAGGACCTCTTTTTGGCAAAACAGAGAATGGATGTTTCAGTACCGTATAGCAGGGGTTGGCAAGCTCTGGTCCAAACAGGCCAACTGCCTGTTTTTGTAAATAAAATCTCATTGGAGCACAGCACACCCACTTGTTTATGTATTGTCTATGCTGCTTTCAAGCTAGAACAGCAGAGCTGAGGAGCAGCCACAGATATTGTAGGGCCCACAAAACCTAAAATGTTTACTATCTGGCCCCTTAGAGGAAAAGTTAGCTGAACCCTGAAACACAGCATTGCTCTGGAATGTGCTCTGATGTCAGTTGGAAAATGCCAAGAAGTAGTTAATTGGTGTCATCACACTTGTAGGCAGTTTTAAGCCATTTTCTGCAGGCCTCCAAATTAAGGGAGGGTCAGATGGGCTTCAATGGTGGGCAAACTGGGCACCCTGAAACCCTGGTGTCCTGGGCAGGTCTTGGGGGTCCAGGGACCACAGTGGGGTGGGGGTGGGGCAGGAGGCCAGCACACAAGCTCCTGTGTGCTGCCCTGCTTCAAGTTTTCCTGTCTCTCCAGCCTGTTGAATGTGCAGGACTCCTGGGTTGTAACCGTAGAAACTTTGTGTCTCTCAGTCTCGCGCAGTGGGAATAGCCCTTACCCGCCTCTGCAGGAACAGTGAGGCAGTGACTCATCTGTTGATTCTTAGGCACCAGAAAGTCCTCCAGTCACTCTAAATCTCAACCAGCTTTAATTCAGAGATTAAATTGTACAGCATCAAGTCACATCTGAACAAAGCAAATGTAACGCCACCCACCAGCTCCCTGTGCCTTCAGGGCAGGGTGTGCTTATCCTCCTCCCCTCCTTTGCTCCCCACTTGCTCCTCATTAGCTTTTTAAAAAATTTTTTATTTCTTTATTTAGTTGTTTACTTATTTAATTGAAGTCTAGTTGATTTACAATATTGTGTTAATCTCTGCTGTACAGCAAAGTGATTCAGTTATACATATATACATATATTCTTTTCCAGATTCTTTTCCGTTCTGGTTTATCCCAGGACATTGAATATAGTTCCCTGTGCTACACGGTAGGACCTTGTTGTCCATCCGTAGTTCTGACTCCTCTCCCTGCCCAACTCTTCTGATTGAACAGAGAGGAAGACGGGAAATTAAGGGGACAAGAATGTTTTACTACCCTGCTCCTGCCCTAGCTTTGCGATCTCCAGTCTTCACTGGTATTTAAAACTGACTCTCTCTCTCAAAGGCACTTTTCTTGGCTTCTTTGGAGGGTCCCCAGCATTGGGAACATTTTTCAGATTATATCCCAGATGAGGACCCACAAATATAAATGTAAGAGGTACCTTGGGACTTATCAGGTAATCAAAAAGCATCTTTGTTTTTGTCTCTCACTATCCCTTTCAAATTTATTCAGGGGAGAGCGTCTTTTCTCTGCCACTGGTTGAAGACTAACAGGCTGTGTGCCTCTTCTGGTCACTTGACGTTAAAGAGAAATCCCACAGTCACTTTACATCACAGTATCAATTCAATAATTAAAAATGACCAGTCCCTTTGTCAGAACTGAAAATTTGATTGAAAGTTAAGTCTCTTCTCACTTTCCTTCAGTTTATTCATTTCCATTTCTGACCTTTGCAAAGCAGACCTGATTCCACCAGCCTGGTGTAGACATGAAACAACTGGACATTTGAAGGGACTCTCTGATGGGCAAATTCATAGATTCTCGGTAGGTTTCCCACTCATTCCCTCTAATTTCTCTTTTTTTTCCTAAACCAAGGGTTGGAAAACTATGATAGAGAGGCCAAATTCCTCCCTTGCTTGTTTTTGTAAATAAAGTTTTATTGGAACACAGCCATGCCCACTCATTTACATAATGCCTTTGGCTGCTTTTGTGCAACAGCCACAGAGCCAGTAACTGCAGCAGGGACTGTATGACCCAGAGGATGATATTTACCATCAGGCCCTTTAGAGAAAAGATTTCCAACCCCTGTCCTAGGCTCTGTTTTTCCTTTGGCTGGATGCTTCTGCAGTCCCCTCAGCCCTCCTGACAACCTGCTGGGGTTCCCTTCCCTAGGGTCACCCCCTACGGCATAATCTCTTTTAAAAGTGACCCGAGGTCTGCATTCCTCCCATGAGTTCCACATGTGGGCCCTGAAATTCACACTCTGTGATTGTCATCAGAGGGGAATGCAGTTGTTTCCCAGCTGTAGCCACGGAACCCTTATATATGGGGGGGCGGGGTGGAGGGAATTACCAATGAAATCCTTCTGCACAATCCTTTAATTTTCACAGCCAGTTACTTTTCTATATTTGATGTGGATGAGATGTTATGGGCTAGGATCCCTACAAGAAGAGTCTGAAATATGAATTCTTACTAGGGTGGCCGGCAAAAATACAAGATGCCCAGTTAAATTTAAATTTCAGTGAATCATTTTTCTGTAAAAGTATGTTTCTAATATTACATGGGACACACTTTTACTAAAATATCATTCTTTCTTGACCAGAAGTTCAAACATAACTGAGCATCTCGTGTGTTGCTTTTTCCTAAATCTGGCAACCCTCTTTCCTGTTCATGTGATTTATTGAATGGATGCTTTCAGGAAGAAGGGAATGAGGGAAGCAGAATGAGACAAGGGGAGCAGCTGAGCGAGGGTGTGGTCTCAGTTGGAGACAGGCTGCAACCAGCTCTCATGAGAAGCTCTGGAACATGGTGAGTCCTACCTTAGGGTCAGCCTTTGGACCTCCATGCCAGTCAATCAAGATAAATGTTTTCAATAACATTTCTTTTTATAACCTTTTCCAATTTTAAAAGTAATATATGTTTATTGGATATAATCTGGATAACACAGATAAGCAGAAAGAAGCAGATAAAACTCTGTCCTGCATCCACCACCGAAAGAAAGCAGCTCTGTCATGTGGTGTATTTTTTTCCATCTTCTTTCCCAATGTGTGTGTGTATTTGTGTGTTTATGTGTGTGTTTTCCAAAATTTAGTTCCTACTGTATATAGAGTATTAGATCCTCCTCTTCATATTAAAGAATGTTTGAAAATACCTCAAAATTATTATTTGATATTGAATGATTTTAATACCTACCCTTTTTCCTGGCATGTGAACTTTTGCAGTGGTATTGTAAAGAACTAGGGAAATGCCATAAACGATGTGACAGCTTTGGTGTCAAAGTCTGAGCCCAGCAGAGCAGGTAAGTGCTTCAGAAATCTTGGCGGCCCAGAGATAAGCAGTATTTCCTGTTTCTTTTCTAACATCAAAATGGTGGTTTCCTGTAGGCTGTTGATGTCTAATGGTTAGAATTTCTTTGATAGCACATTGAGAAATTATTTTAATTAGATCAAAGTATCACACGTTGTATAGATAGGGAGGCAAAGGAGTCCTGTATGACTCTAAAGTTGAGTTGGCAAATGTTATCTTGCCTGGAATAGGAAGAAAAAGGGAAAAAATTAGAATGAATCATGAACTTAAACTTTTAGTGCATCAAATAAGTCTATTAAACTTTGCATCTATAGGTTCCTTACGCAGGTGGAATGGGAAATACTTGTATTTGAATTTCCAAGATCTCTAACAAAGCATCAGAAATTCATCCTTAAGAACTGACTTCTAAGCAAATTGGTATTCACCATGTGATTGTATGTTTGCAAACAGATATATGTATCATCTAGCTATGATTTCTTTTCTACCCAGGACATGATTTCCTTGATACTGATTTTCTTCAAAAGATGTCCCCGATACAGACAAGGAGGAAAAGACAAAGAAGTTAAGCAAGTCATTATGGTTTTGGGCAGTGTAGGCACCTTTCGAGCCTTCAGACTCCCATCCATTGTTCCTCACTCTCCATTACACTGTATCCAGGGGGCTGTATTCTAGGTGCTACCAGAGGTTCTAGTTTCTGGAACATGGCTCCATGATGTGGATTTCCCCACCTCACCCCATTCCTATAACTGAACACAGCTGGATTTGATTTTTGAATACACTCAGTAGAGAGTTATAAGAGTCAAAGTAAACAAGTCAGGAGTCGGCCTCACCAAAGCGAGGCAAGGTCACAGCACCTATAGAGGCACCTCCTTGTCGTGGGCCCTTCCGAGGATAAGATCTAGCCCTTGTTTATCTGGGAACCGCCAACTTGAAATACTATCTCTAAAAATCAATAATCATATAATAAGTAATTGCTGAATTTCATGAAACCTAACAACTTGATGTTTTAAGCTCCAGGAAGATATGCAAATCTGTCATTGTTTATTGAAGATATACTAGTACCAGGTTCTACGCTAGAGAATGCAGATACTATGGGCAGGCACAGTTCCTCCCCTAACGCACTAATTCATTCATTTATTAACCAGATATTCAGGGACTTCCCTGGTGGTGCAGTGGTTAAGAATCCACCTGCCAATGCGGGGGACATGGCTTCGATCTCTGGTCCGGGAAGATCCCACATGCCACGGGGCAACTAAGCCCGTGCGCCACAACTACTGAGCCTGCGCTCTAGAGCCCACATGCCACAACTCTTGAGCCTGCACGCCACAACTACTGAAGTCTGTGTGCCTAAAGCCCATGCCCTGCTACAAGAGAAGGCACCGCAGTGAGAAGCCCGTGCACCTCAATGAAGAGTAGCTCCCGCTCACCGCAACTAGAGAAAGCCCGCACACAGCAACAGAGACCCAATGCAGCCAAAAATAAATAAATAAATACATACATACATACATACATACGTACATACATAAAATTTTTTAAAAAATTAACTGGATATTCATATCATTCCTGCATTGTCCTAGGCACTGTGAGAGGAACAAAACCAGACACGATCCTCTGCACAGAGCTTGAAGTCCAGTGGGAAAAAAGAGGTTGAAATGATCACATTTAATGTGGATTCGATTCTTAGTTCTGTTGTTTCTGATTCCAGTCGCCAAGAGCCTGGGGGACTCTTGATACAGTGGACACCTGGCATCTATGTTACTAATACGTAGCCTTAGTTATCGCATAAGCTTCAGTATTTACTATAAAAGTCAGTGTCTCAAACTGCGGGGAAAGACAAAATTCTGAAAAACTGTAGAAGGTGGGAAATCTAAATAGCTTATTTTTTAAAAATCTATGAAGCATAAGCTCATAGGGCCAAAGTGCTGGCTAAGGAGGCAGACTAACTGGATGAACTACAAGCATACATCTCCCACAAGCACTTTCTCTGCAAGTCAGCAACAAAATACTCCCATTTTCATTACTTCCATCATGTCTATAAATTGCTAGCCCTGGTGGAATCCCAAAAAGAATACTAGAAATGTTAAAAACTGAACAAAAATCCTAAGAAATCTGTAAATTCACCCAGGAAGAGAGATTCTGAAGTGAGGTGAGTTGCAGTCACCAGCTCCCGTGTCTTCTCTGCTCCATGAGGCAGCCGTGGATCTCACAACACCAGCACACAGTAGGGCCTCCCCCACCAATACCCCCATACACAATTGCAATTTTTTTCTGAAGAAATCAAAGAGCAATTTTAAACAAACCAGGTATTGAATTTTAGATATATTTGGAAAACTATAGTTCTTTTCTTACCTCTGCAAGTTTCTGAGGCTTGAATTTGTTAAAAATATATATATATGTTATAGCTTTCAGGACCTCATAATTGCCCTGTTCCAAGGCTAGCTGATAAATACCACAGTGAACCTGCTTTTAAGGAGGCGATCCTGAAATCAGATCTGTTCAAGCACAGAATGTGACCTGAGGACAGGACACAAAGGCTCACCCGCCCACCCAGAATTGTCCCTTCGTATTCCTTTAACACGAATCATTGATGAACTAGATGGAAATTCAGTTCTTTGTTGCAGTTAAGATTCTAATATATGCCATGGCCTGGAGCCCCTGCAATGCTTCTGAGTTTTCATCAGTGTTCATTTTTAAGTGGTTTAATTCTGCCTCTGATTGCCAGGTGCTAAAATATGAACCTTCACACTTGTGAGTCACCCGATTGAACCAAGCTGTGGCTTTACCCTCAGAGAGTTTCCTAGGTGTGAACCTAACTGTGCCCCAGACCCACAAAAACATTTTAGTCAAGATTTCCAGGGTAAATTCTAGCCCACCCTTGTCAAAACCACATAGACCCCCACCCTCACCTCCCCACAGAGAGTTACTCCTACAACCCTTGGCTTAACAAAAAGACCCTTTCAGCAAAAAGTGGGGGAGTTAAAAGGCATGATTTACCCTTCAGGAGGCTCTCTGCTTTTGTTTTTGTTTTTGTTTTTCTGTTCCTAGCAGCTCCAACATACTTAAGGCATCCCAAAGAGGTTGAACCAAAATGAACGAAAGAAAGTAGAAATCAAAGTTGTTCCCATGCCAACTGAATTGCTCCAAAAAAGACATGAGATAGAAATCATTCATTCAATTGACAAGAATTTATTGAACACCTACTATGTCCATAGAATGATAAGAAAATTTATGGGGAATCCAAAATCGATACCAGGTGTGATCTGTGACTTTGAGATAGAAGACGCTGGCTGGCACAGTCGGGAGGGAAAGGATACTGGAGTCAGACAGATTTGAGCTTAGGTCCTGATTCTACTAATCAGTTGGCTATAGGACCTTCAGCAAGTACCTTACCTCCTTGAGCCTCAATTTCCTTGTTTGTAAAACGGGAGTAACTCATCAAACAGAGTTATTGAAAGAATTCAGAAAAAATAGTGCATATAAAGCGTCTGGCACCACTAGGGACTCTCTTATCCTTAAGGAATTTACAATTCGAAATAGAAAAACAAAATATGGACATGAGAAGCAACTGAAAATCTGGTTGAAACACACATAAAACAGCAAATGGGGTATGGCTTTAGTTATAAGGTGCTCAATTACCATATTTTATTTATCTAAGATGCCATTTTTTTGTGAAAAGAGCTTCAATTTCAAAGACGTAAAACATGGAGAAAATATGGATATTAGAAAAAATGAAATTATATGTGGTAAGTTGCAAGAAACAACATTCTTGCAGAAAAGCTCAAGAAAATAGGAAGCTATTTGCAAGCTGTAGACTCCCAAAGCTCTTTATTTTTCCATTTCTTGCTTTTTTCACCTACGTTTCTTTTTTAATCTTAGTACAGTCCATGTGTTTTTGTAAGAGTTCTTAAAACTCTCTTAGAACAAGATGGAAAATAGGTTTCTAGATGGAGAGATGGTCTAACTTATTGCTCTTGCAATAGCAATCCATCAGACTGGCTTCCTAAGCAGCAAATGGGCTATGATTTGTGGTCTTCCAAATTCTCAGGCAAAAGAAAACATATGTAAATGTATTGCCAAAATCAATTTCCACCTAATAAACTTGTTGCTGAAAGGAAGCATAAAGCTTACAGAGATCGTTTAGCTCCATCTCTTTTTCCTTTAGTTCATATGTGTCATCAGCACAGTCAGACTACCTGACCTTTAATTGCTCCTTCAGGCAACCACACTTGTTGCCTGCACTCTATACAGTCTGTGTATTAGGATAATGCTTCCATGGCCCCATTCAAAAATGTTCTATCAATCATCCCAGGACCTACACCTTACTGAATGAACCAGAGATACTTCTTTTTCTCAGCCCAGAGACCATCGACGTCTTTGGGCATTTTGGATAAAGATCTTTACTAGAAATTAGGGGACAGGGCCTGGACGGGAGACTAGACTCTCTCCAAGAGAAGGACTAGGGCCCCACCCAGTGCCTGACCCATGAAAGATGCCCAGCCAGTATTTGTTGAATGATGAATGAGGCCAAGAACAGCTGGTGAAAGAGAAAAAGATTGTGAGCCGTGGTTTAAGAGAGATTTGGGTTTCCAGTATCCTATCACAGAAATATAGTCAAAATCCATCAAAGAGCAGTGTAGGACAAGGTTAACTGTAGAGAAATTTATGAAGTGTGTTTTCATGAATTTTTGCCTTTGATGAATGCTCTCAAAACCTTTGTCAGGCTTGTTATCTGTCTTATAGGTGTATCAAGATCTGCCTCCAGGAAAAATCTGCTAAACTTATTCACACTAAGGGGTTAAAGACTGAGGGGGGTTTTAGACTTGCCCTCAGGTATTTGATCTCACTACACTTTGGGTCTTCCTTAATGAATGAAGTTTGTTTGTTTTTTTTTTCATTGGGAATGTAATTTTATTCAGAATCCATATTCCCTATCAAGTCTTTAAAAACTTTTTAATATATGATTATTCTTTAAAATGCTACAGTGTCACTGTTAGGATATCTCATAAAATGAAATTAACTATTTTCAAATAAAATATGTCTTTTAAAAGTTCGTCATTCTAAGATAAACTCAGATCGACAACGATGAAACTAAAAAAGGCTGTTATTGAGAGTAAACTAATGTTTACATTAATAGCAAACAAACTCATTATTCAAGTACTCTTTTTTTTTCACATACACACACTGTACTTTATTTTCACAAGAGATAAATAAACTGACACCAAGCATTGTAAATGGATGACCATAACAAAAGCAACAATGATTGCAATTACCAAACACCAAACACACTCATACTATGTCATAATATTGAATGAATGAAGTTTTGAATGTGGATTCTCACCAGAGATGGCTGAGGGTGGCAGTAATGAGGTAGACGAGGTAATGGATGGATGGATGGATGGATGTCTGGGAGTTGGGTCTCTGTTTAGGGTTGTATAGCTATATGCTGTGCTCCTCTAGAGGATACTGTTCACGTAGTCTAGGATATAAATCTCACTGCCCAGAGCTGTGCACTATACAACCTGCATGACAGTGCACGGTGGCCATGGCATAGACAATTGCTACAAAGTCTTATACCATTCAAGTTACCAGACACAAGTATAGCTAGCAACAGAGCTGGGGACCAGGCGAGGCCTATTCCTGGACAGCCCAGGGAGAGAAGACCAGCCTGAACTAAGACTAAAAGCAGATTGGAACTTTAAAAGGAAACAGACATCTCCAGAAGAAAGAGGCACCTGGGCCAGAAATAATTGAGGTAGGTGGATGGCAGCAGAGTGCACACTAAGTCCTCGGCACAGCTGCTGCTTCAGCCATCGGGGTATTTATAAATCAGAGGAGAAGGTGTGCTGCTTAATTTTACGTGTCAACTTGGTTAGGCTACAATACACACTTACTTAATCAAATGCTAACCTGGGTGTTGCTGTGAAGGTATTTTTGTAGATGTGGTTAACACCTATAATCAGTTGACTTTAAGTGAAGAAATTACCCCTCAATAAGGTAGGTGGGCTTCATCCAATCAGTTGAAGGCCTTCAGAGCAAAAACTGAGGTTTCCTGGAGAAGAAGAAATTCTGCCTTAAGACTAGAGCTTCAGCTTAGAGTTTCAAACCTGCCAACCTGCCCTACAGATTTCAGACTCACCAGATATTGCACTCAGGTGGGCCAGTTCCTTAAAATTTCTCTCTCTCTCGATTGGTTTTGTTTGTTTTCTTTTTTTAATTTAGAATCTTGTTAGCAATACAGTAGCATCATTAACAGAAAAAAACAAAAACAAAAACAAAACATGCCATTTACACAGTAACTCAAAACTAGCATTTTAAGAAAATAATGTAGTAATCAACCACTACCAGAGAAAATAGTTCCTCTCATTTGATTCTGCAGGCAAGTCCAGGTGATACCGTATATGCGTATTCCAAATATCTATCATCACCTATCTCATCTATCTATCTATTTATCTATCTAATCTCCTAGACATACATCTTTACCTCTCCCTTCAGGAGGGCCCTAGAGAGTTCTCCTTAATGAGCGGGCCCCCCCCACAGCCCAGCCCCGGAGCCTGGAGCCCCCCAAGGAGCCACTGTGGAGCGCTCGGCCACGCTGGACCCCAGCGTAGGGTCTCCCGGCCTTCTCCCCGCCTCCCAGTTCAACCTCCCCTGCACTTCTTCAGCCTTACGGCGGAGGAGGTCAAGCAGGCGCAGAGATTCAGGTCCCTCCCGGAGGCTAAGGCCTGGAGCGGGAGGAGAAGCAGAGAGAAATGTTGCGTCCAACTCCGCAGCGCTGCAGCCCGCGAGGGACCTGTGCCTCGTGGAGGAGGGTGCTGCAGGCTCATCAGGGGCTCCTGCACAGCTGCCTTCTGAGCTACCAGCCTCGGGAGAACAGAAGCTGTCAGAGGAAGAGAAGCTGGCGGGCTGGTACATTTCCGCCCCTGGTACATTTCCGCCCCTGGTACGTATCCACAGGAAACCACGTAGAACCCATGAATAGCCTTCGTTCAAGTCTGCACGTCTTTATTGAGAGCCTGGACACTGGATGCCGCCTTGTGAGTGACGCTGCGGAGAAGGAAAGCAGTATGAGATGGATTATAAACCACGAGGACGTGGACCTGTCCCTGCTCTGAAAGGAATAACAAGATTGAGATAGGCAGCCGAGGCAGACCCGCTTTTGCTTCAGCCCAGGAGGCAGCCATGCCAAGTTTTCAGAAAATTTACATGTAGGTGGAGGGAATCTACACCAAGGAATGTGCTGAATCACAAGACTAACCATAGTACCTTGTGCAAACTCATTTCCTTTTCACTTGTTCACCCATTATGTTAAACATACGTGTGAAGAAATTTTCTTTCATGGTTGCTGAAATCTGGAGTTCGATTGGGTTTATTTCAAGTTACTAACCGCTTTCTTTTCTGATTCGAATTACTGAAGCAGCTGAGAATCACTGGTTTCCTTTGATCTTTGCAAGAGAGAAGCTATTTGAAATGGTTGGGATCCCAGGAAGGTTGACCCACCTTCTTGATGCATTCAAGAATGAGTCAAATACCAAATGTAAAATAGATAGCTAGTGGGAAGCAGCCGCATAGTACAGGGAGATCAGCTTAGTGCTTTGTGACCACCTAGAGGGGTGGGATAGAGAGGGTGGGAGGGAGGGAGACGCAAGAGGGAAGAGACATGGGGATATAGGTGTATGTATAACTGATTCACTTTGTTATAAAGCAGAAACTAACACACCATTGTACAGCAATTATACTCCAATAAAGATGTTAAAAAAAAAAAAAGAATGAGTCAAAGATTGGGTTTGGAAGATCCTATGACAAATTCTGAAGCCTGTAGGAGTAGATGTCCTATTTGTTACCCTCTCTTCCTACTCACTTTAGGAAATGGATAAAATGCTGAAATGGCAAGGGTTAGGGTTTCTATCCTGCAGAATCTCAGCCACTATCAGCAATCCCAAATAGCTCCTGTAGTAAGGAGCAGGCCATGGGAGGTGCATAGACGAGAAAAAGCACAAGGAAATTCATCATCTTGCACTTGCATCATGGCAGGGGATTTTGCTTTGGGGTCATTTGGATCTTTTAGGCTTTTAATGAAATGCAGGACTGATTATTGAGGTTGGAAATAAAGTGAGGAAAGTGCTGAATTTTTGCTTTCTTTTTTCCCCCAGCTTTATTGAGATATAATTGACGTATAACTTTGTGTAAGTTTAAGGTGTACAGTGTGTTGATTTGATACACACATACTGCAAAATGATTACCACTATAGCAGTAGCTAACAACTCCATCAAAAGGGTTATAATTTGTTTTCAGAGGCTGAATGATATTAAGTGGGTCTCCAGAGGAATGAGTGCTTTCACAGTGGTGGACCTGCAGTTGTAAAAGAGGAGGACCATCTCTATGCGTTGATCTGGGGAGATCTCCAGGGTCTATATATTGTTAACTTAAAAAACAAAGTGAAGATTAGTATATATAACATGATTGATTTTATTGGGGGAAAAAATATCTATAAGAACGTATATGCGGGGCTTCCCTGGTGGCGCGGTGGTTAAGAGTCCCTGCCAATGCAGGGGACATGGGTTCGAGCCCTGGTCCGGGAAGATCCCACATGCTGCGGAGCAACTGAGCCCGTGCGCCACAACTACTGAAGCCTGCGTGCCTGGAGCCTGTGCTCCGCAATAAGAGAAGCCACCGCAATGAGAAGCCCGCGCACCGCAACAAAGAGTAGCCCCCGCTTGCCGCAACTAGAGAGAGCCCGCGTGCAGCAATGAAGACCCAACGTAGCCACAAAATTTAAAAAAATTAAAAAAAAAAGAATGTATATGTGAATTTGCTTGTATTTCATAAATATGTAAGAAAAAAGTAAACAATAAACTTCTTAAATGTTTACCCCTAAGAGTCAGGGTGGAATCGGGTGGAGGGTATAGACATGGGATCAAGGCATTTCTCTCAATGTGCCTTTTCACATTTGACTCTTTTGTGGTGGTAAAATACCCATAGCATAAAATCTACCATTTTAACCATTTTCAAGTATACAATTCAATGACATTAAGTACATTCATGATATTTACAACCATCATATCTATCTAGTTTCAGAACTTGTATCACCACAATAGGAAACCCCATATCTACCTCTCTTCCCTGGAAACCACAAATCTGTTTTCTATCTCTATGAATTTGCCTATTCTGGACATTTCATATAAATAGGATCCTATACTGTGTGGCCTTTTGGGTCTGGCTTCCATAATGTTTTCAAGGTTTATCCACCTTGTACATTGCTTTGGTATTTCATTTCGTTTCATGGCTGAATAATAGTCTATTGTATGGATGTAACACATTGTCTTTATTCATTCATCCGTTGATGGACATTTGTGTTGTTTCCATCTCTTGCCTATTGTGAATGGTGCTGCTGTGAATATTTGTGTATAAGTTTTTGTTTGAACACTTATTTTCAGTTCTTTTGGATTTATACCTAGGAGTAGAATTTCTGGGTCATATAGAAATTCTGTGTTTAACTTGTTGCGTAACCACAAACTGCTTTCCACAGAGGCTACACCATTTTTCATTCCCACCGGCAATGGCAACGTATGAGGGTTCCAGTTCTTCCACATCCTTGCGAAACCTTGTTAATTTCCTTTTTTTAAATTAAATTATGGCCATCCTACTGAGTTGGAAGTGGTATAGCACTATGATTTTGATTTGTATTTCCCTAATGACTATGTTGAGTATCTTTTCATGTGCTCGTTGACCATTTATATACTTGCTTTGGAGAAATGTCTATTCAGATTCTTTGCACACTTTTAATTTGGTTGTCCTTTTATTGCTGAATTGTAGAAGTTCTTTATAGATTCTAGATACTAGACTCATCAGATATATGGTTTGCAAGTATTTTCTCCCATTTTGTGAGCTGTCTTTTCACTCTTTTGATAGTATCCTTTGGCACACAAAAATTTTTAATCTTAATGAAGTCCAATATACCTATTTTTTTCTTTTGTTACTTGTGCTTTTGATGTCACTTCTAAGAATGCATTGCCAAATCCAAGGTAATGAAGATTATTCCTGTGTTTTCTGCTAAGAGTTTTATAGTTTTGGCTCTTATGCTTAGTTCTTTGATTTTGAGTTTATTTTTTTTTATGGTTACATAAGGATCCAATTTCATTCATTTGCATGTGGATATCCAGTTCTCAGCATCATTTGTTAAAGAGACTGTTCTTTCCCCATTGAATGGTTCTATCACCCTTGTTGGAAATCAGCTGATCATAGATATTTGGGTTTACTTATGGACTCTCAATACTATTTCATTGATATCTTATGTCTATTTTTATGCTAGTAAGTATGTTTTGAGATCAGGAAATGTTAGTCCTCCAAATTTGTTCTCTTTTTCAAGATTTTGTTTTAGCTATTTAGGGCCCCTTGCAATTCCATATATCTTAGGATCAGCATTTCTATTTCTTAAAAAAAACTGGGATATTGATAGGGATCACATTGAATCTGTATCTCACTTTGGTGAGTACTGCCATCTTAACAATATTAAGTCTTCCAATCCACGAATAACAAAAGTCTGTTTAATTAGATCCTCTTAAATTTCTTTCAGCAATGTTTTAGTTTTCAGTGTACAAGTATTTTGTCTCCTTGTTACATTTATTCTTAAGTATTTTGTTAGTTTTGATGCTTTGTAAATAGAGTTGTTTTAGTTTCATTTTTGGATTGTTCATTGCTGGCATATAGAAATACAACTGATTTTTTGGTATTGATCTTGTTTCCTGCTGAATTCATTTATTACCTTTAATAGTTTTTTAATGAAAATTTTAAGATTTTCTATATATAAGATCATGTCATCTGTGAATAGGGATAGTTATACCTCTTCCTTTCTTCTTTAGATGTCTTTTATATCTTTTTCTTGTCTAATTGTTCTGGCTAGAACTTTCATTATCATGTTTAACAGAAGTGGTAAGAGTGAGCATCCTTGTCTTGTTCCTGATCTAAGGGGAGGGACATTTTTCAGCATTGATTATAATGTTAGCTGCAGGTTTTCCATATATGACTTTTGTCATTTTGAGGAAATTCTCTACTATTTCTGAGTTGTTGAGTGTTTTTATCATGAAGGAGTTTTTGGTTTTCTCAAAGGCTTTTTCTGCTTCAATTGAGATGGTCGTGTGTGTGTATGTGTTGTGTGTTTCCCTCATTTTATTACTGTAGTGTATTACTGTAGTATAGCCACCTTAGCTCTCTGTTGGTTGCTATTTGCATGTGACATCTTTTCTTTTTACTTTCAACTACTGTGTGTCTTTGACTCTAAACTGGATCTCTTTTAGACAGCAAATAGTTGCATCCTGTTGTTACTTTTTAAAATCTGTTCTACCAATCTCTGCTCTTAAACTGGAGAGTTTAATCTGTTTACATTTAAAGTAATTTCTGATAAGGAAGGGCTTCTGCCATTTTGCTATTTGTCTTCAATAAGTCATATCTTTTTTCTTCCTCAATTCCTCCATTGCTGTCTTTTTAAATTGATTTTTTGGTAGTGTACCATTTTGATTCCTTTATCATTACCTTTTCCATATATTTTTAAATTATGTTCTTAGTGGTTATCTTGGGGATTACAATTAACATAACAACCTAGTTTGAGTTACTTCAAACTTTGCTTCAGTAGTATACAAAATTCTACTCCTATACATCACTATCCTTCACCTTTATGTTGTTATTGTTGCAAATTACATCTTACAAAATACATGTGCACCTGTTACATGTATTTATAATTATTGTGTTATACCTTTGAATTTTAAGTCATATAATTAAAAAAGAGGTGTTACAAGTGAAAACACAATAATACTGGCCTTTATATTTATCTATGTAGCTACCTTTTCCACTGTTCTTTATTTCTCATATGGCTTTGAGGTACTGTCTAATGACTTTTCATTTCAACTGGAAGGACTCCCTTTAGCATTTCTTGTAGAGCAGGTCTCCTAGCAATGAACTCCCTCATCTTTTGCTTTTTGGGAATGTCTCAATTTCTCCTTCATGTTTTAAGTATAGTTTTGCCAGATATAAAATTCTTGCTTGACAGTTTTTTCCTTTCAGTGCTTTAAAATATGTTGTTCCACTGCCTCCGTGGTTTCTGTTGAGAAATTTGCTGTTAATCTTACTGAGGATCCTTTGCATGTAGTGCATTGTTTTTCTCTTGCTGCTTTCAAAGCTCTCACTTTATCCTTCTCTTTCAACAGTTTGATTATTATGTGTCTCAGTATGGATCTTTTTGTGTTCATCTTGTGTATTTAGGGATTTGTTGGGCTTCTTAGATGATTCGTGTTTTTTACTAAATTTAGGGAGTTTTCGAGCATATTTCTTCAAATATTCTTTCTGCCTCTTTCTCTCTTGTCTCTCTGGGATTCTCATTATTCATATGTTGCTACAATTGATGGGGTCCCACAGGTACCTTAGGCCCTGTTTGGTTTCGTTCTTGTTGTTCTTCTTCTCCTTTTTTCTTTCGACTCCACAGACTTGATAATTTCATTTCACCAGTCTTCAAATTTACTGATTCTTTCTGTCTGCTCAAAAATCTGTTGTTAAAACTCTAATGAATTTTTAATTTCAATTATTGTACTTTTCAACTCCAAAATTTCTATTTGGGTTTTCTTTATAATTCCCATCTCTTTCTTGATATTCTTTGTTTGGTGAGAATTTATTGTCCTGGTTTCCTTGTATTCTTCATCCTTGGTTCCCTTTGAGCATATGTAATGTAGTTGATCTAAAATCTTTGTCTAGTATGCCCAATGTCTATTCTTCCTCTTGGGCAGTTTCTGTTAATTAATTTTTTTCTTTTCAATGGGCCATACTTTCTTGTTTCTGTGCATGCCTCATAAGTTTGAATTGAAAACTGGCCATTCTGAGTATTATGATGTGCTAACTCTGGAAATCAAATTCTTTCACCTTTCTAGGATATTTTGTTATTGCTTACTGTGGGTTGCAGGTTGTTGTTTGCTTGGTGGCTTTTCTAAACTATTTTTGTAAAGTGTATTTCTTGTCATGGGAAGCTCTGAAGTCTCTATTCTTTTAGCTTACTGCTCAGCTAGTGGTTTGTTTGACAGACATATCCTTAAATATCTGAAGCCAAGAAAAAGAAGAAAACCTGGAAAATCAAAGAAAAAATTCTCCAGGTCTTTTCAGATTGGCTCTGTGTTAGAGCACTTCTTCCTTAGGCCATTTTTCAACTCTGCTTTAGCCTTCACCTCCTGCTTGCACTGAGCATAAAGGTCATCTAGAGATGAAAGCCTCTGACTTTTTCTATTTTTTCTGAGCATGTGTCCTGCCCTGGGCATACACATGTCTTTCTAGATTCCCTAGTATACATGGGAACTTTTCAGAATGTATTCCCCTCAAAAATCTCACTCTTCAACTTTTCCTCCTGTATTTTTTCTGTGTCTATTGTTTTCCAAACTGTTACTTTTTGCCCCAGACAGCAGTGGCTTGTTCTTTATCTTTCAGTGTTTTGGGGGATGTCCTCCATGTAGCCACTCAGCCCTGGTAGAGTTCCAAGTGAGGCAAAAAAAAAGGTGGGGGAAGCCCCTTGCACCAGTTCTCCAGAGAAACCCTAACCAGGTCAAAACAGACAAACACAGTTCCTCAGGAACAAGATGTTCTCTGCTCCCTCTGAAACCTGGTTCCTGTACTGGGACTATGGGCTGTTATCTTTAAGACCACTGCACTGCCACACTGGGGACAATGGTGGGGCTAAGGTAAGTGAAAATGTCACCAAAATTTCCTACCATGTTTCAGCGGCCTTTTCTTGGTTAAGCACTCAATGATTACTATAAACCTCTGGTTAACTCCCAGAGTTCAGTAAGGTTAATTCTGATATTTTTTTCCCCAGATTTTTGTGTTTCTCGTGAGGGACAGATCCCAAGAGCTCCCTACTCCACAATTTTTACTGGACTTTTGAATCATGTGACTGTATTACTTATGAAGAAGAGTCATTTATTTTAAAAAAATTTTAATGAACATTTTTATAGTTAGAGTCTTATCATCTAATATCTTAGCAGGCTTAAACTTTGGTCCTACCTAATAAATTTTGCAACTAGGCTTTCTCATTTTCTTTCATTTTAGACAAACACAAGGAGAGTACTCAAGTGAGAGCCCAGATTAGTTTGTTAGTCAAGGGTTCACTCTGGTCAAAACTTTGAAATACTGAGTCCACCTCCTGTAGACACCCTCTCTCCCAACCTTCTTCACCTTTATTCTTTTTAAAATAACTTTATTGAAGTATAGTTAATTTACAGTGTTGTGCCAATCTCTGCTATATAGCTAAGTGACTCAGCTATACATATATATACATTCTTTTTTTAAATATTCTTTTCCATTATGATTTATCACAGGATAAATATAGTTCCCTGTGCTATACAGTAGGACCTTGCTGTTTATCCATTCTAAATGTAGTAGTTTGCATCTACTAACCCCAAATTCCCAGCCCATCCTTCTCCCTCCCCCCACCCTCTTGGCACCCACAAGTCTGATCTCTATGTCGTGATTCTGTTTCTGTTTCGTAGATAGGTTCATTTGTGCCATATTTTAGATTCCACATATAAGTGATATCATATGGTATTTGTCTTTCTCTTTCTGACTTACTTCACTTAGTATGATCATCTCTAGTTGCATCCATCACCTTTGTTCTTTTTTATTTTCCAAACTAAGCTGCTATTTCACATTCCTTCACACCACCTTCCATGACAGAACAATATTTACTGGTTAAAACTTGGTAACCCTTTAAGGAGATGAGCAAGTTTCTGTTCCACAGTTTGTTTTAAAATTCTGATATTACAAGATGAAGTAGGGCACAGGTGTCAACTTATTCACAAATATGAATGAATGATGCTAATTTTTTTCTTTCTAGAAAGCTGGTTCTGAAGCTTGGAGAAGGTAAAGGGAATTAAAAGAGGAATTGAGATGCCTTGGGAGAGGGAAAAGGGCAGCAAAATATGTTGCTGTTGGTTAAGCATCACATCGTAATTTTGTCTAAGCCAGTGCTACATAACGTATAGTCTCCAGATGTGCTGACTCAGCATCTAAGTGGGGCCCAGAATCATGTTAACCAGCTCTCCAGAGGATTCTTATATGTGCTAAAGTTTGAGAACTGCTGGTCAAAGTTACACTTCCTGGGTTTTTCTTGCTAGTATAGTAAAATAATAATATTCCCTTACATTTCTATAACAGTAATCTTAATTGTTATCACAAAAGCCACAGGATCATTTTCCTCTTTTAATATATAATAAAACTGAGTTTCAACGAGCTTATCTGACTTTTCCACAGTGGATATTCAAACACAATTCTCTTGACTTCAAATCCATGGATCTTCTAATTTTGCCCCAATGCAAAAAAATTAAAAATACATAAAAGCGAAAAGGATGCACTTTTCCCAATGCTCAGCTGTGTCATTCTTTTGTTTCTTCATTGATTCACCCACCATTCAATCTCTTTATATATTCAGCAATTATTAGTTACTCACTTTAATAAATAGGTCATGCTGTGTGTATATGCAGGGCTATCTAAAGTCATACTCAAAGATGATGAAAATTTCTCTTCATTGGTTTGGCTAGAGTGATGTACTTTTGATCATGTATAATTCTATTACATACATTCTCTTTAGTAATTTAGTCACTAGTCTCTTTATGGGCAGTTAGCCTAGTGGTGCTCTAACACTGATTCTATTAACATCATCAAGATCTTTCAAAAATCCCCAAGGCCAAGCCTACCTACAGACCAGTTACATTAGAATCTCTGGGGGTAGCCTTTGAACGACTGCTTGAGGAAGTGACTTCAGGACCAGGAAGAACAAGGTTTGAAAACTGGTTTTCTCAGTTACTGGCAGAGGGCCCCAGGGCTTGTTTCTGCATCTCTCTGAGCCTCAGTTTCCTGTCTGTAAAACAAGGGTAGTAATGCTTTCCAAGGTTGCTGTGAGCATCAGAGGCAAAATATGTAAACTACCCAGTGCCTGGCACACTGGCTCTCAACAAACGGAGTTATATTGATGATGCTTCCTCTGTCCCACTGGTCTTAAGCTCCTTTATCCTTTTTCAAAGCATCTTTGCCTTCATTATCTCATGTAATCTTCCCCACAAGGGAGATAGGCTAGAAGTTATCTCTGGGTCACAGAAGAGCAAGCTGAAGTGCCAGACAGTTAATGGAATGAATTCAGGAGACGATTATGCATTCTCTTCATAAAACATGCTTATAAAGGGAAAAATCCTAAGCAGCAATCTAATTGGGGAAAAGAAACCAAAAAAAACCAACAACAACAACACAGGGCTAAATGCAGTCATCTGCTTTGGTAGATATGAGAATGGATCCAGGGTGAGCAAAGTCAACAGGAAAATATGCATTTAGCATAAAACTTGCATTGTTAAGTGAAGGGGGCTGCTGTGCTTGGGTGGCAGGATGGGGAGAGATAGGTCTTTTTCTTTTCTCTGTTCTTTAAGTTTAATCTTCTTGTCTTATCCCTTTCCTTATTAGATAAAACTTGTAATGCCAGAGAGGAGATGGCATACGTATATATAAATATATATGATTTTTCTGTAAATCGAATGCCATGTTTTTTTTCTAAATGGCAATTGTAAACCATCCTTGATTTGGACATTCACCATGGAAGAGAAGCAGGGATCCCAACCCCAAGCCTAGCTTGATGACTCAGTTTCTCCCAATTCAGATCACCCAAAGAGTGATTGGTATCTTGAGTCAGCAACATAGGGTTATCATAGTTCATTGCACATAAAATCACCTAGAGAGATTTTAAAATCCCCGTGTCCAGTTCTAACACCAGACCAAATGAATCAACATTTCCAGGGATGGAATTCAATTATCGGTATTTTTTAAAGTTTGCCAAGTAATTCCTATGTGCAGCCGAATCTAAGAACCAGTGTTCTAGAATCGTGCTTCTGATGCAGTAGGTTTGGGAGGGGGACTGGGGATTCTGCATTTCTAACAAACTTGCTTCCCAGGGACGCTAATTCTGTTGGTCCTTGAACCACACTGACTGCGTACCAAGGCTGTAGAGAAATTCCTTTGCCTCTGTTTTAGAAATATTCACACATGGGCTATACAATCACTTGAGGAGCCTGCTTCATTCATTATGAAAATGAGCACATGGGCTTGATCGGCTCTGAGCTGCCTTTGCCCTTCCAAACTCACCTGCGTTGTTTCCAGCCAGGCCAGGCATCTCCTATGTTACTAAGGGGCCAGAAGACTTCTGCTTCCACCCACGGTCTCTTGAGCACATGGCTGTCAGGCTGGAGAAGACTGACTTCTGCTCCCCACAGAGCAGACTGAGGCAGGGCTGCTCGCCCCTCTGTGTGCATCAGAATCACATGGGATGCTGTTTTAAATGCTCTCGGGCCGGACTTGCAGAGGCTGATTTCACAGGTCTTGGTTGGAGACTAGAAAGTCGTGGTATTAACAGTAATAATAGTTCACATTTATTGAATATTTGCTTTATACCAGGTACTGTTCTGGTAATTTTATAACCTAAGTCCATTGAATCTTCACAGTGATCCTATGAGCTAGGGATGAGTATTTATTATCTCCAGTTTACAGATGAGAAAACTGATAAAGAAAGTCTATAATTGACCAAGCCCATACATTTAGGAAATTGCAGACATGGGACATGCAACACAGTTAGATATTGGGGCCCTATCCTCAAAGAGTTCCGGATTAGAAAAAGAAAATTAAAGAAAAAAAAGGAAGCAGTCATATTGAGAGTGGGCAGTGGAGTCAGGGTTCACAGCTTAGGAGGCTGTTTCACATCTGGATCCAGCTGGTACTGGTGCAGATGGCTCCCAGGTCACAACTTAAGTTCCCATTTACAAGGTTGCTGAGCCATCGGGCGAGCTGTGTAGGGCTTTCTGGGGACCTTTTAGAGTAGAGTTTCCTAAATTCCCCTCCCCCATACTTTGATTCCTTGAAGGCCCAGGAATCTGCATTTTCACAAGCATACTCCACTCCCAAGTGATTCTGATGCTCAGCTAAGTTTGAGAACAGTTAGGAGAGCAAGATTTTGAGGCAGGTAGACTGGATGTGTATCCTAGCTCTGCCACTTAATATCTCTGTGTCCTCACTCACTCATTCATTCACTTAACAATGAACAAATATTCCAGTACTGGATGCTGGAAATTGAATAACCAACAAAACAGGCAAAAATCCCTTCCTTCATGGAGCTTACACTCTGGTTTATCAGAAGGAGATAAATGCAAAGAAGGAAAATTTAGCAGTGAAGTGGGTCGGGAGGGTTACAACTTTAAATAGAATGGCCAGCAAAGGCCTCTTTGGGAAGATGACTTTTGAGTAAAGATTTGAGGAGGGAGAGGGTTGTGTGGGATCTGTGGGCACAGTGTTGCTGGCACAGGGAACAGTCGGCGCAAAGGCTCTGAAGCAGGAGCGTGCTTGGTGGGTTGAGAAGATCAAGGCCAGGGTAGAGGAAACAGTAAGTGAGGAGGGTAGAAAGAAACGAAGTCAGGGAAGTGACAGAGGACACATCGTCTAGAACTCTGCAGGCCACTAAAGGACTCTGGCTTTTACTCTGCGTGAGATGGGAAGCCTTCGGAAGGCTTTGAGTGGAGTGGCCTGAACTGTCCTAAAGGCTTCCCTGGCTGCTGGGTTGATAAGAGATAACACAGCAGGATGAGGGCAGAAGTGCAGACACGTCAGGAGATGACTGCAGTCATCCAGGTGAGACATCGTGCTGGCCTGGGTCAGGGTGGTGTTAGTTAAGGTAGTGAGAAATGAACATATTCTGGATATACGTGGAATGTAGAGAAAACGGGATTTGCCGAAAGATCGGGTTTGGGTTATAAAAGAGGGAGGTCAAAAATCTTCCATAAAGTGTATTCAGGGACTTCCCTGGTGGTCCAGTGGTAAAGAATCCACCTTACAATGCAGGGGATGTGGGTTCGATCCCTGGTCAGGGAACTAAGATCCCACATGCCGCGGGGCAACTAAGCCCGTGAGCCACAACTATGGGGCTCGCGCACCTCAACTAGAGTCCGCGTGCCACAAACTACAGAGACCACGCGCTCTGGACCCCGCACGCCACAACTACAGAGCCCACATGCCCTGGAGCTTGCACGCCACAACTAGAGAAGAGAAAACCTGCATGCCACAACTAGAGAGAAGCCTGCGTGCCACAAAGAAAGATCCTGCATGCCTCAACGAAGATCCTGTGGGCCGCAACTAAGACCTGATACAGCCAAAAATAAATTAAATAAATAAGTAAATAATAAATAAATCTTTTTTTTTAAAAAAATGTATTCAGTGGTTGCCAAGGGAGGGGTGGGGGAGGGATGGATTGGGAGTTTGGGATGAGCAGATGCAAACTATGATGTATAGAATGGATAAACAACAAGGTCTAACTGTATAAGCACAGGGAACTGTATTCAATATCCTGTGATAAGCCATAATGGAAAAGAATATGAAAAAGAATATATATATATATATATATATATATATATATATATATATATATATATATAACTGAATCAATTTGCTATACAGCAGAAATTAACACAACATTGTAAATCAACTATACTTCAATTAAAAAATAAAAGGTAAAAAGTATTCATTGATGCCTTTTAAGGAATCTTTGCTGGGCACTGTGACACATGCCATCATATCCTGGTCCCTGTGGAAAGCCTTGGGGTGTGTTGGTAACTAGAGGGATGGTTCCAGCCCTTGTGCAGCTCACATTCTAGTGACACAAGGATAACTTGCGCCCAACTCTCCAGGTGGTTGTGACAAGATATGGTGCATAACACAGAACCTGACACACAGCAGGGCTCAGTACATGGTAGGTGTTATTATTATACTGGATGCTCAGCAAAACAGTAATACATTTACGTATAGAGAACGTAGGTTTGTGCTAGTGAAATACAGATTAGGGGAGTAAGCAAAATGGAGTGGGATAAAGAATTAAATTGGTTCATATTCCTATAATTTCCCAAATAATCCAACATTCTTGGTTTTTGATTTTCATTTCAAGATGGTAGATGGTCCAGTAGACTAATACCAAGAAGGTCAGGAAGCCAAAACCATGGGGCTTATGCTCTGGGAAAGGCCTTGATGCCTTTTGGGATTAGAAGAGCACAGTGATGTGTTTGCTAGGACTAGATCTCAACCAGGGACGTTTGGAAATGTCTGGAGACATTTTCAGTTGTCATGAACAGGGCGATAGGGGAGGAGGAGGCTACTTGCCTCTAGTGGGTAGAAGCCAGGGATGGTGCTAATGTACAGCAGTATGCTGGGCAGCCTCCCCTCGCCTCCACAAAACAATTAGCTGGACCAAAATGTAGACGGTCCCCAAGACTGAGAAACCATGAGATGAAGAAAGCAAAGGTAAAATTACCATCCAAAACCCCAACGATGTGGTCATAAACAAAGTTGGTGGTTTGAGAGGAAAAGTGTCCACACTCTAATAAATGTGATGGACTCTTGAAGGACATCATGATGTCGCTAATAAAAGGGGATGCTCAGAAGAACAAGTGTGTGCTGCTTTAGCTTTATTTCCCAAAATGGCTCTCCTTGGAGGCAATGATCAGTTCATCCTGCGTCTTCACCAAAAGGTGTGGGAATGCCTTTTCTTCTGTTTAAAGGTCCTGTTTGCCTAGACTGGGATGGGGAATTCTAGGAGCAGGAAAGTCTGCTTGAAGATGTTTTATTCTGGGAAAATTAACTGGCCAGACAATGCAAAGGAAAAGAGACAAATTGTCCTTTTGGTTCCAAATAAATGCTTGTTTTCTGACACTGCCTGAATTTCAATGGTCCTCAGTTTGACTGTGAAATTAACACTTCTTTGAGGTTAACTGTGGGGATGGGGTGGGTGCCATTTACACCCCTTTCAGAGCTATTGTCTGTCTGGAATGCCAGGCACAGCTCTGGCACGTAGTCCACTTCACCAGCGCTTGCTCCTGCATCTCCTCAGCCTCATCCAAATATCCCAACCCAAAGAGGCAGGCATGACTCATACTGCTACCGGTTTCCCACACTCGTCTCTCATCCACAAAGCACTTAAGGCAAGTCCATTGACCTTGAGCAGGTCACTTCACCTCTCTGCACCTCCATTTCTTCTTCTCTTAAATGCAGAAGTTGGACAAGGTCCCTGAGGTCCTCGGCATTGATCTCGGGTGGCCTCGGCCTGCAGCAGCTTGAAGCAGGGTTTCCGTTCCTGGCCAGAGATTGAGGTCAGGTCACAGCAGTGAGAGCACCAAATCCTAGCCACTAGACCAGTGGTCAGTGACAAGGCCCTGGCCCTACGGCTTTGCAGAAAAAGAATTCCCACAAAGACGGAAAGTAGTGACAAAAGTAAAGTATTTATTAGGAGAAAAAAGAGTACAGTACGTGTGGATAGACACACGGGCGGGCCCCGAGAGAAAGTCACACCCTTGTGACAGTTTAAATCACTTATATGGGGGCATTTCTTCCGTGTTTTCTTTGGCCAGTCATTTTGATTTGCCTGGTTCAAAATCCGTATTTGGTATATCTCAGGATCTTCCCATGTGTGCGTGCGCATCTCTTAGCCAGCATGGATTCTACCAAAGGGGCCTATGCGTAGACTTAGCCACTTAGCATCACTCCCCTTTGGCCTCCAAGGAGCCTTTCTGAGCATGTGTAGTCGGGGAGGTCTCCTGACTTCAAGAATGAGGAATATGTGTTCTCTCATCTTCTATCTGGGCAGGGCCAAGCCTCCTCTCTCAATTGTCCTGTTATTCTTGTCTCGGAGTATGCATCCACAGGGAACAAACTCCAACTGTTTGCCCCAGGGACCCATCGATCTCCTGCCTCAGCATGACCAAACAACCCATTTTCATGGGGAGCTACCTCATTACTGAGTGCACTGGTTTCGTGTGAAAGATGCTAACTCATAATTACAGAACCATCAACCGCAAAACGGCTTCTTCAGTTATTACCTGGGGGACCATGGGACAATCTTCTAAACTCTTTAAGCCCATCTACTTAGACTTTTCAGTTTCCTTCCTACTCTAAAATGCTGTGATTTTATGGATCCGAGAATCACTGGAAGGGATCTGGAACTCCAGTGCAGTGGCTCTGAAGTTATGTCAATGAAAGGATAGTAAACAAATGGGCTTTTGTCCATTTTTGTGCAAATCATTTTTTCTTTTCTTTTGAGTTTTCACTCAAAAGAATGAAAATTCTTTTGATCATTCTTACATATCGTTAGGATTCTTTCCATAAAAATGGAACCCATTTTAAGTCCATCATCTGTAGGTACATATGCCAGTTTTTCCATATCCTATAAACCAAATAGCATCTGATTTTATCATTTTAATAGTTTTGGTAAGAGTAACTTTAGAATATTTAAATTTGAGTATCTTCAGCTGTTAAGGAGCCTGTCTACAGACCCCTGTATTCACTTCATGGACACTGACACTTAACATTTTGAAGCTGATAAGGAACTCACAGCTTCTTGCCTTGATTTTTTCCCCACAGTGAAGATTCAAGGAAGGGATATTGAAGCTACAAAGAGAATGTTATTCTAGAGGAGAATTTGGTCTCCTCCAAACTAAATTAAGAAAAAAAAGGAAACTAAAGGAAATATTAGATACCTTTCTTAAATTTATTATCAAAGACAGCTATCAAATCTACTCTGCAGGTCTTTACTGGGAGCATAAATTCTCCGCCTACAGTGAAGGAGTAAGTGCAGAAGTCTTTAAAAACAGAAGAAGGACCGAATTATTCACTGCAAGACACCAGTCATCTCTGCTTAGACTCCTTTAAAAAGTTTGGAGAACAAGGATAAAGAAAACGCACAAGAAAAATTCAAAATTGTTCCCAGATAATGTTTTACTAAACTTATTTCCCTTTCTCATCTTGCTCCTAAATTCTCTTACCAACTTACACATCTCCCATGTCTATTCTCAACACAAAACCATGACCCAAGCAAACGAAATCCTAGCTCATTTTTTAAATTGTTTTGGTTACAAAAATAATATATGTTCATTGTATAAAAATTAGAAAGACAGATGATGAAAAGAAGAAAATAGGACCCACCCATCATTCCATATCCCAGAGATAGCCACTGTTATGCCTCGGTTATATCCTTCCAGATATTTTTCTGTGAATATATTCTTTAAAAGAAGTCATACTCTTCAAAATATCTTTTACCCCATTTTCTTCATTTAACATGTTATGTGCACTTTCTGGGATAATTTTTTGTTCATAGAAACCCACCCTGATTTATTTATAAATCAGGTTACTTCTATTGTAGAATCCTAACAATGCTTCTTACTTTCTACTGTTATAAACTTACCTGTAGTTCAAACCTTGTCATTTCTTTTTTTGTGTGCTTCTTTAATTACTTTCTTATAGTAAATTCCTGGCACTGTTGGATGGAATGAAAATGCCCACCTTAGGCCCTTAACACACACTGCTGTGTCTTTAAAATTCACACTATGGTTATTGCATCTCTCCAGCTCCAGGTGATTGACAAAGGTGCCTGAGAGGGCTGTGTGGCCTTTCAAACACAGAAGGTCTTTGGAAATACAGTGATGATTTAGGAAGTGTGTGTGCCTCAGTTGACCGATGGCCCACAAGCCATCACAAAAGAAGTTTCAAAGGTGATATTTATGGAGAGTGACTTTATCACTGTACTATTACAATTTCTGGTAAAGAAATGGGTGAAAGGCAAAACAGCAAGGGCTTTCCTTTGAGGAGAAAAAAACCAAACCTCACACAATAACAAATCCAGATTTCATTCATAAGGCTAAAAGCACACTAAGTGCAGGCTGAATTAAATTACAGATACATTGAAAATTGAAAATGTACACATCGTACAACTTGGAAATTCCATTCCTAAATGTAGATTATTAAATTCTAAATATTAGAGAATTCTTGCTTATAATAATATGAAACTGAAAAAATGAATTGGGAACAAACTAAATGTCTATCAGTAAGAGAATGGATAAATTAATTGCAGTTTATTCATGCAATAGAGTATGATATAGGAGATAAAATCTCTATATAAATCAACATGGATTGATATTAAAATATAATTGTAAGTTAAAAAAAAGAAAAGATAGATGCATGTAGAGCAATAACACAGAGAACAATACTATATATTAAGAAAATATATATAATTATGGCCTGAAACACACACTAAATTTATGATAGTCTTTGCCTCTGAAGAGTGAAGGAAAATGAGACTGGCAGGGGTGAGGGTAGGGGCAGGGGAGAAAAAAAGTCTTTCAATTGTATCTGTAATGTCATATTATTTTAATAGTAAAAAAGCATGCTGTTATATAAAATCTAAGATGATATCAATTATAAAACCCATTATTATTTTTTGAATCACTCAGGAAAGAAAGTTGCCACAATATGCCATTAATTTTAAAGTGCACCCAATTTTAGAGATGCTAAGATGTGAGGGAAGAGTGTGTAAAATTATATATAAGGCAAAAATGCAAAAGATTCAGGTCTGCTAATTCACGAAATCGTTGGGGTATATGGTTATAGGTTATGTAAATCTGTGAACTTTTAAAAACTTTTCCAAAGGAAAAAAAACACATTAAATATTATAGGGAATGGAATTACTCCAAAATATATAGCATTTTAAATATATACTGCTCATGTAACATGTATACTGCTCTAAAGCTTAGCTGCCTTCTTACACATATTCCCCAAATGAACTAGAATATGGTGAAGGTGGGAGAGAGATTCTTGAAGCTTTGTAACTCGAGAAGCATCTGGTTCATGACTTACATACTTAACATTGACTCGAGAAAGCCTTGTTCCCTAAATTGACGTTCTCCCAGTTTAAAAGAACAATCTCAGAAAACAAAACTTTTGTCTGTTCTATAACCCATGTGCTAGGAATTTGATGCTGCAGAATTGAGTATCCTGCTTCACAGCTCATCTCATCAGTTGAGAAAGCTATGAATGTTCATCATAAGGTTATTCCTTGGGAGAAGCAAACTGAAAACAACTCTATTCACCCTACCTTTAACCAGCAAACTGAAACCATCCTAGCTCCTCGGTTCAATATGAATTCATCGTCGTAGGTCGCAGCACGGGAACTAACGTGCCTGTACTTCTTTATTTCTCCCTGTGGCTTCAAGAAAGTCTTTCTCTGGAAAGTATACAGAAGAGGAGAGGAAAAAAGATCTATAGTTAGCATTGCCAGATGAAATACAGATCCAGTTAAATTTGAATTTCACATAAACAATGAATAATTTTTAGTGTGAGTCTATTCCATTGAATTTCAGATAAGTAACATGTCACTTTTTGCTATGCACATGTGCAAATGTTACATTGAACGTACTAAAATTTTTTCACTGTTTATCTGAAATTCAAATTTAACTGTATTATTTTCTAAATATGGCAAACCTATTAAGAGAAGTAATCTGACCTAAAGAAAAGAAGAAAAATAGAACTGGAAGCTAAGTCGGGGGACAAAAGATAGAGAATTAGTTGAAAGTGGCTGCTAGGGAAAAAACAAGACACCCAGGAGCTGCCCTGAAGGACACATATTTAATTTGGAGACCACATATTTCTATTTTCTATTTGCACAGAGGGTTTCATTCTAAATGATGTACATGTCAGGATGGCTGAGTGATGACTGTGGTCCAGCAGCCTGGGGTATCACCGTGTCCCCGTGGAGGCCCCTGGTAACACAGACTCATCTCAAACCTGAGCTCTGCTGCCACCTTCCCCTTCCCCGAGAAGTAAAAGCATCTTGGGGTCTTTTTGGAACTTTGACTTTGATTGTCATATGCAGTGTGAGTTAGCGCTTCCCTGTGCAGCTGGAGAGGAGATGGCAAATGTCCCCCAACCTGCTAGGGGATGACTTGTAGGACAGAAGCCCTTGCTCTAGGTCAGAAACATTTTCTGTGACAAGCTCACAACCATACCAGCTTCTAGAACACAGACAGACCCCAAGTGCTGAAAAACACTAAAAAATGTATACCCCTTCCTGTTCTTCTCTAAGTTATAAAAATAGAAGGAAGGGGGTGGGGAGGCAGAGAGCGAGGTGTGGGGCAGGCACCCCCTGGTCTGAAGGAGGCAGGGGCGAGTCTGTGCGGGTCTCACACCTTCCCTGGGTCTGTGCAGACAGCAGGGCTGCTGGCTCGTGCTGCCTGGAAAGCGTCCTAGATTCTCGTTCCTCTTTGGTTTTACTTACAATGGTTGTCGAGGTGAGAATTTAGTTACTGGGTTTTTTTCACCTTAGGTTTTGATCTCATGGGGTTTAAAGTTACTTTCACTTTTGCAACCATCAACCTGGGCCTCCTGGTGAAGTAGGCCTTGGGAGAAGGCGTCTCCACTGTGCTCAGGGTTGAGTGGCAGCTCTGACCATTCGCCTCCTTTAACTTCCTGTCACAGTGATGTGGTGGGGGAGGCAGTGTTAGCTCCATTTTACAGATGAGGAGACTGAGGCAGGAAAAAAAGAGTGGGTCATCTGGCCATTTACACTTAAAAGATATTAAAATCTCTGCAAGCGTAATGAGAGGGAGAAAACAGTATTTTCCAAAATTTCCTTCAGAGAAAGCCATTCAGGGGGATGAGAACGTTGCTTTAATAAGCTGCTTAGGTCATGCAGCTCTATGTCAAAAAAACAAACAACCCAATCAAAAAATAGGTGGAAGATCTAAATAGGCATTTCCCCAAAAAAGACATACAGATGGCCAACAAGCACATGAAAAGATGCTCAACAACACTAATTATCAGAGAAATGCAAATCAAAACTACAATGACGTATCACCTCACACTGTTCAGAATAGCCATCATTAAAAAGTGTATAGATAACAAATGCTAAAGAGGGTGTGGAGAAAAGGGAACCCTCTTGCACTGTTGGTGGAAATGTAAATTGGTACAGCCACTATGGAGAACAGTATGGAGGTTCCTTAAAAAACTAAAAATAGAATTACCATATGACCCAGCAATCCCACTCCTGGGCATATATCTGGAGAAAACAATAATTCAGAAAGATACATGCACCCCAATATTCATTGCAGCACTATTTGCAATAGCCAAGACATGGAAACAACCTAAAAGCCCATCGACAGAGGAATGGATAAAGAAGATGTGGTACATATATACAATGGAATATTACTCAGCTATAAAAAGAATGAAATAATGCCATTTGCAGCAACTTGGATGGACCTAGAAATTATCATACTAAGTGAAGTAAGTCAGACAAAGACAAATATATGGTATCACTCATAAGTGGAATCTAATTTTTTAAAAAATGATACAAATGAACATATTTACAAAACAGACTTACAGATATCCAAAACAAACTTATGGTTACCAAAGGGGAAACGTGGGGGGAGGGATAAATCAGGGGCTTGGGATGAACATATATACACTACTATATATAAAATAGATAAACAACAAGGACCTACTGTATAGCACAGGGAACTCTACTCAATACTCTGTAATAACCTATATGAGAAAAGAATCTGAAAAAGAATGAATATATGTACATGTATAACTGAATCACTTAGCTGTACACTTGAAACAAACACAACATTGTAAATCAACTATACTTCAATAAAATTAAAATTAAAAAAAAAAAAGCTGTTTAAGGAAGAAAAGGGTTGGGGAAGGAGGGATACCCAGGAGCTTGCAGTAGGTGGGGCTCAAGCTGCCTGCTAAGAGAGATGGAAAGTTTGGGCTTTCTGACTGGGGTTTGTAAGTTTCAGATCAGCACAGAATTGCTCTGGACCACAGAGCAAGGGTTCTGTCCTGCCCTCCTAGCACCCTGCCCTCCTGGCCTCTTCTCCAAAGAGCATCTTTTATCAATAAGGAGAGCAAGTAAGAAAATTATCTACCTTCCCATTGACAGTATTCTCTTTTTTGAAGAATATCTCTTCTTTGACTAACACAACATTGTAAATCAGCTATACTCCAATAAATTTTTTTTTAGAAGTCCATCAGCTGATGAATACATACATGAAAAATGGTGTCTCCATAAAATGGAATAGTGTTCAGGAAAAAAAAGGAATAAAGCACTGATATATACCACAACATGAATGAACCTTGAAAATTATGCTAAGTGAAAGAAGAAAGACACAAAAGACCACATCTTGTATGATTCCATTTATATGGAATATCCAGAGAGAGAAAAAGTAGATTAGTAGTTGCCAGGGGCTAGAAGGACATGGGGAAAATGGAAAATGACTGCTAACAGGTATGGGGTTTATTTTGGGGGTGATGAAAATGTTCTAAAATTTATTGTGGTGATGATTGCACAACTCTGAGAATATACTAAAAACCATTGAATTATATACTTCAAATGGGTGACTTGTATATGAATTATTCCTCTATAAAGCTGTTACATTAAAAAAATTTTAAAAGAATCTCTCCTCTTTTGATAGTGGTAAAATTTTGGACGCTGGAAGGCAGGAGGACATGTAGTTACTGACTTAATACATCCAAGAAAGCTAAGTTCTTCAATACAAGCACTGTACTGGGTGAGCCAAGGATCACCAGACACCTGAGGAACAAACACCACAACGTGAGAGTCAGTCTAAGCAAGGGGGCAACAGCGCACAAAACTATTAATATTCTCTGAGAGAAAAGATACTGCATAAATGAAGTAAGACAGGATTCTACTCTTTAAAAAATGATCACGCAGATAATAAGAGTGGGTTTTAGAAAATAAAAATCCGAAAGCAGAAATAAACATCTCAAAGAAGTGCTAGAAGATAATTTTGAGGAAATTTCTTAGAAAGTAGAGTGAAAAGACTAAAAGATGGAATATAAGAGTGAAAAGATTCATGAATTAGAAATTAGAGAGTGTCCAGAAAGCTAAACCTCCAAATGAAAGGAATTCTAGAAAGACAGAACAGGGAAAACAATCGATGAAATAGCTAAAGAAAAACTTCCAGAATTAAAAGTCTCATCAAGTTTCACTACAATAAATTAAAATAGATCTTTATCAAGGCTATAGAATCACAGAATACTGGAGTCAAAGAGAAAATCCCAAAAGCTTCCAGAAAAGAAAGCGAAAGTTTACTTACAAAGGACCAAAATTCAGAATGGTTTCAGATTTCTCAATAACAGTGGAAACTAAAAGACAATGGAGAAATTCTGAGGGAAAATGATTTCCAATTTCCAATACTATGCCCATTACAATTAAGTTTCAGTGTAGATTAGACACATTTTTAGATGTACAATTTCTTAAAATTTTAAAATCTCCTACATACTTCCTTCTCAGGAAGTAATTATAGGAGGAGCCATCAAAACCAGGGATGAAGCCAAGAGAAAGATGGATGCGGGGACCTGACTCTGAGAGAGGCAAACAGAAAACCTGAGTGATGCAGCTAAGCCAGGCCAGAATCCACGACCACTGGCTCAGATTTAGAGCCCTTTTTATTTTATTTTCACTTTTATCAAATGATCATGCACATGACTTAACAACAATTCAACAAGATTTATTATGAAAGTTATGGGCTCCCTGAATCATCTTTTTTCTCTCACTGCTTCCTACTCCCCAGAAACAACCACCTTCATCTCATTTTTTTGCTGTATTTTTGGCATTTGCCTTCAAATCATTAAATAACGTACTCATAGTCCTATGAGTTTTCCATTTTAGTCATTTCCTATTTTTTTCTCTGCTCTGGAAGCTAAGGCTGTATTCCCCTTTCACCCTCCCAACAATCACATGTCCCCCACTTTTTGGATGGGTCTGCTTATTCTGAAAGCTGTTTCTTGCCTTAATTTCCACAGCTTTGGTTTTTGTTCCCTATCACCCAGGATAGTATTCTGTGTGGTGTGTGTGTGTCTGACGTGTGTGTGTGTGTGAGAGAGAGAGAGAGGGAAAGACCTCTCTTGAGATGATTGAATCAACGGGTTTGAAGTAAAGCAAAGATAAGGAAGCAGTAAAAATAAAAATTTCTGTAATCAAGACAAGCACATAAATGTGTGAATAAGATTTTTAACAGAAACCTAACAGAGACCATGCAGGATATAGGGCAAAGTAGAGAAAGTGATAATAAGTAGATTTACCAAGGCAACACATGTGAGAAATAAAAGTGAGTTCAAGATCAAAGAAAATACTTAGCCTTCCTACTTTAGATACAAATTGGCAATTAGCCTAGATCACCTTTCACAGTGACCAAAGAAGCGCTATAGGATCCAAAAAGGGAGAATCAGCCTCAGAAATTTTTTTAATTTATTTTTTTATTGAACTATAGTTGATTTACAATGTTGTGTTAATTTCTGCTGTAGAGCAAAGTGACTCAGTTATACATATATATATACATTCTTTTTTATATTATTTTCCATTATGGTTTATCACAGGATATTGAATATAGTTCCCTGTGCTGTACAGTAGGACCTTGTTGTTTATCCATTCTATATATAATAGTTTGCATCTACTAATCCCAAACTCCCAGTCCATTTCTCCCCCACCCTCCCTCCTCCTTGGCAACCACAAGCCTGTTCTGTGAGTCTGTTTCTGTTTTATAGGTAGGTTCATTTGTGTCATATTTTAGATTCCACATATAAGTGATATCATATGGTATTTGTCTTTCTCTTTCCAACTTACTTCACTTAGTATGATAATCTCTAGGTCCATCCATGTTGCTGCAATTGGCATTATTTCATTCTTTTTTATGGCTGAGTAGTATTCCATTGTATATACAGAATATTGTACTACATCTTCTTCATCCATTCCTCTGTTGATGGACATTTAGGTTGTTTCCATGTCTTGGCTACTGTGAATGGTGCTGCTATAAACATAGAGGTGCATGTATCTTTTTGAATTAGAGTTTTGTCCCAGCCTCAGAAATCTTAAAAGCCCTGATTCCAACTTCTATCTTTGATCTGCCCAGTGCCACTCTCTCATGGGGACGGACCCTTTTCTTTCTGAGAAGGAGGCCACCTGTGTGGCTCTTGTAGGAACTACTTGTCCAAGACAACTTACCCTCCAGCCATGTTGATGGAGCCAGAGGTGGACATGTGATCCAAAGCCAGGCAAATTCTAATCCATCCCTGTGATGTTAAAGAGTCTTATGGAGAAAAGAAGGTCTTTCTTCACAGTGCCATGTGCCACCTAAAAATCAGAACTTCTAAAATATATAAGAAAAAGAAGATGGTTATTGGGGGGCAACCAGTTGCTTCTGCCACCATTGTCTACTAAGAAGACAGTGCAGCAGGATGTCCTCATTGGAACTTTCCCTGCCTCATGTTTGACTGAGGCCCTGTCGAGGGGTAAGACACAGGCTCTTCCCAGCTATGCTGATTGCTGCTATTTTTTTTTTTTTATATTGGAATATTGTTGATTAACAATGTTGCGTTCGTTTCAGGTGTACAGCAAAGTGATTCAGTTATACATATACATGTATCTATTCTTTTTCAGATTCTTTTCCCATTTGGGTTATTACAGAATATTGAGCAGAGTTCCCTGTCCTATACAGTAGGTCCTTGTTGATTATCTATTTTATATATAGTAGTATGTATATGTTAATCTCAAACTCCCAATCTATCCCTCTCCCCACCCTTCGCCCCTGGTAACCATAAGTTTGTTTTCTATGTCTGTGAGTCTGTTTCTGTTTTGTAAATAAGTTCATTTGTATCATTTTTTTAGATTCCGCATATAAGCAATATCCTATGATATTTGTCTTTCTCTGTCTGGCTTACTTCACTTAGTATGATCATCTCTAGGTCCATCCATGTTGTTATTTGTTATTTTGTATGCAAATTGTTCCTTCACATGTGAGGAAGACGGAGTAGTCAGAAACAGGCAAAAGCAGAATTTTGGAGAGAAATAAGAGTGGGGAGGAGACAGCTGAGTTTAGCAAGCAGGGAGTTTGCACGTGTTTGTATAAACTGATGAGCTTTCAGCGAGCTAAGAGGTCAGGATGGACATTTTGTATTAGAATAAGCCCAGTAAAGGTATCACAGGAAACAATTTTAATTGTTTATGGGCTCTCCAGAGAACCTTGAGAGTTTAGCTGTGGCGTCTCTGGCTCATGCCTACCTGCCTTTCCCGTACGCATCAGCCTTACTGAGGGCAGGTCCACACCATTTTTCACTTTAGAATTTCTCAGCACCCATGGGATAGAGTTCAGATTATGCGGATTTACAAAGGAAATGGATTTGAAAACTCATCCTAAGACCTTTGAATGCCTTAGGCGATTCAAGGATGTGACAAGAGGATGAGAGGGCAGAAGGAGGGAGGATGTGGGGAGGTGGCTAACACAGAAGAAAGCTCTGCTGAGAGCCCTGTGGGCCCCTCCCCACCGGAGGCCTGTGTCGGGGGAGCAGGCCTGTGCTTGCCTCTTCCCCCCAAGTCCAGTGAGGAAGCATCCCTGGAACATTGTGAACAGGACTAAGAGATTTGTTTGGACAGAGCTGTTGTCATCAGGGGCACCCTACTCCACCACCCTCCCTGGGGCAGAGCTGGAGGAGGGTTGCTCCTGTCTAAACAAAGGATCCTGATGGAGTCTTCAGAAGGACCCCTTGAAAAACCTTAAGTTGGGAGATAGAGAGCACTGCTGCTTGGCTCACCCCTGAAAAAATCAAAGTAGCCTGTGGACTGGGGTCTGACTCCCATTTAAAAAACCTAGAGTGAGAAGGGCTGCCCGAATGCTTTGCTGGCAGCACTCAGGAGCAGCCTCTAGGCTGGGATTCTGTGGAGCCAGGGAAAGAAGCTTCATGAAGCCAGCTCAGGCTTTTTGAAAGGCCTCTGTAAGAGGCAAGGAGAACCCAGAGCCTGTTAACACAGAGGCAGGTCACAGTGGAGTCTGTTGGAAATTTCGTTCAGGAGCAGGAGAAGACAGACCCACTAGGGAAAAAAAAGTTTCAGGGGATGGAGAAGACAAAGGTGCTGTTTTATGGATGTACCCACTCTTCCCGCTCATCGACCTATTGCTTCCTTAAGATGCTAGTAATAACTTGGGGAGAAAGTTTGTCCCTGGGAGGCAATGACCCGGAGTGCACAGTACAATGAGAGGGCCTGTCTCACCCTTAGGCACTGCACTGTGCATTAATTTAGTACTGGGAACACCCTGCTAGGACCGGCCTTCCATAACGCTCAAAGGAGTCTGGGAAGCCCAGCACTAGCCTTACAGATATCCATTAATATTTTCTACTTCTGTGGCACATCTGTCTCTGTGTCCTTTTTGTCGTGGTAGCCCAGGCGCTACTACACCAGCCAGAGGCAACCTAATGGTTCCTGGGCCCCAGAGGAAACAGGTCTGCCCAGTAGCATATTTTACACCGATATGACCAGAAAGGGCTAATCGAATCTCCGCTTGGAAAAATCAACACAGAATTCTCAACTCTGGGGAATCTGTGTGTTGGATTCACCTAAGAGCTTTCAAAAATACTGATGCTCAGGTCCTAACCCAGACCGAGTAAACTCTGATCTGTTGAATTGGGGCCCAGGCATACTGAAATGGTCCTGAAGTAATTCCAGTGCTCATCGTGGGTGGAAAAGCCACTGGCAACAAAGCAATGGGAAGACAGCGCTCAACTAGTTTGATCGACAGTGAGCACGTCCGCTGGCTGCTGAAGGAATCTGTCTGGGAGGAAGGCTGCTTTCCCAGTCTTTTCAAGAAACACTGGCCCCCAAGGAATATTGAAACAGTTCTTTAAATTATGGTTTCAAAACCATACAGGGTCAGGGCGGCTGCAGACCCCATATGGGGACATCTCACTTTCCTGGTGGTCAGGACAGGGTAGGAGACTTTAAAGGAGGTCCCTGAGCCTTCAGAGGTGCCCTGGGGACCTTCCAGGTTCCCTAACATTCACCTTCCTCTCTTCACTTGTCACTGTCTTTAACGTTTAGCCCTCCTGTGTGTCTGCCCCACCAGCCCTGCCGCTCCCATCCCTCCATCTCTGTGCCGTGTGGTTAGGTCCTAACCACGGGGTCCAGTGGAGCCTGTGGCTTTTCTCCTCCATCACTTCCTGTTGGTCTGCAGCCGGTAGGGGCGCTGTCTGACTCTAGAGCCTGAAGGTGCTAGAGGGTGGGGTGGGGAAACAGGGTAGGAGAAAGAGGGAAGGAGGGTCTCTCCTTGTGGCTTAGGAAACGATTTCCCTGAAACTAAACCTCACTAAGGGAACTGTCCTTCCGATGGCACTTGTAAGTGTCCTCTTGCTCTTGGTTACCTAGGACCCACGTGCTCTTCCTGACAGCAGCCCTACCTGGTTGGTTACCTGTGATACCTCATCTCGGTTGTAAACTCCCTGGAGGTGCGCATTCAGGGACCACACCCTCTTGAGCCAGGCCAATCAGACGCTCCCACCTGAAATAGGCACGGTGAGAGCAGACTGACCACGCACATCACAGTCAGCCCAGCCTGAGTCCCGCTCAGGCGGCTCCGGTCCCGGCTCCAAGCCTCCCGGCTGCCTCTCTGAACTCCCAAGAGCCTCGCAATTTTCTCCTTTGTGGTTCTTTGTTTTGCTTGTGGATTGCTTGACTGAGAGTTTTTCATTTGCTTGTTGTTGTGTTTTAGTTTTATTTTATTTTATTTTATTTTATTTTATTTTGTTTTTGCCTAAATTAGCCAGCGTATATTTCTCCAGTTTGTAAGCAAAGAAACCTCTCTTAATCAATTCTTCCTTTAAAGTACATGAGAAATCCACGTTCCTTTTATGCCCTCTGTTTTTTATGAATCAACACACGGGTCTTATTAGGTTAAAAAAAGTCTACCCCTGCACACCAACCACCCACTTCCCATCCCAGGTAGATTTCAAAGTTCTCTTACATTAGTTGATAATGGATGGTACTCATGACCCGTCTCTTCTCCCTAATGTCTAGGGGCAGGTGAGGGGCAAGCAGAGACACTTAAGTCAGCCTTGCACTCATCCAAAGCCTGCTGTGTGCCAGCAATGAGGTTCAGTCTGACATCTCTTTCCATCTTGCATATCATCCTACATTTCCACGACTGTAAGGAATCTGTGGTCATTGACCTTGGTAACCTGATCAGCCGCCACCGGCTGGTCTGCATTACCTGGGTTCTAATTCTATCATATGATCTTGAGCAAGTCACTTCACCTTTCAGACCTCAGTTTCTTTACCTATAAAATGAAATACGTGGAGAACATGATGCCCAGGTGTCACATTTACTGGTCACAGGAAATAGATACCATAAAGTCTGGTTTTGCGATCACTCAGAACTTGTGATTCCAGATGGGGTGAGGCCTGGAGACTGGCTCATCCTCTTCGGCATCTCCTCAGTCTGTCTGCTTCTCTCTGTCTCTGCTGCCACTGTGACCCTCTCTATTGTCAGGACTATTGCAATAGCTTCCTCAAATGTCAATGCTGGCCTCGTCCAAACGCCTCTGCACAGCAATCAGAGATCTTTCTGAAGGTGAATCTGAATACGTCAATCCATTTCTTTTAGGATAAAGAACAAAACTGTTGATCTGACCTGACCCCTTCCCATTTCTTCAGTTTCATCTCCTACCACTCTTGCTCTTGCCAACTTTCAGTTCTTCCCAAGACTGAAGACTCTCCTTGCCCCAGGACCTTTGCACAAGCTCTTTTCTCCAAGTGCCCTCACCCAGTAGATCTTGGCTTAAACATTTAATCCTCAAAGAATTCTTTCCTAACCTCTCAAAAAAGCCAGGTAGCCCTGTCAATTGATCCCTCTACTTCCCTGCAGGGTCTTTATTGCAGTCATTAATTATAAATTTAATTATATGTTTATTTGAAAGGTGTTATTTCCCCCCACTGTTTTCCTCATCACTACAACCCCAATACATAGCACAGTGCCCAGCACACAATGGATGGGCAGTAAATGCACCGCTTAAATGACCGAAGGAGTGTAATTGGGATGTGTCTAAGCATCTCACTTCCCGTTCCTGCTCTGTGAACTCTGGGTCAGATCCATATCACCACCCAAGTCAATGTCCACCTACCTCAATCAACTTTTTCCTTTTCCTTACAAAACATGCTCTTGGGAAAAGCTAGAATAAATTAAAATGAAACTCACCATCAATAGTGCCTGGGGTGTTATATATCTACTGGCATTTTATTTAATAATGATTAATGCCTAGATTTAGCTTGAATCCAAGGAATATAACTGTGTTAACAGAATTTCAGAGATTCAAAGACCAGCCCCTCTTTGTGACATCTGTTTCTTCCTGGTCCCTTGGGCCTTCACATTTTCCACATTAGAGGGTCTTCTGATCTGCTGGACCCATCATTAGAAGGTTACACATGATATTCTCCCCATCCCATCCTATCCTACTTCACTGATGTGGAATTCCTTCCAGAAACCCTGGAGCCACCTTTCTGCACAGCTTCAGTGCTTCCTTCCCAATAGTTCCTTCTAGCTCAGTACAAATAACAATATGCCTTTCTTCCTTTCTCTAGGTGGCTTTCATTAGAACCACAGACTCACACAATATTTGAGCCAGAGGCTTTGGTAACCTATCCCATGGAGTAACAGACAATCTCCTTGAACTCCATGAGTGATCGGAGGCATCAGAAGACAAACCAGCCCTGGATTTAGTGGAAGGTGAGACTACTTCATGAAGCTTAATGGAATCCACGGTCTTCTCCTAGCTCTGGGAGGCAGATGCCATAGTGACTGAAGAACCCAGGCTTGGGAGCCAGGCAGACCTGGGGTTAGTTCCTCCTTCTGTATTTGTGAACTTGAGCAAGTGACACCTCTGTATGCCTCAAGCTCATCATCCATATAATGAGAACCATAATGCCTGCCTCATGTACTAAGACACAAAGCAGAGTCCCTGGAGCAAGAGGGGAGGCTTAAAAAGGCTAGAGTTCTCAAGTTTTCTGGCTCTGAGGACATGGAACACTAATATCAAGAAGGAAACTTTTGCCCTCAGTCTGCTATGTCCCTATGACAGTACACTATCCTAATATCCACCTTCCGTGAGAGAGACAAGTTTTTGTTTAGGCTTTACTGTTAATTTACTGGGTATTTCCACACAGTTTGCTTTGCTAGTCTGTGCTTTCGTTGGCACCTTCTTTTTCTATCCTAACATGTATATAATACTGATAAGGAAGACTTTAGAAAAATAATTCCCCCATTATTTTATCTAATTGCTATTAGTATGATTTTTCTAGATAAGTTCATCCGTCATCCCTTAATTTTTCCTTCCTGTCTAAAAGACTGTAATGATCATAGTCTCATTTATTCATTTAGAGTAGTGGTTCTCAACGTGGGTGATTTTGCCCCCAGGGGACATTTGGAGAGATCTGTAGATATTTTGATCATCACCACTGGGGAAAAATATGACTGGCATTTGACAGGTGGAGACCAGGATGCTGCTACATATCCTATGATGCACAGGACGGCCCCTGCGACCCAGTCACCCAACCCCACATGTCAGCAGCGCCAGGCTGAGAAACACTGGTTTGGAATCGGGCCAGTCAGCTTCTCAGCAGCAAGAGAAGCTGCCCTTGAGCTTGGCAATTCAGCAGCTTCAATTCTAAGAGAAGCCCCTTCCATTAAACTTCTTTGATTCCCTCCCTCCTCTCCAGCTCTGAAAAATAGCTGCTTCAAAATAGTAACATGCAAAGTCTATCTTAAACACATGGAGTCAAGAGATTTAGAGTTAAGGTTTAAAAATTCGAGGCTAGCACTCTGCTGTTAAAATAGACCAAGCCTGAAGATAGGTGCCAGGGTGTGAGTTGGAGACAAAGTGTCAGGCCAAGCTTTCGACTCCAACCCTGCTGCTTTTGGCTTTTGTGGGCTTAGGTCAGACTCTCTCTGCTATCCTGGGGTGGTTGCTCTGTGGTTTCCTTCTTACTTCTATAGAACTTAAAGAAACAAACATTGACAATATTCAGAGCAGGCCTCAATAGGGGGAGGCGTGAGCTATTTAAGGTTTGGAATCTAAATTTGTAAATCATATCTCTGATGAAATCACTAAGATGTGGCACTTCATGTTCTAGATTCTTCACACTTACAACACACTATTGTTTGTGTCACTTGCCTGTTGAGTAGAGCCATTACTTACTAATTTTGTGAGATGCAGAAGATAAGGCGGCATAGCCCAAAACACAGTATTGAGAGACAGAACAGAACAAACCTCAGCCCAGCCTCTCCTGCTTACATTCTGAACAAATTACGTAACTTCTCTGAGTCTTTCCTTCCCCTTCCATGATATAGAGAAAAGAATCTCTATCTCATGGATGGGCACTGCACACAAAATACCAATCAAGTTCTAGAACAGAAAGGCCCTTCCTACATATGAACCCTTTATCAAAAGGAGTCTGTCTTCCAGTTGAAAAAGTAAAACTAAAAAATTCTAGGTCATGTATGACATGGCAGCCTGCCTTGAGATTCAAGAGGATTACAAAGAGATCACCCATGATGATTTAACCCAGTGCCAATAAATACTACGTATATGTTTATTGGCAAGAAGACAAAAAGAAGGACCAGGATACTAAAGGTAGAAAAGCCAAGGGCATATTCAGGACGATCAAGTTGTCACAATTAGCTAGACTACAGCATTTTCACAAGACTGTAGTCAGATGTGAAGCTGGAAAAGTAGTTGGTCTATACTAGTCAGCTATTTCCACAATAATGGAGTATAGTAAAGCACCCTGACATTCAGTGACACACATCACCAAGCACTTGTTCTCATGCTCATGGGTCAGCAGGTCAGTAAGGTTTGGCTGATCTCAGTTGAGCTTGGCTGGGTAGCATTGTTTTTCTCATGGCAGATCCTGAGCATAAGAACCAAGCCAATCCATGAAAAATACACTTAAGACCTTTGCTCCTGCAACATCCATTCATATTTCATTGCCAAAGCAAGTCACATGGGCTAGGGAAGTAGACACCACCTGCAGTGGGAGAGCAGAGCAAAGTTACAAGGCAAATGTATGGATGTATAACCCTATTACAGTGGAGTGGAGAATTGGGACCAATAATCAAATCTACCATAAGACCATACGAGGACAGATCTTAAAAATAGAAGTAATGAGCTGTTAAAAAAAAGATTGGTCACAATAGGAAATCTTTGGAAGGAGTGAAGTGTTCAGAGCTGTGACTGCCAACATGTGTGGAATAGATTGCAGAAAGGAGAACGGATACCAGAGGCAGTTAGAGAACACTCTGTGCCCAGGAGGAAGGGTGCCGTGTGTTTCAGAGGAGGCACTGGACAAGGAGATGAAGGGCGATGAGAAGGAGTAAATGATTTCATTATTGATTGGCCATTGGGTGGGGATAGTGGCTTTTGCTTTGACTATGAAAAGGAGTCATCAGAGATAAATTTGGAAGTCGAAGGTTTGGACCTTAGAGTCTAGGAGAACGGTAAAGCTACTCATAATAATACCACATACATTTTATTGAGCATGTATTGTTTACCGGACACTGTACTAAAAATGTTTTTGACATTATTTTATTTAATCTTCACAATAATCCAATGAGATAGGTACAGTTTTTATCTCCATTTTTAGGATGAGGTGACTGAAGTAACCTGCCTGAGATTACATACCTAGAAAGTGGTGGGATCAGGATTGAGAGATCAGCTGTCACCTCCAGAATCTATCCTATGTCACCATTCATTCATTTCCTCATTTCTTATCCTGCCATATTGCTGAAATGTTCATATTTTATATCATATCTAATTACACACCAAACTATTTCTCAGTGACCAATAAGATAGTCTGAGTGGCAAGTGGAATTCTTTGAAATACCTGGATTTTAGGGTTAAAAGGTGTAAGGTGATGGGGACAGCAGGAATAACGGATACCCTGGTATCCAGAGTGGTCATGACTGACATCAGTCACATCTACAATTATTTTATGAAACAGACTTTTATTTGATCTTTCTGGTTTTGTAGTCCTATTTCTCACTCCCCGTAGCCTAACCACTTTCCAGGGACAAATAAAAAGAAGACGCTGCCAGCAGAAATAAACACCACCTAACTTTAAAATGTGCTTCCCCCGAGACTCAGAACTGAGCATCCATTCCATAACTAGGAAATGCTACTTTTCCTGAAACTGGAGGGAGGACGCCAGCTCACCGAGCGTGCAGAGTTCACATCCGACTCATCCCCAGGTTCCTGCTCTCCTCCCCTCGCAATGTGGGGGATGAAGCCTCCACACTGAAAGGTTCTCTGAGTCTATGGCCAAGTCATCAGCACCACGTGCTTTCAACTCCTCCATTTCTTCCCAAATCTTCAGCCAATCTTTGAATCATATTGGCTATCTTTGGGGAGCAGTAAACATTGAAAAGTGGAAAAAGATTTTAAAATATCCTCTTTAATGAGTCTCTTTAAATATCCTCTTCAATCAGTAGCTTGATACTTAATTATTCCCTTTTAGAAAAGCCTCTTTCAGTGACTGAGATCCAAGGAGAGCATTCTGGATTTTGATACTGAAGGAGAAGGAACATAGGGTCCTGGGATTGTGTGTTTCAGAAAGACTGCTAGAAGTGGTTTCTATAGGTTACATTGAAAAGATTTAAATGGAAGATCTTCCTGACTGCTACAGGAAGGAAGAAAAGAATGCCATTTTTCTTTTTCTTCCTAAGAATCTGTAAGCTTCTTATTCTGTCTTCCTTGATGAAGGGGTAAGCCCAGCACCGTCTTGAGGAGGCCAGTAGACACCAAAGCCAATATCAACGCCAGCCGTGCAGGTTAGCACCTGCCAGGTAGCATGGCAGGTGACACCTCTGACATCCCACCTCAATTATTTCCTAAGCAAGTTTTTGTTTTTCTTTTTCTAATACACCGCCAATTTAAAAGGTGCCAATTTTGACAACCTTCTTGCTCTTTTTAAAAGAAGGCTGGGATTGGGAGGGAGGCAAAGATGAAGATTCATCTGTGGCTCGTAGAGATGATCTCATTTTAGTTTCATGAAAGTCAATGAACTATTCAATTACAGATGGAAGCAAGTTTGCTTCAGGGTTCACCATAGATGCCTTAGAAAAAGAACTCAGGACAATATGGGAAGGAAGAACAATGATGGGTTAAATTTTAAAAAGTGACAGTAAATGTGTAAGTGTGGCCATAACTATATTTATAAGGATGACTTCTGTGATGGTGCAGAGTTTCAAGAAGCAAGTCATTGTGATTTTAATTTTCTTGCCCCTCAGTTTCCTTCTGTGTCAAGTACAGGCAGTAATAACTTCCCTGTTCATTTCTTTAGGTTATTTAAAATTTGAAAGTGCTTTGAAAATTGTGTAGTGCAGAGTATCATTATTCATATTATGAAAATTACCAAAGTGGGCTTGGCCTATTTTATCTAAGTTTAATTAAAATTCCTTAAAACAATATTTTATCTGAATTTATAAAAATTAATGCAACCTGTTTTATTATGAAAAACTATTGCAATAAGCATGATTTGGTAGAAGAAGTAGTGATCTTGGAGTTAGAAGACCTTGGTTTAGGTATTACTCACTTCAATTTTTAGGGTATTTGGGGAAGCCTTTGAAAAGGATAGAAAGGATAGAGAAAGGATAGAGTTCCACAGAAGTGGAACTTATCATTTTGCTGAGAATATGAGTTATCTGTGAGTTGGGTGACAAAAATTTTACTGAAAAGATAACCAGAAGCACTAAAATCTGCATACACTCTTGCATGAACTTTCCCCTTACACCATTACATTTTCACTACCTAAGTTAGAGAGGGAAATATTAAATATATCTTATCTCAAAGATGTTATTCTCAGAAGATATAGCAACAGATGTTTGCTGGTTTCTCCCCATCCCCCTCCCTAATAGCTCCTGCTAACACATATCACAGGTCCCCATAAACCCTTCCCTGAGTTACTCCCAACCCAAGAGGTTCCCACGTGGGTCCAGTTACTACATGACATCTGCACTCTGCCTTTTCCCCAAACATTCTGTTTAGCACCCTCATGCCCTCAGGTGCCTCTTCCGTTGGGTGCCACAGCCCCACTGGCCATGATTCTGGGCAGCACTGTCCCACCTGGGCTACCACCTGTCTGTTGACTATGAGTTCTCTGCTGCTGTTTGTGCGCTGGCCCTCAAGCACCCAAAGTTGCAGAAAGCTCTGTGTGAACTGGGCACAGAAGAGGCAAGATTCAGTCTGCCACTTTAAACTTTAAACAAAGATTATAACTTGGAGAAAACTCAGTCCTGGGGAGTTTTAATGATGGGGATCCCTACTAGGTTCAAACTAAGACACAGCTAAATTAAAGGTACCATCCCAGAATGTAAATTGGTGCAGCCACTGTGGAGAACAGTATGGAGGTTCCTTAAAAAACTAAAAATAGAGCTACCATATGATCTAGCAATCCCACTCCCAGGCATATATCTGGAGAAACTATAATTCAAAAAGATACATACACCCCAATGTTCATTGCACTGCTGTTTACAATAGCCAGGACATGGAAGCAGCCTAAATGTCCATCAAAAGATGAATGGATAAAGAAGATGTGGTACATATATACAATGGAATATTACTCAGCCATAAAAAAGAATGAAATACTGCCATTTGCAGCAACATGGATGGACCTGGAGATTATCATACTAAGTGAAAGAAGTCAGACAGAGAAAGACAAATATCATATGATATCGCTTATATGAGGAATCTGAAAAATAAATGATACAAATGAACTTATTTACAAAACAGAAACAGACTCACAGACTTCAAAAACAAACTTATGGTTACCAAAGGGGAAAGGTGGGGGTGGGGGGGGTGAGGGATAAATTGGGAGTTTGGGATTGACATATACATGCTACTATATTTAAAATAGATAACCAACAAGGACAGGGAAATCTGCTCAGTATTCTGTAATAACCTAAATGGGGAAAGAATTTGAAAAAGAATAACTTTGCTGTACACCTGAAACTAACACAACATTGTTAATCCACTATAGCCCAATATAAAATAAAAATTAAGGAAAAAAAAAAGTACCACCCCAGACTCTGGATGCTCTACCCTCAGAAAATCAAGATAAAGTGGATCCTTCTCGAGGACACAGCATTGCTTCCTTCAGAAAGCCCTCTCCTAAACCAAAAAACCTGACTCATCAAAGAGGTCAAGAGAGCTTAAGAGCAAAGCTTCAAACCTCAAGTTCCTTTACATGTCTAAGACTTCATTTCATTCCTTAATTTCTTTGAAGCAAAGTCTTGTATTTTACACTCTCTGTTTTACATGCTTTGGAAAGATAGAACAAAATCTCCACCTGTTCTAATGAACAAAGCATGACAGATGACCAAAAGTGTGAAAGCCAAAACCATGTGAAAAACTGCCTAAAAGATGAGAAGCCCATTTGGAGGGAAAATATGTGGGTTGCTACTGGGAGTTTCTCACTATTCAGTGTTTTACATAGGCTTTTGCAAAGGGGAAAATGTTATGAGGAGGTGAAGTGTGGAGATCTAGCCAAGATTTCTTTAAAACTTTTTAAAAGTCAGATTGCTATTGATCTATGGAAATATCACTTGCAAATACTTAAAGTCCCCTCCAAAATAACCCCCAATTCAATCTGGTTGGAAAACATGATATGCAAGAGCAAATCAATCACATAAAAAAGCGATGGCAGACCCCTACAGCCCAGAGGGTGACAAGCAAGAGAAGGGTGAACATGATGGTTGGTGGGTGGGAGGAAGAAGCAGAAATGTTGTTTGGAATCTGATTTCTCATCACTAGAACAATGATAACAACTGTAGTGGGAACTTTGAAGTACATCACCAAAGCTTTGAAATCCTCGTTTCTTGGTGGCAGTCTTCACAGATCCTTTCTGTACAAAATGCTGAAATTCATTGTCATCATAAATACAATTTTATTATTATCTTTGAAGATTGATGTTGCAAAATAGAAATAGAATTAATTTAAGATTTATCATGGTGGGATGCAACTAGAGATGATCATAGTAAGTGAAGTAAGTCAGAAAGAGAAAGACAAATATCATATATCACTTATATGTGGAATCTAAAATATGGCACAAATGAACTTATCTACAAAGCAGAAACAGGCTCACAGACATAGAGCACAGACTTGTGATTGCCAAAGGGGAGGCGGGTGTGGAAGGGATGGATTGGGAGTTTGGGATTAGTAGATGCAAACTATTATATATAGGATGGAAAAACAACAAGGTCCTACCGTGTAGCACAGGGAACTATATTCAATATCCTGGGATAAACCATGATGGAAAAGTATATAAAAAAGAATGTACATATATATGTATAACTGAGTCACTTTGCTATACAGCAGAAATTAACACAACATTGTAAATCAACTATACTTCAATAAAAAAATAAATTTAAAAAATTTATCATGGTGAACAAATTCCTACATGGTATGTCTAATTGGTTTCATTTGTTCCAATTTTTGTCAGATTTATCAATGAGTGCATTTATTCACCAAAGGGAATAAGGAACCCACACAATGCAGAATTGGGCACAAAACTCACTGGATTTCTTCAACCCACTACTGTACATTTTGCCTTTTTGGTTTTTCTGAAATGGATCCATAATTGAGGCTGATGGGCCATGTACTATGGACATTTTTTAGACAAAAACAAGTCATCCCAGGGCTTCCCTGGTGGCACGGTGGTTAAGAATCTGCCTGCAAATGCAGGGGACACAGGTTCAAGCCCTCATCTGGGAAGATCCCACATGCCACGGAGCAACTAAGCCCATGCATCATAACTACTGAACCTGCTCTCTAGAGCCCACGAGCCACAATGACTGAGCCCATGTACCACAGCTACTGAAACCCGCGTGCCTAGAGCCCATGCTCTGCAACAAGAGAAGCCACCGCAGTGAGAAGCCCGCGCACCACAATGAAGAGTAGCCCCCACTCGCCGGAACTAGAGAAAGCCCATGCACAGCAACAAAGATCCAACGCAGCTAAAAAAGGAAAAGAAAAAGAACAAAAGTCAAGATATAATGGCAGAGCAAAGCCAGATCATACACCAAAAATCTAATTAATTGAAAAAAATAAAAGGAAAAACAAGGTGTATATGTATATAATTTGTCTAAGTGTCATGGTACGCATGGTTTTATATATATATAAAAACTTAGACAAAGTACTTCATATCATGCTTTCGAAACAGAGAGCCATACTTCCCAGTGATTTACATGGCTTCCAAAATCTAAGAAAACCCACTGGGAACGAAAGCAACATAATTTGAAACATCAAGAAAGAAAATGGACTTAGCCAAAGACAACGTCCCAGTCATAGAGGAAAGTTTTCAAATGATCAAAGATATTGCAGGAAAAAAAATGACAAAGAGGTTAAAAACTATTAAGGAGATGAAAGATAACAGATATGGAAGATAGGTCACAATGATTAAACATACATATAATTTGCTATTTGAAAACAAAACTAAAACTGATGGAATTGAAAAAATATTTATAAAAGAAGCTATTCCCCAAACAATGGGGGACCTAAATCTATATATCAATAAGGAAAAAGAAAGTTCAGGAAATTTAATACCAAAAGACCAAAAAATGAGGGGAGCTGGGAGAGGGAGAGAGAAGGACGGACTCTTGAAGTCACTGTATTGAAAAGTGCTCCTGCGTGTGCACATGAACATGTGATGGACACGAGAGGAAACCCACTGCCTTCAGAATCCTCCAGAACAATGGTGGCATTCAAAATTAAAGAAACAAAACCTCTCAAATGTGCAAAAACTATTTGATGGCAAAATTCAGCTAAAAAAGGGATGAGTCAAATTAAGAAAATTAGAAAGAAAAAAACTTGCTTTAAAGAATTTGTCATAATTTTGAACCTAATAAAGCAAGGATAAACCTCATTTTGGGAATAAGAGAGAACAGAATGAACATAACTATGGCACACCCATATGCAGCCACCAAACAAAATGAGGAAGAATTTTCATAAACTGAAATGGAAAAGTGTGCATGATATATTCAGTTAAGAAAGATATGTGAAAATAATTTTATGGTTTGACTCATTTGTAGAGGTAGAGAGAGAGGGGGATAGTGTCTGACATATAGTAGATAATAAATATTTAACAAATGATTAAATCTCAAATATGTCTAAAAATTTTAAGAAGAACACAGAAAGACACTCTTCATTTATACTCTTCTGTTTAATTTCTGCTGGATAGTTTCTGAGAAATCAAAATCTTTATGTTCTTTAGGAATTGTACTTAAAATACTAAAGCCATTGTTTATTGAATTGACAGAGGTTGCCACCAGGAGCTCAGCCTCCAAAGCACCGAAGCAAAGAGTAAAAGGGCCCAGGGTGGTCTGGGGGGAGCACTGATGTATCTGCTACAAACTTCACCTTAAACAACATAAGAATTTAAAATGTCACACTGACGGTTAACAGAACAGAGGAGAAAACCCATTCAGAAGCTCGTTTTTACTAAGAATTTAAGACAAAATAAAAACGGCATTTCAAATCAGTAGGGAATCCAATAACCAAAAAATAGTGGGTCAATCTGGGGGCAAATAGTTACATACCATGAGAAAAATAAATTTTGCAATAATTTGTAAAAATAAATTTCAGATGTGTTAGAAATGTTGATGTTTAAGAAACAACAGAACACTAACAGAAAATTCCACTGGAGAGTTGTTTTATTTTTTTAACATCTTTATTGGAGTATAATTGCTTTACAATGGTGTGTTAGTTTCTGCTGTATAACAAAGTGAATCAGCTATACGTATACACACATCCCCATATCTCCTCCCTCCTGCGTCTCCCACCCACCCTCCCTATCCCACCCCTCTAGGTGGTCACAAAGCACCGAGCTGATCTCCCTGTGCTATGCAGCTGCTTCCCACTAGCTATCTATTTTACATTTGTTAGTGTATATATGTCCATGCCACTCTCTCACTTCGTCCCAGCTTACCCTTCCCACTCCCCATGTCCTCAAGTCCATTCTCTATGTCTGCATCTTTATTCCTGTCCTGCCCCTAGGTTCTTCAGAACCATTTTTTTTTTAATTTTTAGATTCCATATATATGTGTTAGCATACAAAAATATGGAATGTTTCACGAATTTGCGTGTCATCCTTGTGCAGGGGCCGTGCTAATTTCCTCTGTATCGTTCCAATTTTAGTATATGTGCTGCCGAAGCGAGCACCACAGGAGAGTATTTGTATAATCTTTGAGTAGGAAAGATCTTACTTTAATGTGATCCTATGAACAACAAAAAAATTTTTTTAAACATCTTTACTGGAGTATAATTGCTTTACAATGTTGTGTTAGCTTCTGCTGTATAACAAAGTGAATCAGCTATACGTATACAATATCTCCATATCTCCTCCCTCTTGCATCTCCCTCCCACCCTCCCTATCCCACCCCTCTAGGTAGTCACAAAGCACTGAGCTGATCTCCCTGTGCTATGCAGCTGCTTCCCACTAGCTATCTATTTTATATTTGGTAGTGTACATATGTCAATGCTACTCTCTCACTTAGTCCCAGCTTACCCTTTCCCCTCCCCATGTCCTCAAGTCCATTCTCTACTTCTGTGTCTTTATTTCTGTTCTGCCCCTAGGTTCATCAGAACCATTTTTTTTTTTAGATTCCATATATATGTGTTAGCATACAGTATTTGTTTTTCTCTTTCTGACTTACTTCACTCTTTATAACAGTCTCTAGGTCCATCCACCTCACTACAAATAACTCAATTTCGTTTCTTTTTATGGCTGAGTAATATTCCATTGTATATATGTGTCACATCTTCTTTATCCATTCATCTGTCGATAGACACTTAGGTTGCTTCCATCTCCTGGCTATTGTAAATAGAGCTGCAATGAACATTGTGGTACATGACTCTTTTTGAATTATGGTTTTCTCAGGGTATATGCCCAGTAGTGGGATTGCTGGGTTGTATAGTAGTTCTACTTTTAGTTTTTTAAGGAACCTCCATACTGTTCTCCACAGTGGCTATATCAATTTACATTCCCACCAACAGTGCAAGAGGGTTCCCTTTTCTACACACCGTCTCCAGCATTTATTGTTTGTAGATTTTTTGGTGATGGCCATTCTGACCGGAGTGAGGTGATACCTCATTGTGGTTTTGGTTTGCATTTCTCTGATGATTAGTGATGTTGAGCATCCTTTCATGTGTTTGTTGGCAATCTGTATATCTTCTTTGGAGAAATGTCTATTTAGGTCTTCTGCCCATTTTTTGATTAGGTTGTTTGTTTTTTTGACATTGAGCTGCATGAGCTGCTTGTATATTTTGGAGATTAATCCTTTGTCACTTGCTTCGTTTGCAAATATTTTCTCCCATTCTGAGGGTTGTCTTTTGGTCTTGTTTATGGTTTCCTTTGCTGTGCAAAAGCTTTTAAATTTCATTAGGTCCCATTTGTTTATTTTTGTTTTTATTTCCATTTCTCTAGGAGGTGGGTCAAAAAGGATCGTGCTGTGATTTATGTCATAGAGTTGAACGAAAATTTTAAAAGGGAATTAAAATGACTGCACAGCAAAAGGAGCATTTAATAAAAAACATAATTGACAAATAATTGAATTGCTCACTTACCACAGGCACTAAAATTGTAATCATTGAGAAAGAGATGAGACAGAAGTGTTCAAAACTTCCTTCTGCAGGTAGTGGAAGCAGTGACAGCAGCTGGGCCTCCCACCCCATCCCCACTGTGGGAGCCCCGGGGAACAGACTGGGAGGAGACCCAGAAATCCTGAAATCGAAGGGTCTCTTTCACAAAGGAATGCACTGAAGCCCAGAGATGGTGAGTGATCTGCTATTGGTCAAACACGAGCCAGACATCACTTTTTAGTTTCTGTTTTTACCCATGAGCTCTCATAGGAGTCAAGACAGTCCTGAAAACCATTCTTTTCCCTCTGCCACTGGATCACACGGAACAGCGATCAGGAGATTCCAGCTTTTGGTTAAATTTCATAAGGAAATTAGTCATGCCCAGGATCAAAGTATAACTAATAACTCGCTGTAACTTTATTGACACCTTAGATATCTGCATGTTCACCACAGTATCTCACAGATAAAAGGGGACTAGCTTTATGAGCCCCAATCACCCCTAAGGCACACTTGGAATCCCAGGGACCAAGGTGAAGGTAGGTGTCAATTTCCAGTGTGTGTGTTGCGGGGGCAGTTTCTCTCTGACCCCAGTGGGGTGTCCTACAATTCAACCCAGTCCTCACAACGGCTACTCAGAGGTGGCATCAGATCCCACAAGGGGTAAGGGGTTGTCACCGGTTCTTCTGACCCACTGGCTATAGGTCAGGGGTTCCAACAACCCCTTCCTTGGATTCAATTAGTTTGCTAGAGCAGCTCACAGAACTCAGAGAAACACTGTATACTTACTAGATCACTGGTTTATTAGAGAAGGATACAACTTAGGAACAGCTGGTTGGAAGAGAGGCCAAGGGCCTAAGGGCCTCGTTTGGGGAAAGGGCGTGGAGCTCCTGTGCCCTCCCCCAAACCTCCATGTGTTCACCAACCAGAGCTCTGGGGTTTTATGGAGGCCTCATCACAGAGGTGCGATTGATTAAATCTTTGGCCATTGGTGATTGAACTCAATCTCCAGCCCCTCTTCCCTCCACAGCGCTTGTGGGAGGAGGGGGAAACTGAACTCTCCGATCACACGGTTGGTTCCAGCCCCACCCCCAGGTAAGGTCCAAAAGTCACTTCATTAACATAACAAAAGACACCTTTGTCACTCTTATTTAGGAAATTCCAAGGGTTTTAGTAGCTCTGTGCCAGAAAAGGGGACAAAAACCAAATATATGTATTTCTTATCCTAAATCACAATATGACAAAGGATATCTCCCAGGGTTCAGAACGACTCCAAAAGTCTCAGATGGCTTGGTTTTCCAGCTTCTCCCAAGCACCTGTACCCAGTCTCTGGGTGCTTTATGACCTGACCAGTTTGTCCATACTGGTGGAACATCTGCTTTCCCCTTTCCCAGCCTACTTTATGTCTTCCCTACAATGAGGCAATCACACCGTTCATAAAAAGCAGGTGAGAAGCCAGCCTGCCCCATGTTGGGGTAAGCTGTAAATTACAGCGGTGGTTTGGCAAGAAACCACATCAGTGAGAACATCTTGTCTGTTTTGGTCCCAGCCGGCAGGACTGAGAGAAGGCAGCCACCCCGGGGCCCCGACCCCACTCAGCCAACCCGGGTAGAGCATCTGCTGAGGACTCACTGCTTTCTTCTTCCCTCTCCCCTCCTACCTTGATGTCACTGGCTTTGTTTTGCTTCCCCACCTTCTACATATGTTTATTGACCGTGCACAGAGGCACTGGGACTCCAAAGGGACCTCCATTCTACAGAATCAAACATTGTCAGGCACAAACCCTAGTCCTGAAAAGTCACTATAGAACCAATTACACTTGTTGGTATGATGGTGGCATGCCAGTGGTCTGCCACTACTCACAGTCACTGCCAAAGTCCCCTGTGGGATCTGATCTCTTTCAGAGACAGTCAAAAAAGTGCAAAGATTTAAACACTTCTTCTGCAGGTACAGACTTTTTTAAAATTAATTTTTACTTTATATTGGAGTATAGTTGATTTACAATGTTGTGTTAGTTTCAGGTGTACAGCAAAGTGGTTCAGTTATACATATATATATATCCATTCTTTTTCAGATTCTTTTCCCATATAGGTTATTACAGATTACTGAGTAGAATTCCCTGTGCTATACAGTAGGTCCTTGTTGACTACCTATTTTATATATAGTAGCATGTATCTGTTGACCCAAGTACAGACTTTAACCTTTGCTGATTCTCGAATCCTCAGGATTCTAGCTCTGCCCATGCCTTTGCTTTCCACTTCTCTGTGCACAGGCTTCAGAGACTAGACCAACTGCTCCTCTGCAACTAGACATACAGAATCTGCCTGTCCCTTCAAAGGAAGCCAAATTTCTGACCATTCCTGCCAGGTTTGTCTTAATAGACCCTTGCCATCAGCTTGTAAATATCCTTATACTCCAGCTGGCTGCAGGGCTACATCACTGCTCTTGAAAATACGGGAAGCTCTCCCCATTGGCCCAGGGTGATGTATTACTTCTTCTGCGATTGGTACCACACAGGCGAACACCTAATGTGCGCTGCTTCTCATGGCTTTGTCTTTGATCTTTGCCTCTGTTCCTCCTCGTTGATTTCCACCATTATTGTTGTCCTGGGTGCCCTTTGGTCTTTGCCTCAATTCCTCCTCAAAATCCCACCTCAAAGATGAAGAATGCACAAATATTGTTTGGGCACCATCAACCTGGACCACAACAGCAATAGTGGCTGACGGGGCCAGACATTTACCGTAGGCCAAGCCTTGCTGAGCACCTTACTTGCATCACTTCACTCCATCTTCACAGGAATCCCATATGCACAGCTTTTCTAAGCACCATAGATAAGTGTCTTAGTTTGGGTTTCCCCAAAGCAGCCCCTGATGTGAGGATTTGGGTATCAGTCGTTTATTTAGGATTTAGGAGGTGGTCCCAGGAAATAGAGTAAGACAGTGATGACCTGGGAAAGGGAAGGTAAGAAAGCCATGAGGGTGCACTATATGTGGGCAACCACTGCCAGCAGCTGGGCTCAGTCCTCTGGGGGCTTCTGAGAGACTGTGGGCTGCACACAGAATTATTCCACCAAGAAGCAAGGAATCTGGAAGCTATCTACCAATTCCCATCTTTTATTGACAGAGCGTCATCCTGGCAGGTTTGACTCTTTGGAGAATGTCCAGGACACGAGGACCAAGCCCTCACCTATGGCAGAGCCAAAAGAAGCATTGTGTAGACGGGAACTCTCTGTAGCTGATTTTGGAGTGGGCCGAGGTCATATGGATGAGCCACTGATGCTGTCTGCTTGATAATATGGGGGAGGAAGAAGAAAAAGGACAGAGATGACAACAAACAAGATCTGATCTCATCCTAAGTTTATAAGAATATCTATACACCCTTAAAAGAATTTAAAATTCATCCATTTCACATAGAGAACAGACTGGTGGGAGGGGGTTGGGGAAGGTATGGAGTGGGAGGTTGGAGTTAGCAGATGTTAGTTTTTTATATAGAATGGATAAACAACAAGGTCCTACTGCATAGCACAGAGAACTGTATTCAATATCCTGTGATAAACCGTAATGGAAAAGAATATTTTAAAAAAGAATGCATATATATATATATATATATATATATATATATATATATATATATATATATATATATATAACTGAATAACTGAATAACTTTGCAGGATAGCAGAATAACTTTGCAGTATAGCAGAATAACTGAATAACTTTGCAGTATAGCAGAAATTAATACAACATTGTAAATCAACTATACTTCAATTTTTTAAAATTACAAAAAAATAAAATGTATCCTTTTAATAACTGTTCATTGAGATACCACCATGGTTCCTACACTGGGCGTATAGAAATAAGCAGAACAGTCATCAGCCTCATGAAGTTTACCTTCTAGAACACTTAAGTGCTAAACAAGTGTTGCCATCCAGAGGTCCACAAAGGCCAGAGAAGGGAGATGAGTGTGAGCTGAGATGGGCAGGAGGGCTTCCTGGAAAAGGTGGGCTTTCTGCCATCCTTGAAGAGGCCTGGACAATGAAGGGAGCTCTGGTGCTGATTGTTCCCCTAAGTTAGAGCTTAGGACAATGACCACCACATCAACACAAGGAATCTAGCCCCTCATGTGCCCTGGTTCTCCCTGTGAGCTTTCTGTGTGATACTCTCCACATGAGGTCTCTGGGTCAGGCCCTGGAGATGATCAATGCTGCCCGTAGGGTCCTCGGTCCTGGTCCTTCCAAGTCCTTCCTGTATGACAGCTCATTGACCTGGTTTGTGAGTAGAGGGCTGGACTTGGGACTTTGAACCCACTTTGCTTAGTTTTTGTGTTCAGAAGTGGCATTTCAGACATGAGAAAAACCTCCAGCTAGTCCCTAACTGGCAAGTGAAACCCACAGCAGCCTGCCAGGCTGCCTCTTGCTGTCATTTATAGATGCTCAGTACCTCATACGGAGATTAAATATGGAGTGATTTGGTACCCACGACGCATCCGTGTCTGTCACTTCTTTTTTGGGCATTTTGTTGAAGTCTCTGGTGCCTCCACCTTGCTTTTTCTCTAAGTCACCAGCATGTTCCTGTCAACCCCGAAAGTGTGAGACCCAGGCTTGTCAAACCAGCTTCTGAAGGTGACACCCACCCATCCTGCCTTGTCACTCTTAGGTATTGTGATTGCCTGTCACACAGACCTTTTAGCACCCAGCAAACCTCATAAGACACCCACTCCCTCTGTCCCTGGTCTGGCCTTAGAGGAGAGAGATTGGGCCATCCTGAGGATGGCAGAGCAGGGCAGGCCTGCTGGGAGAGATGGCTGATATCCCTGTGCACCACTGGCCGCTCAGCCGAACCGTGGCAGTAGCGTCATACTAATTTCTCCACCTCCTTTCTGAGCTCCTTCTGAATAAATCTGAGTCCTTCCTGGCCAGGACCTACAAACCTTCACATGACCTGGCCCCTCCACCTCTCTGATCTCACTTTGGACCACTGCCCCCACCCCTCATTCTGCCCCAGCTGTTCCTCCATCAAGACAGGACATTCCTGCCCAGGAACTTTGCACTTTCTGGTCCCTCTGCCTGGAACACTCTTCCCCAGATGCCTGCATGGCTCACTCACTCCCTGCTTCATCTAAGTCTCTACCCAAATATCATCTCATCCGGAGGTCTCCCTTGAGCCCCTTGTAATACCCAGCACCCCCTCCACTCCATCACGCTGCAGCCCCCAGACCGGATCCCATGTTCTGCCCTGGTGTTATCACACATTGTTGCTTGTTTGTTTCTCCTCATAGTGTCCGCACCAGGGACTTTGCCACTTCCACTCACTGTTCTGTCACCAGGACCCAGAAAAGGGCTTGTCACATAGTAGACCATCAATAGATATTTGTCAATGATTAAAAATAGGGATTTAGTGAGTGTATGCATGTGAAAGGGACTGAACCTAGAGATATGACAACTTGAATATTAAATATTTACAAATTCACCCATACAGATGTCTCTCCCATTGTTTTAGACAGAAATTTTTGTTTTGTGATAGAATTTTCTTTGTGATAGAATTTTCAAGCAATCCTGGCAAAGGCAATTGTCCATTGAATCTTTTGGGAAAATGATCAATTTTATTAATAATTAGGGAGCTGCCAATTAAAACAGTAATAAGATTTTCCAACTCTTTTAGTCACCAATGCTGGGAAAGCTGGAGTACGGATGGGATTGTTTACACCTCTGGCCAGAGTGTGGATGCAGTCAGCTTCTCTAAGTAGTATTCATGAAAAGACTCAGAATATGCAGTTTTTGAAATGTTATGTCTGAAGAACATTTATTCCTATGGGATTCGTTATTTACAAGAACAGGGTAAATAAGATATGTAGAGTACAATCCCATTTTTACTTAAGAAATTCTATAAATTTGGATCCCAAAATATTGAGTGCCTATCTCTAGGTAGCAGGATTTCAAGTCACTTTATATTTTTTCCTTTTACTTGCCTGTATTTTCAAAATGTTTTGTAAGGAATTTGCATGAGTTTTTCACTTTTCTATTATGCAAGCATTATATGGGAAATTGAAAAATAAAGAAGCAAATAAAGCAAAAAGAACAAATAAAAAGCAAAAATAAAGAAAAATAAATAAAAATCATCTCTAATAGAGATAAATACTAGTAATAATATAATAACAATATTTTATTTTAATAACAAAAGGTAATATATTTTGATGCTGGAACACCCCCAGCTCTACAATCTAGCCTTCCTTATGACAGTATTAAAATAAATCAGACAGCTTCAAACTCTTCCCTCCATTTTGTAAAATGGAGACCTCAAGGGCCAAAAGCACAAAGGAAAATCTGTAAGGAGAATTACTTCTATCATGACAAGGAACATATCTCTACAAGGTGGATTTACAAATTTGAATCACAGATTCTTTTGGTGAATGATACAATGAAAGAATGACCCATTTCTATCTTCTTTCAGGCTTGACTAGACTGTGGAAACCGTGTCACATGACAATCAAAAGTGAGAAACAAATAATGACCTGGTAATTGAGCAATGTCTTAAACTAATTCTTCCCCAAGACATTCGCTAGTGTGAAAGGCTACAAAATTAACACACAAGTACCATAGCTTTTGTGTGTAAACCATAACTAGTTAGGAAATACAATTGAAGAAATTATTCCAATTACAGTCTCATCAAATAAGACAACATAGCAGAGTAATCTACTCTAAAAGTGCCCAATCTCTAGGAGTAAAAATAATCTAAAAATCTACAAAGAGACACGACAGAAGACTTGAATAAATGGAAAGATCACCCTATTTTTGGATAGTGTAGCAAACTATACTTTCTAAAATGTCCATAACAATATTTCCCTTCTCCCATGATGTTCTTGCAGCAATGCTTTAAAACCCCTTCCATTGAGATGTGAGGCCTTTGTTTCTTCACCTTGAATCTGGGGGCACTTGTCACTGTGGTAGCAGTGACACTATGTGACCTCAGAGGTGAGGTCGTAGAGGCAAACCTGCTCTACCTGCCTTCCCCATTGCACTAAGTAGTGTGAGCATCCCCTCCAGCCGTTCGGATGAGACACTTAGGAGTTTCGCCTAGATTCTTTCCTCCCTCACCCTTACCTCTGCTTCCACTAGCCCAGCCTCAAGTCCTCTGCCTCCAAAATGCAATTCCTGTTCCTCCATTCTCTGCATCACCTGCACCGACATCACCCTCATCTGAACGACAACTCCTCACTAAGCTTACTAACCCCATTTCTTCTCCTGCTGCCTCTAAACCACTGTTACACATCAGCAAGAATAACCTTCATAAATATAAAGCAGATCAATTCTATCCTGTTTAAATAGCCCAATGACTTTCCACTGCAGTTAGAGTTCCATCGTAGCAATCTTAGAAGCGATCCAGAAGGCCCTAGGTGAGCAGGCCTTCCCTGCCCTCCAGCCTGTTGCTCTCCCTCTAACCCATCCTGCTCCACCAGCTGCCGTCCAGCTCCCCAGGCACACCAGGCACCCTCTTAGCACAAGACCTTCTCTCTCACTGTTCCTTTTGCATAGACCACCTCTCACTCCTTGACTGTGTTCCAAATCCTGCTCATTTTTCATGTCTCAGCTGAAATGTTGCTTTCTTGAAGCAGCCTTCCCTACTTCCCAAACTGAATCAATATCCTGAGCTGGGCCCTTTAGATGGACCCACTCCATGTCCATGCTTGGAGAGGATGGATGTGCTAACTGTATTGCTGACTCCCTTGCAGCTAAGGTTCTGGATGCTGGCCTGGTTCTACCCAGCAATTGCTACTGGCGCCATCATGAGAACATGAGTTTTTTCCGTACCGTCTCAGTTTTCAGATTCCTGACAGTGAAGAGGGAGAGGGTATAGTGACATTAGTGGTCATGGTGTCTCTTGATCTGGCTTCCTAAATTATGGATCATGGCCCTGGATATCCACTCAGCAGCTCCCCAGGTGTTCAGGGGCAGCTTCGATAAGACACCTATGTGGGTGGCAGTGAGTTCTTGACTCTGGTCAAGTTCCACTGTGGTGGCGGCCCTGGTGAGACAGTTCTACAGTGTTCTGGGAGACACTCCTGAAACCCAAGATTAAGCTGCTCCTTCATCCCCTCCACTGATTTCTCCAAACACCCAGTTCCTTGTATTAACTTACATCCAGTTTAAAATACCTAGATTTTTTTTCTGGTTCATACACTGGAAACTGACTGATGTAATCTGCCTTTTGAACTCTTTCAGAATCCTTATCACAATTTGTAGTTATATATTTATTTGTGGGGTAGTTTGTTTCTGTCTGGGTCACTGTTGTGTCCCCAGCACCTAGCACAGACCTTGATGTACAAGAGTAGATGAATAAATATTGGCCAAACCAATGAGAGATTTAGCACTTTCAAATGTATGGGTAATTCACTCATCAGCTGATCACAGAGATAATTAGACTCATACCCCAGTTACCTCCTACATCTTTAAACAACAACAAAATTGCAAAATGTCTAAAAGGAATACAAATACAGTTCTGTTTTTTATCAAGCACAAAATACTTAGAGCTGCAGCCTACAGCCCCAGTAAGAGAGATGGTCCTAGAGATCTGATTAAGAAACTCCACAAATTATGGGAGTGTAAAATGGTACAGCTACTATGAAAAACGGTATGGTGATTCTTCAAAAAATTAAAAATAGAATTACCATATGATCCAGCAATTCCAGGTATGTACCCAAAAGAATTGAAAGCAGAATCTTAAAGAGATACTTGCATACCCATGTTTATAGCAGCATTATTCACAATAGCTAAAATGGGAAGCAACCCAAGTGTCTATCAATGAATGAATAGATAAGCAAAATGTGATATATACATACAAGGGAATATTACTCAGTCTTAAAAAGGAAGGAAATTCTGACATAGGCTACATACAACATAGATGAACCTTGAGGATATTACGCTAAGTGAAATAAGTCAGTCACAAAAAGACAAATACAGTATGATTCCACTTATATGAGGTACTTAGAGTAGTCAGAATTGGAGATAGAAAGTAGAATGGTGGTCACCAGGGACTGGGGGCAGAGAGGAATGGGGAGTTATTGTTTAATGGGTATAGAGTTTCAGTTTTGCAAGATGAAAAGAGCTATGGATATGAATAGTGGTGATGGTTGCACAATGTTATGAATGTATTCATACCACTGAACTGTATATTTAAAGTGATTAAGAGAGTTAATTTTATGTTATGTATATTTTACGACAATAAAAAGAATAAAGAAAAAAATGAAAATAATAAAAAATAAAATAAATTAAAAAAAAATTTTTTTTAATTTAAAAAAAGAAACTCCATAAATTAATCCTCGTCAAACCTGATCCGACTTAATGCTTACTCAATCAAGATACTTTGTAGGCTCACTGCAAAAGGACAATCGATGTAGTGACCTGGGCAACTCCAATTATACTACTGTTAAATAAAAAGGCTTGTCTAGCCCAGGTGGTTCTAGGTGTAAGGTCTGCAAGTTCTCGGATCAGAAGGAAACTTTGGTGTTGGACCAAAGAGTCTCCAACCTCAAGTGTGAGATTTGAAAGAAAGAAGGAGTTAATCCACCCTTGAATTCAATCAGTGTTTTGGTTTTATCGTTTGTTTGTTTGTTTGTTTTATTGCGTCTGAACACTGAAAAGGAACCTAACAGCAGATGAGCATTAGTATATGTAGGTCCAACCAAGGCGATGTTCACAAAGCATCAGTTTCAGGCAGGCGCTGCCGCATGGTGGCCACAGCACAGGCTTCAAACCACACCAGCCTGGATGCAAATGTCTCTGCCACTTATGAGCTGAAAAACTTTGAGAAACTCATTCAGTTTCCTCATTTATAAAATAAAAATCCTAGTCATCTGTATGACTAGACACAGGGTTTGTCTCTGGGATTTACATAAAATCATGTGTATAAAATACTTAGCATGGGATTCAGAACATGTCCTATGTGTTCTTGACAAATAATTATTATTTTTACTGTTTAATGTATATATTTTCCTTTTCCTCCATTACAGAAGGTGACATCTAAGCCATCTGTTCTGAACTTGGAAAAGGATTCACTGGTTCTATTGTTATATTGTTAGTTCCAAGAACTTCTGTTGGGGTAAAAATGTCCAAAAATGTACGGTATTGTCAAGAAAGAACACTGCAACCCCAGAAAGCATTTTCTCATTTGTGGGATTCTTGTCACTGCCCACATCCTTTTGAAGCCAAACCCACTTCCCTCATCCCAGGTGGTCCCACCTGGATGCTGTCTCTTTCCTGGGGTGACCACCCAGCATACTTCAACCACTGGACATAGTGACCATTCTGGAGGCTAGCATGTGTCCCAATACTGTTAATAGGACACCTTCTCTGGAATTGATACTGGTGTGGACAAAAGGTCTACATTCTCAGGCACTGCATGCTATAGGAGCAGTGTGGGCTGGGAGGAGCCTCACAGCCACCATCTTTTCTATCTGAAAATAAGCTTATACATAAAGGAAAACACTGCTGAGAAAGAGAGAGAACAAGTCAATGAGTTCAGCGGATCCAACCATCCGTGAATAGGATTTGTCACCTTCTGACATTGCATTATATAGTCAGTGAACCGACTTTCTTAATTTTAATCTAGGCTAGACTGAGTTAAATTGGATGTGTGCCATTTCTATCTGAAACAATTGTGACTCATACTGGCTGAGTTCGGGGTACCCTCAGAAATAGACCCTGAGACAAGAATTCAAGTACAAGTAGTTTATTTGGGAGGTAATCCCAGGAAATACAAGTTAGAGAGTGGACTAGTGAGTCAGTAAAGGGAAGGGAGCCAATAAATGATTCAGGAAGCCCAAAAAATGGTGTATAGTTGAGCTGGTTATCGCTGTGGGCAGCTAGAGCTTAATGACACCAGGGAAGCTCTGGAATCCAGTGTAGTCTATGAGACTCTAAGTGTTCCCCCGCAAAAAGCAGGTAAACCAGGGTGTATACAGATCAGTTTCCATCAGTCATTGGTTGTAGCCCGATCTGGAGGTGTTAATTCTCTGATATTAACCTGTCTTGTGTGTATTTACCAGGAACTGGCTGCCAGATTAAGCCCTTGGGTGAAAGAGAGGCAAATGCTGCAGTGAAGATGAGCCTGTGGGAGCTACAGTGTGAGGCTCCAGGGGATGTAGATGGACCAGCAGCAGCCACTATAAACACAGGGGTCAGAAAAAATCCAGAGAAAGACCAGTGATAATAGAAGCTTATGTTTACATTAAGAGGGCTTAAAAGGGGTTTTGCCCTATCTTGCTTGATCCCCCAATGCATTCTACTAGGTCACTAACAGGAATCACCATCCCTATTTTACTAAGGAGAAAACCAGACACAGAGAGGTTGTGTAAGTTGGGGAAGCACACACAGCTATTAGGCAATAGAGCCTCAAGCCTGAGTTTTCTAATTCCAAATCCACAACTGTGCAGGACTGGGATAAGTTTGGTTTCAGAGAAACTCTGGAAGAATAAGCCTTTACCAGACAGAAAATTCACCTCATAGGCAAACACATAAGATGGCTGGGAATGTGACATTTTTTTCCTGTTTTCTCTCTTTTCAAAATTCTCTGTGTTGTCAATATATTAACTTTATATTGAAGAATATATTTATGATTACAAAAAAGATCAGGCTAGTCTGAAACGGTAAAAGCTAAAAAGTCTGCACAATTGAAATCTTTAAAAGTCATCATCTCTATGAAGTTGAAACAGCCTCTCTGAGCAGCAACCTATGTCAGAAACTCCTGAGTCTGGTTTTCTACTGCGTGAGATTGTAGGGCAAAGGTTAAAGGGAACATGTCTTCAATATTTCATAACTTTGCCACATTTCAAGATGAAAAATCTTCCCAAGAGGAAGATATAACAAGGTCAAAAGGTGCCATGCATGGCTTTGGTTTTAAAGGAGTTTACAAACCAAATAGCTTACAAACTTAAGAGGTTTCCAGACACTGGGACAGGCATCTGAGAACGCCCATGGAGCCTCCATTCCTGGAAGACGTCAGACTTGTCTTTGGACCTGGACCTCTCCTGAGGAAGATTAAACATGACCTCAGCAGTAAATATATGGAGAAGTTTTGAGTGGCTATTGATCTCTGACCACCCTATTTGGTCATTTGGAAATAATCAAAGGCATACTGTGAGCCTAGAATGACAACAATAACAACAATAGTTGTTGTTAATAGGTAATAACTCATACCTTCAACAAATGTAAATTGAGCTCCTACTGTATACCAAGCAGTGTGCTCAGAGGTGGGAAGTTAGGGGTGACCCATGCCCCCCTGGAGTCATAGCCTTGTGGAACAGAGAGAGGAGGAAGCAAATAGGTGATTGCAAATTGTTGCCAATTCTATAAGGGGTATTATGAAAGCTTGGAATAAGGAAACAGTTTCAGTTCAGCTGAGACGTAAAAGATTGATTGAAGCAGCCAAGCCAAGAGTGGGCACAGTTGGCAGGAGCTTTGGCTTCCTCTGGGGGCCACAGATGACCAGAGCTTTCCTGATAGAAAACATCTATCTGGGATGACAGTGGAGTGACTCCTGCTGGTGTGAAAGCCCAACACCACCATGGCCAGCCCTGGAGGGAACCCTGGAGCAAATAAAACCCACAGAGTAGCTCCAGCATCGTTCAGTCACTATCTTGGGCTGTCCCCAGAAAGGGCACGCTGGCAGGTGGCTCCCTGCAGCTGAGGCCAGCTCGGGAGGAGCTGACAGCAGAACAGGAACTGTCAGCCGACCACACTCTTCACAGCTGGGAGCAGCTCTTTGCAGGGAGAGCTGGGTAGCACGTTTGGGTCTACCACAAACTCTGTAATTCTGGAGAGTAAATGAGAGCATGTTCTTAAAAACATCTGGCCCACCAGAGACGTATCATACATGTCAGCTAAATCCTCATCATTATCACCTACTCATCTCAATTCAACAACAGTCAGCGGGTCCCGGCCATCCCCTTCTCAAACATTTTTTATTAAGTATCTGTCCTTGGCATATTCTGCAGCCACAGAATGAAATGCTCCCCTCCCCTAAAACTTAAAAAATATCCATTTCAAATGCTTTCTTCTCCATGAAATCTTTTCAGAGCCTACATACTACTTTAAGGGATGTCAATGGTTCATGTGACAAATATTTGTTGAACCCATGGTCTCCTAGGGCTGGAAATACAATGGTAAAAAGCCTCAAGTTTAGGGGCTTCCCTGGTGGCGCAGTGGTTGAGAATCTGCCTGCTAATGCAGGGGACACGGGTTCGAGCCCTGGTCTGGGAAGATCCCACATGCTGCGGAGCAACTAGGCCCGTGAGCCACAACTACTGAGCCTGCGCGTCTGGAGCCTGTGCTCCGCAACAAGAGAGGCCACGATAGTGAGAGGCCCGCGCACCGCGATGAAGAGTGGCCCCCACTTGCCGCAACTAGAGAAAGCCCTAGCACAGAAACGAAGACCCAACATAGCAATCAAACAATCAATCAATCAATAAATCTTTAAAAAAAAAGTCTCAAGTTTACCTTCAAGCTTACCTTCTCTCTTCTGGAACAGTCCCCTGCCCACTCCCTACTCTGGCCGAAGTACTGCGGCACCCAGCATATGCCACCTCAAACCTGCAATTATAGTTTGGGGTTATAGCCTCCCCTATTCCTGCCCCCAAGGGATTCTGTGTTCCTAGAAAGCAGAGATAATGCCTTACTGATATTTGAATTACAATCTCTCTCCCCAAACCCAGCATGCAATGTACATCCAATGACATGAACTTAATTGAGCTCAGTTTTCTTTATTGAAGTGCAGTTGGTATACAATTTTAAATGTTACAAGTGTACGATATAATGATTCACAATTTTTAAAGATTATCCTCCATTTACAGTTAATATAAAATATTGGCTATATTCCCTGTGTTATACAATATATCCTTGTAACTTATTTTATACATAATAATTTGTACCTCTTAATTCCCTACCGTTATATTGCCCTTCCCCCCTTCCCCCTTCCCACTGGTAACCACTAGTTTATTCTCTGTATCTATGAGTCTGTTTCTTTATTTTTTTGTTATATTCACTAGTTTGTTGTACTTTTTTAGATTCCACATTTAAGTAATATCATGCAGTATTTGTCTTTCTCTGACTTGTTTCACTTAGCGTAAAACCCTCCAAGTCCAACCATGTTGTTGCAAATGGCAAAATTTCATTCTTTTTTATGGCTGAGTAGTATTCCATTGTATATATATGTAGTATATATTCCTTATCCATACTTCTGTTGATAGACACTTAGGTTGCTTCCATATCTTGGTAGTTGTACATGATGTTGCTATGAACATTGGGGTGCATGTACCTTTCCAAATTACTGTTTTGGGGTTTTTTTCGATATATTCCCAAGAGTGGGATTGCTGGGTCATAGGGTAGCTCTATTTTTAGTTTTATGAGGAATCTCCCTACTGTTTTCCATAGTGGCTACACCAATTTACATTCCCACCAACAGTGTAGGGTTCCCTTTTCTCCCCATTGAGCTGAGGTGAGTTGAATTGAATGAAAGAGAGGAGTATCCTATATCTGGCTCTGGTTTTCCTAAAACAGATTAATAGCTTAGTTTAAAAGAAAATTCTTCCAATTGAAGTACTGAGCTGATTAAATGTTCTATGAAAGTTCTTGCAGTTTATAGTCCTTTATACAGATGGAAAGAAAGACCCCTCAAGGAAGGCCTTGAAGTTTCTTCATTCAGTGATTACTGAACAGTATAATTTAGGGGTTAAGGATGCTAGGCTAGGGAACAAGTCTACATAGGTTCAAATCCTTTCTTTACTGCTGTGTGACCTTAGGTAAGGGACTTAACTTCTCTGTGGCTCAGTTTCCTTATCTGTAAGGTTATTAAATTGGAAACAATAATATTCAACTTCTAGGATGTTATAAGCATTTAAAGACAATGCAAACAAAATGTTCAGAACATAGTAAACAACTAATAAATGTTAGTTACCATTATCATTGCTATTAACCCAGAAAGCCATGCACATAGAGAGCTGGATTCCCTCCCCATTCACCAGCAACTGTCTTCATGTGGAAGATGAGCTACACGAGACCTGTACAGTTCTTGTTTCAGATATTCTGCTAGATAAGACTGTAGAAGTCTATGCATTTCCTAAAACACAAACAGACTTCTCTTATATTTACTCCGTGAGTTCTAGTGTTTTAATACTGTTTTAAAGAAAGAAACAATGGCATTCTTTCATCTTTTCCCAAGAAAAGCTTAAAAGCCCAGAACTTTTTAAACTCCGCCTTCATTACTTTTGTGAAATATACTGTAAAGCGTTATCATGCATAATTTAAATCAACTCCACCAATTAGTCAAAATAAATTAGCAACCATACTTATATTCCTCAAATAGCAATCCGGACTTTGAACTGGTCTCTGAGGTGTGTGTTGTGTGTGTGTTCAATAAATGACAGATACTGCCTTTCTCTAAATGTACCAGTGTCCATAAATTTACGTAATTGAGGATTTCACTTTCGTATATTTCATGAGTGTTTTGTGTTTGGCTATCTGGAAAGCCCTTTTCTGAGTCATTTCTTTAACACACTGAACAACGTTGCCATACACAGGCAGATCTCCTTTATGGCATAAGGAGGCCTCATGTCTTATCCAAATCGGCTGTTGGGCAAGGCTTGCTGCCAGAACACAGTCACACCTGGATCGTGATCCTATAGGATAAGTAGTAGGTTTCTCTCTTTGGATCCCACGGGTGTCCTGGAACAGGGAATCACAAGGGCTGAGAGGTAAGAAACACAGGCACATGAAAATACACTCAACATCACTAATTATTAGAGAAATGTAAATCAAAACCACAATGAGGTATCGTCTCACACCAGTTAGAATGGCCATCATGAAAAAATCTACAAATAACAAATACTGGAGAGGGAACCCTCTTACACCGTTGGTGGGAATGTAAATTGGTGCAGCCACTATGGAAAACAGAATGGAGATTCCTTAAAAAACTAAAAATAGAACTACCATATGATCCAGTAATCCCACTCCTGAGCATATATCTGAAGAAAACCATAATTCAAAAAGATACATGCACCCAAATGTTCATTGCAGCACTATTTACAATAGCCAAGACATGGAAACAACCCAAGTGCCCAAAAACGGATGATTGGCTTAAGAACTTGTGGCATATCTATATATCTATATCTATATATCCACACACACAATAATAATACAAATCAGTCTATATACAAAACAGAAACAGACTCACAGACATAGAAAACAAATTTACGGTCACCAAGGGGAGAGGGAGCAGGTGCGGACAGATTAGGGGTATGGGATTAACAGATATAAACTACTATACATAAAATACATAAGAACCAAGAATTTACTATATATCACAGGAAACTATACCCAATATCTTGTAATAAGCTCTAATGGACTATAATCTGCAAAAAAATCGAATCACTATGCTGTACACCTGAAGCTAACACAATATTGTAAATCAGCTATACTTCAATTAAAAAAAAAAGAAGCATAGGTGCATTGAGATTGTAAATCAAGCATCTTCTTGGATAAAAATGTGTTTAAAAGTTGGACCTGGTATAGAGTCAAAGCTGGAGGGAGAGGGCTCAGAGGTGAGGCCAGGACAGTGGAGTGGAGGGGGAAGATCCAGAAGGGCTTTGTGGAAGATGGGGCTTAACCCTAAGGACCTGCAAGAAACTATGAAAAGTCTCTAAAAAAGGGATACAATCAAAGTTGTATTGGTTTGTTTCCATCAAAAGTGTAATAAGCGTCTTTATCCAGACCCCTGGATGAGCACAGCAGGTATATTATTAAGATTGCTAGAAATGTAGATCTAGCAATCCCACTCCTGGGGGGAGTGGGAGAAAACCATAATCTGAAAGGATGCATGCACCCCAGTGTTCACTGCAGCACTATTTACAATAGCCAAGACATGGAAACAACCTAAATGTCCATCGACAGAGGAATGGATAAAGAAGATGTGGTACATATATACAATGGATTATTACTCAGCCATAAAAAAGAATGAAATAATGCCATTTGCAGCAACATGGATGGACCTGGAGATTATCATACTAAGTGAAGTAAGTCAAACAGAGAAAGACAAATAACATATGATATCACTTACATGTAGAATTTAATTTTTTTAAATGATACAAATGAATTTATTTATAAAACAGAAACAGACTTACAGATATCGAAAAAAAACTTATGGTTTCCAAAGGGGGAATGTAGGGGGGAGGGATAAATCAGGAGTTTGGGATTAATGTACACACACTACTATAAGATATATATATAAGATAGATGACTGACGGGGACCTACTGTATAGCACAAGGAACTCTACTCAATATTCTGTGATAACCTATATGAGAAAAGAATCTGAAAAAGAATGAATATATGTATATGTATAACTGAATTACTTTTCTGTACACCTGAAACTAACATAACATTGTAAATCAACTATATTCCAATAAAATTTAAAAAACAAACAAACAGTTTGCTAGAAATGTAATCATCAGATTTACTTGTTTGGAATGGCACATTACCTTCCATTCCTCTGGAAAAAATACTTTTACCCTTCCTATTTTATAATTTCTTTAAGGCAACTGACCACATCATAAGGAGGAATTATGCTAGTATAATTCCTGATACATAAAGAAAGAAGTATCTACACTTTTCTGGAAAGAGATCTTTTAAAAATAGATTCCAGAGTATTTTAATCTCCACCACAACTTAGTATGGAAAAAAAAGGCATAGCAACTTAAAAATGCTATCATTAGTTTGTGTATATACAACAGTTACTTCACAAACTTTTAAAGACTTATCCTAAACCTTAGAAAGTATCCAGCTCAAAAATTGTCAAATGTCTGGTCTCAAGAGCTCTTACACTCTTAAAAATTATTAATGACCCTGTGGAGCTTTTGCTTATGTGAATTACATCTATTAATATTTATTAGAAATTAAACAGAAGAAATTTTTAAAACATAAGAATGCACGTGTTCCGTCAGCCATCAGAGCCACGATGTCATCCTGTGTTGTGTAGAAAACACCCCACAAGCTCTTAAGAGAATGACTGTGAACATGTAATAATATCTGGTAATATTATAAAAACAGTTTTACCCTCATGGACACCATGAAAGGATCTTTGGGAATCCTATGGCCCCCTCACTTTGAGAACCACCAATCTACTCCAACTAGAAGATTAAGCCAAAAAACACGCTTCAGATCAGAGCCAGTGAGGGGAAGAGCCAGGCTTCCTGCTTTTTTATATTCTCTCAAGGTTCCTTCCATCTTGGGTTCCTATCACCCTCTGGGGCTTTGGGGACTCTGTTTCTGACCAATAGAAGAAGGTACACCCACTTCTTAAAAACTTCGGCCCAGAAGTGACATCCATCCCTTCTGTTCACACTTCATGATGGGAAGTGGATGGTAATGTAGGTGGGTAGCTGGGGCCTTTGACAGGGACAATACACATATTGGGTGCACCATTAGCCACCTTGGCAAAAAAATGATATTATCTAACCATGTACGTATAAGAAGGCTGATAGGAAGGTAAGGCAGGCACTGCAAAGGCTACCCCTTGTTCTCAGGGTTATAATAGAAATGAGAAAATAGAGCCCAAGAAAGTGTCCGTGCCCTAAGCAAGTGTTGATCTCATTTCCAGCTTAATTCCTACATAGAGGATTTGGTTTAAAACAACCAGAACTGGTTGATGAAAGAGCACATTAATTTCTACAACAATTATTCTTTAAGAATATTGACCAGGTCAATCATATTCTAAATGCATCAGGAAAATGCCATACTTAAAGAAATCTTCCCAATGCAAAATAAGCTAATAAAAATAAATAATAATAATAAAAATAGTCTAATAAAAATAATCAAATAAAACCAGAAATACTACCTCCATTTGACCTGTGTGTGTGCGCGTGTGTTGTTTTCTTAAAGTGGTAGGACTCTTCTCATTCTCCACTTACTTCTAAAGCTAAACTCTGATTGCTTTCAATTGTAAACGTCTATCCACCAGGTACCCCAGCAAAGCCACAGCAGAGCTGAATCTCTCACCCTTGCCAGAGGTCTTCCCACTGAGTTTGGATGTGAAGACAAGTTCTAAACAGTGATCCATGAATTCAGAAATAAAAGAATATCATTTCACTGGCAGCAAAGGAGGTTGTGCTGAAGAAATCCTTGTAGGCTGAACTCACCTTTTAACAAAGAAACAATTGCATAATTTAAAATTAATAAACATAGAGAACAATATTTAATATCCTATGATAAACCATAATGGACAAGAATATTAAAAAATGAATGTATATAAATATGTATAACTGAATCACCTTGCTGTACACCTGAAACTAACACAACATTGTAAATCAACTATACTTCAATTTAAAAAAATAGAATGGAAAAATAAACCCTCAAGAGATTTCCAAACCCATCTCAAAACAAAACAAAACAAAACAAAAAACAAAAAATTAATAAAAAGAAAAATAAATATGTTAAATGAAAATGAATGGAAAAGAATTTTCACTGTCCATCAAATCTTGCATTTAGCCAATTGAAGATGTTCTGTTAATAGAAAAAAAAAGTGGAAGCTACTTGAAAACTGCAAATCGCTATGTACACAGAAGACACTGTTATTGGGGGATGTAGCGACATTAAAAAAGGCAAAACTTAGAAATTTTCTGGAGTGAACAAAGAAAACATATTTGTATAAATTAGTGTAAATTTAAATTCTCTTTTCCCTAAATTTCCAAATTATAAATAACTACATAAATACATCCCAGACCATATAATCCAAGTTACCTGCCTTTGTTTCTCGCATTTCTGTTACCTTCAGAGTTTAGCAAGGAAAAGTTTCTTTATTTTACAATAATTGTTTTTCCTTGACCTCATATTTTCCCTCCTTGAATAAGTTATAACTTACCTCCCAAACAAGAGCAAAGTCTACAAGTATGTATTGTGAAAATACCTTTATCTAAAACTAAGTGAATTTCCCCAATTTATGATCACACCCTTTCTTTTAACTTATCGGTAGCTGCTAAAAGTAGTATTTCATTCAAAGTGTAGACTTTGAGATTTGGAGGCTTCATCTGAGTCATATAGTTTTATTTTTATGAAAATAAAATATGATTTTATTTTTACTAAAAATTGATATTCTGGCTCATGTAAATATTAACATACTACTAAGAAAAATAAAAAATATTTTGTATTTACATGGTATTTTCTCTAAGTTAGAAGCATAATATTTAACAGTACAGATTCTTAAGAGGTACATTCTTCTTACATCACTGTATAAAATTCTAGGTTGTGTTTTGCTTTTCATGGTACATCATGTCTGAAAGAATTAGTTGCTTACAAAAAACTTTTTAAAAAAATTCTTCTTTGGCTCTGAGATGAAGCTCTTTACTTGAAATGTAACTTGCCCAAAGCATGTAAATAGAAACAGTGGCAGTTCTTGCCATGTGATTTACCAAAGTGGTGTTAAGAAATTTCTGTTTTTTCTATATGTGTGATTTGAAAAGAAGTGCTAAATTGCTAAAGGAAATTAAAATGGAGGGAAAAAATGGAATTCTACACTTTGCAGTCTTTGAGCAATTTCTGAGCCCTACATACCCAGTTAAGCTGAAAACCCCATGTTGATAACAGAAAGACTTGTTGGGAACAGGGAAATGAGGGAAAAGAAACAATTCAATTAAAACTATTGAGTTTGCTATATTCAGCGGAAGAGAAATGTTATTGTTTTCATTCAGGGGAGTGGCTGTGAATTTCTTTTATTCTTACCTTGTATAATAATCATAATGGAAGAATATTCCAAAAATATAGAAAACCAGAAAGAAAAAAAAAAGCCTTTCCACAGGCCCAGGTCCCAAACAACAACCACTGTTATCATCTTGGTGTATTTCCTCCCAGTTACAAAACACTTCTAATGAGATAGTTTCTTTCAAAAACAAAAACTGTTTTCTAAAGCTGTTTGACCGTTCTGAGACATGGATAGAGCTTTTGGTCTCTAAGAGCAATTGGTATTCATTTATTTTGTTTTTCAAAATCCTGGAAGAATAATCCCTTTGATATGCAGTCAGAGCAACAGGTAAAAGAAGGAAATGTTAGTTGGCCCGACTGAAGCCTGATAGACCTTTGTCAGCATTTAAATGCCCCCTGGGCAGTCTGCCTTCTAAAGTGGAGATTGCCCAACTCCACGATTGAATCCAGCTTCCTTCTTCCTAATCTTCACCGCAGAGCCTCACCTGAGATCACGGATTCATCCCATTTGGCTTTCCTAATTGGTTTTCTGATCTAGACACACAGACCTAGCCTCTAATCCTCAAGAGAAAAGAAACCGCAGGCCCTGGCTGAATTCATCACCCCAATCCCCATGATACAGTTTGCAGACGTGTGCCAGGTCCTCCCCAAACCCAGGTGACCCCAGGACTATGTCACTGAGTCATCCAAGTGGCAGGGCTCATCTCAGTGTTGATAAGAGGACACAGAGAGACAAATAGAACGGAGAGTGTTGTGAGCTGGGATCACAGCCCCACAGGAATGGGAGAACATTAGAAAATAAAATTAACCTCTTAACATCTTCTTTTAAAGGAATTCAGAACATCATTACATCGGACATCACAGATCATTCCATCATGACAGCTTTAAGAGGATGGAGAATTGATATCTTTCACAAATGAGGTTTGGGGAGGTCTAACAACATTATACTGAATTCGCCAATGAATATTGCTCAGAGTTTATAGGGCTGATTGAGCACTGATTGCCAGGTAGATTTTAGAACATAGGAGGGTTTTGTGAAACTAGGCTTTGGATTTGGGGCTGCAAGAACTTGCAGTTTCCATTTGTATTAATAAAATAGCCCAATCCAGTGTTTACTGAGAGACTGAAAAAGACTAGAAGAAAAAAATCTCCTTCTAAAGGGCCAGCTTTTATTAACAGTCTCAAAGTATTTGAAAGGCTGTCATTTGAAAGGATTACATTTATGGTATAAGACTTCCAACCAAAAGGGGAATATTCCAGTGAAAGAAATTATAGTTCATCTTTGAACACTCCACTATAGAGATTGGTCATTGTTTAGAGATCTTTCAGAAAGCATCCGCAAGTTGAGAGGTAGTTTAGAGGAGGTGACCCTGCCTTTGCAAAGTTCTCTGAGCTCATATTATCAATACATTTTGTGGTGAAGTGTTCAGAACATCTACAGAGATATAATTATAATGCATGATGCTGATCCTCCACTAGAGAGAAAAAGGAAACGCCACACATTCGTGCCATTGGGCAGTACACCCCAAACCTGACTCTGCTGCCTTTTCCTAGGATACATAGAGTGATTTGCAATTTGGCTGTTGAAACCTTCCTTCCTCCTTGTGAAGAAACAAAGAGGCAAAGACCCTCCTTGGCCACCAGGAGGAAAGTAGACGTGAAGGCAGGTTCTGGAAAGACCCAGCCTGACCTCGTATTGCAACAGGTAGCAATTGTATCCAAGGAATTCAAGAGTTTTGTCACATTCTAGAATTAGAGATGCTTTTTCAAGAAGTTATCTGGTCTAAGAGCCCTTCTCCAAGGCAACAAAACTGCACAGCTGTTCAGTGGTCCTTTCTAACTCTTTGACAGAGTTTTGTTGAATGTCTGGGCTCCACAGATCTTCATCAGTTCATACAACTAGCAAAATGTATAGGACAGGGACTTCACTCCAGGCTCTGTGCTATCCCTGGGGATAGAATGGTGAGTAAAAAAGACTGGGCCTCATGAAAATTATAATCAAGTCAGAGAGAGGTACAGACATTCATCAGATAATCACCCAAATGAATATATCAGTAAGGATGGGTTAAAATTCTATTAGGAAAAACCACAGGATACCATGGACATATATTTGACAAACCTGACCAAACCTAGTATGGTCAAGGAAGACTTCTCAGAAGAGGTGATACACTGTCTGAAAGCTGAAGGGAGGGACCGGCAGAACTGGAGGTGGGCAGAGAAGAAAGATCAGTCTGTGGAAAGACCTGGAGCACAAAGGGATGTACGGGATGCATGGTTGGGACTGCAAGGAAGACCCGGTGCTGAGCAAGGATGTTTAGGGGCAGCCGTGACAGACAAGGTTTCCAAGGTCAGTGAGGGGCCACTTGAGCAAGAGAAGAAGCTGCTAAGGAGGTGATGGTGGGTTGGGCTGGGGAGTATGTAGTCATGACGAGAAGGGGCTGGACTGGAGAATTATATAGGTTGTAAAATTGAGTCTTTGGTAACGACTGACACTTGGGAGTGTGGGAAGGTGGAGTATTAAGAATGACTCCCTCTTTTCTGCTTATGCAGTTGGATGCATGGTGTTGGTGTTCCCTGGGGTGGGAAACTGACAAAATTTGGGGAAAGATCATAGATCTGATTTGAACGAGTTAGTCTGAGGTAGCTTTGAGACCTCCAAATTGAGATGTGAGTTCACTGCTGGATATTGGTGTGATTAGAATTCTTAGGCAAGACATGAATTAAATATTGCTGTCTTAAACTCTTCAAAGTAGCTCAATTGATTCAGTAAAGAGAACCTCAATACAATCTCTTCCCCTAAAAAAACAACCAAATAGTGTGTAATAAGAGTTTGAAAGACACTGGGAAATCAGACCTCTTTCTACAATTACGTTCATTCATTTACTCATATATATTCATTCAAGTATCATAAATTAAATAGATATTGTAATCTAATAAATACTACGCAAAAGCTCTCTGAAACTTTGGGTGACTTATGTGTGTGTGTGTGTAATTCTATTCACTAAAACATGCACTCATGAAGCACCCTAAAATAAAGTATATTTAACATTCATATTTGAATAAATATTTGTGAAAGTCAGAAACCAATGTATTTTACTTAACAGGAAGAATCAATTCCAGAGCTTCAGCTACATCTGCTTTAATCCTGTCTTTTAACTTAGAAGTGAAGACATAATTTAGTTAATGCTGGGTTGTTCTTTCTTTATGGGCTTTGTTTTAAAGTCTGTTTTGTCTGATATGGGTGTCGTGACCCCCACTTTCTTTTCATTTCTGTTTGCATGAAATATCTTTTTCCATCCCCTCATTTTCAATCTATGTGTGTCCTTTGCCCTAAAGTGGGTCTCTTGTAGGCAGCATATTATAGGCTATTGTTTTTTTATCCAATCTGCCACTCTGTGTCTTTTGATTGGAGCATTTAGTCCATTGACATTTAAGGTAATTATTGATAGATATGTATTTATTGCCATTTTAAACTTTGTTTCCCTGTTGATTTTATATTTCTTCTTTGTCCCTTTTTCTTTTTCTTTTTCTTTTTTAAAACATCTTTATTGGAGTATAATTGCTTTACAATGGTGTGTTAGTTTCTGCTTTATAAAAAATGAATCAGTTATACATATACATATGTCCCCATATCTCTTCCCTCTTGCGTCTCCCTCCCTCCCACCCTCCCTATCCCACCCCTCTAGGTGGTCACAAAGCACTGAGTTGATCTCCCTGTGCTATGCAGCTGCTTCCCACTAGCTATCTATTTTACGTTTGGTAGTGTATATATGTCCATGCCACTCTCTCACTTTGTCCCAGCTTACCCTTCCCTCTCCCCGTATCCTCAAGTCCATTCTCTAGTAGGTCTGTGTCTTTATTCCCGTCTTGCCCCTATGTTCTTCATGAGCATTTTTTTTTTTTTTTAGATTCCATATATATGTGTTAGCATACGGTATTTGTTTTTCTCTTTCTGACTTACTTCACTCTGTATGACAGATTCTAGGTCCATCCACCTCACTACAAATAACTCAATTTTGTTTCTTTTTATGGCTGAGTAATATTCCATTGTATATATCCTTTTTGTTTTTCCTTTTGTGTTTTGATGACTTCCTTTTGTATTATACTTATGTTCTCTTCTTTTTGGTTGTGAATCTATTGAATGTTTTTGATTTGTGGCTAATTGCTGGGTTGTTCTAAGCTGCTCTCCTCAAATGCAGCATCAAAACAGCCCAGCTCAATATTCATTGGCTTAAAAATAGAATTCCCATAAGCCTATATCATTCAGTATTAATTTGGGATTTTTATTTGAAAGTTGTCTTAACTTATTCAACCTATGACTTGTGTTGATCTGTAATCAAGCCTCACCTGCCACACCTCAGCCCTGACAGGAAGGCTAGGTAGTAGTAGTGAGTTTGGTTTTCGTTTTCGTTTCCAATGCTTTTAACTTTTCACTCTGGCAGCTCCTACTGCTGCTTTCCTGAGTTACCCAAAGCATGTCTTCTTGGTCCTGATTTTCTTTCATCTTCCATCTGGTATAATGTTTACCTAGAGAGCCTCCCCCATAAATCAGAGAGGCAATGTATTACAGGAAGAGAAGAACCAAGAGAGAACCTGGCTTAGGGATGACTGTAGTGTCGTCTTAAAGGCAGAGAAGGGCCTGGCTCTTAGGATTGTGTCTGATACAGCACAGCTGAAGAGTGGACACCCTTCACCTGCCGCTAGTTGCTTTCCCTTCCTTTGGCGTTCCCCCTCACGTTATATCGCTGGACGTAACCACATCTGCGCGCCCCCGCCCCGCGCCCCCCTCATGATGGTCTTGCCGGTCACAGTTGAAGATTTTGACTGTGATGGCCTCATACTCATATGGCCTGCTATTGAGTTGTTTTTAGTAACAGCTTTTGTTTGCTACACACTTCATTGCCAGTTAGATGTGGTGCCCTCTTTTATAACCAAACCAGAACACACTTGGGTATTCCTGAGACTTTATAGAGCATGTATTGTTTGTTATACGAACCTAACCTACCTTGTTGTTTTCTCATATTAAGAAATGTAAATCTACTTTGCTTTAGTGGAACTATTTTGGTAATGTTTAAGAAATTTTGGTTCTGTTTAGGGAGTGAATTCAAGATTTCCATCACTTGATTTGGGCTTTGCTAATTTCATATCAGTAATAAAACCATTTTAATTTAAATAAAACATTTCTTTTTTTCTCTCAAAAACAACAACAAAAAAAACCCAAAACAGCCCAGCTCAGCAAAGCACTTATGCACCCATTTGTCTCACAAGTCCTGAATATTTTCATGGGTAATGGGTTGCCATATCACCCTTGACACGTGGCATGTAGGCAACATGCTTGACTCAGCCTCGCGGCCCTCCAGGCGGCAGAGGGTCACAGACGACCACAGCCCTGCCTGCTAAGCCACACCGGTGCCCTCTGGAACCAGGGTGTTATTATTTGTGGAATTGGATTCCAAGGACCCAAAAGTGGAGTAAATACGAACATTGTTCAAAAGTTTGTAAACTTGTTCATGTACTTTTTACTCATGGGTACATATGGATGAGCTATAGTTGTGGTTTTTAATGTGGCTTTTGTGGAGGAAGGGTGGGGAAAACATGCAGAAAAGGTTAACCGGGCCTGGGTCCTATAAGGAAACCACTCTTTGAGACTTAGAAGTATGTCTACATCTTAACACCAAACGCACTGAGAAATGAGGCGGTAGATAGACTATTATCTTGGCACAATGGCTCCAAATATCAGGCTTTTTTTTTTTTTAGTATTTTTAATTCAATATAATGTATTTTAATTCAATAATTTATGGATACATGGTTTTCAACCTTTAACCCAGGATACATGTGACACAATTGTCACAGTCCTTTGGAGATATCCACATTTGGAGGGAAAAAATACCTTTATTACACAAACAAACATCCTTGCATCTAACTATTCATAGCCTCTCCTCTGGCACGGCCCCCAGGCAGTCCAGGGCCTGGTCACCAGTGGTCACCAGGGACAGGACTTGGTGTGAGGATCAGGGACAGAGTGGGGCTGAGCCTCAGAACTGAGAAGCTGGGAAAACTGGAAGGTTGATTTCTATAAAAAAAGACCATGGAACCATTCCTAGGAGAGAGGCCTAGAAAAGCCAGGCAGGACTTGGAAGGAGGGAGAGAGAGAGATGGGGGCTCCTCAGGCTGGGGGAACTTCAAGGAGAGAAACACCCCAAGACAACTTTTTAAATTTTTGCTGTGAGAGTTGGAGGGCAGATTTCTCACTTTGTTACCTCTTCTAGAGAATTCAGGAAACATGTTTTATTTAAGACTCTGGGGATTGGTACTCATTTTAGAATACCAATCCCCAGAGTACCAACATGAGTACCAATATGAGTACCAACATTGGAGAGGGAAAAAAAGACCTAGAGTCATTCAGGATGTACCTCCCATCCCCAGGGTTTAAGTGCAATAATTCAAGAATGAGAATCACTAACAAATACCATATGATATCACTTATACGTGGAATCTAAAATATGACACAAATGGGCCTATCTATGAAACAGACACAGAATCACGGACATAGAGGACAGACTGGTGGTTGCCAAGGGGGAGGACATTAGGGGAGGAATGGAGTGAGAGGTTGGGATTAGTAGATGTAAGTTTTTATATATAGGATGGATAAACAACAAGGTCCTACGGTATAGCACAGAGAACTATTATATTCAATATCCTATGATAAATTGAATCATGTTGCTGTACAGCAATAATTAACACAACATTGTAAATCAACTATACTTCAACTAAAAAAAAACACTGAGAAAGAGATACCCAGAATGTCTCAGGCCATCTTAGATGACCCAAAAAAAAAAAAAGAATTGGAATCATTAAAGCCTTGATAATGTACAGATAGCACTGGCTACTCAAGACCCTCGGTGGATGGACAGCAGGGGTCCCACACCCTGAGGGTCACACCACCTTCTTCTCTCGCTCAAGAAGGCAAATCAAAGAGTACGTGACTGAGAGAGACAGGAATCTAGGAAAATCCCTGACTCTGCTCTCATTTATAATAATAGCATCTTATTTACAAAGGTTAGTATTTTAACCACATTGGGAACATGTAAAGTTGTTTAGCACCTTGGTTTAGAATTGGTTTTGGAGCCAGATTGACTGAGCCTGAATCTTGACTCCAGCTCTTCCTAGTCAGGTGACATTGGGCGGTTACCTAACCTCTAAAGTCTATATCTCCTCATCTCCAACAGGGCTGCTGTGCAGTTTTTAAAAGTTATGTGTATCCATTCCATATATAATAGCTTACATCTGCTAACCCCAGTCTACCACTCCACCCCTCCTTCCAACCGCCTCCCCCTTGATAAACAACAAGGTCCTACTATATAGCACAGAGAACTATATTTAATATCCTGTGATAAACCATAATGGAAAAGAATATAAAAAGAACGTGTATATATGTATAACTGAATCACTTTGCTGTTCCAGAAATTAACACAACATTGTAAATCAACTATATTTCAATTTAAAAAAAAGAAAAAGAAAAAATAAATTTAAAAAAAGCCATACAACCAAGAAAATCACTAAATAAATAAATATCACTGATCCTTAGTGCTATGTGTGTGGCAGTAAAAATTAATAAACGTTTGCTATATTTATTGTTGGCAATAAATTACTTGGGAAATATCTCACAACTGATGATAATGAGCCAGGAAGTCCTAATATGTTCCTGTAGGCAGTGCTGTGTTTCTCTAATTTATTTTTATATCAGGACTTAATTTTATTATTTTACTCAGGATTTAATTTTAATGTTATTATTTTATCATCAAGTGAAATTTATTATACATCCACATCCCTTTATCCTGTGGTAAGCACTTTACAGTGTAAGCTGAGCAAACCATGTACTTCACCTTAGGAAACCACAGTATGAAATGGGCAGCACAGACCAAGATTAATATTCAGGACATATGTAATTTATGCAGCACTAAGGGAAAAATTTTCAGCAAAAGCAAAAAAGAAGAAAAAGAAAGGAGGGAGGGAGGAAGGAAAGGAAGGAAGGAAGGAGAAAGAAAGAAAGACAGCAAGAAAGAAAGAAAGAAAAGAAGGAAGGAAGGAAGGAAGAAAAGAAAGAAAGGAAGGAAGGAAGGAAGAAAGGAAGAAAGAAAGAAATCTGGCAGTGAGATTTTCAATAGAAAAAATTTCAAATATTTTCTTGCTCTCGGCTGCTGGTTGTCTGTGAGAGTCGCTGCGTGCCAGGCGTGGTCCAGGCACCTGAGATACAGCAGTGAACAAAGCAGAGAAAGAGCTCAACCTTCATGGAGTTTACATCCTTTGAAGTTGGGATATCATCACTTTATTTTTAAAAATAAATCAAAAATAAATCAAAAATGGCACCATGAAGGAAGGTGGATCTGGTACCCGTGATCACTTAGGCCCTTTTTCAAGGCTGGTCCTCTAGAGGTTGTTTATTTCTTCCTAGAACCGAGACTTTATGGAGGCAACTGCCTCCAGGACACAGGAAAGCAAAGGAAATCCTTGTTCCCTAAAACATGTGGCCTTCCCTTAGGCGGGGCAGCTGAATTAAAAAGTGAATTGTATGTCTTTTCTATTGAAAATATAACTTCTTAATAAAACCATCACTTAAAGCAACTGCTGATCTCTAATATAAAATTTAAAGCAAGTTCAATCAAAATGAAAATTCCTATGTACCGTCACATGCTTTTTCACAAATCTTCAATGATTGTCATTCACCTCTTAATGTAACCCTGGTTTTCTGCCTAACTGGCATAAAGAAATATATTCACCTTGCATTCCTTATCTAACTAAAAAGCCTTACGTAACACATCGGATGGGAGCCCTGATTCCCTTTACCAGTTGTCAGGGAATTGCTCCCCAGTGCCTAACCCTGGATATGCTACCATTCTGTCAAGTCACCATAAGTAGAAGCTGTGGAATCAAGGGCTATTAGCTAAAGACACTATGCGTCCTAGAAAAAATATATATATATACAAACATTATAAATGTAGGGGAGAGAAAAAATATAAAGATGATCCTAACAGCTATCTCCCAAGTGTTGTAACTCTGGAAAAAGTGAAGAAACGATACTGTAGCACAGGTAGTTTTAATGAGAATAAAATAAATAGGTCTTCTTCTGTGAACTAATCTTTCCCATGGCCTGAGCCAGTAGGTAGGAAAGCAGACATTTTACTGATGTATTTTAAAACACTGAAACAAAGAAAGGGTTACTAAAGAGAAAAAATAAAAGCACAAACTTAAATACCAAGCCTTCAGCATACCCCCAGAGGATGTTTAACTGTCAGATGAATAGTTCGGACCTTTTATGATTAATGTCAAATGTTTGATGCTTATAGAGGAACAAAGTAATTTGAGGTGGAGCCTGAGCCTTGGATGGGTGTGAGACAGCCAGGGCCCAGGAGCAGGAGGGTTGGGGAGCTCAGAGCCAGAGCCTCTGGTCCACGTGACCCTGAGTGCATCCTTGAATCCCTGCAGGCTGTCACACCCTCTCCCAGGGGACCGGCTGGCTTCAACTGCTTCTGCCACCACCAGCCCTAGTTTCTGAGTCATCACGAACTGTTTTAAACAGTAGGCAAAACAGATTTCCTTTACAGGACCTGTTCGGGGGCTGAGAACACCCAAGCTCAGTGCGCGACCTTTCAGGGGTCCACACCCAGCCGCAGCCCACAGCTCACCTCCTCCAAGAAGCTGCCTTTAACCAACCAGCTCTCACCCTGGTGCCTCTGTGTCATTTCAGCAACTTTGCTTGCTCTTCACATTTTATTTCTTACCCTCTTCTTGCTGGCATCAGTGAATGCTGTGTTTTGGTGCCTGGATTATTGTATGGTCCAGTAGAAAAAGCATGTGTTAAATAATACTGTTTCTGTATATTCTGATATTTCATTATTGAACACTCACAATTTTTGATAAGCAAAAAATAAGAAAAGAAAAGCATGGACACTGGCGTCAGAGGCTGTGAGTTTGATTCTCAGCTTTTTATCGTTCTAGCTGCGTGACCCTGGGTGAGTCACTTAATCTCGCTGATCTGTAATATCTCAGTTGGAAGAAGATGGTGAATAATGCTGACCTCTTGGGAATTTTTGAAGATTCCTTGAAATGTTGGGTATGAAATGCCTGGCACAGAGGAGACACATTATAAAACCCATTTTTCTGCCCTTTCTTGGGAAAAGTATCAATCTTTTGAGAGAAGGGAAGTTATTTAACTTTCTGGTAATTTCAAACATTTAGCACGGTTCTTTGTATGTGGAATGTGTCCAATTACCACTAATTGAAGTAAATCTTTGAATTGATAAAAATTATGAGAATTAAGGGTAAAACATAAAGGAAAGGATGCTTGCCCATGGTTCAGACACCAGACCTCGGCTCTGCACCTGGTTGAGTCAGCTTGTACACTCTGGGTGAACCATCCTCAAAAGGGTGAAGTTGAACTAGAGCAGAAGTTGCAAACTGGTGGCCCTTGGACTATATCTGGCCTCTAGACATGTTTTGTTGGCCCACAAAATATGTTCTTCTGAAACTTGACTTATTTGCTAACATTAACTGTTTATAAAATTTCTCCTAAAAAATCCAGATTGCTGAAATTTTATGGAAAGATCTGGCAACCTGGGTCCCTGTTGCCACATGTCAGCAGTGTGATGGAGCTGAGGCCGACTCCCTTGTCGACGGGACACATGCTGTCCAGCTCACACTGTCACCTCCTGGCTCACCACACCTGTGTGTGCTGCCCACTCATTCTTGGCATTTGATTCTAGAAACACTAGACTAGATAAACTCTAGAACTGCTGGTTGTTCTAATTTTGGGAGCTGAAGAACCAAAGTCGTGGAGGGTATAACTGCTGGTAGGGCCAGCAGTGGTTTATAGGAAAACCTATAAACCAGCAGTGGTTTATAGTGCTATAGGTTTATAACAGTGGTTTATAGTGGTTTACAGAGCTTATACACTGGGCCCCTTGAAGGGCCCCAAAGCCGTGAGCCAGCCTCCTCCCATCTGTCACTGCCACACAGTGACAGACTGAACTCAGAGATTTGTAAAATGGGGAAACCAGACAAAGAAGAACTGTTTCCAGGATATTTAGTTAAATAGCTGAAACTTCATTGCTTTCAGAAAATATTAAGGAGGAGGCCATAGCTTCCCTTCCAGAAGCATCTCCGAATGATTCCTTTGGAACAGAGCTAAGTGCTGAGTGAGAAGGTGAAGGGGAACATGGCTTTAATGGGGCAGCGGTGGGCCCTCTGTTCTGCCTGTCACCCAGGGGGTTCATTCTGCAGGCTCTCTAAGGCCTCTTCACCGCAAAACAGGGTCTCACCAGAAAGGGTGAGTATGGAGCTAGGATTTGGAGATGACACATTGGCCTCAGTGCCACAGTGTCCCAAAGCCGCCTCTGTGAAAAGTGGGAGCAGCCCACACAAGGTCTCAGGAAAGAAACCCCTGCATCCTGAATAGACACATCAAGGTGGCACCTGGGAACCCACCGCACATCCTGCCACCTAACCCTCTCTCAAGGACTAGCTCTGCTTGGTTTTCTAGGAGGTCCAGTGGATTCCTCAAGACACAGCATCCAAGCTCCTCTACAGATGACCACACCAACAACAAAGTGAAAGAACTGGTGTACCTGTGGCTAAAGAAAAGGGAGAGAGAGAGAGAAAAAAACAAACAGATGGAGGAAAGAAGTAATATGCTGCGGTAGTTAAATCATTATCTTCTTTGAATTCTTTTGGGAATAAAATAAATATAAAAAGACAAGTACTTTTCTCACCTAATTTGCTTGTGGAGCTGATAATTAAGTGTTGTTGGTTGCATCACCAGAATGAATTTGTGATACTTGCTGTAGTGTCTCTGCATATTTAAAGACAAAAATGTTCCTTCTGGTGCTCAGTAAAAATATCATTTTTATCAACATTCTCCCCCAGGCAGTTCTGTAGCTTCCATTCCGTGTTTATGGAGCTGCAAGACGCCTTGGCTGAGACATGACAAAGACTCACTTGACACCGAAATGCTCCTGTCAGCCTGCCCGTTCCTCAACTCTGAGAAACGGGCCTGGACTCAGAGTTCTAGAGAAATGCCAAATGTTCTTGGTGAAACCTCCTCCCCATGCATCTGTATGTTTCTTGATCATTTCATACCCCCTCCCTGCTTCCAGTTCAATGTATGGTAGGGAGGAAGAATTACATGATAGTTAAAAACTCCAGGGCCATTTGCATGAACTTGGGCAAGTAATTAAACACCTTGAGCCTCAGTTCCCACATCCTCAAATGGAAACAATAATAGTAAGTCACAGGGATTATTGTGAAGCTAAAATGGGCTACTGCGTGAAAGTATTTAGCACACAGTAGGTGCTCCATGCAGGGTAGATATCATCATCTTTGCCACCATCAGCAGCAGCATCGCTAGCTATTCTAGATGACCCCAAAGTAGGTTGCATGTCAGAGTAACCCGAGGAAATTCTTAAAAATACGTATTCACAGATCCCACACTCAAAACCACATTAGAATTTCCGAGAACTTCTCATGCTTTCCTTTAAGTTCCCGAGGTGAATAAATGCTCAGCCAGGCCTGGGAGCCATTGGTCCAGACCTGCCTCCACAGAACCTCAGAGACTGGGTGTGGGGCTAGTGATGGCTCTAGGGGGACTCAAGGTCAAAGACAGAACAAGGACCCAACTGCTCCTTTGAAACTCACTCCATTTAGTCCTCAGGAAAGGGCATCATCAGAACTGTCAGTTGGGATAAGCTCTTCTCTCAGCTTTCTTTTTAATCTTATTTATTTTTGCCAGACATTCATCGCTAGCATACCGGTGTATTCCAAAGAGATTGAATTTGCTGCTTCTTTGAGCAGTTGTCACAGCAGAGACACCAGCATAAATATAGTTAAAATTTTTTTAAATACTTCCTTTTTATTGGAGTGGGGTGGAGGACACTCAATTTCAGCTTTTCTAACTAACGTCCCCAATCTGTTTAGCTCTATAAGGCTAGTTGCTAAATATTCTTTGTGTGATACCTACGTCTGAAATGATCAGCAAAACACATTCCTCCCGTGAGAAATGGCTTTCTTCTGCCAGTTAGGACAAAGGTAGGTGAAGAAGCAGAAAAGTCCTCCATTCTAGTTGACAGTGCCAAACTAAGAACTGTTTTGGCTGTGGAACAGCAGTCTTTACTCAACCTTTCTTATTTTTGCTGCTACTCAGGTAATGGATCCACAGGAAAACAATGTGGTTGACTGGTATGGCCAGATCTTGACAAATCTTCAGAATTTGCATTTACTGCATTTACCCATAAATGTCACAACAGTGATGGGTCCCTCTCTGGTAGCACACTGCAGGCTGGAGCAGAGAAAAGGCATCTCAGCACACATTTATGCCCCACAACTGTTACATCACCACTGTCTCCTCCATTTAAGAAACATCTTGGTCAATAATGACCAGCAACATTTTTAGATGGATAAACATAAATTTGGTCTAGTTTATAAAATCAGGGTTATTTGCAAAACTTTATCACTTTATTAGCATTGACAACATAGCTCCCAACTGATTTTGGGATTGGGAGTCTTGCTGTAGAACAGTGCTTCTTAACTGAGGGTGCTTTTGACCCCCAGAATATGTCTGGAGACATTTTTGTTGAAACAACTGGGGATGCTGCTTATGGGCATCTAGTGGGCAGAATCCAGGGGCGTTGTTAAAAATCTTACAATTGGGCTTCCCTGGTGGCACAGTGGTTGAGAATCCGCCTGCCAATGCAGGGGACACAGGTTCGATCCCTGGTCCAGGAAGATCCCACATGCCGCCGAGCAACTAAGCCTGTGCACCACAACTACTGAGCCTGTGCTCTAGAACCCGCGAGCCACAACTACTGAGCCCGCATGCCACAACTACTGAAGCCCGTGCGCCTAGAGCCTGTGCTCCACAACAAGAGAATCCACTTCAGTGAGAAGCCCTGGCACCGCAACGAAGAGTAGCCCCCACTCACCGCAACTAGAGAAAGCCTGGCAGCAGCAACAAAGACCCAACGCAGCCTAAAGTAAATAAATTTATTAAAAAAAAAAAAAAAAGAACTGGTTACTCTTATTAAAAAAAAAAAATCTTACAATACACAGGACAGGGCCACAGTCAAAGAATTATCTTGCTCAAAATGGTGATAGTGCTGAGCTTGAGAAACCTGGCTGTAGAAGAATCTGCCGGGTCCAGCTCCTGCCCACCTCACTAAACCCCTCAGCCCTTCTCTGCATGGCAGCTGGCCTCTTTTGCGTCCCATCAGGACACAGGGATCACCTATATTGGTTTTCATTGTTGGCTTGTTGGGCAGCCTCTAGGGCAAGGGATATCTGCTTGCAGGAATCTCTTCTCCCCCCACCCCCACCATGGGTAGCTGGGATAAGTGTGTATTTCAGGCTGACCTGAAGGATTACAATGGCACAACTAGCTTGAGGGTGGCTGAGACCCAATTCTATAATAACTAGCTTGAGCGCTTAACAAAATCAAAGAGATGAATAGATATCACCTATGCTGCCCCTCTGTGTTTAGGAAGGTGAAATAATCAGAAATAAATGGAGAAAGTTGTTAAACAGGTGGCTCAACTACAAAAGGAAGTTAAAACCAAATTGTACGGTTAACCTATTACTTTGTTGTAGCCATTGCTTCTGCTGCTGCTGTTGTAATTGACACCTACCCTAAATTACGGCACCCTTGGCAAATACATTCTTCATACTCTTGGCTCCAATAAGCTTTTTCGATATATATTTTTGACTATAGAAAAGAATATCTGAAAACTAGGAGCAGTGATAACATGGATAATATATTATATCCTGGAAAAAATGTGGATCCAGTTCTGCAAGCCATGTTTTTGTTTTTTTGAGACCTCATTTTCCCCAAATGGTCCATGTTTCTTTTTGTGACTCTGAGAAAGGATAGTCATGACTTTGAATTAGTCATTAGCCAATGGGCACCTGCTCTGAATCAGCAGCAAAAATGGACACAAAAGAATCATTTGGTATTCCCATCAAGGAAAACCTATGGGGTAGCTATGAATTTTGTTCAGTTGAAAAACTTAAAAGGAAAAATTTTATGGGCTTTGAATGCCCATCCTTTTGGGTTGCAGAGAAATCGATTCTTAGTGTTTACTAGTGCTCACCCTCCCACCCACACCCACCCTCCCCACCACCACCTGTGGAGGAGGCAGCCTGGAGCATTAGCCCCTTGTACTGATTTCTACAACATGGTCATCATCTGGGCAGTCCCTATGGAGCTGCTATGGTAACAGCTCCAGAGGGTGCCATTCACCATGGACCAGAATATAAACAGTTCCCTTGGAAATGTTCAGAAGAGACATGGCACCTCAGTGCTGCTTGGCAAAGCTGTGGCATGGGAACTTCTGCCAATTCTGGAAGCTACTGGGATCATGGTCAAGCTGGCCATTTCCCTCTGAAATCCTTCCCTCTCCCTGGAGCACAGGGCTCCATGTCATCTCCTTCCCAGTTTGCGGGAAGCTCAGCAGAGCTTGTAAGACCTCTCCTTCATAGCTCCTTGCCTTTCCTCTCATAAAACTCACCCACACACCTACCCACCCAGTGTTCTAATCACCTTCAGTGGATCACCAGAAACCTGAATTTAGCCTTTCCTTGGTGGGAGGAGGGGAGAGCGGGTTGGGTAGAAAACTGGGATGTTAAAATAAGTCTGTTTTTTTGTCCTGTTTTCTAATTCATCCTGACCTACCTGGGGCTGAGTCAGTCCCAGAGTTTTTTCAAGGAGATTTCTAAGATAACTCGGCAAATGAGAAGAGGAGGGAGCATCCAGAGCATTATACCTCATGAACAGGAGCCAGATTGTCACCTCCTCAGCATGAGAAAGAGAAAGTAACTGAAGAGTGAAAGGTATGAAGGGGAAAGCAGCAAAGACAAAGTGTAAGTGCATCCATGCAGAGTATAGGCTAGGTGACAAGTCTGTCCATGCAGAATATATGCCAGACAACCAACTCTGTCTCTCAGGTTTCCTTCCTTCATTGTCTCTCGGGCAGTGCTTGCATTCACCCTCTTGTTCTCATCACACTTCTTTCCTCCTGGCACCACCTAGTCCAGTGGGGCCCTGTCTCTGGCAGCGTCCAGCCCTGTTGGGTCCATCTATTGGTGTCAAGAGTTGATTCTCAGAGAATGATGTTTCCAAGCTGTAAGTATGGAGAAAAACCTTTATAATCAGGAAGAGAATGGAGACTCCAAATGTCCCCAGAATAAGGATTTCCCATGAGAAGAAGCACTCTGGCCCCACCTCGACATTTCCCCTTCGAATAGCGCCTTTATAATTCATTTCTTTGCTTAGACATATTGCTCTGCTGTTTAACGGATGCTCACCACCTTGAAGGCTGTTCATTGTTCCCTTTGTGCCCTCATGGTAGTGCTAAGCACATTGCCTTGCACATGTGAGGTGTTCTGCAATGTCCTGTGCAGTGAAAATAAAAGCAGGAAGCAGCCATGAAGATGAAAAAACTAACAAAAAAGTATGGGGACCAAAGCCACTGGTAACCATTTTTATAATCTAATTAATCTTTTATAGCAGCAGCCCTACTCCTGAAAGGTGTCTCACCTTGGAAATGAGACAGTGTTGTGTGTGTGTGTGTATGTGTGTGTTTTAAAGAAGGAACTAAGGAACTAGAGGTCGCTGCAGCTGGCTGGTTGCTCAGCCACCCTCCCACCACAGTGCTGGGAGCCTGAGATTCCCTGATGAGTGTGGCTTTTACTGCTTCCATGAGCCCCGTTAGCTGCATCGGGAGAGCGTCTGAGCCTAGGCAGCCCGCGATCCTGGAGCGCTTCCCTTTCATGTGCCCCACTGCTTATCTGCTCTGACAACAATATGGTGAGACTTCCCTCCCTCTGGCCTGGGGCCACAGCGGCCATCAGAGCACACACCGTGCACTAGGAGTGGGCAGAATAGCAAGAAAAGGTCAGAATGAATACTTACTTCTCTTGAAAGAATTATACCTTAGCTCAATTGCTTGTCCACAGAACAGAGAACATCTCTGCAAGGGATTTGTCAAACCAGCAAGTGCTCCTGAGGGTCCTGAGGGTGGGATGTTGAACTTCTAACCACGACTAGAGTCAGTCACAAGTGACCCTCCTTTATAATGACTAACAACCCTAATAAAAGGGGGTCTTAAGGGGAAAGGGCCCTCTCATCTCTGAGGGCTGATAAAGGATAAAGGGAAAGTGGTAGGCGGTGTATAATATCTGGATCTGCTTATCTTGAGGGAGAAGGAAAGCAGGAATGAATGGGCACCAGAGTGCCACATGATGCCAACTCTCTGGAGGTCTTCCAGGGCAGGGGCCCGTGTCCAGGCCTTATTTGATAAGATGTCATAAATGCCAATTCTCCTTTGCTGCCTTAGAATTTGTATCTTTCATTCTAAGAGGTTTCCTCATTGCAAATGGTTTCCTCATTGCAAAAAAGAAAATGAATAAGTAAAAACGTTTAAATTTTAAAAATTAAAAAATAAAATGGGAGAAAAAGGACACCAATTTGCAATGTCACTGATGAATGAGACATGGCTTCATGGTGGTTGATGTGATGTGTCCATTCACTTTTGGTGTGGGATAAACCACCCTAAAACTTAGTGGCTTAAGACACACTAATTTAACCCACAATTTTGTGGGTCAGCACTTTGGCCAGCCTCAGCTGGGAAGGTCTGGTGGAGGCTGGGCTGTGAAGTCCATGGTCAGCTGCTGAACCTACTAGGGCAGGAACAGCTCACCTCTGCTCCACGAGGGCTCTCATCCTCCAACACGCTGGCCGAGGTCACTGATCCAAGGTCCCTGACCCCAGGTCGCTGACCTGAGGTCGCTGACCCAATGGCAGGCAGGATTCCAGACACAAAGCTGAACTGTTCAGAGCTTCTGGAGGCCCAGCTCCCAGCTGACACTCCATGGTCTCTGTCTTATTCTACTAGTCAGAGCAGGTCCCAATGTTAAAGCCATTATAAGGAGTCAGGAAGATACGCCACCTCTTGAAAGGAGATGTTGCAAAGTCACACTGCAAAGTGGTGTGGCTTCAGAGAGGTGTCAAGAACGGGTAACTCTTTCAAACTGTCTACGCAGTGATACTTTTCATCACTTGGTCCTGGTCTGTGTCACAGCTTTGCAGGGACCCACAGAGGCAACAAGGGGCTGATTTGAAAGGAGAGCCCTGGCCTAAGAAGCAGGGGGGCTGGATTCTTGTCCTGACTTCCATCGTCAGACTGTGCGACCCTGAGACTTTGCTCTCATCTTCTCTGTAAGATGAAGGAGGCAGCCTCAGTCAACTCTAAGGCCCTTTCCGTGACGAATGTCCTGCGATTCCCCAATAGCAGCATTCCCAATCAGTGGCTCAACAAGTAAGCATAAGATATATTTTTGTATTAAAAAATGGATATTGTTGTTTTCCATTATCTTCTGCTCTGGTCATCACCCACAGCTAGCTTGTTCCTTTTTTTTTTTTTTTCATTTTGCTTTTTAATTTTAATTTATTTATTTAAAAAAAATTATTTTATATTAGACTACAGTTGATTTACAATGTTGTGTTAGTTTCAGGTGTACAGCAAAGTGATTCAGTTATACATATACATGTATCTATTCTTTTTCAAATTATTTTCCCATCTAGATTATTACAGAATATTGAGCAGAATTCCCTGTGCTATACAGGTTATCTATTTTAAATATAGTAGTGTGTATATGTCAATCCCAAACTCCCAATTTCTCTCTCTCCCTGACCTTTCCCCTTTGGTAACCATAAGTTTGTTTTCTATGTCTGTGAGTCTGTTTCTGTTTTGTAAATAAGTTCATTAGTATCATTTTTTTTTAGATTCCACATGTAAGTGATATCATATGGTATTTGTCTTTCTTTGTCTGACTTACCTCACTTAGTATGATAATCTCTAGGTCGAACCATGTTGCTGTAAATGGCATTATTTCATTCTTTTTTATGGCTGAGTAATATTCCATTGTATATATGTACCACATCTTCTTTATCCATTCATCTGTCGATGGTTGTTCCTTTTCTATTCTGTCTAAGGTATCTTTTGGGAAATTTGGATCCATTGGGAGGCAAAGAGTATAATAATTAGTCTCTTCTTGAATTTAATTACCTGTTTCATAAATAATATTATGAAAACAATGTCACAAGTAGAAAAACAGTAAAAAATCCTATCACTCAAAGAATACAGACAAAATTACACATGTTCTATAAATGAAAACAATGTCACAAATAGAAAAACAGTAAAAAATCCTATCACTCAAGGAATGCAGACATAATTACACATGTTCTATAAATATTCATATATAACATACATGGTGTTTGAAATTCATAGTCATCATCTTTGAAGTATATATCTTTATTTTAAGGAACACACATACAGAATACAGCACACAAGTATACATCTCAATGAATTTTCAAGATGTAAACGTACCCACGTAACGATCATCCAGGTCAAACAAAACATTACCAAAACCCAAAAGCCCTCCTCATTTCCTCTCTCAATTACTACCCAACTCCCCAAAGTTAGCTAGGATCCTGACTCCTTTTACTATGGATCAAGTTTGGCCTCCAGGTAGATGGAATCATGCAGTAGGCATGCTTTTCTATCTGGCTTCTCATTCAAAATTATGTTTGTGAGATTTATTTGTGCTACTGCATGTGGCAGTAGTTTTTTCATTTTCACTCCCATAAATCATTCCTTTGTATCAACATACCAATAATTTGTTCATCTATTCCATGGTTGGGCATTTTGGTACTTTCCAGTTTGGGACTATTATGAATGGGACCTATTATATATATATATATATATATATAATGGGACCTATGGGACCTATTATAGGTCTATGAATATTCTCATAAATGTTTTTGGTGCACACGTGTACAACTTTTTTAGATATATACCTAGGAGAGAAATCGTTAAGTCAGAAGTTTTATGTTCAGCTATAGTACCTACTGTTAAACTGTTTTCCAAATCAGTTTTACCAGATTACATACCAACAGCAACAAATCAGAGTTCCCAATCTTTGCCAGTACTTGGTGATGTCAGCCTTTTTAAATTTTAGCAAATCTAGTGAGTGTGTACCTGTATGTCATTGTGGTTTTGTGAATGCCATTTTCATGAAGTTTCTTTTGTTTTTTTTAACACATTATAGATCATGCCTTGAAGTTCCATCTAGTCTTCTGAGTTCTCTGATTCTTCCTTTTCTGGTATGGAATTTTTAAGAAACATGCAAAAGCAAAATATGGTATATACATGCAATGGAATAGTATTCAGCTCTTAAAAAGAAGGAAATTATGACCTGTTATACCATGCATGAAATTTGAGGACATTATGCTAAGTGAAATAAGCAAGTCACAAAAAAACAAATACTGTATTATTCCACTTATATAAGGTACTTAAAGTAGCCAAAGTCATGGAGACAAAGAGCAGAATGATGGCTGTCAGGGGCCAGGGGAAGGTGGGGGGTCGAGGGACAGGGGAAGTTATTGTTTAACAGGTACAGAGTTTCAGTTTTGCAAGACGAAAAGAGTTCTGGAGATGGATGGTGGTGATGGCTGCACAACAATTTAAATGTACTGAATACCACTAAACTGCACACTTTAAAATGGTTAAATGGTAAATTTTATGTTATGTGTATTTTACTAGAATAAAAAAAAACAGACAGAAATAAACCAGACATCAGTGCAAAAGTTTGTATAAAATATGGTATCTCCTCCTGTCTCAACCTTCAGAGTCCTTTCAGGAGGTGCCAGTTAGGCTCTGGAGAGAAAGAAGAATATAAATAGCAGAATGTTTCCAAGCAGAATATGTTTCTTCGCTAAGCATCAGAGAAGTTACCTACCCCCTCCACCCACAAAAAAATAGAATCACTGGGTATACAGAAGTCACAAGGAAGCAGATTTCAAGTCAGTGTAAGAAAGTATCTTTTTTTTTTTTTGGCTGCATTGGGTCTTTGTTGCTGCACATGGGTTTTCTCTAGTTGTGGTTAGCAGGGGCTACTCTTCATTGTGGTGCGCAGGCTTCTCATTGCAGTGGCTTCTCTTGTTGCAGAGCATGGGCTCTAGGCGCGCGGGCTTCAGTAGTTGCAACACACAAGCTCAGTAGTTGTGGCTCGCAGGCTCTAGTGCACAGGCTCATTAGTTATGGCGCATGGTCTTAGTTGTTCTGTGGCATGTGGGATCTTCCTGGACCAGGGCTCGAACCCGTGTCCCCTGCATTGGCAGGAGGATTCTTAACCACTGCACCACCAGAGGAAGTCCCAAAAGTATCTTTACATGAACTGAATAATAGCAAAATGGCCTTCTGGACACTGACAGTTTTGATTTTTGGTTTTTTTTTGAAGGATGCTTCAGAGATAGGAAAACTGAATTTCCTTTTGAATCTGTAATTCTAGTAGGTTTTTCTTGACAGTTGAATCTTGAACTGAATATGGACATTGATTATCCCTGGACTATTCGAAGTGCCTTTTTGAAAGTGTTTCCCCTTCCATAGGAAGGTCTGGGAGCTAGGTGGTCCTTTCAGATCATTTACAGCCATGACCCAGCAAACAAAAATAGCCTTGAGATGACATATGCCATTGTTAAGAATAAACTCTGATGGAAACAGACCAACTTCATGGATGCCTGTTAGCCTGCTTGCTTTCTTAGAGACTTGCTGCTATAGACTTAATGTTTGTGTTCCCCCAAAATTCCCATGTTGAAACCTAATCCCTAATGTGATGGTATTTGGAGTCAGGGTCATTGGGAGGGAAGTGGGTGGCTAGGATGGTGCTCTCCGTGAACGGGGTTAGTGCCCTTATAACAGAGACCCTGGAGAGCTCCCACACTCCTTCTCTATGTAAAGACACAGCAAGAAGACAGCTGTCTACGAACCAGGAAACAGGACCTCCTCACACACAGAATCTTCCAGCACCTTGATCTTAGACTCCCTGCCTAAGAACTGTGAGAAATGAATGTTGTTTAAGCTACCCTATCTCTGGTATTTTTGTTATAGCAGCATGAATGGACTAAGATACTTGGCTCCCTAACTTCATCTGTATTCTATAGCCAAGCCCTTAGTCTCTAGTATTTTCCATTTGAACTCCTACTGACCACCCCCTCCAAACTCCTCGGTCTGAATTAGATGCCAGCCTATCTTTTCTCTGGGACCCCCTGGCACAGTCCCAAGCCAGCCTTGTAATACCCTATGCGGTGCCAGGTGAGAAGAATATTCCTTACTCAAGACATTTCCTGTCTGAAATGGAAACCTGGTAAATGACTGGCATAAATATCGTGATCACTTTTAAGTAGGATATGAATCAACTTGGTGTAAAGGACTCTTTTGTGGTTATTTTTACTTCTATTAGAGGCTTGTCAAGAAACATTATTTTAATAGGCACTAAGTCCAAGCTTATTTTTAACCTGTTTAGGTCTCCAATATTCTTCACCCTGAAATATTCAAGGCAATTTGTACAGTCAGGTCTAGATGCAAAGTGCAGTTGGAAACCTTTTGTTTAGTCTGGAGGAAATTTTATGTCAAAAGATCCTATCAACCAGGTTAAAATAGATGATTTCTAAGATCCATTTTAGTTTTAGAATGCTGTGATGTTATTAAGTAATAATAATGGAAATCATTCACTGACTGCTTTCATCTCACAAGGGATAGAGGTGCAATTACTTCCCCCCATCGTACACATGAGGAAACGAAGTTGTATTATGGATGAATAAACTGCTGCAGATATTTCCAGTGCTGGGAATCTAATTCTGGCTACAATGCACACATGTTCTTAACCATTGCTCTCTGTAAAGGGTGATGGCTTATCATCCTCATTTTCCCAGCCAGACTGAAAGGAAAAAGCATCAGGAATGAGAAGGGATATGAGTTGAATAGAAAAACCCACCATCAGTAAGAGTTAACAAGCAGTAAAAATGCTACTATAATGGAGCTATCACATATTTGCTGAAATATTTAAAGAGATATTACGTACTTCTCTCTAATTACAATCAATCAGGTGAACTTGCCCAATTCAGAGACTACAGGAACAGTAGAAGAATTTTCCATCCTGAAAGTCTGCATCTAGTGTGGTCCCAGAGAGTCTAACCTGTTTACCCACTGAAAGTGTTACTCAAATATAACTTTTAAAGAAAGAGACTAAGGTACTTCATCACTGTTTTCCCTGGCATGTAGAAGACTAGAAATACTTACTGACTGCCCAGTTGGTTGAATTTGAGCATGTTCTGCTGTACTTTGGTGGGCAGATGAAGTGGGCTAGCTATGATTTTATTGAGATGTGGGTTTGATAAATCTCCTTAGATATGAAATAACTGAACTAGTTAGGAGTGATGGTAAAAGCTATTGGGATAAGACCCCCAAACAGATGAGAGGAAGCCATGGTTATAGCCCTTGGCCCCAGGAGGAGAGGGGCAGGGTCCTTGAGTTTAATATAATAGTCTTGACTGAGCTTTGGGGAAAGGAATAGTTTACATGCAGAACAGTCCCTTCAACTAAATTGGGATCTGGATGAGTCTTGGGGGAACTTGGGGGCAGGTTTCTAAGAAGAAAGGGACTTCACAGCCTTTTTAACTCGCTGGTGAAAAAGCGCACCAGTGAGTCTTCAGGAAACTGGAAGCAGCAAGCCATTTGTTTCTGGCTTCATTTCAGAACTTAGCCTGGAAGAGAGGAGACCCTTCATCCCATGACTCATGGGAGTTGTTGGTGATGAGCCACAAGCCAATGACTGTCAGTCAAAATGGATGAATGAGGTGGAGGACAAAGAAGAAATTTTAAGGACCATTAGAATGGATGATATCATGGAAACCAAGGCCTAAGCAGATTGTCAGGAACAACAGACAGTAGGAGAGGTGGCTCCTTGAGTGTAAGAGGTCTGCAGTGTACTGGCCAGAACAAGTTGGGTCACCTTCAGTACTGCCACCAAATGACTCTATCCCTGGGGCCTGGCAAGAAGAGCACTGGTCAGAGCTGTCTCCTACAACCAGACCTCCTGGGACCAGGCTGGATGTTGAGAAGCTCTCTACGTGTCTTCTGGTGCTTTCAAGAAGCCACACTCCCCATCTTTACTGGTAAAGCATCTAGATAAGTCTGCCATATGGGGACACATGGCATTATCAGAGAACAACAGAAAACAAGGATACTCATAAATGTTCTCTTTACAAACCTCCTGTATTCAAGTTACTAAAGGTGATAAGTCTGACAATAGAAATGAACATTTACTTATATTAACACCAACTTTGTTATTTCCTCAAGGGACTCAGAGAAGAAATTTGTCCTATATCTCAGTACCAAGAACAGTTTTGCTTCTTCTAAGCAGTTCTTTTGCTTTTATGGTATTTGTGCTGTGAATCATGGGAGAAATCTTGTTCCCTGTTACTAATCAGAGCAGATCTAAATTTATGACCATACATCTGTATAGAATACAATTCTTACACAATGCATTTGGGATTCTAACTTTTTAAATCTTATTTTAACTTTTCTCTAATATTTCAATTTACCTACTCTAATTTTCCCTAAATTCAACTGGGAAATCACTTTTGCTTCATTGTTGTTGTTGTTGTCATGTGTAAACAGACTCAATGCAATCCTTATCAAATTACCAATGGAATTTTTCACAGAACTAGAATAGAAAATTTTACAGTTTGTATGGTAGCACAAAAGACCCCGAATAGCCAAAGCAATCTTGAGAAAGAAAAAAGGAGCTGGAGGAATCAGGCTCCCTGACTTCGGACTATACTACAAAGCTACAGCCATCAAAACAGTATGATACTAGCACAAAAACAGAAATATAGACCAATGGAACAGGATAGAAAGCCCAGAGATAAACTTATGCACCTATGGTCACCTAATCTATGACAAAGGAGGCAAGAATATACAATGGAGAAAAGACAGCCTCTTCAATAAGTGGTGCTGGGAAAACTGTACAGCTACATGTAAAAGAATGAAATTAGAACACTATCTAATACCAAACACAAAAATAAACTCAAAATGGATTAAATACCTGTATGTAAGGCCAGACACTATAAAACTCTTAGAGGAAAACATAGGAAAAGTACTCTTTGACATAAATTGCAGCAAGATCCTTTTTGACCCACCTCCTAGAGTAATGAAAATAAAAACAAAAATAAACAAATGGAACCTAATTAAACTTAAAAGCTTTTGCACAGCAAAACCATAAACAAGATGAAAAGCCAACCTCAGAATGGGAGAAAATATTTGCAAACGAAGCAACTGACAAAGGATTAATCTCCAAAATATACAAACAGCTCATGAAGCTCAATATCAAAAAACACACAATCTTGGACTTCCCCAGCGGCGCAGTGGTTAAGAATCCACCTGCCAATGCAGGGGACATAGGTTTGAGCCCTGGTCCGGGAAGATCCCACATGCCGTGGAGGAACTAAGCCCATACACCACAACTACTGAGCCTGCACTCTAAAGCCCATGAGCCACAACTACTGAGCCCATGCACCACAACTACTGAAGCCCGCGTGCCTAGAGCCCATGCTCCACAACAAGAGAAGCCACTGCAATGAGAAGCCTGCGCACCACAACAAAGAGTAGCCCCCACTCACTGCAACTAGAGAAAGCCTGCGCGCAATAACGAAGACCCAGAGCAGTCAAAAATAAATAAATAAAATAAATAAATTTATTCAAAAAACCCAAAAAACACACAACCCAATCAAAAAATGGGCAGAAGACCTAAACAGACATTTCTCCAAAGAAGACATACAGATGACCATCAAACACATGAAAAGATGCTCAACATCACTAATTATCAGAGAAATGCAAATCAAAACTACAATGAGGTATCACCTCACACGGGTCAGAATGGCCATCATTAAAAAGTGTATAAATAACAAATGCTAAAGAGGGTGTGGAGAAAAGGGAACCCTCTTGCACCATTGGTGGAAATGTAAATTGATACAGCCGCTATGGAGAACAGTATGGAGGTTCCTTAAAAAACTAAAAATAGAACTACCATATGACCCAACAATCCCACTCCTGTGCATATACCCAGAGAAAACCATAATTCAAAAAGACATGCACCCCAATGTTCACTGCAGCACTATATACAATAGCCAGGACATGGAAGCAACCTAAATGTCCATCAACAGAGGAATGGATAAAGAAGATGTGGTACATATATACAATGGAATATTACTCAGCCATAAAAAGGAACAAAACTGGGTCATTTGCAGAGACGTGGATGGACCTAGAGACTGTCATACAGAGTGAAGAAGTCAGAAAGAGAAAAACAAATATCATAAATTAACGCATATATGTGGAATCTAGAAAAATGGTATAGATCATCTTATTGGCAAAGCAGAAATAGAGACACAGACATAGAAAACAAATGTATGGACACCAAGGGAGGAAGTGGGGGTTGGGATGAATTGGGAGATTGGGATTGACATATACATTATTGGGATTGACATATACATATGTATATGGGATTGACATATACATATACATATATTGATACTATATATAAAATAGATAATGAGAACCTACAGTATAGCTCAGGGAACTCTACTCAGTACTCTGTGGTGACCTAAATGAGAAGGAAGTCCAAAAAAGAGTGGATATATGTATAAGTATAGCTGATTCACTTTGCAGTACAGTAGAAACTAACACAGCATTGTAAAGCAAATATACTCCAATAAAAATTAATTTAAAAAAACAACAAAAAATTATCATATTGTACACTTCAAATATCTTACAGTTTTATTTATCAGTTATACCTCAATGAAGCTGAAAATAAAAGAAAATGGAGACTGCAAAAATAACAATGAAACAATATTAAAGCTTCAAAATCTCTAGAGTCCCTCTTCTTTCAGTTTTCAAACCAAACAAACACACCACTTCCTATATTTTCCTCCTCCTGTCAAATTGAGTGTCATATTTTGGAGGGTGCTTTTGTGGTACATTAATATCATGGCACCCATAGGGTCTTGGGAAGTTATCATGAGTTTATAAGATATTCACAAAATCCCACTAGCTTGTAAATTCCATGAGGACAAGAGCTGGCTGTTTTGCTTACCACTGAGTTCTCTACATCTAGCTCAATGGCTTGTGGGCTGGGCTACTGCATTTTCATCAAAATGGATTGGGAAACAAGCAGCAATTTCCAGAGCAGCAAAGCATGAAAATGCCAACCATAGATTTAGAAATAATAATGCCTTTGAAGTCTGGAATTGTAGTTTGTAAGAATCATTGCAGTAAATCAGTAAAAAAGCTTAATAGCGTCAATTCTCCCAAATTGCTACATCCATTTCATTTCAATCATCTTTGACCTTCCCTTCTTATTACCCACTCCAATTTTAAAGAAAGAAAACAATTCCATATGTCCCCCTTTTCTCCAACTCCTTGTTTAAAAATTGGCAGTAGGTGCTAGGAAGCCAAGATTTGGCATGTCTAAGAGTTAAAGTGGAAAAAAGCATGAAAAAAAATCCATTTTCCCTAAACTCATTGATCTTCCTGGGTTCCTACTGTCATCGGATTCTCCTCAGCAGGCTTCATCTCAGTCCATTGCCAGCTAGTATGTATGGAGTCAGCATACACATATAAATCACATTATGCTAGACACAGAGGATACAAGTAGCTGAAAATAGTCTCCAAAGCCCAAATGAGATGCTGCAGATTTGTGTCACCAAGTCACTAAAGAAAGCATTCCTGTAAAATGAAGGGGTAAGTTGAAAAAAAAGTCAGAGTAGTGAGTCTTTTTCTTTTTTTTTCCTTTTATTTTTATTGTGCAAAAATTACAAAGGGGATATTAAGATTTTTCTTGTCAGGGGATACTATGCTAAATATGTTGACACAAATACTCCAGTGTTTTGTTGTTTTGTTTTGGTTTAGTTTGGTTTGGGGTTTTCGCTAACATGTCGATGAATCAAAGAATAGAATCATCTCTGAGTGTAAGAGGAACTTTTGAGATCTCACCCTTAATTAATTTATCTATCAACATCAACATGAAAGAACAGAGGGGGAAAAAAGTATACTTTTAAGAGTAAATAAAACTCTATTGAAGATGAATCTCAAATGCATTCTATTACATGAAAGAAGCCACACTCAAAATACTACCTGCTATGTAATTTCATTCATGTAACATCCTGGAAAAAGCAATAGGATGGAGACAGAAAACAAACCAGTGGTGGCCTGGGGGCTGGGGTAGGAGCTGACGTAAAGGAGTAGGTGAGAATTTGGGGGCGGGGGAGGTGATAGAAATGTTCTATGTCTTGTCCTTGTGGTCACGCAACTGCGTGCATCTATCAAAACTCGCAGAAATGTGCACTAAAAATGGCAAATTTACTCTATTTGAATTACTCCATAATAAAAATAAAATGAGGGGACACAAGCATGCCAGCTTCTCCCTGAGGGGGTTGGGGCGTGAACGGAGCAGGTAGAGGAGGTGGAGGAGGACCCACACCAGCATCGTCATGATCACAGCTCTGACGTGACAAACGTAGCTCATTACAGACTGAGGAGGCTGCCAGCAAGGGTTTCAAACCCCAGTCTGTCTGACTCCAAACCCCCAGAGTTTCATCACGGTGCTACACTGCTTCCCCTATTCTGAGACCGGCCGTCACAGTTCAGAAATGCACTGACTTCCCAGGACCTCTGGGGAAGGGCAGGGGAGCCCCGCTCACACACGAGGAAACTACCAGAGAGTCATAACTCACCCAAGAGCCAGAGCGAGCACTCAGACTCAGGTCTATCTGACCCTATAACACGTTTTCCTTGTTTCTGTTCTTGTGGTTTGCTTGTTTATTCTTGTTTTATTCCTTCCAACACTTTTGTCTATAAAAGCTGAAAATTACAAAGGGAATGTGTGTCTATCATTTTTCATACTCATGCACACGAGGAACGCAGGTCTTGTTATTAAAGAGTTTGCAAATGTAGCTACTTTGAGCAGTTAATGATAATCCTATGCATTTGCATTAAATAAATAAACAATAAATTCACTTTAGTAAAATTTGAAGATGTTGAGTGAATTAAAAACATGGCTTTCGGAACCAGATGGCCCAGGTTTGAAATGCCATTTAAGGCTTAGGAGCCAAACCTGGACAAATTTCTTAAACTCTCTGTGCCTCAGTTTCTTCAACTGTAAAATAAAGATGACAACAGTACCAAACTCATAGAGTTGTCTTTGGTATTAAATTAGTTAATATGTATACAACACTCAGAACAGTGCATGGGATATATGATAAAGAATTGATACTTTTTATTTTATTTTATTTTATTTTTTGGGGGGGTAAAAATGCAAAGATATAGAAGGATAAGGTATAAAAGATGATCAACTCCAACAAAAAAATGTTGCTGCTTTCCTTCCTTCTTTCCTTTTCTGCTCTTACTTTCCTTCTTTTTCACACACACACAAAAATGTTATAACCTAAAAGTGACCCAAAAAAGAGCAACAACTAAAATCTTAAAAAAAAAAAAATCCCCTGGCTCTTATATATAGTTCAATAATTCTAGGGGGGGTGAAAGAAGTATTAAAACTGGGGAAAATATAAAATTTCTTTAAGATAAAATCTTTCTTTGAGCCTACACACCTGTCCTGCTTATCATTAAATACTCAAAGCTAAATACTCTCAATATAGTCTATATTTAATCAAAGTGTTATTGATTTCCAATTGTGCCAGATATTACAGGGACCATGCAGATTGGCTTTCAGAGACCTGAGTCATCTATTGGTCAAATCTTGGGAAATATCTAGATAGGTGGCTTTTTTTTTTTTTTAAGGTTTACTTTTATTTATTTTTGGCTGTGTTGGGTCTTTGTTGCTGCACGCAGGCTTCCTCTAGTTGTGGCGAGCGGGGGCTACTCTTCGTTGCAGTGCGTGGGCTTCTCCTTGCAGTGTCTTGTCTTGTTGCAGAGGACGGACTCTAGGCGTGCAGGCTTCAGTAGTTGTGGCATGTGGGCTCAGTAGTTGTGTCACGTGGGCTCAGTAGTTGTGGCATGTGGGCTCTAGAGCGCAGGCTCAGTAGTTGTGGCGCATGAGCTTTGTTGCTCCGCAGCATACGGGATGCTCCCAGACCAGAGATCGAACCCGTGTCCCCTGCATTGGCAGGCGGATGCCAATCCACTGCACCACCAGGGAAGTCCAGGAGATGGGTTGCCTTTTTTTTTTTTTTAACATCTTTATTGGAGTATAATTGCTTTACAGTGTTGTGTTTCTGCTGTATAACAAAGTGAATCAGCTATATGTATACATATATCCCCATATCCCTTCCCTCTTACGTCTCCCTCCCACCCTCCCTATCCCACCCCTCTAGGTGGTCACAAAGCACCGAGCTGAACTCCCTGTGCCATGCAGCTGCTTCCCACTAGCTATCTATTTTACATTTGGTAGTGTATGTATGTCCATGCCACTCTCTCACTTTGTCCCAGCTTACCCTTCCCCCTCCCCATGTCCTCAAGTCCATTCTCTATGTCTGCGTCTTTATTCCTGTCCTGAATGGTTCTTCAGAACCTTTTTTTTTTTTTTTTTTTTTTTAGATTCCATATATATCTGTTAGCATACAGTATTTGTTTTTCTCTTTCTGACTTACTTCACTCTGTATGACAGACTCTAGGTCCATCCACCTCACTACAAATAACTCAATTTCATTTCTTTTTATGGCTGAATAATATTCCATTATATATATGTGCCACATATTCTTTATCCATTCATCTGTCAATAGACACTTAGGTTGCTTCCATGTCCTGGCTATTGTAAATAGTGCTGCAATGAACATTGTGATACATGACTCTTTTTGAATTATGGTTTTCTCAGGGTATATGCCCAGTAATGGGATGGCTGGGTCATATGGTAGTTCTATTTTTAGTTTTTTAAGGAACCTCCATACTGTTCTCCACAGTGGCTATATCAATTTATATTCCCACCAACAATGCAAGAGGGTTCCCTTTTCTCTATACCCTCTCCAGCATTTACTGTTTGTAGATTTTTTGATGATGGCCATTCTGACCGGTGTGAGGTGATACCTCATTGTAGTTTTGATTTGCATTTCTCTCATGATTACTGATGTTGAGCATCCTTTCATGTGTTTGTTGGCAATCTGTATATCTTCTTTGGAGAAATGTCTATTTAGGTCTTCTGCCCATTTTTGGATTGCATTGTTGTTTTTTTTTAATATTGAGCTGCATGAGCTGCTTGTAAATTATGGAGATTAATCCTTTGTCAGTTGCTTCTTTTGCAAATATTTTCTCCCATTCTGAGGGTTGTCTTTTGGACTTGTTTATGGTTTCCTTTGCTGTGCAAAAGCTTTTAAATTTCATTAGGTCCCATTTGTTTATTTTTATTTTTAATTCTGTTTCTCTAGGAGGTGGGTCAAAAGGATCTTGTGCTGTGATTTATGTCATACAGGGTTCTGCCTATGTTTTCCTCCAAAAGTTTGATAGTGTCTGGCCTTACATTTAGGTCTTTAATCCATTTTGAGTTTATTTTTGTGTATGGTGTTAGGGAGTGTTCTAATTTCATTCTTTTACATGTAGCTGTCCAGTTTTCCCAGCACCACTTATTGAAGAGGTTGTCTTTTCTCGATTATATATTCTTGCCTCCTTTATCAAAGATAAGGTGATCACATGTGTGTGGGTTTATCTCTAGGCTTTCTATCCTGTTCCAATGGTCTATATTTCTGTTTTTGTGCCAGTACCATACTGTCTTGATGGCTGTAGCTTTGTAGTATATTCTGAAGTCAGGGAGCCTGATTCCTCCAGCTCCATTTTTCTTTCTCAAGATTGCTTTGGCTATTCGGGGTCTTTTGTGTTTCCATACAAATAGTGAAATTTTCTGTTCTAGTTCTGTGAAAAATGCCATTGGTAGTTTGATAGGGATTGCATTGAATCTGTAGATTGCTTTGGGTAGTGTAGTCATTTTCACAATGTTGATTCTTCCAATCCAAGATCATGGTATACCTCTCCATCTGTTTGTACCATATTTAATTTCTTTCATCAGTGTCTTATAGTTTTCTGCATACAGATCTTTGGTCTCCTTAGGTAGGTTTATTCCTAGGTATTTTATTCTTTTTGTTGCAATAGTAAATGGGAGTGTTTCCTTAATTGCTCTTTCAGATATTTCTTCATTAGTGTATAGGAATGCAAGAGATTTCTGTGTGTTAATTTTGTATCCTGCTACTTTACCAAATTCATTGATTAGCTCTAGTAGTTTTCTGCTAGTATCTTTAGGATGCTGTATGTATAATATGTCATCTGCAAACAGTGACAGTTTTACTTCTTCTTTTCCGATTTGGATTCATTTTATTTCTTTTTCTTCTCTGATTGCTGTGGCTAAAACTTCCAAAACTATGTTGAATAATAGTGTTGAGAGTGGGCAACCTTGTCTTTTTCCTGATCTTAGTGGAAATGTTTTCAGTTTTTCACTGTTGAGAATAATGTTTGCTGTGGGTTTTTCATATATGGCCTTTATTATGTTGAGGTAAGTTCTCTCTATGCCTACTTTCTGGAGAGTTTTTATCATAAATGGGTGTTGAATTTTGTTGAAAGCTTTTTCTGCATCTATTGAGATTATATATGGTTTTTATCCTTCAGTTTGTTAATATGGTGTATCACACTGATTGATTTGTGTAAACTGAAGAATCCATACATTCCTTGGATAAACCCCACTTTATCATGGTGTATGATCCTTTTAATGTGCTGCTGGATTCTCTTTGCTAGTATTTTGTTGAGGATTTTTGCATCTATGTTCATCAGTGATATTGGCCTGTAGTTCTCTTTCTTTGTGACATATTTTTCTGGTTTTGGTATCAGGGTGGTGATGGCCTTGGAGAAGGAGTTTGGGAGTGCTCCTCCCTCTGCTATATTTTGGAAAAGTTTGAGAAGGATAGATGTTAGCTCTTCTCTAAATGTTTGATAGAATTCGCCTGTGAAGCCATCCTGTCCTGGACTTTTGTTTGTTGGAAGATTTAAAATCACAGTTTCAATTTTAGTGCTTGTGATTGGTCTGTTTATATTTTCTATTTCTTCCTGGTTCAGTCTCAGGAGTTCACTTTTCTAAGAATTTGTCCATTTCTTCCAGGTTGTCCATTTTATTGGCATATAGTTGCCTGTACTAATCTCTCATGATCCTTTGTATTTCTGCAGTGTCTGTTGTTACTTCTCCTTTTTCATTTCTAATTCTGTTGATTTGAGTTTTCTCCCTTTTGTTCTTGATGAGTCTGGCCAATGGTTTATCAATTTTGTTTATCTTCTCAAAGAACCAGCTTTTAGTTTTATTGATCTTTGCTATTGTTTCCTTCATTTCTTTTTCATTTATTTCTGATCTGATCTTTATGATTTCTTTCCTTCTGCTAACTTTGCGGGGGTTTTGTTCTTCTTTCTCTAATTCAACTAATTGCTTTAGTTGTAATGTTAGGTTGTTTATTTGAGATGTTTCTTGTTTCTTGAAGTAGGATTGTATTGCTGTAAACTTCCCTCTGCGAACTGTTTTGCTGCATCCCATACGTTTTGGGTCATTGTGTGTTCATTGTCATTTGTTTCTAGGTATTTTTTGATTTCCTCTTTGATTTCTTCAGTGATCTCTTAGTTATTTAGTAGTATATTGTTTAGCCTCCATTTGTTTCTATTTTTTACAGTTTTTTTTCCTGTAGTTGATATCTAGTCTCATAGCATTGTGGTCTGAAAAGATACGTGATACGATTTCAATTTTCTTTAATTTACAAAGGCTTGATTTGTGACCCAAGATATGATCTACCCTGGAGAATGTCCCATGAGAACTTGAGAATAAAGTGTATTCTGTTGTTTTTGGATGGAATGTCCTATAAATATCAATTAAGTCCATCAGGTATAATGTGTCATTTAAAGCTTGAGTTTCCTTATTTATTTTCATTTGGTTGATCTCTCCATTGGTGGAAGTGGGGTGTTAAAGTTCCCTACATGATTGTGTTACTGTTGATTTCCCCTTTTATGGCTGTTAGCATTTGGCTTATGTATTGAGGTGCTCCTATGTTGGGTTGGTAAATATATACAATGGTTATATATTCTTCTTGGATTGATCCCTTGATCATTAGGTACTGTCCTTCTTGGTCTCTTGTAATAGTCTATTTTGAAGTCTATTTTGTCTGATATGAGAATTGCTACTCCAGCTTTCTTTTGATTTCCATTTGCATGGAATATCTTTTTCCATCTCCTCAGTTTCAGTCTGCATGTGTCCCTAGGTCTGAAGTGGGTCTGTTGTAGACAGCATATATACGGGCCTTGTTTTTGTATCCGTTCAGCCAGTCTATGTCTTTTGGTTGGAGCATTTAATCCATTTACATTTAAGGTAATAATCAATATGTACGTTTGTATTACCATTTTCTTAATTGTTTTGGGTTTGTTATTGTAGATCTTTTCCTTCTGTTGTGTTTCCTGCCTAGAGAATTTCCTTTAGCATTTGGTAAAGCTGGTTTGGTGGTGCTGAATTCTCTTAACTTTTGTTTGTCTGTAAAGGTTTTAATTTCTCCATAAAATCTGAATATGATCCTTGCTGGGTAGAGTAATCTTGGTTGTAGGTTTTTCCCTTTCATCACTTTAAATATGTCCTGCCACTCCCTTTTGACTTGCAGAGTTTCTGCTGAAAGATCAGCCGTTAACCTTATGGGGAGTCCCTTGTATGTTATTTGTTGCTTTCTCCTTGCTGCTTTTAATGTTTTTTCTTTGTATTTAATTTATCATAGTTTGATTAATATGTGTCTTGGCATGTTTCTCCTTGGATTTATCCTGTATGGGACTCTCTGCACTTCCTGGACTTGACTGACTATTTCCTTTCCCATATTAGGGAAGTTTTCAACTATAATCTCTTCAAATATTTTCTCAGTCCCTTTCTTTTTCTCTTCTTCCTCTGGGACCCCTGTAATTCGAATGTTGGTGCATTTAATGTTGTCCCAGAGGTCTCTGAGACTGTCCTCAATTCTTTTCATTCTTTTTCCTTTATTGTGCTCTGTGGTAGTATTTCCACTATTTTATCTTCCAGGTCACTTATCCATTCTTCTGCCTCAGTTATTCTGCTATTGATTCCTTCTAGAGTATTTTAAATTTCATTTATTGTATTGTTCATCATTGTTTGTTTACTCTTTAGTTCTTCTAGGTCCTTGTTAAATGTTTCTTGTATTTTCTCCATTCTATTTCCAAGATTTTGGATCATCTTTACTCTGAATTCTTTTTCAGATAGACTGCCTATTTCCTCTTCATTTGTTTGGCCTGGTGTGTTTTTGCCTTGTTCCTTCAACTGCTGTGTGTTTCTCTGTCTTCTCATTTTGCTTAACTTACTGTGTTTGGGGTCTCCTTTTCGCAGGCTGCAGGTTTGTAGTTCCCATTGTTTTTGGGGTCTGCCCCCAGTGGGTAAGGTTGGTTCAGTGGCTTGTGTAGGCCTCCTGGTGGAGGGGACTGGTGCCTGTGTTCTGGCAGATGAGGCTGGATCTTGTCTTTCTGGTGGGCAGGACTGTGTCCAGTGGTGTATTTTGGGGTGTCCGTGAACTTATTGTGATTTTAGGCAGCCTCTCTGCTAATGGGTGGAGCTGTGTTCCTGTGTTGCCAGTTGCTTGGCATGGGGTGTCCAGCACTGGAGCTTGCTGGTCGTTTTGTGGAGCTGGGTCTTAACATTGAGACGGACATCTCTGGGACAGCTCTTGCCAACTGATATTACATGGGGCTGGGAGGTCTCTGATTGTCCAGTATCCTGAACTCGGCTCTCCCACCTCAGAGGCTCAGGTCTGACACCCGGCCGGAACACCAAGAACCTGTCAGCCGCACGGCTCAACCCTCAGGGTGAGAGATGGGACTACCTCAAGCTTTGGTCCCTTTTTGTGCTCCTGCTGTTCACATGGAAAGCGATGATGCTCAAAACCATCATCTGCTCATCTTCAGCTTCCAGAAGGAACTGAACAAGGGAAGTCAAAGTGTCCTAGTCCCAGAGGAGATAGCATGTCCAGCAAGGAATCCAGCAAGGGAAAAGTACCGATAGGTTGCTTTTTAAGGGAGAATTCCAGTTATCTATTGTAGTTTAACAAGCCACGCCAAATCTTAGTGGCTTAAAACAACAATTTATTATTTTCCCCCACAATTCTGTGGGTTAATGGCACTCATTCTGGGCTATTATTGCTTGGGGTCCTTCATAAGGTTATAGTCAGATAGTGGGTGGCACTGGAATCAGATGATGGTTTAACTGGGCTGGACATCAGGAATGGCTGGCTCATGTAGCTGGCAGTTAGTGCTGGCTGGGTGGAGCTAAAAGCTCAGTTGGGCTTGCCAACCAGGGTACCTGGATGTGGCCTCTCCATGTGGCTGCTTTCTTCACAGTGAGGTGGCTAGTTTCCAAGGAGATTCCCAAGAGGAAGTATTATGAACAAGCATCCCGAGGCCCAGGAAGAAGCCATAACTTCTTATGACCCAGTCTCAGAAGTTCTAGAAAGTCAGTTCCTTCTCCTGTTAATGAAGTGGGTTGTTAAAGCCCAACCAGGATTCAAGGGGAGGAAGAAATTAATGGTGGTCATCCTTGGAGACTATCGCAAAAAGAGATATACACAGGAAATAAACATAGGCAAAAAAGCATCTTAATTACCAATTGGTCTCTTTTCCCCCACCAGGCCCCCATTAAAAGAGATTTGAACTTTGCAAGCTTGGTTTCTCCTTTCCCAGTTCCCTCCCACAAATATAATTATTCCCCTGAAGAATAAGAAGCAAAGTTCCTAGACCATTTGTTGGGGTACTGGGTAATTTTAGAGCCAGAGCTCATTGACATTATATACTGTCACCAGCAAAGTGCTCAACTGTCCTTGATGATTTGGCTTTGGAATCCCTCCTCCTCTTACATCTTTTTTGTCCTCCGTTGAGCTCATGACTGCTTCTCCTGACAGCAGTGTGGTAAGACTTTACACAAACGGCGAACAAAAGATAAAAGCTAAAACTAACAGATGTTTTATTTTCCCAAAAATGTGTTTCTGACTTATGTTTTTAACAAATTAAAAAATTTCAGAACAGTTTTAGATTTACAGAATTATTGCAAAGATATTTCAGAGAGTTCCCATGTACACACACTCAGTTTTTACTATTATTAACATCTTACGTTAGTAGGGTATATTTATTATAATTAATGAATCTACCTTGATATATTATTATTAACTAAAGTCCATATTTAACTGAAATTTCTTCAGCTTTTCCTTAATGTCCTTTTTCCATTCCAGGAGCCAATGTACATGTACCACATGTACCTTTAGCTCCCTTGTCTCCTTCAGGTCCTCTTGACTGTGACACTGTCTCAGACTTTCCTTGTTTTTGATGACCTTTGCAGAGTGCTGGTCAGGTATTTGTAGAATGTCCCTGAGTTAGAATTTGCCTGATGTATTTCTTAAGGTTAGACTAGTACAGTGTCATTTGAGGCTGTTTTATTTTTCATCTTTCTGGCTTGATCTGTTCCTTTTAATTAGTCCCAATAATATGTTTCATATTTGGAAAGAAAATAAGGCTGTTAGGGGAATAATATTCTGATTTTTCTTAATCTGGAAACTGACTTGGAAGACCTAAAACTGTAGACTAACTGTTGGAAACCAGAGTTCAAAACACATTGGATTTTTGTATAATGGTATCAAATATAAATATCTATAGGCTAATACATGAATACACATAATTTCTAAAAGTGAAATCACTTTTCTCTGGGGTTTATAAAGCCCTGATGATTCACTCAAAATACCTGCTTGGAGCATAACTGTATTGTGTGTGTTTTCAACCTCACCAAAGAGCAGTCCTTAAAATCTGTCATTTTTCCTTGAATGGGAGAATTTTGGCTTCCCATTTGTGTAAGTAAATTTCATGACAACCTCTCCAGGAAAATTCACAGAGTAAACGGGACTGGTTTGCTCTGGCAGATGAACAGCTTCTCCACTCAACATCGCTTCAATGTGTTGTTTGTACTTCTCTCCTTACAGTTTCCTTTCCCATACGGAGTGAACATATTTTCACGCAAACAGAAATATGTTCATATCAATATTTGGTTGAGATTTTGTCACAATGTTCTCCCTTGGCATCTACTTAACTGCTGTTCAATAACAGACTTTCCATATTTACAGTGTCAACGAATGCTTGGGGAATTTTTTTTTTTTTTTTTTTTAGCCTTTAACAAAATAGTTTTATTAAATTAAACTCTCAGTAGGGAATACTCTGGAAAGCTCTTCCCCTGTCTCTCTCTCTCCCTCCTTCTTCCCTCCTCAGCACACACACACACTACTTTGTAAATAAAATCTGAAAATGAAAAAAAATAGCCAATGCTAGTAATATTTACATTGATTTTAAAATCCCAGCCCAGGTATGAAATTTGTGTGGAACCTTATTTACCAAGAGACTTGTGTTAGCCTTTGTCTTGCCACCAAGTTTCATCCTGGGCAAATTGGGTCCCTCCCTCTCACTGGGGTTCATTTCCTATATTTGAATTTAGGAGGTTAGATTAGATGAATCCTGATTACTCTTCCAACACTAAAACTGTATGACATTGTATTACTTTATTTATAAACTTCCCATAGTACCAGTGGGGTGCTGATAAAGCTGCTCTTTTGGGGGAGAAGCCCTGATTTACAGCATTTGCTAATTTCTATGGAGTAGATACTCCCATCATAGCCAATATCAAGCTACCAACATTTTAGCAACCAGCTTTCAAATTTCCAGGATATTTAAGATTCAGTTAGCATGGGATGGTACAAACTGGCTCCAACACAGCAATCAAGCAGCTGGTAATAATGACTAGGATTAAATTTCATTTGGAATTAAATTCCTTTTGGAAAAATAAAGTATATATATATATATATATATTCTTTCTGATTCAACTAACACAATTCCAAGAGTGAAAATATATTGTGTACATTCTAGAGAACCCCTTTCTGTCTATTCTCACTGCCACCATCTTAGTTTAGCCACCTCAAATTCAGGTTATTACAGGAGTCACCAGAGCTGCTTGAATTAGTTTGGAGTCCCCAGAAGCAGAGCCTGATAAAAGGATTCAAATTCAGGTAGTTTATCTGGGAGGAGCTAGGAACACAGATATGGGAGAAGGAAAGCAAGATTCTATATTGACTGTGTCTTTTATATCTGTATCTGGTGCTTCAATGTCTAGGTTCTTGTGACTCTGGAGGGACTACCCTCCCAGGGTTGGTCAATTCCTAGAGGTTGTTAAGGACTCGCTCTTGAGCACCTTTCAAACACAAACCAACCAACCCAGAGTCCACACAGGAACCACCTCCTTTATCGGGCTCTCAAACACCAGGCCATTATTCACCTGCCCTAATCACCCAGGACCAGGTACCAGACAACTAAGGGGCAGCCCCTATGCGTTAGCACCTGCTGAAATGATTCAAACTTGCCCACCCTAAACCTCCTTATCCTGCCTCATCTGTTCCTTCTCAAGGAAACCACAGTGAGGGCTCTTCCCCACAGATCCCCTCCCCTCCTGCCTCCTTCCCTGTTACTTTCCCCAGCCCCACCCCTTGATGGCACGGTGTGTCCCCTCCTCTTGAGAACCATGAGTCACAAGCTATTTTGCGATGGTGATATGTTGGCCTTCTCTTAATACACTCTCTTATAAACAGAGTCGAAAGTGAAGGTGGTCACTAAAGCATATGTTATCAAGCCAATGGGAGCTTAATCCCACTTGGGGCCAGGGCAGAACACTCACTTCAAAATGACCCCCTTGAGGGGCAAGGGAATTGGGCTATTTATACACCAGATCCTGTTCATCAGTGGGGAAGGCATACTGAGGGAGGGACATTACTATTCTGTCTCTTCTGGTGGCAAAGCCAGCTCCAGAGACAAGAGAGAGCCCTTCAGACAAGAAACCAGGGGCTGCAGCTGAAAGCGAGGCTAGCCCTGAGGTGACACAGACAAGGCAATGTGAATGGACACCTCCCTGACCACACTCTCCCCTGACAGGTCCCCTAGGGATGTCACCGGAATTTGCCTGAAACATTAGAGCCTGTTAATTCCAAAATATGTCACCTTCAACCAGTTGCAAAAATCCATGGTGACCAGGTTCTCCTACTGGCAAGTCCTACTCCAGTGGCTAATGGAACACAGCCAAATCCCTCGCAATCCTCTGGAAACATCATCTACCACCAGCACACTGACTCCTTCCTGAACTGACTACTTTTTTCTACTTCCTCGACAATATGGAAACTTCAGACCCTGCTGGAAATTAGCTCCGCTTTTGTTTTGTTTTGTTTTGTTTTGTAATAACTATTTATTTTTAATTTTTATTGGAGTATAGTTGCTTTACAAAGTTGCTGGAGTATAGTTGCTTTACAATGTAGTTTCTGCTGTACAGCAAAGTGATTCAGTTATACATATACATATATCCACTCTTTTTTAGATTCTTTTCTCATATAGTCATTACAGAGTATTGAGTAGAGTTCCCTGTGCTATACAGTAGGTGCTTATGGTTACCAGGGGGGAAAGGGAGAGGGGATAAATTGGGAGATTAGGGTTGACATGTACACACTACTATATATAAAATAGACAACTAATAAGGAACTTAACACCTTAAATTAGACCCATGTGAAAGCCTGCATGTACCTGCCAGCCGTGCAGCCCAGAGAAGCCCAGGGTCACCTTGTGCCCTCCTTTTCTTGCTTCTGTAACAGCTCTGACCCCACACTCTTATGTGTCCCAAGTTTATCTGAATCCCTACCTCAGTCCTTCCCTCTGTCCTTTGAGCAATCTGACTTCCAAATGTTTCCCGCACTCTGAACAGGCAACCTGAAAGGATGCTGCTTCCAGGAATTGTCTATCTGTCTATTACCCTGCCTCATGTCTCCTACATTAAATACTTGCTGGATGAATGAATACACCCACAGCAATGAAAAGCCAGAGATCAATGTTTATCCTGACTCCTGGTCACTACTTCCAGCTCTCTACTGCAGCCCTTCCTCCTCTGTGCCATCAGCTTTCCCCCTTTTCTAGACTAATATCTAGTCATTTCTCCACATAACCCTAAAGACTTTGCACAGGCTTTCTCCCTTTCCCCAAGGTTTGGCCAGGAACAAGATCGGTTATCGTGGTGGCTTGTCTCCAAGATGACGACCAATGATTTTCATTCCTGTGAAAGCACACTGATTGTCCCATCAAGGGGAGTAGTCTAATTGCCCTCCTCTTGAATCTCAACTTGGCCCCGTGATTTGCTTTCACTAATAGAATACAAGTGATATTCTGGGAGTTCTAGAGCCTTATCCACAAGAGGTCATGCAGCTTCCATTTTTCTTCTCTTGTGATCTGGCCACCATGTAAAAAAGCTTGAGCTAGATTCATAACTGATGAGACATCACATGGAGCGAGAGAGGTTAGGCGACCCCCAGTCATTCTAGAACCAGACGAGTTTCCAGACATGTGAGTGAAACCATCTTGGATATTTCCAAGCTGATTTGCAACCACAGGAGGATTCCAGTGAACCACTTGGAGCAGAAGAACTGCTCAGGTGATCACAGTCAACACATAGAATTATGAGAAATAATAAAATTGTTACTTGCAACCCACTAAATTTGGGGATTCATTACTATACAGCAATAGATAACAGTTTCTTTGGTTCCCTCTCTTAACTCCTTACTCTGCCCATCATTTATTTTACTAATAGAAAATAAATTTAATCATTAAAAAAAGGAATGACTTACAGTAACAGAACTCTGTTAATAGAAACTGGTGACTAGGTCACTGGTGAATGTATAGTGACTTCATAACAAGGCACTGCTTTTTAAAAAAGTCCCCAGTGCTAGCTAGTAGCAATAGCCCAAAATGGAGCCCTCCCAAACGCTCATCAACAATAGAATGGTTGGGGGTCTGGGCAAGATGGCGGAAGAGTAAGACGCGGAGATCACCTTCCTTCCCACAGATACAGTAGAAATACATCTACACGTGGAACTGCTCCTACAGAACACCCACTGAACGCTGGCAGAAGACGTCAGACCTCCCAAAAGGCAAGAAAATCCCCACGTACCTGGGTAGGGCAAAAGAAAAAAGAAATAACAGAGACAAAAGAATAGGGACGGGACCTGCACCAGTGGGAGGGAGCTGTGAAGGAGGAAAGGTTTCCACACACTAGGAAGCCCCTTCGCGGGCGCAGACTACGGGTGGCAGAGGGGGGAAGCTTCGGAGCCACGGAGGAGAGCGCAGCCACAGGGGAGCGGAGGGCAAAGTGGAGAGATTCCCGCACAGAGGATCGGTGCCGAGCAGCACTCACCAGCCCGAGAGGCTTGTCTGCTCACCCGCCGGGGCGGGCGGGGGCTGGGAGCTGAGGCTTGGGCTTCGGTCGGATCGCAGGGAGAGGACTGGGGTTGATGGTGTGAACACGGCCTGAAGGGGTTTGTGCGCCACAGCTACCTGGGAGGGAGTCCGGGAAAAAGTCTGCAGCTGCCGAAGAGACTTTTCCTTGCCTCTTTGTTTCCCAGTGCGCGAGGAGAGGGGATTCACAGCACCGCCTAAACGAACTCCAGAGACGGGCGCGAGCCGCGGTTATCAGCGCGGACCCCAGAGACGGGCATGAGACGCTAAGGCTGCTGCTGCCGCCACCAAGAAGCCTGTGTGCGAGCACAGGTCACTCTCCACACCGCCCCTCCCGGGAGCCGGTGCAGCCCGCCACGGCCAGGCTCCCGTGATCCGGGGACAACTTCCCCGGGAGAACGCACGGCAGGCCTCAGGCTGCTGCAACGTCACGCCGGCTTCTGCCGCCGCAGGCTCGCCCCGCCTCGCCCCGCCTCCTCCGTACCGCTCCCTCCCCCCGGCCTGACTGAGCCAGAGCCCCCGAATCAGCTGCTCCTTTAACCCCGTTCTGTCTGGGCGGGGAACAGACGCCCTCAGGCGACCTACATGCAGAGGCGGGTCCAAATCCAAAGCTGAACCCCGGGAGCTGTACGAACAAAGAAGAGAAAGGGAAATCTCTCCCAGCAGCCTCAGAAGCAGCGGATTAAAGCTCCACAAACAACTTGATGTGCCTGCATCTGTTGAATACCTGAATAGAGGACGAATCATCCCAAATTCAGGAGGTGGACTTTGGGAGCAGGATATATTAATTTTTCCCCTTTTCCTTTTTTTGTGAGTGTATATGTGTATGCTTCTGGGTGACATTTTGTCTGTATAGCTTTGCTTTCACCGTTAGTCCTAGGGTTAGGTCCGTCCTTTTTTTTTTTTTTTTTTTTACTTAAAAAAATTTTTTTCCCTAATAAATGTTTTCTTAATATTTTTTTCCTTATTTTCTATTTATAAAAAATTTTAAAAAAAATTTAATAAGTTTTTTTATATTTTTTATTTTAAAAAATTAAAAAAATTTTTTTCTTAATAAATTTTTTTCTTAATAATTTTTTCTTATTTTTATTATAAATAAATTAATAAATCTATTTTTAAAAATTAAAAAAAATTTTTTTCTTAATAAATTTTGTCTTAATATTTTTTTCTTATTTTTTATTATAATAGCTTTATTTTCTTTTATTTTATCCTCTTTCTTTCTTTCTATTTTTTCTCCCTTTTATTCTGAGCCGTGTGGATGAAACGCTCTTGGTGCTCCAGCCAGGCATCAGGGCTGTGCCTCTCAGGTGGGAGAGCCAACTTCAGGACACTGGTCCACAAGAGACCTCCCAGCTCCACGTAATACCAAATGGCGAAAATCTCTCAGAGATCTCCATCTCAACATCAAGACCCAGCTTCACTCAACGACCAGCAAGCTACAGTGCTGGACACCCTATGCCAAGCAACTAGCAAGACAGGAACACAGTCCCATCCATTAGCAGAGAGGCTGCCTAAAATCATAATAAGGCCACAGACACCCCAAAACACACCACCAGACGTGGACGTGCCCACCAGAAAGACAAGATCCAGCCTCATCCACCAGAACACAGGCACTAGTCCCCTCCACCAGGAAGCCTACACAACCCACTGAACCAACCTTAGCCACTGGGGACAGATACCAAAAACAACGGGAACTACGAACCTGCAGCCTGTGAAAAGGACACCCCAAACACAGTAAGATAAGCAAAATGAGAAGACAGAAAAACACACAGCAGGTGAAGGAGCAGGGTCAAAACACACCAGACCTAACAAATGAAGAGGAAATAGGCAGTGTACCTGAAAAAGAATTCAGAATAATGATAGTAAAGATGATCCAAAATCTTGGAAATAGATTAGACAAAATGCAAGAAACATTTAACAAGGACGTAGAAGAACTAAAGAGGAACCAAGCAATGATGAAAAACACAATAAATGAAATTAAAAATACTCTAGACGGGATCAATAGCAGAATAACTGAGGCAGAAGAACGGATAAGTGACCTGGAAGATAAAATAGTGGAAATAACTACTGCAGAGCAGAATAAAGAAAAAAGAATGAAAAGAACTGAGGACAGTCTCAGAGACCTCTGGGACAACATTAAACTCACCAACATTCGAATCATAGGGGTCGCAGAAGAAGAAGAGAAAAAGAAAGGGACTGAGAAAATATTTGAAGAGATTATAGTTGAAAACTTAATGGGAAAGGAAATAGTTAATCAAGTCCTGGAAGCACAGAGAGTCCCATACAGGATAAATCCAAGGAGAAACACGCCAAGACACATATTAATCAAACTATCAAAAATTAAATATAAAGAAAACATATTAAAAGCAGCAAGGGAAAAACAACAAATAACACACAAGGGAATTCCCGTAAGGTTAACAGCTGATCTTTCAGCAGAAACTCTGCAAGCCGGAAGGGAGTGGCAGGGTATACTTAAAGTGATGAAGGAGAAAAACCTACAACCAAGGTTACTCTAGCCAGCAAGGATCTCATTCAGATTTGATGGAGAAATTCAAACCTTTACAGACAAGCAAAAGCTGAGAGAGTTCAGCACCACCAAACCAGCTTTACAACAAATGCTAAAGGAACTTCTCTAGGCAAGAAACACAAGAGAAGGAAAACACCTACAATAACAAACCCAAAACTTTTAAGAAAATGGGAATAGGAAAATACATATCGATAATTACCTTAAATGTAAATGGATTAAATGCTCCCACCAAAAGACACAGACTGGCTGAATGGATACAAAAACAAGACCCATATATATGCTGTCTACAAGAGACCCACTTCAGACCTAGAGACACATACAGACTGAAAGTGAGGGGACGGAAAAAGATATTCCATGCAAATGGAAATCAAAAGAAAGCTGGAGTAGCAATTCTCATATCAGACAAAATAGACTTTAAAATAAAGACTATTACAAGAGACCAAGAAGGACACTATATAATGATCAAGGGATCGATCCAAGAGGAAGGTATAACAATTGTAAATATTTATGCACCCAACATAGGAGCTCCTCAATATATAAGGCAAATACTAACAGCCATAAAAGGGGAAATCGACAGTAACACAATCATAGTAGGGGACTTTAACACCCCACTTTCACCAATGGACAGATATCAAAAATGAAAATAAATAAGGAAACACAAGCTTTAAATGATACATTAAACAAGATGGACTTAATTGATATTTATTGGACATTCCACCCAAAAACAACAGAATACACATTTTTCTCAAGTGCTCATGGAACATTCTCCAGGATAGATCATATCTTGGGTCACAAATCAAGCCTTGGTAAATTTAAGAAAATTGAAATCATATCAAGTATCTTTTCCGACCACAATGCTATGAGACTAGATATCAATTAGAGGAAAAGATCTGTAAAAAATACAAACACATGGAGGCTACACAATGCACTACTTAATAACGAAGTGATCACTGAAGAAATCAAAGGGGGAAATCAGAACATACCTAGAAACAAATGACAATGGAGACATGACGACCCAAAACCTATGGGATGCAGCAAAAGCAGTTCTAAGAGGGAAGTTTATAGCAATACAAGCCTACATCAAGAAACAGGAAACATCTCGAATAAACAACCTAACCTTGCACCTAAAGCAATTAGAGAAAGAAGAACAAAAAAACCCCAAAGCTAGCAGAAGGAAAGAAATCATAAAGATCAGATCAGAAATAAATGAAAAAGAAATGAAGGAGACAATAGCGAAGATCAATAAAACTAAAAGCTGGTTCTTTGAGAAGATAAACAAAATTGATAAACCGTTAGCCAGACTCATCAAGAGAAAAAGGGAGAAGACTCAAGTCAATAGAATTAGAAATGAAAAAGGAGAAGTAACCACTGACACTGCAGAAATACAAACGATCATGAGAGATTACTACAAGCAACTCTATGCCAATAAAATGGACAACCTGGAAGAAATGGACAGATTCTTAGAAATGCACAACCTGTCGAGACTGAACAAGGAAGAAAGAGAAAATATGAACAGACCAATCACAAGCAATGAAATTGAAACTGTGATTAAAAATCTTCCAACAAACAAAAGCCCAGGACCAGATGGCTTCACAGGCGAATTCTATCAAACATTTAGAGAAGAGCTAGCACCTATCCTTCTCAAACTCTTCCAAAATATTGCAGAGGGAGGAACACTCCCCAACTCATTCTACGAGGCCACCATCACCCTGATACCAAAACCAGACAAAGATGTCACAAAGAAAGAAAACTACAGGCCAATATCACTGATGAACATAGATGCAAAAATCCTCAACAAAATACTAGCAAACAGAATCCAACAGCACATTAAAAGGATTATACACCATGATCAAGTGGGGTTTATTCCAGGAATGCAAGGATTCTTCAATATACGCAAATCAATCAACGTGATACATCATATTAACAAATTGAAGGAGAAAAACCATATGATCATCTCAATAGATGCAGAGAAAGCTTTTGACAAAATTCAACACCCATTTATGATAAAAGCCCTGCAGAAAGTAGGCATAGAGGGAACTTTCCTCAACATAATAGAGGCCATATATGACAAACCCACAGCCAACATTGTCCTCAATGGTGAAAAACTGAAACCATTTCCATTAAGATCAGGAACAAGACAAGGTTGCCCACTCTCACCACAATTATTCAAAATAGTTTTGGAAGTGTTAGCCACAGCAATCAGAGAAGGAAAAGAAATAAAAGGAATCCAAATCAGAAAAGAAGAAGTAAAGCTGTCACTGTTTGCAGATGACATGATACTATACATAGAGAATCCTAAAGATGCTACCAGAAAACTACTAGAGCTAATCAATGAATTTGGTAAAGTAGCAGGATACAAAATTAATGCATAGAAATCTCTTGCATTCCTATATACTAATGATGAAAAATCTGAAAGTGAAATTAATAAAACACTCCCGTTTACCATTGCAACAAAAAGAATAAAATATCTAGGAATAAACCTACCTAAGGAGACAAAAGACCTGTATGCAGAAAATTATAGGACACTGATGAAAGAAATTAAAGATGATACAAATAGATGGAGAGATATACCATGTTCTTGGATTGGAAGAATCAACATTGTGAAAATGACTCTACTACCCAAAGCAATCTACAGATTCAATGCAATCCCTATCAAACTACCACTGGCATTTTTCACAGAACTAGAACAAAAAATTTCACAATTTGTATGGAAACACAAAAGACCCCGAATAGCCAAAGCAATCTTGAGAATGAAAAATGGAGCTGGAGGAATCAGGCTCCCTGACTTCAGACTATATTACAAAGCTACAGTAATCAAGACAGTTTGGTACTGGCACAAAAACAGAAATATAGATCAATGGAACAGGATAGAAAGCCCAGAGATAAACCCATGCACATATGGTCACCTTATCTTTGATAAAGGAGACAAGCATATACAGTGGAGAAAAGACAGCCTCTTCAATAAGTGGTGCTGGGAAAACTGGACAGGTACATGTAAAAGTATGAAATTAGAACACTCCCTGACACCATACACAAAAATAAACTCAAAATGGATTAAAGACCTAAGTGTAAGGCCAGACACTATCAAACTCTTAGAGGAAAACATAGGCAGAACACTCTATGACATACATCACAGCAAGATCCTTTTTGACCCAGCTCCTAGAGAAATGGAAATAAAAACACAAATAAACAAATGGAACCTAATGAAACTTAAAAGCTTTTGCACAGCAAAGGAAACCATAAACAAGACCAAAAGACAACCCTCAGAATGGGAGAAAATATTTGCAAATGAAGCAACTGACAAAGGATTAATCTCCAAGATTTACAAGCAGCTCATGCAGCTCAATAACAAAAAAACAAACAACCCAATCCAAAAATGGGCAGAAGACTTAAATAGACATTTCTCCAAAGAAGATATACAGCTTACCAACAGACACATGAAAGAATGCTCAACATCATTAATCCTTAGAGAAATGCAAATCAAAACTACAATGAGGTATCATCTCACACCAGTCAGAATGGCCATCATCAAAAAATCTAGAAACAATAAATGCTGGAGAGGGTGTGGAGAAAAGGGAACACTCTTGCACTGTTGGTGGGAATGTAAATTGATACAGCCACTATGGAGAACAGTATGGAGGTTCCTTAAAAAACTAAAAATAGAACTACCATACAACCCAGCAATCCCACTACTGGGCATATACCCTGAGAAAACCATAATTCAAAAAGAGTCATGTACCAAAATGTTCATTGCAGCTCTATTTACAATAGCCAGGACATGGAAGCAACCTAAGTGTCCATCATCGGATGAATGGATAAAGAAGATGTGGCACATATATACAATGGAATATTACTCAGCCATAAAAAGAAATGAAATGGAGGTATTTGTAATGAGGTGGATGGAGTTAGAGTCTGTCATATAGAGTGAAGAAAGTCAGAAAGAGAAAAACAAATACAGTATGCTAACACATATATATGGAATCTAAGGGGAAAAAAAAAGGTCATGAAGAACCTAGTGTCAAGACGGGAATAAAGACACCGACCTACTAGAGAATGGACTTGAGGATATGGGGAGGGGGAGGGGTGAGATGTGACAGGGTGAGAGAGTGGTATGGACATATATACACTACCAAATGTAAAATAGATAGCTAGTGGGAAGCAGCCACATAGCACAGGGAGATTAGCTCTGTGCTTTGTGACCACCTAGAGGGGTGGGATAGGGAGGGTGGGAGGGAGGGAGATGCAAGAGGGAAGAGATATGGGAACATATGTATATGTATAACTGATTCACTTTGTTATAAAGCAGAAACTAACACACCATTGTAAAGCAATTATACTTCAATAAAGATGTTTAAAAAAAAACAATAGAATGGTTAATAATTTGTGGTATATTTGAATAATGGTATAATTAAATAATACAGAAATGAGGACTGACTACATGCAACAATATGAGTGAATTTCACAAAGATATTGTTGAGTGAATGAAGCAAAAAAGAAAAGAGTACATACTGTATTATTTAACTCATCTGAGGACAAAAACAGGCAATTCTCGGCTATGCTCATAGAAGTCAGAATTGCATTTACCCCTTAGGAGGAGGTAGGTCTGGGAGGGAGCCTGAGGGTAGCTTTTAGGATGATGGTAATTTCTGCTTCTTGATCTGGGCACTGACTGGATAAGTGTGTTTAGCTTGTGAGAATTCATTAAGCTATAGACTTTTTTTAACCTTTCATTTTTTATTGAATTATAGTTGATTTACAATATTATATAAGTTTCAGGTGTACAACATAGTGATTCACAGTTTTTAAAAGTTATATGCCATTTATAGTTATTACAAAATATTGGCTGTATTCCCTGTGCTGTACAATATATCTTTGTAGCTTATTTATTTTATACATCGTAGTTTGTACCTCTTAATCCCCTGCCCCTATCTTGTCCCTCCTCTCTTCCCTCTACCCATTGGTAATCACTAGTTTGTTTTCTATATATATGAGTTTGTTTCTTTTTTTAATATTCATTAGTTTGTTATATTTTTTAGATTCCACATATAAGTGATATTATACAGTTTGTCTGTCTCCACCTGACTTATTTCACTAAGCATAATACCCTCCAAGTTCATGCATGTTATTGCAAATGGCAAAATTTCATTCTTTTGTATGGCTGAGTAGCATTCCACTGTTGGTGGACACTTAGGTTACTTCCATATTTTGGCTGTTGTAAATAATGCTGCTGTGGACATTGGGGTGCATGTATCTTTTTGGATTAGCGTTTTCATTTTTTTCTGATATATACCCAGGAGTGGAATTGCTATCTTATATGGTACTTCTATTTTTAGTTTTTTGAAAAACCTCCGCACTGTTTTCCATAGTGGCTGCACCAATTTGGTCCCATTTGTTTATTTATCTTTTGTTTCCATTGCCTTAGGAGACAGATCAAAACAAAATATTGCTACTACTTATTTCAACGAGTGTTCTGCCTATGTTTTCTTCCAGGAGTTTTATGGTTTCCAGTCTCACATTTAGGTCGTTAATCCATTTTGAATTTATTTTTGCATGTGGTGGGAGAAAATGTTTGAATTTCATTCTTTTAGATATAGCTGTCCTGTCTTACCAGGTCATCTATTCCTGAAATTGCTCAGCCAGCAGTGTTCATGGAGCAAGTGTGAGGAGTGATGTGGTGGGGCGGGGGGGGCAATCTGCACTAAACCAAGGCTAGTGCCGTTGATTCCTAAATAGTCCCAGCACCAGAAATCGCCTAACATGGGCTTTGGTTTTGTTTAAAAGTGCACTCTTTAAGGAGAACATTTTTTAAAGTCTTATTGGAGTGTATTTGATTTACATTGTATTCGTTTCAGATGTACAGCAAAGTGATTCAGTTATACATATATCCATTCTTTTTCAGATTCTTTCCTCATATAGGTTATCACAGAATATTAAGCAGAGTTCTCTGTGCTATGCAGTAGGTCCTTGTTGGTTATCTATTTTATACATAGTAGTGTGTATCTGTTAATCCCAACCTCCTAATTTATCCCTCCCCCCCACCTTTCCCCCTTGGTAACCATAATTTTGTTTTTGATGTCTGTAAGTCTGTTTCTGTTTTGTAAATAAGTTCATTTGTATCATTTTTTAAAATTAGATTCCAGGGCTTCCCTGGTGGCATAGTAGTTAAGAATCCGCCCGCCAATTCAGGGGACATGGGTTCGAGCCCTGGTCTGGGAAGATCCCACATGCCGCAGAGCAACTAAGCCTGTTCGCCACAACTGCTGAGCCTGAGCTCTAGAGCCTATGTGCCACAACTACTGAAGCCTGCGTGCCCTAGCGCCTGTGCTCCACAGCAAGAGAGGCCACTGAAATGAGAAGCCCGAGCATGAAGAGTGGCCCCCACTTATCACAACTAGAGAAGGCCCACGTGCAGCAACAAAGACCCAATGCAGCCAAATAAATAAATAAATAAATAAATAAATAAATAAATAAATAAATAAATTAGATTCCACATATGAGTGATATCCTATGATATTTGTCTTTCTCTGACTTACTTCACTTAGTATGACAATCACTAGTCCATCCATGTTGCTGCAAATGGCATTATTTCATTCTTTTTTATGGCTGAGTAGTATTCCATTATATATATATGTACCACATCTTCTTTATCCATTCATCTGTCGATGGACATTTAGGTTGCTTCCATGTCTTGGCTATTGTGAATAGTGCTGCAATGAACATTGTAGTGCATGTGTGTTTTCTGATTATGGTTTTTTCCAGATACATGCCCAGGAGTGGGATTGCTGGATCATATGGTAGCTCTATTTTCATTTTTTAAGGACCCTCCATACTGTTCTCCATAGTGGTTGTACCAATTTACATTCCCACCAACAGTGAAGGAGGTAAGGAGAACATTTAAATGATATCATCCACTTGGAATACAACCTATGTCTAGGCTGCTCCTTAAAGAAAATTCCTATTCACTCTTTAATTCACTGTTTGCACCTACTGAAGGCACCAGCAAAGTTGTGAATATGCAGGTTTTGCTTGTCAATGTACAAGGTCAGAAAATAGTTGGATTTAATAACAAGGGATTCTAATCCATTGCAGAAAACTCAGCTAAGCTGCCATTGGTGGTGCTTCAGTCCCCTTTTTGCACAGGTAGATCTAAAAGAGCATCCCCTTTTCTCCATCAAGTTTGCTATTGACTGGTCTTCGCCTGGTTTCCCAAATGCAATCTCACTTATGTAATATGAAAAGTAAGTTTGATTTTTTTTAACCAGCATCTGATAGGATAGCTATTAAAAAGTCACGAGACAGGAAATTGAAGCTAAGAATTCTAACAAGTGGCTTGTTAGTGAAGAATGTCCTGGCTGAAGTAAGGAGCAGGCTTGTCACTTTTTACTCCCATCCTCTGAGGATAATAAGTAAGGAGGACAAAATGAGTGCAGCCCTCCTGGGTCTCCCCTTAAGAGTTTAAAAGCAAAATATTGATTTTGAGTTACCCTGCTTCAACTCAGCTTTGCTCTCATGATATTTTTATTCCCTTGTATATTCCTGGGTCCATTTGTTGCAGATTTTAAAAAGTAAATCACTGGTGAATCTGTGCTGTGTCCATGTAACATTTCTGCACCTAAAAATATGGTCAATTGACACCTTAAAGGTTTCTGAGCAGCTCTAACTCTTAGTGACATCTCCAGTTGCATGCCCAGTACGTTCAAAACAGATAAAGTGGATGAATTGATTTTAGTTGTATAAAACCCTTGACAAAATCTCTTTGTGGCCATCTATGCAGTCTCTTGATGATTTATAAGGAATTTGCTTATGACACAAATGTGATCCTTCCACTCTTTTCCATTTTGTTTTTCAACTGGGTCCACAGTGAATTTCCTGATGCCAAGAGACCAATGCAGAATAGTCTTCAGTACCCAGTGGCAGCCATGGAATCTTTACGAATTTGTATTAAGAGACAACACTAGAATTGTGACTCAGATAATTATCAGTATTATTATCCATAGAGTATTGAACTGGATCAATCAGGTTCATAAATTCTAGCTACTATTGTAAATGAGCTTTCTTCTGTTGTATACAAAATTTGTAGACTAAATTCTGACTAGTGGAAGCTGGAGGAAAGCATACCAACATTCATCCTAAATGAAGTTTAGACACACTTCTTAGGGTTTCTTGGAAAGAGTTAAGAGGAGTTCATATTATAGGATAAATCTAAATTCTTAGAGGATAAGTCTAAATTCTGGATCTTCATTTAAATTTCTCAGAAAGAATTTCCTAGTTTTATTAATAGTTTCATAAGCATCCAAAGGAGTGAATGTCTTTCTTTTCTGTATTCTTCTAACAGAATAGATCTCAGCTTCTTCCTCTGCAAGGGGAGGTTTAGGAAGTCTCCAAAATGCTTTGATTTTAAACCCCAAATGTGGAAGATTGCTCCTGGCTGTGCTATAGGGCTGCTAGGTGGCCTTGATAATTTACTTTCACTCAGGTGTTTTATACCTCTGGATTTCCCTCTATAAAATGAATGTCAGCACATTCCTATGAGACAAATATCTCTCCGTAGAGATGCTGCTAAAATCACCAAAAAGGTAAAAATCCACTTGTTCAATAACACGTTTCAAGACATTTATGCAGGGAGCTTAATAGATAAGCAAGATACAGATCATGGTGAGATACAGGCAAGGAAGCAATGGTCAAAATGCAAATATATGAGGAGAGAAACACAAGAGACTCCACTAATCCAGGTGCGGGGGGGGGGTGATGTCAGAGAAAGCTCCCAAAAGAGGTGACATTTGAGCCAAATATTGAACAATGGGTAAGAGCTCACCAAGGGCCAAAAGGGCACACGAGTCTCCTAGGGCTGCCGTGACAAGCAACCACAAACTTAGAACAATGGAAATGTATTGTCTCCAAGTTCTGAAACCAGACGTCCAAAGCCAAGGTTTCAGCAGCGTCGTGCTCCCTCCTAAGGCTCTAGGGGAGGATTTGTTCCGAGTCTCTCTCCTCGCTTCTGGTAGTTCCTTGGCTTGTGGCAGCATCACTCCAATCTTCAAGTGATGTTCTCCCCGTGTGCACGTCTCTGTGTCCAAATTTCCTCTTTCTCTAAGGACACGAAGGACACGTTGGATTAGGGGCCCATGTACTTCTGTGTCATCACATCTTAACTACTTACATCTGCAATTAACCTATTTCCAAATAAGGCCACTCCTACAGGTATGGGGGTGAGGACTTAAATATATGAAGGGGGTGACCTGTAAAGGGGGGAAGGGCCAGCTAGGACAAGTCAGGGCCTGTACAGTCACTGGTCACCAAGGGAGGACTCCAAGTGGGGCTCAAGTGCACACTGGGCAGAATGAGAGGGAACCGGGCAGAGTCAGATCACAGAGGCCTCTCAGGCCTTTTATCCCAAAGATTATGGGAAGCCCAGGAGAATTCAAATCAGAGGAATGACATAATCAGGTTTCTCTGTTTAAAAAGAGTTCTCCAACTTTAGAATGGAAGAGGGATTGAAAGGGGCAGAGGAGAGGCAGAGAGAGAACTTGGGAGCCCTTAGCAGAAGTTAAGGGAAAAAAATGGTAGCTCATGACTATCTTATGAACTAATTCATTAGTTTAATTATTTAATTAATAACATATTTCCTCATAAGACTAATTCTCTAAAAAGTGGGTTACTCTCATCATCAAGTTAAGGTCTGACTGTGTGCCTGGTGTGGTACTAGGTTATGAGGCTATGGGTCATAATTTACACACAGATATTTATGTCATGGATATGTGATAGATACCTATGTATAAATTATGAAGCACATAAACATGTTGAGAAGGAACTGTTACCTAAATTAAACAAATACAGAACAAAATACATTAGAGAGAAAATAAAAGTCAAATACCAAAACAGTAAGTGTTGGTAACAGTGAAAATCGCAGGAAAGGCTTCTGGAGGATGTTGGGTCTTAAAAGTTAACTAGAATTTAGATGAAACAGAAAGAAACTGAGCTTATGTTTTGACCTCTCATTTCAAAACAAGTTATTACTTTCTTCACCTTCCAGGGGATGAACTAAGAACTCCTAACAATGGTGAGGTTAGGAATGGAAGGGCCATCGTAGCACGCACTCTGAAACTCTTTATTTTATAAACTGCTTTGAATTTCTGTGACTCCACGTGAGAAGATCTACATGGTGTCAAATGCCTTGACTCCACCTTTAACACTGTAACTGGCTAGATGGAGAAAAGTCACGGGGCATTTCAGGGCAAGAACAGCATCACCAGACAGAGGTAAACTATTCACTAATGCCAATCTGCATGTCATGTAAAGAAAACCGAAGAGTCATACAGCCCTCTGACCAGAGGTCAGGAAAGCTGGGGTCATGTCCTGGCACTGTCCACAGCTTTGTGAAACTGGTTCACCCATTCATTTAAATGTTGAGAGCTGGAGGGCAGGCTGGTTATGGTCAAAGGTGGCCTGAGGCCTAACTTGCTCTGGCTCTGTGTTTGGGGTTGACTTTAATCTTGAACGTGACTTTTTTTTTTTTAAGTATACTTTTTTAAAAAATAAATTCATTTTATTATTTTTTAAAATTAATTTATTTTTGGCTGCATTGGGTCTTTGTTGCTGCGCACGGGTTTTCTCTATTTGTGGCAAGTGGGGCTACTCTTTGTTGCAGTGTGCGAGCTTCTCATTGTGGTGACTTTTCTTGTTGCGGAGCATAGGCTGTAGGTACGCAGGATTCAACAGTTGTGGCACGTGGGCTCAGTAGTTGCAGCTTGCGGGCTCTAGAGCGCAGGCTCAGTAGTTGTGGAGCATGGGCTTAGTTGCTCCGTGGCATGTGAGATCTTCCCAGACCAGGGATCGAACCCACATCCCCAGCATTGGCAGGCAGATTCTTAACCACTGAACCACCAGGGAAGTCCCTGAACATGACTTTTTGAAAGGCCTCGGAATCCAGTTTCTTCTGGTTCATTCAGATATGATAGAGTTTGTGTTGCCCTGAGATGAAAAATAAATTCCTGGGCTAGGGGTAGGGGGGACAGCAGGGCCTTAGGCAGGATTAGTCTTCCTCTGAGTCTCACCCTCAGCAGCCCAGTATTTCCTTAACTGATCAGAGCAAAGAGTGCCAAGAGCTCTTGTAGCACCATCCCCGCTCTCCTTCTTGCCTCACATTCTGGAAGTAGCTCCTGCCCTTTGTGGACTGGTGCCTTTTACTCCTTAGATCCAGTGGCTTACAACCAACCTTGGTGTCTTCCTCCCAAAGAAGCCCTTTCCCCATTCCTGCCAGAAATCAGCAGAGAAGTCAAGGAAAATGGAACTGAGCCAGAAATGTCAATTCTTGTTCTTTGGCCAAATGATGGCAAAAAGCCAAGGGCTTTATTCTCAGAAGCTGTTTAACGGAAAGTAGAAAGAGAGGTTTTAAAAGCATGAGGAGGTTCTGAGAATTGGGGAGATTTTGCTTGAAATTTTGACATTACATATTGTTCTTCTAACTCGAGTCCCCCATGACCTTGCAGGGTCCTATAGAGTTTCTCCATGAATTTTGAGGAAATGTTCTAATTATAATCAGTACTCTCCAGAGAGACTTATAGGCAAAGTGAACCATACCTGGGGGAATGTTATGAGTAAAACCCAAGAACTTCAAGTTCCACTGATGCTGAAAACTCAGCCTCTGTGCACCGGTGCCGAATTGAATCTCAGAGTTCTGGGTGAAGTAGAAGAGAATAGCTTTATTGCTTTGCCAGGCAAAGAGGGACACAGTGGGCTTCTGCCCTGAAAACTGTGTGTCCCCACCCAGGAGGATTTGGTGAGGAGTTTTATAGCAAAGGTTCAAGGGTGGGGTTGCGGATAAGATTAGGGTGCGTACACAGCCTGCACTCCTTTAACCTGGCCTCAGGTGATCTTCTGATCAGCTTCTGGGGTTCCTTTAATCTGGCCTCGGGTGGTCTTCTCCGGAATGAAGAATGCCAACATCCTCCATTTGTTGGGGGTTTTAGTTCTGTAAAGAGCTCAAAGATATTGCTATGTGTATCCCTTGAGGGAGAACCAGGACGCTGCCCCAAGGATGGACTATTGTTTCTTGACTGCTCCTCCCTTGTCTCTGCATCCCCTCCCTTCCCTGATTAATAACTGTTTGAACCTGCCCTTTGGGACTCAGGGAAGGTCATGGAGGCTGGAGTCTGTTCCTTACAAACAAGCAACGGGGGACACAGAAAGGCTTCCATGCCCAGGAGCCCCACAGGGTCCTGCTCGGTTTCCTTACCAAGGAAATGTGGGAGGAAAAGGTAAAGGAGACAAAAGACAGTAACCAGAACAAGGGGGTATTTTCAAGGGTTTCTTCTTGGAGCTGAAACTCCATTAAATATCACCTCTGTTTGCAATATAACTTCTGAGTTCAAAAAGCTCCCTTTGAGGGTATTCCCTGGCAGTGCAGTGGTTAGGACGCAAGGCTTCCATTACAGGGGGTGCGGGTTTGATCCCTGGTCAAGGAAGCTGAGCGGCGCAGAAAAAAAAAAAAAAAAAAGCTATCATTGAGATTTTCCTCTCCTTCATAACCCTTGAACTACATTTAAGTCCACAGGAAGCCTCTGTGTTTCTGATGGTATTTGGTCTAAGGCTGCCAGCTTGGGAAAACCTTTGTACCTTATTGATGACTTAGGCAACACTGAGAATTAATGATGCATTGGGTGGAGTGTAAATGTTATAAAAGAGTGATTTTAAATATTCAAATTTGTATTGCTGATTTTAAAAAAATTTTTTGCAATGGTCAAAAAACATGATCTTGCCATTTCAACTATTTTGGAAGCTAAAAAGAAATTTGAGGTTTTCTTTATGAACAATTTTTATAAAATTTCTTCAAACTCTTGAAATGTCCTGCTCCATAACTTTGAAAGTTAATATTAAGTTTCTACCATCTAATTGTTATATTTGGTCCATTGTCTATTGTGAGGCTAAAAATGAAAACCAAGTATTTAGTTTGTAGTTCTCTCTCTACGCCTGTGCCAATCAGATCTTTTTTAGAGAGAAAAGACATAGAAGTTTAATAGCTATTCTTAATGAAGAAATAGCTTCCCTCCCCGTGCTGCCATGCAACATCTGAGAATTTTCAAAAGGAAAATAATTGGCTGCTCTCCTCATGTTCAGAAAGGGGAAATCTGAGGGGAATTGCACCATTTTCATTAATCTGGGACATTTATAATCCTTTATCCCACAAGCAGTTGCTGCAGTTCATTTTGTATTACTGCGTATACTATGAACTCCTAACACAGGAGGTTAATTCAAAGTATACTGTTGTCCTCCTAGACAAAGATAATGTACTGATAACAGTGCCACTTCCTGTATTTACAAGTTCAGTGAAAGAGATGAAAGTGACACCCATTCCTCTTCTTGGGAATCACAAGTTGAATCAAAGTATTCAGCACTGGTCATGCTAGATCTTTAAAGAACTAGGCACACAAAAACCAATAAGTAATCATAAATCCATAAATAATCATTCCTTCACTTAATTAAAGTATTCACTCTTTCTAGATAACATCTTCAAAATAGAATTTTTTCTTTGATATTAAATATTTTTTGTTGTTGTTGACATTGTTTTGTTGGTTTTGGATTACCAGTAACTTTTGTAACTTCTCTTAAAAATAAAAGTAACAATTTTCCAACTGTAATGACTCTAAACATTTATGCCACGCTAAATTATTACATTAAAAACCTGCTTTTTAAATTATATAAAGGGAATTAATAAGAAGTTGTCTATCTAAAAAAATGTTTTTAATTAAACAAAATAAGAGTAACAACAAAAAAAAAGAGTAACAATTTTAGGGGACTAATAGATTTAACAATCCTCAAAGACATAACTCTAACCTTATGAATCCAGTGTCCTTAGGGCTAGCACAGAGCCTGGCACCTAGTAAGTCCTTCACAAATTCATGTTAAATGAGCATATGTGGCACTGTCAAAATGATGCAATCCCAGAAAAAGCACTCTGGCGCCGACCAAGACAAATCACATACTTGCTGCGCGGTTAAGATCCCTTGGCTTATATGGTCTTCTACCAAAGCTTTTCTCTCCATTCTTGGAAGCCCTTTTAATCCAACTCTAGTTCTCTGATGCTAACATTTTCTTTACAATCTACTAAAGAAGGAGGAGTAGGAAAGGGACAAGGGAGAGAGGGGAAAAAAGAAAAGAAAAGGAAAGAAAAAGAGAAAAGAGAAAAGAAAAGGAAGGTATATAGATCACGAAACTTCTCCACCTTCTCCCTCTTACTGCTGTTTGCTCACAATGAGCCATCCAAGAGGTGGATCAAAATCCACCAAAGTCCAGAAAGTTATGGTCTATACAGGTCTATACAGGTGTTCAATCAGGCATCTCATTGTCCACATTCAGCCCACAGATGTGCTTTCTTGGCCTTGGGCAAAACTTTCCCAGATTTTAAGATATTTGGGGACTTCCCTGGTGGTCCAGTGGTAAAGACTTCACCTTCCAACGCAGGGGGTGCAGGTTCGATCCCTGGTCAGGGAGCTAAGATCCCACATGCCTCACCACCAAAAAACCAAAACATAAGACAGAAGCAATATTGTAACAAATTCAATAAAGACTTTAAAAATGGTCCACATCCGAAGTGAGAGAGTGGCATGGACTTATGTATACTACCAAATGTAAAATAGATAGCTAGTGGGAAGCAGCCACATAGCACAGGGAGATCAGCTCGGTGCTTTAGGGGTGGGTTAAGAAGGGTGGGAGGGAGATGCAAGAGGGAGGAGATATGGGGATATATGTATATGTATAGCTGATTCACTTTGTTATAAAGCAGAAACTAACACACCATTGTAAAGCAATTATACTCCAATAAAGATATTAAAAAAAAAATGGTCCACATCAAAAAAACTTAAAAAAAAAAGATATTTGGATCATTTCCAATATTTTTAAATCCAGAAATTTTGCATAAATATCTAAATTCTGCCTTCCTTGAAAAATCAGCAGAATTAACAAAGCTAGTGTCCAGATACTCACCAGTGATGGTGGGCTGGGACTGACTAGGGATTTCCCCTTTAGAGGAGGGCATGTTCTCCTCTGTGCCAGATACCCCACCTCCAATTCTGTCGGCAGTTTCCAACGTCAGTGGTGTTTGTGATGGATGGATTGCAGACAGGCAGCAAGTGCGGTGGCTGGGGGCATGGGCTCTGGACCCAACCACCTGGGTTTGAATCCAGATCCCATAATGTATGACCACTGCTCACCTTGGGGAAGTTACTTAATTGTTCCGTACTTCAATTCCTGATGTGTAAAGTGGGATAATAATTGATACCCACCTTATGATAAGGATTAAATGATTCTATACGTGAAAGAACACAGAACAATTCCTTACACATCACAGGTAGCCAGTAAACATCAATTATTACCATCACCTTGCCTGAGCTGTGTTTTCTTATGGTGAGGTTAAAAAAAAGTGAAATAGCACCTACCCTTCTGTCTCAATCAAAAGTGGGAAATATACAATGGACTCAGAAAATAAAGACTCTTCCTGCATGTGGGCTATGTCTGTGTCAGGGAAAAGGATGATGCCACTATGAAACTACTCATAACAAGAGCTTCAAGCAGAAATTCAAGATAATGGTGGAAAGGATTATCTAAAGAAAGGATTGGGGGTTACAAAAGTTTTTTTTTTCTTTTAATTTAAGCAATGTTGATGTCTTGATGTCTTGATGTAAAACACAGTAATGTATTAAAAGACAAGAAAATGGCATTAACCCTGCTTCTCTCATTTACTTTATCTGCCTGGCCCTTAGAACCATTCAATTTGGTCACCCTGAATTTAGGCTTTAATTTCAAAACAAGTCTAAGAACTATCCCCCCACCAAAAGAAGACAGTTGTGAGGCAAACTGAACTTAAAACCCCAGACATTAGAAAATTCAAGCATAGACCTATTTAGTTTTTACATTATTATAATAACCAACAAGGACCTACCATATAGCACAGGGAACTCTACTCAATATTCTGTGATAAACTATATGAGAAAAGAATCTGAAAAAGAATGAATATATGTATGTGTATAACTGAATTACTTTGCTGTACACCCAAAACTAACACAACATTGTAAATCAACTATAATCCAATAAAATTTTAAAAAGTAAAAATAAAAAATGAAAATAAAAAAATTTTACATTATCATAATAGCAAATTATTTTAAAAACTGTGAAATGAATAATCACATTTCTAAACAATTTAATAATATAGTAAATGTAAGATAGACTTCTGCAGAAGGTGGCCTGGGCTTATAGAACACCCCCTTGTACAAAATGGAACAAAATGAACAAAAGACATAAACTCAAAGAATAAGCCAGCCATGCCAAAACAAAAGGGAAAATAACCCAATATTATCAACTATGGTAAGAACCATCCAGAGACAGAAAAATCTGCAACATGCTGAAAGAAGACTCTGAGAATCAATACTGGGTTGTTATAAAACAAGAGCAGTAAGTCCAACTGAAGATGTTGGTTACACATCTGGAAACTCTCTCCAGTCCCGAGACCACAGCTGGCCCCTGGGGAAGACCAGAGCATCTCAGATGGCACCCTCTTAGGAAGTAACAGGGAGCTAAGGTGTACAAAATGAAGGCTTCAGAGGGTCTAAGGAATAACTGCCTGAGGTATGGGTCACCATACATCACATGCAACCAGGAGGCTTTCATAAAAAGGCACAACCCCAGAAATTCTGATTCAGTCGGTGCTGAGTAGGAAAGGACGCAGCAATGCCAAACGTTATCTATTACAGCACTAACTATAACAGCAAATGTCTGGAAACAGCCTAAATGATCATCAGTGGGGAAACGGATAAATAAACATGGTGCACTTGTGTAATACTCTTGCAACTGACCAAAAAAATGAGGAAGCTCTTTATGTACTGCTATGAAATAATTTCCAACATACATTGTTAAGAGAAAAAGAAAAGCATAATGTAGAAGAGCGCTGTAATATGCTACCACTGGAAAAAATTAAATTATAAATATGCCTCAATTTGAATAAAATATCTCTAGAAGCATTCATAAAGAAACTGATATTATTGGTTGTATCTGGGAAGAGGGACTGAATGGCTGGGAAAAAAAGAGGAAAGAAGATTTCTCTTTTTTTTGTTTTTGTTTTTGTTTTTGTTTTTAACATCTTTATTGGAGTATAATTGCTTTACAATGGTGTGTTAGTTTCTGCTTTATAACAAAGTGAATCAGCTATACATATACATATATCCTCATATCTCCTCCCTGCATCTCCCTCCCTCCCACCCTCCCTATTCCACCCCTCTAGGTGGTCACAAAGCACCAAGCTGATCTCCCTGTGCTATGTGGCTGCGTCCCACTAGCTATCTATTTTACATTTGGTAGTGTGTATATGTCCATGCCACTCTCTCACTTTGTCCCAGCTTACCCTTCTCCCTCCCCGTGTCCTCAAGTCCATTCTCTATGTCTGCGTCTTTAATCCTGTCCTGCCCCCAGGTTCTTCAGAAGCATTTTTTTTTTTTTTTTTAGATTCCATATATATGCGTTAGCATATTGCAGCTCTATTTACAATAGCCAGGACATGGAAGCAACCTAAGTGTCCATTGACAGATGATTTTTTTTCTTCAATTTTAAACCACGTGAAGGTATTACTTATTCTAAAAATAAATAAATGTCTTAGAAAAATAAAAAAGAAAGAGGAAAGAAGGACAGAAGGAAGGAGAGAGGGAAGGAGGGAGGGAAAGAGGAAAGAAGATCAGGTTATAGGAAAATAGCACCTGCAAAGTTTTCCTGAAAAAAAAATCTGTGTAATAACAGAATCCAGTCATGCAAAAGAGATTAGATATGTAGAGGGCGGTGCACAAAGGACTGGTAGGAAGCTCAAGATCCATTTAATTATAAATAATGGCAAATCATTACAGCAATTGCAATTATAAAACAAATTTAAGTGTTCATTTTTTAAGAGAAAACAACATAATGTCAAACTTACAAAAATATAGAATAGGTATAATATAGATATAATGAAGTGGTCCCTAAACCTCAAAGCCTGCTGTCAAAACTTCAAAGGTGGGAGCCAATGACTGCTCTAATTCATTCACCCAATCACGCTCTATGTATCACCCATCTGCTATGTCAGAGACCACGTGCTAGAAACTGCGGATAAAGCAGTGATTAAACGGCCAAGTACCCACTGTGTCCTGATACTTCCATTTTAGCTAGTTCTGTTTCACAATAGTTTATGGATGTTGTTTTATTTCTTAGGCTGGGAGGAGAAAAGCATAGGTATATTATCTAAAGCCATAAAAATAATCATTAAGGACAGGCATTTTCTGAACTACTAATAAAATATGGGGAAGGAGAAAGGAAGACAAAAAATATATATAATATATATCACACACAGCAAAAGAAGAAAATGAAAAGGGAATCAAGGAAGAAGTAAAATCATAAACTAAGATGGCAGAATCAAGGCCAAACATAAAACATGACTATATTACTATGTAAAATAGATTGCTATATTATATAATTATACTATTTGGTGTAACTCTCTGCTAAAACATTTGAAATTTTAAGAATTAAATAGACCTATAAAAATAGGAGAAAAAAATGAAAAAGCTTGAAAAGAGTATTTCTGAAGTCCTATTCATTTCAGGGATAAATTCTTATTAAACTGACACTTGTAGTTAAGTTGTTTCATAGAGAATAAAACCAAGTCCCCAAATTATTTTTACAAAGTTAGCATATCATTGCAATCAAAACCTAACACAGACAACACAGACCAAATTCCCTTTTAAGTACTGATGCAAAACTTTCAGATAACAGATTAGCATGAAGAGCCTAGCAATGCACTGTGGGTATAAAATATGACCACAGCCAGTTTACTCCAGGAATGCAAGTGTGTTGGCTATTGGAAAATCTTTTAGTAAAATTCACCATAATGATGGATTACATGGAGGAAAATATACTAATCACCATAGAAACCAGGGTTGCCAGGGACCGAGGGTTGGGAAAGAAAACTGACTACAGAGGAACACTTGGGAACTTTGGGTGGTGAAAATGTTCTAATACATCCGATTGTGGTATTAGTTACACAAGCACATACATTTGTTATAACTTATCAGCTGCATACTGCTAAAATGGGTGAATTTTTACTGTATGTAAAGTAAACCTTAACAAGCTTGACTTTCAAAATAATTCTTTTGAATCAACATATTTCAGATTTGAAAAAAAAATGGGACATTATCTCAGATAAAATAAGAATCAATGGCAAATTTCTTAATTTGTATATAGCCGCAAAATACATGCACAAATATGTACTTATAAAAACATATTCAAATGTATCCTAAATTCCTATATTTGTTATATCTATTCAAAATTTAGCATCAGGCTGGATGATTTAGCATAAGAAGGATTCCCGCTAAAGTCAGGTATAACACACGATTATTCAACTATTTTTTAACTATTTATTTATTATTTAACCATTTATTTATTATTTAACTATGATTTAGCTATTTTAACTATTATTTAACATTTGTTCTGAGTGACAGCTCAATAGCCAAGAGTTAAACTATTGGAAAAGAGGAGGAAAATAATCATGTCCAAGGGAACAATGCAGAAAAACAAAAGATAATCAAATAAATACAAAGCTACTCAAAGGAATTCAGAAAGTAGTTAATAACATGATTTATAAAAAAAATCAATAGCTTTACTATAACAAATAAGATCCAGTTAGAAAATGTGACAAAAGATTCCCTTTACAACAGGAATAACAATATAAATACATAATGATAAATTTATCAAGAAGGATATAGGCCTACGAAACACACAGCTATACTGAGAGAAGTGTTGAGTAATGTTAGAGACCCATATATTAATTTTAGAAAGAAAGTTTATGTTGTAAATATATCACTTTTTTCTTTAAAAGTCTAAATTCAGTACAATTCTGATCAAAACCCCAGTTCTCAATTTCATCTAGAAGAATAAAATAAGAGAATAGTCAAGAAATTGCTTTAAAAGAAAAGTGGAAATCATAAAAATCCTAGAAGAGAACATAGGCAAAACATTCTTTGACATAAATTGTAGCACTACCTTCTTGGATTGGTCTCCTAAGGCAAAAGAAAAAAAGCAAAAATAAACAAATGAGACCTAATTAAACTTAAGAGCTTTTGCACAGCTAGAATGAAAAGACAGCCTACAGAATGGGAGAAAATATTGCAAATAATGCAACCAATAAGGGGATAATACCCCAAATATACAAAAAACTCATACAACTCAGTATCAAAAAAACACACCACCTGATTAAAAATGCACAGAAGATTTGACTAGATATTTCTCCAAAGAAGACATACCGATGGCTAACAGGCACGTGAAAAGATGCTCAACATCGCTAATTATGAGAGAATGCAACTAAAAACCAAAATGAGATATCACCTCACACCTGACAGAATGACTATCATGAAAAAGTCTACAAATAACAAATGTTGGTGAGGATGTGGAGAAAAGGGAGCCCTTGTACACTGTTTGTGGGAATGTAAATTGAAGCAGTCACTGTGGAAATCACTATGGAAGTTCCTCAAAAAACTATAAATAGAGCTACCATATGATGCAGCAATTCCACTCCTGGGCATATACCCAGAAAAAAAAAAAAAAACTAATTTGAAAAGATACATGCACCCCAATGTTCATAGCAGTGTTATTTACAATAGCCAAGATACGAAAGCAACCCAAGTGCCCATCAACAGACAAATAGATTAAGAAGATGTGATACATCTAATCTATATATATAATATTCTAATATATAATCTATATGTATAATATATATAATATATATATAATATAATCTCTATATAATATTCCATTATATATAATGGAATATTACTCAGCCATAAAAAAGAATGAAATACTGCCATTTGCTGCAACATGGATAGACCTAGAAAATATTATGCTCAGTGAAATAAATCAGACAAAGACAAATACTGTATAGTATCACTTATATGTGGAATCTAAAAAAATAATACAATTGAATGTATATGCAAAACAGAAACAGACTCACAGACATAGAAAACAAACTTGTGGTTACCAAATGGGAGAGAGAAAGGGGGAGGGACAAATCAGGGGTATGAAATTAATAGATACAAACTACCATATATAAAATAGATAAGCAACAAGGATATACTGCATAGCACAGGGAATTATACCCAGTATCTTGCAATAACCTATACTGGAGTATAATCGGCAAAAAAACTAAATCACTAGGCCGTGCAACTGAAACTAACACAATATTGTAAAGTAACTATACTTCAACTTAAAAAATCATATCAAGGGGGAAAAGGTTTTCCATATATATATATATATATATATATATATATATATATATGGAAAATTTATATATATATATATCAGTGGAAAATCTAGACTTGAGAATTTACTGGTATCAGCTAGAAAATTTCAACCTAGGCAATTGCTAGAATATCATAAATATATAAGGTGAAACGTAAGCAAGGGGTTCCTTCTGGCCTTCTGGCCCCAATGCCTGTCTGCTTCGCCAATCCTCTGACCTATGGGTGTTCAACAATTCGCAGAGGAAATGTAAGCATTCATAAACATTCAATGCTTAAATACTAGAATACAGAACAATCTCTTTGTCTCCTTTTCATCTTGCCTCCCTTCTTTAACCTGATACCCTTCCCTTAATGCTCCTAACCATTGACACAAGTAAGTCCTAAGAGTATAAATTGCGTGATTAAATAGCCCAAGATTTTAAAATGTTACTAGCTTTGTTTAAAAATATATAGTCTGATCTCTATGAATTGTTCAACAACGTTCATACCAGCAATATCCATAATAACCCCAAACAGTGGAAACAACCCAAATGTCTCCAGCAGTAGAATGAAGAAATTATATATTCACACATTGGAATATTACACTGCTAGGAGAATACACAAATGCAATTACACGTATCAAGATGAGCGAATATCCCGAGCAAGTTGAATGAAAGAAACCAGACGCAAAGACCACACTGTAAGATTCCATTTACATAAAACTCAAAACTCAAGAAGGCTAATCGATGGTGATAGAAGTCAAAATAGTGGTCAACTCTTGGGCTTGGGAGGCTTCTGGAGTTCAAGCAACACTGGATTTCTTAGCATGGATGCTAGTTATACAAGTATGTTCACTTTGGAAAAACTAACTGAGCCTGAAAAAAGCAGATATCATTTCTTTATAGGTTCTTTTAATAGATGATATGAATGCTCTCAGCCATATAATACTGATTTATCACGTGATTTTTTTTTACCCCCCAAACAGTTACAAAACTGAGGTCCAACTGAAATGGAGATCTCAGCCTACCACTTAGTTGAGCTCTCCAATCCTTCCTCTCCTCTCTCACCTCAGGCCCTTCATTTTAACCTTTCTGAGAGTTGACTTAACTGGACATTTTCTCAGCTTTATGTGGTGATTGAGCACAAAGTGGGTTTATATCCAACCTCTGCAACTTGGTAATAGTCTGACTTAAAGTAGCTTACCTTAAGGTGCCTCAGTTTTCTCATCTGTAAAATGTTACTAATAAATAATAGTCCCTGCCTCATATGGTTGTTGTGAGGGTTAAGTGAGCTAAAAGGTAAGCTGGTTGGTTAGCCCTGGCTTGCATCAATTCTATGACACACCTTTTAATTTCTCAAAATCCAGATGCAACAATCAATGGGGCTTTACAATCACTGTTGTCAGGTGACTGTTGTGGCATAGCTGTTACTGCCTGTTCTTACAGCTTTAATTGTGTGTATGAGTGAAATATGGAAATAACACTGTCAAAGTAAGCCATTCTTTCGATAAGCACAAAATAAAAATTTGAGGATCAGCCATTTTTTTTTCTTAGTGGCAAACAAAATAGCGGTGGGTGTTAATGGATAGCATCTTAGATTTGATGACATGTCCACATGAGGTACTTCAAGAAGTTGCTGTCAAAGCTTTCCAGCATTATTCTATTTTCAAATTATTTCCATGCATTATTAGACTTTTAAATTATGTTGAAAACGCAATCATTTTAAACTAGATATTTTCCAGTAATCTTTAAAGCTTCCCTAGGTGTTGGGAAATTGAAAGACCGTCCGGGAGGGGCGGGACGGGACGGGGGGATAGTGGGCAGAGCACTGTGACCAGATGCTCAGCCATCACTTGCTTCCTTGGCTCTTAAAACGCCGTTTCTCCTTTCTCCACAGCCAAACCCAGAGCACCAACAAGCACGGGACCCGGCGCAGGGTGTTCCCGTTCACTTCTGGGCCCAAACGCCAATTCTTCCAAAAGACTGCCACCAACCCCCAAACCCATAAGCCCAGTAGTTCTCTAACTTTGCTCATATTGGAATCATCCGGAGATCTTTCAGTGATACTGATACCTGGGTCTCACTCTCAGAAATTGATTTAATTGTTCCGTGATGCCACCTGGGCACGGGGATTTTTAAGAACTCCCCAGGTGATTCTGCCAAGATTGGGGACCATATTCTCTGATAATCTCTTAACTACTGACTTGGTGCTGTTTGTATCTTCCACCAGCTCCCTGGGACATGGAAGCTTTTTCTTGTCAACCTCGTTCAGCCCCTCACCCAGCGTCCCGCCCCTGCTTTAAGCTGAGCCTCATAAGAGACCTCGAAGGAGAAGCGCAGGGAGCTTCGGCCTCCTCAAGGGTCGCCATTGAGTCTAAAGGGTATTTACGAAGTAATTCAGATCGCGTCACTCCTTGGGTCTTTGGCAACACGCATTTCTGGACCGCATCTGCCCAACTTCATCCGCCCCCGGCAGCCAAGCCAAGCGGGATGTTATTGGGGCTGACTGTCCCCTCCAGGTCCTCCGCTTTGATCAGCAACGGCGCCGTCTAACAGATCGCTCTCCCGCACAGGAACCCCCGGAGCACCGGGTCCGGGCACAGGGTCCGGGAGCTTGTTTACTCGCTTCTGGGGTCTCAGGTGACAAATAATGGTTGTGTCTCAAAGAAAGAAAAACTCCCACAGCGAGGCCGGGGCGGGGTTCCGCGCACGTGGATCGAGGGGGTTCTGCGCCTCCCGCGGCGCAAACCTCCTCTTTCGCCGCGCGCTTCCGGGAGCGCAGACCCGCGGGCGGCCTCCCAGGGGACCGCGACTGCCAGGAGAGGCCCCTACCCCCACGCAGCGCCCGCGGCATTTAGCTAAGCGTTTCCCGCCAATTGTGCCCCCTGGTTGTGCTGAGCTAGCAAAACCCCGACTTCTCCAGGAACTAAGTTAAAGATGTATTTTAAGTGAAAAAAATCAAAGTGTTTAATAGTGTATATAAAAGAGTGCGGATGGGTGGGGGACAGACAAGGGGAAATTCAGGTACATATCTATTGGCTGGTGCAAACACATAATAAGCCCCGGAAGTACACACAAGAAATTAACCGTGGTTGCCAACAGGCCGAAGCGCCAGACGTTGCAACCTGGCGGCTTTTCGAGTTTTTTTAAGCCTTCTGCAGATCTGTTTTAAAATATACATTGATTTTATATATTATATACTGTAGGGTGTTGTACATAACATATTCTATTGTCAAAGATATTATATTTTATTATATGTAACACACTACAATACATTATATGATACACATACACATTTATCTCTGGTTGGTGGAGTCAAAGAAGTCCAACTTAGTTAGCCTCTGCCTTCGAGGCTGACCTAACACACAGGGGGAAAGGTTCGTGGCGTGAAAAGGCAAAGAGCGAGGACGGGGGAATTATGTGGGACCCACCCCCAATATCTTTTTATTCCAGACAAAGGGACCAAGGGGAACTGAGGCGCTCCACTGCCCGAGGGCAACCCGGAGTGCCTTTGGAGTTCGAAGCCGGCCGCGGGGCAAAAACCGGGAACCCACGCTCGGGGAGGCCCCTCCTGTCCCGGGAGCAGACGTCTGGGTTCCAACCCCTGCCTGGAATCGGCATTTTTTGCTCAGGACGCCTGCCGGGCCGTGGTGGGAGCGACGGTGCACGGTGATGCTGGCTTTCGCCGGGAGCGCGGAGCCCTTGGAGACTCCCTGGAGGCGGAGTTGGCTGCTCCGCGGGCGCCGCGCGTCCCCGAGCTGCGCGTCGCGGGGTTCGGGCGGCCGCAGAAGCCCCGCTCGCAGCGGAGAGCCTGACCCACCGGGCAGTCTCTCTTCCCGACCCGGGCGCGATTCAGAGGCTTCGAGCGTCTGCCGGGGAGACGAGAAGGGCCCCGACGTCCCCCAAATCCCAGCCCGGGCCCAGGTGGGACCAGCGGCCCGCGCAGCTGGGTATGCGAAGAGAAGAGGAAATAGGCGGGCAGGGGGTCGAGAACTGTCCGTTGCTTCCGCGCCGCCCCTTCAGCCCACTGGCCCTCGATAAAAGCTCGAGGCCGGGAGACCCCAGTTTTCTATTCAAGTTTTCAGAGTTCCAGGGAAAGAGAGCGATCTCCCCAGCTTCCCGGTCCGCCCGGACCTGCTGTTCACAAGTTGCACACCCTCAGGCAAGTTTACTTTGCCTCTCCCAGCCTCGGTTTTCTTATCTGTAAAATGGGGATGATAGAAGTACCTACGTCTGTGAGGTGGTAGTGGGGGTTTACATGGGGTATTATTGTGTGCCCAGGGCTTGACCCAGCCCTAGCTTGCAGAGAGCGGTGCACCCCTGCTATGGTTACCCCAAGCAAGAAGGACCGACTCGAACCCAGGACTGGGATTTAGGCTGGAGCTATGGGGCCCAGCTTCCTCCAAAGAGATTCATTCTTAAGGTCCAGCGGCCACAGATGGGCACCGAACGCCGTCCACTCGCTTCCTCCGAAGCCACGCGGGGTCTCCATTCTAACATCCACCTCGGAGCCTTCCCCCTCAAAGAAACCCCGCACTCCGCCCCATTCACACGTACTTAACCCCTCCACTGGGAGCCCCGCAGCTCAGACCTCCTGGATTCAAATTCCTGGGCTACCATTTTTAGCTGTGTGCCTTTAGACAAGGGCCTTCACCTCTCCAAGCATCACTTTAGTCTCCTGTAAAATGGGATGATAACATTCTAGGGTGCTAAGTTTAAAAGGTCGTACGGGTAAAGCAGAGAGTCTGGCCTATAGTCAGCCGCTGCTTCTTTCATTGTTTTCCTCCTTTGGCTGTAGATTCGAGGATCAACTCTATGCTTGAAAAGTCAGCCCCAACTGGGTGGAGAAATGATCCCAGCTGCTCTCTGCTCCCCCTAGAGACTCCTTTCCTGTGAACCCTCAGAATCTGTAGGAAAAGGCGCTTCCACGGGCCCCCCGGACCTGCCGAGCGGTTAAGCCTCCCAGGTCGACCTGGGCTTGGGAGCCTCCTCCATGCCGCCCCCCTCGGTTGATCTTGCCCAGCCCTGTCCTCTCAACTTGAGGCCGCAGACGGCGTCCTTTTCGGGGACTCCCAGTTCGGGGTGCCCCGCGGGAGGCTTCCGACTATTAACTTAACTCCTTCCTCCTCGGGCGTTTAACCAAGTAGGTGGAGAACAAAACCTGAGCTAAATACCCTATTTTCTTTCTCCGGCTAGTAATCGGCAGGAACGGCAAAATCCCGGCGGGGGGCGGGCGGGCGGGAAGCCTGGGAAAAACAGATGCTAATGGGGGCCCGGGGCGGGCGGAAGACGCACCGGGGTCGGGCGCCCGCCGCCTCCTTTTGAAGTGCACCTCCCCGGCCGCGCTCCCGGGCCTCGCTGGGCTTCCCCCGCTTCTGGGGAAACTGAGAGGAGCTGCTGGAACGAGTGGGGACTCTCCTCTCAGGTTCTGACTGAGTCACTCCCGCTTTCTACCTCTGGTCCACTTTGCCCTTGACCAGTTTGCTCCTGGCCTGCTCCCCCATCAGAATGGGAATTTCTGGAGGAGAAAGACTAAGGTTCCTGAGCCCTCATTTAGCCCAGTGTCCAGGGCAAAAAAGTGAGCTCAGCGTAAGTGTGATTGGAGTGATAGGAAAGACTGCAGACTTTCCTGTGTGCTGGGTGCTGTGCTAACTGCTTTCCATTCTGTATGTGGTCACGACACGTGGAAATTGGGGACAGACATGTTAAGGAACTTGCTGAGACCCACCAAGCTAGTGAAAGGTGCAGCCACAAACCCAGACGATTCCGCATACAACTTTCGGCTTTTCTCTTAGGGATCTGAAAAGACAGGTTTAAGGAATGATCTCTTTGGTTTCTGTTTCCTGTCGACCTTCCTTCCCTCCTCCGTCCCTCTCACTCTCCTTCCTTGGTTATCTTAAGGGCTTAACACGTTCTTCTGAGAACTCCCCAACCCAGACTTCCCCTCTCCCCCTTTCTCACCTCGGGCCTGGATGGGAGATTCCAGCTGCCCATGTCACCTGAAGCTCTGGTCAACAGGATTTGATTCTGCCCACCTGTTGTGTAGACATCCTGCCACACCTGCATCATAGAGGTGCCTTCTGTTGAAACATTAATTTCCATTGATTCTGCTGATCCTGTTAGTGATGTGCAAGTGATTTCAGGATAATATTTCTCAGTGGCTACATGGTGGTTGTTCCCATCAACAGCTGTCCTGCAATTCTGGCATTCACTTTTCTGTTTTCCTGTGGAAGAATGTCCACATTAACATGCATACAGAAAGCCTTGCAATAATGTAAGAGCTCTGGATTAAGAAAGGTCTAAAGAAAAAGATTTAAAACATCTTTTAAGAATCTAAAAAAGGTGAAAATGCCGGGTCCATTAGTTTAGGAAGATCTGTGTTTTCTTTTTCTTTTAGAAAAAAAAAAACCTTTCACTTTCATCTCTATGGTTATAAAGCCTGAGCCCTGACACTGTCCTTGGGCTATTTTGTCTGTTCTAGTCTGCAGATTTAGTAACCTCTTTCTTTCAGTTAAGAGATGAGCACCTACTAAGAGTCAGGCCTTTTGAGGTACGAAAGTAAGCAAGACAGGGAGAGCCCTATATAACTCATATTTTAATGTAGCAATGATTAGCCAAACATTCCCCTACTTTATTTTTGAGAGTATTTCACTTTATTTTGCCTCATGTAGCCTTTCTTGTTATTTATGTGGATCTGTAACTTCCATAAATATGATGTTGATGATGATGATGATAGAACAGCAGTTAAATCCAGGAATTCATTTGCAGTTTAAAAAATACTTTCATAAGGAAGATTCTTGATCCAATGTTTAAGATCACTTATTTTTTGTAATAAGCAACTTTTGGTATGTTTATTAACTTTCATTCCCCAATCCCCACCTCCTCATATTTTAACAGTGAACTACACCTGCACTTGGCAATCAAAATACATAGATTGATAGCTGAAGATAATAGTTTAAATTGGTCGTTTTGTTTGAAAAATACAGTGGGTTTAATATAACCCTTTGCCTCACTCATTTGTGGACACATTTGTGGATTTCTTTTAAAGCAAGTGATCAGTCTATTTCAGGGTCATGGTGAATTCAAATTCTTATAAAAAGTGAAACTGTTGATGGGACTATCTTGCTGTTCTCAGCAAAATCAACACTACTTGTCCTTGCCAATGGACATTTTCTTAAAAAATGTTATCTTACGGGACATTTTCTTTAAAAAAAATCTAAACATGAACAACCTTACCGTGATGGAAGCCCCCTCCCCCTTCAGAAAGCCTAGTGGAGGTGGGAATCTGGCCATCAGAGAACAAAGGGCCAAAGAGTGAACCCGCGATGGCGAAATAAAATGTAACATCAACAAAGAAAAGGCCATAGATAAATAGTAAAAGGACCAACTCACCACAAAAAACCCATTGACGTTTGCCCAGAGTCCAGGCGAAGCGCTGGTGACCGGTTAATGTTGGAATGTTTTCCTAGGGTTGAAAGGAGAACCGGCAGCAAGTCTGCTCAGAATTTACAAAGTGTTTGAATAACACGGACAGTGTTTTGATAACACATTTTTAGTAGGGGTGAAAATAATAGAATTTATTGGGACATTTATATGGGCCCCCTTGGTTGTGGCAGGGAGGGGAGGTAAACCATTTCTCACTGCACTCATTTATAACTCACCCCTGTAATTTATTCATACGTTTGTATGTATCTGTTATGTAATACCGTCTTACAGCCAAATGCTTCTCAGTTTTGCCTTTAAAAGCTGAATGCACTGATATTGGTTACCTTTAAGGGGGAGAAAGGGGTGAAGAGGTGCCCTGGCCAGGTTGGCAATAACTTTGTGTTATCAGTTTAAGACAGTAGCATGAATCTGGCATTATTGCTCAAGACAATACAGCATAAGACCTTTAATAGGCTCACACACAGGCATAACCTTGGCTTCCTTGTAGCTTTCAAAGGGTCCTGCTCCCTCCAGTCTCAGGCTGAAAGGTGCAAGATTTGAGTTAATCCAGCCAGCACTTGGGTCTGGGGTTCCAAGGGTTCTCCACGTTTCCTCCCTAGTGTTGATGTTTTTGTTCAATGTATTCCCGTACACTGTCAGTTGAGCCACATAAAACCAGGCACCTTTCAATAAATGTCTCATTTGGATTTCATGAAGCTTGGGGTGTAATTGAAATCAAACAGCAAACAGGCTGCAAGGCTGTGCTATTTGCCCACCCAATCGAAGGAGGGTGCTGCCTGACTTGTTCACTGAAGCCACTGCTTCAGCTTTCTTTTCTGTTCCTGTTTCTGGAAAAGAGTGATTACATTTTAAAGTGCGACTAGGACGTGTGAAAATAATTTTTATGCCTCTTTCCCTGGTTATCAGTAAAACTGAGCCAGCAAAAGGAAAGCCCATTTCAAGTAGGAAATCAGTCACAGATTTGCTCATCTATAACTCTCCAGGCATTTAGACTAATATATTCCATATGTAATAATAATAATGTAATTAATACAAAAGAACCGTTAAAGGAGATTTCTTTATCTCTATGCAGTCAGAAAAAAAATCATCTTTAGTTGAAACAGTGCTTTTCATTATGTTCAAAAGGAATTTGTAATATATATCTATAAATGTAATATAAATTATGGGTATATTTTCCATGTTCCAAAAATCCGGGCCCCAGAGCGGTTTTGTAGAGCCCGAATTTTTATTCTCTTTGAACTTCTCTTTGTTTCTCCGCCTGTAAAATGTGTTCAAGTTTGGGCAAAAGGATAGCTATACTGGGGAGGTGGGGAGATATAAAGTGCAATTTCCTGCCTCAAGAATCAACACTAATCCTAATTACACATACCGTGTATATATTTCATAATTAGGTAGCACTCAAATGAACCCACGCGCTTTCAAGAGCCTGCTCTGTGGCTGGAATAAAATCAAGCCTTTCTGATGTGGCACGGGGGACAGCTGGCTCGCGTTATTTGCGCCAGAGTGGGTCGGAGCGATGCCTGTTGCCTGCAGTGGCGCTTTGCCACGCGCAGAGCTTCCCTGGCCTCCTCGAAAGCAATTCGGGACACCGAGGCCCGCTGTCTCACTGAGATCAGGCGCAGAACTGCGATCTAACCCCAGCCACTCTGTCTCCAAAAACGTGAGATCTGATCTCCTCCCTACTTTTTCCTCAAACATCCTGCAGCTCAGGTCAAGGCTAATGTGGAAGAGCCTTGAGTGGTAACAAGATCCCCTAGCCCGGGCTCCCCCGCCAAGCTGCCCTTTCTTTCCTTGCTCTTGATCTCGTGAGTCCCGCTCACAGAACCTCCACGTTGAATATCTTGAAGTCTCGAAAAGCACAAAGTACTTGAAAAATGCAATTCTCCAAGACTTCCCTGAGTCAAAAGAAAACTAAAGCCGACGAGGTGGGAGTGGACGGTGGGGTGATCAGAGCAGAGAGCCAAGCCGAACCCGAACTAAACTGGTGGGACGACACGGGAGAAGTGCTGGGCTGAGCGCGCTCCGGGCCAGCGTTCCAGGAATCTGCTCCTGGGCTGCTGTGCCCGGACCTGCGAGGCCCCCACCCGGGCCACTCGCCTAACTTGCTCTCTCCCCCGCCCTGGCTGGGCCTTGACCCTGAAAACCTTCTCGCGCTCCCTGTTTCCACTACCGCGAAGACCTGGTAACCGCGTCCGAGTGCATTAAGAGCCGCCTCACTCTCTAACTCAGACGTGCCAGTATCGATGCTGCTGTGGTTTGAACCTAGGTTGGAAAGCTTCGAGCCGTTCTGCACCGGCGTGTGCGCGCTCAACGAATCCCGCGACCGCCTCGTGTTGCGGGTGAAGAGTTTCCCGTGTGATCGCGCTCGGTTGGGGAAGCAGAGTCCCGACCTCTCAGCCGGAAAACGCGCTCCCGGAGCGATTACAAGCCGCGTCTGTAATTGCTTATTAACAGCAAATATTCAGGCTTCTCCTTACCCGCAACGAAACGTGCGGGTATTAATAAACAATACAATAGGACGGCATCATCTTGCTCTGCTGTCTGCAAAAACGCAGTGGAGAAACAGGCAGCTGGGGCAAAAGGGCTTAATTCCATATCAAACTGATTATTTCACTAATTATTCCACCTTCTGTGTTGCGCTGCAGAGGAGAGGCGCAGGGAATCTTAACCGGGAGGCTGCTTTGTTTCTCGGTGTCAGGCCCAACTGAAGATGGGAGGGGGTGGGATCCGAGATTCAGGGAAACTGAGAGTGGATTTTAAATTGTGGGGAGTAAAAGTGATTGCCTCCTGAAAGCAGGCGTGATGGCGTGGGGATGAGGGTCTTCCCAGTATCCCACCCCACCGGGGCTTTTGATTCATAAGCTGACGGCTTCTGTCCTCAAGGACTGCAGTGTGCTCTCGCCGCCCCTGGAATCCCAAAAGCCCAACGGCGGGTTCCTCTCCACAAACACTTCCCACTGAGTAAAAGGGTGGGGCCGAACAAAAAGTGGTTCCTGCTTGTTGAAGGCCAGAGAGTCCTCTCCAATCGGGAAGAAAGTGTGCCTGAAGTTACAGCCCCCGACCAGGGAAGAGACTTCCTTGGGCCTCTCTCCAGCTCGTCCCAGATCCCCACCCTCAGAGACCGGTGCCTCCCTGCAAGCCATTAGCTTGCAGAACATTTCTACCTCCGGCCTCTAGAACCTGCTCCCGTCCCCGCATCCCCCGGCTCAGAGCGCTGTGACGACTTCTGTGTCAAGAGTGGACCCTGCTACGGAGACCTCAAACCCTGTTCCACTAAATTCCAGCGAAATACAGACACCAGGATTGATTCTCACAGCAGGACTGAGTCTCAAAAAAAAAAAAAAAAGAAAGAAAGAAAGAAAAGAAAAAGAAAAAGAAATAAAATCAAGCTAAAGGAAAAGAAAGTCGCAGGCTACTTGATCCAATTAGTAAATGCCTAATTGAATTAGTGTCACCTCCACCAGCCAATAGGAGGTTCCCGAGGCTGTGGGGCCGCGAAGCCCCTCCCCGGCCTCACATATATAAAGCAGCCAATGACAGCCTGCAAGTTTCCAAGTGGTCAACTCGACCGATAGTTTTTCAGTCGAGAAAGGCAGAAAGGCTAGCGCTGGTGGGTGGATGGGGAGAGAGATCTAAGACCTCTTCTTCCCGTGTGTGCGGGGGAGGAAGGTGGAGGTCCAGAGAGGCAAAAGGGACGCGGAAGGAAAAGGAGAGGGCTTCTCGGTCAGTTTTCGCCTCCTGCCTTCAAATTCAGTGCCCTTTCCTTGTGGAAAGGGCGCTGGGGTCGGGACGCGCGAGTGCGCGCCTTAGCGGTCCGCGTGTCGCCAGGTGGGTAACCCGGCACAGGAGGAAGGGGAAGTTACCTTCCCCTCGGAAGAGGGCGCTGGCTCCCTCATCCTGCCTTTATAATCAGGCCGCGGCCGGAGAGGAAGCAGCCAGCTGCCGTCTGCGCTCTGCAAAGCATGCAGTTAGGGGAGCAGCTCTTGGTGAGCTCGGTGAACCTGCCCGGCGCGCACTTCTACCCGCTGGAGGGGGCGCGAGGCGGTGGCGGCGGGAGCGCCGGCCACCTCCCGGGAGCGGCCCCCTCGCCTCAGAGGCTGGACTTAGACAAAGCGCCCAAGAAGTTCTCGGGCAGCCTCTCGTGCGAGGCAGGGAGCGGGGAGCCCGCAGCCGCCGGTGCGGGGGCCCCCGCGGCCATGCTCAGTGACGCCGACGCCGGGGACGCCTTTGCCGGCACCGCGGCCGTGGCCAAGCCGGGGCCCCCGGACGGCCGCAAGGGCTCCCCCTGCGGGGAGGAGGAGCTGCCCCCCGCCGCCGCCGCCGCCGCCGCCGCTGCCGCCGCCGCCAGCGCGCGCTACTCCATGGACAGCCTGAGCTCGGAGCGCTACTACCTCCAGTCCCCTGGGCCTCAGGGCTCCGAGCTGGCCGCGCCCTGCTCGCTGTTCCCGTACCAGGCGGCGGCCGGGGCGCCCCACGGATCTGTGTACCCGGCTCCCAACGGGGCGCGCTACCCCTACGGCTCCATGCTGCCCCCCGGCGGCTTCCCCGCGGCCGTGTGCCCACCTGGCAGGGCGCAGTTCGGCCCGGGAGCAGGCGCGAGCGGCGGCGCGGGCGGCAGCGGCGGGGGAGGCGCCCCGGGCGCCTATCAGTACGGCCAGGGGGCTCCGCTCTACGGGCCGTACTCCGGGGCAGCAGCCGCGGGTTCCTGCGGAGGACTGGGGAGCCTGGGGGTTCCCGGCTCCGGCTTCCGCGCCCACGTCTACCTGTGCAACCGGCCTCTGTGGCTCAAATTCCACCGCCACCAAACCGAGATGATCATTACGAAACAGGGCAGGTGAGCGCAGCGCGGAGGGGCCCCGAAGCGCGGGGGCAGAGAGGACCTGTGTGGTCCTGAGGGTGGCCGGGAATGGGGGACCGCCGCCCGCCCGCTCCGCTCTTGGCTGGGAGAGTGAGTTTCCGTGCGCAGCCAGTGGAGACGCCGCATCTCCAGTCCGATGTCCCTCCCGTCCGCGCACCGGCGGTTTGTGCAGGGCGCTAAGGCTACGGCTGCTTCCCCCCTTCCCTCTCGTCACCCTCACCTGGACTGACGAGGAGGAGGCGGAAATGGAAACTGGGGCTTGTCCACAAAGCTGGATTTCCTAGGTACGCCCGGCCGGCGGTACGCCGGTCCCTGAAGGCGGGCGAGGAGCCGCGGATGCGGGAAGGCTCCAGCGGTGGCTACCCTCTCTGAGCATAGGGCATGGGCTCCCGCAGTTTTAGGCGCCAGGGTCTCCGCGGGGCGCATCCGGGCGACAAGCGCGAAGACCAGAGCGCCGGCAACGAGGGCTGGTCCGGGTAGTGGGTTAGGCCGGATCTGGAGTCAGACGGGGCTGGGGTCCCAGGCCTGAGAAAGTTCGGATACACATCCCACTGCGGGCAGTGGTTACTTCTGGGGAAAGTGAGGGGTGGGTGCTGGGAGAGGGACGTCCAAAGGGGACTTTTAGCCTTACCAGTAGAACAAAATTTTTTTTTTTTACGAGAACAACTTAATGTTCTCTGGCACTTGTACATACAGAAAATAATGATTTTTAAACATCCTGGAAGAAAATAAATGAGCATCTGAAAGGGTCAAGAACTTGAGTGAGTGGTGCAGAAGGGCGGGGATTGGGGCAAATTATTTCAGAAAAGAGATGTTCCGAGAGTTGCCAACTCAAGAATATTTTACGTAGTGAGGGCCACTTTATCTACCAGTATTCTGTTCGTCTGTAGACTTCTAAATGTCGTCCTTGAGCGTGGGCCTGTGCCCGGGCGTTCCGATTTAAATCTCCTGGTTCTATTCCCTTGCACAGACGCATGTTTCCTTTCTTGAGTTTCAACATAAATGGACTCAATCCCACCGCCCACTACAACGTGTTCGTAGAAGTGGTGCTGGCGGACCCCAACCACTGGCGCTTCCAGGGGGGCAAATGGGTGACCTGCGGAAAAGCCGACAATAACATGCAGGGTGAGGAGAGAAAGGGCCTGGGCAGGGTGGATCGGCGGGAGCCCCCGACTCAAGACACTCAAGACTCAAGGCACATTTAAATCTCACATCCCTCCCTCCACATCCGGGGCCTGGAAGTGTTAGGAGTTTCTTTGTGTTGATTGTTTGATTAAGGGAGAGAATTGCTAAGTCAGACTTCTTGCCTACTAGTATATAGAATTTTAACCATGACCCTACTCTAGCCCTTCCCTCCACATCCCTACCTTTGAGAAAGGAATTGCTGTAAACTCTCCAGGTGGCAAGGGCTCCTGGCATTCTAATCTTCACTTGAGAAAAGGCCTCCCCAAGGTTGAGTTCACCATAAAAATCCAACCACCTTCCATCAGATCTTGCCTGTCTAGCTTCAGAAGCCCCCAAGTTAACCTTCAAGAGGCATTGCCTACTGGCTCCATTTTTGCCTTGTCCAAGGAAGGCTGGAAGCACAGGGGCCCTGGGAGGGGAATCAGTAGAGTCTAGTTGGTCTCCACTGGCCTTCTTAAACTGCTAATGATGGGAGACGTGTTCTAAGTCTAGCTCTTAAATCTTGCCCGTAGGTAGTAAATACCCCTCCCCTACCTCCATTTGCAAACAGCCCTTTATGCTTGGGTTTTGTGTTTTGTTTCATTTTCTCTTAGGCAACAAAATGTATGTTCACCCAGAGTCTCCTAATACTGGTTCCCACTGGATGAGACAGGAGATTTCCTTTGGGAAATTAAAACTCACCAATAACAAAGGCGCAAATAACAACAACACCCAGGTAGGATTGACAGAAGAGGTGGTGTCTTCTGGCTGTGAATCTCTTTTCTAATGAGTTTCCATACTCTTCATTGTATTTGTAATATTTGCAGGTACCTGTTGCTTGCCTCTTTCTAGTCTTTTTTTTTTTTCTTTTGACCTTTCTCATTTTTATTTATTTATTTTTTTTCCTACTAGATTTCAATAACAGTGAGTTAACTGTTAGGAGCAGAAATACTGAAATCTTTTGGCGACTTAGGAAACCAAGAGGCAAGAGTGTTTATTTAAACACACACACCCAGCTATGTTTTAAGTTTCAAAAATGGCAATAGAAAAGTTAGCTGTTGCTGGGGAGCAAGCAGGAGTCGCATTCCAAAATACAGAATTTGTCAAAATCGACTTTACTTTTTCGATTTGGCAGCTCTTTTCTCTGTACCACTTGCAGATGATAGTCTTACAGTCTTTACACAAGTACCAACCACGACTGCACATCGTTGAAGTCACAGAGGATGGTGTGGAGGACTTGAACGAGCCCTCCAAGACTCAGACCTTCATCTTCTCAGAAACGCAGTTCATTGCAGTGACTGCCTACCAAAACACCGATGTGAGTGCCCCATGGTCCCCAAGAATCCCTGAAGCTCAGTCCAGCGTGAGAGAGAAAACACTCAATGACTGTTTTTTCTCCCTTGTCTAGATAACTCAACTAAAGATTGATCACAACCCCTTTGCAAAAGGCTTCAGGGACAACTATGACTCGTAAGTGCACCTTTATTTTTCCTTGCCTGGTCATCTTTGAACAAGACATATCGAATCAGACACTTTCTTGAGACCATATTCTAGGAAGAGCTTTCACGGTTGGGATTTTTGCCTATTTTTATTTTTGCATATTTTTGGCCTTGACTAATCTTGCTTTAGAATTTTCACAGAAGGGTTTTGTTCATTTCTAAAGAAATGTTAAGGGCTTAAAAATGAGGAGTTTTTTTTTTTAACATTTGAGTGGAGATTTGAAATTTTCATAATCTGCATTTATATGCCTTCCTTTCCATTTGATCCCAGTTTTTTTATTCTCTCAGGAGCAGGGATTATTATTCCCTCTCATTTTTTTACATAAGAAAAACCTGACACTAAGAGGATGTCATTTTCACAACATCAAACAGCAAGGCCCCACAAATGCCTTTTAAATCTGGGATTTCTACCCACCATGGCCAGCATTCCTTCCCTACCACTGAAGGGAGAGTTGCTCCAAGTTCTTCCAAGTTCTAGGACTTGCAAAGATGGATTTTCTACAGTTTAAATACTTAATGCCTGGGAGGAAGCTTTTTCTTTCGTGGTGGGAAATTTGGCCGCAATGAGCCAAGTCCAGCTAAAATGGGCCAGTGCATCCCTACTACCTCCACCCCTCCACTCGACACACCAGCACTCCTGCTCTAGAGCCTTCTTCATTTCTGGGAGGTAGATTGTTTGGGGACAACATTAGGGGTTTTTTTTAAGTGTTTCTCTTTATATTGTAGCATGTACACCGCTTCCGAAAATGACAGGTTAACTCCATCTCCCACGGATTCTCCTAGATCCCATCAGATTGTCCCCGGAGGTCGGTACGGCATTCAGTCCTTCTTCCCGGAGCCCTTTGTCAACACTTTACCTCAAGCCCGATATTATAATGGCGAGAGAACCGTGCCACAGACCAACGGCCTCCTTTCACCCCAACAGAGCGAAGAGGTGGCCAACCCTCCCCAGCGATGGCTTGTCACACCCGTCCAGCAACCTGGGACCAACAAACTAGACATCGGTTCCTATGAGTCTGAATATACTTCCAGCACCTTGCTCCCATATGGTATTAAATCCTTGCCCCTCCAGACATCCCATGCCCTGGGGTATTACCCCGACCCCACCTTCCCTGCAATGGCAGGGTGGGGAGGTAGAGGTTCTTATCAAAGGAAGATGGCAGCTGGACTCCCATGGACCTCCAGAACAAGTCCCCCTGTGTTCTCTGAAGATCAGCTCTCCAAGGAGAAAGTCAAAGAAGAAATTAGCTCTTCTTGGATAGAGACACCCCCATCCATCAAGTCTCTTGACTCCAATGATTCAGGGGTGTACACCAGTGCTTGTAAGCGAAGGCGGCTGTCTCCTAGCTCCTCTAGCAATGAAAATTCTCCCTCCATAAAGTGCGAGGACATCAATGCTGAAGAGTACAGTAAAGACACCTCAAAAGGCATGGGGGGGTATTATGCTTTTTACACGACTCCCTAAAGAGTTATTTTAACCTCGTCAAAATGAGCTAACTTTTTGCCGATGGACTTGGTGGTGTTTTTTGTTGTCTTCTTTGTCTAGGTTGCCAAAAAGACGTTTGCCTTCCACCCTGATGCATCCCGTTTTGTGCAATTCTCTAAAAGAAGGTGCCAAAGCTTTTTGATTGCTTCAGGTAACTGAAACAAGCCTAGCATTTTTTTCTTTTTTAATAAAATTAATGGAGGACTTTCAAGTGTTTTTAAATTTGAAGGTGATTCAAAGTTATGGATTTATTTATTGGAGACACTAGACATTCAGAGAACTGGGCTGTGAAGATTGAGTGCCTAGCGCCATCAAAGGTGTTGAAAGCTTTGGTTCTCATTTTTATTTGTAAATCTGTAAGCAAATAGAAGCCCAGAGTGGTAAGATGTTTTGCTTCTGGAATAGAAGGGTGAGCCTTAACCTTCAACAAGGGACTTTTGCTGTTAACTTTCTGCTAGGGACAAAAGATGTTAGGCCTGGGAGGCAAGAACTTTGTGAAGGTGCTGGTTTGACCTGACTTTGATTCTTCCCAGGCTTTTGAAACAAGCCATGTTTGCCCTAGTCCAGGATCGCCTCATGTACTAGGCCTCTGCTGTGTGCCTGGGTGGCTTGTAGGACTTAGGAGACAGCAAGGGAGGGGGGCACCAGAAAACAAACAAACAAAAATGGAGAATTTTAAAGTGTACAGTTGTGTGCTTAGATACACTGTAGAATAATGTGGAAAATATTGTACAAATAGTCTACGTAGGTATATGAGATTATGTAAAATTGGTGCTTTGGCTTTGTAAAGAATTTGCAATTCACCGGACCACAGCTGCAGGAGCAGGGGAAGTTCCGTCATCCCCACAACATATGGGAATATTCTGTTTACTTCTTAGTTAAGAATGTATTCAGCTACTGTACTAACTTGAAACGTGCTAAGGAAAACCCCCATGTCATCCTCTTCCTCCGCCACCCCCACTTCCCAACTTGGTAACGTGAGGAAACAGAAACCTGACGCCCCAGCTCCTATAGGCTTTCTAGAGACCTTGGATTTTTATGTACAGTCGTAGTCATTTTTAATAAATGTGGTTCATTAAGGGAACAGGCATAGCCCTGTCTTCTGTACTATGGGTTTTCATCTTTGTTTCAAAAATCTTAGTTTGCTTCCTCCTCCACCCTCCTCCAGCGGGAACCCTGTCCCACCAACCCACTCCCCCACCCCAAGTAAGCCTCTAGAATCTCTAAGTGGACAGTGTCTTCGTTGAGGGGGTGGGGATGCTCTTGTTTATCTTTTTTCCTTGAAGATGAATGGGGTTATTTCCTCACCGCACTGGGAAGTCTGGACAATGGGGATTGGAGCTGGGGAGGGGGAGGAGGGTTGCCGCCGAGATGCAAGATTGCCCACAGCAGGCTTGATATGAGCCTAGGAAACCTCCACCCCCAGCCCTTGGCGTCCGGGCCTCTCCTAGACCTCCTTGGGGTCTCCCATCCCCGGACCCACATGGGCTCCCCGGGCACCCTCGCGGCCCTCTGGGCGCCCACGAGTTCCGGATCCCTGAGGCCAGGCGGGAGCGGGCCGCCCCCACCCCCGCTCCCGCTGCCACCTGCGGCTTCCTTCTTCCCGGAGCCCCGGACGCCGCAGCGGGGGCAGCTGCGGGCCGGGGCGCTGGGGATGCGGCGGGAGCGCAACGCAACTCTGCGAGCAGCGGCCGGGGAGCCGGTTGCCTAGCTTTCAGCTCCGCTTTTTCGGCTCTCAATCCGCGGGAGGGGCCTGGGCCCGCGGAAGAGTTAAACCAAGGAGTGCGGCGAAGGGCCCTTTGTCCCCCAGCCAGACATCCTGCCGCGCTTATCTGCAGACGGCTTCTGGCCCGGCTTGCAATCCTTTCCAGCCCCCTCCCGACGCTCCCGGGGTAAAGGTCTGGCCGGGAGTGTCATTCTGCTAACTGCGTGGCGCGGAAATGCAGCTGCTAAGAGGATTAGTTCTGGGAGGCGAGCGATCGGCCCGGCCCTCCTCCCCTTCTGCGCCCAATTAAGGCCGCCGCGAGCTCGCACCTCGCTTCTCCGCGGTTTCCAGTTCCCACCGCCCTTCCCGGTTCCGAGTCCTTCTCGCGCCGCCTGTGACCTTGGGGTCTCGGACTCTAGCCCCGCGGCTCCGACGATGCCTGTTGAAAACGCTTTGCCCAAACCGCCCCGAATTTTACTGGAGCTGGAAGCGAAAGCCTTGAAATTTGGTTTATGTGTGTTTACTGTGGATGACAGACTCAGACTGGGGGAGGAGGACTAGGAGCCCCCTAACCCGGTCTGCGCGCCCCCCGCCCCAACCCCAAGGAACCCGAGCGTATTGGGAGATGCGATGGAATTTCGAAACGGTGTTCTCCTCTTCTGCCCTCTAGAAAGACAGCAAATGCTAATCACCTCCGGGATAAAGCAGACACTGGCCCCAGTCTATTTCCAGTCCTGTATATTTTTGCACCGTACAGTAAAAAGAACCTGGTACTTGTGAAAAGTCCCTCACAGTGTTTAATAGAAACGTAAGTGGCTGAGTGGCCCCAATTAACACCTTGTGATAAGGCATTCCTACGATGGAGTGTCAGACACCAAATTGTGAAGAGATGTATCTAATTAATCCTCCTAGGATGACACCGATAAACAAGCCTCTATTTAAATAAAGATCAAGGACTCGGCGCCCCGTTTGTTTACATTCTCCGCCGGAGTCCCAGCGTTTGCGCCCTCGCAGGCGGCGTTCCCTGCGCTGGGGCGCGAGGGCGAGGGCTGTCTGGGTGGGGGAGCACCGGCTTGGGGGGTCGCTGGTTCGCCTCCGTTCTAGCCCCAAACAGAAATATGCAATTAGACAAACTGCAACGAAAGAGGAAAAAGAAGTGCAAAAAGGACACGACTCTGACTTGGAAATACTATTGTTTGTCATTTTCCACGCGTGTCCTTTACATTGCCAAACACTTTTTGGTTGTCTGAGTTTTTAAAAGGAAGGCAAACAAAAAAGCCTTCCACTCGTAGCCCCAGGAAGTCTTTTCTGCTTTGGGAAGAACTCGGAGCTGGACCTTCCCCGCCCCCCACTCCGCACGAGTTCGCTCCTCGCTGCCCCGGGATTCCTCCTCCAGGGTGCTGAAGCCCAGAAGCGCTGGGGTGAGGGGTAGCTATCCTGGGGGGTGGGGTGGGGAGCCACCCACTGGGAAAGGCAAGGAGAATCTGGAAAGAAATAGGGGAAGAGGGGAAGGTGCAGCCAAACTCTCAGTCTGTAAACCAGGGCCGGGGCTTGGAGCCCGCTCGGAGTCAGCAACAATGCACATCCCCACTCCTCAAAGGGGAGTTTCAAGGCTCCAGATCAGCTTTTGGTCCAGGCTCCTTCCTTTCCAGCCGCCTCTGATTAACTTTCAACCTGGGGGTAAAGGCAGACTCACGATCCTCCCTTTCCTCTGCAGGCTCTTCCTTCTTTCTGAACCAAACAAGGGGGGGCGGGTACGATGCCCAGTTTTTTTGTTGTTTATTCTTTTGTTCTTGTTGTTTTTAATTCTGCAGGTGTTACGGAAACGCTCCGAAATAAAAAATTCCCTCCTGTCCCTAATCGAAATTGAGTCTCCAGTGGGGACAAAAATTAAAATCACTCTTTCTCCACTGGCCTGGACGCTTCCCTTTCCCCGCTCGCGCCACGATGTCCCCCCGCCCAGCTGCCAGCCAGCTCGTAGAGTTTGGCTTTTCACCGCGCGGAGATTTCGGCATCATCGGGAGGCACTTTTAAAAGGCAATTTGCAAAACTCTGTTGGTGGGCCTGATCGAGTCCCCTTATGTGAACTCCCCATCCCTTGGGTTTAAGGTTTCGAGTGCACGAATTCCGCCGGTCTAGCCCCCGGGATACTCGAAACCGCGGAATCTGTCCACCTGCGCCGGTCTTCGTCGGGGGTCGGAGTCCCTCCTGCGCTTCGCGGACGCCTGGGCGCAGCGCCTGCACTTGGCGTTCTCATGGGTTCCGCCAGCCCGAACCCGCAGGAGCTGGATTTCCTTCCCCGCCCGTGAGCTGAGCGGTTGGTGGGCAGCCTGAAGCTACGACATTTTTTTTAAACATGATGGGGACTCTGACCTTGGTGGTCACTGAATTTCTCCTTATTACAGCTTAAAAGAAGTAAACTTCTGGAGACCCCTCCACCCTCTCCCCCTTTCTCCTTCGGCCCTAGGAGTCCTTTGCGTGTCGCCGAGGACGCATCGAGTCACCGAGGGAAGGATGTTGCTGCGCCAGACACGGAGCAGGCCCTTGGAGGTGGTCCCCAAAGTGCCCGACTTCTGATGGACCTCTGGCCGCCCTCGAAGCGCCGGATCTCTGCTTATTTGGGGCAGCAGAATGTGAACATCCACCCCCACCCCCGGCCATTTAAATTTTCCTCGTCTCCCTAAAAAGTCCTTAGCGTCCTTCTAGAAGTTCTCGTGAAGGCAGCGGGGCGCGCACAGGAACTTCTGTAACCCCAGGCTGGACCAGATTTCCTCGCACTGTTGGCGCCGCGCTCTTGGCGGTGGCTCCTGCAGCGGTTCCGAGGAGGCTGCGGGGTCCGGGCGGCGGGCAGCCTTCGCCATCTGGCGGCCGCGGCAAGTAAAGCTCTTCCAGCCGAGCAGGGCCTCGTTACAGGCGCTGCCGCTTCTGCATCCCGCATCCCACTTCCCCTCCTCCTTCGTAAAGCTCCTCGGTTTGGGGGGAGGAGCCCGGAATTTGGGGTTGGAGGACTTTAAAGTCTAGGCCTGGACCACTGCTCACTAGCTGCCTTGGCTCATCTGTGAAGTGAGGATTCGAACGACGCCTGCCTCGCTGAATATCATCCGGGGCGAGGGAGGAGAGAATGAACTTAACTGCTTTGCAAACCGTTGAGTAGCTCAGAGTATTAGTAGGCATAATTAATTACTAATTTTATAACAAGGTATGTAGTGGTAAACACAAGTGCATTGCAAATGAAAGATTTTTTTTCTGTAGGATTTTTAAATTTTTATTTTATTTTTATTGAACTATAGTTGATTTACAGTGTTGTGCTAATTTCTGCTGTACAGCAAAGTGACTCAGCTATACACATATATACATTCTTTTTTAACATTTTTTTCCATTATGGTTTGTCCCAGGAGATTGGATGTAGTTCCCTGTGCTATACAGGACCTTGTTGTTTGAAAGATTTTTTTAATTAACTCAAAAATAATTACGGACATTTGCAAACATACACGAAAGTAGAGAGCAGTGAACCCCCATGTATCTGTCTTCCAGCTACACCAAACATCAATTCACGCTGCTCCTGTTTTATCCTGTAAATCCCTACCCATCCTCTACCACAAACCCCAGAAATCCCGGCAACTAATCCACAATTATTTCCATACATAGCCCTAAAAGATAAGGAATATATATATATATATATATATATATATATATATATATCACACCTATAGAATCAACAGTAATCTCTTCAAAATATGAAATATCCAGGCTTGTTTCCCTGATTGGCTCATAAAGTTTTTGTTGTTCCTCTTGTTTGTTTTTTACAGTTGGTTTATTTGAATCAGGGTCCAAAAAAGTCTCGCACATCTAGTTGATTTTCTTAATTCTCTTAATTTAGAAGTCTTCCCTCTTTTATTTTTCCTCGCCATTTATTGAAGAAGTCTGAGCATTTATTCTGTCTAGTTTTCCAGGTTCTGGATTTTTCTGATTGCATTCCTGTGGTGATAACATGATTCTCTGACCCTTGTATTTCCAACAAAATGGTAACTAGATATGAAAACTTCATCTGATTAAAATTCTATTTTTTGGCAGCAATATCTCATCAGTGGTCTATTCTACCAGGAGACCCTTCACATCTGGATTGTTTCTCCTTGGGCCTGCTATTGTCCACTGATGATGTTCACCAGGTCCATTTTTTCATTGAAGATTTGACAAAGGAGGTAAGTTTCAGTACAGCTATTGTTACATATGCAGGAGAATGTTTTACTCAATGGTACTTCGGTTTTTTTCTAACATGTGTTTTTACCCCCAGCTTTACTGAGATATAATTGACATATAACACTGTGTATGTTTAAGTTGTACAGCCTGATGATTTGGTCCATGAATATATTGCAAGATGATTACCACAATAAAGTTAGTTAGCATGTCTATCACATCACATAATTACTACTTTTGTGTGTGTGGTGAGAACATTTAAGATCTACTGTTTAGTAACTTTCAAGTATATAATAAAGTATTGTTAGCTATAGTCACTATGCCATACATTGAATCCCCAGAGCTTATTCATCTTGTAACTGAACCCTTTATAATCTTGTACCCTTTGACCATTTCCCTCACCCCCCAGCCCTTGGCAAACATCATTCTTTTCTTTATTTCTGTGAGTTCTGCTTTTTAGATCCACATATAAGTAAGATCATACAGTATTTGTCCTTCTCTGTCTGACTTAAGATAATGCCTGCCATATATCTGGAGAAAAACATGGTTCGAAAGGATAATGCATCCCAATGTTCATAGCAGCACTATTCACAAAAGCCAAGACATGGAAACAATCTAAATGTCTATCAACAGAGGAATGGATAAAGAAGATGTGGTGCATATATACAGTGGAATATTACTCAGCCATTACAAAGAATGAAATAATGCCATTTGCAGCAACATGGATGGACCTGGAGAGGATCATACTAAGTGAATTAAGTCAGAAAGAGAAAGACAAATATATGATATCACTTACATGTGGAATCTAAAAAAAATGATACAAAGGAACTTATTTATAAAACAGAAACAGACTCACAGACTTAGAGAACGAACTTCTGGTTACCAGCGGGGAGAGGGGGAGGGATGGATTGGGAGTTTGGGATTGACATGTACACATTGCTATATTTATAATAGATAACCAACAAGGACCTACTGTATAGCACAGGGAACTCTGCTCAATAATCTGTAATAACCTAAATGGGAAAAGAATTTGAAAAAGAATAGATACATGTATATGTATAACTGATTCACTTTGCTGTACACCTGAAACTAACACAACATTGTTAATCAACTATACTCCAATATAAAATAAATTTTTTAAAAAATGTATAATGCCCACAAGGTCCATTCGTGTTGTTGCAAAAGGCAGGATTTCCTTCTTTTTTATGGCTAAATTGTATATATGCCAATTTTCATGTATCCATTCCCCCATGGATGGGCACTTAGGCTGGTTGTTTGCATGTTTTGGCTGGTGTGAATGATGCCGCAATGAAAGTGGGGGTGCAGATGTCTCTTCAAGCTAGTGAGTCACAATGACACTTTGATTGTGACATTAAACAGAGTGAACCAAAAATCCGAGGTCTCTTCTCTTTATATATTACCACAGGAAAGTAGCTGTAGCCCTCTGGGGAACATGGGTCATAGAAAAACAAGTAAGAAGATGGACAAAGTACATCAATTGATAAGATTTAGCAGATGATCCATGTTTATTGAAACAGTTTGCTACACACAGATTGCTAAGAAATCACATTAAACCAGTGCATAACAAAGTGATAAAGAGTGTTTCTATTTGTTTTTCTACTCCCAGGACAAATTATCAATCTCCTAATCTCCTTAAAAATATATTTCCAGAATTGATAAGCATCATTTGGAAATCATAAGTGGTGAAAAGGACTACCAAATAGTTTGGTGGTTGCTATGGGGAGGAGATGATTTCGTCCATGATAAGTAAGGAGAATTGGTTTCTTATCACGGAGTTTGGAGTGGAAGGAACGTGTGGGGAGGGGATCTGGGGAAGGGAATAGGTGGGGGAGAGTCCATGGAACTGCGGGTTACTATCCACAATTCACAGCCCAGAACTCCTGGAATTGAGATGGAATTGGTGACTGAGAATATCATGGTAATTCTATGAATAACAAGGATAGATTTAACCCGTAGATGCATTACTATGCTCCTGTCCCCTTCCCCAACCACAGGCCACCAGGCAGTCATAATGTTGGCTGAAACAGTTTGTCTTTGGTAGTCACCATTTCTTCATGGAATGTCCCAATTTTAATGTCCTGGGAAACTGACCTTCTCCTCAGCCTTTGAGTCCCTGAATGGGAGATCTGGGAGATACCTCAGTGGGGTGCAGCTCTGTGCACACCACGACACAGAGGCAGAGCCTTCGTTGGCTGCCATGCCCCCTGAGGAGTCTGTTGGCTCTGTAGCATACCATGGGGTGGACCCTATACTTTAAAAGGCGGAAGATTTATATGATCTGAAGAGAAACCAGAGTGCAAACCCTATACTTTAAACATAAAATGTTTCAGAGGCATGTGAAATATTTAGTCATGAAAACATTAAATTCTAGAGCATAGTTTTTAATTATTTTTTCTGTTGTTTTTCAGAACAATATTTGAAATGAACAATATTTGAGATCTAAATGAATCAATGATTAATCTTTCTTCTTTATTTTTTTCTAAAATATAAGCCTGTCATGGAGTTGTGTCTATTTCTTCTTGCACTTTGACCTATACTCAACTCTGGGGTAGTGAATTTACCCTACATATCTGTTGCTTTTCTTAATCCTGGTAGGTGGGTTTTATCTTTATATTATAAATCTAAAATCCAAGAACATTTACTTCTTCCAGGATTCCAGTTTTTTTCCTGTGCACCACCTTTTCAACAAAGTGATTGTTGATCTAATTAACCAACTAACCAACTAAGTAGACTATGCTCATCACTAAATATTTAGAAGGCTGCAGGTAGAGACCACATAGCTGTTGCAGAAAAGCACAGAGAAACGCAGGTTGAGTTAGTGTGCAAAAAAGCACATACATGCATGTATGCAAGAGTGTGTATTTGTGCTCCAGGGCTGAATACTATTAAATTGAGATCAGAGAGAGTGAAAAATATGATTAGAATAGAATGATATGGTGGTATCTAATATTTCCTTTAGGGACCCTTTTGCTCAGAGCTGTCAAAACAGTTTGTGTAAATAGACCAGACCGAGGGCGGTGCTCCTAAGCATACTGATGAAATACTCTTCTGAAAGACAGGATGCAAACATAAGAGAATCTCTAAGAATACAATTACACCTTAATCTGGGGATGGTGCCTCAAAAATGATTCCCTCCCATCCCTCTTTCCCTTTCAGAAAAACAAAAACAAGTAAAAACTCATTGGGAAAGGGCAAAGCAAGTATTCCAGAGTTCTATCATGCCCTCTTTCCCACTGGAGTTTTAGGAAACAACTTGTGAGTCACATCTTAGCCTGGTACTGAGGAATTAAGGTTCTTGCTGGAGTCTCTGTAGCTGGGGCAATAATGTCTACCAAGTATTCCACTGGTTTCTCTATGTTTCCCAGCCCCTTGCACTTAGGTAGAGTCACTGGAACCCACAGAGAGAACAGTATAGATAAGGATGGATAAGTATGGATAAGCATTTACCAAAAGCTACAGCCTTTTGAAGAAGGATTTGGCCAACCTGTAGCCAGTCAGAAAATAGGAAGCCAAACTTTCCTTCCACCTTCTACTTCCTTTCCAGTGCCTCTGATTGGCTGAACTCAACAGGAAGCCAGAGGGCCAGGAAGTCTGTGGATGCAGTCATAGAAGTCAGCATCATGGGACCAGGGCAGGATGGAGAAGAATGGAGCGTGGAACTGGGGGCAATGACGAAAATACCCAGCCCCACTCTCACCCCCCATGCAAAGCCTTGATTGCTAAATGTTAGCCTTCTAAATACCTTCCTGTTGTTTTGAGATATCCCCAGGAAAGATGTTTCAAGAATAGCTGGAAATCTGCATTCTTATGTGAAAATCCCATTATTTTTCATTTCTATTTCTATTACTCTATAATAACCTAAATGGGAAAAGAATTCGAAAAAGAAAAGATACATGTATATGTACAACTGAATCACTTTGCTATACACCTGAAACTCACACAACATTGTTAATCAACTGTACTCCAATATAAAATAAAAATTTAAAAAGAGGAAACATGGAGAAAACTACACCAAGGCTTATATTAATCAAATTACTTAAAACCAGTGACGAAGAGCAAAACGAAAAAGCAACCAGGGGGAATAAAAGACACATTATGTACAAAGAAACAAATATCAGAATGACAGCAGAACATAAGTAGGCTAGGTGACAAAGAAACATCTTTAAAATACTGAAAGAATAAAACCATCAATGTAGACTTCTATACCCAAGGAAAATATCTTTCAAAAACAAGGTGACATAAAACTTTTTCAGATGTATGAAAACTGAGAGAATTTATAACCAGCAGAACTGCACTACAAGAAATGCTAAAAGAAATGCTTCAGATATAAAGAAAAGGATACCAGATGGAAATCTGGGATCTACATAAGGAATGAAGAGCTATGGAAATGGTAACTACATGAGTAAATATAAAAGACTTGTTTTCTTATTTTCAAAATCTCTTTAAAAGAAAATTAACTGTTTAAAGTGAAAATAACAAGATGTATAGTGTTTATAATACATATAGAAATAAAATATATGACAATAGCACAAAGGCTGGGAGTAGAGAAATAGAGATATATTATAATACATCAAGTGATATAGTATCACTTGAGATAAACTGTGGTATGTAAAAGACGTTTACTAAAAATCCTAAAGCAGTCATCAAAAAAACAAAATAATTACAACTAATAAACCAACAAAGGAGATAAATTGGAATAAAAAATATTCAATTAACCCAAAGAAGGCACAAAAAGAAGGAAAAGGAAACAAAGAACAGGTGGAATAAACAGAAAACAAATAACAAGCTGGTAGATTTTAACCCAACAATATTAATAATAACAGTAAATGGTTAGCCACCCCCATTAAAATTTTCAGAGATTGTCAAATTGGATTAAAAAGTGAGGCCTTTCTATATGCTGCCTATAAGAACAAATTTTAAATATAAAGACATTACATAGGTTAAAATTTAAAAGATTAAAAAGATATAGCATGCTAACACTAATCAAAAGAAAGCTAGAGTGGATATATGAATATCAAAATAGATTTTAGTGTCAAGGAAAACAGATCATTTAAGAATGATAATGGAATAAATTTATGAATAGGTCCTAATAATCCTAAGTGTTTATGTATCTAATAACAAAGAGTTATCTGAGGTTCATGTAAAGTTAAAAATCAATGTAAATCACCATGTTTATAGACTAAAAGTGAAAAACCATGATTGTCTCTATAGATGCAGAAAAAGCATTTGACAAAATCCAACATTTATTCTTGGCAAAATCTCTTAGCAATGTTGAAATAGAAGGGAATTTCCTCAAGGACACTCTTACTAACATCATACTTAATAGTGAAAAGTGGAATGCTTTCTCCTCCAGACCAGGAACAAAGCAACGATGTCTGCTGTCACTGTTGCTACTCAACATTATACTGAAGGTTCTAGCCAGTGCAGTCAGGCAAGAAAAAGCATCAAAGTCTTCCAGATTAGGAAGGCTGAAGTAAAACTGTCTTTATTTGCCAATAACATGATCATCTACAGAGAAAAGTCTATAAGAAGGCCATTAGAACTAATAAATTATTTTAGTCGGACTGTAGGATAAAAGATTACTATATACAAGTCAATCGTATTTTTATATACTAGCAACAATCAGAAATTTTATTTAAAATATTATTTAAAGATAACATCAAAAATATGAAATGCAAGGGTCTTCCCTGGTGGTCCAGTGGTAAGGAATCCGCCTTCCAATGCAGGGAATGTGGGTTCGATCCCTGGTCAGGGAACTAAGATCTCAAGTGCCGCAGGGAAACTAAGCCCACAGGCCGCAACTACTGAGCTCGGATGCCTCAACGAGAGAGCCCGCATGCTGCGAACTACAGAGCCCACGTGCTCTGGAGCCTGTGCGCCACAACCAGAGAGAGAAAACCCACACGTCACAACTAGAGAGAAGCCCACATGCCACAACTAGAGAGAAGCCTGCATGCCGCAATGAAAGATCCCACATTTTACAACTAAGACCCGACACAGCGCCCCCCCCCAACAAAAATAAAGAAAATAAATTTAAAAATATGAAACACAAGACCTATGTGCTGAAAACTATAAAACATCACTGAGAGAAATTAAAGACCTAAATAACTAGGGAGATACATTGTGTTCATAGGTCCAAAGGCTCAATATTTTTAAGAAGGTAATTCTTCCCAAATTGATATATAAATTCAGCAGGCTTTTCTTTGGTTGGCATTGACAAGCTGATTCTAAAATTCCTTTGGAAATGGGAAAGACTCAGAACAGCCAAAAAACTTTGAAAAAGAAGAACACTGTCTGTCTTTAAGATTTATTATAAAGCTGCAGTAATCAAGACAGTATGAGATTGGCATAAAGATACACAAAATAGACTGATGGAACTGAATAGAGTGTGTAGGTGTAGACCCTCACAACTGATTTTCAACAAAGGTGCAAAAGCAATTCAGTGGAGAAAGAGTAGTCTTCTTAACAAAAGGTGCTAGAGCAATTGAACAATCATATGCAATCTATAATTTGCATGATATTCAAATATCAGTTTAGAATGGATCAAGCTGTAAAACCTAATACTATGGCATTTATAGAAGAAAATATTGGAGAAAAGCTTTATGATTTTTGGTCCAGCAAAGACTTCTAAGTTCTGGCACCAAATGTACTATTCATAAAAAAAAATGTCAACAAATTGGACTTTATCAAAAGTAAGAACTTCTGCTCTTTAAAAGACATTGTTAAAAGAATGAAAAGACAAGCCATAAACTAGGAGAAAATATTTGCAAATCATGTATTTGATAAAGGCCTTGAAACCAGAATATATAAATAATACTTAAAACTCAAGAAAACAAGTTACTCAGTAAAATATAGGCAAAAGATTTAAATAGATATTTCACCAAAAAAGATATATGGATGGCAAATAAACACATGAAAAGAGTCAGCATCATTAATTATTAAAGAAATGAAAATTAAAGCCACTGAGAGATACAAGAGATACTATTACAGATCTTTTAGAATGTCTGAAATTAAACAGACTGACAATACCAAGTGTTGGCAAGGACGTGAAGGAACTGGAACTCTCTATGTGGCTGGTGAGAATGTGAAATGGTGCAACCACTTTAGAAAATAGTGTGACAGATATATACCTACCGTATGACCCCGACATTCAACTCCTAGGTATTGCAAATATATGTCCATAAAAACACTTATAAAATATTCATAGCAGTTTTATTTGTAATAATTCAAAACTGAAAATAACCCAAGTGACCATCAATCTGTGATTGGATAGATAAATAGGTATATCAATATGATGAAGTAATGCTTGGTAATAAAAATGAACTATGATACAAACCACAACATGAATGAATCTCAAAATAATCATGCTGAGTGAGAGAAATCAGACAAATAAGAGTATATACTACATGATTCTATTTGTATAAATTCTAGAGGATACAAACCAATCTATGGTGATAGAAAGCAGATCACAGGTTGCTTAGGGTTTGGGAAAGAGTACAGGGAAAGGTGAGCAGGAGGAATTACAAAGTGAGGTGATGGTAATCAATCAAGTACTTAGAAAGTTACAATGCAATAAGGTAAGTGCTATGATGTGGGAAGGTCAGGGCATTATGGGAGCACCAGAAAGAGTGAGAGGTGGGATACGGCAGGAGTGATGTAAGGAAGGGATCACAAAATGTTTTCTGGATGAAAAGACATCTAAATTAAGCCCCAGACAAAGAAATCAGGTGAGGAGCAGTAGGAGTGCTTGTAACTGATCTTTTCATGAAAAGAAACAGCATGCCCCCCCAAAGCCTGGGGATGTCAGATCACAGGGCACAGCAGAGGAAGTGAAAGAAACACAATACAACCAGTCATCCAGGATGAGAGGTTTAGCTGGAGAAGGAGGCACGGCCTTCTGTGCTGTTAGGGTTTAGACTGAACCCAGAAGCAGTGGGAAGGCATGAGCAGATTTTTCTTTCTTTCCCCTAACATTCCTAACCACATTTTCTAAGTCTCTTTTTATGAATATTTCAACATTGGTGTGCTTTAATCTTTTCTTTTAATGTTAATTTCCCTCCCCAAATTAGCAAAAATAATTAACATTAATTTATTCTTATAACATGGGATTGTTAGGTCAAAAGCTTGAATATTTTTAATTGTAATTGTAATACATGTAGTTACTTTTTCAAGTGAGGTAGCAGTTCTCACTTCTACCAGACACAAGTGAACATCTATTTCCACACGCTCTGCATGTCATCAGTCTTTTAAATTTGTGCCAGTCTAATAGATAAAAATTGGTGCTACTTGTAGATTTCTTTTTTCCTCTTTAATACTGGTGGTATTACTATTGCTCCTATGTCCACTCCTCTTCCTCCTCCTACTAATGTTACTGCTCTTTACTGAGCGCTTACTATGTAACAGAAAAAACTCTGCAAACTTTATCTTTTATCAGTTAACCTTCATAAACCTACAAGGTAAGTACCACCATTAGCTCCATTTTACAAAAGAGGAAGCTGAAGGTAAATAAAGTAATTTTCCCCCAGTCATATGGCGAAGTTTTTTTTTTTTTAGACATCTTTATTGAAGTATAATTGCTTTACAATGGTGTGTTAGTTTCTGCTTTATAACAAAGTGAATCAGTTATACATATACATATGTTCCCATATCTCTTCCCTCTTGCATCTCCCTCCCTCCCACCCTCCCTATCCCACCCCTCTAGGTGGTCACAAAGCACCGAGCTGATCTCCCTGTGCTATGCGGCTGCTTCCCACTAGCTATCTATTTTACATTTGGTAGTGTATATATGTCCATACCACTCTCTCACCCTGTCACATCTTACCCCTCCCCCTCCCCATATCCTCAAGTCCATTCTCTAGTAGGTCTGTGTCTTTATTCCCGTCTTGCCACTAGGTTCTTCATGACCTTTTTTTTTTCCTTAGATTCCATATATATGTGTTAGCATACTGTATTTGTTTTTCTCTTTCTGACTTCACTCTGTATGACACACTCTAACTCCATCCACCTCACTACAAATACCTCCATTTCATTTCTTTTTATCGCTGAGTAATATTCCATTGTATATATGTGCCACATCTTCTTTATCCATTCATCCTATGATGGACACTTAGGTTGCTTCCATGTCCTGGCTATTGTAAATAGAGCTGCAATGAACATTTTGGTACATGACTCTTTTTGAATTATGGTTTTCTCAGGGTATATGCCCAGTAGTGGGATTGCTGGGTCGTATGGTAGTTCTATTTTTAGTTTTTTAAGGAAACTCCATACTGTTCTCCATAGTGGCTGTATCAATTTACATTCCAACCAACAGTGCAAGAGTGTTCCATTTTCTCCACACCCTCTCCAGCATTTATTGTTTCTAGATTTTTTGATGATGGCCATTCTGACCAGTGTGAGATGATATCTCATTGTAGTTTTGATTTGCATTTCTCTAATGATTAATGATGTTGAGCATTCTTTCATGTGTTTGTTGGCAATCTGTATATCTTCTTTGGAGAAATGTCTATTTAGGTCTTCTGCCCATTTTTGGATTGGGTTGTTTGTTTTTTTGTTATTGAGCTGCATGAGCTGCTTGTAAATCTTGGAGATTAATCCTATGTCAGTTGCTTCATTTGCAAATATTTTCTCCCATTCTGAGGGTTGTCTTTTGGTCTTGTTTATGGTTTCCTTTGCTGTGCAAAAGCTTTTCAGTTTCATTAGGTCCCATTTGTTTATTTTTATTTTTATTTCTGTTTCTCTAGGAGCTGGGTCAAAAAGGATCTTGCTGTGATTTATGTCATAGAGTGTTCTGGCTATGTTTTCCTCTAAGAGTTTGATAGTGTCTGGCCTTACACTTAGGTCTTTAATCCATTTTGAGTTTATTTTTGTGTATGGTGTCAGGGAGTGTTCTAATTTCATACTTTTACATGTACCTGTCCAGTTTTCCCAGCACCACTTATTGAAGAGGCTGTCTTTTCTCCACTGTATATGCTTGCCTCCTTTATCAAAGATAAGGTGACCATATGTGCATGAGTTTATCTCTGGGCTTTCTATCCTGTTCCATTGATCTATATTTCTGTTTTTGTGCCAGCACCAAACTGTCTTGATTACTGTAGCTTTGTAATATAGTCTGAAGTCAGGGAGCCTGATTCCTCCAGCTCCATTTTTCGTTCTCAAGATTGCTTTGGCTATTCGGGGTCTTTTGTGTTTCCATACAAATTGTGAAATTTTTTGTTCTAGTTCTGTGAAAAATGCCAGTGGTAGTTTGATAGGGATTGCATTGAATCTGTAGATTGCTTTGGGTAGTAGAGTCATTTTCACAATGTTGATTCTTCCAATCCAAGAACATGGTATATCTCTCCATCTATTTGTATCATCTTTAATTTCTTTCATCAGTGTCCTATAATTTTCTGCATACAGGTCTTTTGTCTCCTTAGGTAGGTTTATTCCTAGATATTTTATTCTTTTTGTTGCAATGGTAAACGGGAGTGTTTTCTTAATTTCACTTTCAGGTTTTTCATCATTAGTGTATAGGAATGCAAGAGATTTCTGTGCATTAATTTTGTATCCTGCTACTTTCCAAAATTCACTGATTCGCTCTAGTAGTTTTCTGGTAGCATCTTTAGGATTCTCTATGTATAGTATCATGTCATCTGCAAACAGTGACAGCTTTACTTCTTTTCCGATTTGGATTCCTTTTATTTCTTTTTCTTCTCTGATTGCCGTGGCTAACACTTCCAAAACTATGTTGAATAATAGTGGTGAGAGTGGGCAACCTTGTCTTGTTCCTGATCATAGTGGAAATGGTTTCAGTTTTTCACCATTGAGGACAATGTTGGCTGTGGGTTTGTCATATATGGCCTCTATTATGTTGAGGAAAGTTCCCTCTATGCCTACTTTCTGCAGGGCTTTTATCATAAATGGGTGTTGAATTTTGTCAAAAGCTTTCTCTGCATCTATTGAGATGATCATATGGTTTTTCTCCTTCAATTTGTTAATATGATGTATCACGTTGATTGATTTGCGTATATTGAAGAATCCTTGCATTCCTGGAATAAACCCCACTTGATCATGGTGTATGATCCTTTAAATGTGCTGTTGGATTCTGTTTGCTAGTATTTTGTTGAGGATTTTTGCATCTATGTTCATCAGTGATATTGGCCTGTAGTTTTCTTTCTTTGTGACATCTTTGTCTGGTTTTGGTATCAGGGTGATGGTGGCCTCGTAGAATGAGTTGGGGAGTGTTCCTCCCTCTGCAATATTTTGGAAGAGTTTGAGAAGGATAGGTGCTAGCTCTTCTCTAAATGTTTGATAGAATTCGCCTGTGAAGCCATCTGGTCCTGGGCTTTTGTTTGTTGGAAGATTTTTAATCACAGTTTCAATTTCATTGCTTGTGATTGGTCTGCTCATATTTTCTCTTTCTTCCTGGTTCAGTCTCGGCAGGTTGTGCATTTCTAAGAATCTGTCCATTTCTTCCAGGTTGTCCATTTTATTGGCATAGAGTTGCTTGTAGTAATCTCTCATGATCGTTTGTATTTCTGCAGTGTCAGTGGTTACTTCTCCTTTTTCATTTCTAATTCTATTGATTTGAGTCTTCTCCCTTTTTCTCTTGATGAGTCTGGCTAATGGTTTATCAATTTTGTTTATCTTCTCAAAGGACCAGCTTTTAGTTTTATTGATCTTTGCTATTGTCTCCTTCATTTCTTTTTCATTTATTTCTGATCTGATCTTTATGATTTCTTTCCTTCTGCTAGCTTTGGGGTTTTTTTGTTCTTCTTTCTCTAATTGCTTTAGGTGCAAGGTTAGGTTGTTTATTCAAGATGTTTGCTGTTTCTTGATGTAGGCTTGTATTGCTATAAACTTCCCTCTTAGAACTGCTTTTGCTGAATCCCATAGGTTTTGGGTCGTCGTGTCTCCATTGTCATTTGTTTCTAGGTATTTTTTGATTTCCCCTTTGATTTCTTCAGTGATCACTTCGTTATTAAGTAGTGTATTGTGTAGCCTCCATGTGTTTGTATTTTTTACAGATCTTTTCCTGTAATTGATATCTAGTCTCATAGTGTTGTGGTCAGAAAAGATACTTGATACGATTTCAATTTTCTTAAATTTACCAAGGCTTGATTTGTGACCCAAGATATGATCTATCCTGGAGAATGTTCCATGAGCACTTGAGAAAAATGTGTATTCTGTTGTTTTTGGGTGGAATGTCCTATAAATATCAATTAAGTCCATCTTGTTTAATGTATCATTTAAAGCTTGTGTTTCCTTATTTATTTTCATTTTGGATGATCTGTCCATTGGTGAAAGTGGGGTGTTAAAGTCCCCTACTATGATTGTGTTACTGTCGATTTCCCCTTTTATGGCTGTTAGTATTTGCCTTATGTATTGAGGTGCTCCTATGTTGGGTGCATAAATATTTACAATTGTTATACCTTCCTCTTGGATCGATCCCTTGATCATTAGGTACTGTCCTTCTTTGTCTCTTGTAATAGTCTATTTTGTCTGATATGAGAATTGCTACTCCAGCTTTCTTTTGATTTCCATTTGCATGGAATATCTTTTTCCATCCCCTCACTTTCAGTCTGTATGTGTCTCTAGGTCTCAAGTGTGTCTCTTGTAGACAGCATATATATGGGTCTTGTTTTTGTTTCAATTCAGCCAGTCTGTGTCTTTTGGTGGGAGCATTTAATCCATTTACATTTAAGGTAATTATCAATATGTATGTTCCTATTCCCATTTTCTTAAATCTTTTGGGTTTGTTATTGTAGGTGTTTTCCTTCTCTTGTGTTTCTTGCCTAGAGAAGTTCCTTTAGCGTTTGTTGTAAAGCTGGTTTGGTGGTGCTTAACTCTCTCAGCTTTTGCTTGTCTGTAAAGGTTTGAATTTCTCCATCAAATATGAATGAGATCCTTGCTGGCTAGAGTAATCTTGGTTGTAGGTTTTTCTCCTTCATCACTTTAAGTATATCCTGCCACTCCCTTCTGGTTTGCAGAGTTTCTGCTGAAAGATCAGCTGTTAACCTTATGGGGATGCCCTTGTGTGTTATTTGTTGTTTTTCCCTTGCTGCTTTTAATATGTTTTCTTTATATTTAATTTTTGATAGTTTGATTAATATGTGTCTTGGCGTGTTTCTCCTTGGATTTATCCTGTATGGGACTCTCTGTGCTTCCAGGACTTGATTAACTATTTCCTTTCCCATATTAGGGAAGTTTTCAACTATAATCTCTTCAAATATTTTCTCAATCCCATTCTTTTTCTCTTCTTCTGGGACCCCTATAATTCGAATATTGGTGCATTTAATGTTGTCCCAGAGGTCTCTGAGACTGTCCTCAGTTCTTTTCATTCTTTTTCCTTTATTCTGCTCTGCAGTGGTTATTTCCACTATTTTATCTTCCAGGTCACTTATCCATTCTTCTGCCTCAGTTATTCTGCTATTGATCCCATCTAGAGTATTTTTAATTTCACTTATTGTGTTTTTCATCATTGCTTGGTTCCTCTTTAGTTCTTCTATGTCCTTGTTAAATGTTTCTTGCATTTTGTCTATTCTATTTCCAAGATTTTGGATCATCTTTACTATCATTATTCTGAATTCTTTTTCAGGTAGACTGCCTATTTCCTCTTCATTTGTTAGGTCTGGTGTGTTTTGACCCTGCTCCTTCACCTGCTGTGTGTTTTTCTGTCTTCTCATTTTGCTTATCTTACTGTGTTTGGGGTGTCCTTTTCACAGGCTGCAGGTTCGTAGTTCCCGTTGTTTTTGGTATCTGTCCCCAGTGGCTAAGGTTGGTTCAGTGGGTTGTGTAGGCTTCCTGGTGGAGGGGACTAGTGCCTGTGTTCTGGTGGATGAGGCTGGATGTTGTCTTTCTGGTGGGCACGTCCACGTTTGGTGGTGTGTTTTGGGGTGTCTGTGGCCTTATTATGATTTTAGGCAGCCTCTCTGCTAATGGATGGGGCTGTGTTCCTGTCTTGCTAGTTGCTTGGCATAGGGTGTCCAGCACTGTAGCTTGCTGGTCGTTGAGTGAAGCTGGGTCTTGATGTTGAGATGGAGATCTCTGAGAGATTTTCGCCATTTGGTATTACGTGGAGCTGGGAGGTCTCTTGTGGACCCGTGTCCTGAAGTTGGCTCTCCCACCTCAGAGGCACAGCCCTGATGCCTGGCTGGAGCACCAAGAGCCTTTCATCCACACGGCTCAGAATCAAAGGGAGAAAAAATAGAAAGAAAGAAAGAAAGAGGATAAAATAAAATAAAATAAAATAAAATAAAGCTATTATAATAAAAAATAAGAAAAAAATTATTAAGAAAAAATTTATTAAGAAAAATTTTTTTTAATTTTTAAAAATAAATTTATTAATTTTTATAAGAAAAAATAAGAAAAAATTATTAAGAAAAAATGTATTAAGAAAAAAATTTTCATTTTGAAAATAAAAAATATGAAACAACTTATTAAGAAAAAAATTTTTTTTAATTGTTAAAAATAGAAAATAAGGAAAAAATTATTAAGAAAACATTTATTAAGAAAATAAAAATTTTTAAGTAAAAAAAAAAAAAAAACAACAACAACAACAAAAAAAACCGGACAGACCGAACCCTAGGACAAATGGTGAAAGCAAAGCTATACAGACAAAATGTCACCCAGAAGCATACACATATACACTCACAAAAAAAGGAAAAGGGGAAAAATTAATATATCCTGCTCCCAAAGTCCACCTCTTGAATTTGGGATGATTCGTTGTCTATTCAGGTATTCAACAGATGCAGGTACATCAAGTTGTTTGTGGAGCTTTAATCCACTGCTTCTGAGGCTGCTGGGAGAGATTTCCCTTTCTCTTCTTTGTTCATACAGCTCCCGGGGTTCAGCTTTGGATTTGGACCCGCCTCTGCATGTAGGTCGCCTGAGGGCGTCTGTTCTTCGCTCACACAGGACGGGGTTAAAGGAGCAGCTGCTTCGGGGGCTCTGGCTCACTCAGGCCTGGGGGAGGCAGGGGTACAGATGCGGGGTGAGCCTGCGGCGGCAGAAGCCGGCGTGACGTTGCAGCAGCCTGAGGCCCGCGTGCGTTCTCCCGGGGAAGTTGTCCCCGGATCACGGGAAGCTGGCCGTGGTGGGCTGCACCGGCTCCTGGGAGGGGCGGTGTGGAGAGTGACCTGTGCTCGCACATAGGCTTCTTGGTGGCGGCAGCAGCAGCCTTAGCATCTCATGCCCGTCTCTGGGGTCCGCGCTGATAGCCGCGGCTCGCACCTGTCTCTGGAGCTCGTTTAGGCAGCGCTCTTAATCCCCTCTCCTCGCGCACCAGGAAACAAAGAGGCAAGAAAAAGTCTCTTGCCTCTTCGGCAGCTGCAGACTTTTTCCTGGACTCCTTCCCGGCTAGCTGTGGTGCGCTAAGCCCTTCAGGCTGTGTTCACGCCGCCAACCCCAGTCCTCTCCCTGCGATCCGACCGAAGCCTGAGCCTCAGCTCCCAGCCCCCACCTGCCCCGCCGGGTGAGCAGACAAGCCTCTCGGGCTGGTGAGTGCTGCTCGGCACCGATCCTCCGTGCGGGAATCTCTCCGCTTTGCCCTCCGCTCCCCTGTGGCTGCGCTCTCCTCCGTGGCTCCGAAGCTTCCCCTCTCTGCCACCCGTAGTCTCCGCCCACGAAGGGGCTTCCTAGTGTGTGGAAACCTTTCCTCCTTCACAGCTCCCTCCCACGGGTGCAGGTCCCATCCCTATTCTTTTGTCTCTTATTTCTTTTTTCTTTTGCCCTACCCAAGTACGTGGGGATTTTCTTGCCTTTTGGGAGGTCTGACGTCTTCTGCCAGCGTTCAGTGGGTGTTCTGTAGGAGCAGTTCCACGTGTAGATGTATTTCTAATGTATCTGTGGGAAGGAAGGTGATCTCCACGTCTTACTCTTCCGCCATCTTGCCCAGACCCCCCTGGCCAAGTTTTTAAAACTGAGTTATATTTGACATATAAACTGTGTAAGCTTAAGATGTATTCCTTATTGATTTGATCCATTTATATTGCCATATGATTGCCATTATAGTATTTGCTAACACCTCTGTCACATCACATAATCATTTCTTTTAGTGTTGGGAACAGTTAAGACCTAGTCTCAGCAATTTAATGTTTATAATATTTTTGTTGTCTATAATCACTGTATTGTGTATTAGATCTCCAGGACTTATTTGTCTACTAGTTGCAAGTGTGTACCTTTAAACAACATCTTTCCCATTCCCCCACTCCCAGCGCCTGTTAACCACCATTTCACTCTCTGCTTTTATGAGTTCAGGGTTTTTTGTTTTTTGTTTTTAGCTACCACCTAAAAGAAATCATACAGCATTTGTCTTTCTCTGTCTGACTTATCACACTTAGCATAATATTTTCAAGTTCCATCCATGTGGTTGCAAATGGCAGAATTTTCTTTTTTCTCGTGGCTGAAGAGTATTCCACTGTATGTATGTGTGTGTGTGTGTGTCTATATATATATATATATATATATATATATATATATATATATATATATATATAAAACATTAATCCATTGATGGGCATTTAGGTTGTTTCCACAGCTTGGCTACTGTGAATGGTGCATAAACATAGGAGTGAAGATATCTCTTCAATAACCTGTTTTCATTCCCTTTGGATATGCAGCCAGAAGTGGGATTGCTGGATCTAATAGCTTCCACCTTTATTGGTAGCTTCCAGTTTGGAGCTATTACAAGTAGAGCTGTTATGTTCAATCTGCTACATGCCTTTTGATAAACATGTGTATGTATTTCTTCTGAGAATATACCAGAGTAGAAGTACTACATCAAGTATTTATCTTTAATAGATATTGCCAAGCAGTTTTCCAGTCTGGCTGAAGCAATTTTTAATCGCACAAGCAGTGCATGAAAGTTGTACTTGATCCACTTTCACTTGACATTATATTTAATTTCTGTCATTCTGGTGGGCATGTAGTGGTATCCCAATGTTTCTGTAAGTTTTTGGAGATATTCTTTTTCAGACTAATTAAATACTCAGTCCAATTTTATCATGAATGGGAATAGTCTATTACTTTTATTTTATGATATATTTTTAGGATATCTGTATAGAAATACTTAACTTTTATTTACTAGAAGATGTCCAACATTTTCTCTTTGGACTTTTGTGTTTCCTGCATTGTTTTAAAAGGTGTTATCACTCCAAAGGTCTCTTAAATTCTTTTCCAACATATTTATTGTTTGTACATTTGTGTTTAAGTCTTTACCTGGAATAAACGTTTTAATCTCTATAACTTCCTGATATTTTAATATCTTCCTTCCCCACTCTACCCCCAAACAATATTTTGCCAGATCTGGGGGAAGATGTTGATCTTTAAATACTTTTACACCTTCCTCCTTACTCCACCTCAGAAGGAAAAAAAACACAAAAACATGTTGTGATTTTTAATTTTATTAATTTGGATTAAATTGATCTTTTTGTGATATTAACCCTTTCCAGGATGGAAAGGTATTATATCTTTTAATAATAGTATCTTTTAAAAACATTTTATGCTTTTCTTTTTCAGATCTTAATCTATTGTTGCTAAATTTATTTCTGTGTATTATATAGATTTATTATGTGTATGGAGACTTTGTATTTTTCATTTTAAAATTTATTGTTGATATTTTAAAAGAAGCTTTCTTACCACATTCTCTAGTTTGCACTCAAATTTTAATAAAATTTCTTAGGGTTTCTAGAGAGTCAATCATGCATGCCATCAACAAATAATGTATATCTTGTGTCTTTATTTCTACTATATGTAACATTTATTTTGTTTCCTCTCCTTACTGCTTCAGTTAGGATCTCTAAAACAATGTCCCCTTAAACCACAGGGAGAATTTATTGGAAGGGTGTTGACAAAGGCTGAAGAACCAGGCGTGGCACGAGGGCACTACTGGGTATTTTCTTCCATTTATACATCAGTTTTTTCAAGATTCAAAGTCGTGGAAGGGCAGTTCCAACTTGCTGAACTTCAGTCTTTCGCCCACACTTGGTAGTGTTAGGACAATGAGAGGCTATAGCTCTACTTCAACTTCCCAATGGGGAGGTCAAGTAATCCAGGTACAATACAATAAGGGAGAGATGATACACCTGGGAAAGTCTGGATGCTGTTACAAAGGGTGAGTGAACACCAGGTTTCATAGTGAAAAATTTATCCTTGAATGGGCATTTAATGGGAGAGTTTTGGTGTGAAATCAACATCCTAATCCTATTAATCCTAATGCCCTCTCAGTCTGTTTATGCTACCATAATGAAACACTACAGACTTTTAGCTTATACAGCAGAAATTTATTTTCTCACAGCTCTGGAGGCTGGGACTTCTAAGACCAAGGTGCTGACAGGGTGGATTGCACCCTGAGGCCTCTTCCCTTGGCTTGTAGGGAACTGTGAACTCACATGGCCTTCCCTCCGTGCCTGTGAGCAGGGAGAGAGAGCAGGCTGATATCTCTGGTCTCTTCTTCCAAGGGCACTAATCCCCCCATGAGAGCCCCATCCTCACGACCTCGTCTGATCCTAATCACTTCCCAAAGTCTGTCTCCAAGTCACACTGGAGGTTAAGTCTTCAACATATGAATTTGGTGAGGGACACAATTCAGTTCATAGCACCCCTTTTACTATTCTAAAATGAAATTCATAGATTAAAAAACTGCCTACATTCACAATTTTATAAAGTAAATATGATCAACTGAAATACAAAGGAGACATTTGAAAAAGTAAATCATAATAAAATGCTATGAATTTTGATAAGAAAGTACTTGGGCACAACTGTACTAGAAAACATGAATAGTCAAATACTTGACTGTAGGTAGAAATATCATGAATGTGACTGTAACAAATGTTAACTGATACATGTGGGCTGGTGATTCAAATACCACTAGGGTGAAATGCAAAACAACTCTAACATTTTGATCCAAACAAAATATAATCTACCATTTATTTAAATGGTAGTTGTATTTATAAAAATCAGTTATTATTTAAACCATGCTACTTTTGTGTTTATATTTAAAATGGAATTAGGTTCTAGGCTCAGATTGTTACAAAGAGGGCAATCTCCTAAGGCTGGTGTGATATGGTAAGATAGGCTCTGACCAACCAAATAGACTCTAGCTTTAGAACTGGTGGCCTGCCATTGTGCTAGGCATTAACCCTATGACTGATGGGCTGTTGCTGGGAGGGGGGTTGCAAGGGGTACCTAGTGGAGAGGCTGTGACAACTGGGGTCACCTGGGAGGCACTGGCTGTTTATCAACAAGCATGTTAGTATATTATTCTTTTAATGATTGCTTCAAAATGTCTACCTCTCTTTGGGTTCTTTTTTTTTATTTTTCATTTTTTTAAAAGATTTTTTTGATGTGGACCATTTTTAAAGTCTTTATTGAATTTGTTACAATATTGCTTCTGTTTTATGTTTTGGGATTTTTTTTTTGGCCACGAGGCATGTGGGATCTTAGCTCCCTAACCAGGGATTGAACCCACACCCCCTGCATTGGAAGGTGAAGTCTTAACCACTGGACGGCCAGCAAAGTCCCTCTTTGGGTTAATTCTAGTGATGTTTTACTAGAAATCATCCATTTCTTTCAGTATTCTTTTATAACCATTTTATATTCAGATATACATGTGTTTGTAGCTTTTAAAAAATAATTTCTAATGTTGTATATTTAAGATTTTTCTTTGTTTTCCCAAGGTTTTCAGAGTTTTGTATACTTATTGTTCTTTTTTTAATCAGCTTTCGGTTTTTCTTTGTTTTTATTTTTTTTTAATTACTATTTATTTATTTATTTGGCTGTGTTGGGTCTTCGTTTCTGTGTGAGGGCTTCCTCTAGTTGCGGCAAGCGGGGGCCACTCTTCATCGCGGTGCGTGGGCCTCTCACTATCGCTGCGGTCTCTTTTGTTGGGGAGCGCAGGCTCAGTAGTTGTGGCTCATGGGCCCAGTTGCTCCGCAGCATGTGGGATCTTCCCAGACCAGGGCTCGAACCCATGTCCCCTGCATTAGCAGGCAGATTCTCAACCACTGCGCCACCAGGGAAGCCCTTTTTTCTTTGTTTAAGTTCTAATTTTATTTTTATTAAATTCTCCTAACTGGAGTTCATATTATCCTTTTTATAGTTTCTTACACCTACTTAATTCATTTATTTTCATTTTTTAATTTTACTGGTGAAATCTTTTAAGGTTACCTATTTTGTTGTAACTGATTGTCTTAAATATTTTTTTAAACTTTGCTCTAATCTAGACCCAACTAAATTCCATACATTTCAATTTATTGATATGTTTCTCAAGTTTTTTTAAATCAACTTTACTGAAGTAAAACTTACATAAATAAAGTGAACACACTTTAAATATGCAGTTCAATGAGTCTTTAACAAATGTATACACATTTATGATCAAGATGGAGAACATTTCTGTGACCTCAGAAGACTTATTTGTGTCTTTTACTAGTCAAATCCCTGTCCCCACACACTGCCCTAAGGCATTCACTGATTTGTGTTCTATCATTTTAAGTTAAGTCTTTTTCAGGTTTCATGTAAATGAGTCATGCAGTGTGTGTCTTTAGTATCTAGCTGCTGTTTAGTATTGATAGTAAACAGAGAAATACATAGAAAATGCTTCTAAGCATGGCAGTTTGCAAGTGCTTAACAAATCCTAGGTATTTTTACTATTATTCCCTGGCTAGGTTATAGAGTTTTGTGCTTCTAACCCTGTGCTGTGCATGTAACACGTGCTCAAGTCACACTTTTTAGTTTGACTGTGGACTATGATGTATTTTTTTAACAAATATTTTCAGTGTGTTAGATATGATTCCAACCACTTTGCAAACATTGGTTCACTTCAAAATGACCCTATGAGGCAGATACATTATCCTTGGGTAACAGATGAGGACAATGAGGAAAAGAGTTGGAAAACACACCCCAGGTCATATATCTAGTAAATGGCAGAGCTGAATTTCCACCCAGGCAGTTGGGCTGCTGAATCAAGAAGTTTGAACACCAAGCCCTGATGCTGAGTCCATGAAGTGCAATTGTAAGACATATAATGTGTCCCCAAATGTCCTTAATTTTCATCACACTCTCATGCTGTAAGTACTATTGTCCCAATTTGATATAGCTGAGGATTGAGCAACTGAAAGTCACATGACTTCAGGGCCATGCACAGCTGATTTCAAACCCAGTGATTTCCCATTTCTGGATGTTACTTCTTTACTCTCCCACAAGCCATTACATTTATTGAGTAACAAGTCAACTTTTGGTAGACACTTCTGCATACTCAGTCTGAGCAGTACTGGCAAAATCTAAATCTGTTGTTCAGCTTTGGGAAAAGCAGTCAAGTCTCCATCATCCCTTTTCTCGGGGGTTCGGTTCTTTTTTTCACGCCTTAAATTCTTCTCATTGCCAGTAGAGGGCAGATTTGTGTCACCACTTTCTTCTCTGAGATAGAAAATGAGGATGCCCGAGCCGTCAGGGAGAGCCACAGGCTGGGGGCAAACACGTCCTTGAAAATGAGAATGTGGACGGTCTTATTCCTAGTAGGCAAGTGATTAGACGGAAGGACAGAAAAAACCCTCATCCACTATGATCACTGTCTCATTTCTGCACAAAATGAAGGAAATGATGATTCAGGAAAACCTGTTCCTCTATTCCCTTTCCTCTTTCTGATATCTCCAGCCACGCAGGTGAAGGACCAGGAGACACGGGAGTCAGGAGCCGGTAACAAAGGCCTGGGAATGGGATGCGCTGCTCAGGTGGCCTGGAGTTCTCAAGCTTGGTGCTGAGGATAACGAGACTGTCACTGTGCCGCTGCCCACGTCCCTACCGGCAGGAGCGTCCCACGGGGATAGCTCGCCCGCGTGTGCCTGACCAGCGCTATGGGCAGGCAGCGCCCCTTCCTGCCTCCTGTCCGTCTCAGCCCCGATTCCCATCATCAGCTCCTTGGATGCGGTGGGGGAGGGGAGCGGGAGAGATGACCCGGCTACGCTGAACATGCTAGAAGCCTGGAGCTTCTGGCTCCCATGCCCTTTTTAAGTGGCTTTTAGCTGAACCCATGGCAAGGTAGAGTGGGGGGCCATGTGCAAAGTGTGTCACGTGGAGCCGCTGCTGCACACACTCGGGAAAGGTTGGCTTTTCCATCCTTGTCTGTGAACTTCCACCTGGAGGAGACCCTCAGGTGGTCCCTGCAGGGCAGGAGCTGCTGAAACCCCGCCCTCTCAGTGACCCCTAGGCCCTGGGTGTTCCCACTTGTCGACTGTTTCCTTTAAAACTTTGTTCTAACCCATCTTTTTCTTTGGCAGAAATTGCCTTATATAACTTTTCATGTCACTCAACCAGAGAAGAAAGAGAAGGAAATTAAGTCTGGCTCCTCAGAGCCTTTCCGCGCCGGATGATGAAACCCAGGTCAAGAGAGTTGCAGTGCCTGAAGGGAGACAGCCTGAGTCACACTTCGCATTGCTATTAAAATTCTCACCCACCCAGATCCAGATCCTGCTCCTTACAACTCCTGTGTAATTTAGTTCAGGGCCTGGGCCAGGGTGAGTCTGTGTGTTTGCTCTAACAAGTATTTATAGTGCAGCAAGAATTCATTTCACCCTTTCCACTCTGGAGCTGGTGAGCAACACAGGCCCTCACGTGGGTGGGCTGTTCCTCATTCAGACTCTCCTTTCTCCTCAAGGGGGCTCTCTCCCTCCTCCTGCCTTTCATTTCATCTGGGATGGGGGTGGAGGAACCAGACAGTTCTGTCACTATGGTCCAGCCATTACTGAATTATAAGGAACTCAGCGGCTAGAATCATCCTCTCCCAAGTAGGGTCTTCAAGGCAGCACACAAGAAGCAGCTCACTCTGCATCAGTGAATTGAGTATACATGTATGTGTGGCTATCTGTGCACATGGTATATGTGTTTGGTTGAAAGTTCATGTATATGGTGTGTCCATGTATGTTTTGGGTATATGTACATGTGTGTACGTGTGCCGGGGGTCTGTGTACATGGTATATGCATGTTTGGCTGGGGGTCTGTGTACATGGTATGTGCATGTTTGGCTGGGGGTATGTGTACATGGTTATGCATGTTTGGCTAGGGGTATGTGTACATGGTATATGTATGCTTGGCTGGGGGTCTGTGTAGACGGTATATGCATGTTTGGTTGGGGGTCTGTGTATATGCTGGGCATGTGTTGAGGGTAGTTGAGATGGAATAACAAAGCTGGATCACAGATGCTATGGCCCTTTATATGTGTCATCCACAAACATTTATTGAGACCCTAATCTGCATAGAGCACTGAGATAAAAAGGTGCATTACATGTGGTTCCTAAGCTTGAGATCCATTATAGTCAATATGGAGAGAGGATGTGTAAATATATTAGAAAAAACAAACAGGGTTCGTAATTGACCATTACAATCTCTGCCTACTCTTAAATAAACAAAAAATCCAAACCAAAAAAAAACTTATTTAAAAAAAAGTGCTCAGGAATTCAAATGAGAAAGTTTCACTACGGTCTGGTGAGGTCTAGAAGACTGTAAGGATAAGATAATATTTTCACTGAACTTTGAAACAAAGAATTAGTGCTCAAGTAAGCAGAGCGGAAGGGCAACCTCTGGACAGGATTGCCCATCAATACATGAAACACACTGTATTCCCGGTGTTATCAGTCAAAATTCTTTTGGTTGCCAGTGGCCAAAATATCACTCAAATTACAAACAAAACCAAAATGACCCATATAACTGAAAGGTTCAAGGCAGAGTTCTGACTTCAGGTCTCAAAGATGTCATCAGGACACTGCCCCATGTCTTGGCTCTGCTCCTCTCAGTGCTGGCTTTATTTGTAGGCAGGCACCCTCTGTAGACAGGTGACCTAGAACCCCGGAAATAACTCCACCAGCACAATGCATGTACCTTTTCCCCAGCAGCAAAGCATCCTGGTTTCTCATTAGCCTGGCTTGGGTCAAGTGCCCATCTCTGAATCAATTCCTAGGACCAGTGGCGTACAATTCTCTGATGCCCAGATCTAGTCACATGCCCACTCCCAGAGCCAGGTGATGAGCAGAGTCCAACCCGAACCTCTAACTGAGAGTGGGAGAGGGCTGTTTCCACAAAGGAAATGAAACTGAGCAGGACCCTGTGGGACTCCTGGGCACAAAAGCCTTCCTGTGTCCCCCATTTCTTGATTACAGGAAATAGGCTTCATTCAACCTCCATGACCTTCCCTGAGTTCCAAAGGGCAGGTCCAAACAATTGCTAATCAGGGAAGGGAGAGGATGTGGAGACAAGAGGGGAGAAGTCAAGAAACAATAGTGCAGCCTTGGGGCAGGGTCCTGGTTCCCCCTCAAATGATACACATAACAATATCTTTGAGCTGTTTTGCAGATACTGAAACCCCCACCAGGTGGGAGAAGTTAACTGTATGCTGCCCACAAGCACATAGACCCCAGACCAGTTGGAACCAGAAGGTTGATGATGCTGACTCCCAATTATCTCACCACCAACCTGTCAGAAGAGTGTCCATGAGCTGATCACACCCTCTTTGAACCATTACTATAAAACTCCTCACTACCCCCTCCACGTCAGGACACACAGTTTTGAGGGAATTAGCCTGCTGTGGCCCCCTTTGTCTGGCAAAGCAATAAAGCTATTCTTTTGTACTTCATCAAAACTCTGTCTCTGAGATTTAATTCTGTGTCGGGGTACAGAGGCCAGATTCGGCTTCACAAATCAGGAACCTAGACCAGGAGAAAGGAACAGAGCCTGGGCAGGCAGAACAACAGCTGTCCCAGGCATCCCATCCATCAGCAATCTGTTGACGATGATTCGTGTCAACTCTTTTACTGAGTTCCATCATTTCTTTGTATGAACATCAGAGCTTCCTGAACACACCATATCCTCAATATTTAAATCTCAGACAGTAGGCATCTATTCTACTTTTTATTGATAGGAGATCCATTGGATGATTACTTCCAGCCCTCAGGGAAATGAGCACTAGAAAATCCTCATTCATGAAATCAGGACTGATGTTTATTTGACAAAATTATTGAGATAGAATAGCACTTTGGCATTCATGGCTTATTCCGGTGAGGAAACCCTGTCTTTCAGAATGAACCTCCTAAGAGGTCACCAGAAGAGTGTTCAATCCAATTTAAATGTATTTCTGGATATTTTTGTTATTAAGGATGATAGTGACCAAAGTCATAGCTCCCTCCAACCAAGGAACAATATCATTGTTCTATTCTTTCTTAACAGAGCGACCCTCAGGATCAAGATAGAAGTGCAAATGAACTGAATTGTGCTTGCAAATTGGGACTTGGCAGATATATCTGGCAATGAGCCATGTTCTTTTTCATTCTGAAGGCTTGGCATTGATGAAAGATGCCTCAAGCTACATTCAGCATCTGTATCATTAGGGTCTTGGAAACTAGGCAAATGCACTTGCCTGTTACTCTAAACTACAAGCCAATTTGGTCCTCTAGATATTAACACTCAAGTCTTAAAGTAATATACATCTTATAGACTCAAAAATATGTCAGGGTTGAAAGGAACCTTACACTTGTTTTGCATTCATTTTTATTTTTTGTTTTTAATCTTTATTTTAAATATAAAGTTATTTCAAAGTCTTTATCATTTTTTAGTGATAGATATAATGCCACTGTAGAAAAATATAGGAAAAAAAGGACTAATGCTCATTTTAATCCAAGGCCATACCTACATAAAGGCACCAAATTTGTAACTTCCTAAATGAATCAGAGATCCTGACAGCATCTAATAAGCTATCCTTTTCTTTAAAAAATGTAAATTTCATAAGCTATATAAAAATACATTTTCCTTGTAAAATATCAACCATTATAGATAAAGAGAAAATTTTCTTCTTTCTTTCCCACACCTAAGTCCCACTCCTGGTGCTTTACCCCACATTCTCCCTGGTAATCTCTGTTAGAGCACACGTGAACACACACACACACACATAAATGACATTAGACTAAACATATCTATCTACAACATTTTAAAATTCAGCAGTATGTCTTGTAGGCCCATTGATTTTTTTTTTTTTTTTTTGGCTGCGTCAGGTCTTAGTTGTGGCACATGGGATCTTTGTTGCGGCGAGCAGGCTTCTCTCTAGTTGTGGCGTGCAGGTTTTTCTCTCTCTAGTTATGGCACGCAGGCTCAGTAGTTGTGGCGTGTGGGCTTAGTTGCCCCAAGACATGTGGGATCTCAGTTCCCAGACCGGGGATCGAACCTGCGTCCCCTGCATTGAAAGGTGGATTCTTTACCAGTGGACCACCAGGGAAGTCCCCCCATTGATATTTTTACATGTACATCTGGCTTGTCCCCAATTTATATTTTTTACCATTAAAAACAAAGCCATTGCCAATACCCTTGAACAGACCTCCTGTATGTGTGTGTGTGTGTGTGTGTGTGTGTGTGTGTGTGTGAACTGTTCTGCAGATGGACACTGGGAAGCAGAGCTGCTGAGTCCTAGGGAGCAGGCTCCATTTCAGTGTTAACAGAGACTAGTAAACTGCCATAAAAAGTAACTATAATAATTCACACTTCCAGAGTCCCAATTCTCTGGATATTATGAATATTTTACATTTTTGCCAATCAAATACATATTTGTCAATATTAAATGCCATCTCACTGCTTTAATTTGAATGTCCTCAATTGTGAGGTTGTCCCTAAGATACTAAGTGGCTTACTTACCATGGTACCTGTAGCGGCCATATCAGCAAGATAACTTTTTTGCGGTAGATGTGATTTCTTGTTCTTCTAAGAGAAATCCCTTGCAGGCACCTAAACACACTGTTTAGTATGGGAGATGTGCAGGAAAGCAGTACTGATCATTTCCTACGCCAAGAATGAAGTTCCACAGAGATGCAAACTGAAAACCCACAAGCAAGACCGTTATTGCTTACTGTCCCCTTTAGTCAATTTCTATGTGTAAGAAAACAATGGTTTCTTTATAAAGCGGTGAAAGGCTGCATTTGAAACTCGGTGTGACTGCCACCTGTTGATAATTTTCTGTCTTGCCCAAGGGACAATATGTCCCATTATTTTGAAGGATTTCCAGGAAATGATACTATTGAATCCTTTGTGAAGGATTTTTTAATTTTTTGCCTGACCCCCACTGGTAAAAAAGCAGGGCCTTGGAGACCTTTATTGAAAATACAACATCAAATACTGAGCCCTTTGAAAGGAAATATTGAAAATTAGTGAGATCTTTCCTGATGGTGCCTCTAACTGAGAAACACCTGCTTTCTTTAACTTTTCACAATCTTTCCTACCCAGACCACTCTGCAAAGTAGACACTTGCAGGTCATCAATAATCTGCACTGGTCACGTCAGTGCCTCCTCAGGCTTCCTCTTCTTCACTGCCACCTGCCTCCTTGAAACGACTTCCTCTCTGTTGGCTGTGATGGTCTATTAGGAAGAGCCTGCTCAGGAAATCAACACCCAGGGTTCAGTGTTTGCTGTGCCGCTGGCAATCTGTCGTGTACCCTCTCTGAATTTCCTTTCTTTACCTGTAAAACTGAAAACATGAACCAGATGATCTGTAATAGTCCTCCTGGCATGAAAATTCTATAGCCCAAGATTCTCTCTCCGTTTTTTCTGTTTTCTTTTGATGCTGTGTTTGTTTGTTCCCTCCACTCTTCAGCGTGGTTAAGTTTCTGGACCAATATCTTCTCCAAATGAGTGCTTCCAAATCTCCAGTTTTGACAACTCCCCCATCCACACTTACTTCCTTTCACAAGCCCTTCCCTCCAGACCACATGGTCTTCCTTCATTTCCTCCTTCAAATGCAATTTCTACTTCCGTTTCAAGCTATTTGTCTTTCATGGCTCATTCATCCCGTTCATTCCTGTCTCCAAAATCCCTCTCATTTTTAAAAGTCCAGCCTCAATTCTGCCTCCTCAAGGAGTCTTCTATAGTGCCTCAGGGGCCTCTTCTGTCTTGAAACTGCTCATCTGCCACATTTAAACAATTTTAAGAAGCCTATTTTTGTCCATCGACAGAGGAATGGATAAAGAAGATGTGGTACATATATATAATGGAATACTACTCAGCCATAAAGAGAATGAAATACTGCCATTTACAGCAACATGGATGGACCTGGAGATGATCATATTAAGTGAAGTAAGTCAGACAGAGAAAGACAGATATCATATGATATCACTGATATGTGGAATCTAAAATACGACACAAATAAAATTATCTATGAAAAAGAAACAGACTCACAGACATAGAGAACAGACTTGTGGTTGCCAAGGGGGAGGGGCACTGGGGGAGGAATGGAGTGGGAGGTTGGGGATTAGCAGCAGCAAACTATTATATAGACAATGGATAAACAACAAGGTCCTACTGTATAGCACAGGGAACTATATTCAATATCCTGTGATAAACCATATGGAAAATGAAAAAGAATGTATATATATGTATAACTGAATCACTTTCCTGTACGGCAGCATTGTAAATTAACTATACTTCAATAAAATAAATTTTAAAAGAAGAAAAAGAAAAGAAGCATTTTTTTTTTTACATTTCAGTGCCTCTGGAACTTGGATTCATGTTACAATCACTATTGGCTGTATAGTAGTCATGATACCGTTGTGTTTGCCTGGGTCTATGCATCAAAATTGGCAGATCAGGTTTCAGCAGCTTGGAAGAAAATTCTGGAAATATTAATGGAACACTCTTTCAAAAAATTCCAGATCAGCAATGATTTTGATAGCACAGAGGACAATACTGTGCGAAAAAGATTCAGAAGAGTCAGAATGCAATAAGAGAAAGTTTTAAGAATTCTTTAACTAATTTATTTCACTTTAATTTTTCTTATACAATGTCATATATCATGCAAGAGTGATATATGATAAAAATCTATGTACAAATGAGTATCTAAAACAGATCTCTCATTAAGCATAAAATGAAAACTCTAAATGAAAAGGAAGCATTGTGCCCGAATTTAATAGGCCACATTCTTCCTTTTCCTAGTGGCATGTCATATAATGCTGTGACAGAATTAATAGTGTTTTAGATTTGGTGAAATGTGGCATGTCAGTGTGATAGCATTTTTACCACTATGTTATGTTTACTGGTTGCCTTTTATTTCATCGACGGGGTTAGAAACTCCTAGAAAGCAGAGCTGTGTGTTGACCAAAGCTTGTACACATAATAAGCATCTTTAAAGATTATCTTAAATTACATTTAGTTATTTAATGCAAATACATTAAGCATGGTTCAAAAGTCAAATGTATAAAAACTATTGCAGAGAAAAGCCTGCTTTCCACCGCTGTGCCCATATGCCCATTTCCCTCCCTACCTTGAAATAGGAAATGACTGTTGTTTCCTATTTCCAGTGATTTTTGATGCATATATATGCAAATAAGATATACATTCTTTATTTTTTCCCTATATAAATAATGGTAGCTGGCTCTACATACTGTTCCGTACCTTGCTTTTTTGAAACCTAACGTTGTCTAAAATCTTTCTGATCAGCCATTGAGAGCTGATTTTTCATCCTTTTCTTTACAACTGCATTACTTCTTTGTATAGATATATTTAACCAGTTGCTCACTGATGAACATTTGGGTCATTTCCTATCTTTTTCCTATTATAACTAGTTTGCATAGAATACCTGTGTGCCCATGGTAAGTAACCTATAGGATACATTCTTGGAACTGGAATTTCTGGTATCAATATGCATATCAAATTGTGTAATATTGATAGCATTTTCCAAATTATTCTCCATAAGATTCTGCAAATATCTATTTCTATTAGCAATGGATGAGAGCCTTCAAAAAGACTTGAAGAATAAAGAGTGGTGAATATGGAGTCACAGAATCATTTTGTGACCATAAAGTTTCTCTTTGGGGCCATATAGATATATAGACTAAATAATGGGCAAAAGCTCCCCAATATTTAATTAATTTTTCAAATACTAAAAGATTGATTTCCTTCAAAAGGCCAGTAACTTCCTTAGGTCTCAGTGTAGTGACAGGATCTATGGCAGTGTTATGCAATTATCTTCTCCTGAAAGTGACTCCCAATTTTATCTTTCACTTCAGCTAGTTAGACCTTTGTTATTCCCCAAACAAGAGGCTTACAGGGTGAAGACATTGACCAACAGTGGGTATGGTCGTCATTCCAAATCAAGGGCAGAGAAAGGAATCTGGAAATACCTCCCTCCACAATCATCCTTAGAAAAGTTTTGCATCTGCTTCTGCCCTCATGGAGTTTACTGAATGTACACATGAAGCAAACAAAATGTACCCTGCGAAAATGAAATTTTGAAATTCTTTTTTTGTTTGTTATTTTTTGTTTTGTTTTGTTTTTTGAATTTTATTTTATTTTTTATGCAGCAGGTTCTTATTAGTTATCTATTTTATACATATTAGTGTATATATGTCAATCCCAATCTCCCAATTCATCCCACCACCACCACCCCTCCCCCGCTTTTCCCCCTTGGTGTCCATACATTTGTTCTCTACATCTGTGTCTCTACTGCTGCCTTGCAAACCGGTTCACCTGTACCATTTTTCTAGATGCCACATATATGTGTTAATATATGATATTTGTTTTTCTCTTTCTGACTTACTTCACTCTGTATGACAGTCTCTAGGTCCATCTACGTCTCTACAAATGACCCAATTTCGTTCCTTTTTATGGCTGAGTAATACTCCATTGTATATATGTACCACATCTTCTTTATTCATTCGTCTGTTGATGGGCATTTAGGTTGCTTCCATAACCTGGCTATTGTAAATAGTGCTGCAATGAACATTGGGGTGCATGTGTCTTTTTGAATTATGGTTTTCTCTGGGTATATGCCCAGTAGTGGGATTGCTGGGTCATATGGTAATTCTATTTTTAGTTTTCTAAGGAACCTCCGTACTGTTCTCCGTAGTGGCTGTATCAATTTACATTCCCACCAACAGTGCAAGAGGGTTCCCTTTTCTCCACACCCTCTCCAGCATTTATTGTTTGTAGATTTTCTGATGATGCCCATTCTAACCAGTGTGAGGTAATACCTCATTGTAGTTTTGATTTGCATTTCTCTAATAATTAGTGATGTTGAGCAGCTTTTCATGTGCCTCTTGGCCATCTGTATGTGTTCTTTGGAGAAATGTCTATTTAGGTCTCTGCCCATTTTTTGATTGGGTTGTTTGTTTTTCTAATATTGAGCTGCATGAGCTGTTTATACATTTTGGAGATTAATCCTTTGTCTGTTGATTCAATTGCAAATATTTTCTCCCATTCTGAGGGGTGTCTTTTCATCTTGTTTATAGTTTTCTTTGCTGTGCAAAAGCTTTTAAGTTTCATTAGGTCCCATTTGTTTATTTTTGTTTTTATTTCCATTACTCTAGGAGGTGAATCAAAAAAGATCTTGCTGTGATTTATGTCAGAGAGTGTTCTTCCTATGTTTTCCTCTAAGAGTTTTATAGTGTCCATTCTTACATTCTGGTCTTTAATCCATTTTGAGTTTATTTTTGTGTATGGTGTTAGGGAGTGTTCTAGTTTCATTCTTTTACAGGTAGCTGCCCAGTTTTCCCAGCACCACTTATTGAAGAGACTGTCTTTTCTCCATTGTATATTCTGGCTCCCTTTGTCATAGATTAGGTGACCATAGGTGTTTGGGTTTATCTCTGGACTTTCTATCCTGTTCCATTGACCCATATTTTTGTGCCAGTACCATATTGTCTTGATTACTGTAGCTTGGTATTATAGTCTGAAGTCAGGGAGTCTGAGTCCTCCAGCTCCATTTATTTCCCTCAAGATTGCTTTGGCTATTGGGGGTCTTTTGCGTCTCCATACAAATTTTAAGATTTTTTGTTCTAGTTCTGTAAAAAATGCCATTGGTAATTTGATAGGGATTGCATTGAATCTGTAGATGGCTTTGGGTAGTACAGTCATTTTCACAATATTGATTCTTCCAATCTAAGAACATGGTGTATGTCTCCATCTGTTTGTGTCATCTTTGATTTCTTTCATCAGTATCTTATGGTTTTCTGAGTACAGGTGTTTTACCTCCTTAGGTAGGTTTACTCCTAGGTATTTTATTCTTTTTGTTGCAATGGTGAATGGGATTGTTTCCTTAATTTCTCTTTCTGATCTTTCATTGTTAGTGTATAGGAATGCAAGAGATTTCTGTGCATTAATTTTGTATCTTGCAACTTTACCAGATTCATTGATTAGCTCTAGTAGTTTTCTGGTGGCATCTTTAGGATTATCTATGTATAGTATCATGTCATCAGCAAACAGTGACAGTTTTTTTTTTTAAATTTATTAATTAATTTATTTATTTTTGGCTGTGCTGGGTCTTCATTTCTGTGCGAGGGCTCTCTCTAGTTGCGGCGAGCGGTGGCCACTCTTCATCGCGGTGCATGGGCCTCTCACTATCGCGGCCTCTCTTGTTGTGGAGCACAGGCTCCAGATGCACAGGCTCAGTAGTTGTGGCTCAAGGGCCCAGCTGCTCTGTGGCACGTGGGATCTTCCCAGACCAGGGCTCGAACCCGTGTCCCCTGCATTGGCAGGCAAATTCTCAACCACTGCACCACCAGGGAAGCCCCAGTGACAGTTTTACTTCTTCTTTTCCAATTTGTATTCCCTTTATTTCTTTTTCTTCTCTGATTGCCATGGCTAGGACTTCCAAAACTATGTTGAATAAGAGTGGTGAGACTGGACATCCTTGTCTTGTTCCTGATATTAGAGGAAATGCTTTCAGTTTTTCACCATTGAGAATGATGTTTGCTGTGGGTTTGTCATATATGGCCTTTATTTTGTTGAGGTAGGTTCCCTCTGTGCCCACTTTCTGGAGAGTTTTTATCATAAATGCGTGTTGAATTTTGTCAAAGGCTTTTTCTGCATATATTGAGATGATCATATGGCTTTTATTCTTCAATTTGTTAATATGATGTATCACATTGATTGATTTGAGTATATTGAAGAATCCTTGAATCCCTGGGATAAACCCCACTTGATCATGGTGTATGATCCTTTTAATGTGTTGTTGGATCCTGTTTGCTAGTATTTTGTTGAGGATTTTTGACTCTATATTCATCAATGATATTGGTCTGTTATTTTCTTTTTTTGTAGTATCTTTGTCTGGTTGAGAGTGTTCCCTCCTCTGCAATTTTTTGGAAGACTTTGAGAAGGATGGGTGTTAGCTCTTCTCTAAATGTTTGATAGAATTCGCCTATGAAGCCATCTGGTCCTGGACTTTTGTTTGTTGGAAGATTTTTAATCACGGTTTCAATTTCATCACTTGTGATTGGTCTGTTCATATTTTCTATTTCTTCCTGGTTCAGTCTTGGAAGGTTGTACTTTTCTAAGAATTTGTCCATTTCTTCCAGGTTGTCCATTTTATTGGCATAGAGTTGCTTGTAGTAGTTTCTTATGATGCTTTGTATTTCTGCAGTGCCTGTTGTAACTTCTTTTTCATTTCTAATTTTATCAATTTGAGTCCTCTCCCTCTTTTTCTTGATGAGCCTGGCTAATGGTTTATCAATTTTGCTTATCTTCTCAAAGAACCAAGCTTTAGTTTTATTGATCTTTGGTATGTTTTCTTCATTTCTATTTCATTTATTTCTGCTCTGATCTTTATGATTTCTTTCCTTCCACTAACTTTGGGTTTTCTTTGTTCTTCTTTCTCTAGTTCCTTTAGGTGTAAGGTTAGATTGTTTATTTGAGATATTTCTTGTCCCTTGAGGTAGGATTGTATTGTTATAAACTTCTCTCTTAGCTTTTGCTGCATCTCATAGGTTTTGGATTGTCGTGTTTTCATTGTCCTTTGTCTCTAGGTATTTTTTGATTTCCTCTTTGATTTCTTCAGTGATCTCTTGGTTTTTTTAGTAACATATTGTTTAGCCTCCTTGTGTTTGTGTTTTTTCACTTTTTTTCCCTGTAATTTATTTTTAATCTCATAGCATTGTGGTCAGAAAAGATGCTAGATATGATTTCAATTTTCTTAAATTTACCTAGGCTTGATTTGTGACACAAGATGTGATCTATCCTGGAGAATGTTCCATGTGCACTTGAGAAGAAAGTGTATTCTGCCACTTTTGGGTGGAATGTTCTATAAATATCAATTAGATCTATCTCATCTATTGTGTCTTTTAAAGCTTGTGTTTCCTTATTTATTTTCTGTTTGGATGATCTGTCCATTGGTGTAAGTGAGGTGTTAAAGTCCCCTACTATTATTGTGCTACTGTCGATTTCTCCATTCATGGTTGTTAACATTTGCCTTATGTATTGAGGTGCTCCTATGTTGGGTGCATAAACATTTATAATTGTTTTATCTTCTTCTTGGATTGATCGTTTGATCATTATGTAGTGTCCCTCCTTATCTCTTGTACCAGTCTTTATTTTAAAGTCTATTTTATCTCATATGAGTATTGCTACTCCAGCTTTCTTTTGATTTCCATTTGCATGGAATACCTTTTTCCATCCCCTCACTTTCAATCTGTATGTGTCCCTAAGTCTGAAGTGGATCTCTTGTAGACAGCATATATATTGGTCTTGTTTTTGTGTCCATTCAGCGAGCCTGTGTCTTTTGGTTAGAGCATTTAATCCACTCACTTTTAAGGTAATTATCGATATGTATGTTCCTATTACCATTTGCTTAATTGTTTTGGGTTGTTTTTCTTCTCTTGTGTTTCCCACTTAGAGAAGTTCCTTTAGCATTTGTTGTAGAGCTGGTTTGGTGGTGCTGAATTCTCTTAGCTTTTGCTTGTCTGTAAACTTTTAATTTCTCCATCACATTTGATTGAGATCCTTGCTGGGTAGAGTAATCTTTTTTTTTTAATAAATTTATTTATTTATTTATTTATTTTTGGGTGTGTTGGGTCTTCGTTTCTGTGCGAGGGCTTTCTCTAGTTGTGGCGAGCGGGGGCCACTCTTCATCGCGGTGCGTGTCGTGGCCTCTCTTGTTGTGGAGCACAGGCTCCAGACGCGCAGGCTCAGTAGTTGTGGCTCACGGGCCTAGTTGCTCCGCGGCATGTGGGATCTTCCCAGACCAGGGCTCGAACCCGTGTCCCCTGCATTGGCAGGCAGATTCTCAACCACTGCGCCACCAGGGAAGCCCTGGGTAGAGTAATCTTGATTGTAAGTTCTTCCCTTTCATCACTTTAAATATATCTTGCCACTCCCTTCTGGCTTGTAGAGTTTCTGCTGAGAAATCAGCTGTCAACCTTATGGGAGTTCCCTTGTATGTTATTTGTCGCTTTTCCTTTGTTGCTTTTAATAATTTTTCTTTGTCTTTAATTTTTGTCAATTTGATTACTATGTGTCTCAGTGTGTTTCTCCTTGGGTTTATCCTGCCTGGGACTCTCTGCACTTCCTGAACTTAAGTGGTTATTTCCTTTCCCATGTTAAGGAGGTTTTCAACTATTATCACTTCAAATATTTTCTTGGGTCCTTTCTCTCTCTCTTCTCCTTCTGAGACCCCTATAATGTGAATGTTGTTGTGTTTAATGTTGTCCCAGAGGTCTCTTAGACTGTCTTCATTTCTTTTCATTCTTTTTTCTTTATTCTGTTCCACAGCAGTGAATTCCACCATTCTGTCTTACAGGTCACTTACCTGTTCTTCTGCCTCAGTTATTCTGCTATTGATTCCTTCTAGGGTAATTTTCATTTCAATTATTGTATTGTTTATCTCTGTTTGTTTGTTCTTTAATTCTTCTAGGTCTTTGTTAAACATTTTTGCATCTTCTCAGTCTTTGCCTCCATCATTTTCTGGGGTCCTGGATCATCTTCACTATCATTATTCTGAATTCTTTTTCTGGAAGGTTGCTTAATTCCACTTCATTTGGTTGTTTTTCTGGGGTTTTATCTTGTTCTTTCATCTGGTGCATAGCCCTCTGCCTTTCATTTTGTCTCCCTTTCTGTGAATGTGGTTTTCATTCCACAGGCTGCAGGATTGTAGTTCTTCTTATTTTTACAGTCTGCCCTCTGGTGGATGCAGCTATCTAAGAGGCTTGTGCGAGCTTCCTGATGAAAGGGACTGGCGGTGGATAGAGCTGGGTGTTGCTCTGGAGGGCAAAGCTCAGTAAAACTTTAATCTGCTTGTCTGCTGATTGGTGGGGCTGAGTTCCCTTTCTGTTAGTTGTTTGGCCTCAGGCAACCCAGCACTGGGGGCCACAGGCTCTTTGGTGGGGCTAATGGCAGACTCCAGGAGGGCTCATGCCAAGGAGTACTTCCCAGAACTTCTGCTGCCAGTGTCCTTGTCCCCACAGTGAGCCACAGCCACCCCCCGCCTCTGCAGGAGACCCTCTAACACTAGCAGGTAGGTCTGGTTCAGTCTCCTATGGGGACACTGCTCCTTCCCACTGGGTCCTGATGCACACACTACTTTGTGTGTGCCCTCCAAGAGTGGAGTCTCAGTTTCCCCCAGTCCTGTTGAAGTCCTGCAATCAAATCCTGCTAGCCTTCACAGTCTGATTCTCTGGGAATTCCTCCCCCCGTTACCGGGTGGACCCCCAGGGTGGGAAGCCTGACTTGCGGCTCAGAACCTTCACTCCACTGGGTGGACTTCTGTGGTATAATTTTTCTCCAATTTGTGAGTCACCCACCCAGCAGTTATGGGGTTTGATTTTATTGTGATTGTGCCCCTCCTACTATCTCATTGCAGCTTCTCCTTTGTCTTTGGATGTGGGGTATCTTTTTTGGTGAGTTCCAGTGTCTTCCTGTCAATGACTGTTCAGCAATTACTTGTGATTCCAGTGCTCTCGCAAGAGGGAGTGAGAGCACGTCCTTTTAGTCTGCCATCTTCACAAGGACTCCGAAATTTAAAAATTCTGAACTATTATCTAGATCTCAAATTATGATTTGTTTGCACTATCATAAACAAGTATTTCTACATTTACTCATCTAATGTTCATTTATGAGGGAGCTCAAAGAAACTGTGGTCAAAAATGAATAAGGCTTAACTGGCATTGGTGGGATGCTCTAGAGCGAATCACGGGCTCCTTGCTAGGGAGGTTTCTCAGGGCAGCTCCCTTGAGGAGGTGATGCTTCTGAAGGAAATTAATTAAGGTGGTTCTCTCAGGAGAAGGGAAGTGAGAGAAGCAGGATGGGGCAAGGGAAGGAACAGTGTTATTCCTGCCTTCCACACAAGTTTATTAAGAATGAATTATATTTCAATTTTCTATGTAATAACATCATGAGAATAATTTGACCTTAATGACTTCCTTTTTCCTTGGATTCTAGGAAATTTAGAGTTTAATAGACTGCCCAAAGCAAACATATTTGCTTAATCAGGGCTAATGTAATAACTATCATTTACCATCACTACACTCCCCCCTACACTTTTCTTGTTTAGATTTTAATTTTCCACATCAGTTTTGCTCTTACATAGATATGATTTATTACTAAAGTCATAATAGTTCCCATTTACTGAGAGGTTTTGTACTAAATTCATTGCATCTATTATCTTATTTAATTCTCACAAGAATCCTGTAAAGTCCTGTTTTTACAATTGAGGAAACTGAGGCCTAGAATGCTTACTTGCCCAAGACTATAATGGTAATAGGTGACAAAGCCTGAATTTAGACTCAGGCAGTCTCATTCTTAACCACTCTTCCATATTATCTCCTCTGTTTATTTTATCTTTTGCTAATTGGTAGAACTAAACTATAAATAAATATTGGTGACAGAGCCCATGCACATGGGCTGATTGCGTGGCTGTGGTTATCTTCGAGGCCTTCACCATGTCTAGCTGTGGACCAGAACAGCACTGTGTGTGCACACCTGGCTAGAACACCATGGCTTCGCTCCAGCCACCTTTGAAAACACTGACAGATAGCTCATCTACCTTCTGTCACCATCTCATTGGTGGATGCCACGCCAGCCTGGGCCACCCCTGAGCTGGCCCCTATGGGTCAGCATCCTGTCTGAGGCTCTTTAACAAGCCAGGCCCAGTGAGCCTAGCTGGATGGTCCACTCTGTAAAAGACACTGTCTGCCTCAAAGACACCTGGGTCATCTTCGTCCTTGAATTCACCTTAGTTTGGTGTTCTTGGTGTTTTGGTAATCCTGCTGTGCTTTTCAAAAGCTAGAATTTCCAACATCAGCTATCCTTTTCCATTCCATCCAGGGACAGGAAATAGTTATAAGTTGCCAGAACTGTCATGTCTCCTGAGGGTCAAACAGAAGACGAGACAACGTCTGGAAAGTGACTTGAGCGTCTTGAAAGTAGGCGAAGACGTAGCTGCACTGCAGTTGTCACGTGATTTTAAATTGTCTCTGTTTTCACAGGTTTAAATTTGATATTAACTTGTTAAATAAACACACTTGTGTTTGTTTAGATGTTGGATATAATTTTTGATTCCTTATAAAACTGTTAGAGGAAAATTTAATTTGCCAAAGGAGGCCTGTGATGAGCAAAGGAGCAGTGCCCAGAAGACAATCCTCCTTCCATGTGTCCCTGAGGCCCCCACCTGCCTCACTGAACAGCTTTGCCTCTTGCTTTCTACCATGGATAAGATAGAGACCTGCCTTCATATAATGCAGTTATGATGGAAAAACAGAAAAACGTCGGCAGACAAGATCTTGGTAGGCTGGGAAGCTGAGAAGGATCCCAAGGTGAGGGAACAGGTGGGAGCAAGTGGGGGTGGAGAGAAATGTTTCTTCTCAGATGAACACTTCACCATTAGCCAGAAAAAAATATCTCATGTTAGTTTCTGGTTCCCTGTTAGTTCAGAAACTTTAAGTACTAAGTGTTGTGAAAACGTTCAGTTACAAGGCCTGGGCTTGGGATTTATGTTAATTTTAGCAAAAGTCTTTTTTTTCTCCTCCCCCATTTTCTTCTTCCTACTCAAGCTCTGATACAAATGTTGCTTGATAGAGTTTCCAGCTTTCAACTCTGATGGCATAATCTTCTCCAGAAGCTACCCACGGTGCGCAGTGATGTTTCCTGGAGTTCACCCAAGTAGTAAAATGGAAGGGTCTGGAACACCAGTTCCCCACTGAGAACACAGTCCCTGCGGGAGAAAGGAAAACATATCTACATCCCAATGAGAGGAAATCAGAAGAAACTCATTGGGAAAGTTCTGTTGGAGAAATGGCATCTCACAATTCAGTTTCTACTCTTCCCATTTTGGCCCAAGACTGATTTTGTAGCAGACCCTATCCATCCCCATCCCTACACTCCTGATGGCCGTGTGCCTCAGGGGTGTCCAGCTGCACCCATGTGCCTGCCTTTCCTTTCCCCAAGCCATGCTCCTGCTGCCCTAGGGCCAGGAAATTAACACTCCCCAGCAGCAACCCTCAACTACTAACCGAGTTGGCGTCTGGATACCCAACTCCCTTGCTCTCCTCCCAGGATGATTCTGAGGGTGTGTTTTGCACTGGACCCCCAGCCACCCCCAGGACTGAGCTCCAGGCACCCACGGATGTAGCCTCCTAAATAAACCTCTCATAGTGAAACCCTTATTTCAGAGTCAGCTTCCAGGGGAAGCCAACTAAGACAACTATGAGACGTTTATTTAACCAATCATTATTGGACACCTGCTGTATGCCAGGCATTGTGATGAACCAGAGGACATGGATTTCCCCCTCTCTCTTCTTCCTCCTCCTTCAGCCCATTTCTCCTTCATTCTATCCTGCACATCAATTCCAGAGTCACCTTCAGGACACAAATGTCATTACGGCCTTCTCCAACATAAAAACCCACGATGGCTTCTCATGACCAAAAAGCAAGCTTCAAGCTCCCTAAATGGCCCTTGCAGAGCCCTTGACCAAGCCCAAGCGGGGCACCCAGCAGACTTGGCTGTGGTCCCTCCTCTTCCCCAGGTAACCTGGGACCCGACCTTCCCTGCTCACCGGGATGAGCACATGGCCAAGGTGAAGAGAGTGGGCTCTGGGGCCAGAAGCCTGCTCTGCTACCCAGTGTCAATACCCGTGAGACCTTGGACAGGTTATTTTACCTCTGTGTGCCTCAGTCACTGCACCTGTGAATGGCACAGCAGTGCTTCCTCTGCAGAGCCACTGTGACAATTAAATGAGTGAATGCATGTAAAGCACAGAGAACAGTGGCTGGGCACACCGTCAGTGCTAGAATTATCCGTAGTTTTGGAGAACACAGAGCAGGTGCCTGCATCAAGCCCTGCCTGGACCATATCCCCTGTTTGGCCCATTTAACAAACCCCTTCAAGACCCGACTCAAGTATTAACCTCTCAATGCAGTTTTCCCTTCCCAGCAACTCACACCCAACCTAAGAAGTAATTGCCCTCAATTTTTAAGTTCCGTGGTATTTTTATATGTTTTGTACTAACACTGTATTTTGGTTAATTGAGCATGTGCATGCGTGTGTATGTGTGTGTGTATGTTTGTATCTCCTACGTAGACTGTAAGTTCCCTCAGGATAGAGGCTGTATCTTATTTGTCTTTATGTCTCCAATGTCCAGTATAGCACCTGGATATAGTTGCTGCTCATTAAAATTAGTTTGAGGTAAGAATAAGTGTATGCATGAATGAAGGAATGGATTTGTTGCAGGATATAGAGGAGGGCCTACATCTGAATGCCCCGCCCATCACCCCACCCCACCCCTCCTGTCTTCCACCTCTTTCCGGAGCTTTCAGCAGAGTGGATGGCATCTCATGATCCTCCAGCAATCTGTGTGCTTCCTGTCCCGCATCAGTATGGAGCCCGGCCCCTCCTCCAGCAACCTGTGTGCTTCCTGTCCCGCATCAGTATGGAGCCCGGCCCCTCCTCCAGCAACCTGTGTGCTTCCTGTCCCGCATCAGTATGGAGCCCGGCCCCCATCACTCCTTCTGCTCCTTGCACTCCAAGCCAGGACAACACTGGGACATGACTGCTGAGAGCAGAGGCAGGTTCCCACGGTGACCATCCACCCCAGGGTGGCGGCACGTATTGCTTCTCTCCAGGCCTCGGGGGGGTGAGGGGGGACAGCCGAGAGGCCCACAGCCGCACCCCACATACAGTCCGTGCTGCGCCTCGTTTGATGCTGCTGCTGTGAGTTGAAAGCTTGCCTTCCTGCGGGGTGGGGCTGGGGCGGGGGGAGGGGGTTGTTTCCTTAGGGTTTGTGGTGCTGGGAGAGGAGAGGAGTGGGCAGAGTGCATCACTAGGGAGGGGAGGCTCGCTTGGTGCCCAGAGGCTCCTCTGTGAGGAACCATCATGTGGTCCAGCCGGAACAGCGCGGGTGTGTCATGTAGCCCTGGTGAGAGGACCGCGGGGAAGGGCCGGGCCTGTGCTTTCAGGACTGTTGTTGTTGACTGGGCCTTCTACCAAAGTCACATGGGAAATGTCTTTGCATTTCCTGTACAAACAGCTGTGAGGAAGCTTCTTTACAATAAGCAAGAGTCTGGTGGTAAATTCTGAGAACTCAGGGCCTGGGAAAAGTTTGTTTATTTCTCTTCGTGAACCATAGCTTTTTTTTTTTTCTTCCTAGTAGACAGTGGATGCCATAGGCTGATGGGAGCTCTGTGCTACATGTTAAAGGTCCAAACGCTATTTTCTTTAGTCAGCAGCTCTTGTTACAATACAGTTATATATATTCCCTTCTTTGACTCTGTGGTTTTATCAGAAATTACCTTCCATCTTTTTGGTGACTGGGGGATGGGGGAAGAATGATACCTGTACCTGGTATGTGGAAGAGTTTCAACCATGATATACTTTCCCCATAATTTCAACTGACTGTGCTGGATTGAGTGCCCCACTTAACAATGTAGCCTTTTACTTTCCTTTGTAAAATGACCCATTTTGGTTTTAAAATTCAGTCTTGCTTGTTTAAAACTTCAGTCTCATCTCTGACTCAAACGATTCCGCCTCCTTCTCAACCATCCTAACTCCTCACCACCTCCAGCACAGTAGACTTAGGGGTCCACCAGAGAGTAGTAAAATGTGGGGCCAGGTGTGGGGAGAGGGGGTCTGCTTGGGGAGGGTTCGTCATCCTTTGCCCTGGCTCTTATACCTCTGAGCTCCAATGGGCCCTGCTGACAGGAACACCTCGGAGTAAGTTCTCCAGGACATGAGTGGTCCCTCTGGAAGTTCAGCCGCTCTTCCTGGCAGACCCCCGGCACTGGTCAGATGGAGAGCACCCCTGGCCGGGCTGTGGTGGTCTCGCGCAAGGCCGTCACCATCCACCTCCCCTTCCCTCCCAGCCATCTTTTTGGGTGTGTAAATGTTTCTTCCTCACCTCCCTGAAGCAGGAGCGTGGGGTGTGGTGGAGGATGCTGGGTGCGGAGGCCTGACAGCCCACCCACTGCCTCTCTCCCACAGTCCGCCCTCCCCCGCCCGGGCGGCACATGCACAAGCCTGCAGGTCTGGTGGCATCGCGGAGAGTAAATGTCAGCGGTCCAACCATCACAGGAGACCCTCTCGGGTCCTCACACACTCGGGTTTAGGGTCTTGAAGTAGGAGGAGGAGAGGCAAGATCACTTCATTCCTCTCCCCTGAGAAGGCAAGCCCTCCTCCCCCTCCCCCGGCCCTTTCTGGGTGCACTGGGCTGCATGGACTGAGGGGTGGCCCTGCTGTGGCTCCCCTGGCAAGTCCTGGGGAGGCAGGTGGCCGCCCCTGCAGCTTCTCAAAGGCAAGGCTCCGGGGCTTTTGTTTTCAGTGATGCCTCTGAGTCACAGTTTTGGGAAAATGGGGAGAAACATCACACGTGATCCATAATCTCATCCTGTGACGTAAGTAAATGCTGCAAATGGTTTCCTGAGTCATGGCACCAGGAAAGACGCCTGGAGCTCTTTTCTGTGTGTGAGGAAAGGATGGCTCCAAGCCTGTCCTCCCGGCTTCCCTTTGCCTCCAGGGACAGGTGTCCCCTGCAGCTCAGGACCCTGTGACACTGTTTCACAGGGTGGGAGAGAGGCACTGGGGACTCACTTCCTCGTGCTCAGTTCTCAGGTGTGTGGCTGCCAGGCCACCCTGGCTATAGGACCCAGGCCAGGGAAGACATCCACGTCCTTTTCCATCAACCAGGTGGGAAGTGTGCTGTGTGGTGAGAGCCCAGGAGGAAGCTGTTTTCCTGCAATGAATTCAGGACACCGACCATGAGCAGGTAGGTAAATTCCTATCCAAAAAGGACAAGAGGTGCAGAAAGCTGCGGGAGAACAGGCCTCCTCGGATGGGTCTATGAGTCTCGTTTGGATTTGCACTTGTTCTATGGCTACAGTATTATGATCAGAGTAGAGCTGTACTAGGGAGAAGCCTGCTTCCTGTAGGTAGAGGGGATGGAGTGGGGGCCAGAGGTGGGGTTGTGCTTAAGAAGTATGATCATCTGTATTGCCAGTCACCTGAGGGGCACACACATCCTCAGAACCTGAACTGAGATCAGTGTCCCCAGGGAAAAATAATAGTTACCATTTTTTGAACACGTCTGTGTGCCAGGCTCCATCCTAAATGGTTATCAAATACAATCTCACATATTCTCCACAATTCCATTAATATCAGCAGGCAAACTGAGGCACAGAGGAGTGAAGTAACTTGTCCAAGGTTACACAGCCCATAAGCAAGAGACCGTGGATTTGAACGTGAGTGATTTCCCTTCTGAGTCCCAATTCTGAACCCTTGCCATGTTTATTGCCGCCCCGGTGTAGGCAGGGTTCTTTGGAGCTGGGGTGCAGCAGCCTAAGCTGGAGAACTAGAATAAAATTCACCAGCGGGGCAGTGGGGGGGTGGGGTGGTCAGAAAAGGGTTCATTGTAAGGTCCATGCCTTTTTAAATACTTATAATTTTTCCTGTTTTTCTGTGGTATTAATTATACACCATTTTTAGTTTAATTAAGGAGTCCATGAGAATGCGGTTTTCACACTTGGGTCAGACTGACACAAAGGGATCAGGGTGCCTGTGGCCACTGTGATGATTGTGAGGCAGGTCACTGTGAGCACCACTGAAGGCAGAAGAAAGCCTGGCCCCACTGCTTGATCCGTCCATGCTGTCCCCATCTGGACATTCACTCTCCATGGCCAAAGTTGAAGTTCCTGGTTTGAATTTGTTGGAGAACACAAATATACATACTACTGTATATAAAATAGATAACCAACAAGGACCTACTGCATAGCACGGGGAACTCTGCTCAATATTTTGTGATAACCTAAATGGGAAAAGAATTTGAAAACTAATAGATAGATGTATATGTATAACTGAATCACTCAGCCATACACCTGAAATTAACACATGTTAATCAACTACACCCCAATATAAAATAAAAATATAAAATAAAAATTTTTTTAAATCAACTTTAAAGCTAGAAAATAAATTGCCAACAAATCCCAGAAGGGACTTAACTCAGCAGAACTCTGATAATTGAGGGGGTGTGTGTGCAACTCCTCACTGGAAATAAATATTCATTTTTATACCTAATTGTGTACTTTGTATTCTTTTTTAAAGGAAAGTCCCTGAAAGTTTAGAAGTTTCAGATCCTGCAGAACCAGGTACTCCAGGGCTGCAGAGGTGTCCTGGGCAACCCAGCATCTGTGTCCTCTAGACACTGGTTGATTTTTCTAGAGGATTTTTATCATTACTCCCTACTTTCCTGTGACAGTATGCCTGACATTTATTTCTTAATTCCCTTCTGATTTGTTTAGGGCTAGAAAATCATATAATGAAGTTTTCTAGAATTACATTAAAACTCTAAGATACATATTTATAAATATTATTCATAAAAAGATGAAATCTTGTCACTTGCAGTATGTCCATTTCAGGGTATTAGGTTAAGTGAAATAAGACAGAGAAAGACAAATATCATGAGATTTCACTTATATGTGAAATCTAAAACCAGAACAACAAAACAAGACAGAAACAGACTCACAGATACAGAGAACAAACGGGTGGTTACTAGAAGGGTGGGGTGGGGATTGGGTGAAATATTTGAAGTGGATTAAGAGGTACAAACTTCCAGTTATAAAATAAATAAGTTGGAGATGCAGTCAAGATGGTGGTGTGGGAAGACGCAGAGTTAGCATCTCCCCAAAACTATGGCACCTACCGGCCACTGGTGGGGGACTCTGATGCCCAGGGAGACGGGAGGACCTCCAAAGTGAACTGTTAGGATGTAGGGAGACTGAGGGGGGAGGAAAAGTGGAGGCCACACAGGATCGGTGCCCCTGAGGCCAGGGAGATCAGGAGAGGCAGGCGGGAGTAGCCATCTGGGAAGAGTGGGAGAGGAGTGGAGGGCGATAGCCCCACCCACTCAGGCCCTTGGAGCCTGCTGAGCTCCCAAGCTGGTCCCCTGCCTTCCAAGGTCCCCCCTTCCCCTTGGCCGCATTAGTTCTGGGGGCGTAAGAGGGAGGCCGGAGAGATCAGGAGAGGCTGGTGGGAGGGGCCTGCCCAGACTGGAGGAGCAGGAGAGGAGAGGAGGGCGTTTGCCCCCCCCACTCAAGCCCAGGAAGTCTGCTGGGCTCCCAGATGAGGTCCCCTCCCCTCTGAGACCAGGGGTGGGGAGCATGCCTGAGCCCCTTCTGGTCCTTCAGCCTAAGCCCCACCCCCCACAGCCCCCAGGGCGTTTTCCAGCCTGTGGGTCCTGAGTATTGGCCCTGCCTACCACCCAGACCTCACCCTTGCTTAGGCCCCGCACTCCACAGCCAAGGCCTCCCCCCCCCCTTTTTTTTTTAATTTTCCCTCCTCCTCTTTTTTTACTGTTGTGGTACTGATGTACTTTCTGGTTGTTGATTCATCTATATTTTTCTTTATAGTCTTTCTAACGTATCTGTTAGTTTCCTAGTTTAATTTTATTTTTTACTTTGTTATTGTTCTTTTTTATTTTTTTTGCCACCCCCCACAGCTTGTGGGATCTTGGTTCAGGAGCCCGGGGTTGGGTCGAAGATCCTGCGGTGGGAGCTCTGATTCCGAACCACTGGACTAACAGAGAACCTCAGACCTCAGGGAATATTCATTGCAGTGAGGTCTCACAGAGTTCCTCATCTCAGCACCAAGACCCAGCTCTACCCAATAGCCTACAAACCCCAGTGTTGGAAACCTCAGGCCAAACAACCAGTAAGACAGGAACACAATCCCACTCAAAAAAATAATAATAATAATGACAGCAAAAAAATATGTCAGAGAAAAGGAGAAAGGTAAAAACCTACAAGACCAAATAAATGAAGAGGAAATAGGCAATCTACCTGAAAAAGAATTCAGAGTCATGATAGTAAAGATGATCCAGAATCTCAGAAATAGAATGGAAGCACGGATTGAGAAAATACAAGAAATGTTTAACAAAGATCTAGAAGAACTAAAGAACAAACAAACAGAGATGAACAACACAATAACTGAAATGAAAAATACACTAGAAGGAATCAGTGACAGAATAACTGAGGCAGAAGAACGAATAAGTGGGCTGGAAGACAAAATGATGGAAATAACTGCCAAGGAGCAGAATAAAGAAAAAGAATGAAAAGAATTGAAGACAATCTCAGAGACCTCTGGGACAACACTAAACACACCAACATTTGAATTATAGGGGTACCAGAAGAAGAAGAGAAAAAGGAAGGGTCTGAGGAAATATTTAAAGAGATTATAGTTGAAAACTTCCCTAACATGGGAAAGGAAAGAGACAATCAAGTCCAGGAAGCACAGAGAGCCCCATACAGGATAAACCCTAGGAAAAACACACCAAGACACATATTAGTCAAACTAACAAAAATTAAATTCAAAGAAAAAATACTCAAAGCATCAAGGAAAAACAAAAAATAACATACAAAGGAATCCTCATAAGGTTATCAGCTGATTTTTCAGCAGAAACTCTGAAGGCCAGAAGGGAGTGGCAGGATATACTTAAAGTGATGAAAGAGAAAAACCTACAACCAAGATTACTCTACACAGCAAGGATCTCATTCAGATTCGATGGAGAAGTCAAAAGCTTTTCAGACAAGCAAAAGCTAAGAGAATTCAGCACCACCAAACCAGCTTTACAACAAATGTTACAGAACCTTCTCTAAGCAGGAAACACAAGAGAAGAAAAAGACCCACAAAAACAAACCCAAAACAATTAAGAAAATGGTAATAGGGACATACATATCAATAATTACCTTAAATGTAAATGGATTAAATGCCCCAACCAAAAGATAAGACTGGCTGAATGGATATAAAAACAAGACCCATATATATGCTGTCTACAAGAGACCCACTTCAGACCTAGGGACACACACAGGCTGAAAGTGAGGGGATGGAAAAAGATATTCCATGCAAATGGAAATCAAAAGAAAGCTGGAGTAGCAATACTCATATGAGATAAAATAGACTTTAAAATAAAAACTGATACAAGAGATAAGGAGGGACACTACATGATGTTCAAATGATCAATCCAAGAAGAAGATATAACAATTATAAATGTTTATGCACTCAACATAGGAGCACCTCAATACATAAAACAAATGCTAACAACCATGAAGGGAGAAATCGACAGTAGCACAATAATAGTAGGGCACTTTAACACCCCACTTACACCATGGACAGATCATCCAAATAGAAAATAAATAAGGAAACACAAGCTTTAAAAGACACAGTAGATCAGATAAATCTAACTGATATTTATAGAACATTCCACCCAAAAGTGGCAGAATACACTTTCTTCTCAAGTGCACATGGAACATTCTCCAGGATAGATCACATCTTGGGTCACAAATCAAGCCTCGGAAAATTTGAGAAAATTGAAATTGTATCAAGTTTCTTTTCTGACCACAGTGCTATGAGATTGGAAATCAATTACAGGAAAAAACTGTAAAACACACAAATACATGGAGGCTAAACAGTGTGCTACTAAATAAGCAAGAGATCACTGAAGAAATCGAAGAAGAAATAAAAAAATACATAGAAAAAAATGACAACAAAAACACGATGATCCAAAACCTATGGGATGCAGCAAAAGCAGTTCTAAGAGGGAAGTTTATAGCAATTCAATCTCACCTCAAGAAACAAGAAAAATCTCAAATAAACAATCTAAACCTACACTTAAAACAACTAGAGAAAGAAGAACAAAGAAAACCCAAACTCAGTAGAAGAAAAGAAATCATAAAGATCAGAGCAGAAATAAATGAAATAGAAACAAAGAAAACAATAGCAAAGATCAATAAAACTAAAACCTTGTTCTTTGAGAAGATAAACAAAATTGATAAACCATTAGCCAGACTCATCAAGAAAAAAAGGAAGAGGATGCAAATCAATAAAATTAGAAACGAAAAAGGAGAAATCACAACTGACATTGCAAGAATACAAAGGATTATAAGACACTACTACAAACAACTATATGCCAATAAAATGGACAACCATGAAGAAGTGGACAAATTCTTAGAAAGGTACAATTTTCCAAGACTGAACCAGAAAGAATTAGAAAATATAAACAGACTTATCACAAGTAATGAAATTGAAACCATAATTAAAAATCTTCCAACAAACAAAAGTCCAGGACCAGAGGGCTTCACAGGTCAATTCTATCAAACGTTTAGAGAAGAGCTAACACCTATCCTTCTCAAACTCTTCCAAAAAATTTCAGAGGGAGAAACACTCCCAAATTCATTCTACGAAGCCACCATCACGCTGATACCAAAACCAGAATAAGATATCACAAAAAAAGAAAATTATAGACCAATATCACTGATGAACATAGATGCAAAACTCCTCAACAAAATACTAGCAAACAGAATCCAACAGCACATTAAGAGGATCATACACCATGATCAAGTGGGGTTTATCCCAGGAATGCAAGGATTCTTCAATATATGCAAATCAATCAATGTGATACACCACATTAGGAAATTAAGGAATAAAAACCATATGATCATCTCAATAGATGCAGAAAAAGCTTTTGACAAAATTCAACACCCATTTATGATAAAAACTCTCCAGAAAATGGGCATAGAGGGAACTTACCTCAACATAATAAAGGCCATATATGACAAACCCACAGCAAACATCATTCTCAATGGTGAAAAACTGAAAGCATTTCCTCTAAGATCAGGAACAAGACAAGGATGTCCAGTCTCGCCACTCTTATTCAACATAGTTTTGGAAGTCCTAGCCATGGCAATCAGAGAAGAAAAAGAAATAAAAGGAATACAAATTGGAAAAGAAGAAGCAAAACTGTCACTGTTTGCTGATGACATGATATTATACATAGAAAATCCTACAGAGGCCACCAGAAAACTATTAGAACTAATCAGTGAATTTGGTAAGGTTGCAGGATACAAAATTAATGCACAGAAATCTCTGGCATTCCTATACACCAACAATGAAAAATCAGAAAGAGAAATTAAGTAAACATTCCCATTTATCACTGCAACAAAAAGAATAAAATACCTAGGAATAAACCTACATAAGGAGGCAAAAGACTTATACTCAGAAAACTATAAAACACTGATGAAAGAAATCAAAGATGACACAAACAGTTGGAGAGATATACCATGTTCTTAGATTGGAAGAATCAATATTGTGAAAATGACTATACTACCCAAAGCAATCTACAGATTGAATGCAATCCCTATCAAACTACCAATGGCATTCTTCACAGAGTTAGAACAAAAAATTTTACAATTCGTATGGAAACACAAAAGACCCTGAATAGCCAAAGCAATCTTCAGAAAGAAAAAAAGAGTTGGAGGAATCAGGCTCCCCGACTTCAAACTATACCACAAAGCTACAGTAATCAAGACAGTATGGTACTGGCATAAAAACAGAAATATAGATCAATGGTACAGGATAGAATGCCCAGAGATAAACCCACGCACATATGGGCACCTAATTTATGACAAAGGAGGCAAGAACATACAAGGGAGAAAATACAGCCTGTTCAATAAGTGGTGCTGGGAAAACGAGAGCTACCTGTAAAAGAATGAAATTAGAACACTACCTAACACCATACACAAAAATAAACTCCCAGTGGATTAAAGACTTAAATGTAAGACCAGACACTATAAAACTCTTAGAGGAAAACATAGGAAAAACACTTTTTGACATAAATCACAGCAAGATCTTTTTTACCCACCTCCTAGAGTAAGGGAATTAAAAACAAAAATAAACAAATGGGACTTAAATAAACTTAAAAGCTTTTGCACAGCAAAGGAAACCATAAACAAGACAAAAAGACAACCCTCAGAATGGGGGAAAATATTTGCAAATGAAACAACAGAGAAAAAATCTCCAAAGTATACAAACAGCTCATGGAGCTCAATATTAAAAAAAAAAAAAAAATCTAGTTAAAAAATGAGTGGAAGACCTAAATAGACATTTCACCAAGGAAGACATACAGATGGCCAAGAGGCATATGAAAAGATGCTCAACATCACTAATTATTAGAGAAATGCAAATCAAAACTATAATGAGGTATCACCTCACGTCAGTCAGAATGGCCATTATCAAAAAATCTAGAAACAATATATGCTGGAAAGGGTGTGGTGAAAAGGGAACTGTCCTGCACTGTTGGTGGGAAAGTAAATTGATACAACCACTATGGAAAACAGTCTGGAGGTTCCTTAAAAAACTAAAAATAGAATTACCATATGACCCAGCAATCCCACTACTGGGCATATACCCTGCGAAAACCATAATTCAAAAAGAGACATGTACCACAATGTTCATTGCAACACTATTTGCAATAGCCAGGACATGGAACCAACCTAAATGTCCATTGACAGATGAATGGATAAAGATGTGGCACATATATACAATGGAATATTACTCAGCCATAAAAAGAAATGAAATTATTTGTAGTGAGGTGGGTGGAACTAGCGTCTGTCATACAGAGTGAAGTAAGTCAGAAAGGGAAAAAACAAATACCGTATGCTAGCACATATATATGGAATCTAAAAAATAAAAATAAAAAAGGTACTGATGAACCTAATTGCAGGGCAGGAATAAAGAGGTAGACATAGAGAATGGACTTGAGGACATGGGATGGAAGGGCGAAGCTGGGGCGAAGTGAGAGTAGCATCGACATATACACTACCAAATGTAAAATAGTTGGCTGGTGGAAAGCAGCAGCATAGCACAGGGAGATCGGCTTGGTGCTTTGTGATGACCTAAAGGGGTGGGATAGGGAGGATGGGAGAGAGGCTCAAGAGGGAGGGGATATGGGGACATGTGTATGCATATGGCTGATTTGCTTTGTTGTGCAACAGAAACTAACACAGTATTATGCGGCAATTATACTCCAATAAAGATCTATTAATTAATTAATTAATTTTAAAAAGTCATGGGGATGTAATGTACAGCACAGGAAATTGTCAATAATGCTGTAATAAGTTTGTATGATGACAGATGGTTACTAGACTTAGTGTGGTGATCAATCTGTAGTGTATATAAATCAAATCACTATGTGGAACACCTGGGACTAATATATATTGTATGTCAATTATACTTCAATAAAAAACAATACATCTCTAAAAAGAACTCTGAGTAAGACTTTAACAAAGTTTCTTGTGTTTGAACACAATGCCTAGAATTTTTTCTGCTCACTTCCCAGCTCCCACATATACTTCAGAGGGTTGATGTTCCTACACAAGTCACTACCACACAAAGTAGATTCTTATCATATTCCGCTTGTTAACAAAACAAGACATTTTATTCTGAAAAAAAATAAGAAGTAGGGTGTTAGGAGTTAATATACGTTAAGACAAATTCTAAGCCTGTAAGCTGCTTCTTACAGCCCTCCTGATTCTCCAAGGAAACACCGGGCTCTGCACAGGCTGGTGAGCACTCTGCATCTGCGTTTGTTTCCAGGGCTCTGGGAGCACGTGGCTGTGCGCATTTCAGGCTCCGGGCTGTAAGAGGGGCCCTGAGCTTTAACAAGCCCCTCCCCTCCCCGCCCCCTTCCCAGCCCTGGTCTCTGAGGCTCCGCCTCCAGCACTGAGAGTCCGGGAGGCTGCGCCGGGATGCTCACGGGTGTCATGCGGCCGGTGGCCAGCAGGGGGCGGCGACACTTAGTGGCTTCCCAGCTTTGGGACTCCAGGCGGCAGAATTGGTAAGAACAGCAGAGGCGCCCTGCCATCCTCAGAGCAGCTCACCACTATGCTTTCCAACCCTTATTCTCCATCTCCACCCCATGTCTGGCGTAGAAATAGTTACCAGTAATGAGTAATAAGTACCATTAGTATTAACTACTATATAATTAACAGGCTGTAATAAATAGCTGTTATTAGCAACAATAACCTATATTCTTATCACACTTTAGTCTTAATCTAGACAATTCTTCTCCAGTTGACTGAGTTCAGGCAAGAGGACGAGGCCAACAATTTCCCTGATCGGAGCTGAGGGGGCGGGGGAGGCCAGTCCTCACCTGGGAGTGGCTCTAATGGGCACAGCCTGACTCACAGGTCTCACATCCAACAAGCCTTTGGGTACATATCTGATCCAATGCTGATGGTTCCAGTGATGTCTTACTGTGTGTTTGTACTTTAACCTCGGCTGCTAAGACAGTAGGACATTGGGTAGCAGACCAGGGAAACCCGCACTCATCTTAAGAAGGGACAGAGGAAAAAAGACTCTACTGATAAAGCCTTTCTTGTCTTAGTGACCAGCAGACAGCAGATGCAGTGACAAGCGCATGGGTTCATGATAAGACCCTTGAAATGAGTGGTGACATCATCTCAGCTCCCCTTCCCTGTCCTCCTCTGGAAAACGGGCTTTCACAACACGGGGAGCTTGCTTAACAGACTTGCATTTTTTTATTTGTTTTTATCTAGATAACTTACTGTCATTGCCGTCTGCATAGACCGTCAGGCTCCAGAGGGCCCACAAGGTACAGCTACTCGTCACCACATGCCTGCAGGCGTGCACTGTGCTGATGCTGCTGTTGTTCATGCCATCACTCCCCAGACAGGAATGAGCCGCCAATGCATGTCAGAAATGGCGTCAGCATCGTTTCTGTAAAATCAAGGTGTCATGATCTTTGCCGTTGAGGGTTACAGTTGCAGAGGGAGGGGGTTCCAGTGTGATACTGTGAGTGCTGTGAATGTGGGGAGCACAGGGGCCACCCAGAGCATCCCTGATCCATACTTGGGGCCAGAGAAGACTAAAGGAGGCATCACTTGAGCTGAATCTTGAAGGATAAGTAGGAGACAGGTAGATGGAGAAAAGTCAGGGGGCATTTCAGGGCAAGAACATCATCACCAGACAGAGGTACACTATTCACTAATGCCAATCTGAATGCCATGTAAAGAAAACCGAAGAGTCATACAGCCCTCTGACCGGAGGTCAGGAAAGCTGGGGTCATGTCCTGGCACTGTCCACAGCTTTGTGAAACTGGTTCGCCCATTCATTTAAATGTTGAGAGCTGGAGGGCAGGCTGGTTATGGTCAAAGGTGGCCTGAGGCCTAACTTGCTCTGGCTCTGTGTTTGGGGTTGACTTTAATCTTGAACGTGACATTTTTTTTTAAGTATACTTTTTTTTTAAATAAATTAATTTTATTATTATTTTAAAATTAATTTATTTTTGGCTGCATTGGGTCTTTGTTGATGCGCACGGGTTTTCTCTATTTGTGGCAAGCGGGAGCTACTCTTTGTTGCGGTGTGCAGGCTTCTTATTGTGGTGGCTTCTCTTGTTGCAGAACATGGGCTATAGGTATGCAGGCTTCAGCAGTTGTGGCACGTGGGCTCAGTAGTTGTGGCTTGCGGGCTCTAGAGCACAGGCTCAGTAGTTGTGGAGCACGGGCTTAGTTGCTCTGTGGCATGTGGGATCTTCCCAGACCAGGGATCGATCCCACATCCCCAGCATTGGCAGGCAGATTCTTAACCAATGCACCACCAGGGAAGTCCCTGAACATGACTTTTTGAAAGGCCTCGGAATCCAGTTTCTTCTGGTTCATTCAGATATGATAGAGTTTGTGTTGCCCTGAGATGAAAAATAAATTCCTGGGCTAGGGGTAGGGGGAACAGCAGGGCCTTAGGCAGGATTAGTCCTCCTCTGAGTCTCACCCTCAGCAGCCCAGTATTTCCTTAACTGATCAGAGCAAAGAGTGCCAAGAGCTCTTGTAGCACCATCCCCGCTCTCCTTCTTGCCTCACATTCTGGAAGTAGCTCCTGCCCTTTGTGGACTGGTGCCTTTTACTCCTTAGATCCAGTGGCTTACAACCAACCTTGGTGTCTTCCTCCCAAAGAAGCCCTTTCCCCATTCCTGCCAGAAATCAGCAGAGAAGTCAAGGAAAATGGAGAGCCAGAAATGTCAATTCTCATTCTTTGGCCAAATGATGACAAAAAGCCAAGGGCTTTATTCTCAGAAGCTGTTTAACGGAAAGTAGATAGAGAGGTTTTAAAAGCATGAGGAGGTTCTGAGAATTGGGGAGATTTTGCTTGAAGTTTTGACATTATATATTGTTCTTCTAACTCGAGTCCCCCATGACCTTGCAGGGTCCTATGGAGTTTCTCCATGAATTTTGAGGAAATGTTCTAATTATAATCAGTACTCTCCAGAGAGACTTACAGGCAAAGTGAACCATACCTGAGGGAATGTTATGAGTAAGACTCAAGAACTTCAAGTTCCACTGATGCTGAAAACTCAGCCTCTGTGCACCGGTGCCGAATTGAATCTCAGAGTTCTGGGTGAAATAGAAGAGAATAGCTTTATTGCTTTGCCAGGCAAAGAGGGACACAGTGGGCTTCTGCCCTGAAAACTGTGTGTCCCCACCCAGGAGGATTTGGTGAGGAGTTTTATAGCAAAGGTTCAAGGGTGGGGTTGCGGATAAGATTAGGGTGCGTACACAGCCTGCACGCCTTTAATCTGGCCTCAGGTGATCTTCTGATCAGCTTCTGGGGTTCCTTTAATCTGGCCTCAGGGGGTCTTCTCTGGAATGAAGAATGCCAACATCTTCCATTTGTTGGGGGTTTTAGTTCTGTAGAAGAGCTCAAAGATATTTTTATGTGTATCCCTTGAAGGGGAACCAGGACACCGCCCCAAGGCTGCACTATTGTTTCTTGGCTGCTCCTCCCTCGTCTCTGCATCCCCTCCCTTCCCTGATTAACAACTGTTTGAACCTGCCCTTTGGGACTCAGGGAAGGTCATGGAGGCTGGAGTCTGTTCCCTACAAACAAGGAACGGGGGACACAGAAAGGCTTCCATGCCCAGGAGCCCCACAGGGTCCTGCTCGGTTTCCTTACCAAGCAAATGTGGGAGGAAAAGGTAAAGGAGACAAAAGACAGTAACCAGAACAAGGGGGTATTTTCAAGGGCTTCTTCTTGGAGCTGAAGCTCCATTAAATATCACCTTTGTTTGCAATATAACTTCTGAGTTCAAAAAAGCTCCCTTTGAGGGTATTCCCTGGCAGTGCAGTGGTTAGGACGCCAGGCTTCCATTGCAGGGGGTGCGGGTTTGATCCCTGGTCAAGGAAGCTGAGCAGTGCAGCAAAAAAAAAAAAAAAAAAAAAAAAGCTATCTTTGAGATTTCCTCTCCTTCATAACCCTTGAACTACATTTAAGTCCACAGGAAACCTCTGTGTTTCTGATGGTATTTGGTCTAAGGCTGCCAGCTTGGGAAAACCTTTGTACCTTATTGATGATTTAGGCAACACTGAGAATTAATGATGCATTGGGTGGAGTGTTTGAAATGAGATTAAGCTGTAGCAAAGCTAATTGTTGCATCAGCTTGAATGGATGAGGGATGGGCCAGCTGCAGGGAGGAGGAAAAGTCTTGCCTTCCTTGCCCTCAGGAAACTGCTTTTGAAAAGCAAACACCATGGCTCCTTGACTGAGAATGGAGACTGAGTTTGGAAATCAGTTGATGAGTCTTCAACATTATAGCAAACACAGCTTCAGATATAAAGTGGTATCTGCTCATGAGAGCACACAGCTACTGTCATGAGGGGCTTCTTGCTGGAAGGCCAAGCTGAAGAGAGAGTGTGGGGATCTGTTGACTGATATGATGAGAGCAAGGTCTTCCTTTTCTACCTGGGAACATCCTTGGCCTGCAGCCCACCCTGTAACTTGATGCTAAATGCAACTCCACTGCAAAAAGAGGCATCTGTTGTGAGAAATAAAGATTATGTATACAACAATGCACAAGGCATAGAGAACACCTCTTGGAAGACATTCTTTCCATTTTCGCACCATAATTGGAGCAAACTGCCATTTTGTACACATCATCAGTTGGCTCCACCACGTCCTGGAGTATGTTTGCTTTGGCCATTCTGAACATGACACAAGACTGTATTCGCTGCCAGGTATGTCCTTGGGATCAGCTGGTGGCAGGTGGCGGGCAGCCTGGCTGCAGCCCCTCCACTGCTGCTATTCCCTGTGCCTGGCTGCTCCCACCTCCATGCTCTGAACAGCATGGTTATGAGAAGCTGCTCCTCTAATTTCTGAGTCTCTCTGAACAAGGGATTTTCATAGAAGTTTCCAATTGGGTTGGGTCAGAGGCACCTCTGAGAAGTCAGTGCAACGCCCGTGTATAATCTGGTTCCACAATGTGCCCTCTAAGACAGTGATTCTCAAACCTGGCTGCATGTTGTAGTTACCTGGGGAGCTTTTAAAACTCCAGATGGGGCTTCCCTGGTGGCGCAGTGGTTGGGAGTCCGCCTGCCAATGCAGGGGACACGGGTTCGAGCCCTGGTCCTGGAGGATCCCACATGCCGCGGAGCGGCTGGACTCGTGAGCCACAATTACTGAGCCTGCGCGTCTGGAGCCTGTGCTCCGCAACAAGAGAGGCCGCGATAGTGAGAGGCCCGCGCACTGCAAGGAAGAGTGGCCCCCACTTGCCACAACTGGAGAAAGCCCTAGCACAGAAACGAAGACCCAACACAGCCATAAATAAATAAATAAAATTTTAAAAAAAGAGATAAAAGAAAATCAATAATTAAAAAAAAAAAAAAAAAAAAAAAAAAAAAAAAAACTCCAGATGCTCAGGCTGCACCTGATGCCGAAAACGCAGCCTCTGCGCACAGTGCAAAATTGACTCTCAGAGACAAGAGTTTTGGGTGAAGTAGAAAAGAATAGCTTTACTACTTTGCCAGGCAAAGGGGCCACAGTGGGCTCGTGACTCAAAAACTGGGAGGACTTGGTGAGTTTTATAGCAATGGTTCAAGGGCAGAGTTGCTGATAAGGATCAGGGTATGTACAGGGCCTGCAGTCCTTTAATCTGGCCTCAGGTGGTCTCCTGATAAGCTTCTCAACCTTATCAAACTGTGACCTTCTCTGGAATGAAGAATGCTACCATCTTCCGTATGTTGGGGGTTTTAGTTCTGTAGAAGAGCTCAAAGATATTGTTATATGTTTCCCTTGAGGTGGAACCAGGACCCTGCCCCAAGGCTGCACTATTGTTTCTTGACTGCTCCTCCCTTGTCTCTGCATCCCCTCCCTTCCCTGATTAGCAACTGTTTGAACCTGCCCTTTGGAACTCAGGAAGGTCATGGAGGCTGGAGTCTGTTCCCTACAGACAAGAAACAGGGGACACAGAAAGCCTTCTGTACCCAGGAGCCCCACAGGGTCCTGCTTGGTTTCACACCCAGGACAGTTTAATTAGATTCTTTTGAGGAGGGTTACAGGCCCTAATATTTTAAAAAATATCTTGGGTGATTACAACATGTAGCCAAGTTGGAGAACCAGTGCTCAGGTCTGTACCCTGACATGGTACTGGGACAGACAGCTGAGCTCCACCCACACACAGGTGACCCTGGGACTAGAGAGGAGACACAGCAGGTGGGGTGCAGAGGCCCGGCTGCTGTGATACCAATGCCCACTGACCACGTGAGGTGCCAGGTGCCCCCAAGCCTCTATCTACTTCAGAAATAGCTCAGACGCATCTCAGAACATGGGGCTTGGCTAAGAGGCTGATGCGTCGCTCTTGACTGAATAGCTAAGTAGACATTTCAAGCACAGGATCGGCCCCTGAATGAGTGTCTGTCCCCATATTTACCAGCTGCTCCTGAGCTCGAATTTATGCTGTGAGCCAGGACCCCGCTTCCTCAACAAAAACCCCCCTTTGTGACTGGAAAAGCAGTTGAGTTGAGTAGCACTAAACACACACATACATACACACACACACACAAATGGATCTTTAACAAGACAGCTCAAAAGATTGTCACAGACTCCTCTGGGACCAACTCTGCCCCCCCAGTCCTCAGTCATCCCAGGCCCAAGGCTGCCCTCCCTGCTGGATGCTGGGAAGCTGGTGACAGCACAGCCCCCACACAGCTATTTGCATTTGGGACTTAGGGCTGCTGCCCAGGGACCTGAGGAGCACAACCTCCCTGGTACCTATTTCTCAGTCTTAAAGAAAACCAGGAGCTGAGCTGCTCCCTTGGTGGGGGTGGGGCACAGGAAGTGGTGGGAACAAACGCCTCGATTTGCTACTTAGGGTGGTGGCTCTTGAAGAGACCGAGGTCAGCCTGTGGACCCAGCTTGATGGGAACTTCACCTCCTGGGGACTGGGTGGGAGGGGTGAGAAGTGACATTTCTGGAAGGTTCCTGGACACTTTGGTGGCAGGAGGGGCAAGTCCTGCTCTCAACTATGAGCTGAAAGACCAGCCAAATAAGGGCTCCCTGAAGGACAAATATATGATCCCCTGGGGAACCTGGGAACTATTTGGGCCAGAGGAACTCCTGGAAAAGATAAGCTGGTAAAGCATGTAAACCCTTGAAAGCAGGGCCACTGCAGATTTGAAGCATTCGCAAACACAGCATTTAAAAACTGAGTACAGGGACTTCCCTGGTGTCTCAGTGGTTAAGAATCCACCTGCCAATGCAGGGGACACAGGTTCAATCCCTGGTCCGGGAAGATCCCACATGCCTCAGAGCAACTAAGCCCGTGCGTCATAACTACTGAGCCTGCAATCTAGAGCCCGCAAGCCGCAACTACTGAGCCCACTTGCCACAACTACTGAAGCCCGCGTGCTCTAGGGCCCACGTGCCGCAACTACTGAGCCCACGTGCTGCAACTACTGAAGCCCGCATGCCTAGAGCCCGTGCTCTGCAACAAGAGAAGCCACCACACTGAGAAGCTGGCGCACCACAATGACAAGTAGCCCCTGCTCGCCACAGCTAGAGAAAGCCAGCACGCAGCAACAAAGACCCAATGCAGCCAAAAATTTAAAAAACAAAACAAAACTGAGTACAAAAAGGTAAAATAACAAAGTACAAATTTTCTGAAATCCCACTACCAAAAGAAAGCCCTTGTAAACATCTTCCAAATAGCTCTCTACAAATGTGTGTGTGTGACTATACATTTTCACAGACCTGGGGCCTAAAGTTCATGCAGTTTTTTTTTTTTAATTTCTTAATCACTATTTTTTTATTGAGGTATAGTTGATTTACAATGTGTTAATTTCTGCTGAACAGCAAAGTGATTCAGTTATACATATATATACATTCTTTTTTTATATAGTCTTTTCCATTATGGTTTATCATAGGATACTGAGCACACACAGTTTTGAAAGTAGTTTTTCTCTCAGTCAACAATTAGTCCTGGACTTGGTCTGTGTCAATGAATTTACACCCATATCATTTTCAATGCTTGCAGCACATTCTCTTATATGTGTATACCATAATTTAACTATCCTTTTATTATAAATAAAGCTGCTAAGAGCAAATCTTGTACCTGTGCTTTTTTTGGACACATTCCTCACTTCTCTTGAGATGCACCTGGGAGGGGGTTGCTGGGCTATAGGCTGTCACTCTCCTCTTATTGGACATTGAGGTGGTTTCTACTTTTTGTTTTTTCAAACAATTCTGCAATAATTCTTGTTCTGCTAAGAATGTAAGTTTTGCAAGGGCAAGTGCCTTTTCTGTTTGCTTCACAGATGAATTCCAAATGTCTATGTTGCTACTTTCAACACATATTTGTTGAAATAACTGAACAAACATGGATTTCTTTCACATCTGTAGGAATACAGTCAATTCTTGACTCAAAGTTTTCACTGCTCTGCCCATGTCCATGGATGACCATGAAAGCTCCATGAGTATTGATTTGGAGGTTACAAATAAATTTTAGTGAGTAGGTAAATTTGCAAAAACAGAATTCACAAATAATAAAAATCAATTGTATTTCGTAAGATATATTCGAGAATCAGACTTGTTGGATAATAGAATATTCACACTTTAAGTACTGTCAAATTTCCACCACCCTTCATGAAAAGATATATTAATTTACTTTTCCATCAGTAGTATGTGTGTGTGCTTGTCAACCCTAGACCAAATCTGTTATTGTTCTTGTAGACATGGATTAGGGGGTCTCTGATTTTTATTTTGATGACAAAAATCACGCAGGGGAACACAAAAATTACAATTGACAAACTAGGAGTGAGTCGTGGGCTGGAAAACAAGAGGAATGGGTTTCCAGAGTCCCCTGGATTCTTCCTGGAATCTTGGGTTTCCTTCCAGGGTCCTCCATGCCCTGGGTACCTCCTGGACCCCTTCCAGTGGTCCCACAGAGCTCAGCTTGAGAACCAGCACTCTAGGCCAAGGGTTCCACTGTACAAGAAGGTTGAGATGTACAGGGCTGGTTCCGATGGTGGCCTCAGCCTGGGTGAGCTCCCTCAGTGGAGGAGGCAACAGCTTGGCCACCCAGTTGTGCAGCTGGAGGACTGGCCGGGTGGCACCACCTCACACTTGTAGCTGGAACCTTGGGTATCCAGGCTGCTTGTGAAGGCAAACATGCCTTTCCAGCTCTCCTCCTCAGCACAAGGTTAAAGAACAAGCACCCTTTCTTCAAGGTTCTGTCGGGGAGAATGGGCCGGCAGGGCAGAGGCTGTAGACGGAGTGCTGCAGACCATGTGGGAGGACTGGTTCTCCCAGGACTGGCTCTCAGTCTCCGCTGGGTGGGGCTGAGGACCCTCCAGGCTGAAAGGGGAGCAGGAGCCCCCTCCCCAGGTCTGGAGGCCAGGCTGGAGAGCCAGGCACGTGGCCCTCCACCACCACCAGTCTGAACTCCTGCTCTCCATCTCGTATTTGGTCCACGCACCAACATTCTGATCCTCTCCTGGGAGGCGCTGAGAGCACTGGTTTTGCAGCTGTTGAACAACTCCAATTTTAGCAGTGACGTTTCCCCAACAGGTCCAAGCAGATGACCCCCTTCTGGCCAGCTGACCCTTGGCCTTCGTGCCTGGAGCTCAGGGGCTGGAGGGGAGAGGGGAGGCAAACTGCTGGGGCTTGGGGCCGGCTCCTGGAGGGACGGAGGCCACTTGGTCAGCGGAGGCCACCTCGCCCTCCTCCCAGCTGTGTCTACCTGCACTGGGCTCCCAGCATCTGCTTCTCCGACCCCTCAGGGGTGCACTGCCTGTGATGGCACAGGGACCCCTCCTTCTCCTCTCCCTCTCCTCCCCCTCCTCCTCCCTCTCCTCTCCTTATTCTCCTCTTTTCCCCCTCTCCTTCCCCTCATCCTCCCCCTCCCCCCTTTCTTTCTTCCCTCTCCTCCTCCCCCTCCTCCTTCCCCTCCTCCTCCCTCTCCCCTCCCCCTCCCCTCCCCTTCTTTCTCCCCTCTCCTCCTTCCCCCTCCCCCTCCTCCTCCTCCCCTCCTCCTCCTTCTCCCCCTCCCCAACACCTCTTCCTAATCCTCCCCACAGCTGGCAGTGGTGCACAGTTGCTGGACACTCCAGATCTTTAACTTCCATGTTTGCCTGGTGACTGGCATGTGGTCAGCGCTGAATCAATGATGGCTTGGTTGGTTGACTGAATGACTGACTGAATGAAGGAATGAATACTTCACTTCAGGCTCTTTACTCCCCTTCCATTTAGTTATGGATTTTCTAGATATCTCTGAATCTAATCTTGACAGTAGTCCCTGAATGGATTCCTTGGGTATTTCTACCTTGACCTTTAATGAGTCCAAACAGCAGTGGGAAAGCAAAGGTTCTGAAAAGCAATGATGGCTCAGGGGCCCAGGTTTCTCTCCACAAATGCCAAGCACTGCTAGCAGAAAGTGGAATTACCTTTACAAAGCCAATAAGCAATTGATTTTTCGATTCAGTAAATTATAAAACATGTTTTGAACCAAAGACAACACTAATTAACACCAAAGAAGATTAAGCATGCATTCACATTTTCCACTAACATTAATAAACTGGTTGGGTTCCTGGCACTCCCCAGTGCTGGAAACCATGCCCCCTCATCTGCAGGCAAAATGCCTTTCAGTGGGCGTCCACAGTTGACTGAGATAATGAATCTCTGCCCAAGTTTACTCCCAATTTTATTAATAGATTATTTTATAGACTAATGCAATTATAAATTAACTATTCAACAGCACACAATGGAATTCATGAACAAATCTAGTTAAATGCTTTTCTTGATTGCACTGTGTGCATAACATCTTTAAATCAAGGATTCAATTCTTAATTCACACCAACAATTAATGTTTGCACACGGTGTATTAATCATTTCAGTTTGCAGGGAGAAGTCCCAGTTGTTTATTGGTAGGGATGTATTAGCATTTGCCTGCATCTCTAATTACTAATCTGAAATTTCTGGGGAAAGGGAAAGAAAAGTTTTTTTTTCCTAATTTGTGTTTTTAAATATAAAAGTACTCTCTTACATTAATGATATAGTAAAGGTAAAAAAACAAGCACGTTCAAAAATGTGAATTTGTAATGTCATTTTTGTTCATCATCTAGAACATTCTGGAAGAAAATATCCTAAAATTTTGACTATGGAAATTTCCAGACTATTAGCTTCCTGATGACATTTTATTTATTTCATTTTGCTTTCCTTTTTATGGATACTTTCCTCCAGAAAATGCCTATAATTTGAATAATGATATATAGCACATATACACTAAAATATACTGTAAACTTTAAAGCATTATATAGTTTCTAGGAGTCCTGATATTCAGTAAAGCCTTGCATAAATGGACTGTAAAAATCTATCCCAGAACGGAATGTTGACTATGACAAATGAATTTAGCTGTATTACAGATGTGTGATGTAACCTCACTGAAGGGGGAGGGGGGATGAAGCTGACCTAAGTAACTTCTGAAAATGGCACTTTGGGTACTGTTAGACTGAAGACAGAAAGAACTCTACATAACACCTTATTCTGTTACTGAATCCAAGCTTACTCTGCTTGCCGCACGACAGGCCAATAAATTGGAGACTAAGTGTTGAGGCAAGGAATACGATTTTATTCGGAAAGCTGGCAGACCAAGAAGATGGCAGACAAAAGTCTCCAAAAAACCATCTTATATATGTACCCTGGAATGGCCCACCTCAGGGAAGGGATGTGTTAATTTCTTCTTTCTTGCAGCCATCCACAGGTGGGCAGGGTCAGGATGTTTCCCTGAACAAAGGCACTTTGGTTTAACATTCAGGCAGAGGGGCAGGGTTCCCCAAGGCAGGCCATTACATATAGACAGTATCCTTTTAGTGAACAAAAGCAACAGGAAGCAAAGGATAAAGTAAAAGAAACAGATCCAACATGTAGTCAGATTTGGCTCTTCCCTGTTACATGCTGACAGGGCCTGGACGAAATGATGGCCAGCAGCAGTGACCACCACCAGCATCTAGACCTTGGTTTCTAAAGACCCTTCTCCAGTAAAGAGAAACTGGGCTGCTCAGAGAAAGGGCTGGGACAGGGAAAATGAGCTTGGAGAATTTTATAGTTCCAGAAATTAAGAAGTTCTCCCCAAAAAACGTATTCAGCATGTCAAAAGGACATAGGTGCCAAACATCAACAGCTCCCAATGGCCAAACTGGACAATCTGACCAAGAAAGTAAATAACAGTAATATTGCATGATGACCCAAGGAATAAATGAAACATCCCTGAGTACATACTAATATAAGTAAATGATTGAATAAGTAAGTAAATGGGAGAGAAGGGACAGATCTTCTATGCAGAAGAATTTCAGTTAATAAATGTAGACTCTCCATTCCAGAAAGTGGAACTTAATCCTCTTCCCTTGAGTGCAGGCTGGATTTGTGAATCCCGTGAATAGAGCATGGAAAGGGGAAGATAGTAAAACTCAGCAAGACCCTGTGGGCCTCCTGAGCACAAAAGCCTTTCTGTGTCCCCTATTTCTTGATTACAGGAAATAGGCTTCATTTAGCCTCCATGACCTTCCCTGAGTTCCAATGGACAGATTCAAACAGTTGCTAATCAGGGAAGGGAGGGGATACAGAGACCAGGGAGGAGTGGCCAAGAAACAATAGTGCAGTCTTGGAGCAGGGTCCTGGTTCCCCCTCAAATGATACACATAACAATATCTTTGAGCTATTTTGCAGATACTGAAACCCCCACCAGGTGGGAGAAGTTAACTGTATGCTGCCCACAAGCACATAGACCCCAGACCAGCTGGAAACAGAAGGTTGATGATGCTGACTCCCGATTACCTCACCACCAACCAATCAGAAGAATGTCCATGAGCTGATCACACCTTCTTTGAACCATTAGTATAAAACTCTTCACTAGTACCTCCAGGTTGGGACACAGAGTTTGGAGGGCATTAGCCCACTGTGGCCCCTTTTGCCTGGCAATGCAATAAAGCTATTCTTTTCACCTTCACCCAGAACTCTATCTCTGAGATTTAATTCAGTGTTGGGGTACAGAGGTCAGTTTCGGCATCAATAGTAACACAGCAGAGAGAAAACCTAGCACACACTACCTTAACCACGTGATCAAGGTTAATGTCACCAGTGAAAGGTGGTGTTGACATCACACCCTTCCTAATACAAAGAGTACTTTACTTCTCTGTTTTTTCCCCCAAAACTCAGTTCCCCTGTCTCATCATGAGTTAATGCATCAGACAAACCCATATTGTGGGACATTCTACAAAACACCTGACTAGTCCTCTTCAAAACTGTCAAAGTTATGAAAATCAAGGAAAGGTTGAGAAACTCATGAATTGAGGAGACTTAAGGAGACAGGACAACTAAATGCAACAGGGAATCCTGAATTGGATCTTGGACCAGAAAAAGACTAAATAGTGTAAAAACTGGTAAAATTGGAATAAAGTTTGTAGCTGAGTTAATAGTGTTGTACCAATTTACTTTCTTTTTTTGATAAATGTATGGTGGTTATGTAAGATGTTAACACTAGAAGAAGGTGGGTGAGGATATACTTGGATTTTCTGTATTATTTCCTCAAATTTTCTGTACCTAAAATTACTCTAAAATTTTTTTAATTAAATTTTTTTAAAAAATTTCAAATCTACCCTAGTATTTTATAGAAGTGGTGTTCTAATTTTTTCTGCTTATTCCAAAAATGGTCTGTTAATAATCGTTATCTTGTGGTTTAATAGTTAGCAGCAATAGAATCAGACTGCCTGGGTTTGAACCCCCCTTATTATTTGTGACCTCAGACAAGTCGTTTAACTTCTCAGTGCCTCAGTTTCTTCATCTGTAAAATGGGAATAATAATGTATCATAGGGATGATGTCAGGATTAAGTAAGAAAATACACAAAAACTATTTTTGTATTTGATAAATGTTAAGTAGCAGTGGTAGTAGAGATCTTCTAAAATTTCCCAGAAATAACCTGAAAAACTCAGTTTCCCTCCTTCCCAAATTCTTTCAGTCATGAGTCAGAAAATGGGCCAAAAGGTCAAAATGGATAAAAAATTGGTGAAATGAGCTATGATTATTATTCCCAGTGAACATTCCAGAAGGAGAGTTAATTTAAATAAAGCAAACATTCATTTCACTCTTTTCTCTGCTTCATAATTTAAGTTCATTTTTCTCTTGAATGTTATCAAAATGTTTCCTAAGTTGTCCATTTCTTCCATTTTTTTTCTATATTTTTTTTTGTCAGAAGGGCCTAAATACCAGAAAGTCACCTGTAAGATGCCTTGCCCAACTGGAGGCAAGAAATAGAACTTATTATGAATAAGCAATTATATTTTTCTAATATCCCTAGTATTGCAAAACTCTGGAGTGTTCCTGCAAGTCCAAGTACATTACCCTTGGATGCTTTACCTTTGGGCCCCATTAGTCATGATCATTACTAAGCAGAGTTGAGATTTCATTTTTTTAAAAACCACATTTGCTGGTATCTGATTGAAAGAAACACTTCTGGAAAAAATCCTGACTCATGTATCTCATTGGCAACGAAAGAAGAGAGGTTTTAGAGAATTTCCTTAATATAGGACAGTGGTTCTCCAATTTTAGCCTCCATCAGCATCACCTGGAGGGCTGCAAAAGCACAGACTGCCAGGCCCGCCCCACAGTTAAACTTCAGGAGGTCTTGGGCAGGACCTGAGAATTGCATTTCTTCCCTTCTTTCCTTCTTTCCTTCCTTCCTTCCTTTCTTCCTTTCTTTCTTTTTTAAATTTTTATTGGAGAATAGTTGATTTACAATGTTGTGTTAATTTCAGGTGTACAGCAAGGTGATTCAGTTATACATATACATATATCCATTCTTTTTCAGATTCTTTTCCCTTATAGGTTATTACAGGATATTGAGTAGAGTTCCCTGTGCTCTACAGTAGGTCCTTGTTGGTTACCTATTTTGTATACAGTAGTGTGTATATATCAATCCCAATCTCTTAATTTATCACTTCCCCCTATGTTTCCCTTTGGTAACCATAAGCTTTTTTTTCTATGTGTGAGAGTCTATTTCTGTTTTGTAAATAAGTTAATTTTTATCATTTTTTTAGATTCCACATGTAAGTGATATCATATGATATTTGTCTTTCTTACTTCACTTAGTATGATCATCTCTAGGTCCATCCATGTTGCTGTAAATGGCATTATTTTTGGGGTCTTTTTTTTTTTTTAATTTATTTTTGGGTCTTCGTTGCTGCACAGGCTTTCTCTAGTTGTAACGAGCGGGGGCTACTCTCCATTGCGGTGCGCAGGCTTCTTATTGCGGTGGCTTCACACTGTGGCTCTAGGCTCATGGGCTTCAGTAGTTGTGGCACACAGGCTCAGTAGTTGTGGCTCACGGGCTTAGTTGCTCCACAGCATGTGGGATCTTCCCGGACCAGGGATCGAACCTGTGTCCCCTGCATTGGCAGGCAGATTCTTAACCACTGCACCACCAGGGAAGCCCTATTTTGTTCTTTTTTTATGGTTGAGTAATATTCCATTGTATATATGTACCACATCTTCTCTATCCATTTATCTGTCAATGGATATTAGGTTGCTTCCATGTCTTGACTATTGTGAATAGTGCTGCTATGAACATTGGGGTGTGAGAATTACATTTCTAATAAACTCCCAGGTGATGCTGATGCTTCTGGTCTGACCAGACTTTGGGAACCACTGGGTTAAAAGAACTAATGTGTTTTAGGACTTATTTTGTCTAACGTGGGAATGCAGCTAAAACGAAGGGATGAAAAAGGGATGAATTCAGCCCCAAGGATGAGCCCCAAGGGTGGAATAACCCACCATTGTTTTCTGCAGTGCTCTGAACAGTGGTGCAGCTTTTTATTTTACCTCAAGAATTCCTGTGCAAAAGATGTCATTTGGCTGCTTATTGTATGGGGTAGACTAGGTTTCTCAAACCTTTTCTCTGTGAACAGAAATGCCCAAGGTTGTGTCTCTAGTTCGGCGGTTTTCAAACTTCATTGTGTATGAGAATCACTCAGTGAGCTTATTTACAAAGCACATTTCTGAGCCCCACCTGAGAAACTTTGATTTATTACATAATAATAATAGCAAGTATTTATAATACATTTACTATGGACCAGGCACTGTTATAAGCACTTTACTTATACGAACTCAGTTACTCCTCACAACAAACATATGAGGTAGCTACTATCGTTATTCCACTTCTACAGATGAGGAAACTGATAGTCAGAATGGTTAATAACTATTTAGCTAGTTAGTGGTGGAGCCTGGATGTGCACCCAGGCCTTTGACTCCAGAGTTTCTTACCCACCATGACTCTATTGACGCTCATCTGGGGTAAGACTCCTAATCTGAGTTCCCCAAAAATAGACACTGAAATAAACATGTAGATGTAAATGGTTTATTAGGGTGATGGAGAATTACAAACAAGAGAGCAAGAAAGTGAGGTGGAGAAGTGTGTCTTCATAAGCAGGTCATTGCCACAGACAACCCGGGCTCAGTTCTACTGGGACCCTCCACGGAACCTTGAAGAACATGCCTTAGAATTGCCCTACCAAAGATTGGTGAAACTGGGGTATTTACTCCGAACCCTCTGCTTTATTGGTTAAGAGTGGTCTTGCTGGGCATGAATTTGCTAGTGCTTAGATGTTCCTTTGAAGCCAGGAAAGCTCCGAGGCAGAAGAGTGGAGAGATTAATACAAAGAACCATCAATCATAGCCGCAGGCAAACTCTGAGGTGGGTCATAGGGATTTGGGGCAGAGCTAAGATAGGAATCTATATTTTACTATGCCATTGCAGGTGGTCTGGAGAATACACCTTGAGAAACATTTTTTTTTTAATTTGAGGACAACCTTGTGCTGCCCCAATGTGGTGGCTCACGCCATGACAACAGGGTCCTAAATGATATGAAACTGGACAATTGCCCTCTTCTTTCTTCATGCCCAGCCCCTGAAACTGTACCCTGAGAAGTAAGCCAAACCAGATCAGTAATTCAGTATGATCCCGCAATTGAGTCCTGCCCTCTGTCCTAGAGTTGTTACTGACCAGGGTTCTTGGCCTCCTTAATCAATAGAAATTGATCAGAGGCCAGATAAGAAATTCAGGCAAGACTTTATTGGGGCCCCTGCTGCAACAGGAGGAAGTGAGAACAAGTTCGGGTTCCCTTGCTCACTCCCCAAGGGGAGTGAGCAGGTTCCTTACATGGGGTGAGGGTAGGGGTGTGTCCAGGGGTCGGGCCAGAGGGGTGGCTTAGGTGGTCTGCCCACCCCTTAGGTGGTGTTGTGTGCAGGGGGCATGCGCAGTACCCTGCTTTTGCTCCCGCCACCCTGCTCCCGGCTCTTCAGAATGGCAGTTGGTCTTTTTGGTCTTTTTGTATTTTGTTGTCCATAATTTGCCCCAACTGTGAATGCATGCAGTTATTTTTAGTCCCTTATAGTTTCTTTGTATTTTGTTGCTCAAGGAGACATTTGTCCAGGCACAAGCTCTGCAGCAAAGGGTCCCAGATCCCAGGTCTCAGAGTGACACATCATGCAACGAGTGAAGGACAGCTGGGTCTAACTGACCACAGGAAAGTTAAAGTTCTCTGGATAGACGAGGAGAGGGGAGAGTTTCTGTGTCCATATTTCCTTTTTGTCTACATTTTGAACTTCAAATCAGTTAAAAAAAATTCGTCACTGACTCTCTTATTCCCCCTCTAATAAAATTAAACAGAACCCAGGACCCAAATCATGGGAAGGATAGGGAATGAAGTTTCAGAGACATCTACAAGTAACATACTTAACTCTGTCACCCACGGTACTGACTGAGTCCTGGAGAAACTACACAACATTAAAGAGTGGTGAGAAAGAACAAGAGACAGAAGTGTCAGCACTGAAAAGGGGACCTAGCAAAGCTTCCAATTCAGGGACTACAAACTCAGAGGCCATTATGGGCCAAGTGGGCATGATGGCTGGTTACACAATCGAGGGTGGCGGGGCCTGTGGCAAACTGGGAAATGCACACTGTTTCTAATTTTCAAAAATACTGGGATGGCCAAAAGCAAAAGCAAAAGCAAAGCAAAACAAAACAAAATACCTTGGGGCTTATGTTTGTCTGCAGAATACTAATATGTGGATATTCAAACTAATCTGTTCCCCTTTAGTGAGAGAAGAGTTTTCTGAGGTCACTCAGGGAGTTATATTCAGCTGGTACATGCTGATAAGGCCATACTTGTTCTGACTGGTCAGGGCCTAGCTACACAAATTCTTAAATATTTGACTATAACCTCTGAGTTCACACAACCAGCAGACCAAAGAACTGAAAACACCCCCATACCCTCTTCTGTACTCTGCCCTTAAAAACTTACATTTTGAATGCAAAATATGGAAAAATAAATGCAAGTGAAATTTTAAAAAAACAATAAGAAAGGCATAGATAAATGCATTTATCTGTGTAAAATAAGATAATTTTCCAGATGAAAGGGACTTTAACTTGTATTAAAAATTCATTGGAGGGGCAAATCCATCAGCAGGATACCATGAATGATCTAAACACTTGTTCATCTTCCTTTTGTTGACAATTACATTCTCAATAGAGTACCAGTACGTGTGTCCTCTTCATGGATACATCAAAACACATTGAAAAAAACCTCTCTACCCTAATCTTTTTTAATGTATGTTTTTAAATACAGAGTATTGCTGTGTTCCTCTCAAAGAGCTTCAATAAAAATCCCCAAGATTTGGCAACAGTCAACGGTTAAACAAACCAATATGTTGTATGACCAGGATGTGAGATGGAGGAGGTGAGGATGCTTTCTGTTTCATTCACCTCCGTATCCCCAGAATCTAGAATTGTGCCTGTCACAGACACTCAGCATGTCACCGTGGCTCTCATCTGCCAGTTGGTGGTGGATGTCAGCTCCCTGGAAGATTAAATTCTGAAATATTTCAAAACCAACTTCTGTTATGCAGAGATCCTGTACCTCCAATTGCTGAGTTGTGAGAGAAGTAGAGAGGGAATGAGAAAGTACAAGGGACTATCTGGAAAGGTCTTAGTAAATAGCAGAGGTCAATGGCCGAGTTGGAAGGGATAGGGGCTAGGGGTTGAGATGAGGGAGAATGGAAGAAGTGGGCAGTGATTCAGGGTGGAAAGGAGAGAGAGTAGGGAGCAGGGGGATTTCCTCAGGTGAGCAGGCGGCACAAGGCGTGTGTGTGTGTGGGAGGGTGGATAAGACTGAGAGTTGAGGAGAGGAGTCATTGGCAGGGTCTAGAAAGCCCTGGAGCTCCAGGTACCCCTGCACTTTGTTAATCCATGTTGCTCTGTATATGGAGGATGCAGAGCATTGCCTGGATAATGCATAATTAAACTTAAAAACACCTGATAGGGAGATACTGCACTACACCCAGGAACAGCCAGAGAGAAAGACAACTGGATGGAGGGCTGGCCTTCTGGACCAAGAGGCCACTGCCCTGGGCATGAGCGGTGCCCACCCTGACCTTCAGCACCACGTGAGTGGAGCACTTCCAATCTCCCTACAAAGATGCCCTGGGGGAGATCTGTTCCCTGGAACACAGGATCCTGAATGACTGTGTACGTTGTCATTCTTTTCAGTAAATATGCTCCTGGAGCCCACAGAAGTTAGATTGGGCGTTACCTTTAAAAAAAAAAAAAACTATACCATAAAATATTCTGTGAAGTTTTGTATCAGATTAATTAGGCAAAGGAAAGCAGGATCTTATGGAAGGCTGAAGAAACTTTTGATCCCATTAGAGCTACTGGGAGATTTGCTGAGCCAAGTCAGAGAAGGTTGATGTCTAACCAGGGCTTAATTTATGATCTGAGTGTACAAACCTCTTTCAAGACCATACGGCTGACTAATGAATTTATTAGGGAGATTAATGCTTACTATCTGCCATTTCAAGCTGTGCTGGTGTGTGCTCGCTTGATCGTCATACTTGGAACATGCTGAAAGCTCCCAAGGTTCATCTGAGTGCTGGGCATGCTCCCCAAGCCCAGGTTGAAAGGAGTCACCCCCACTCCTGGGTTGGCTTCTGTGCCATGTGGTCTGTCTCCAGGGCTACTTCAACCCAGGAGACTGGCACACACTCCCTGCCCCAGCAGCCTTGCTCAGGCCTCACCTTGAGTACAAAACAAGGTACCTGCTGCAAGACGTCACCCCCACCCTCTCCTGGCCAAGTGACCACCTCCCTAATGGGCAATCAACAGATCTCTTTCCTATCACCACTTCCTCTCAGCTCCCTCACCCCCACCTCATACACACGAGCAAGCAAACCATGCTGTACATCCCAACAGAAACAGACCTCACTAAGGCAGAAACTGGTGAGACAGGGCCCGTTACCTAATTCACCCACACCAAGTGCCAGAGTCTTATCTGCAACTGTCCAGCTCTCTTTTCCTTCAACTCAAAATCACATGAAAACAGCCAGGGGCTTTGTAAAGAAAGACTGAATCTGTGTGATGGGGTAATAACTGTGTGCATTTAGTCCTCACATTTTACCTGGACTGTGCAACTTTTATGGCCCAGTTACTCAGTTCAAGGGGAATCAAGCTCACCCTTATTATCAAGGAGCACAGCATCTCTGCCAGGGACCAGCTCACCTTTTCTTGCATTGACTAAGAACATCAGGGGTGTCCTTAAAGCAAAAGGAGAGAGAGAGCTGAAAAGTGCCACCTTGATCTCACCCACGGTCGCCTTGACTGTGGATGTGCTCTGAAACCTGACCCCATGAAGGCTGCGGACACTTACCCACTATCTCAGTGAGACCCTTACTGGTGAGATGATGCCTGGGCTGGCAGGGTCCCAACTGTGGATTGATCCGAGGTTACAACTCTTTTTTCGGGGCGGGGGCTAGTTTCTTTTCTTTTCTTTTTTTTTAGTTAGTTAATTAATTAATTAATTTAAAAATTTTAATTTTATATTGGAGTATAGTTGATCAACAGTGCTGTGTTAGTTTCAGATGTACATTAGAGTGACTCAGTTATACATATACCTGTATCTATTCTTTTTCATAAACTCTTTTAATTAACCCTTGTGTGCGTCCCACACTTCCTACAGTGTGCCTCTGCACTGGGGGGGTCAGCCTTAGCTGTGTTCCTGGCCACGGCAGCCCTCTCCCACGCCCTCCCTACTTCTCCCCGCTGTGAACCTGGGTCCCCAGCCCCGACACTCCCTCCCTGCTCAGTGGCTTCCTCTTTGAGGCTGTTTCTTGTTAGCAGCTGTCAGTAGACCTATCTCAACCTAAGAGAGATGCTTAAAGTGTGGAACCCCGAAAGAGTGTCAGGGCTGTCGCACCAGGCTCCTTTGTCCCTGTGAAACTTTCCTGTTTCTCCCTCTGAAAACAGCTCTGTAAGGCGGGAGGGTTCAAAGCAGCAGACACCTCCCTCCTTCCTTCACGCTTAGAAGGCCTGAAGAGAGGTTCTTCCCTGAACCTAAGAAATGATTTCCACCACCCTGCCTGCCCCACTCCCTCCCCAAATAACATGTATAGAATATAGTCTCTGCTCCACTGGGCACTCCATCATGGACAATCTTTAGCAACTTCTGATTCTTTCTGCTCAAGAACTATTGTTGGAGGGTGGGAGTAGACAAGGGGTCTCAGCCAAGGGTATCATCTCTGATCTGCTATGGTCTGGATTTTTCCTCTTTGAGGTTCTACTGATTGTCTTCTGTCTGTCTCCCCTGCAATATCCCAAATCTCAGGGCTGCTTATGCACTTAAAGTTCACATTTTATTCTTCTCATTGTCACTTTCTTTCTTCACAGATGGGAACCTACAGATGTGCTCTAAAAATCTGAGCTGCTATTAAACACTCTACAGGTAGATTTGTCCCCTGTTTGCAAGATGCTGCAGCTCTGGTCTCTACCCTGAGTGGGCAGGGGTCAGTGTTATGGACTGAAGGTCTGAGTTCCCCCCCATATTCATATGTTAAAACCCTCTCCCCAATATGATGGTTTGAGGAGGTGGAGCCTTTGGGAAATAATTAGGACTAGCTGAGGTCATGAGGGTGGAGCCCTTATGAATGGGATTAGTGTCCTTATAGGAGTCCTGAGGAACTTGCTTCTTCTCTCTGCTCTCCACCAACTGAAGATACAATACAATGAGAAGTTGGCCGTCTGCAACCCTCAGAGCACTCTCACCAGAATCAGACCATGCTGGCACCCTGACCTCAGACTTCCAGCATCCAGAAACATGAGAAATAAATAAACAAAGCCTGTGGTACTTTGTTATACCAGTGCTAACAGACTGAAAATTCAGCAATCTCTTTTGGTCACCGTGATATGGGTGTGGGGGAGGGTGGGAGATATCTTTATTCTGCTGCTTTTGACATGAAGAGTTATTTCCTGATTGAAGTCTGAGCTGAGAGCAGGTGTTCCCCCAGAAAGGCAGACACAGTGATACCATGACACTTCCTACACAGCACCACTGAACACAGCTGGTACCTACAGCTCAAGGTGCATTTCTGTTGACACCTCATGTACTATGTCATGGTGGTTTTGCAAACTTATTTTAGTTTCTGTCACTGACAATTTAGTCTCTATGTCCAAATCTGGCAAATGAAGAAGGTCACTCATTCAATTGACTGCAGAGCCCAGGCAGTAACCAGCATCTTCGGTTATCTTTCAACACATGCATATAGTTTGCATATTGAAGATGCAAGAATATTTCCCAAGTCCAGAAAGAAGTTTGTGCACTCCCGTTTTCCTTGAAATATAATTCTGTTTGTCTTTTGCTATCTCACTCTTAATAAAGGCATGGGCCCAGATAAATATTTCTCTGCTTCAAGAAAAATAACATAGCAAGTACAAATATCAGTAAAAGAAAACTGGCACTGAATAGGAAAAACTCATTTCCATATGTTTCTCCATTCCTCTCACACTACTGCCACACTCACAACACTCCTGACACCAGAGATGTGAGTCTTCCCCTGACACCAAGCCACCAGCTGGGTGTCCTATAAGCCAGTTTAATTCTGACACTAAGCAGACTTATCACAGACCCCACAGGTTAAGGTCTCCATCCCATGAGACTGCCCCCCATTTCAGATGCTAATCTCAAGTAGAAGGTCCCCGGGTTACCCACAAGTTCTACCCAACTTGGCTAGAAATCAGCTTCACATGACCTCCCCATGGATTTGATTGTTTGTTAGAAGAGCTCACAGAACTTGGGGAAACACTTCTTTACATTTACCAGTGAATTATTTAACAAAGAACGTGATAAAGGATACAGATGAACAGCCAGATGAAGAGAAACTTAGGGCAAGGTCTAGAAGGGTCCCAAGCACAGGAGCTTCTGTCTCCATGGAGATGGGGTCCACCACCTTCCCAGCATGTGGTTATTTTCACCAACCAGAATCTCCCCAAACACCGTATTTTGGGGATTTGTTATGGAGGCTTCATCACACATACGTGATCCATCATTAACTCCATTTCCAGCCCCTCTCCCCTCTCTGGAGAATGGAGGGTAGGGCTGAAAGTTCCAAGCTTCTCATCATGGCTTGGTCTTTCTGGTGACCCACCCCCATCCAGAAGCCCACCCAGAGTCACCTCATTAGAACTAAAGACACTGCTGTCACCCAGGAAATTCCAAGGGCTTTGGGAGCCCTGTGTCAGATACCAGGGTCAAAGACCAAATGTTAGAACCAAAAAACACTCCTAGTCCTCTTATCACTTAGGAAATTGCAAGAGTTTTAGGAGTTCTGTGCCAGGAACTGGGGTCAGAGAACAATCTATACTTTTTTTTCTACTATCTCACAAGCACTCAGCCTAGTAGTCAGAGACGTGGTAGGGAATGATGGGAACTATGGCACCCTGTGTGTGTGTGGGGGGGGGGTGGTGGTCACTAGCCAGTTCCAGATGATCTTTTTCATACAAGGAATGTGAAATGTCCCTATTCTTAAATTTTGGCTCAAATTTTGTAGAAGCACTGTGTAGTCCAAACTAAACATGACTGCAGGCCAGATCTAGCCTTTGGGCTACCAGTTTGGAGCCTGTGATGGGGAATGATAACATCTAGGAAGAAGAGAGGTGCCTGGTGTTATAAAGGGAGCAGCGGGCCACCAGGTTCATTCTGCAATTGTTACAGGAGAGACTAGCTGGAGCCTCTCAGCATCTCGAGCACTGAAATTCACCTGAGTTACTGTTTTTCCTTGAGGAATGAATCACACATATTATGAAGAACAACATGTGCAGCTTTCATCACTCTCTAGCTTTAGCAGACAGAAAAGAATTGTTTTCTCTCCATTGGTCCACGGAGAAAAAGATTCAGAGAACATTGTTTTTCTTGGTTTGAATTAGAAATTCTGATTTGGAAGTAGCTAGGTGAGAGGAGAAGTTGAGGGGGTCGCTGGTGCTTTTTTCACCTGCGTGTGGGAGAGGGCAAGAGCACTACAGTGATTGTATGGTGAAGGAACATGGTGGGGTGGAAATGGAAAAAGGTGTTCAATTATATGTATGTTTGCAAATATCCACGAGACCGGTATTGGTTTTGGGAAGACAGCAGTGAGTGGTCTTGAAGCAGAATCTTATTTCCCTGCCCAGGAATTGGAGCTGCATAGCCTGGATGAAAACCAGGAATCCTAGCTGCTAGTCTATTAGGGGCTAGAGGCTAGAAGCAAAGTTGCCCTGCCTCTTGCTCCTGTTGTAACAAGAATGTTTTAAGGAGGCAAAAACTGCAAAAACAAGTACAAAGTTTATTATTAGAGACTCAGCACAAGGTATGGGAGAGCACACAGAAAAACAGTGATTTATTTAAGACAGAAGCAAGGCAGAAATACACACCCAGAGAGGAGTACAGGCATCCTGAATGAGGAGAGGTGATTTAAATCACTTATATGGGGCAGTTCTTCTGTGTCTTTGTTCTCCTCTGGCCAATTATCTCTCTTCTTTCCCACATCTGTCCTGTCTTAGGGCCCTCCTGATATGCATGTGCATTTTTTGCCAAGATGGATCTCAGCTCAAAGGCTAATGGGAGGTTGACAACACATATTATGGGATGACGCCCCCTGCCTTTTGATCCCCCAGAAGCCTTCCTGCCCATGTGTAGCTGGGGAGGTTTCCTTGACCTCAGGAGGGATAGATGTGGTCGTTTTATCTCTTTACTCTAGCAGAGCTCAGCTCACTAACTTTGTACTTGGAGTGTCCAAGGAAAACAAAGCTCCAATTTACTCTGCTTGAAGAACCCCAGATGCTCAGCCCAGCAGCCCATCTACCTCCTACCTCAATATCAAGTAGCCAAAGCATCTGGATGAGTCACTGAAACTGTCAGCCATTGGACACATGCCTGACATATGAACACTGCAAGGGTGCTATTTCCACTTACTGATGGAAAGGCACCAGCTTTTCTCTTTCTTGATTCTTTCACTTAACAAAGGAATCCAGAGTCACTCAACTTAGTATTCCTGGACTATAAATGAGGCTGTTCTATTCCTTTCATAGCTCTGGGTACACCATTTTCTTACTGGTCCCCTAAACTAAGTACCATCCTAGGGGCTGTATCAGAGCACATGTGCAACCGCCATGCTAACTATAACTGAATAGGTTACACACTGAGAAAGCTGACACCTTGTTTGCAATGGCCCTAATAATTAGCAATGTCCAAGATTACATAAAAATGCATAGAAAGAAAACCCTGATTAAATAATGAAGTGAGACATGAACACAAGTAAGTACAACCTGTGTGATTTATTGGGCAGAAAAAGGCAATCTGATTGTCCTCAAATGCATAAAAAACGATGCTAATGGTTTTATCAAGCTTGGCAAACAAAACAAAACTTGATCTGTCAGTGGATCTATCGCTTTAATTAATAGACATGATAATTCTTAATTAGACTATCAATTATCTGTAAGTAAATGAGTATTGGAACATTACTTGTCTTCTTTAATTTCCCAGATCTGTATTCTCGGAGTCATATTTGAGCCATCTCCATCTCTAAAAATATCAAGATACCAAGGCCTGTTAATTGTCACCTTCATATGCTTTTCAAATCTACCCTTCCCTCCTCAGTCTCTCAGCATTAGCCCAGGGCTTCCCAAATTTCAACTATATTGACTAATCTCTGGGATTATTTCATTAAAATATATCTTGTGGTGCAGATCCTGTTGGTCCAAGGTCTGCACTTTGAGTAGCAAGGCCTTAGCCTCTGCTTTCCTCCCCACCCTACCCTCAATTCTAACCTCATATTGGCTCTGCAGGTCAGTCTCTCCCTTCCAGCCCTTCCAACAACCCCTGGCAGATAAATGTTTCTTAAGTACTGCCCCGGTCATTTCAGTAAGGGACCAGTCAACTTCCCTTAGAGGGAAAGAGACTCAGGGCCCTCCAACAGTTGAGCCTTGATTAGTTGACTCTTCTGGAAGAAGCCTGGAAGTAAACCTGGCAGTTCTCTCCTAAACCCCATTCTCTGTACAGTCTTTCTGGTTGTGGTCTCTGCTGTCAGTATCATCCCGGTCCCAAAGGATCCTCTGCTGTCACTTTAAAACCCTCACCTAGGAATGGCCCAAAGTCCTTTTTCTTAGTCATACTCAGCACAGAAAGGAAGTAGTGGTAAAGATTCCAAAGAACACTGTGGTCATCAGATTCAAGTATCTGATCTTAAGGCATACACGCCAGCCCCAAAGACTGTTAAAATTTTCTCAGAAGATGATCTGACTTTCCAACTCCGACTTCCATTACGATGAACATCATCTTATTTCTAGTGTCCTGGGCACAGTTTCCCCAACAACTAGACCCAGATATTAGCCTTCCAGACACACTATACTTTCCACTAAGTTCTGCCTTCCAGCTGGGGGTATTTCATGGCCTGACCAAATGGCAGACACAAGACGTCTCATCCTTTCTCAGCCAGCTTTGCCCACATAGAAGCATTTTGTGATCCAGGTGAGACCCATCTCTCTGTTTACAGAAAATGGTTTTGTCCACATATATAGAATGGCTATAACAACTCCTTAGCCCTAAAATCTCTGGTACATATGTAAAACACAAATTATCCAACATTAATCAGGACCAATTTATCCATTAGGCATAGCAGGCACAGTGCCTAAGGCCCATGATACTTTTAGGGGCCCATGAAAATTTTTAAATTTTAATTTCTTTTAAAATCATAAGAAAACATAACTATAATAATATGAATATGATAATAAATGCAGCCTGGATTATATTCTTCTTTATACTGATGTAGTCATAAAATATAATGTTTAATATTTTTATGAAGAAAGAGACCCACAAAGGCAAAAATCCGAGGGCCCATGTAAGTCACAATGCAGCCCTGACTGTGATAGGAAGAGTGGGCCTTAGAATTTATCCAAAGCCCTCTGGCTGGCTGGCTGTCAAGGTCTTCCACAGCCTGGCCTCAGTCCGCATGGGCTGCCCATTGCTCATTTTCCTCTGCTTGGGCCCTCTGTGCTAGCCATGCTTGTCCTTTTCCCACTGCTGTGTGGGCAAGGGCCCCAGGTCAAGTTTTGTTAATGTCTTTATTCATTTCTTTTTCTGCATCTGGAAAGCTCTCCACCTTACTAATACAGAACCTACCCATTTCAACCCCACTTTCTGTCAGCAGGCCTTCCCCCACTACAACTGCCCCCGTGGATCTATATTCTAACCTACAGCACATTTCATTTACTATACGTGGCAGAATACAGACAACCCTGGATGGGAAGCAGTCACTCATGGTCCCAAATGAGAAACTGCCCCCAGCTAGAACAAAAAGAGTGATGTAGATGAAATAGTCAGACATCGGCTTAACATGTTTAAGCTATTCATTTAAGCATACAGAAGTTTTAAAAATAGCTTTTTATATAAAATCATATCTTGATTTAGAAATACTGCCTTTTGGTCTTATATTTCATGAGACAGTTTTATTTAGACTCTCATCGCAACCTAAGTCCTTAGTCATCACTAGGGTACATTTTGAGTCACCAGTCGCAATGTCCAGATGACATCATCTTCGCTTCCAGTAAGCTCTTTACTTCCAAAAAAGTCCTTCTTGAAATTCTTTATGGGGCTCTTGCTAGAAAATTGGTTCCAAGTTACGAGTAGCTGTTCACATGACAGTAGGGCTGTTTGTGATTCCCTCAATGTAATCACTGAATTGCTTTTTAAAAATGATCTTGTTTTAAACTAGCTGCTTTATAATGACAGCCAATATTTGCAACTGAGAGGTCTTAGCCTTCATAATAATTACTACATCTTCATTATACCTCTGCATTCTTTTAAAAACAGTTTCATCCCTTGATATCTATAAATATCAAGCTAGTAATGATTGAAGTGGTTTCAGGTAAATATATTGTTTCCCTTTAATACTTTGTTGTACAAAATGAAATCATTGAACCAGAGACCCATGAGATAGACTTATAAGGACTAGAATTTAAGGCCACTCACTCCTTTTCTGAAATATAATTTAGGGGATGAAATTTTGCTCTGTATTTGAGCCTATATTTGTGTCCTGACATCTGTTTGGCATGAGTTGTTAATTGTTTCAACGTGTCAATCTTTTTTCTTTTCCCCCCAGATAGATTGCTATTTTCCACTTTTTATGGTGGAAATTCTTAAACATATACAAAAAGTAGAGATGCTAATATAATGAACCAAATGTACCAATTAACTCAGCTTCAACAATGTTTAATACACTACATATCCAGTCTCATTTCACTTATAACCACACCCAGTCCCCCCACCCTGATTATTTTGAGGCAAATTCCAGACATTACATCACTTCATCTGTTAATAACTTAAAAAAAAATACACAACACTATTTCCACACCTAAAAAATTCACACTAATTTCTTAAATATAATCTATATGCAGTGTTTCAAATTTTGTTTTACATACTGTTTTTACACTTTACTTACTTTATTTTGGATCAAAATAATGTCCGTACATTGTGATTGTTTGATTTGCCTCATCTCTTTTAACCTATAGATTTCCTCTAACATTTCTCTTTTATTTTTTCTTCTTGCAATTTTTTTGTTGAAGTAACTTGAGTTGTCTGATTTGAAGTTTCCCACAGTCTGAATTTTGCTGACTGCATTCCTGTGGTGTCATTAGTGCATTTCTCTATGTCTTGTATTTCCCATAAAGGTGTAGTCAGTTCAGGAAACTTGATCAGATTTACCCTCAAGTAATTAATTAATTAAATTTTTTTTTGGCAAAACTACACCATTGGTGGTGCTGTGTATTTCTCCTGGGAAGTATGCAATGTCTGCTGCCTCCCTTTTTGTGATGTAATCAACCCTTAATGATCACTGCCTAGGTCCAGTAATTCAAATGGTAGTATTCTAACTCTATCATGCATTCTTTATTTATTAGCTGCAATTTTTTTATAAAGAGAAACTTCCCATATCAACTCTTCGCTTTTTTTTTTTTTTTTTTGCATAGTAAAGTCAGGATAAACATTTGATTCTTTATTTGCCAGTTTAAAAAATAATAAAGCAGTTCTCTAGCATCTTCAAAGGGATTCAATAAGGTGATTGGATGATTTTTAAGTACCATAATGAACTTGTGTATTTAAACATATCTGACGGTTTTAATTCATTATTGGTGCTTAATTTGCTCCATCCTTGACCACAGGTTGCCTGTTTAGTATGGCTTCTGTCTTTTTAACACAACCCTGTTAGTCTTTAGAGCTATCTTGCTTTACGGCATGACATAGTGCAATAGGCTCATTTGTATATGGAAATGTACAGTGTTGCTGATTGGAATTAGCCATTTCTCCAAGATGTCAGAGTCTGGGTGTTAGGGCTACCCATTGGCAATGGATTGGTCACTGTTGTTTGGTCTTTTCAGTGGACAGATATAAGAAGTACACATTTCTTTTAAATCAATTTTATTGATATATACAATAAAATTCACACATTTTAAGTGTACAGGTGAAGACTTTTGACAAAGTTTACACCTATACAAGCAGCACTTAAATCAAGAAATTTCCGTCACTCTGGGAAATACCTTATGCTGCTGGGTAAATCCCCTCCCTCCTTCTCTCAGGCTATGGCCGATCTGACTTATGCCACTATACGTTGGTTTTGACTCCTATAGGAGTTCATATAAATGCAGTTAACTATGCAGTATGCACTCTTTTGAATCCGACTTCTTTTGTTCAGCATATTTTTGAGATTCATCCATGATGTTGTGTATATCAACAATTCATTCATTTTTATTGCTGAGTAGTGCCCCAATTTATAAATATATTGTAATTATCTATTCATTCACTGTTGGATATGTTTGATTTGTTCCCAGTTTGGAGCTATTATGAATAAAGCTATAAATATCTGCATACAAATCTATTATTGAGTATATACTTTGATTTCCCTTTAATAAATGCCATTTGCAACAATGTGGATGGACCTAGAGATTATCATACTAATGGAGTGAGTTAGACAGAGAAAGACAAATACCACATGATGATTCCACTTATATGTGGAATCTAAAATACGACACAAATGAACTTATCTACAAAACAGAAACAGACTCACAGACATAGAGAATAGACTTGGGGTTGCTGGGGTGGGGAGGGGAGGGAAGGACTGGGAGTTTGGGGTTAGCAGAGGCAAACTATTATATATAGAATGGATAAACAACAAGGTTCTACTGTATAGCACAGGGAACTATATTCAGTATCCTGTAATAAACCATAATGGAAAAGAATATGAAAAAGAATATATGTTTGTATAACTGAATAACTTTGCTGTACACCAGAAACTAACACAACATTGTAAATCAACTTCAACAAAAATAAACACCTAAGAATACAATTGCTGGATCATTTGGTAAATGTATAAAGTTTAACTTCATTAGAAACTGTCAAAATGTTTCCGATGTAGTTGTGCTACTTAACACTCCCAATAACAAATGTAGGGACATTCCAGCTGCTCCACATCCCTGCTCATAGTTGATATTATCATAACTTTTCACTTTAGCCATTATACTCAGCATGAAGTGAAACTTCACTGTGGCTTTAATTCATATTTCTTTTATGAACACTTTACGATGGTCATATATATGTTTTTATGTCTGTGTGTGAACTGTCTGTTTAAGGTTTTTGACCTTTTCTTTTTAATTGATGAACTAATTTGTTAATTTATTCAATAACGTGCCAGCACTGCATTGGGCATGACAGAGAGTAGAAAAAATTATTTTGTGTAAATCATCAGATCACATCATTTTCCTACTTAAAGTTGACCATATTAGAATCAAAAGCAGACTACAACACCTGGAATAAAAGCAATCTTTTTTTTTTTAATTACACTTGTTTTGACTTGATCATTTTTTAATTGGAATCAAAAGCAGACAACAGCACCTGGACTAAAAGCAATCTTTTTTTTTTTAAATTACACTTGTTTTGACTTGATCATTGTTTAATTGGGATGTTTGTCTCTTATGATTGAGCTTTAAAGTTCTTTTTATATTCTGGATACAAATTCTTTGTCAGATATATGTATTGTGAATATTTTCTTTCAGTCTGTGGCTTACTTTTTCACTTTTTATTTTCTTACTGATAGTTTTGAAGAACAGAAAGTTTTAATTTCAATGAATTCAATCTTATTATTTTTTATTTTATGCATAATGCATAAGTCCTGTCAAAAAAAGTTTATCCACATTCACAAAGGTTTTTATCCTATATTTTCTTCTAAAAATTGTATAATTTTACTCTTATGCTTTGATGTATGATGCATTTTGAATAAATTTGTGTGTATGGTGTTATGTAGAGGTGAAAGAAAGGTCATTATTTTTCCTTTTAGAGATCCAGCTGTTCCAGCAGCATTTGTTAGACTATCTTTTCCACTATTGAATTGCATTAATCCCTTTATCAAAAATCAACTGACCATAGATTTTTGGGTCTATAACTGGACTCTCTATTTTGTTTCATTGATCTGCCTTTACATCTCTTTACACTGTCTTGATAACTGAGGTTTTATAGTTAAGTCTTGAAATCATTTGGTGTAAGTTCTCTGTATTAGGGTTCAATCATAGAGATAGAATCACTTGAAGGTTATATATAACTAATAGGAGATTTATCACTGGGATTTGTGTGCAGTTGTGGTACTTGGTTAAACAATCTCTGCAAGACTGTTGTCTTGGTGTCAAATACTGGAGCTTGGAGTCCACGCAGCAGGCACTCAGGGAGGGAAGACAGAGGTAAAGAAGTGGAGAGCCAGACAAGCTGGAACTCAGGAGTGTGAGCCCTGGGCCAGTCCTCACTGCCTAGGATCTCGAGGAAGTGTGCGTCCTGCAAGAGAAGCTGGCATCCTTTGTCACAGAGCGAAACCCACACCTGGCCCAGGACACATAAGAATCCGGGAGAAGGTGCAGGCCTGGCTGCTGCCACGCCAACCACACATGTCAGCAGGTAAAGGACAGGGCACATCAACTACAAAAACACCTGCCCCCACCTTCCCACAGCCTGTTGCTTCATTTCCGCCTTCCAATCTCACAGACAAAAGAAGTCTCTCCAGGCCCTGGAGACACACAAAGAGGCGAATTCTGGGAAACATAGTTCAGCCTAGCCAAGTTGACACATTACAAAGCCCCCATCATCCAATTTTGTTATCTTTCAAAATTGTTTTGCCTATTGTGCATTTTCATATACACTTTAGAATAAGCTCGTTATTATGTTTAAAAACAAAAACTGCTGGTTTCCAATTGGGATTGCACTGACTCTGTAGAACAGTTTAGGGACACTGGCCTTCCCAGCAATGCTGAGCCTTCCAATTCACAAATATGGTATGCACCTCAATTTATTTAGATCTTTCTTATTATTTTCAACAATGTTTAGTAGTTTTCAATGTAAAGATTTGGCACATCTTTAAATAAATTTATCCCTTAGTAATTTATGATTTGATGCTATTCCAAATATCGTAAATAATACATTTAAAATTCAATTTTCCAACTTTTTGTTGCTAGCATATAGAAATTCAATTGACCTTCTATCCTAAAACATTGATAAACTCACTTATTACTTCTACTTCTTTGTTTAATAGCTTGTTTAAGATTTTCTATGTAGACAGTCATGTTGCCTGTGAATAGAAAATTTTATTTCTTCTTTTCCAAGCCCATATCTCTAATTTTTTACTTCTTGCCTTATTTTTCTAGCTAGAATCTCCTATTCTATGTTGACTAGAAATGGTAAGAATGCACAGCCTTGCCTTGTTTCCAGTCTTAATGGGAAAACATTTACTCTTTCATCATTAAGTACACTGTTAACTATAGGCTTTTAAAATATGCTGTTTATTAGATTTAGGAAGTTGTCCCTAATTTCTAATTTGCTGAGAGATTTTATAATAAATGGATATTTTTTTCAAATATTTTTTATGTCAACTCAACCTTGAATTCTTAGAATAAATCCCACTTTGTCTTAATATATTATCATTTTTAAATACCGCTGGATTTGACTTGCTAATTTTTTTGGTGATTTTTGCATATGTATTCATTAGGGTGTCAGTAATTTTCTTATAATATCTTTGTCAGATTTATTTATTTATTTATTTTTATTTATTTATTTTTATTTATTTATTTTTGGCTGCACTGGGTCTTCATTGCTGCACAAGGGCTTTCTCTAGTTGCGGTGAGCAGGGGCTATTCTTTGTTGCGGTGCACGTGGGCTTCTCATTGCGGTGGCTCCTCTTGTTGTGGAGCACAGGCTCTAGTCACATGCGCTTCAGTAGTTGCAGCACGTGGGCTCAGTAGTTGTGACACACGGGCTTAGTTGCTCCGTGGCATGTGGGATCTTCCTGGACCAGGGCTCGAACCTGTGTCCCCTGCATTGGCAGGCAGATTCTTAACCACTGTGCCACCAGGGAAGTCCTCTTTGTCAGATTTTGATATGAGTTATACTGGTCTAAAAATGAGATGGATGCATTCACTTCTCTTCCACCTTCTAAAAGAGTTTGTATATGTTAGTATTATTTCTTCCTTCAGTGTTTGATAGAATTCACCCATGGAATCATTTGGTCTTTGAGATTCTTTGTGGGAAGATTTAAAAATTTTATGTTCAATTGACTTAACACATATAAGGCTGTTTAAATTTTCTTTTTTCTTCTTGTTCAGTTTTGGTAAGCTGAACTTTTCAAGAAACTTGTCTATTTCCATTAAGTTATTAAATTTCTTGGCATAGGTTTTTGCTAATATTTCCTCATTATCCTTTTGATATTTGTAGGATATATAAAGATAATTCCCTCCTTCATTCCTGATATTGATCATTTTTGTTTTCTCTTACTTTTTCTCACTAGGGGCTGGCTTATCAATTGTGTTAATCTGTTCAAATAACCAACTTTAAGGTTTTACATTTTCTGGGTTGGTTTATTTCTAGCACATTGATTTCTGTTCTTTGTGCATAACCTTTATACCGAAAATTACTAAACATTGGTGAGAAAAAAATAAAATCCGATGTAGTAGATTTATAAAGAGTAGCTTCATTTTTTCTTTTTCTATATGCTTAATGAATTTTTTTCTTAACTTTCTCAGATGGAAATTTAGATAATTGATTTAAAATTTTCTTCTTAATATTGGCATTTAAAGCTTTATATGTCTGCCTCTCAACACTGCTTTAGCTGCCCCCTACAAATTTTGACTTACTGTTTTTCAATTATCATTCAGTTGAAAATATTTTGTACACCTTTGTGAATTTTCTTTGATTCAAAATTATTTACAAATCTCATTTAATTGACACACATTGGGGGATTTTCTACAGATCTTGTTATTGGTTTCTAGTTTAATTCTATTGCTTACAGGAGATATATGCTATAATATTTCAGTCTTTTGAAATCTAGTACACTTGTTTGTTAATCCAGCATATAATCTCGCCTCATACCCCAAGGATGACCTCTGCCACCTCAGTGAGGTGGGGTCCATCCATCCTTCTCAGACTGTGTGAGGCTGTGCCTCCGTCAGGACATTTGCAGGGCAGAGGTGGGCAAACACAGGGCTGCCTCCTGAGACTTTCTTGTCCTCCTCAGGACTCTCAAGTCTTACACGGCTTGCTGTCTGAGACCAGAAAACGTCCCTTCATATGTCTGGTCCAGTTTTATGGCTGTTCCTGGTGGAAGGGTTAGCACAGTTCAGGTTACTCCATCAGAGTCAGACACAGAAGTCTCTTCCTTTGTTTTTATTTACTTTGTTTTTGTCTCCTTTTCATTTCTTTCTTTTCAGGTGTTATCCATTCTGTCTACTTACTCTGTGTTACTTTTAGTTTAGTCTTTATTTACGGAATAATTTTTTGTTTTATTTCTAATTTTTTCCTTTGTCATGTCACCTTTGTTTTTAAATAGTCTTTTTCTCTAGTTACCTCATATCTGAATTTTTTTCAATTCCAATTTATTCTCTTCCTTAATAGTTTCTGTTGTTTTCTTCCTTTATTTTAGCTCATTTTTAAAAAAAATATCTTTATTGGAGTATAATTGCTTTACAATGGTGTGTTAGTTTCCGCTTTATAACGAAGTGAATCTGCTATACATATACATATATACCCATATCTCCTCCCTCTTGCGTCTCCCTCCCATCCTCCCTAACCCACCCTTCTAGGTGGTCACAAAGCACCAAGCTGATCTCCCTGTGCTATGTGGCTGCTTCCCACTAGCTACCTATTTTACATTTGTTAGTGTATATATGTCCATGCCACTCTCTCACTTCGTCCCAGCTTACCCTTCCCTCTCCCCTGTCCTCAAGTCCATTCTCTACATCTGCGTCTTTATTCCTGTCCTGCCCCTAGGTTCTTCAGAACCATTTTTTTTTTAAGATTCCATATATATGTGTTAGCATACGGTATTTGTTTTTCTCTTTCTGACTTACTTCACTCTGTATGACAGACTCTAGGTCCATCCACCTCACTACAAATAACTCAGTTTCATTTCTTTTTATGGCTGAGTAATATTGCATTATATATATGTACCACATCTTCTTTATCCATTCATCTGTCAATAGACACTTAGGTTGCTCCCATGTCCTGGCTGTTGTAAATAGAGCTGCAATGAACATTGTGGTACATGACTCTTTTTGAATTATGGTTTTCTCAGGGTATATGCCCAGTAGTGGGATTTCTGGGTTGTTTGGTAGTTCTATTTTTAGTTTTTTAAGGAACCTCCATACTGTTCTCCATAGTGGCTGTATCAATTTACATTCCCACCAACAGTGCAAGAGGGTTCCCTTTTCTCCACACCCTCTCCAGCATTTATTGTTTGTAGATTTTTTGATGATGGCCATTCTGACTGGTGTGAAGTGATACCTCATTGTAGTTTTGATTTGCATTTCTCTAATGATTAGAGATGTTGAGCATTCTTTCATGTGTTTGTTGGCAATCTGTATATCTTCTTTGGAGAAATGTCTATAGCTCATTTTTAAATATTAGTTTTTATCTGATTTGTAGGCATGTTTTCCTGGCATGATGTCTTTGTGCTTAAGGACATTATTCTGCTCTTTATCCTCTTTTATATTTAATAACTTTCTAAAAGATTCTAGCATGATTTTCTGTTTGTAAGTTTTTAAGTAAAATAAATTTTTCTTTCTGTTTCAAAAGGAAGGATGGCCAGGATAGCCTTTCTAGTTTCAGGGCTCTAGAACTCATCTGTTGTTTTTACAAAGTGATAAGAAACTCTGTGTGCATGTGTATGTGTGTGTGTGTGTGTGTGTCTGTGCATGTGTCTGTGTGCGTCCTCAAACATTCTGAGACCACTCATGTCTGAACTGCTTCCTTCCCCCTTCTCCTCTAACATCTGGTCCTTATTTTTGCTTTTCTCTCCCCATCCTAGTCCTGCTCGGTTTGGATTCTCTGTCCAGCAGTTTCTTCTCACTGCAGGGCTTTGCCTTGGAAGGGAGATCCTGTCTGTAGTTTCAAGGGTTTTCAGGGTTCTGGTGGCTCCACCACTGCCATAACCTATTGCTTTGCCATCTTCTTTTGGGAGGAGGGTGTCTTTTATTTTTATTTATTTATTTATTTTATTAGGTATAGTTGATGTACAATATTATACAAGTTTCAGGTGTACAACATAGTGTTTCACAATTTTTAAAGGTTATACTCCATTTATAGTTATTATAAAATATTGGCTATATTCCCTGTGCTGTATAATATATCCTTGTAGCTTATTTAATTTATACAGAGTAGTTTGTACCTCTTAATCCTCTGCACTGTCTTACCCCTCCCTGTTTTCCTCTCCTCACTGGTAACCTCTTGTTTGTTCTCTATATCTGTGAGTCTGTTTCTTTCTTTTTCTTTTTAATATTCACTGGTTTTATTTTTTATATTCCACATATAAGTGATATCATACAGTATTTGTCTTTCTCTGTACTTATTCCACTAAGTGTAATACCCTCCAAGTCTGTCCATGTTGTTCCAACTGGAAAATTTCATTCTTTTGTATGGCTGAGTAGTATTCCATCATACATATATACCACATCTTCCTTATCTATTCATCTGCTGATGGACACTTAGGTTGCTTCCATATCTTGGCTATTGTAAATAATGCTGCTATGAACATTGGGGGCGCATGTATCTTTTTAAATTAGTATTTTCATTTTTTTCAGATATATATCCAAGAGTGGAATTGCTGGGTCGTATCGTAGTTCTATTTTTAGTTTTTTGAGGAACCTCCATACTGCTTTCCTCAGAGACTGCACCAATTTACATTCCCACCACCAGAGTACTAGGGTACCCTTTTCTCCACATCCTTGCCAACATTTGTTATTTGTGTTCTTGTTGTTGATAGGCATTCGACAGGTATGAGGTGATACCTACTGTGGTTTAAATTTGCATTTCTCGGATGATTAACAATACTGAGCATCTTTTCACGTGCCTGTTGGCCATCTGTATGTCTTCTTTGGAAAAATATCTATTCAGGTCTTCTGCCCATTTTTCAATCAGGTTGTTTGGTTTTTTGCTGTTGAGATTTATGAGCTGTTTATATATTTTGGATATTAACCCCTTATTGGTCATATAATTTGCAAATGTTCTCTCCCATTCAGTAGGTTGTCTTTTTAGTTTTTTGATGGTTTCCTTTGCTGTACAAAAGCTTTTAAGTCTAATTAGGTCTCATTTGTTTATTTTTGCTTTTATTCCTTTGCTTTAGGAGACAGATCCAAAGAAATATTGCTACAATTTATGTCAAAGAGTGTTCTGCCTATGTTTTCTTCTGGGAGATTTATGGTTTTAAGTCTTACATTTAGGTCCTTAATCCATTTTGAGTTTATTTTTGCATATGGTGTGAGAAAATGTTTTAATTTCATTCTCTTACATGTAGTTGTCCAGTTTTCCTGGCATTAAAGAGACTTTTCTCTATTGTATATTCTTGCCTCTTTTGTTGAAGATTAATTGACCATAAATGCGTGGGTTTATTTCTGGGCTCTTTATTCTGTTCCATTGATATATGTGTCTGTTTTTGTGCCACTATCATACTGTTTTGATGACTGTAGCTTTTTAGTATAGTCTGAAGTCAGGGAACATGACTCCTCCAGTTCTGTTTTTCTTTCTCCAGATTGTTTCAGCTATTCCATGTCTTTTGTGTTTCCATACAAATTTCAAAATTATTTGTTCTAGTTCTGTGAAAAATGCCATTGGTATTTTGATAGGAATTGCATTGAATCTGTAGATTGCCTTGGGTAGAATGGTCATTTTACAATATTAATTCTTCCAAACCATGAGCACATTAATTCTTTCCATCTGTTTGTGTTGTCTTCAACTTTTTTCATCAGTGTCTTACAGTTTTCTGAGTACAGGTCTTTTACCTCCTTAGGTAGGTTTATTCCTAGGTATTTTATTCTTTTTGATGCATTGGTAAATAGGAGTGTTTCCTTAATTTCTCTTTTTGATAGTTCATTGTTGGTGTATAGAAAAGCAATAGATTTCTATATATTAATTTTGTGTACTGCAACTTTATTGAATCCATTGATGTGCTCTAGTAGTCTTCTAGTGGTATCTTTAGGATTTTCTACGTATAATATCTTGTCATCTGCAAACAGTGACAGTTTCACTTCTTCCTTTCCAGTTTGGATTTCTTTAAGCACTAAATATTCCCTTTTTTTTAATTGGGGTATAGTTGCTTTACAATATTGTGTTAGTTTATACTGTACAGCAAAGTGAATCAGCTATATGTATACATATATCCCTTCTTTTTTGGATTTCCTTCTCATTTAAGTCACCACAGAGCACTGAGTAGTGTTCCCTGTGCTTTACAGTAGGTTCTCATTAGTTACATAGCATCAATAGTGTACATATGTCAATCCCAATCTCCCAATACATCCCACACCCCCTCCCTTTCCCCCTGGGTATCCATACGTTTGTTCTCTACGTCTGTGTCTCTATTTTTGCTTTGTAAACAAGATCGTCTCTACCAATTTTTTCAGATTCCTCATGTGTGCATTAATATACGATATTTGTTTTTCCCTTTCTGACTTACTTCACTCTGTATGACAGTCTCTAGGTCCATCCATGTCTCTACAGATGACCCAATTTCATTCCTTTTTATGGCTGAGTAATATTCCATTGTACATATGTACCACATCTTCCATGCTTCCATGTCCTGGCTAATGTAAATAGTGCTGCAATGAATATTGGGATGCATGTGTCTTTTTAAATTATTGTTTTCTCTGGGTATATGCCCAGTAGTGGGATTGCTGGGTCATATGGTAGTACTATTTTTGGTTTTTAAAGGAATCTCCATACCGTTCTCCATAGTGGTTGTATCAGTTTACATTCTCACCAGCAAAGCATGAGGGTTCCCTTTTCTCAACACCCTCTCCAGCATTTATTGTTTGTAGATTTTTTGTTGATGGGCATTCTGACCATTGTGAGGTGATACCTCGTTGTAGTTTTGATTTGCATTTCTCTAATAATTAGTGATATTGAGCATATTGTCATGTGTTTGTTGGCCATCTGAATGTCTTTGAAGAAATGTCTATTTATGTCTTCTGCCCATTTTTGGATTGGGTTGTTTGTTTTTTTGATATTGAGCTCCATGAGCTCCTCATATATTTTGGAGTTTAATCCTTTGTCAGTTGCTTCATTTGCAAATATTTTCTCCCATTCTGAGGGTTGTCTTTTCGTCTTGTTTATGGTTTCCTTTGCTGTGCAAAACGTTTTAAGTTTAATTAGGTCCCACTTGCTTATTTTTGTTTTTACTTCCATTACTCTAGGAGGTGGGTCAAAAAGGATCTTGCTGTGATTTATGTCATAGAGTGTTCTGCCTATGTTTTCTTCTAAGAGTTTTATAGTGTCTTTAATCCATTTTGAGTTTATTTTTGTGTATGGTGTTAGGGAGTGTTCTAATTTCATTCTTTTACATGTAGTTGTCCAGTTTTCCCAGCACCACTTATTGAAGAGGTTATGGCAATAGGTCTGGCCTCCTTTGTCATAGATTAGGTGACCATACATGTGTGGGTTTATCTCTGGGCTTTCTATCCTGTTTCATTGATGTATATTTCTGTTTTTGTGCTGGTACCATAGTGTCTTGATTACTGTAGCTTTGTAGTATAGTCTGAAGTCAGGGAGCCTGATTCCTCCAGCTCTACTTGTGTTTCTCAAGATTGTTTTGACTATTCACGGTCTTTTGTGTTTCCATACAAATTGTAAATTTTTTTGTTCTAGTTCCGTGAAAAATGCCATTGGTAATTTGATAGGGATTGCAATGAATCTGTAGATTGCTTTGGATAGTATAGTCATTTTCACAATATTGATTCTTCCAATCCAAGAACATGGTGTATCTCTCCATCTGTTAGTGTCATCTTTGATTTCTTTCATCAGTATCTTATAGTTTTCCATGTACAGGTCTTTTGTCTCCTTAGGTAGATTTTTTTCCTAGGTGTTTTATTCTTTTTGTTGCAATGGTGAATGGGGTTGTTTCCTGAATTTCTCCTTCTGGTCTTTTGTTGTTAGTGTATAGGAATGCAAGAGATTTCTGTGTATTAATTTTGTATCTTGAAATTTTACTAAATTCATTTATTAACTCTATTAGTTTTCTGGTGGCATCTTTAGGATTTTCTTTTATTTATTTATTATTATTTTTAAGAATTTATTTATTTATTTATTTCGTTCATTGTGTCAAGTCTTAGTTACAGCAGGCAGCCTACTTAGTTGCGGCTCGCAGGCTCCTTAGTTGTGTCACTTGGGCTCTTTAGTTGTGGCATGCAAACTCTTGGCTGCGGCATGCACGTGGGATCTAGTTCCCTGACCAGGGATCAAACCCAAGCACCTTGCATTGGGGGCATGGAGTCTTAACTGGGGAGTGCCACCGGGGAAGTCCCTAGGATTTTCTATGTATAGTATCATGTCATCTGCAGTGACAGTTTTACTTCTTCTTTGCTAATTTGGATTCCTTTTATTTCTTTTTCTTCTCTGATTGCCAAGGCTAGGACTTCCAAAACTATGTTGATAGTAGTGGTGAGAGTGAGCACTCTTGTCTTGTTCCTGATTTTAGAGGAAATGCTTTCAGTTTTTCACCACTGAGAATAATGTTTGCTGTGGGTTTGTCGTATATGGCCTTTATTATGTTGAGGTAGGTTCCCTCTATGCCCACTTTCAGGAGAGTTTTTGAATTTTCTCAAAAGCTTTTTCTGCATCTATTGAGATGATCATGCGGTTTTTATTCTTCAATTGGTTAATATGGTGTATCACACTGATTGATTTGTGTATACTGAAGAATTATTGCATCCCTGGGATAAATCCCACTTGATTATGGTGTATAATCTTTTTAATGTGTTGTTGAATTCGGTTTGTTAGTATTTTGTTGAGGATTTTTGCATCTATGTTCATCAGTGTTATTGGTCTATAATTTTCTTTTTCTGTTATATCTTTGGTTTTGGTATCAGGGTGATGGTAGCCTCATAGAATGAGTTTGGGAGTGTTCCTCCCTCTGTAATTTTTTGGAAGAGTTTGAGAAGGATAGGTGTTAGCTCTTCTCTAAATGTTTGATGGAATTCGCCTGTGAAGCCATCTGGTTCTGGACTTTTGTTTGCTGGACGATTTTTAATTATGGTTTCAATTTCATTACTTGTGATAAGTCTGTTCATATTTTCTGTTTCTTCCTGGTTCAGTCTTGGAGGGTTGTACTTTTCTAAGAATTTGTCCATTTCTTCCAGGTTGTCCATTTTATTGGCATATAGTTACATGTAGTAGTCTCTTATGATCCTTTGTATTTCTGCAGTGTCTGTTGTAACTTCTCCTTTTTCATTTCTAATTTTATTGATTTGAGTCCTCTCCCTCTTTTTCTTGATAAGTCAGTCTAAAGTTTTATCAATTTTGTTTATCTTCTCAAAGAACCAGCTTTTAGTTTTATTGATCTTTGCTATTGTTTTCTTTGTTTCTATTTCATTTATTTCTATTCTGATCTTTATGATTTCTTTCCTTCTACTAAGTTTGGGTTTTGTTTGTTCTTCTTTCTCTAGTTGCTTTAGGTGTAATGTTAGGTCTTTCATTTGAGATTTTTCTTGTTTCTTGAGGTAGGATTGTACTGCTATAAACTTCCCTCTTAGAGCAGCTTTTGCTGCATCTCATAGGTTTTGGGTCATCGTGGTTTCATTGTCATTTGTCTCTAGGTATTTTTTGATTTCCTCTTTGATTTCTTCAGTGATCTTTTCGTTATTTAATAGCATATTGTTTAGCCTCCATGTGTTTATGCTTTTTAAAGTATCTTTTTTCCTGTAATTGATTTCTAATCTCATCGTGTTACGGTAGGAAAAGATGCTTGATAGGTTTTCAATTTTGTTAAGTTTACAGAGGCTTAACTTGTGACCCAGGATGTGATCTATCCTGGAGAATGTTCCATGCGCACTTGAGAAGAAAGTGTATTCTGCTACTTTTGGATGGAATGTCCTATAAATATCAATTAAATCTACCTGGTCTATTGTGTCATTTAAAGCTTGTATTTCTTTATTTATTTTCTATTTGGATGATCTGTCCATTGGTGTAAGTGGGGTGTTAAAGTCCCCTACTACTATTGTGCTACTGTCGATTTGTCCTTTCATGGTTGTTAATATTTGCCTTATGTATTGGGTTGCTCCTATGTTGGGTGTACAAACATTAAAACTTGTTATATCTTCTTCTTGGATTGATCGTTTGATCATTATGTAGTGTCCCTCCTTATCTCTTGTTCCAGTCTTTATTTTAAAGTCTACTTTATCTGATACGAGTATTGCTACTCCAGCTTTCTTTTGATTTCCATTTGCATGGAATAGCTTTTTCCATCCCCTCCCTTTCAGTTTGTATGTGTCCCTGGGTCTGAAGTGGGTCTCTTGTAGACAACATATATACAGATCTTGTTTTTGTATCCATTCAGCCAGTCTGTGTCTTTTGATTGGAGCATTTAATCCATTTACACATAAGGTAATTATTGATATGTATGTTCCTATTACCATTTTCTTAATTGTTTTGGGTTTGTTTTTATAGGTCTTTTTCTTCTCTTGTGTTTCCTGCCTAGAGAAGTTCTTTTAGCATTTATTGTAAAGCTGGTCTGGTGGTGCTGAATTCTCTTAATTTTTGCTTGTGTATAAAGCTATTGATTTCTCCATCAAATCTGAATGAGAGCCTTGCTGGGTAGAGTAATCTTGTTTGTAGGTTTTTCCTTTTCATCACTTTAAATATATTCTGCCCCTTCCTTCTGACCTGCAGTGTTTCTGCTGAAAGATGAGCTAATAACCTTATGGGGATTCCTTTGTATGTTATTTGTTGTTTTTACCTTGCTGCTTTTAATATTTTTTCTTTGTATTTAATTTTTGTTAGTTTGATTACTATGTGTCTCGGCATGTTTCTCCTTAGGTTTATCCTGTATCGGACTCTCTGCGCTTCCTAGACTTGATTGACTATGTCCTTTCCCATGTTAAGGAAGTTTTCGACTATAATCTCTTCAAATATTTTCTCAGACCCTTTCTCTTTTTCTTCTTCTTCTGGGACCCCTATAATTTGCATGTTGGTGCATTAAATGTTATCCCAGAGGTCTCTGGGACTGTCCTCAAGTCTTTTCATTCTTTTTTCTTTATTCTGCTCCATGGCAGTTATTTCCACCATTCTATCTTTCAGCTCACTTATGCATTCTTCTACCTCAGTTATTCCGCTATTGATTCCTTCTACTGTATTTTTAATTTCAGTTATTGCATTGTTCATCACTGTTTGTTTGTTCTTTAGTTCTTCTAGGTCTTTGTTAAACATTTCTTGCATTTTTTCCATTCTATTTCTAAGATTTTGGATCATCTTTACTATCATTACTCTCAATTCTTTTTCAAATTGATTGCTTATTTCCTCTTCAATTATTTGATCTTGTGGGTTTTTATCTTGCTCATTTGTCTGCAACATATTTCTCTGTCTTCTCATTTTGTCTCACTTACTGTTTTTGAGGTCTCCTTTCTGCAGGCTGCAGAGTCATAGTTTCTCTTGCCTCTGGAGTCTGCCCCTATTGGGTGAGATTGGTCCAGTGGCTTGTGTAGGTTTCCTGGTGGGAGGGACTAGTTCCTGAGTTCTGGTGGGTGGAGCTGAATCTTGTCTCTCTGATGGGCAGGGCTGTGTCAGGTGGTGTGTTTGGGGGTCTCTGTGTGCTTAGTATGACTTTCGGCAGCCTATCTGCTGATGGGTGGGTTTGTGTTCCTCTCTTGCTTGTTGTTTGGCATGGGGCATTCAGCACTGTAGCCTGCAGGTAGTTGGGTGGAGCAGGGTCTTGGAGTTGAGATGCAGCCCTCTTGGAGAGCTCTTTCAGTTTAATATTCCCTGGGACTGGAAATTCTCTGGCATTCCAGCATCCTGGACTCAGTGCTCCCACCCCAGAGTCTCAGGCCCAACCCTCGGCCTGGGAACCAAGACCCCGCAAGCCACATGTCTTGGCAATTAAAGGAAAAAAGAAAGAAAAACAAAGGGCAGGAAGCAAACAAATGAAAACAAGCAGATAAAAAAACCCAAGACAAATCTCAAGGAAAAAAACAAGCAAAAACATCAACAAAAATTAGGACAAACAAACAAATGAACAGACAGACAAAACCCCAGAAAGATGGTAAAAGCAGAACCAAACAAAAACAAAAAAATAAACACACACACATACAGAAAAAGACACAAAAACAAAAACAGAGAAAACAAAAAGCAGGAGAACAACCAGACAAACAGAAAACTCCAAAATGAAATCATACAATTAAAAACTAAACTGACAAATACAAAAAATAAAAAGCAAAACAAAAGCAGAATGCAAACTGAAGGGAAAAGCAAACAAAACAAACACACAAAAATGATTTTAAAAGAAGTATAAAAAGATAAGAACAAATAGAACAAGGAAAAAAGACATAAACAAAATAGAATAAAGGAAAGAAAAAACAAGGAAAAACACAGAAAAACAGAAAAATTAACATAGAGATAGAAATATTTTTTAAAACTATATTAAAAAAATTTTTTTTAACTAAATAAAAATAAAAACAAATAATAAAACAACAACAGAATGAAACATTAAAAAAATAGTAATAATTATATTTTCCTGGGGTCTCAGCTGTCCTTGCCCCCACCGTGAGTTACAGCCAACCTTCACCTCCCCAGCAAGCCCTCTAAAACCTCTAGTTAGGTCTCTGGTCCCTCTGTGGGCACTGTGGTGGCAGGTCAGACTCTGACCTGGCCCAGCTTCTGCATGTACTAGTCCCCAAAGTCCACAGCTCCTAGAGCTAGACCAGTTTCATTTGTGGGAACACTCATTGTCCATTCAGCTATTCCACAGATGCAGGGTTTACCAAGCTGATCATGGGGATTTAATCTGTGGCTTGTGCAGCTGCACAGGAAGACTTTTGTTCCTCTTCCTTAGTCGCCTTGCCCCTGGGGTTCAGCTGTGGTTTTAGGCTACTCCTCTGTGTGTGGACCACCCACAGAAGTCTGCTCCTGAGGCTGCCCTGGAGGACATGGGTCTGCCCCAGTGAGGGCAGGGCACGGAGGTGACATGATTGCCTGGGTTGTGGGGGCCCTGGCGGTGACAGGTGCACAGGAAAGCCAGAGGCCAAGGACATTATAGATCTGGCCCTAGCGCCTGACGGCCGGCGTAAGAAGGTCAGTCCTGGAGGGGACTTTTCTTAGCCCTGGCCGCAGGTGTGAGAAGGTCAGCCCCGGTTATGCGGGGATCTTTCTTGTCCTTTCCAGTGTCCAAGGTCTTCTGCCAGTGTTCAGGCAGTGTTCTGTGAGAATTCTTCCATCTGTAGATGTATTCCTGATGCACTTGTGAAGAGTGATGAACTCCACATCCTCCTACTCCTCCACCATCTTTGTTCCCCCCTCCTAATTTGGATTTCTTTTTCTTGTCTGATTGCTGTGGCTAGGACTTCCAATACTTTGTTGAATAAAAGTGGTGAGAGTGGCTTTGCCATCTTCTTGCATTCACACCCAAATTGGATCTCGCGGAACCCTTTCAGTTCTAGTGGTTATTCTGAGATTGAGCCACTATGCTTTCTGGTGAGTGCTTTTTGTTGACTTAGGGACTATCAGAAACCCAGTTGCCTTACATTTGTTTCACCCTATACAGTTCCTAATCCCACATGGATCTTGAAGCTTTGGGTAGTTTGTCCCCATCCACTCACATTTGGGGTGTGTGTGGATGCCTTGCCATGCAGTTTTATTGTAGATGTTACCTACTGGTGTTTGATTTGGTAGCCTAACTGCTCTGTCTGTTTATCTGAGAGACTTAGGAAAACTCATAACTATGCTACCTCTCCATTAACCTGCTATTTTCTGTCTCCAGCTAGATTCTGAGCAGGAACCAGGTCATATATTTCTTTCATAACCACCATGCCATTTTGCCAGTGTTAGGCAAAGAGATCATCTGATACCTGCTGACTGATGTAAGTTTATGTATTAAGTTTCCCATTGGATATGTAACAAGTTACCATAAACTTAGTGACTCTGAATTTTGGTCACAGCTTATCTGGGTTCTCTTTTTCAGGGTCTTTATCACATTGCAATCTAGAGTTGGCCATGCCTAATTGAGAAAGGTCCATTTCCAAGCTCCTTCAGGTTGTTCGCAGAATTTGTTTGTAGGACTGAGGTCCCCGCTACTTGCTGGCTGTCAGCCAGGGGCTGCTCTCAGCCCCTCAGTTCCACCCACAGTACCTTGCCACATAGCCTTCCCCATGGGCCCTCTCAGATAATGGCAGCTTACCACAGCCAGCAGTAGAGAAAGTCTCTGATGCATGCTGACAAAATTAGCCATATACATATCATAACATAATAACAGGGTGATATTGCATCAGCTTTGTCATATTCTACTGGTTAGAAGCAAGTAATATGTTTCTCTCACACTCAAGGGGAGAAAACTATGCAGGACATGAACATGGAGCCACACTAGAATCGGTCTACCACAGTTTATGTCTGCCTTGGAACCTGGTTTACCCTCTTTATTTGTTAAGACAAGCAGCTTTATATTCATAGACTGTCAATTGTGGTTTTTTGCTCAATTCCTGGGCACATGATAAAAAATTCAAATACAGTGATGAACTATCCAGTTCGAATATAAATATCTGACTTTGGGAATTTGAAAATCCTACTACAACTAGGTTATTTTAATACTCTGATTCCCTGCCCTTCTCTGTGAAATGGGCATGGGTATCTCTACTACTCCCAACCACACAGAGAAAGTATAAAATGATGCTTTTGGGTATGTTTTGGGAAAAGAAGTTTTCATATATATACATCTAATGCATTTTTAACCTATTTTGTGTCATCTGTGCTTGTGTATATTTTTGGAGTTCTTCAGAGAACTCATCTTCAAGAATGCAATTGTTTCAGTACTCCAATGAATCAGAGTACCCATGTAACTATTTGGGGGAGAATCAAAAGACATGTATATTTTGGAAAGCACATTTTTTTGGTACAAATAAGGAACGAAATAGTCTTATTCCCCATGCCAGGCCATTGTAAGACTTTAATGAACAAATTCATTGTTTGAATACAAGGTGGCATTGTTTATTATTTCTGCTTTTGTTCTAATAGAAGAGGGTATCCATCACTTTCATCTCTGCCTCCTCATATGCTCATTCTGTCTTCTCTCTTCTTGATCTCATCATTTTTCCACTGAGCATGAAACAGGTAGGAAAAAGTGCCTCTCTCTGATGAAGATACACAATCATCTTTTAGTAATGATGTTCTGTAGCTTGGAAGCATTCAGCTATGAGAGTGAGGGCTCTTCTTATCTGCTTCACTGTAGGTGAGACATTGAACAGTTCCTCCTTTGATGGATGACACCTCGATGCTGTTTGCCATGGCAAAACTGTCTTCTCCTGGCAACAAGGAGGAGGTGGGGATGGGGGACTCAAGATACAACCCACGATGTACGGGTACACATTGTGCAGAACATCCTGCCCTGGTAATTCCTAATTCCCTTCCTTGTGAGAACAGCAAGAATAACAATCAGAGTTAACATTTATTGAATGATTAATACCCAGGAGTGATATGCAAAAGCAGCATAGGCATCAACCAATCAGAATGATTGCTTGTTGTAACAGCATCCATTCTGACCAGCCCATGCTCTCCCCATACCAGTTAAATATCTTATCAAGTAGCTATTTGGACATTTGAGGACTGCCAATGTCTACCCCACCTTGCTACCTGCCAGGCACTGGGCACCTCAAGAACCTTTGCTCTTTGGATCTTCTCAGCCACCCTGCGAGATGTATGCTCTTATTATTCCAACTTGACATCTGGGGAGACTGAGGCTTAAAGAGACAGACTTGTCCCATGTCACACAGCTGAGAGGCAGTGGGACTGGATTCATACCCTGGTCTGCTGACCCAGGAGTCCAGGCTGTTAAGTTCTACATTCTAATAACTCTTGAGGAAGCCATGCTCTATGGCTCTTCCTGCCCTTATGAGACATGTACACTTTAGGGACATGAAGGCTGAACTTTATCACCCTGGCCTTAGTGACAAGGAAAGTTGCTCTTGGCCAATCCACAGAGGATAGCAATGCAAACAGCTGAGTGAAGTGACAGAATTAGGAATAAGCCCTGGGGCCAGACCTCTGCCCCAGAGATCACCCTGGAGTTGATCCAAGGTCCTTGGAGGATGACGGAAGCCCAAAGTCCAGACTGAGTTTCCAGCCCAAGGGGGCATTTTTCAGATAATTGCCCTAGATCCTAACTCCACATTCCTCTAGCTGTTAAGAGAATTCTATCTGGTTGTGGCTTTTGAAGCTGGGTTTATTTAGAGCAAAGCAAACAACTGGGTTCCAGAGATGAACCACACTGATGTTATATCAGCGTCTTTTCTGGTTGGTTGAATTTTTTGTTCTTCAGCCAGCAGTGACACCACATCGTCACTGTCTGTGAGCCATTTTGATGGTGACACGTTACAATCCCAGAAACCTTATTTTTCAGCTGTGACACACAGGACCATTGACATCCACATGCCCACACACTGCCATAAGCTGTCTTCATGTTCTGTGCATTCCCAGCTGTCACCCTCACCTCTTTCCTTCAAGAACGTGTGTGGGAATAAAAAGAATGATGGTGGTATTACTAGAGGTATCCACTTGGATGAGTTCCTTAACCTCTCGGAGCCTCAGTTTCCACATTTGTAAACTTTAATTGAAATACACATGCTCTGGGTTGGGGAGGGATTGGGGAGGGGTCTTCCAGGGTGTGGAAGAAGGAAGGCACGATTTGTCAGAGCAAATCTTTATCCCAACTTCTCCACAACATTCACATCCATAGACTAGATCAGATTCTTGAGTTGTAAAGAATGAGATACTCACAATAAAATATCAAAATTTACATTATCACTGCCATTACTATTACAAATATTACTATTATCAACAACAATGGTGATGTTATTAACAGTTGCTATGTATCAGATATTTACTATAGGGCAAGCAGACTGCAAAATGAGATACATCTCATACCTCATTCATTCCTCAAAACCACCCTCTGAAATTAGACTTCATGTAGGTAGGTTTTACCATTGCTCTGGCTTAGAGGACTAGACGAGTGGGTCCTGGAGTGGAGGAACAGATCTAGGTGGTCTGCATAGAGACCCAGAGTCCTCCACTGCCCACCAGCCAACACGAGCATCATCTGCTGTTGCCACCAGCAAGCCATGTGGGTTCTTACTGCCTCGGAGCCTCCAGCTTCCATCCCAGTGAGAAGCATTGCCTGTGCTGAGGGGCTGCACTAGTCATCCTGCCTCTGGGTGCCCAGGGAAGACAGCCCATCCTCAGCAGCCAGCAAAGTTGTTACTGCCTAAAATCACACAGCAGAAGTGATGTCTATCTGGCTTCAACATGTGCAGTGCTCCCGTGACATTTTCCACATGACCCGTAACACTAGTAAGCTTCCCTGATCACAACGAACACTGGGGTCAAAAGCACCCGGAAGACTGGAGAGGCATGGAACCCTTCTGATGGGCCTGTGCATCTTCCTTGTAGCCAGGGCAGTTGTAAAACACACCCACATTAGTGTTGTTTTGAGGGATGAAGGAGTATGAGATATATGATATTAAGCACAGTCCCTGGGACATTATAAATAATAGTGATTGCTATTATTAGTAAATAATACCATAACAATAAAGTAAAGAGTGCGCAAGCATTGGTACAGGCAAGCCTTGGAGATACTGTGGGCTTGGTTCCAGACCACTGCACTAAAGTGAGTATCACAATAAAGCAAGTCACACAAATATTTTTGTTTCCTGGTACATAGTTCACAACATATTATAGTCTGTTAAGTGTGCAATAGCATTGTGCCTAAAAAAAACAATGCACGTGCCTTAATTTAAAAGTACTTTATTATTTAAAAAAATGCTAACCATCATCTGAGCCTTCAGCGAGTCATAATCTTTTGGCAGGGGGAGGGTCTTGCTTCCATGTTGGTGGTTGCTGAAGGTTGGTGTGGCTGCAGCAATTTCTTAAAACAAAAGAACAATGAATTTGCAACTTTGATTGACTCTTCCTTTCATGAATGATTTCTTTGTAGCCTGCAAGGCTGTGTGATAGCATTTCACCCATAGTAGAATGTCTTTCAAAATTGGAGTCAATCCTCTCAAACCCTGCCAATGTTTTATAAAATAAGTTGATGTAATATTCTAAATCTTTTGTTGTCATTTCAACAATCTTCACAGCAGCTTCACTGGAGAAGCTTTCATCCAAAGAAACCACTTTCTTTGCTCACCAGTAAGAAGCAGCTCCTCATCCATCAGTTTTATGAAGAGATACAGTAATTCAGTCCCATCTTTAGGCTCCACTTCTAATTCTAGCTCTTTTGCTGTTCCATCACATCTGCAGTGACTTCCTCCACTGAAGTCTTGAACACCTCAAAGTCATCCAGGAGGGTTGGAATCAACTTCTTCCAAACTCCAGTTAATGTTGATATGTTGACCTCTTCCCATGAATCATGAATGTTCTTCATGGCATCTAGAATGGTGAATACTTTCCAGAAGGTTTTCAATTGACTTTGCCCAGATCCATCAGAGAAATCACTACCTATGGCAGCTATAGCCTTACAAAATATATTTCTTAAATAATAAGACCTGAAATTTGAAATGACTCCCGATCCATGAGCTGCAGAATGGATGTTGCATTACCAGGCATGAAAACATCATTAATCTTTGTACATCTCCATCAGAGCTCTTGGGTAACTAGGTGCCTTGTCAATGAGCCGTAATATTTTGAAAGGAATCTTTTTTTCTGAGCAGTAGGTCTCAACAGTGGGCTTAAGATGTTCAGTCAGCCCTGTTGTAAACAGATGTGTTGTCATACAGGCTTTGTTGTTCCTTTTACAGAGCACAGGCAGAGTAGATTTAGCATAATTCTTAAGAGCCCTAGGATTTTGGAATGCTAAATGAGCAATGCCTTCAACTTCAAGTCACCAGCTGCATTAGCCCCTAACAAAAGAGTCAGCCTGTCCTTTGAAGCTTTGAAGTCAGGCATTGACTTCTCCTCTATGAAAGCTCTAGATGGCATCTTCTTCCAATATAAGGCTGTTTTGTTTACACTGAAAATCTGTTGCTTAAGGTAGCCACCTTCATGAATATCTTAGTTAGACTTTGTGGAGAAATTGCTACAGCTTCTACATCAGCACTTGCTGCTTCACTTTACTCTTTGATGTTATGGAGATGTTCCTGTCTCTAGAAATGGCCACTGATGAACTGGCCACAGGGTGTGGATATAAACACTGGAAAAAGTAACCTGAAACAACCTGATGCAGACATGAAACATCGTATCTCACTGGCATCCGGCCAGGATATTGACAGTGTCATGTTAGATCTAAGTGTTCTTGCTTTCAAGGTCATTCTAGCCAGAATAAAACTTTTCAAATCACTAATACCTAATGGTTTTTGTCTTGTGTTCTTAGTGTGTCTAGAGCTCTTACTAATATGTGGCCATTTCACTCTCTTTCCATAGTTATGTTAAATCATGCTGAGATTGAATTCCTTTGCTCATCTTTCAACCTAAGATAAACCTCATTTTCTTACCTTAGACGTAGAGTCTTTGAGTCTCGGAGCCAGAAAAGCCCTCAAGCCCATTAATCTGGTGCTATCTCACAGAACAGTCTGCCAGGATGGAATGTTCCAGATCTGCACTGTCTTGTGTGGTCATCACAAGACACAGGTGCCTACTGAGCCCTTCAAGTGTGGCTCATGTGACTGAGCAACTGAATTTTTAATATTATCTAATTTTAATGAATTCAAATTTAAATAGCCTTTTGTGGCTAGTGCTGTTTCCTGGATGGTGAAGATCTACTTCAATCCCTTCATTTCACCCATGAGTCACACCATCAGTGACCCAGACACAAGCACACACCAGTTACAGGCACAGAGAAGCACAGAAAGCACCGAGTGCTGTCTTCGTCCGTGTGAGCTCCTACAGCAAAGTACCATGGACTGGGTGGCCTACAAACAATAGAAATGTTTTTCTCACAGTCTGGAAGCTGGAAGGGTCAGGTACCAGCATGGTCGAGTTCTGGCAAAAGCCTGCTTCCTGGTTCAGAGACAGTGGGCTTTTCACTGTGTCCTCACATGGAAGAAGGGGGACAGAGGTCTCCGGGGTCTCTTTTATAAGGGCACTAATCCCATTCGGGAGGGTTCCACCCCACCTCCTAATACCATCATATTAGGGACTAGGTGTCAACAAATGAATTTGGGGGAAAGGTTGCAAACATTCAGTCAAAAGCAATTGCCAACTCTGTTTTTTCTATCATATCATGCTCGCACTTATTTGTTCCCAGGCAGAAACAGCTTTCCACATGCCCACTCAGGGTATTGTGAGGAAGGGTGGGTGGAGAGATGGGCAGATGCAAGCTGCTTTGGTTGTCTTGGTACATCAACTATGCAAACACTCTGAGGAGACAGGAAGAATATAAAACATCTTGTTTGAAATACTAAAAGTTAAGGAAAAGCAGAAGATTGTAGTGATGTGGGGCCATGTTTGCCTCATCTAAAGGTAAAGGTCACTGTTAATGAGAACTAAATAGACACTATTCTTCTCCTGCCCAAGGTTGTAAAATGTGTGGAGAAAGGAAACTGACTGCTTAGGGGACACAGATAAAGCTGGTTTCCTTGCTCATGAGCCAGGTTCCCTTTTGATTGCCTGAGTTTTTGTGTGGCTTTAGAATTGTGAAGGATGGGAAATAATAAAGCGCTGCTTTCTCCATTTGGAAGCACTGTGACTTCATTTGTATGTTCTATAGCTAAATCTAGAAAGAGTGACATTACTAAATGTTGGCAAGGATGTGGAGCAACTGGAACCTTCCCATGGTGCTGGGGATAGTGGAAAGATGGTACAAGCACTTGAGAAATATGTTGGAGGTTTCTCATAAAGTTAAGGCTAACACCTATTCTATGGTACAAAATTCTTCGTCTAGATATTACCCAAAAGAAATAAAAATGTTTCCACAAAAAAACTGTATACGCATGCTCATAGCAGCCTTATTCATAATAACTAAGTACTGCAAACAACCCAATGTCCATTAACAAGTGAATAGATAAATTGTACAATTGACTATTACTACTGAGCAATAAATATGAACATATTAACATTACACCCAGCCATGTGGATGAATCTCAACAATATTATGCTGAGAAAAAGAAGACAGACACAAAAGAGTATATATTGGTTGAGATCATTTATATGAAGACTGGAAATATGTGATGGAAATCGAGGGGGGTTGACTCTGGGAGGAGAATGAGGAAACTTGCTGGGCACAGAGAATGTTCTCATCATGATGCTTGCGATGGTACGTGGATGCACACCTTTGTCAAAACTCATCAAACTGCAAACTTAATATCTATGTATTTTACTGGATGCAATTTAGACTTCAATTAAAAAATTAAAAAATTAAAAGTAAGGTGATCTATTATAGCCATAAAGATCAACTTTTGACCTTGTTCTACTTGTCTTATTTCCCTAATGTGGTCTACTTTAAAATTAATTCATCTTGTGGACTAATCACAAACTGTCATCATTTAGACTAAAAATACATTTGATAAAACCCTGCAGAAAGGTCCATAGTTCATTTCTCTTCTGTTAAACCATTCCACTTGTCTTTTTAATTTTAATTGTAAATGTGTTTCCTGTTTTAGTAATGGGAATAGCATTGAATTTGGAGGATGTCTGTTGAATTCAGGTGATACCTATTTGATCAGTTAGCACTTTGAGTTACTAAAAGTGTTATTGCTCACTTTGGGGTTAAAATTTTCTGGAAGTTGTTCATTTTTGTCAAGAAAGCAGAATATTTTCCTTCTAGAGTAGTGAATTAAGAATGACCCTATTAGGCACATCAATATCCATGTTGTACATAATGGTTTCCTTTTTTTCTTGCCCTGTTGGTTCTCAGATTCTTTGTTTAATTAAAAATGAAAAAAAAAAAAAGCAGTTTCAGCCTTTACCCCAAACCCAATCTTCCCAGAGCCTCAGAGACTGATCCTTTGGTTGTTTGACGTAAGCGAGTTGGCTCCATGGTGACTGATCTGGTATTTGCTGAAATTACCCAGCACGCAGCAAGCAAGGGTCAGTCATTAAGACGCATGAACCACAGGTCATCTGAGCCCTGGTCTGCTTTTCTTGTTGTTATGAGAATGGAGCCCGAGGTCACTAGAGACTAGATCCTTAAAAAGAAAGATAAGAAACTGCTCTTTAACTCAACCTTGCAGCTAGTCAGCCACCTGGGATGGGAAAATTCATGAGTAGATAAAGAGAGCTCTGCATTTTCTCTCTTTGTCTCCCTAAAAGGAAGAGGCCATTCCAGGCTTGGGAACACTTTCCAGCTGTGCTGTAGTGATAATTCTGCTCTGCCTTCTGTGTTGATTCCCCTAACTAACTATAAGCAATATTAGGTTTGGTACTGAAGATGACAAATGGCTTGATGTTTAGCAGGACATCAAATTTATTTTGTGGAAAATACTGCTGCTTTACTCTATAGCAACATTCAGGCCAGAATGGGCAGCCCAAGGAATTATTGTTCATATTTTTGGCTTTTGGCAAACCTCATTTTCCTTTTGATTCACTGTCTGCTTAACTTCTTTTGGCTTTCTGTTCTGCTGGCCTTGGGTGAGCAATTTTATTTATAGCCCAGAGAAAACGAGTTTTAGGTGGGGTTCACCAGAGACCAAGATTTATGTTAAAATACTTTATTGGGAAGAATTCCCAGGAAGAAAATAATAAAAGAGTGGAGAGGGGCGTGGGGCGGGGGAGATTTGATGAGGAACAGAAGGAAGCTGATCAGGAGGGCAGGGCCAAGCACAGCTCACCAAGGCCGGTTCCAAACCTGCAGGGGGCCTGCAGAAGGGCACTATCTCAAACAGGTGAGAGAGTTGGGGTATTTATACTTGCGTGTCTGGCAACAGTGGTTAAAGGCTGTCCCGGGAGGGCACAAAGGCCCAGGCCCTCCCGGCTTTCTGCACATGAAACAAAGGGAACTCTGGTCCCCAGGAGAGTCCTCTGGCAAAGAGACCCCAGTTCCAGCTGTCTGTCTAGCTGCAGGCTTTTCCTTTGGGGCCTGTGGTGGGACAAAGCCGACCCCTTCCTTCTGTATTCTCTTCTTCCCTCCTTTCTGCTTTCTTTTCCCTTTTCTCCCTGTTCTCCTAAAAGCAACCTTCTGAATAGTGGGCTGATGAGGCTGGGTTTTGGTTTTGCTTTTTTTTATTTGAAAAAATGAATATTAATTGAAGATACTTAGACCATAATTTAGTTTGATACATGCCCACCTGCAAGTCCATCCAAGGAAGAAAGAGGCTCCAGAGGAAACAATGTAACATGATGTCACCTGCAAGAGATAGTGTGGCACAGACCCATGAGCAGCAACAAAGGGAGAATATAGTGCTTGTCTTACCTTTATGTCTTTGTGTGAGTTACACACAGACACAGACATAAACACGCTCAGTTTTCGTCCAAAAACATCAATATTAAATACAAATTCGAATTTTTTTAGTTTCTCCTCATTCACTGCTAGCCAACTTCCTCATTCATCCAGTTTCCACTTTGGCACTGACTCTTGATCCTTCTCTCTCTCTTTTTTCTTTTAAATTAGTTTTTATTGGAGCATAGTTGCTTTACAATGTTGTGTTAGCTTGGTTTTGCTTTTAAACCCCTTGGCTAATTTCTCAGATTGTTCCCACTGGTCGGGTACAGTATTTTGAAGATTTTTTCCCCCAGTTTTATTTTTCTCTTAAAAGAACATCAAATCAACGTTCTGTGAGGCTCCCTCAGGCTCTTTGGAGTTCCTGTCATACCAGGCAAGTCAGACAATGATTGACTCTGTTTCCTTCCTCTTAATCTCTCCCTTTCTATCCTGCCATGACTGTATCCACTTTGGGGATCTTGAGTTTATAGTATGTTTCAATGTATGTCTAGGGCATATAGACTTCATATCAGTTAGGGTTGCTTCAAGAAATATAATAGCAACAACTACAAAACAACAATGAAGACCTCGGAGGCTTAAACAAATAAGGTTCATTTGTCTTGCCGGGAAGCTTGGAAGGAAGCAGTTGGTAGAATGGCTGGATAACATCTAGGACCCAGATCTTCTTTCTTCCTTTATGCTCTGCCATCTTTAGCACATTGCCTTTCACACTCATGTTAATCATTGTACAGGGACAGGATGGCTGCTGAATTTCACGGCATCACATCCACATTCAAAGAAGAAAGAAAATGGAAGGATCACGCTAATACCATCTGCCCCTTTTGTTGGAAAAGCAAAAGCTTTTCTATGATCTCCCCAACAGATGTTTCATTATGCCTTTTTGGCTAGAATGTGACCAAGTTGCCTCTCCAACAGCAAGGGAAGCTGAGGAGTAAATATCTCAGACAAGAAGGTGACAAGGAGAAGGGGTGAGAAAGAGTGTTGGGTTAGCCAATGAGCTGTAGTGTCCAGAGGTACCGTGGAAATACTTGAATTGGTAGAAATGTTTATATTTTCCTCCAATAGCTTTTGTGGCTTAAAATGAGTAGGCTTTTCACTTGGTCGAGCCAATCTCTCTCTCTCTCTCTCTCTCTCTCTCTCTCTCTCTCTCTCTCTATATATATATATATATATATATATATATATAATGTATAGTATATCATGTATTATACATTAAGAAAATATATCTATAGTTTTTGCTGGAGAACTTCAGGTTATTAATTGGACATATTAGCTTTTGTCTAACATTTCACTAGGCACATGATCAATACATATTTGAAATCTGAGTGAATAGCAAGTAATTCTGCTGAAGAAAAATGGAAACCACATTTTTTCAGCATTGTTATACTTATTAGCAAGAAAATCACATAATATTTAGTAGCTGTTCCCAAAAGTAAGCTAGCTTTCCAATGAAGAGATTTGTCCTCACTATTATTTTTAAATTGTGAAGGAACCACATTTAAATGATAATCCTATCAAAATAATCTCACACAATTGTCCTTTCAAGTGGGATATTCATTTTTAATAGTGCCATCTTTTTGTCACTTGAGATTTCCACTTCTCCGGGGGTTCCTTACATGTTCTTATCTCTGAGGGATGCCTCAGGGAAGAAAAACAGCTTAGGCAGCTGGTAGAAGAATGAGGAAGGATATGGTTTTGAAAAATTGCAAAACCTACGGGAGTCCAGTATCACTCATTATATGAATTAATATAATTAAATGCAATTTAATTTGTAGTGTAATTAAAGAGGGTGTAAATGGCTCTATTCTTCCAATGCTGACATTCCACCCGGAAGCTCTTTCTTCTGACATCATCAGTCAATGATTTATGGGCTTCCTCACTTTGCCTGGCGTCACCAATGAGTTTCTACAATCTGAGTGGGCTGTCTGGGGAGTGATGATTCAAAGTCCACGGCTATTGGGTTTTTTCTTTATGTCTAAGCCAGATTCTACTCCAGAGGAGATAAAATGAGAAGTTGCTGGAACACTTTGCAAGAGGCATCCAGCTGCACATTGTTCTTCAACTCCTAAGGGCATCCCTGCTAAAATGATAGCTGCTTAGTTTCCAAAGTCAAAGTTACTGATAAAGCCCAAAGGCTTTCTCCCAGTACACGTGTGCGCACGTGTGTGTGTGTGTGTGTGTGTGTGCGCGCACGCGTGTGTGTATGAGAAAGAGAAAGAACACCTTGATTGGAATGGTGAAGGAGGCCCCATTGCCTATTTATTCTCAAGACTTGATGGAGGTTATTGTTCTTCCTTCAAAAGTCCACCTCTGCTTAGGTAAAAGCTTTTCCTAGTAGAGCATGAACCATTACCATCCTGTCCTTCTGAAGAGCTGAAAACAAGACAGCTTAATGCAAAATTCCAGGCTGTAAAGAACTGTTGTTAAGACTGAGTTTTGGTGGAAGGTGAGCACAGGCCTGGAGCCATATATGTCACAGTGTATCTTTTACAACTCAACCTTAAGCTATAATATAAACTTAAAGCCTCGTCAGAGCATTCTCTGTTAGTTTGGGGTTTGGTGGGACAGGAAAGAGGAAAGATATGGAAAGAATAAGGAACAAAGAGAGAGTGCAGAAAACATTTTGGGACTTCCCCAGTGATGCGGTGGTTAAGAATCCGCCTGCCAACACAGGGGACACAGGTTCAATCCTTGGTCTGGGAAGATCCCACATGCCACAGAGCAACTAAGCCCGTGAGCCATAACTATTGAGCCCGTGCACCACAACTACTGAAGACCGTGTACCCTAGAGCCCGTGTGCTGCAACTACTGAGCCCACGCTCTGCAACTACTGAAGCCCGTGTGCCTAGAGCCCATGCTCTGCAACAAGAGAAGCCACCACAATGAGAAACCCATGCACCACAAGAAGAGTAACCCCCGCTCACTGCAACTACAGAAAGCCTGCGCGCAGTTAAGACGACCCAACACAGCCAAAAAAAAAAGAAAAAGAATTGAAGAAAGAAAACATTTTGAAAGCAATTGAATCTTGGCAATGTTGGATTTGCTCTGGTTTTTTTTTTTTTTTTAACTTATCGAAGCAATTTTCATACATAGTTGCATGTTCACAACAGAGAACTGGATCCATTATACAAAATGTCCCAGTTGGAACTTTGCAAGTTCTGAAAGGAAAATCATCTTTTTCAGCTTAATTCCTTCCGGCAAAATTTCATACACACAGACTGCTGTGTGCTTCTTGGAAACTGTTGATTATACCAAGCTTTAAGGGAAATGAAAGTAACTTTGGTCACTGTGTAAGCACTTCTTTATTTCTTCCTTTTGCCATTTACCAACTCAATGCATCTGTGTTGACAGCTAAAGACTGAAGATAATTAGAGGAAGGTTCTTATGGCATTTTAAGATTATGTTAAACACTTGAACACTAGCAATTCTCCAAGGTGGATATGGCTCCTGTGATCTTTCATCAAGATTTATGACCAGCGTTTCCGTCACTGACAGTATCAAAAAGCTACAGGGGCCAGGGAGCGTTCTCAGCCCCACAGCAAAGGGATATGATTATATTCTCCAGTGGAAGTTGAGACTTCCTGTTGCTTTTTTTTTCTCTTGTGAAAACAATGGTTTCTGGTTACCCCAAGGGTATTGTGACTTCATGAAACACCACTTCATAAAACCAGCTCTGAAGTTGTTGAAGGGGACCTAGGAGAGGTGGTGAATTTCTCTTCTGGAAGATGGCAGGGAAAATAAGATTCTAGGCCAGCACCTATTACTGTCCAGGGAGAACTTGGGCTTTATCAGAAACGATGATTGCTTGAATTTAGATCTCTGAGCAGGCAGCTCACCCTCAGCACTGGTTTTCATTTTTCTTGACAGAAGATTTATTTCTCCTGCTTCAGCCTGGAGTTGTGCACATGGTCATTGCAAGCAGAACACTGATCAGTGTTTCCCAAGAGGGCTTTTGCTACAGAGGAAATCAGCCTCTCTTACTTTTATGTTATCAACAGAGAAGGAAAGAGATGAGAAAGCTAGAAAAATGAAGAGCATTTCTTTCTCTTTCTTGCTTTTTTTCTCTTGTTGGTGTTCATTTCTTGCCTCTTCTATTTTTATTCTTCTGTTGCCTTTTTATCTTCTTTTTGTTGTCTTACTCATGTCCAATCATGTTTTCTGTCTCTTTACTTTGCTTTCTTCCCCCTCTCTTCATTCAAGAGGAAATCTTCTCTCTGGGGTGGTGGAAAGGGATAGGTTAGGGGAAGAGCATGAAGTAAAAACAGAGGCATTGGTGATGTCCTTGTCCTTCAGTTGAGCTGGTTGGCTCTGCCTTCAACATACATCTAGCAACAGACCGCTTGCCCCCACCGCTGCTGCCATAGTTTAATCCACCACCGTCTCTTACCTACATTATTATGTTAGCTTTCCAACCCATCATTCTCATCCTACTTTTCCCCCTCAATGTTTAAAACATCAACCATAGGGACCCTGCTAAAAGTTAAATCACTCCTGTTCTCAACCCTTCAATGGCTTCAGAATAAATTTGGATTCCTTAGAGTGGTCCATTAACCTCCATTAACAGACTGCTTGCAACCCCTGCTGCTTCCTGCCACCCTCCTCCTTGTTCACCACACCCCAACTGATATCAAGCAGGACCCTGTGGGCCTCCTGGGCACAAAAGCCTTTCTGTGTCCCTCATTTCTTGAATACAGGATATAGGCTTCATTCAGTCTCCATGACCTTCTCTGAGTTCCAACTGGCAGATTCAAGCAGTTGTTAATCAGGGAAGGGAGGGGATTCAGAGACAAGTGAGGAGTGGCCAAGAAACAATAGTGCAGCCTTGGGGCAGGGTCCTGGTTCCCCATCAAGGGATGCACATAACAATATCTTTGAGCTGTTTTGCAGATACTGAAACCCCCACCAGGTGGGAGAAGTTAACTGTATGCTGCCCACAAGCACAAGTAGACCCCAGACCAGTTGGCACCAGAAGGTTGATGGTGCTGACTCCTGCTTACCTCACCACCAACCAATCAGAAGAATGTCCACGAGCTGATCACACCCTCTTTGAACCATTACTATAAAACTTCTCACTACTCTCTCCAAGGAGGGACACACCATTTTGAGGGCATTGGCCCACAGTGGCCCCCTTTGCCTGGCAAAGCAATAAAGCTGTTCTTTCCTACTTCACCCAGAACTCTGTCTCTGAGATTTAATTTGGTTATGGGGTACAGAGGCCGGATTTGGCTTCACAACTGCTCTGTGCCCCTCACCGCTCTGCCCTCAGGGCTCCACAGTCACTCACCTCTCTGCCTGGACAGCTCTTCCCCGAGAGAGAGAGGCTCCCCACCTCCCTGACTTCCTTCATGTTTCTGTTCTAACACCAACCTCTCATCAAAACTTTCCCAGAGGAATCTCTCTAAAATAGCACCCCTTTATCTCTGTCCCCTTTATTTAGCAGTTCTTACTACCTGACTTGTATAATTATTTGCTTATTAATTTCTGTTGTCTCCTTACACTAGAATGTATAATACAGGGATTAGTCTTTATCCCTAAAAGATTGTCCAGAACATTAAGCATAAATGTTTGTGGACTGAGTAAATAAAAAGTTATCATACAGCATTTGGCCAACCTCCCTTTCTGTGACACTTGTGTGTTATAAGGCCAGACATCTTCTTGAAGCCATGTTGGAATGCTGAGGTCCTTACCAGAAGCCAGCTGCTTTCTTCTTGATGGCAGCTTTGTGAGCCCATGAGCCTGCCTGCTTCCTGATCCACAGCTCATGGTCAGAAAGGGTGTGACCTGTCTTGTACTTGATTTAAGCATTTTGTAGCCAGAACAGTGTGCACCCACCCTCCCCTAGGTCCCAGCTCCAGGGACTGTACCTGTGAGCTGCAGTTTTAGCTCTTATTCATAATCATGATTCTGCCCCACCTGAGTACCTTTATGCCTGGGCAGTCTTGGGAATTGTAGGTCACCCTTGGGTTCTCGCAAACTAGTCAGGTGGGAGAGGAAAGTCAAACCCTCTCCCGAGATGACTTGGTGGACTAAGCCACCACCACCCAGACTCTCACAGGACCCTGGAGTATTAGAGCAGGGAAGGATTTGGAAGCCCTTGGAGTACAGTGTTATTTAGTTTGTTTACAAGAGCAGTGATGCTTTTTCTTCAAACTAACTCTCCTCTGGAAGCCCAGCATGTCCAACAAACCAAACTGGACCTAAGGCAGGGGCCAGAGTCTTCTGGGCTCTATCCAGCCCCTCCCAGATGGGGTCCTGAGGAATTTTGCGAAGCCGAGAGTTTCTACAGGAAAGAGTGTGGAAACCCCAGGTGTCATCCTACGCCATTGCTTTATAGACAAACAAAGGTTCAGAGGGGTGGAGGGATTTCCCTAAGGTTGCACTGGGAGCAGCCTCCTAATTTCCAGTTTACACCTCTTCCCACCATATATACCAGACTCTGCCCATACTCTACCATCTATAAAGTACCTACTATATGCCAATCATCTTACTAGGTGTTTTGCATTTATCATTTCATTTAATCCTTCCATCTACCTTTTGTGATAGATACTATTAATCTCATTTTATTGAACAGAGACTACAAAAGGGCTCCCAGGAAATAAGTAGTGGAGTGTGGATTTGAACTCAAGCCTGTCTCATTCTAAAGACTGTGTTCATTCTGTACCTCAGTTAGAATCAACAGAGAAACAAGCTAAATAAATGTAACAAATGGACCTAACCATGTATAATGACCCAAAAGCCCAAACAAAAATCATTCCTTGTTCTTGTAAAATCACTGTACAGGTGAACAGGTTAGGTAGCAAACTTCACCTTGTGGTCATTTAGGGACCAACTGTCAGAGGCTCTGTTGTGTGTAACACAATAGCTTCCAAAGTCACTTTGGATATCATTTTCATTCCAAACAACCAGAGAGGGAAATGGCATGGACAATTTCTAAATGGAAAAATGTTATAAGCTCAGTGTGGAAGTGGCATGCTATCCTTGCACATGGCACTCACTATACACTGGCCACCTGGGGCACCTCAGTGCAGAGAGCTGGGAGCACTGGGCCGTGTAGTTCCCAGACCTGAAGGCACTGCTCTTCGAGAAGTCTACACTAAGAAAGGAAGATCACAGATTTGGGTGGGCATCTAGCCTCACCAACCAGGGGCTGGGGCACATGCAAAGTTCCGGATTCAATGTTCTTATGAATGACACAGCTTTCAAATGTCCATGGCTATGATCATAGCTATTGTGAACATTTATTGATTTTTTAAAAATTTCGTACATTCAATCACCCTTCTTATTTTGGAAGAATCTACCCATATGCCTATTATTCTGGGACACAGTTACCCTCAACTTCCCTTGCCTCCAGCAGTGAGGACTCAAGCAAAATTTCACCAGTGGATCAGATGGTCCCTCTTGGCCCTTTGGATCTGCTGAGTATGATGCAAAAGCCTGGTGATGCCAGGGTTCACTTGCACCATTTCAGCAGTGCCCGTGGGTGGCCACGTTTTGTGGTTGTGTCCAGCTGTGGGCTGGCATTAAGCCAGAGAATGAGAACCTGTCAAACTGTTCCTGTGATGACTTCTGAAGCCCTTCAGTTCCTACCTGTTTTCCAAGATGTCCCTAACCAGCCACCCCAGCCCCTGCCGTTGGTCAATTCTGTGAACCACCTCCTGATAGATTTCAAGGACATTTTCTTTTTGCGTAAGTTACCCAGAGCTGGTTTCTCTCTCCTGGACCCACAACCTTGATTGATACAAAGCTTTTTCAGAGCACATTGTCTAAATCTGCTTCCACCTGGTCTGCAGCTTGGTTAATTCTGATTAGTCTGGTAACCGCTGGAAACACCATGGTTATTGACAAATCTGGACCCCTGCCTCCTTAAGAGCTGCTGGCATGAGCTGTGCTCTTTTCTTTCTTTTTTTTTTTAAGGATGGGGAGAGTCTACTAGCGACAAAGGTTCCCTACTTCCTGTGAGAAGAAGGGGGCATGGAGTAAAGAGGCTAGCAGCCTGGCTTCTGCCTGCTGTTTCCAGCCACTGCTCCAAGCAGAATGCAGGGCATAAAACAATTTCTGAAGAATCCTGCATGGTACTTTGTGAGGCAAGATATCTGGCTGGATGAATGGGTGTTGAGGGTGTGAGAGAAAACTTGTGTGTGTGTGTGTGTGTGTGTGTGACAGGGAGTGTACACACACGCGTGTCAGAGAAGGGAGCCAGGTAACCTGTGCCAGACTCTCCTGAGAAGGGCGTGGGAGAAGGAAATGAACAACCAATTTGTTCTCCAGTGAACTTTTAAAAACTGAACATTGTGTGCTTTCTTTCAGACACCCAAATCTGTTGACTGTATTTTTCCCTGCAAGATAGGAACGAACTTTTGGGGTCAAAGAGAGGACCCCAGGCTTAGTATTTTCAGGCCATTAACTGTTAATACAAGGAAATGTGATTGTTGTGCTCTTTAAAGATAACTTGAGCCCCTGGTGTTGTGGGCATTGGCTTTTGGTATTGATGGAATCCTGATTCAATATTGAAAATAATACTCAATATTTATTGTCAGTCTTTCCCAGGAACAGCTACCTATGTACTTTAAGTTTGTTAAGGCCCCAAAGCTTATATAAATACAGACCTATTTACGTCCTACCTGAATCACACTTGTTCATGGCCCTCCCACATCTCCTGCCCTTCCTCTTGTGTGATACTCAGGCGTCTGCTCACGGTGGTCCTCTGATATTCTCAACTCCAGCAATCCCATGGCTGCTTCAGCAATGTTTCATGGACTGAATTTTTGAATCCTCCAAATTCATATGTTGAATCCCTAAACCCAGTACCTCAGAACGTGACAGTATTTGGAGAGAGGGCCTTTAAAGAGGTGATTAATTTAAAATGGGGGCCCCAATCCAATCTGACTGATGTCCCTATAAGAAGAGGAAATTTGGACACATAAAGAGACACCAGGGATGCAAGTGCACAGAGAAAAGACTCTGTGAGGACACAGTGAGAAGGCGGCCAACTGTAAGCCAAGGAGGGAGGCCTCAGAATGACTTCAACCCTGCTGACAACTTGATCTTGGACTTCTAGCCCCCAGAACTATGAGACAATAAATTTCTGTTGTTTTAGTCACCCAGTCTGCGGTGTTTTGTTACAGCAGCCCTAGCCAGCTAATGCAGGCCTTTACTATGACCACAATTTTTGAGACTTGCATTAAACTGTGTTTCCAATGCCTTGACATCCTGGGGATGGAATCTCCTAGGGTAGCCAATTCCTAGAGATGGTAAAGTCCTCACCTATAAGCACACATAGGCAAATCAACCTCTCCCCAGCCCATGCCCTGCTCCTTTATGGGGCTCTTACAGGGCTCTCACACTCAATACCATGGTCCCCCTGCCCTAACTGCCATGGCCAGGTGCCAGACAACTAGAGACAGTCCAACGCCCCAGGACTGACTAAAGGTATTTAAACGAGCCACGCCTGCTTACCCTGCCTCAGCTGTTCCTTCTCAAGGAAGCCCAATGAAGGCCCTTGCCCTCCTCCTCCCCCTCCCTCTGCCTCCCAACCAACCCTCATGCCTCCCCATGTGGCCCTGCATGACATGCCATGACCCTGCTCTTGGGGCCTATGAGTAACAAACTATCTTTCCAGTAGGAATTGTCTCCTGATCTGTTGGCCTGATCATATCCAAATAGTAATAAAATCTATATTTTAAAACAAGGCTTTTTGTGAAAACCTGAGCCCCATGCAAGAGTGCTGTCCACTAGCTCCCCCATAGCCAAAAACCCTGGAGGTGGCAAAACAATGGTGGTCCTCCTTAGTAAGAACCATGAAGCATTCATACAGAAATGGGGAGAAGGACCCCAACTCTAAGCCACACCCTCACCTGGCCCCGAAGCAGTACTGCTAATACCCTACGAGCTACAAATCCCCTCAAGAATCTGCTCCTTTTGCTATTGCAACAGCTCCTTCCCTCCCTGGAGTCCAAATGAATCCCCAGGGCCCAGCTTTGGTAGCTAACCTCAGGCTCCCCTCTCCAGCTTCAGGCACTAAACTTCCTCTTGGAATGTCCTTCCCCCTCGTGCAAAGCAGCAACATGCAAACGGATTCTTGTATGTACTGCCCTTCCATGAGCAGATAAGGCTACATTTGTATTGGGGTTAGCCAGGACCTGTTCACCTCCACAGCCACCTCTACTAAGAACTCAGCTAATGAAAGTTGTGCGACAGACAGCACCACGAGACACAGTGTCTGCCTCCAGGCTTGGACCACTTGTCTGGGGAGACTAACAGGTAAAGAATGGAGCCGTCTCTGTGCTATTCAGGAAACACAGGCAAAGCCCCTGACAGGGTTCAGTGCGGGAGAGATGTCTTCTGACTGGAGCATCAGGAAGACGTTGTGAGAGATCAGGGGCTTGAGACAAAAGCACCATTTTGATGAGGAGGTTAACCAGGAGTTAAGTCCTCTCCCTCTGGCAAAGGTCAGAAGACTGACTGACTTATCTAGACTGGAAAAAAAGAAAGTACAGGAAAGTGAAGAGGTTTAAGGCTGCAGAGCAGTTGGTGCCTGACTGAGGAGGCGTCACAGAGAGTACAAAAGACATGGGTGACTGGGCTTTGCCCTCAAGATTAGACTTCTTGTAACAGAGATAAATAGTGAAATGTAAGAGAACATATCATTTATAAATTGACATTTAAGGGTCTTGAATGTATGATATAGAGCAGGGCCGACAAGCATTTTCCAAGGTTCACATAGTAAATGTCTTATGCTTTGCAGGCCATTTGGTCTCTGTCAGAACTACTCAACTCTGCCATTATATTGAGGAAGCAACCACAGACAACCCATAAATGAGTGTCATGGTTGTAATTCTAAGAAAACTTTACTTACGAAAAGTTGTCAGCGAGCTAGATTTGGCCCATAGGCCTCAGTTTGCTGACCACTAGTGCACGACACAATTTTTAAGCAGTTTGGGTCTCAAAGTCAGAAACTCTCTTCAAATCTCAGGGAAAAACTAGATTTTGAAGGATGATTACACAAGATGACATGTCCCAGGGTTCAGGAACAAATAACATCTGTAAAATTTGGACCTCACCTTAGATGCATCCTTAGATACATCTAGAAGCTAGGCCTTTCCAGTCAAATACAATGAAACCATCTTCCCCTCTGAAAATCTGAATCCTAACACTAACCCTTAACCTTGGAAAGTCTATAAAGTAAGTGTAAGCAAGTGCTCTTTGCTGCAGACCTGAAAGGATTGGTGATCCGTTTGTTCTCAATCCTCTATATTTTTTAAGCTTATATTTATTAGTGTCTGCTGTGTGCCAGGTGGTGCGCCCAGAGCTCTCTCAGGATTCTTCACCAATCACACACACACACACACACACACACACCATCCTGGGACCAGGTAGAAGAGTTTGTACTAGTGTAGAAAGCTTTAGTTAATATCTCAGTGTTCCACCCTACCACTCACGCAATCCTGTGAAGTTGGCACTATTGTTACTATTCCTATTTAACTGAGAATGAGGAGACTGAGGCTCAAAGAGGCTCGTTACTTACCCAAGTTCATATAGTAAGTAAATGAGTCAATTGCAAGCTAGAATTATAACTCAGGTGACTTGACCCAAAGCTGACTGAGTTTAGGCTTGGCCTTGTCCATAGCTGTGCTCGACCTCAGCAGATTACTGACCACCTGGGGAAGACATTTAGTCATAAGGAAAAAGACCATTCTTTGTAGGGTTGTCCAGTTTCCTTTGGACAGGACTAGCACAGTTTCCTTTGGACAGGACTAGGACTAGCATAAGGGTCAGCACTGCGGTAGGTCCCAGACCCTGAAATGAGTCACGGAACACACCCAGATCTCCCATCAGCAGACCGAACCCAAAAGGCAAGTAGCAATGCTGGAGCCAAAGAAGGGAACGCTGGGCATGGTCATTTCCAGAGAAGCCAAACTGGTCTTGGGTCCAAGGGGCAAGTGTGAGGCTGGATACAGGAGATGAGACACAAAAACCAGAGCCCCGGAGATCAGAAACAAGTCAGGAGGAAGAGGAAGAGACAGGAAGAGCCAAAAAGCTTCAAAGTATAGACCAAGAGCAAGACTGGGGCGTGGGGAGTTTGGATCGGATTCTGGTTACGAAGGAAGCAGCAGCACAGCTTAAAACTACAGGCTGTGGCCAGACAGAAATCATTGAGAATGTCGTCATGGAACAGGTGATAATGTGGTTTTAGCTGGTCCTTAAGGGATTGATGGGGTTGGATTAGACCAGGGAGACCTAAGTCTATGCCTCATCAAGGAACAGCAAGCAGGTATTATGGTTACATGGAATTTAGCAGGAGGTACTGCTTTGGACCCAACTATTCCATGAGTACTCTTGGTCTTTACCTCCCCATTGGTCCAAGAATGAAGCATCTCATGTTCATGTAAAGGGATTGTCCTGAATCTAACCAGACAATCTGAGCTTAAGATTCAGGGCAGGGCTTCTGCCAATGGACACCGAGACAGTGGTATCCTTCTTGCAGAACATACACCCCAGGGTTTTATGGCTGTATCTTATGAACTCTTGGAGACTTTTCTCAGTTGTACAGCAGGGAATCTATCTTAAAGAACTCTCTTTCTAGATGTATTAAAATGTGCATATTGCTCAAAATATAGAGCTGTCACTAAGATTCTGAAGCAAGTTGGACATCAATAATAGGTCAATCTGGAAACCTCTGACTCCTCAGAAAGTAAGAATTACACCAAGTGTCTTTCTTCCTTCGCAGAGGACCGTATCCAAGCTTATTATAAATTAAACAGTGAATTGAGGCTTTGCTGCTGCTTTGCTGCCTCTCCACCCCTCTGGACTCACCCCAGCAAAGGTTCAAGGTCCCACTGGCTAAAACTAATTCTGAATTCAGGAATGAAAACTGGGAAGCTAAAGGGTGATCACATGACTGTGTAATATTAACTTTCCAAAGAACAGACAGAGTAAGGACATGAGCTGACTTGTCAGGACAAAACATCTCTTTCAGATGAAGATCCTGGAACAAGGGTTGTGAGGAAAGACCCGCATGGGAGCAGGCAGGTGCCCTTAGACCATCCTCGAGGGTCATTGGGAAAGATTATGTTGGGGTTCAGCAAAATATAGCAAAGCAAACAGGCTTTGTGCCCCTATTCATTGTAGAAAACTTTAGTACTGTATCCAGGAAAAAAAGTCCAAGAATGATTCAGAGAATCTGCAAAGCAAATGAAGGCCATGGAGGTGCCCACAGCAAACGGGCACCCTGAGTGAATTTAAAATTCTCATCAATCCATCAGTGTGTGGCCACACTGTTCCCCAAATCTGAGGTCCTGAGAAGCCCCAGGCCCAGCTGGGAGCGCACATGAATGGCCCAAGGGCTGTGTCTGAGCCTTAAATCCACACTTAAGAGGGGAGACAGGCTTTTCAGCTCTCCCACCCCCACCTCCCAACCCAAAGCCACATGGACCTGTGCAGAGCTTGCTTCCTCATTGTCAGGGGGATGCAGTGGCACGAAGCCTGCTTTATTTCATTCTGTCTGAGGACTGAAAGACAAAAAGATCCTAGCACATGGCACTTTTTCTAAGCAGGAAAACAGCAGATATGGTACCGGGCTTCTACACAATTATTTTATTACTCTTGGGTTGTTGCTAATGTTTGCTCCATCTCAGAACAGAATCATGGGAAACTTTAATGTCATTAGACAGTTGTGTGCACAAGTGTGTATGTGCTGAGTAAGTCTCTGACTGATGGGACGCTGTCCCAGTAGGGTCTTTGATTTTGAGCTAACCCAGCCAGTTCCGAGCACAGTTATGAAGCAAAATCAGACCACCAGAATGCAAGTTTGAGGGGGACCCTTAGAAATCATAGTTGCCAAGCCCCTCATATTACAGATGGGAAATTGAAGCCCAGGGAGGTGAACTTATTTGGAAGATCACACAGCTTGCTGATCACCAAGATGTGTCAAGAACCCAGGACTCCAGCAAGATACAGTTGAAAGAACATTGGCCTATGACCCAGCAAATCTGGGTCCTTACATCAGGTCTGCCACTCACTGGCTAGCTATGTGATCTCAGATAAGTCACTTGACCTCTCTGAGTTTCAGTTTCCTTATTTATAAAAATGTCTGTAGCAATTTAATACCACTCTTCTCTCAGAGGGTGTGAAGATGCTTTACAAAGTGCTCTACGAAAATGATTGTGTGTACATATGGGGGTGTATGTGTGTATGTCTATACCAAAATGTAGCCTATACAGTATCATGGGAAGCCCTTGGGGAGAAGAGTCCAAGTTTGTTAGGATTCTTTTGCTTGTACCACTGCAAATAATAAATCCCAACTCAAACTTGCTTAGAAAGGAAGAAGGGAGGAAGAGAGGGAAGGACAGAGGGAGAGGATGAAGGTGATGGAGTTACTGAGATTGGCTTATGGATCCTGTAACGGAAAAGTCCAGAGACAATAGACATCAGGTTCAGCTGGATCCAGGGGCTCAAGTGGTGTCGGGTGGCTCCTCCTCTCTCCTCCATGTCTGTTGTCCTCTTTGATGCCTCTGTTATCAGGCTCTTCACAGTGACTCCTGGTGGATTCAGGCTTATACCACCCTTACACTTGCTAGTCCCAGTGGAAAGAGGAGCTTCTTACTTTCTTTCATCTCACTGAAATATAGGCCTGACTTGTGTCCATCTTTGAACCAATAATGGCCAAAGGGGAGAACACACCGTGATTGGTTGAGCCTGGATCAAGTGAGCTCCTTGGAAACTGGGGGTGGAGACATCTTCCCCTAAACAACAAAGAGTGAGGGGAGAGGAATGGCTTCCCAAAAAATGGGGTATCATTACCAGAAGGAGGAGAATGAATCCTGGACAGAGAAAAGACGATGGGAGTAGCTCAGAGTCAGGTGGGCTTAGGCTCCATCCCCTGCCTGTGGAGGCTTGGACGCACGTCTTCACTTCCCTGAGCCTCAGTTCTCCTTCTGTGAAGTAGGGAGAATGCTCCTTTCCCCACGGGGAGCAGTGAGGGGTACACAGGATACCCTGAACGTGGACAGGAAAGCTAAGCAACTGCTGGGAAGAGGAATCAGCTCTTGGGGCATCAATGAGACGATGCCAGAACTGTAACAAGAAAAAGAAAACTGCCTTCTCCCCAGCCACTCAGGAAGGTACTGTATGTGGCTGGAATCAAGAAGCTCATAAACAATCTGGGGTGGAGTAAGGAACGGAAACCCAAACCCCTCATCTGCCTCTGGGAGAAGGTGCAACTATTACCTACAGGGCTTGCACTTTGTTTGGGGGACTTTAGACTGTGGAAACAGAGCTGGATCCTGTGGGACAGAGGAGGGGGCGGGGCGCTGCCCACCGCCCTCCACCCCCACACCCCCCTCCCCCCCCCCCGTCCTCACCCCACCCCCCTCGGGAAGACCTTGCCTCTCTCCTACTATGTGGTTATGACATATTTTTAACACGTGGGTTGACAGGGTGTCACATGTAAAAGTAACTTTGCACATAGTCTTTAGTAGATAATTTATGTTCCTTTTTTTTTTTTTTTAATTTTGCTTAAGCGGCTGTGTGAGGGATGTCTAGGAAATAAAAGCCACATCATGTGAGGAATAGGATGAAAGAATTGGAGATGCTTAAAAGAGAGGGAACGATGGCTGTGCAGAGGGACTGTTGTGACTGTTTCCAGGTATTTGAAGGGCTGACATGGGGAACAGGCAGTAGATGTTCTGAGTCGCTCATGGGGCTCAACCAGCAGCCCAGGAGGAATTTAGAGATGAGGAGCTTTAGAATAAATGGGGAAGCACTTCTAACTCCTGGGTTTGCCAACAATGAAGTCATTTGCCCTGGAATGTGCTAAGTTTCCCATCACTTCTCTGTGGGGGTGGGCGTGGGGACCACCACTTGCGGCTACACCTGCAGAGGCTGTCCAGGTCTCCTGTGAATATTTTCCCCGGGGGGTGTGGTGGTAAACGCTCCCCTCGCCCTCAGATTTTGCTACCTTAAGTCTTATGCTCTGGCTGACTCCCACCTTCCAGCATCTGCCCCTCGGAGCCTGAAGGAATTTTCTGGAACTGTAGAAGGTCACCTTGTCCTCCTGTGTATGGCTGGCTTGAAGGGCTGGGGAATTATTATTATACGCCCAGGAGCAGCCCTCAACCAGCCTCTCAGCAACTGACGTATAAATATCTCAGCCCCAGGCAGGATGATTCCCAGGACAAGTTTGCACCTTTTCCCAGAGCTTCCCTGGGAGCCTGGGCTGCAGTTGCCCATAGAGGTGACTTGATAATCATATACCTTCTCTTCCCCACCTCACTTCCCCCTCCCTTGTGGGTGTCCCTGGGGTCACTTCCCAAATAAACTACTTTCACTGGAAGCTTTGTTTTAGGCTATGCGCTGGGGGAGTCCAGATTAGGAGAGGGAGCTTCCAACAGTTTGTTCATGGAGTCATTTAACGACCAACACTTGGGGTGACTCTGGCTGGGAGGGACTCCTGGAGGAACTAAGGTGGCTACGACGCAGCTCCCGAGCACAGCTACAGCCAGTGTGGGCGGGGAGCATTGATGCACCAGGACACATTCTGTACACGAGGTGGTAAGAAACTTTATGAGATGCAGCCCCAGCAGCAGTCAGGCAATCACCCTGGGAGTCCTTTGGCATCTACTTGGTTTCTACAAGCAAAGAATATTTTTGGAACAAGAGCTCCTAGAGTCTGGGCCTCCTTGCCTTTTTTGGCCAGGCCCTGCATGGGAGTCATCCCATGCACACCCATCCGTGTTCTTAGGAAGCTCTGTTTACCAGTAATTCGGTCTTTCCTTCATATGCTGAAGCCAGGCAGGTGGGAAGCCCACAGCAGGCAAGTGGGCAGGTGTCTAGGCCCTGGACTGCTGAGGAGTAGCAGGCCGAGGCTGCTGCTTTATTTTAGAAATAGAAGGACCAAATCCCCTGATCATCCTAGTCATCCTCCCCCAGTTTCAGTCCCACCTCCTGTCAAGGTTTTGTTAAGTATGTGTTGACCCGTCCCTCCCCCGTCCCCCACTCCTCTGCCATCACTTCGGAACTCTTCCCTTTTCATCTTTGTTTTTTTTTTTAAGAACAAAACAGGTATATTTCTATTGGACTACCTGATACAGAGGATAGTGTGGTATAGATGGGTAGCATGAATGACAAACAATACAAATATATTTTATTTGAAATAAACAAAAATGCTTACACAGCTCAATGGCTCACTTGGAAACAAACTCTTGCTTCACTGTATTACTGAGCAAAAACAAAGCTGAAATACAAACAAACACCTTCTTTTTTTGACATGTATTTGGAGGAAGACACTACTTCGTTTTTAAAAAACTGACCCTCCCTTAAGGCCTGGTCATAGAAGTGTAAACAATGTAAATGAATCCACCATTACCAGTTGTCATATCATATCTATGTCACCTGTGTATTCTGAGATCACACTTATACCCACCAGTAAACCTGGGAAGTGGAACCCTTCCCTCTTCTTGCTTTGAGCTACCACCACCCTTTTCTTGTGTATATAGTTCTTCTTTGTGGACAGAAGAAAGGCTTTTTATTGACACCAAGTTTTATGGGTAAGGAGTACAAAGTTTAGTGAGAGACAAAGATATGTAAATAGACAATTAGAAAACAGGAAAAAACTTATGTGTCCGCCAGGATGGAAACAGATAAAGAATCTTGTGCAATCACATTATGAAAGACTTATGTAGCTATTAAAGAGTAAAAGTAGATCTACACACGTAAAGACGTGGGAAAACATTGATGTCAGTTTTTTAAAAATTAATTATAAAAAAATTTTTTTAAATTAATTACAGCCATGAAAAGCCGTAAGTGTGTATTGCTAAGTGAAAGAGGCCAGCCTGAAAAGGATACATACTGTGTGATTCCAACCATGTGACATTCTGGAAAAGATAAAAGTACAAAGACAGTAAAAAGAGCAGTGGTTGCCAGGAGCTGAGGTGGGGGAGGGATGATAGGTAGAGCACAGGGGGTTTCAGGGAGGTGACACTATTCTGTGTGACACTGTAGTGGTGGATACGTGACATTGTGTATCTGGCAAACGCACAGAACTGGAACCGTACAACAGAGTGAACTTAATGTAAACTGTGGACTTTAGTTAATAATAATGTATTCATATTGGCTCATTATTATAAGAAATGTACCACACAGAAGAAGGAACCAAGATGTTAATAATAGGGGAAACCGTGGGGAGGGGGATTAAATGGGAACCCTCTCTACTATCTGCTCAATTTTCTCTAAACATAAAACTGCTCTAAGAAATAAACTCTATGAATTTTTTTAAATTATGAAACTATAGGTATAGTATGATTCCATTTGAATAAAAAATAATTGCATGTGTATGTGTGTATTTACATGGTTGGACACAGCAATATGTCTAGAAAAATGAGTACACAACAAACTGTTAACAGTTTTTTCTTGCAAAGAGGATCAGTAGCAAAGAAAAGGAAAGCATCACTTTTTAATGAAATAGTTCAGATATAAAAAAGTACACAGAATGATATACTGAACACCTGGCTGTGTACCTCTCCTGCTCCCGTCAACCAACTTCTTTTTTTTTCTATTTTTGTTTTATTATTATTATTATTATTGAAGTATAGTTGATTTACAATGTTGTGTTAATTACTGCTGTACAGCAAAGTGATTCAGTTATACGTATATATACATTCTTTTTCATATTCTTTTCCATTGTGGTTTATCACAGGATATTGAATATAGTTCCCTGTGCTATACAGGAGGACCTTGTTGTTTATCCGTTCTCTATATAATAGTTTGCATCTGCTAACTCCAACCTCCCACTCCATTCTTCCCCGCAGCTCCCTCCCCCTTGGCAACCACAAGTTTGTTCTCTATGTCTGTGAGTCTGTTTCTGTTCCACAGATAAATTCATTTGTGTCATATTTTAGATTCCACATATAAGTGATATAATATGGTATTTGTCTTTCTCTTTCTGACTTACTTCACTTAATATGATCATCTCTAGTTGCATCTACCATCAACCAGCTTCTGAATCAAAGTATGGGTGAAGGGATTCATACTTGCCACTCTATGTACTTTCACATTTTACAGTATTAATACATAAGCATGCTTATGCATTAATACTATAATTTTTTTTAAATAAAGAAAAAAGCTAGAAAAGTGATAGAACAAGGTGCTGCATGAGAACAAAGGTGAAAATAATGAATCATGCCTCGGGTTGAGGAGAGGTGAAGCTGGGCAGAATTAGAAGAAGAGGGAAAGGGGAGTTAGCAAATGCCAAAACAAAAGGCTGGGATGCGTTGAGCTTCTTTAAGGAACTGGAAGTGATTCTGAAAGATGGGGGGCAGGGAGGAGAGAGAATGTTCCAAGAATTAGTATGGAACCTGGACTGTTTGGTTGTGGTTGGATTGTGAACGGCATTCGACAGTGTGGTAAGGAGTTTGGTCTTTATATTATCAGCAAAAAGCATGAGAAGCAGCTTCTAAGGTGGTTCAAGACATGCTGGGGTTTGTCTTGCAGGGAAGCAGCAGCAGGTGGCAAGGACAGGAACAGGGATCATCAGGCGCCGTCAGTGGCGGCTCCTGCATCCACTTCTTAAGAAGGCATGCATTTTATGTTTTAGTCTCTAAATATTTTGTTCACTTGTATTGGAAAAATAAACCTACACATTTTCTCCTGATATGTTGAAACGACACAGAGGCATACATAAAAGCCTGTGACAGCCCCCTTCACCCTCCCCCAGCCCAGTTAGACTCCACTGACCCTCACTGTTCTTGGATGTCAAGGTTCAGAGAAGACCACGGCCTTCCCAGCAACCTCATAAAGGGACATGAACTGTCTTCAGGAGGTCTCAGTTAAAAGCAGATATGTTACCTTCGTTGACACTAAATTCCCAAATTCCCAGTGATAACATCCTCTTCCTTTAGAGCTGCTTGGATACGTTTTATATTTCCTCCTTAATGACATGCCATTGATTTTGTGAGTTCAGAGGTGACTAACCTCTCAGCCGGTATGAATCCAATTGTCTTTTCTAGGAGACAGTCTGATTTTGCCTGTAATGACAAAAGGTCACCATTTGTGAGTATCAATATCAGAAACAGAGATGCATCTTGCTTTGGGGGGTGTCACAGATGGGTTCCTTGAAAGCACAGTCTGTGATGGAGCTTGTGTGCATGACCATCCACGCTGGGGAAGGGAAGGACATGAAGCAGATTTGGGCAGAAGATCAGGTCGAACAGCCACGCTGGCCTAGTGATGGCCTCAGCTAACCCCAAAGGGAGTTCTGAAGACAGGAGAGTCCTTCAGAGCTGATCTGGACCGGGGCAGGAGGGTAGGGCCTTTATACCCCACATCAGTCAGTCGCTGGGTTTGGGCAGCTGGTAGGGGGTGTGATGTTGGGGGAGACCCCTCTCTTTGGCTCAGGGGAGCTCCAAAGGGGCTGCGCTGAGAAGATAAGACTTTCATTCCTGAAGCGTGGGCTAAACTAAGCATCACAATGTCCACCCCAAAGGGGGCATATCTCAGTGTTTTGCTGTCTGCCATCCAAGGATGACACAGGGGCCTGGGCCTGACCTCCTCTCTTCCCCAGCTTGAGCTTATGCAGTGGCCAAGTGCCTTGCAGAACAAGCCCTCAACATTCATAAGTTAATTTATTTAACAACTGCTTAATGAGTTTCTACCATGTGGTAGATACTGTTTTCAATGCTAAAGCATCACAGCATCATAACAATGAATAAGAACAATAGTGCTTACATTCTAGAGGTGGTGGATACAGATGACAGACAAAAGAACTGACTAGAAGACACAGTGTGAGAAGGTAAGGGTTACTGTGGAACAGGAAGGGAGGACAGGAGGTGCCAGTTAAGGTGGGAGCAGGGTGAGGATTTCCAGGCAAATGGAACAGCAAGTGCAAAGGCCCTGTGGTGAGGTGAGCCAGGGAGGTTTAAGAAATAGCAAGCAGGCCAGTGTGGCTGGAGGAGAATAAAAGAGGCAGAGAATAGCTGCAGGAGAGGCCCAAGAAGTGAGCAGAGAAATTGAGAAAGGACCCTGGGTCTCAAAGAGCCTTGTGGGTCATTGTGAGTCCTTAGATCTTCCTCTGAATGAGACAGGCAGCTGGTGGAGGGTTCCGAGCAGAGAGGTGACATGATGTGACATATCTTAACAAGGTCACTGTTGAGAAAAGACTGTGGGAACAAGAGTGAAAGCAGGGAGGCCACCCAATAGCCCCCCGAGGGGATGGTGGCTTGGAGCAAGTGGTAGCAGGGGCAATGCTGAGCAGTGATGGGACACCACATGTTGTCAGGGCAAAGGCAGCAGCATCTGCTGAGGAATCCACCCAAGTAATGAAAAAAAGAGAGGCGTCAAGATGACTACAGTGTTTGGCCTGAGACAACTGGGAAGATGTTGTTTCCATTAACTGAGATGGGAGATTCAAGGGTAGGGAATGAACCAGAGCTTAGTTACAGACTTGCTACGTTTCAAAAGATATTAGAACGTGCTAGGTTTCCACTGGTTACCCAGTTTTCATTGGCTACCTGGATTCTCAGTAGAGGGACTACTTTCTTTTTTTAATTTTTATGTTTTTTATAGAATTGTAGTTGATTTTCAATGTTTCAGGTGTACTGCAAAGTGATTCAGTTATACATATATGTACATATACTCTTTTTCAGATTCTTTTCCATTACAGGTTATCACAAGGTACTGAATATAATTCCCTGTGCTATACAGTAGGTCCTTGTTGTTTATCTATGTTATATATAGAAATGTGTATCTGTTGGTCCCAAATTCTAAATTTATCCCTCCCCTACCCCTCCCCTTTGGTAACCATAAGTTTGTTTTCTATGTCTGTGAGGGGTTATTTTCTGAAGTAGGATCCATGTCTGCCAAACTATATTATTTTCATGGAATATGCGTTCTTCACACCCTGTGCTTTTCTGTCAGAGCACATGGCAGTTTCCAATGATATATACATAATTCTTTGATTAATTTCTGTCTCCCCCACTCACCTGCAAGTTCTGTGAGGACAGGGAAATCTGTTTCACTGCCTGATCCCCAGCTTTCAGATCAGTTCCTGCCATGCTCCGACAGTTATCTTGAATGAATAAATTGAAACAAATTTTTGTGGAGAAGGAACCTTCTTCCCTTTTCTTTTTTTGTAAAAGCCAACAAAATCCTCAACTAAGAGCAGCCCTACTTCTAATATTTTTAGCCACCAATCAGTACTCCACACTTCCTCCAGAGTTATGTTTCTAAACCCAGCTCTGGTGGCAAAACAGCATGGAATTTGGGGGTTCAAAATCTGTGTAACTTGAGCAAGTATATTAACCTTTCTAAACCTTAGGGAATATTAACAGTACCCTTTTCATAGGTTATTATTAGGATTAAATAAAATAATTTATGAAAGACGCTTTGTGCAAAGTTTAGCATATAATAAGTGCTTAATAAACATTAGTTATTATTACCACTACTACTCATTATTATTATTATTATCATCATCATTATTATCATTATTATTTTATCCATCCAACCTCAGAAAGTCCTCATGGCTCACATCAGTGCCTACAGAATTATGTCTAAACTCTACAGCAGGCATCCAGGTCCATCATGCTTTATCACCCCTTAATTTCATCACATTTTTGTCTTTAAAGAGCTTATGATTCATGAGGGCAAAGACAAATTCATAGATGAAAAGTTAAAAGAAAAGAAGAAAATAGATCTCAAAACAACCTCCAAGAAAGGACTAGAAATAGGGATAGAAAGAAATTCTGGGAGTTTAAAGGGGGGAAAAGACACTGGAAGGGAAGAAAAATAAATCTCTCTCCAGCTGAAGGAACTTCACGGAGCCTTGATAAAGCCAAAGTACTAAAGACAAAGCTCTCAAATCCACTGTCCCAAAGCTTGTGAATCTGGGAAAACAGCTGAATTACATCTTGGCCTCCCTTGCTGAGATGATAGTCTGGTGGAAAGAACCTGGGTAGAAGTACTGTGCTCCACCACCAGCCTGGACCATAAAACTCTCCCATGTGTGATCTCCCATTCTCTCCCATCCTCCAAGGGCTTTGGAAACCACATGTGGAGGACACTGATGCACAGGTGGAACGAACATGAATCCCTGTGTGACTATATGGAGCAGAATCCCCAGCGCCACCAACCACATTGCTCTGACAAGAACAAGAAAAAACTTTACTGAAACATGAAGGCTCTTAGTTACAGCAGCTGCGATTACCCACCCTGTCTTGTGCACAGTTAAAACCAAAGGCTGGATTCAGAAGACCTGTGTTTATATCCTAGCTCTGCCACTTAGTTACAGATGAGCCAGGGCAAGTTACTTCATCTGGGAACTGCTGTGAGAATTAAATGGAAAAAGGATTTGTAAACTGTGATTGTGCTGTAAACATTGGATATTATTAGTATTAGTCCATTCTTTCTAAATTGGCCAAATAACAGAGCCTAAGAATAGTATACAGGGATTAGTCATTCTTTCCGAACTAACAAAAAGAAGAACACAGTCTGGGATCTCATGATACTGGTATTAACTCAAGTGTTGGAAAAAGAGTTTGGGTAGATCTGTGGAAGGCTAATGATTCACTTCAGAACTCCTGGAGTTACTTTTCTGCTTTGCTGTTATGGGGTAAAATTTTTGTGAATATTTCAATATTTGCAGGTAACCACAACATTTGCATCTCTTAATAATTCAGCTTTTGCTGGGGGAAGGCAACAAGAAGGAAAGAGAAGAGAATTATTTCTAGGTGAAGTTTATCAATTCTTTTCCTCAGAGTCAAATGTATTCTAAGTATTGTTTTTGACAACACATTGGAGTTGGTATTTTTTTATTTCTCACAAATGTTAACAATTCTTTCTTTATCCAGACAATCCAGAAATCATATTCCAATATGGTTTACATTTTTAAGTAAATGATGGAAATGACCGAAAGAGACTTCCAAGGCTGAGAATTATTCATCTTATAAATCCTACCACATTTCTGAACACTGGGCAGCTCTGGGAATGAGTGAGCAGGCTTCCTAGTGTGAGGCTTCGGGTGTGAGGTTTGGGACCCAGGCGCAGTGAAGAATGTCTGAGGCACCAGTGGGAACCTGGGAGGCAGATCACTGATGAGATAAGGCCCTTCCCTTCTGACAGTTCCTGCTGCAGCCAGAGGAAAGGTGAGAGGCAAAGTCTGGTCATTAAAACCATCTGGGCCCTTTATTCCTGGCCCTGGACCCACTCCATTCAGAGGAGATGATTTCTTAAACTAGCCATTGCTCCTTTCTTCTTCTTTATGCCTCCACTTCCTGTGTGAATGCCAGGCCCCTCTTCTCCCCATCCTTCTTAAACTTTTCTTGTTTATTCTTACATTTTGGGGTGAAGGATGATTCTGGAAAATGAAGGCACGTCTTCCTCCTTTTCTGGATCTTTTCTCCCTGTAGCTGTATTCCCTTCCTCCCTTGTTGACTCTTCTTATAAACATGAGAACTGTTGTCACTTCTTACTGGATTGGGGGCATTGGAATGGGAGTCAGAAGACTGGGCTCCTGCTCATCAGCACATAGATAAAGTGACTTTATTCTCCTTGGACTCAGTATCTCAGCTGTAAAAAGAAAGGAAGGGTAAACTAGTGTGTCTCTCCATCTATTTCTCTCTCAGGTTCTGTGTCAAATCAGGTCCCTATCAACAGCTGAAGATGTAGGTCTTCAGAATTATCTTGCTAACTTCTAAAGCTCTGCAGTGAAGCAAATCTTCCTTGTATTTGCTGGGTGAGCCATCTGGGTGCATTTCCAAAAGAAGCAAGTTGAAACACTGGAATATGAATAAATTAGGAATCAGTGGAGACGAGCCTGGAGAAGTGACCTCAAGCTTCGTTAGGAGGGACCTTGTCTTATATGTTAGATTTGGAACTTTATTCTCTGAATGATGGAGAATCTTGCAAGTATGATCAGATTTGTGTTTTAGAAAGTTCATTCTGATGGTTACATGAGGGATGGTGAAGACAGAAGTCAGTGCCACCAGGTAAAACTACCACTAATTTTTCAGGCAAGAAATGGGGAGGATCTGTATTTAAAAATTAGAATGTATTTGGAAAAAATGGGAGGGGGGCAATTTGATACATTTGGGGATTTTCTGACTGAGGGAGTTCTGGAGAGACTCTAGGACGAGTCTCTCACTGATGTGAGTGGGTGGATGATCACAGTGGACACCTATGGCTTTGTTTACCTAGCATTCTGTGTTTTTTACTGAAAAAAATACATTTTTTCTTCAGAAAACTGCTTAACAATTTACTTCAAGGGAGATGCCATTGTTTTTCCCGTAATTTGCCCCCGTGGACTTAACCGATTGGTCCAGAAAGACACCTCACCTGTGACGATCATGGAACCTCAACCCCTGGAAGCAGGTAATGGATGCAGAGGAGGGCAACTGACTCAAGCCAAGCCAATCAGAGTTCTTGTCCAGATGTTGAACTTGGAACCAAAGCAAGCTTCAGTCAGTCCCTTTTTATGGATAGAAATTTGCTAAGGACTGAATTTTGTGACCCCCCCCCCCAAATTCACACGTTGAAACCTAATCCCCAGTGCGATGGTGTTTGGGGGTGAGGATCATGAATGGGATTCATACCCTTATCAGAAATGACATGAGAATGCTCTCTCTCTGCCATGTGAGGATACGGTGAGAAGGCAGCCATCTACAAGCCAGGACGTGCATGCTCACCAGACACGAGATCTTCCAGAGCCTTGATTGTAGACTTCCCAGCTTCCAGAACTGTGAAATATTTTTCACTGTTTGTTATTTAAGTCACCCAGTCTATGGTATTTTTATTATAGCAGCTTGAACTAAGACAAAGTTGCAAGATAAAAGATGATGGAGCCGGCAGCCATGTTTTCCACCATGTACAGCAGTCAGTCTGAAGCAAAAGAAAATGAAACTAACAGGCAAGGAGAAGCAGAGAGCAAAGTCCTGATAATGTTCGAGACCCTGGTTCCAGTTTTTCTTGGGGCCCATTTGTATCCCTGTTTCTCCTACAATTTGATTATACAACACTCCTTAGATTTCCTGAGACAATACTTCCCCTTTGTTGCCTAAGCTAGTTCAAGTCGAGTTCAGGCACTTGCAGCTAAGAGTCTTGACTAATATCACAGTCCATTAATTGAGCTGGGAAGAAATAGAGAGAGGCAAGTCTGAGAGAGAGAATGAGGTCAGTTTTGGACATTTTAGGTTGAGTTGCTTTGGACATCCACATGAAGATTTCCAGATGAAGTGTCCATGATGAAGCTGAAGATCAGAAGATAGATCACATTCTCCAAGTCATCAAAAATATATTGAAAAAGACAAGTCTAAGTCTGATGTCCTATAGTGCATCACTAGATACACCCAAGTCAACACTGATCCTTTTAGGATGATATTGTTTAAGTCGATAACACCTCTGTTCAGTTGAACTAGTATTCAATTTACCATTCTCACACTGATTCAACAATGATATCATAAAGTGTTTTCCTAGGAAGCTTGATGAAATCAGGACTGAGTATCTCTCTGGCATCCCCCTAATCTATTTCAGGAGGATCTCATAGACATAAGGTAAACATGGCATTAGCCTGACATGATTTGATCTTGGTGAACATAGCTCCCAGCACTGGCTCCAAATCAATGTTGCTGTTTCTAAATATTCATAAATCAATCATCAATAACTTATTTTTTTGGCTAAATCATTTGTCGTCATCTAAATCAGTAGAACTAAGAAGTAGTAGGTGGATATACTGAATCTTAAATAAATTCTTCACAAATTATAAAACATTTCTCTTTCAGATCTATTCATGGATGCTTGTGGGCCTCCCAGCAGGGAGGTCCCAGCATTCCATGAACTTAATGGTGCCTATTAATTGTCCTTGTTGTTCTGTTCAGTGTGGAAGGGTGCTGCTTCAGAAATGCCAAGTTGACCCCCCATGGGAAAAGTATCTTTTCCTTTATGCCACACCAGAGGCTGTGGGCGGCATGCTTGTCCTTTCGAGGCAGAGAAACCTGGGGTGCAAATATTGGTTCCAGCCCTTACATGCTGTGTGATCTTGGGAGAGTTGCTTAAACACGCTGAGCCACAATTTTCCTCATCTGGAAAATAGGAACAATGATTAATTCTTTAGTACATGTTTGAGAATTAAATGAGATAATGTGCATACTATACTAAAATAGCTCCTGGCACATAATCAGCTTTCGATAAAGGGTAGATGTGACTGTGTTTGCTTATTTGTTTTATTTGATGATGTTGTTTGCTTCTTCCTGTTCCCATTTACCTGTGCGTATCAGTGGTCTCGATTCCTTTGCATATCCTTTCTTTCTGGCTTCCTATTTGAATTATTTCTTTCATTTTGGCTGGGCATAGTTCATCTTCATGAAAAAGCTACAACACATTCCTCTACTGATAAGAGTCATCCATATGGATAGTTTGTATAATTGGTGACCTTCTTTTTTTTTTTTTTTTTATTTAAAAAAATTTTTTTATTGGAGTATAGTTGCTTTACAATGTTGTGTTAGTTTCTGCTGTACATACAGAAGTCATACAGAGTGAAGTAAGTCAGAAAGAGAAAAGCAAACATCGTACATCAACGCAATATGTGGAATGAAGGGTATTAAAGCAGGAAGTGACGTAGTCACAGTAGGATCTTAGAAAGACTGGGGGAAGCAAGCCTGGAGGCGGGGGGAGGGGGGTGGGTTTGGAGGCTGTGTCTAGGTCTGGGTCAGGGGTGGTGTTTTCTTGCTCTGGGAGTGGCCAGCGATGTCACCTCCTGCCAAGAGTCCCAGTGAGTAAAGGCCTGGAAAGCATCCATTGGATCTGTCACCACAATGATCAGTAACCTCGGGGAGGGCAGTTTTAGCTTCCCCTGGCCACAGCGCAGCGGATCAGTGATGAGGCCCCTTTGTGATGTCTTCCTATTCAGGGTCCAGATAACGAAGAAGGTTCAACAGCGACAGCAGCAGGGGAGGCCGAGGTGCCCGTCAGCAGTGCTGGGGAAGCAGAGGCCAGCAGTGTGCCCACCGGGGGACTGACCCTCTCCATGCCCACTCAGGACCCTGGGGAAGGGGTCACTTTGGTAAGGAGTATAAAGTGCTGGAAGGTTGAGGTCACAGCTGGGAGCGGATCCTGGCCTTTTCAGGGGGCCGGTCTCCATTCTGTTCAGCAAATCCAGAAGAACCTGAATGGGGAGGGGACACCTCTCTGACCAAATACTCCCTCAGAGGTGCAGTCTGCCGGTGCCTGGTGAGAGTACTGTGGGCCCTGGAGGCGTGGGGACCGCGCAGGCTGACAGCCCCAGCGGCCCGTGGGGAGATGGGTGAGTCAAGTGAGGTGGGAGTGAGTTCCAGGGCTGATGCAGGGGTCGGGAGCCGGGGTGGAGGAGTGCTGGGTGTGAGTGGAGGAGGTGATGGCGGGCACAGCCATGCCCGTTTCTGGGCACAAGCACAGGCTGTCAGAGCTCAGTGGAGGGTCCAGGTGCAGGCAGGCCCTGGCAGGGTCCAAGGGCATGGCCAGGCCTTCTCAGCCCTCTCCTCAGGCCTCACGGAGACACTGCTCCCAA